>NW_024609882.1:75245595-76445595 GCF_016920785.2 Ixodes scapularis
CCAACGAGCAACGGCTGCAAAACGTGTATTTCTCGCTCGAGGGTACTGCCAGAAGCTGGTATGAAAATCACGAGTCTTCATTGACATCCTGGGACATTTTCAAGAGCCAGCTGAAGGCGACATTTGTCAACAAGCACTTTCTAGAACAACAAAAACAGGGATGAACGATAGTTATGTCCGCAGCAAGAGTTGAACGAGAACTTTCTACAAGTCCGTGACCCTGCGCGCGGATCTACTTGGTCCTTTTCCGCCTTCGACGTCGGGGAACCGCTGGATCATCGTCGCCACAGATTATCTCACGCGGTACGCCGAAACGAAAGCTCTTCCTTCGGGGACTGCTGTGGAAGTTGCCAAGTTTTTCATTGAGTCCATCGTCCTCCGGCACGGCGCTCCAGAAGTTCTGATTACAGATCGCGGATCATCGTTCATGGCACAACTGACCCAAGAAATCCTCCGACTCAGTCACACCAGCCATCGTCGTACAACTGCGTACCACCCGCAGACCAACGGGCTGACGGAGCGACTCAACAAGACAATCGCCGATATGATCTCTATGTACGTCGACGTAGAGCACAAGACGTGGGACGAGGTGCTGCCCTACGTCACGTTCGCCTACAATACGGCGGTTCAAGAGACCACTGGATTCACCCCTTTCCAGCTGGTACATGGTCGGAAGGTAACGACCATGCTGGACGCCATGCTGCCCCATGAGCCATCTGACAACGAGAGCGACGACGCCCAGGCGGTTGCTCAACGCGCCGAAGAAGTTCGCCAGCTCGCCCGACTCCTGATTCAAGACCAGCAACGCGTCGACGCCGGCCGCTACAACCTTCGTCGCAGGGACGTCCACTTCCAGCCCGGAGATAGGGTGTGGGTATGGACGCCCATCCGTCGCCGCGGCCTCAGTGAGAAATTGCTGAAACGATACTTTGGACCCTACAAAGTGCTTCGTCGCCTCGGTGATCTGAACTACGAAGTCCTCCCCGACGGAACGCGCCCATCTGCAAGACGTCAGCCGCGACCCGAGGTGGTGCACGTCGTCCGGCTGAAGCCGTATTACGAACGATAGAACTTTCCACTCTCGTCGACGGGTGAACTGTGAACTGCGGCTCGCGATTCTGCTGCCTTTTTGTTTTGGATTTGTTTTTGTTTGTTGTTTTTCGTTTTGTGCTGCATCGGGACGATGCACTTTTTAAAGGGGGGGATAATGCCGCGCGCAGGGTCACGGACTTGTAGAAAGTTCTCGTTCAACTCTTGCTGCGGACATAACTATCGTTCATCCCTGTTTTTGTTGTTCTAGAAAGTGCTTGTTCAGTCTCGCCCCAGCGCTCGATTCTGCTGACACGCCGACTTCGACGCCCGCGACGCTCTGCTTTCTTCTGTTTCCTTCTTTATTTTTGGCACAAGTTCGCCACATTAAACGTTTATTTATTTCTGTTTATTTCTTGTTTATTGGTCACGACTCACCACCCGTGACAATATGAGCCATTTGTTTGAACCGCTTGTCTCTCTTATATGCTCTACTGAAGAGAGGATAGCGTGTAGCTCTGCCGTTGTTAATGATGTTCTGTGGGAGAGTCGGTATGAGTTTTGGACTTGAAGTGTTGGTATGATATATGCCGCTGTTGATCCGTTTTCTTCTGTGGATCCATCGGTGTATACATGTATATGATCAGGATATGCTTCCTCTATATATGTAAAAGCGCTCTGAGCAATAATCAATGCGGTCGTTGTTGTTTTTGATTTGAAGTCTGGTAGATCTATTTTGATTTCTGGAGTCTGGTATATCCAGGGTGGTTTGTTAGGTTGTTGCACCCACACCGTGTAGTCGGGTAGATGGAAAGTTGATGTTGCAAGCGCATAGCTAGTGCAGGATTCGCTTCGAGTCAATAATGCGTCAGCAAGTGGGTGATTACAGTGCTGCGTCGATACTCGTGAGAAATTACGCAGTAGTTCCCGTTCACATAATTATGATACTGGTAATTGCTTGGCCTCTGCTAATACAAGGGTTCCCGACGTCAACGTCGGACGCGGTACGCCAAGACAAACTCGCAAACTTCGAGCCAGCATGAAATGTAATCTATTCGCTTGTGTAGCTGATAAACCAGATAGTGCTGGGATTCAGTAAGCAATTGTTTGTCGTACCAGAGCTGAGTGTAAAATTAACTGGGACTTTGTTGCGCCTCCCCAGTTTTGCCCAGCAAAGTGACGAATGATGTTCATTGTTCTTTTTATTTTGTCGACCAACATGTCCACATTTTTTACCTATGTAAGACATTTATCCATGATAAATGTGTTACAAGGGACTGACACGTTCAAATGTCTGTCCCTTCATTGAGAGTTGAAGTCCTTTAAGGTGTTTCCTGGTGAAAGGGAGCACCACTGACTTGGTAGGGGCTATGTCCATACCTCGTTCATTTAAATATTGCTCAATAATGTTGAGTCCAGTTTGAAGTTGTCTTTCCAATGTTTAGACACAACTATCTGAAATCCAAATACAAATATCATCTGCATATATTGTGACGTTAATCGGTCATGGGAGACGACTTGGTATTTCAGTCATGACTGAATTAAATAATGTTGGACTGAGAACACTTCCCTGCAGAACGCCGTGTTTGAGAACGTGTCTTCTGGACTCTCCATGTGTTGTCTGCATAACTATAGTCCTATTTCTAATGAAGTTTTGAATTTATCGTTAAAAACAGCCTCTAACTCCGAGCTTCAGAAGATTGTTTATAACGTGTACATAACGGTGTCGTATGCTCGCTTAATATCTAAAAATATGGCAACTGTAAGTTTTCTAAGCTGACGGCCGTGTTCCACCGAAATGACTAAGTCTAGAATGCAGTCCATTGTGCAACGTTTTGAACGAAACCCGACTAATGAATCCGGAAGGCTTCTGGTAGTTTCAAGTCACCATTGTAAGCGTTGATTAATTATTTTCTCAAAGAGTTTACCAACGCAGCTAGTGAGGCTGACTGACCGGAACGAAGCTAGTTCCATCGGGGTCTTTCCTGGTTTCAGGAGAGCCGTGACTTTGGCTGTCTTCCACTGTTCAGGCACAGCTTCGCCAATCCAGATAGAGTTAAACATTTTGGGAAGATTGCTAGTTGCACTCGGACCGAGATTCGTCAGTATTCCCCATGTTATCAAGTCGGGACCGGGTGACTTCCCTTTGCGAGTTGATTGTAGGGCGTATTGCATTTCTCGAAGCAGTAAAGGGCGGTCCATTTGTGTATCGGAACCATGTAATTGGCCGTCATTGGTTTTTTGGGCTGTTACACACGATGCACGGTACATTAAAGTCTGAGCTGCATTGCTAGAGTTTACCAGTAATTCACAAAATTGGTCTGCGAGTACCAATTCTGATACTCCTTTTGATAACGCCATTGCGCGGAGAGGATACCTCTGTATTACTGGTGAACGGAGTGTTCTGACTATGTTCCATTGCCTTGTGAGATCTCTCACAGCTGTCATCTTGGCACAGAGTTGTCGCCATCGATGCCTGGATAGCAGTTTCAGCTTGCGGCGGATAAGGTCGTGTACGTGCTGAGCATTTCTATATTCCTCTATCATCCCCGACCTTCGATATTTTCTTTCTGCTCTACGACGTATCGCCCTAAGTTTTTCATATGATGCATCTATTCCCGCATACCCTTCGGGGGCAGATATAGATCGAGTTACACGATCAAAATTTGCCTTCACAATCGAATTAAACTGTACTAACGTACCCATATTTTTGCAGTGCGTTGTATTCAGTCGCCGGAAGCTACGCCAGTTTGTGATATTGATTTTCTTTTGTTTCCGGTTTAAAGACTTTGCTTTTGAATACTGTATAAGAATGGGAAGGTGGTCACTCCCGTGCGTTTCAACGTCTATGTGCCAGAACATATCAGAAAAAGTATCTTGTGAGCAAATTGTTAGGTTCAGAACACTTGAATGACTGCATCTTCGAATGAAGTTTGGTGAGCCATCGTTTAACACACATAGATTATTTTTCTCAATTATGGCTTCTATTATTTTACCGCGCTAGTCACATTGCATACCTCCCCATAGTGTATTATGTGCGTTAAAATCGCCACCCATAACGAACGGACTGTTAACAGCATCTAAGATGGACGTGATACATTTTTCGGTAATAGCTATGGCTAGTTCAGTATAAATGCTAATTACGCTCAATAAATTCTCGCCAAACCTGATTTTGCATGCCACATATTCTGGTCCATCAGATGAAGATGTGCATAGAAAAGTCGAATCGTATTGTTTGTTCACACAAATCAGGGCTCGACTTGGACCACGTGGACGTTTGGAACTGTATGAGACATATCCAGCGAGTCTGAATTGGTCATCCGTGTGTCCTTCAGATATTGTAGTAACAGGAAACTTAAATTAGGCGACGAGCTCCCGGGAGTGACTCATTTTTGTGCGAAGGTAATTGGCGTTCCACTGAAATATTGTCGTTCGGCGATATTCTTCATTCATTTATATCGACCTATTCGAAGCCAGTAAAAGAGGCTCGATAGCTAGAAGTGCTTTTACCTTGGAGATGTTCAGTGCATCGGGATGTGATTTGATGATTGCTTTCACTGCCAGAAAGACAAGTTGGAGAAGCAATTGCTGATCGATCTCTTGGTATGGTGGGGTGGCCGATGTGCCTGTACCGCTGATGGCCGTGTGGCAAGTGGTCGACATTTTTGCATGGGAAGTTGAGGGTCTTGAATCTCTGCCGGCGACAGATGCAGTAGGCACCGGTGACCCTGACGGTTGAGATGTTCTCTGTGAAAGTGGTGCAGAGGTCGTTGGATCACACTGAACTGTATCACTTGTGATATTTGCCTGTTTCTTCGACGGTCGTTGCAAAACGTGTATGTCCGGTCTTTCTTAGGCGTTGATGCTTCTCTTTGACTTGGTGTTTCTGGCAGGTGTACAGTCTCTGGATTCGAAGGTGGCAATCTACGATTGTGTGCGCGACCGTTCAGTATTTCCTGTTCAGCGCGGTGGCAGCTTTCTTGCTGGAGCAGCCGGCATATGTTGCTGCATGAGAGCATCCGCAGTTTGCGCAGTTTGGTTCAGAGCGATAGTTGCAGTCCTTGTGGTGGTGTGGACCGGCACAGATCTTGCAACGTCTTCCGCTCCGGCAGTTTTGTGCGATGTGTACAAACCGTTGGCAGTGGTAGCAATGAATTGGGGCGCCAAAGTATTCCTCCACAGGGTGGCTCGTGAAACCTAAATACACACGATTATTGGGGCGCGAACATATTCCTCCACAGGGTGGCTCGTGAAACCTAAATACACACGATTTGGCATCGGACGGTCTTATATAAAACGAAGAATCACGCTGTCCTTGGGGAGAGGCGTTGAGTTACCGTCCTCTTGTCTCCTGTGTGCGACCTGCCTTTGGACGTATGTAACACCTGCATCATCTAAGCACTCCAGGGGATCGTTGTCAGTGTACAGTAGTGGAACTCCTTTAATTTTTCCCCTGTTCTCTGAATATTGACTTCGGCGTGGATTGTTTTACTTCGAATCTCATGAGAGAAGTGGTCACTAGCAATTTATTAGCTGCAGGTAGTGAAGCGACACCCACTTCCTAGACTGCCATCCTTAGTGAATTTGTGGGACAGAATTTTTTCTTGTGCGATCCCAAGCACCTCATTTGCCAGTGAGTTCGGATTTATTTTCCAGAACGAGAACTCCTTGGAGGTCGTATGAAATATAATTGGTATTCCTGACGACCTGTTCTTCTTGTACGTCACCTGGATGAATCCGGTGTCGTCATCTTCAATACTGTCTTCATTCAGCTCGTACGTGGAAGTAGCACCTTCAGATGAAGGGTCGCTCGTTGATGTTTTCATGTGCTTGTGTGATATATTTACCCGTGGTCCTTTGGTTGGAATGTCTTGAGCCTCGGCGTTGTCTGCAGTGACTGTTGTTATTCTGCTTTCAATTAAGGTTCCAGGACCTTTTAAAGAGGTAGATTCGCCTTGCTCTTCCGGGAGGAGTTGAAAGCGGTTCGTAGTTCGCACCTCGTTGGACGGTGGGCTGACATCTTGCGCTGTCAGCCCCCCGCCCGCCGAGGTTCGCTTCTTGCAGCTCAGATTTGTGGTTGGCGCTGCGGCAGAGTACTCCAGAAGGTATCGTTTTCAACGATGCGATGCTGTGTTTTGTTAATGCCTATTTCACGAAAATCAAGGAGTAACAAAACCACGAACGTACCATTCAGCAGCTTCGTCGTCTTCCTTTGAAATGACGTCACATGACCGTTAAGCGTAACCTATGAACAAATTCAGTTTCTCTGCTAGATTTAGCAAGAAAAATTACGTCACGTGTCCTCAACACTAATTCAATTTTCGGTGTTGAGGTGATAGGACGTCAGTTTTACCACTAAATTAAGCGGGGAAACTGAATGTCCAGTGTTGCTTTTTGGGGTGTCAAAGACCTACACACCAATTCAGTTTCTTCGCTAAATTTGGTCGCATATTGCTGTAACGCGGCATAATGCAACGCGGGCGGCGTCGCCGTCGGCGAAGGTGACACCGCGAAACACGGAAGCGAGTACCTAAGAACTGGGCTCTAAAAATCGCTATTCAATTCCATAAATTTTGCACATCCATACTGGACACCCACTTGCAAGTAATATAATATTATTACATTAATTAACAGAAGTAATACGATTTAGGACATCACGGCGCAGTATATATCTTGGTCTGTTACTAAAACTGGATTCACTCTGAAATATTAAAAAAAAAGTTTGTTCTATACTTCGTTTCATCTTCGGTCCGAGCGCGGTCGATGTTATGGGTGGAAGGGCCAATCAAACAGCGAAAGAGGCACAGCGTCATGGCGTGCTCTCTGTAGTTGATAGGACTAGCCGGTATTCGCCGTCTCTCTGTGCGCGCTCCTCCGCCGGCTAGTCCTATCAAACGCAGAGAGCACGCCATGACGCTGCGCTTTTTGCGCTGTTTGATTGGCCCTTCGGCTCATAACATCGGCCGCGCTCGGACCGAAGATGAAACGAAGTATAGAGCGTCAGCTGTACTGGTTTAGTAATATAATTTATTGGGGTTGTGTGAATATTCAGACAGCGTGCAGTTGGTGTTACAAAATGAGCCTACAGATGGCACCACTACCCAAGCAATGCGGTGGCGTACGGGCCTGCCTGCCTCCCCCCCCCCCCCTCCCCCCCCCCCCCCCCCCACGACTCTCCGAGACGAAGAAACCGGCGAGCATGGCGGACGCAGATCCCGTCCACATTGTAACTATTAAGCAAATATTAAACTAGTTACGTTCTATAACACGCCTTTGGAAACATGGTGTCAGAAGCGGCATTAGCCAACGCTTGAGGTACGACCGCCACGACCACGGAAGCAAGCATGGAAACAATCCCGCCGCCGCCGAAGTTTGAAAACGCCAGCAACGCTGCGGAACAATGGCGCACGTTCAAACAAGCCTTCACGCTGTACCTGAAAGCGACCGATGCCGCGGGAGCATCATCGGAAAGGCAACTCGCACTTCTTCTCACGGTAGGAGGACCAAGCCTGCTAAACATTTACAGTACTCTGGACTTCGGAGAGTGAACGCAAGCGAAACCGCACCCTGAATTTGACTTCGACCACGTTGTGAAGCTACTGGATGCGCACTTTCTGCCGAGGAAGAACGAAGTGTACTCACGCTACGTCTTCCGCATGCGAGTACAACTCCCCGACGAGAGGTTCGACACTTTTCTGACCGACCTGAAACTGAAAACCCGCGACTGCCATTTCGGAACAGAAAAGGAGAAGATTATTCGTGACCAAATCGTGTGTGGAGTAAACGACGAGAAAGCACGCGCGGACATACATAAACTCGAGAAACCGACGCTTGAAAAAGTCGTAAAGGTGTGCCTAGCGCACGAGCAGACGAAGCTTCGAATAAAGGTGTTCAGAGAAGGCACCACTGTCGCCGAGGAAGTCCGCACAACGAAAGGTAGCAGCAATCGCCGCCGACTACCACGTGCCGGCCGAGAGAAAGACAGATTGCGGTCAAGCAAACAGTATAGAGCTGTAGATACTGCGGTAGGACTCACATGCGCACAAGACAAGCATGTCCAGCATGGAACCAAACCTGCAACAAGTGCAAGAAGCGGAACCATTTTGCAATGGTATGCAAAAGCGCCAAGACCATCTCCAGTGTGGAGGAGCATGACGACGACGACTCAAGATACTCACGGTGCAGGACGGCAAAGCAAGCTCGTTATTTGCAACCTTGATCGTCAATGAAAGAAAAGTCAATTTCCAAGTGGACAATGGAGCTGTAGTGAGTGTTATCAACCACAAGAGTGTGACGCACAGACCGATCGAGCAAACCTCGACAACCCTGCGCATGTGGAATGGCACGAAAGTCATCCCATCTGGCAAAGCAAGGCTGAAGGTGACTACAGCCAACGGGCAGAAACACGTCGTTGACTTCATTGTGGTCCGTAACAACCTCACACCCTTCATAGGACGGAAGTCAGCTGAACGGGTCGGGCTAATCACGGTTGACTACAACCTGGTTGCCAGCATTGGTAAAGTAAACTCAAGAGACCACATCACGAAGAGGTACCCCGATGTATTTGGAACCTTTGTAGGCTCTCTGCCCGGACCCGTACACCTTGTGACCAAGCCAGCGGCATGTTCCAAAGCAGTAACGAGTTGCCGAATCCCAGTGAATATCAAGCCTCAGCTCGAGACAACTATAAGACGCTTGGAACAAACTGAAATCATCAAGAGTGTTACTGAACCTATATATATGGTGGTATGGCTGAGGCCGCCATGAAGACTGTCAAAATGCTCTTAAAGAAAGCAAGCGAAAACGATGGCGATCCTCAGATGGCATTCCTTGACCATCGTAACACGCCGTTGCAACGCATGCATGCAAGCCCTGCACAGCTCCTCATGGGTCGGCGCACACGCACATGTTTACCAACGACAACAAAGCAGCTGCTGCCAAAAACTGTCAGTGCCAGAGACCAGTTGTAGCAGAAGGAACGAAGGATGGTTTTCTACCACGACAAACGGGCCAAAGACCTTCATCCACTGAGCATGGGACAAGATGTAATGGTCCTCCCAACCAAAGGAAGCATTATGGACAAGAGGAACCATCCAGAAACATTGTGGTGACAGGTCATACAAACTACAGGTCAGTGGCGGCGTGCTACGCCGCAACAGAGTGCACATTCGAGATGCACCCAGTTGCCAACAAGCGGAAGCAGATTCCTCAACTTCTCAAGACGATCGTGAGCTCCACAGAACTCCCCAGGTCAAAAGTTCCCCTCAGCGCGAACCAGACAAGACACGAGCACCTGAGACTTACGAGCCTGACCACCAACTCGCCCCAATCCGTACCCCTACGCGCCTAAAGAGAACAGCAGCTCTACCAAAGAAGTTTCAAGACTTTATTCTGGGGCACGGTGTAAGATACACTCTTTAGGTGAGGACACGGCGGGGCTGAACGCGGGGCGCGAGGAATCAGATAGTGTTCGTTCGACGGGCATCCAAAAGCCTGCATAATTCTGCGGCCACCGTGCCCGCGGCTGACAGTGTCGCCGGTGGCCAAATGGAGAAACTGTGTGAGAGCGAAAAAACTTATCTGGTTGCCATGAAACCCCAGTACACCGTGGTCTTTCTGCAGGAGCGACACCCTCGCTAAAACTCTGCGCGTGAGGAGCATGAGGCGGCACGAGCCGTCTTCGCCGTGCCCACGGGTCGATGAGTCATCTGCCGGCGCCGCTTAAAACCATAATGAGAGATTGATTGATTGATTGATTTGGTGTTTATGGCGCAAAAGCTACTAAGGCCATAGAGCGCCAAAAACGAGACTATTGCTGGAAAAGGTTTGGAGAGAAAAAAAAGGCTTTAGTAGCCAGTGATTAGACAAAAGATGGTAATGGGGTACCAAAACGTAAAAGGGTGATGGGCATGATCTGTATGTTAAGAAAGCTACAATCGGTGTAGAAGGCCGATACTATCTAAAAATTTGAAAACATTAGTATGTGTCACAAGAGAATCATCACTTAAGAGCAGAGCTGGGTGTAGTGGGACTTGTTCTTGATACAGCTGCGAAAAATACAAAAGCCGTTCTTCATGATAAGCAGGACATTCAACTAGAATATGAAGAATGCTTAAGGCATTGTCACACTGCTCACAAGGGGGCCATCTTCCCCACGAAGGAGGTAGCCATGAGTCAGATGAGTGTGACCAATCCTGAGCCGGCAAAGGACAACCTCAAAAAAGCGTTCTTGGTGGCGTGCACTCTGCCATTCGCTCAAAAGAGGTTTGATCATGTGCAACTTGTTGCCGATTTCTTGGTCCCATTCAGCCTGCCATTTGCACTTAACGTGACGCCTGAGAAGGCCTTTGTAGTCTGTATAAGGAATGCTGTGGAGGTCAACTGTTCGTTTTACACAAGTACTTGCTGCGCGATCTGCTGCCTCAATGCCCGGAATGCCCACGTGGCTGGGAATCCAGCAAAATACAATCTCGTATCCCTGTCTTGAGGCAGCAACAACCTTATTTCGCAGTTCAAGGAGCAGGAAGTGCTTGAGGGGTGTTAGTGAAGACAGTGCATGCAATGCACTGAGGGAGTCTGTGTATACGATGGAGCGAGAGAGCTTTTTATCAAGTATGAAGCCTATGGTAAGAAGCAGACCATAGAGCTCCGCTGTAAAAATAGAAGCAGAGGAGTTGATTCGCCTAACAAGCTGAACTGTTGGGCCAATCACGGAACACCCAGCAGCAGATTCCGTCTTTGTACCATCTGTGTAGAAGCTTACATATTCGGAATACTGACATTGCAGTGCTAAGAATTCCTGAAGAAACACACCATTAGGAGTATCAGCTTTCTGGTATCGCGTGAGTGAAAGGTCACACTTAATGACATGGTGCTCCCAAGGTGCTCCCGCAACAGTAGACTGCACTACCGGGGGCTTCCAATCGAGTCCCATGTTCACACTGGCACTTTTCAATCTCAAAGAGAAGGGAGGCACAATTGTGGCTTTGTTTTGAAACACCCTTTCAGAGCGCATGTCTTCCACAGCCATTCGCGCAGGGTGATCAGAGATGGACCTGACTCTCAGGGAATACATAAAGCCCAGAGAAAATCTTCTCTTCTGAAGAGACAGCTCGTTCGCCTCTGCATACAGACTTGGCACAGGAGACGTGCGAAAGGCACCCGTCGCCAATCGCAACCCAAGATGATGAATAGGGTCCAGCATTTTTAGAATGGAAGGCCTAGCTGAACCGTAAACAATACTGCCATAGTCCAGTCGTGATCGCACTATCGAGCGATATATCCTCAAAAGGCACGTCCGGTCAGAACCCCAGGATCGGTGGGACAGGACTTTAAGAATATTAAGTGATTTGTAAGCTTTTAATCTTAGATTCTTAATATGGGTACCAAAGGTTAGTTTGCTGTCAAATGTAAGACCCAGAAACTTGTACTCACGCTTCACAGAAATTGTGGAGTTGTTTAGTGCAAGAACAGGTTCTGGAAGTAGTCCGCGTTTCCGAGAAAAGCACACACAAACTGTTTTATCTAAGGAAAACTTAAACCCATTTTGATTGGCCCAGGTTGATAGCTTATTGATAGTTAGCTGAATTCGTCGCTCACACAGTGACAGATTGCAAGACGACACTGAGATCTGAAGGTCATCTACATAGAGTGAATATTGCACCGATGGGGGGATAGCCAATTCAAGGGAGTTCATTTTGAGAATAAACAAAGTGACACTAAGAACGCCTCCCTGAGGGACGCTATTTTCCTGGACAAACACTTTAGATAAAGCTGTTCCTATCTGAACACGAAAGGTGCGCCTGCTGAGGTAGCTCTCAATGGTGCGAAGCATTCGACTACGGATACCCATATCATACAAGTCCCTCAGTGTACCAAAACGCCAGGCTGTATCGTAGGCTTTTTGGAGGTCAAAAAATACAGATAGGCAATGTTGTCTATGAACGAAGGCCTCACGCACGACTGTCTCCAGCCGTACTAAATGGTCAAGAGTGGACCGAGACGAACGATAGCCGCATTGGTTCACATCTAGATGTCTATTTAGTTTAAGGAAATACATCAATCTTTTATTAATTATTCGTTCAAGAGTCTTTCCAAAGCAGCTAGTCAAAGCGATAGGCCTATAACTAGCTGCACAGGATGGATCCTTACCGGGCTTGAGTATGGGTATGATTGTTGCCAGTCTCCAGTCCAATGGAAAGTAGCCCTCAAACCAAATACGATTAAAAAGGTATAAAAGAATATTAAGTGTGGAAGGATGGAGATGTTGAAGCATATAATAATGAATACCATCTGGACCAGGAGCTGATGACTTAGAGTTTTGGAGCACTATGTTCAGTTCGCGTAAGGTAAAGGGGGCATTATAAGCTTCGCGTTCACCACCAGATGTTATCAGTACCATACTTTCAGCTTTACTTTTATGTTGCAGAAAAGCAGGCGAGTAATGCTGCGAGCTGGAAATGAACTCAAAATGCTCGCCAAGGATGTTGCCCAGCTCTTCAAGATTGCTTGGGCATTTTTCATTTCTGGAAAGAAGTGGAATAGTGAAAGCATGATATGAGCCACTTACTTTATCAATCCTGTCCCATACTTCCTTGGAAGAAGTACTACTATTGATAGAGGACGCATATTTTTGCCAGCTCTCGCGTTTCGCTGTCCGACGAATGTACCTAGCACGTGCTTTCATTTTTCGGAAAGATATCAGGTTGTCCCGAGTTGGATAACGTCTTAGAATACTCCAAGCTTTGTTTTGCTGTTTGCGACTCTCTTTACAGTCTTCATTCCACCATGGCTTCGGTCGTCTAGGGAGCTGTCCAGATGACCGAGGGATTGAGAGTGACGCTGCAGTGAGAATATGAGATGTTAAAAGATGGCTGAGCTCATCAATCGAAAGCTGATCGAGGCGAGATCAGGCCAGGAGTGATCACTGCTTAAAAAGGCTCCAGTCTGCTTTTTCAAACTTCCAGCGTGGATGGCGCGTAGGTGAAGACTGCGGAGTGTTGTTACATTTTAAAATAATGGGGAAGTGGTCACTTCCATGGGGGTTTTGATCAACACTCCATGAAAAATCGGGTAGCAGATTTGCGCTGCCAATAGAAAGATCGATGCATGTAGATGACAAGGATGAAATCGGGTAGCAGATTTGCGCTGCCTATAGAAAGATCGATGCATGTAGATGACAATGATGAAGGACTAAAATATGTAGGATGGCCAGTATTAAAAATGCATAACGACTGTGAAAATAATATGGATTCGATTATCTTTCCGCGTGTATCTGTATGATCACTTCCCCAGAGGGTACTATGTGCGTTAAAATCACCGAGTAAAAGAAAGGGCTCTGGAAGCTGGCTTAAAAGAGAGTCGAGATCTTGTCGCTTCAGAGAAAGGGAAGGTGGAAAATACACTGAACATACAGTTATGGCTTTATGCAACAAGAGACGAACAGCGATAGCTTCGAGTGGCGTCTGAAGCGGAACCTCTCACAATGGAATATGTTTTGGAAGCACCACCGCAACGCCGCCACAAGAAATGGACATGCTAGGGCGGTCTTTACGAAACACACTGTAGCGTCTCAGAAAGTTAGTGTGAGATGTATTTAAGTGTGTTTCCTGCAAGCATAAGGCAGATGCCTTATACTCTTCTAAAAGAAACTCAACACCTGCAAGGTTAGTGAATAAGCCACGGCAGTTCCACTGAAGAATTACAGAGCCCATTTGAAAGGATAAAAGATTTCATAAATGAATTAAAGCAATCCTACATGTACTACACACTAAGGAGGAACCACCGGCTTTTTTCCTTTTTGTTTTGATTTAGCAGTTTGCCATTCCATGTCCTCCTGATCTGAGGAAGGAGCTGAAGAGTCGGCAATGTCAACAGCTCCCTCTGCATCCTGAACCTTGGACGCAGGTTTGCCAGTTCCGACGTGGTCGGAGACCTGGACCACAAGTTTCCGGCCACGGCCAGACCCCGCCGAAGAAGTCTTCGACGTACCAGGCCGAGACCCTTCTATATTCACGCTTTCAACGTCTTTTGACATTGATGGAGCACCAAGGGGGGCCTTTTGCTCCGAAACAAGGCGGGCCGCCTCCGAGGGATTGGAACGACGGCCTCGCTCTCCACCTTGAGAAGAGCTACTGGCACGAGGCTGCCGGTCAGCCGGAGGTCGTGCCTGAATCGACTGGGGAGTCTGTGTGCTCCCAGCGTTACCTGGGGCACCCTGCTTCCCCGCAGGGTTGTTTCGGGGCCTGAGAGGGGCCTGCCAAGTCCTCAAGAGAGAACTGAGTAGCCCTGGACTCCATACGTGGTGCAGGGCCCCTGCGCACCGCGTCGGAGTAGGTACCTTTAGAAATGAAGGAAAACCTTTGCTTTGCTTCATGGTACGATAGGTTCTCCTTAGCTCGTAAGGTAAGGATCTCCTTTTCTTGTCGCCACAGCGGGCAGGACCGAGAGTAAGCAGGGTGAGAACCCTTGCAGTTCACGCAGGCAACTGGATCTTCACAGACGTCGGCCACATGGTCGTGGCTCCCACACTTTGCACACGTCTCCCTCCCCCGACAGCTGCGCGACCCGTGACCAAAACGCTGGCAACGGAAGCATCGCTGTGGGTTCGGGACGTACGGTCTGACACGGCAATTCAAGTAGCCAGCTTTGACGAGTGCAGGAAGCGTGTGACGTTCGAACGTCAGGATAAGGTGTTTAGTTCTCACCTCTGCACCGTCACGCCTCGTCATAATGCGTTTGACCGCCACTACTCCAGATGCCCGCAGGCCTTCCAAGATCTCATCTTCACTACTGGAAAGAAGATCATCTTCTGAAATCACCCCTCGAATGGTGTTGAGGGTTCTATGTGTGCTCACTGTTACCTGTATGTCACCTAGGGATGTCAATTTTAGAAGCGTAATGCTCTGGGACTTTTTGGCAACTTCTACAAAAAGATCACCAGAATGCAGTTTCTTTGCCTTGTAATCAGCACCAATCTGACTGTCAAGAACCTTCGCTACAAGAAACGGTGACATCTTAGAGAGAGGTTTGTCAGGGACCTCGGAGTGGATCACCATAAATCTTGAAAAAGTTTCGTCTTCTTTATCTTTTACTATGATTGTTCGTTCGCGACGATGCCTCTTAGCGGCACGTCCAGAACTGGGGGTTTTGGTTTGGGGGGTTGCCATAAGAGGCGAAGTTTGTTCGGAACCTGTGGTGTGCCGCCCACCACGGTGCCCAACATGGGAATAGATAACGCACCATAACAGAAAGGGCTTTGCTGGAGACGTTATGCTATTAGCACTGCCCAGGAACTATAACCAGGTGGGGGTCTGGACGAGGGGTCTGTCGCCACCCAAGGTTAGCCCTTGCCGCCAAAGGAGTTGAAGAAGGAAAGAAGAGAAATGAGAAGAGTGAAAAGAAGGAGAAGAAAAGGGTGAAAGAAGGGAGGGGATAGTAGAAGAAGTGGCGACTAGACTGAATCATCCTGGCCGGGCCTTACCAGGCATCCCGTCTATGAGAAGCGGGGGCCGAAGTGCTTCGCCCGGGGGGCCCCGAAGGGTCCAACCCTGCCCCGTGCTCGGCTCAACCACCAGGATGCCCTTTTCCCCAGACACGGGAAAGCCACGCACAGCCAGACGTGGGCGGGCGAACCCGCATGGCTCGGGGTCCGTGGAGACGCCACTCTCCAAACACCTGCTTTTACAGGTGCCCCCTGCGGGGATAGTGAGAGAAAGAAAGACAGAGAGTGAAAGCGAACTTTATCTGCACTGCGCGAGGAGCGCGCTGTCCTCACCTGAAGACGTGAGGACACCGTATCTTACACCGTGTTGTAGGGTAGTCCCTGCTTAAACAAAGGAAGATGTTACAAGATGAGCCGACAGATGGCGCCACCACCCAAGCAATGCGGCAGACTTGTACCGTACGCATTACAAGTAATCAAATTACTTGTAATCGATTACTTTTTGGAGTAATTTTGTAATCAGTTGATTACTTTTATTAGGCAGTCATCAGAAGAGTAATTTGATTACTTTTTGAAGTAATAAAATTACTTGTAACCGTTACAATTTGTCCATGAGACACCCGCCCCCCCCCCCCCCCCCCCCCGGGCACACGCATTTTTTTTATGATATGACAAAAATAAAATTTGCTTTTTTTTTCGATCGGAAAAAAGAAAGATTTTTGCGGAGCTGTAGGAAACAAGGTCAATCTCTTTCTATGTACAGTTTCTGTGGAATGTCCGTTTTTTTTTCGAGCTGGGACTGGGAGTGGGAAGCCCCAGGGAAGCCACAGTGCGTGACGAAGGCCATTCAGGGCGAAGTTTGAGGAAGCAGAATGCAGCTTTGTGAGTCCTTCGTTCGAACTAGCCCCCTCACGCACACTCACACAGAAATAAAAAAACAAAATAAGAAAAAAAATCCCTCTGAGGGTACCTACTCGCAGCCCGTAGGAGAACCAGATCCGAAGAACGCCTAAAGCGGATGCAAAGTATAACAAAGGCAGTTGAAATATTTCCCCATTTTCCCTACGTGGTCTTTGTGACAAGCAATGTTTCGACTTGAGAAGTGGTCGTTGCGATCTCTTCCGCTAACGGATACTACACATGATCCGTTTCAAATCCTGGAGCTGCTGCTCTTTTGTATAATATGCGAGCTCATCCACATGTGAATAATAAAATGAGCGGCGCAAACTTTGAGCGACAACGTTTGCTCAAGCTTAACAAGATCTAGAACCCCCTCCGCTCCCCCCCCCCCCCCCCCGCACAAACACACACTGGCGAACGCCCAAATCATTAAACGTCTTCAAACGAATTCTATGCTTGTGTCCGCATTGTGAAGGTGCAACGACCACGAAGAGGCAGCCAGTTTTTCTTCTTCAATATTCAATACTTGTGCAAATGTGAAATATAGGATGGAAGTAGTTCATTGTTATGAGCGCTAAAGATGTGTCTTCACACAATAAAGTAATCGGTAAAGTAACGATTACTTCTTTACCTAATGTCCAATTACTTTTGCCGTCGAGTAATCAAGTAATCTAATCGAATACTTTTTAGCCAAGAGTAATAGTAATTGTAATCGACTACTTTTTATTAGTAACGTGTACAAGACTGCAATGCGGTGGCGTACGGGCCTCCCCCCTACGACTGTCCCAGGCGAGAAAACCGGCGAGCATGGCGGACGAAGATCCCGTACAGATTGTAACCAATAAGCAAATATGAAACTAGTTACGTTCGGTAACACGCCTTTTGAAAAAGTTGGTCTGCTGTTTTAAAGTGGCGACGAGTCACTCGCTGTAGATGTGCAATTTATCCAGTGCAGTACAACCGCTAGCCTGGGGTCTTTAACGTGCACCCCGTAGTAGTGATACACGACCGCACGCCGGCACAATCCTCATCCAGAACGAAACAGACAGGGTAAAGATTTAGCACAGGATCCCTGAGTTCTGCAGCGCGAGCTTTCGCTCCACGTGCTCCGAGCTGGGGCCCTAATCTGGACACTTGGCGGAAACGTCGGCGAGAAATTAGGCGGCTATGATTGGCCGGCGCCAAGGTCAAGTGTGGCATTGGCCAATCGCGGCCGCCAGATTTCTCGCCGTCGTTTTCGCCAAGCGTCCAGCTTAGGGCCTCAGGTGTGCGCTAGCCTTGAGTCACTCGATATGGCAGCGTAGCTGCCAGAGTAGCGCCACGCTTTTCCCTGTGCCGCCTCTCACCGTGATTGGTCTCACGCGGTACCACAGCAACGAGCTGAGCTGGCTCGGTTTCCTTAGCAACCGGTTGACTACTCGTGGCGTGACCTCGCAAGAGGCGTGACGTCACCGGTAAGATGGCGGCGCCCAGAGCTGGTGGATACGAGTTTGTTCGGTGCGCGGTAGTCGTAATGTGCCGCTGCTTGCCGACGATTTCGGACTTCTTCGCGCTCTCTTACCCAGGTATAACGTGAAGATCTGGAAGAATGCGACTTCAAACCTTTTCTGTGCAAGATCGCTCTGGATATTAGCACCTATGCGACAGCATCAGGCATATCGCCGTAGCGGTGCTCGTATTCCTGGATGTGTTCGAGGATAAATAAGACATTTTGCATGCAATTTTCGCATACTCCTAGCCTTGTTTAACCGTTGGAATGTGAGAGAATCAATGCGAATTGTATGCGTCGCATGTTCGACCTTGGGGAAATTGTTTCAGCCCCAGGTAACCGCGTAATCACAAACTTTTAGCGAGGAAGCTTCTGCGATCTTTACGTTTTGTACTAATCAACGATCATACGATATAGCTTTTAGGATAATATTTTCGCATTTTCTAGCTTCCTTTGAATGTTGGAATTTCTGAGAATCGAAACGAAAGACATACGTTGTGTGTAGGGCCTAGGAGAAGTTGTTTCAGCCCTGGGTCACCGAATAATCACAGCAACTTTAAGCGAGGAAGCGCCTGCGACCTTTAACCTTTTGTACTAATCGACGATTTTATGAATTGACAGTTTTGAAGAAGACATTGATAAACGTCCTTTCGTTGCAATAGCTTGCATTTGATCGCAGTGTTTTTTTGTTTTGTTTTTTGTGTTTTCAAGTGACAAGCTGGCGTTTGCTCAAATGACGTATATGAAATGACCTGCTGGATAAGAATGCATCAACACACACTATTAAATTTATATGCTCAGAGGTGTGTTAGTCTTTGTAATTAACAAGTTACAGACAATTATTTTTTACGAGTGTAATATTTATTTTCTGTAGCTGGGCCCGTTTTGTACTCATTAATGTCCGTGTGCTATGATGCTATCATCATATGTGTATGGTTCTAAATATCCTCTTTGCAATGCCTACAAAAGCCAAAATGACGTCAGTTGACCCCAGCTCACGCATTTGACACGAAAACTGCCTCACTCGGACGTATGCGCTCGTCAACAATCAATTCGTCGATGAATATTTGAATTCGCGTTCGTGGCCAATGAGTGCGCATGAGTGCACTTGCGAATGACAAGCTCTATCGTGTGCTTAAAAAGCACGGTGGAAGCTTGGGGTCATCGCACCGGTGCCCTAGCATGTCACGACCGCGTGATTCCACTGTTCTTTTGAGTTGAGGACTAAAGCTAAGAAAGAAGTAGTTAAGGAATCATTTCATGGCCCCTTTAACACGGGTATGCGTGCTACGCCAGATAAAAATATTGACATTTTGCATGCCGGTAAACTTCCGGACGACCACTTGGCCTGTCGGCAAGAACACCTCATATCCGGCGTCCGTCTCTTTTGATGGCGTTAACAATCCTGTGTAGACCACCGTGCTGTCCTTTTTGGTTTAACCCCGTCGACTGTTCATCGCCCAAAACGAGGGTGATACCGTCGTCGACGTCGCTCCCCGCCAGTCGGTGAGATAATCTCATCTTGAATGAATGATTGGCTCTTGAAGAAGTATGGTGCTAAGCATACATGCTCTTACTATGGGGCAGTCAAGCAGCAGTCATGTCCCAAGGCAATCGTCCTGTCGTGGCCGGCGTAATCGGATTTTTTTTCCATAGGAGCGAAGTCCGAAAGTACAAGGACGGTACGTTCGTCCCGCGAAGCCGCCGCCATCCCGGCGGCGCGGAAAACCACTCGGCTTGTCCGCGCACGCTACAAATCGTCTCATTTCACAGAAGAAACAGGCACCGCTCCTCCAGAGGCCCGTGCCATACCGCCATGCAAAGCGTCTTTTAGGTCTTTTACCATTTTTCAATTCACGAATGGAGATATCAACTAGATAAAGGTTGCCGCCCGGCGTCGCTAGCAGTAAGGTTACCATAAAAACCACCCAGGCCCAAAATGGAGATCACTATAGGCGCTTCTGACGTCGTGTATCTAGATAATTTTGCGTCGTGTCGCTACTCTGGTAGCTACGCTGCCATATAGAGTGGATCTACGCTAGCCAACTCCGCCATCAATCCCCCTATTGAATATGTACTGGGCGAGTGTCGTGGTGCCAAAGGAGGACGGAGCTCGCGCGCATTTATCGCAGGTGGCTCTGGCGTCAGGAGAATGCGAGTACAGGAGTGCTACACTATATTATTTGCACACTTAAGCTGAGACTGGAGCCTAAGTTACAAGAGCGCGCTAGACCACGCTCCTGGCTTTCAGACGTGCACTTCTCTCGCAATAGACCGATCTCACCAGCCAGTTTGATTACGCCACCGCTGCCGCGATGCATCGAGGGAAATTTAGTCTTTCTGCAAGTGCGACATCTCGCTGGAGCTTTGCGCGTGTAGAGCACGAGATGACACGAGCCCTCTCGTGCACTGCCCTCTGCCTCCTGTGAACTAAAGTTATGGCGGCGTCACAGATGCGCCGAACGCTTGGTGAGATCGGTCTATTGCTACTTCTGTGGAAGAAATTTTCAAAGTACCGACCTCGAGCTATCGTGCTTGTGGCATTGACTGCACTTTAAACTTAAGTGAGTCATAAAATAATATCAGGTTGGAATGCTAATGAGTTCACAGAGGCGTACTGGTTCTAGTCTTGCCCTAGAATACTGGCATGGACTGCCACTAATTCAGTAGTTTCTTTGTCGCGGTAAAATTGCGAGAATAAGAGAGTCCAATTTCATAGTCTTTCCTTCACAAAGCTTCATGACGTGATTGTGGGATCGAAACCACCCGCCTGACGACCGTCGACCTCGGTTCATTGATTGGATAGGAGAACTGCGTGAGCACTGGGGGGCTATGTTGCGCTTTTTGGACTCCCAGGAGACTAGGGAGAGGGAAGTGACGTCAACGACACAGCAAACGCAGATTGGGTGTTGATTTCGTTTTCTTCTGTCAACATCCAATCTGCGCTTGCTCTAGTCGTTGACGTCACTTCCCTCTTCCAAGTCTCCTGGGAGTCCAAAAAGCGCAACATAGCCCCCCAGGTGTTCGGCTCGTAACAATCAATGCTTCGGTGGACACTCAGGAAGTGGCTCCTGTCCAACAACTGCGGTGATGAAAATTGCAAAATGCTCACAATACTTGGAGCTGAGAACGCATTTCCTATTTTGCCTACCCCAGCGCCTGACTAAGGTTAACATTGGCGGCATGGGATAGGCACCAGCCCACATGGTTGGTTGTTCTGGCTCCGAGTTAAGGGGATGGAGTATGCACGTATACTTCTAATTTATTTTCCGACTCTAATTGCTTAGAAAACAGAAACTATGGTAATATTATTCGGTTATTAACGTTAGAGAGTGAATCTGCGTAGTATTTAGCGAAATAAAAAAAAATAGTTGGATAGCTCTTTTAAGTGCTGCTCTTATGGAGTGCAGAATCTTAGTCTTAGCTAATACTCCGTCTTTGAAAGATTTCCGAATTCGTAATGCAAGAGAGTTTGTTCCTCATCGTCACGCGTCACTGAACTTCTGCACTAACTTTTGCAGTGCATTATTCTTACAGTCTTTAAGAAGAGATAAAGAGATTCTTGAAAAAAACACAAAAAAACGAAACAAACAAGAGGTTAGTTTAAATTATTTTTATCCTCTAAATCTTCATGTCAAGTTCGTTCTCCCCTAAGATGCAACTAAACGCGAGGAAACACGAAGTGCTTCGATTAGTCATTACGTCCTAATGGACCAGCCAGTTTGACTATACGCCACCGCTGCCGCAATGCATCGTGGGCACTTTAGTCTTTCTGCAAGGTGCAACAACCCCGCTGGGGCGGGTTTGTCGCGCCTGTGGGACACGAAACGGCACGAGCCCTCGCATGCATGGCCGCCTACCTTCTGTGAACTAAAGTTATTTCGGCATCACCCATGCGCAGACCGTTTAGTGTGATAAGTCTATGGGATCTTTCGGCCGCCAAGCGCGTGTCGCTCGTGTGGGCGGACACTGCAATGGACCTATTGCTATATTACAGTGTTCTAGAGGGGGTTGTAGTGGCAAGAGCGGCGGCCGCTTTGTGAAGATTTTGCGCGTAGACGACACCATGGCGCTGCTGTTCTGTGCACTAGGAGCGCGCCCCCGTCAGCCCCATCATCAGCGCTGTTCGGCGCTTACTACTGTGGTTTGACTGGAGCTTTTCGCGGTGCGAAACAACTGCTAATGTTGTTCTGTATACTCTGTTTCACCTTATGATGTGCCGCAGGAAAGGCTACAAGCGCGAGCTCTTTGCTCTGGGGCACATCTCGGCGACACACGCTCTCGTGAATTTAGAGCAGCTGCCAACGCTATTAGCTCGCGCTTCTAGCCTTCGCTGCGGTACAACATAAGGTGAAACGAAGTATAGTAAATTGTAGTTCTGCCTTTGGACTAATGCCTCTAGAGAGTGTACTATCCTCTACTTGAAATATTCCCGTGTTTTGAGGGAGGAGATTATTTAATTAATATCGACTCACCCCCCCCCAGTACTGACACATCGTTCAGCAACGCTATCACTTGGACTGCAGGCTTAATAGCTGCGAAAGAAGTTCTACGGTGCTATATTTCGGAGAAGCGTACGGAGTCACCCTCGTCGTCTTCTTCGTTCATCGCACACGTGCCATTAATTCTCCTAGGGCACAGAACTCCAGCGCCCCTCGCGGTATCTACATCGACCGTCTTCACGCGCTTCATTGTAAGCGGGCGCCGCTCTTGCCACTACACCCTCTAGAACACTGTAGCTATATTACCCAAGCATCAAGGAGGATGCAGGGATTGGTGTTCCACGCGTGACACGCGCATGCCTTCCCCGTATAAAACATTCGAAGTAAATAACCAAAATAAAGCGTTGAACGCGCGTGCAAGACGCCATTTGTTTTAGGAATTTTCTTTAAAAAAAATTACTATTGCTGAGGCCAGCACGTGCGGCGCGTGGAACACCAATCCCTGCATTCTCCTTGATGCTTGGCTAATATAGCAAGAAGTCTATTGCAAGCTTGCTAGGTGCATTCCGCCGCCCTGACACCGGTCGTGACGTCTTCCTGTGACCTTTTTCTTTTTTTAAATTTGCAATAGTGCGCATGCACAGCTTTGATAGGAGCTGAAGATGCGCGAGATAGAATATTACAAAAATTACCACCACGGCGTCACACACCAGGAAGATGGGGCTTCAGGGGTACTTTGAAAATAATTTTGTGCAGCCCCCGTGTTTCAATTTGAAAAATAATCTCGATATTCCCGATTTAGGAGGCAAAATCAAAACGACTTAAATGCTTTTCTCAAATGCAAAACCGCTTCAGTTTACTTGTTTGGCTTTATTTCTAGCAAGCCCGCCTTAAAACTCAAGATATTTGTCTCAAAAATAATTCACAACAATAAATTATTATAGGTTAGTGTGCTGTTGGCTCTAGAGTTGTTTAAGGGAAGCCTCAAGTTAAACATTACCGTGGCATTGGTAGCTACCACTGCCAAGAGAAACAACTTACATACTCTACATGTAGACTGTGGAATCCACAAATAAAGAAACACTCTTCAACTTTAACAACTTTTGATACACCCAGAATCGACACCGTCTTCATTTAATATGATAATATTACATTAATTAACTCAACCCATTCCGTTTGTGAAATTACGGTGCAGTATATAGTTTCTCATTCTGTTCCTGAAGCTAGATAGACACAGCATTACCTTTAACAGAACGCCTGTTTCTTGGTTGTTTAAACGGTAATCAAAAAGGCACTCCAGGTGAAAAAGGGGCGACTCAACGCCTTGAAGCTTAGGGTGGGGTGGTTCTCTCAGACATAATGCCAGAATACTTTAGGCCATCCCAATCCTGGTGCACTTAATCCGCTATCATCCGTTACAAAATTCGGCCGACAGAGCACACGCCCGTTCTGGGCTGCACAGAGTCGTTTATTGGCCCTTCATTGGTTTGACCCTTCATTGGCCCTTCATTGGTCCTTCATTGGTTTGAATAGGCGATCATTTCGTGGCCAACCACAAGCTGCAAAACAGCCCCTAGCAGTGGTCGTGAGCTCTAAAATTACGTCTCGAATTGTTTAAGGTGGTTTAGCGTCGCTAGGGCCAAGAAGGTCAAACCCCAAATTCAACGGTAGAATAAACGAACGTGCTCTCCAAACTAGAGCGAACTACGTACTTGACATAATTGCTCCTGATTTGCTATTGACGACATTCCCACCGAGACGCTAGGATGAAACGCTTCTATTTCGCGCTGTAAATGTCGTTTCTAATAAGTCGTCGCGGTCTGCTGGTTCATCAACGCTTTGTCGCACTGTCAGTTTACGCTCAAACTGGGGGGGGGGGGGGGGGGGGGAATATTCGGTGCTTGCGACGGCCTTAGCTCTGCCCTTTGGCCATACTCTCCCAATGTACGGCTCTCGGGCTGCAACCCTGCACGCTGGACAGTCCAACGGACTGGTATAGTGTCAATTAGAGAGTGACAACAGCAAGGCGTCTCTTCTGGGCATTCCCCTCCAGCGCACGCTTGTTGCCTGCCGACATACTTTGGCACCGCGTGAAGGCTCAAAGCTCACGAGACACCAAAGAGTCATTGAATGCCATGAAGCTAGCGCTCGATATTGGACAATCGAAACAATTTCCTGCGCTCTCATTCTGTCACTAACCATGCACCAACACGCGGCTCTGACGTTATGCAGCTCCGATTGCGCTGCGGCCGACGCAACGCATGCGGAGCAGACGTATCACTCGATGCCGATAGGGTTCCCGCATACGCGCTGTGCACACACGTGGTGTGAGAAAATGCGGACCTGTTTCTCAACGACGTGTTTGTCTTACAATTTTAATGCTTACAAGTCAACATCCCAGCGTCCCATTTCCTCGGCCCAGTACGGGCCTGTTTGTCGCTTTGAGTGTAAGCAAGCTCGCACAAACTCTGAAAAAGGCAGGGGACAAAAACAGCCCTTTATTGGAATGGCCATTGCGCCGAGAAACCAGAGGGAAGGGGGGGGGGGTGCAGGAGACAAGAGCGCTGGAACATCAGAACGCCGAGCTTTGTTTCGAGCGATATGTGGGTATACCTGAATCTAGCCGCCGTTGTTTCCACTGCCTTCGTGGAACGCGTTTGAATGCGAAAGCCGAACGTCGGTCGCCGAACGTCGGTCGCCGACCTTCCGAGTTCTACCGCGTTCGACGAGTGCAGTAGAGACAAAGGCTGCTAGCTTCAGGTCAACCCACTAACCGCTCTAACCAGAGCATGGCGTTCTGACGTTCCAGACGCTCTCGTCTTCTCCTCTCCCTCAGTTTTTCGGCGACTAGGAATAAATAAAAAGTCGTCATTAGCACACGGTATGAGTAAAGCAACGCATCGTCTCTTGTGAACAACAGTGTTGACACTGTGAAATAAATTTCGTCAACACTGTTATAGCGCGCATCTCTTAAAAGGGGATGGTGGACAAACCAAGAAGTGCAACAATGAATATTGCGGCGTGACACTAGGGCGTTTAATAGATTGTTGTCATACCCCAGATACCCCCGATAAAATGCATGCGTAAAAGCGGTGGAGTGCTACCGGGTATCATTATCGGATTCATCCAAAAAATTTACTAAAACTCCGTAATCGTGCCCCCACCCCGCCATAATATGATAACATGTGCTTGCCTGCACCACGATCTGCTTCTACGTTTTAGCACAGAAGCCTCCAGAAAGTCAGCATTCAAACGGCATTTTGTTAGGATCCATAGCTAACAAGTATGTCTTTTAGCGGTAAGATGTCCACTACGCCATGGTTTCTAACAGTTGCCTAATCTGGTTTACTTGTCCCACTCAATGTTATCTTAAAGTAACGACACTGCAGCCATCGTGTTGCGTAAATTATCGCGGTGAATTGTCTTCACTTGTATCAAAAATTGCGGGAAACATTTTCCCTTCTTCGGAAGCAGATATACAGGCTTGGACAAAAGAAAAATCATGTCACTAGACCTTGATTAAAAGTAAACAATAACGATCCGTCGTTTCTTTTTTTTCCATTTAATTGTTTAGATTTTCTCCATGTGGAAGCAAGCACTTCTTCTGTGCCTCAGATTGCTGCTGCCCTTGGTAGATGCACAGGGCCTGAGAAAACTGCATTGCGACACACTTGATTATGTCACGCCGTCACCTGGAGCCGTGCCAGATAACAAGAACAATGCTGACTTGAAGGTGACTCTCCAAGGCGACACCGCCAAAGGTAGGAGATTGGCGTCGTTATAAACTTTGTCTCACGTTAAATTTGTCCACCGTCTACGCTACACTATGATGCTAATCAAGCAAAGCCAAAATCGCACAGTCATGCGGTCGTTGTCTTTGTGCGTTTGATATTACCGGTCACACCAATCACAAACAGCAAATGTGTCACAATCTTGGGCTTCTTTCTGGGTGTGGTTGGTTCTCCCGGTGATAATAGTTGGACAAAAGACGACGAACACTGTGAGGATGCATTTATGGGCGCTGTTTGTTATGCTTCATCGAATTGTAGCGTCGGAGGCTTTAGGATGTAAACTAAAAATGAGTTTAACCATCTTAAGCATGTGCAAAATTAGAGGCGCCATTTCGTACCTTCTCTGGTCTTACCGAGATTTCGAGTCACCGAAGCGTTCGTTGACGAGCCTCCATATAGGCGTATTCTAGGTAAGAAGGCAGTAGCACGCAAACGTGGCTTCGTGCGAGCATTTTCATTGGAGTTGCGCCTATGTGCCCCTCATACAAGAAGCGGAACACCAAATAATGCAGACCATTTTGTATGACAATACGATTTCCTCCAGTGAGCCAGTCATTTTCTAAGCAGAGTTCTAGACGTTTCGGAAAATGCGGCAAACGTTCGACACTGCAGAGTGTTGTGGGCCACCCGTTCTGCGTGCAAAACAGAATCTTACACAGAACACCGTCTTTACTAGTTTTTTGGCGAATCCTACGGGCGGATAAGGGCAGCTAATCCTTCGCTGCATGTGGGCTGCGGCTGATGCGGGTATGAGCTTGTCATGTCCTAGTAACCCTTTAAGCGGAAGATAGTGCGAGTAGATCGGGAATTCACGACCGAAAATGTATTTGCGAGAGCGTTTTATGTCAAATACGACGGCAAGTTTTGATTTTTTTAAGTGCCCAGAGCCCCTTACTGCTCTCTTGAGATTTCGCGATGCGTACGCATCAGGCTCTTCGCAGCCGTCCACAACGTGAAATGAAGCTGCTTCCACCCCGTTGGCAGAGGCGTCTGCAACCAGGCCTAATGGGTATCATCGGTCGTAGAATGTTAGGACGGTCTCTTGTGTAAACCAGTATTTGCTTTCACAGAAACACCATTCTTCGGCGTCCGACCACCGCCGATATTGGTTTGTTTCTAGGAGATCGTGTAGCGGTTTTGCCTTTGACGACATGATGGGCATAAACTTCCAATGAAATGCAAGTATGCCGAGTTATTCTCTCAGCTCCGCTCGGTTCGATTGGGATGGCGCATTTTTTTGCAAATGCCGCTACAACGAACGCTTCTACTACGAGATAGCATGTACAACGGGCTATTTCGTTGCGTATCTGCTTTATTGGGGTCATTAAAGTGCGCGACGGATATAACGAAGTGACGTGTATAATGAAGAATTATCGCGGTCCCACACGCTTCGTTATACAGGCGTATGACTATTCAACTTTTTTGCACACACCGGAACACCAGCGTTTTCTCTTATATTGCCCAAGTACTCCAAGAAAGTGAAAGAAACTTACTTGTTTTAGTCGCACTTCGCACCTCCTTCACAAAATTTACTACCACTGCCCATACCTCAGGGACTTCTTATTATCACCCCCAGAAAGAATGTCGTCTCGTCTAAATAACTCCTGTGCCATCAAACGAATTTCTGGTAAGTCCGAAGCTTTTAACGAATCCCTTCTTCCTCTCGCCATATCCGAATGAAATCAGTTGCCATCATCGATGGTCACCAATAGCGACGCGACAGCGTTCCCGAATACGCTTCAAACCCATGTTTTGTGAGTGTTCTTTTGTTTTCATCACGTATAACTTCTCCAATTTTTCCTGACTGCATAATATTGTACTTTATTGCGTTTATATGTTGATTTATTGTGTCGTACTGCCCCCCCCCCCCCCTCATGTAATGCCCTGAATGGGCCTTTAAGGTGGAAATAAATGAAATGAAATGAAATAAAGGAAATTCAAGACTGCAATTGAAGCCCTGCGCGAACAGCACACATAGAAAAACAAACACTACAATAGAAATACAGGCTACGACGCGCCGTGCGGGGAAACAAACTCATGGCTTTGAACCGCATTGGAGCGGCTTGATTTATTGCCTTTCAAATAATTATGGCATGATCGAGCGTTTACTTCTTAATGAGAGATTCATCCCCTGAGCCATTCAAAATGCTCTCAGAGATATGACATTGCTGGGAAAAAATCAACATGGTGGGAATATGTTTTATTGCTTAGGGAGTCACCTAAAAGTTCCGTACGTTCAAAACGACTAGTATAAAAGACGGAAACGCAGAGTTCGCTTAAGAGTGCCATTGCATCGACGTTTGTATGTGTCACGTGTGTGTGCATGCCGTAAATGTATGCTCACCTGATGCTTGTATTACGCGTAATGTGTGTACTATCGGGGAAAAATGAAATGCGAACAGAGGAGCGCGTGGCTCGCGGTACAGGCTGCGCCGCCTGGAAGGGAGCCTAGGGGCGAGGTTGCGTGGCCTACTCCGATGTGTTCACGCCCCTCGCTCAGCGCTCCCCAAGCTTCGGCAGCTGGCCTCTCAGTACGCTGCAAGCATCACCGCTATCTTTGCTGGCTCAGCGCGTGCGGTGCGAAGAAGCTCGCCGCACACGCCGAGCGAGCAAAGATAGCGGGGATAGCTTTCAGCGCACTGAGAGGCGCAGTGCCGAAGCTTGGGGAGCGCAGGGGGAGGGGCGTAAACACATCGGAGTAGGCCACGCACCCTCGCCCCTAGGCTCACTTCCAGGTGGCGCAGCCTGTACCGCGAGCCACGTGCTCCTCTGTTCGCATTTCATTTTTCCCCGATAGTACATGTGAGTATGGTAGAGGATCTCGAAGCGCTAGGATAGCCTGAGGAAATAAAAATATTTTTTGTAGAACATGAATTGGGCGGTACCTAGCGCCACCTAGCCTAGATACTTGCAATTACTCTGCTTGACCCTGGTGGCAAGCGATTTAACCTTCTTTCACGCTACGCGGTAAACAGCAACTTCGAGTTTGTTTTTTCTGAGAGCGGCTTTTGGTTTCGCGGATTGGTTTGCCATTTCACCGTGATGTGCGGTTGGCGAAAGAATTGTGACTCGAGGAACAGCAAAGGTGCGGCGTGAAGTGCGCGAAGTAACTGGGTATCGGTTGTCTCAGTTTAACATCGCAGCGCTGACGACGAGAAGACTGAGTAAATGCTTTCGAAACGCAAGTTTCTGTACCTGCGGTGGGAACCTGGCTTCGGAAATAAACACAGTTTATTTATTTATTTATTTACTGTACCCTCAGGGCCCGAGGGTATTACAGAGGAGTGGGTTACAAAAGGAAAATCACAAAAAAAAAATGACAGCCTAAAGTAACTTAGAAAATTGGTTAAACAAAGCTTAAACATAATGGAATTTGTTACAGACACAACTGACGATGGAAGGTGGTTCCACGTGGTTGTTGTTTTGGGGGTGAATAAATTATAAAAAGTAGTGGTTTTACAAACATGTAGACCGATTTTGTGTTCGTGATCGACGCGTGGCGAGACATACGAGGGTGGAGTTAGTAATTTTTGATGCAAGTGAGAATTGTGATAATAAATTTTATGTTAAGACGACGTTAATAAAGGTTTGGTAGGTTTAAAAGCGTTTTCATGGATGTTACGCTTGCACTACGGTGATAGTTAGTGAGAATGTAGCGAACAAATCTATTTTGAATAGCTTCGACTGCTGTTGTAATTAAATCAGTACCGGGATCCCATATAGAGGAGGCGTATTACGATTTGGAGCGGACAAGGGTTTTGTATAGTAGTAGCTTGAGAGTCGGAATTGTGACATCGGGCAATGCAAAACATCACGCTTGCATTGTTTAATCTCGCAACTCAGACTGGTCTTTTGACCTAAACATATGGTTCGTCATAGTCATTTCGCTGAGCTTCCTCCGCAAGTTGCGGTGATTGGCTCTCTGAGTGTTTTGCGGGAAAGTAGACGCATGGGCATTTTTAGAGTTAGGAGGGTGCTGATCCCTTCGCTCGAGCGAAAACCGCAGAGTTTTCGGCATTGTCTACACCATTTAGAGGCTTACCAGGTAATTTCCGACCCTGAGTTAGACAAAGCGGTGTCACTTCCTGGCAGACACCGGCGCCAATGAGTTCGCCTCGTCGTCTCGACAACACAATGGACTGGTGATCGGCTCAGCGTATCGTCAATTCCCTGGGCTACGAGGAGTTTGGGTAGCTTAGCGCGTTCGTCTGGCCAGAGGAATTTTGTTGGCTCAACGTCAGCATCGGCATCAGACGCGGCCTCAAGGCGTCCTGACGACCCGAAGCTTCGCGTATTTATTTTTGTGCTGGCAGAGGTGACTGAGGCGGAGCCTCGTGGTTTGTGAACTTCAAGTGACAGGATTGGCTGCGGATACAGCTGCTGTACTTCCCCCGCTGGGGAAGTAGGGAAAACTGACCCGTTTAAAAGGAGAAGCAAGCTCCTTCAAAGTGTTCTCGGATTTTGTATTAAACCAGTGAATATGTAACAAACAGTGTACATAATGGGGAACACCTGCTCCTTCGAATTTCCTGCTCCCGTCATGCCCGAAGATGATCCGGCAGTCAGATTTGCTACCGGGACGACGACCCATTTGTAGCACTTCTCTTTCAAACTTGCCTTATTGTTCAAAATGATGTCTGCTCGTTCCAAGAACAACGGCCCGTAGACTACAGGTTGACGCGGTAATTGCAATAATGACAAAGTGCAGGCATCGAAATACTTTAAAATTTAAAGATTTTTTTAGTACTTTGGCTCTGCGTAAACCTTAAACAGAAGAGGATATTGATAATTGTTGCAGGTGGAAGCACAAGCTTGTTGTGCCTGATTCATACGGTGCGGTTCTGCTTGCGATTTTTAGTCAAGACGTCGAGCATCGCCGACACCACCCGCGCTTTTGCAACCCGAGTGACGTCGCGGCTGAAAATAGCGGGCAGAATCTAATCACTTCAACCAAGCATTAGCGTCCATTCTGCGGAGTTCACGCGGAGTGAATCGCCGCATGTCACAATATTCACGCGAAGGTTTGCGTTGAAACAAGTGTGATAATTTAGCTGACGCCACTAACGTAGTCATCATTGCTAGAAATACGTTAAATTAAATACGTACAAAAAAAACGACTGGCACCTTGACGCCGACAACATCGCATTCCAGTGTGCAGTGACAACATAACATGATTTTATTTATTTGCAGGAGAGTTGAAGCCACATCCCGCTTACCTGCCCAAGTTTATAATAATTGTGGCCGCTGAGAAAACATCCGGCATGTTGGTGCAAGGCTCATTTGTGCCTCCTCCGGTGGGGTTAACAGAAAAAAATTGTTCAAACACAGCTTCCAGCAACAACCAGGCAAGATAACCTGAGACTTTAAAAAAAAAATAAACTGATTTTTTACGGGCTACTTATATATATATTTTTAAATCATAATTTTTAGAGCGCAGCTCCTAGGCGCCCGTTTCCGGCTTGAGCGGCGTCGGCGTCGCCGTCGGCGTAACCGCGCGGTGCATTGTGGGTAAATTTCCCCGCTAAATCTAGCGGAAAAATTTCCCCGCAAAATCTAGCGGAAAAATTTCCCCGCTAAGTCTAGCGGAAAACTTTTCCGGCTAAATCTGGCGAAAAAATTTTCCCGCTAAATCTAGCGGAAAATTTTCCCCGCTAAATCTAACGGAAAACTTTCCCCGCTAAATCTAGCGGAAAAATGTCTCCGCTAAATCTAGCGGAAATATTTTCCCGCTAAATGTAGTGGAAACATTTCCCCGCTAAATCTAGCGGAAAAATTTTTTCCGTTAAATCTAGCGGAAACATTTTCCCGCTAAATTTAGCGAAAAAAATTTCTCTGGGGGGTCACGTGACCCCCTTAGGTCACGTGACCCCACCCCCGAGATCACGTGACCCCCACGTGATTTTGGGGAGGGGGTCACGTGACCTCAGGGGCGGTCGCGTGACCTTTGTGGCCTTGCCTCCTCCTCCAGCGCTGCGCTCTAATTCGGCGTTAAAGGGAGTTGTAAACGGCTTTCATTTTTTTATCTCAATTTTACTTCTAGAAAAAAAGAGAGCAATGAGGTTTTGAGAAAAGTTAACTACGGTTGCATCTTGTCGAGCCACTTACCTCCTCCCCTTATAATTCGGCGCTAAAACAAGACGTCAGCAAAATTAAAAAAGAAACGTCAAGCAAAATATAACATATCTTGTACAAAATTAAATTAGTTTCAGAAAATAATAAACACAACTAATAGGGACGCTAGAAGTTTATCTGCACTCCGCCATGCCACCGGGAACATTAGTATTTTATTTGCAAATAAAAGATAAATACATACATTATTTCACTAGGTCTACAATGTATGACAGGGCCGCTAAACTTGTGAAACACAAAGCTGGGGCCGAAGTTCGCAGAGCGTGCTGATTAGACTCTCGCGACGTTGGCGTCACGCGGGACGAGATGTCAATCATCCAAGCTCTCTCGGTGCTGAATTTCCAGCGAGAATGTTAGGCACGATGTTGTAGCGAGCTTCATCGGGACTCGCGCGAGCAACACCGTGGGGCCAGTCGATTGAACGGCTGCACTAATGACGTCGCACCTGCATGTCCCTACATCCCTACGCCGCGATAGAGTCAATGAAACGTAGATTGCACCTAGGCGGGCTGTAAATACTAGGAACTTTCTCGTCGCAAGATCGTCGTTTGTGGAAGTTATTGCTGACGACAAAGTGAAGTTTCACAACTTTGGGAAGGAGTTATTTGAGGCCAAAATCTTCGCTTCGGAATCGAGGCGAAGATTAAACTTTGTGATATTGTGAAGCTGTGCGCGGTGTATGCGGTAAGCTTCAGGCTCATATGAGTCAAAACAAAAGTGAACATTACAAAAAACAAAAACAAAACCTTTTGTACAGCACCAGAACCGACACGGAAACTATATGTGACCTAGGAGAGATGAGGCTCATTAAAGACAACATATTTTCACATGCAGAAAACTCGAAATTGCAATGGTTGTTTCAATTTTTGGTAACTGAACATAGGCAGTTATTTTACGGGAAACACTAAACTTTAGAAATATTATTATAGTGCGTATTTGAGTTATATAACGCCATTTTATCAAACTGTTACGCACTATTACCACAGCCAGCGTAGACGTTCCTAAACCTTACAGGGGCCGTGCAACAATATTGGGTAAAAATGGCTCTCCCTTTACAGAACCTTCCTGGCTCTAGTGGAACTTAAGTATGATCGCACGCAATGCAGCTGACCAAGACGCTTTCTTCGCGGCTCGTGATCACAAGGATAAAAACGGATGTTTTTTTTTCACTTTTCCCTTCGAAATACATAATGACGACAATGTTTTGGAGATTACATTCTTGACGCTGTCAACAGTGCAGTTACCAGGAATTCGTCATCATGCTTCGCGGTCCCCGCGGTGATAACATTCAAATGCGGCTTATACAGTCGATATGACAACTGCGTGAATATAGACAATTGCAAGTATGGCGCCTACGACTGGTACCCCAGGTGTGCGAGCACCTTCTGCGTGCGCGTACGTGGGCGTAGCTGGGGTAAGCTTGCAGTTCATGGGCTTGCCCGCAAATAGAATTGACATGTCTTCGTCCAGTCGACATTCCTGCAGTCGACTATTGAGCTGTTGCAAAACCGAAGCGATCCTAGCACCGTAGTGCCGCGCAAACCATCTTGGGATATCATTGGCAACAATTTCGTTTACGGTTCTTTAATCTGTCTCCCCGACATCCTGTCGCAATAATGTACAGTAATTGCATTTCAGAATACGCGACTTTTCTTAAATTTAGCATTCTTTTGGTTTTGCCCACCAATGAGAAAAATATAACGGGGCATGCTTTTTTGGTTTAGTTTTGGGAAAGCGGGGGGGGGGGGGGGGGTTGACGTGTTAGGATGTGTTTGCAGGGAAACACACAAAGATGGCAGATGGAAGAAGTTTACTGAACCGATCATCCTCTTCCATTCACACCTCAACGTCTTAAGCTTTTTTTTTTAATTATCTGTGAGCAGGGAGGCTCATGCCTTACTCTCTAGTGGTAGCCAGGCCTCCATGAAGGTTTGGGACGTGGCTGCCCTTACTCCTACTCCTCGCTAAGCCTAGGCGGACGAGTACGGGCGCTGGAGGTCCTTGTTTCAGCAGTGGCTCTCACGAATATGAATTAGTATAATCATAGGTCCCATACAAGCGAGTGCTTACATTATTTTCGCTCGGGTGTACAGGGCAATCGAAACAAACCCCACCACACTCCTCCCTGGACAAAGATGGCCCATAGTTCAACGGGCACAATGTTGCGTGCTGGGATCTTCGAAGTAGTCTATTGGATTTGGGCTCCGGAGAATTAATGCCGCGACATGCATGCATATAGTTGCTCGTCCCAACTGATCGCTGTGATGATTGGAATAAACGAACCTTAACACTGTGCGAATCTCAGCGGGTGCCCTGTTTTTGGCCAACCCGAGCCCCTAGATATGATAAACATTGATGACTTATAACCGGCCACAAATAACATGGCTTCTTGTTCTCTCTGGAAGTTGAGGGAGTGAAAGCTGCTAATTGTGTTATATTTTTGCTGCCAATTTAATTATATGCCGACAAACAAATTAGCGCGCGTTCTATAGGTTGAGACGGTTAAGGAACGCTTGAAACTTTTATTTAGTGAAGGTACGAAAAGGGTCCCATTGCACATGCACAGAGCATACATAACCCAGTGTAAAAATGGCTTATCGCACTAGGCGAAGATTTCTGACGGTCGAATTAAGCAATTCGGGATCTAGGAAGCTTCCTAATTATCTTTCAACAAACGGCAGTATTACTGCTCGCTTCCGCGCGTTCCTGTTTTCTAAGTGATCTCCGATATCCAACTAATGTTCAACTAATGTTCACAGCTTATTTGTTTTTGCTTTTACCGAATAGCCATCAGGTTCTCCTTCTCGGGACCTTGACGTCTGCATATGCCTGCTTTACTTTCTCCTAGCAACCCCAAGCAAACATTTGTGTTTGTTTATTTTTTACGACAGGGAAAACATACGTTACAAGGCTCACGTCAAAGTGGATACAACACAACATTGCAGTTCACGTGGAAACCTGCTGTGGTACCATCAACTTCGAAAATGGTTCAGTTCAAGTGAGTGGTTTGGTGGAGCCCCGTTCAGGTTTGCGCCATATATTCGCAAAGCGTGCACAGATGTACGTATCCGAAAATAGGCGAACAGCGTTATAAAACAGATACCATTTTTAATCAACGAGAGGTCAAGAAACAGAAGGCGTGACGGGTCGTGAGTATCTCATTATTGCTCGGCAGCCAATTAGAAGACGGCATTCGACAGTAAGAACGTCGGAGCACCAATCACAAAGCGTGATTTTAATTCGACACGCCATGAGTATTTTAAGCTGCAAGTTACTACAGATTATTACGCAGAAGGTATTTCTGAATCTACTCCAGAGTTAAGTCAGGCAGTGAAGCATAACTCCGCGCTTGTTTCACCTTGTAGGGTCGTAATAGCTGTATTTTGGAGGAGGAGGACAAAACATATTTATTAAGCGTTTTACGCTGTGGGGTGGATCCTCAATTCAGGTACCCATGTGCCGTCCTTGCTCGATCGGCCCTCTCCACCAGCAAGAGCTGATCTTGAGGGAGGGAGCTGGACAGCAGTGTCTCCCACTGCTCGGGGGTAGGGGAAGGAAAAGGGGGTGACATGTCTGGGTTGTTGTCGCACTCCCATATGATGTGTCTCAGGGTGCCGGGTTGGTTACAGAATTGACATTGGGCGTCGAATTGTGTGGGGAATAGCAGGTGCATCCTAATTGGATGGGGAAATGTGTTAGTCTGTAGTAATCTGAGTGTGGTTTCCTGACTTCTTGTGAGGGGAGGGTGTGGTGCGAGTAATGTTCTTCTGTTGAGCCTGTAATGTTGTGTAATTTCTTGATAGGTCGTGAGGGGTGTGGGTTCCAGTGTCTCCGCCGTGGCCTGGTGGGCGAGGTCTCGGGCCGTGAGATGGGCGTGTTCGTTGCCTCTCATGGAGGAGTGGGCTGGGGTCCACACAATGTCGACCTGCCTGTCCGGTGCCTTGTTTTCTAGGATACGTAGCGTGACAGGTGCCACCCAGCCCGACTGGAAGCTACGGCATGCCTCTTGCGAATCCGTGATTATTGTGGAGGTTTTGGTTTGTGTGAGGGCGAGGGCGATGACAAGCTCTTCTGTTTCTTTAGCTGTTCCCCGTGGGACGGAGGCGCTGGTCAGGTACTTGTGCCCGTCTGTCACCACGGCCACCATGGCTCGTTTGCCGTTGTAGTTGGCTGCGTCGGTATACGTCGTCGTGGGTATTCTGGAGTATGTCTTATTTAGTGCTCTTGCTCTTGCTGCTCTGCGGCCCTGATGGTGGTTCGGGTGCATGTTTCGAGGGATTGGGTAAACAAAGATGTGTTGGCGCCACGATTCCGGGAGTGCCAGCGGCAGGGTCTGGTCCCGTGGAACCTGCTTGAGTTTAATCAGCAAGTTGCGGCCGGTTTGAGTGTGAGCGAGTCGTGTCCTTTGACTTGACAAGTGGCCCTCAATGAGTTCCCCCACGGTGTTATGTAGCCCCATACGAAGTAGCTTGTCCGTAGATGCGTTCACGGGTAATCCGATTGCCTGTTTCAGCGTCTTTCGTATGAGCACGTCGAGCTTGTCTTGTTCCGCTTTACTCAGGGTGACGTAGGGAGCAGCGTAAGTTATGCGCGAGAGGACGAAGGCTTGAACTAACCTGACCGTATCGCTCTCTCTCGTGCCTCTGTGTCGGTTCGTGAATCTGCGTATCATATGCATGACTTGCTCAGAGGTTTTACTGAGCTGTTGCACCATTGCGTTGTTCTTGCCGTCCGCTTGAATTAGCAAGCCCAAGATCCTGAGGGACTTGCTTGGCTTGATGTCGTGCCCTTCGAGAGTGACGTGGATGTTGTCGTCGTCCTTCTTGGTTCGCCGTCTCTTCACCACGAGAAGCTCGGATTTCTGTGGCGAGCAGGACAGTCCGCAGCTTTTTGCGTATTGATTCACCGTCTCGGCGGCGAGCTGGAGCGTGTCCTGCAAGCCTCCGAGGGAGTCGGTGCCCGTCCAAAGGGTGACATCGTCCGCGTAGAGGGCATGGCTTAAGTTCGGTATTCGTCCCAACTGCTCAGGGAGGCCCAGGAGCGCGATGTTGAATAACAGGGGGGACGGGACCGAACCTTGGGGAGTCCCTTTGCATCCCAAGTTGATGGGTGCTTTGGAGGTGATGTCCCCGATCTAAGTATGGCTGTGCGGTTAGAGAGAAAGTCACTTATGTAGTTATATGTCCTTTCCCCGCAGCCTGTCTTGACTAAGTTTCGGAGGATCGCCTCGTGTGCTACGTTGTCGAAAGCTCCCTTCAGGTCTAGAGCGAGGATGGCTCTCGGGGAATTACGTGTGGCTGGGACAAGGATGTCCCCTTTGAGTTGAGTAAGCACGTCCTGGGTACCGAGGTGTTTCCTGAATCCAAACATCGTGTCCGGCATTTGTTGCGTTGCATCGAGGTGGTTCAGTAGTCTCTTCAGTATGATTCTCTCCATGATTTTGCCAATACAGGATGTAAGAGAGATTGGTCTTAGGTTCTCAATATGTGGCGATTTGCCGGGCTTTGGGATGAAGTGTACCTCCGCCATCTTCCATTGGTCCGGGATTTCGCCTGTCGTCCAGAAGCTGTTAAAGTGGCTGAGCAGGGTATCCATGGTGCGGTCGTCTAAGTTGAAAAGGAGCTTATTAGTGATTTTGTCTGGACCCGGGGCACTGTTCCGCTTACTATCCGCTATTGCCTCTCGTAGCTCGTACAGTTGGATATCTTTGTCTAGTTCTTGATTGGGCGATCCGTCGTACGAAGGGGAGGAATAGACTCCCCCCGTCGGGAGGTACTTCCTTGCCAGGTCCTTCAGGAGTTCTTCGCTGCTACCCGCGTAGGCATTGAGTGTGCGCGTCATGTTTCGGTTAGACTCTCCTCTTCTTTTCAGGGGGTCGATTAAGTGCCGAAGCAGATGCCATGTTTTCTTTGTGGTCAGGTTGCCTTGTAGGCCGTCGCATTCTTGTAGCCAATTCTCCTTGCATAGCGCAGCAGCGTATTCAGCAGCCTGTTGGTTTATGAGAGCTATGCGCTTCTTGAGCTTTCTGTTGTGTCTTTGCCGTTTCCATCTTCTTGTGAGGCTGTGTCGTGCTTCCCAAAGATGAAGTATTTTAGGATCTACATACGGTGTTCTGTATGAGGTGGCAATAGTCTGAGTGTGCGTTTCGGAATCTTTTAAGGCCTCTTGGATCAGTTCTTCGTAGGAGAGATTTTGATCGAGGTCTTGCGAGTTTCTGTCCTTCCGGAAATTATCCCAGTTGGTTATGCGGGCTGAACCGATGTGGGCCTTGTAGCTTTTGTCCTTAATTAAAATATGGATTATGTCATGGTCCGATCCTAGGTTATCCTGTGTATTAGTCCAGGTAATGTCCAGAGTTCCTGCCAATAAAGTATGGTCGGGCTCGTGTCTCTGGATACGCTGGTGCCCGTTCGGGTAGGCGTTTGGGGGTCATCGAGCAGGGTTAGATGGTCCTGTTCGATGGATTCGACTATTGCTTTTCCTTTTTTGGAGTTGTGAGTGTATCCCCATAGTCGGTTTGGGGCGTTAAAGTCCCCCACGATTAAAAGGGGTGAGTCCTTTGCTATTAATAGGGCTTCCCGAATAACTTCTCGTATTCCTGGTTGCTTCCGCGATGGCCGGCAATACATATTGAGTATGAACAGATTAGATTTTTTCTTCGTTGACTTCGAGATACTTTCTACGAGCGTGTGCTCGCAGTACTTCTGCGTCGTGAGATGTTGCATTGCCGCAATGCAACCTTTTATGAGAATGGCTGTGGATTTTTCAGTTGGGTCAACATAGGTGATGTATCCTGGAAGATGAGGGCTTCTATTTGTTTCTTGTAAGGCAACTATTTCTGGCTGAGGGTCTAGGGAGGAGACGTATTGCTGGAGTGCTCCATGCTTGTCTTTTATACCTCGGCAGTTCCACTGGAGAGCCACCGTACCGTTCGTGTTATTGTTTGGGCGAGTCGTCATATTGCTTGGTTGGGTCCTTGCTTTCCACCAGGGATTCTCGTTCGTACGGGGTGGGTCTGCGGCCACTGCGTGGGTTTACTGTTTCAAGGCGTTCGATGCTGATGGTGTGGCGCTCTATTTCTTGCTTAAGAGACTGTACATCTTGTTTTAGGTCACGCATATCTTGCTTTAGGGGCTGCATATCTTGGTGTACTGTTTGTATATCTTGTCGTAGGGCATTGTATTGTGCATCCAGGCGTATGGTAAGCGGCTCCAATATGGATCTTATGGTTGCCTGAAACCACTGGGGTTGAGCGACTTGTGAGGCATCTGGCGTATGGACCTCGCTCGTCGCGGGAGCCTGGGGTGTTGTTTTTTGTGCGTCGTTATTTGGGGATGGTGGTGGTAGAACCACATCCATTTGTGTTTGCTCCCTCTCTGGGCGGTTTGGTTTCTTGCGTTTGTCCGTAGTGTTCCTCATCTGGGCTTTCTCTATTGTTTCTAGTCTAGCATGGAGTACTGCTATTTGTGCTTTGAGTTGTGTGCATTCCGGACACGGTACGGGTATGGGTGAGGGTGTGGGTTGGACTGGTGCTGGGGGTTTAGGAGTACTGGGAGCAGTGGGAGACACAATTTGTGTCCAGCTGACTTGCTTGTTGTTGCTCTCGCGGGGTCGAGGTTCCCTGCTCCGGGAGGTAGACTGGGACTTTGGGCCCGAGCTGCTACGCCGCCTTGGAGTCGGGGTCCTGGAGCAGTCTCTGGGCCGCCCGCGTTGCGGTGTCGGGTCCCTCCGCACGGCTCGCTCTCTCGTCTGCCTCGCGAGCGCTCTCCGTCGGAGAACGTAGGGCTCACAAAACCGCTTGGGACAGCCCCGAGCCGCCGTGAGGTGAGGTCCGTCGCAGAGGGTGCACAGAGGTTCGCATGTGTGGCCCTCGTGAGGGTCTCTGAGGCCGCACTGGTGGCACACATTGACTTTTGGTTGCGGACATGCCGTGGATCGATGTCCGGCTTCGTGGCATACAGTGCACGCGGGAATTGTCTTTTTGTACAGCGAGACAGGGTACTCCCCGCCGAATAATGTCACGAAGATGGGTACCTGTTGCCCCGCAAAGGTGAGTATTACCATCTTGGATTGGCCCAGTCTGCGGCAGGTGTAGATTTCGAACTGGCTTTGGTCGGAATTCGCGAGGATTTCGGCGTCGGAGAAGCGCAGCGGCACTCCCCGAACGAGTCCCTCGGATGAGTCATCGGGCGCCAGGCCATACAGGGTGACCATATGAATGGTGTTGCCGATCTTGAGTTGTTTCAAGTTTCCTAGGGCCTTGGCTGCATCTGAAGAGGGTGTGCTGATTGTGGCCGTATTTTGCGTGGCATCCACGCGAACCCTAAGATTGGCTTGGCGCCACGTGAAGTTGATCGAATTCAACAGAGCCAGGGAAGCCTCGGCTATGTCCAGATTTGCAAGCTTGAGGCCGTCTTGTGGGCGCAGAACTAATTTAAAATCATCGCGGGGAAGTGGATTGGGCCTGGGGGTGGCTTTGCGTACTGGCAGGGGAGTTGGAGGTTTGGGCACGGCGGTTGGGCCTACCTCATCGTTGAGCTTGCGCTGGCGTCGCTTCTGTGCCTTGGTGACGACATCGATCCAAGTTGAGTCATGTTCTGAGGAGAGCTCTGAGTATTCACCTTTGTTGGAATCGTGGTTCATCGCGATATCCTTTTCGTCGTTTGAGTTTGGGCTAGGGGAGTCCGCGATGCGGCCCCCGTCGGCGGCGGACGAGCCCGACGTTGGGAGTAATCTTGCGAAGTTGGTCACAGAAAAGTTTCCAGGCATACACTACAATGAGCTGAGTCGGCTGGTAGCGTTGAAGTCTGGCTGGAATCCGATTTTCCTCACAAATAGTTGAAAGACTGCGGAGCTCATGCGAAATGCGTCCACTCCGCCGTGAGTCTTCGTCTTTCTCCTCTGTATTTTGGACGAAGAATGACCTTAGTTGTCTGTCGGGCTTTCAAGGTGAGACAAAACTTTGAAGCGAAGACTCGTGCTGACTTGCGTAATGAGTGCACTTGAATTACGAGCCTGTACCAGAGTGGTCTGACAGCTCTAAAACAAGCCTCGAAATATGGAGTATTTAATAAGCCGTTCGTTAGACATTTAAAAAAAATAATATGTGTATGCTTACTCTTTGCATGCATTGGCAAGAACAAAATCACTTCTGGCCCTTCCTTTTGGCACAAGAATTGTGCACGCAGAGTATGGTAAAAAAAAGAGGCTCGAAATTGTTGTGTAAAAACCGTTTTCTTTTTTTATATATTTTTTTTGTGTACGTGTGACATCTCAAAGAGGCGTGATTTCTTTTAAAATATTTGTGTTTTAATATTGTGCTTTTTCGGGCTTATGATAACTGCCACATGGGCCAGTGGAGGCCATGACCGCTTAAAAGGTAACTGTAAAGAAAAAACATGTTTTTTAAACAGCATAATGGGGTCAAGCATGTCACAAAAAAAATTCCGAGAGAAAATGTTTTACAGCGATATTTATTACGCGAGACTGATATTAGTCTGCTGCTATTCCGTCCGTTTTAAATCGCGCGCCACGAAGTTCATATTATCCGTCACGAAGTGACGTGCGATATCAACTCTTCTCACTGACTGAGAGATTGATGTGCAGCTTATGTCTTGGTTGTTAAGCCATCGTGATGTGTTGTAATTTCCTTTTGAGCGGCATATTTTTACGTTTAAATAATAAGCCGTGTAATGAGAGTTATTATTACTCTTTACAAAAGGTTCACAAGATGGGCACTTGCGTTGGGAAGGGGGGGGGGGGGGAGGAGGGGGGCACCGAACGCAGAGCGAGCGACTGGCAGTAGTTTGCATTGAAACCCATCATTTATGCCCAAAACGTTACTTAAAGCGCTCGGATTAAAAATAAAACAAATAAAATCGGCGCATACGCTCTTGTGCAACCATAATCTTACTATTAAGCGATGATGTCAAAGAAAACATGAACGCAAAACGTATGTTCACAACACTATCAACGCCAGAACACCGCTGCCAAGGATTCAAGTGTCCGAGGAGGCGCATATTGACTAGAAAAGGCTAGCTCAAATCGCTTGTATGAGATCCGACCAATTTCATGAGAGACTTAACGCTTTTGTTCGAAAGTACGAGGAAATGCTTTATTGAATATGCCGAGGAATCCAAACCGAATGCAATAATTATCAGGTGTTCTGACCGTGACATTGAAATTAGCACTGACAAAGCGTCATCCCCGTACATCAAAAAACATTATGCATGAGAGTAAATTCATGCCAACGCAATCCCAAATGCTAACCCAGCAGAGGAATTCCGAACCACATAAACACGTTTCTTCGCCTCTCGGCGGCATCGAATTGCTGGCTTGACAAACCTGACGACGCCAGGGGTATCTCCTGTACAAAGTGCACCTTCTTGGCATCTTTTCTACACCGCTCGTGTAAACCCCTTCATCGGCTGTGGCAGTAGCATTGCGGCAAACTGGCAGTAACATTTCGGCAAACAGATTCCTAGACTTGAACTCAAACCACTTAACATCATACCAATCTCGCTCGGAGTCCTAAACGCCGCTTTTCGGCACCGTCGTTGTTGTTCGGGAAGAGTCGCATGTTGCTAGTCGAGATGGTGATTTCGCAACACCCCCGACTGTGATACGCACACAAGACGTACCGGAAGTTAAGACTACGCTAAATCGTCGAACTCCGTAGCCGAGTAAATCTAAGAGCAAATCTAAGAGCAAGGGGCGGTGCGTATTTTTCCTCCGCGCCGGAAAAAAGAGCGGGAATTTCAAATGTCGAGAGGGTTTGACTCCCACTAAATTACTTCCTGTGGCGTAAATATTGATAAAAAAAATTTCGCGGAATATTTATTTTGTGATTTTCTTGTCCCAATTAGGCTGTATAAAAAACATCTTGTTTTCTTTGGAATTACCATTTAAGGATCACAGGGCGTGACTCATTCTTGTTCAGGCTTTACACTTCCCTAATACGCTTTTCGGCGTTCTTAGTGGCTAATGCTGCCGCAGCCAATGTTCATTGGCTGCGAAGCGAGTGTAAGACTCTCATGTACTCATGACATCCTGGGTTGGTTAAGACGTTAGGGACACTCTAGGAATATTATGTTCGGAAATCTAAACTGAGGAAAATTTGTTCTAGTCCATCCTAAATCCATTTATTTTCTCAAAACTCGTTTTCTTTCAGAGCAAGAATTTCGAATGACGGAAATAAGTACAAAGATATCGTGACTTCGAACGATTTTGACTTGATGTCATTCGGAACAAACGTAAAACTCATTGTAACTGCAGCCAGTGCAGCAGCTCCAGCCAGTGCAGCAGCTCCAGTCAGCGCGACAGCTCCCACAGGCGATACAACAATGAAAGAACCGGCGGTTGTGCCGACAACACAGGCGACTACGAAGCACACTGGTTTGTTCTGCTATTTTTGTTTGTAGACTAACCGTGTGCATTGCAGGTCATTACTCGTCAGCGTCATGGTCAATGAGACAACCATAGCACTTTCGATGTGGTCATTGTTATTAATACCAGACAAGAATGATAGATTGGGAGGTTATGACACACAGTCCATAACATTGTACACGGAACTTCGTGCAAAACACTAGAAGCGGAGAAAAAAATATGCAGATATTGTTTTCAAATGTTAATTTTCAGATGTCCCAAGCAAATGTAATGACAGTACTAGCTTCTAAATTGTAATCTAGGAAATACGGCTTAAAATATTTTAATAAAAATAAACATTGAAATTGAACAATCTTATATCTAGGTCCACTAACATCTAGATATTATTTCCTCAAAGATTAATTTCATACCGTAGCCTATGTATACGTGGTTCACTTGCTATAAATAATTTTCAAAACATCGGTCCTTTGTAAAATGTACAGTGATCCGGCCAAACGTATCAAGAACACTTGAACTGTGTTCCATCTCAACGGATCGCAATCCTGGTTGCAGCCGAACAACTTTGCTATGAAATCTCGTTCAGTGGACGACAAACCTGAGCCGAGGAGACCGCTCGGTGAAGGCCAAAGTCGCAGCTGGACAGGCAACAACGTAGCGATTTTGGCGTGCCATGCATTCTACGCTTTTTGCCCTGCCCTATTAGCCCCGAGAGCGAACACAAGCGTCGCTGCGGTCGCCGCGCCCTGATTGGGTGAGGTGTATCGTGACGTCAGGGGGATGATTCCACTCCGCGATCTCGCATCGGCTCGCTTCGCAGCACCGGTTTCCTGGTTTGGCGTTCTGTGCCGCAAGCTCTTCGAGGAGCTGGACTTCGTTTCCCCGGTGTACAAGACGTTGGGTTAGGCCAATATTGACGTGCTTCCGTACATTTTATAACCCTGCTTGTCCCTTTTACCTTTAAAATTGGGTTACAAATCCCGAAAGCTATCGGCGGAGGCAATTCCACCGATGAACGTCCCCGTCCGTCCAGATGAACACAAGGCAATTTTGAGAGGGATCGGTGAAGCGGTGACGCAAGTGTTTCAGACGCTGGAACTCTGTTCCTTCCATGTTCATGATCTAGGACGATATTACATCCCGCTTTCAAGGCATTTGAAGTCGCATTTATATCATGGTCCTTTGGGTGGTCGGCAAATTAGCTCGACAGCCCGACTTTGCGCTGCCACTCTGCATGCGCTGGTTCGCAGATGTTATAAAGGCCCTATGTTTGATTTTATATGTATAAATATATATCTTTGGAAGTGCTCGTGGAACAGGGTTGTTTTACATAAATGTAGCTTCTTCGTGATTAATTATATGTGTTAGACACGTATGCAGGCATATTTCTTAGAAGATGCACAATTACTGGAAATTAGTTCGTATGGTAGCAGAAAACACAGCCGAATCGCCCTCAGTTGCCTGTATGATAAGTATTGAACTGCCCAAAATATGCACAGCAATAGTGCCGCAATTTGTAATGTTTATACTTTTTCCTGACATTCTTTATTCCAGCCTTGGGTATTCGGAAAATACACCGTTTAGTCTGATTGCCCGGCGGGCACTGAGCACGAGAGAGGGGTGTTAAATAAAGCATGTGGGCATGTCATGCTGCCTCATCTCCTGGCAATCGTCAGAAATGGGGACGAATCTTCACACACTTGCTTTGCAGCGAGGCGCTGAACCCTTCCGATGCCTTTCTACTTTTCCACCGTGGAAAAAGAGCGAAGATAGCGCATCGAGAAAGTAGGAAAAGGGAGAACCAGTAGCAAGAGGGGCTTCACCAGGCACCCCGCAAACGAATGCCGATAACTGGGAAGGTCTATGAATCGTTATGTGCTCACCAGCCCTTATCAGCCTAATCAAGCGTGTATATTTTTTTTTTCCGGTTCCTACGTTTCGAACATTCTGCTTTGCATAGTGCACAAATTAATTCTAAACACTATTATTTTTCTAACGATATATTGACTATCAGTATTGATGGTATCTCTGGTAGCAATCGTCGTAATTCAGTTCGCATCAATATTCAGAGCTGTTACTTAACTTGTTTTCATCTACCTTTTATTGCCAACTATCAGTCAAAACTGTTCAATTTTCTTATTTTATGCTACAGGGGTTTCATTAATGGTGTTCCTAAATAGTATTCTACCTAAATATAGAATGCATGAGTCTTATTGGAATTTTGGTTATTCCCCCGACAAATAAACTCAATGTATGAACACGATTAGAAAAGTGCTGATATTCCCTTTTTTTTAAACGTTAGATAAATTTGACTGCCAAAAAGAAAATAAATTATTGCGCCAAATGCGTAAATCATATTTACGTCAACTAATTGTTGTGGAAGTGCTGTTCAATATATTACACTATACATGAATACATTAGATTTTTATATATGATACTTTCTTCCCATGTATGAACTATTTTCCACTGGTCTACTATATATAATTTGTATTTATTTTACTTATAAATAGGGTGTTTCCGCTAGGCTCACCGGTTGTAAGTTTTTTTTCTTTTTTTTTTGCATTTTTGAGGATATTGTTTTGACCTTATTTTTTCGGTTGTATGCACAAATAAATTCTTAATCGTTGCCTGGCCTAACAAAGATGCGAAAGGACTATCATGGTTCATCAATTTTTCTTTTTATCATTTCGACCGGACGTTAGTCTACTTGTTCAATATTGCTCTATGCTTCTGGTGGATTGATGTCCCTTCTGAAAATAATACTCAGGTAAACAACCTCCACTTAAATTCTTCTAAAACAAAACTAACCCATTTTTCTTGAATGAATCAAAACACTTGTTTCTCCCCTAGTTTTTATGACTAACTATTTTCACGTGTGACTTTTAACTCAAGTATATTGCCTTTGGTTTTTAATTGAATTATGCTCTGAATATTGATATTTGCCTAATCAGGGAGGTTCTCTTGTTCCTCTCCGCGTTAGTCCTAGCATCTCACATTAAAAAGGTACTCATAAAAACCTCCGCATTTTTCACGTTGTTCTGTTGGTATATCTAAAAACCGTATACTTCAAATTTTATGACATTTCCAAAACTAGTATTTGATAGTCGTATGAATTACAAAATATTTAGGTTAATTTCAATTATCGTTAAAATAAAATGATAATGTGCGTTGCTTGGCCATAAGGTTAGTAAATAATTTGTCCACATACTAAGCATTCACTGAAGTGAAAAATGGCTTATTTTTGTTATTTTTTGTATCTGCACGGCTTGATTAACTCGTGTAGGTACCCAGTTGAACGGAGTTTATAAAAAAACACACACAAAAATTGGTACATTTGCACCCCTGGAATAGCCGCCGTTGACACCCTCCGAGTTTTCTTCTTTACCTTTTCTGCCACGGAGTGACAATTAAGGCTTTCTCCTTTTCTCTTTTTTTTTTCCATTTCTCACGCACCGTTTTTTTTTTTTTCTAGTGTTGCTGGTCACCGTTATTTTTAATCTTAATCTATCGCCATTTGCCACTTTATGCGTGCATCTCCTTAAATGTCACCTATTATTATTTTATTTTATTTTAATCCAAGATGGGGACATGTGCTTTCCGTAGGAACCTTTCTTTTTTCTAGTGTAGTTCAACTAGCTAGTGCAAGTTTTGCGAAAGAATGTCTGAAAGAAAACCCACGCTTTTATTTTTGACAATGCATCGCAGCAAAAAAGGCTTCTTGCCCAGGCAGCACACGATATTGGGCCAACATTGGAATTGATGGGACAAAGCATGGCCCAAGAATGGCCCAACTGAGCCATGTGTTTACCAATATTGGAATTACCTGGGCCAATAATCGACTATCATAGCCAATGTTTTTCCAATATTGGTGATGCACTGGAATAAGCTGTCCAATATTGGACTGTGAAAGCCAATGGCTTGCCAATATTGGATAAATGCTGGCATAACCTGTCCAATATTGGACTGTCAAAGCGAATGGTTTTCCAATATTGGATATATGCTGGCATAAGTTATCCAATATTGGACTGCCAAAGCCAATGGCTTTCCAATATTGGATATATACTGGCATAACCTGTCCAATATTGGACTGTCAAAGTCAATGGTTTTCCAATATTGGATATATGCCGGCATAAGTTATCCAATATTGGACTGTCAAAGCCGATAGGTTTCCGATATTGGATATATGCTGGCATAAACTGTACAATATTGGACTGTCAGAGCCAATGGCTTTCCAATATTGGATACATGCCAGCATTAGCTGTCCAATATTGGACTGTTAGAGCCAATGGCTTTCCAATATCGGATGCATGCTGGCGTAAGCTGGTCAATATTCAACTGTCAAAGCCAACAGCTTTCCAAGATCAACTCATGCTGGCATAAGCTGGTCCAATAGTGGACTGTAAAAGCCAATTTGGATTTCCAATTTTGGAAGTATGCTGACTTGTGCAGGTCATATTGCACTGCCAAGGCCAAGGGCTTTCTAATATTGAATGTATGCTGTCATATGCTGTTCAATATTGGAGTGTTAAGACCACAATTTCCAATATTGGAAATACAGGGATGAAACTGGGCAAAGCAGCTTTGGAGAAATTTTGGGAGCAGAAAAAAACTATTTTCATGAGCTACTTTTAGTTTTACGAGAGTCTATCGCGCTATAAAGTCATATATTAAACTCGGGTGAAGTCTCAAGAGGGTTGCTTCGACTGCCAGTGCACATGTCATCAGTGTAGGCAGAGCAACGACGTAGCAATCGCGACGCGAGAGCATACTGCGCCTCGATCTGGCCGGCCGCGCTCGCTCTGCGGAAATGTGAGCGTGGGACTCTCGAGCCCCGTTAGCTTACTGATGCTGCAAGACGCTACTTTGTTGTCGCGAATCATTTGCCCTTCGAACGGTCGCGAAGCCGTTGCGCCCGGAGTACCCTACGCAGCATATTTCAGAAACCGTTCGCGCAGCATCGCAACCTTCTTACTGCGACCGTCGGCGATTCATCGTGTGTTGAAAGTCGCACGATGTGCTGTTCGAGGTGTCATTTATGTGCAACTCTTTCGTAAAAAAATTTGAAGTTCAAACACGCGAACCTAACAGTGTACAAACAGTTTTAAATTTATTGATAAAAATATATATTTATATATTTATAGATATATTTGTGTACATCGTGCGCAAAAAATAGTCGCGCTTAGTTCTTCATTCTAAATTATAATGTAAGTTATACGACTCAAAACATACTGTCGTCACACTTGCCCCGTTTAGAACCACTTTTGGACTGGACAGTTTCTTTAGAAGTTCGAAAGCTGACCTTCAAAGAGCTGTCCTGTTAAATCGGTAACGACAGCAAGGTAGACGCTAAGCGTGTTTCAGGCCAATCCTGTCTCCGGTTAGGGTCACGTGACTACTGTCTCAAAGCTGGCGATAAGGCCGAGCACGGAACCTGCCTAAAGCACAAGGTCACGCATAACTTCTACTGCACTATCAACCTTGGGTAGAAGTGACAAATTCTCTCGCTCCGTTCATTGTTGAGATGCCCCTGAAGATAAGCCTTTGTAAGCGCACCCCACCCCCGTTCTGGCCTGCTTGCTTTGTACTCCTTCTCTCTTTTTTCTCTCTCTCCCTAAGCTGAAGGCGCGGTTGCTGTGCGTACTCGCCGGACTTGAATCCGCTCTCTGTGCGCGGGTAACGGCAGAAGTGTGATCATGTGGTTTGACGGATGACACATTACCCGTTGACAAACTCGGAATGCCTGCGTCGCAAGGACCGGACCTAGTTTCGCGCGTGATGCGGCCTGCGGGGTGCAGGCCCGCTGTGGATTTCGCTTCTGTGGTAAATGGTATCTCGTTCGAAAAGTCCTACCCGTGTCGATTTCTTCAAAGAGGCCCAAGACATTCTTGTGAACAGTTTAGTGCCCGGTTCGGCAAATGGCAGCGTGTGCTACATTGTGTTGAATCTTCACGGATCACTTCCTTGTAGTTTTTGTGTTTGAGTGGTTGTTCTGCAGTGCCCGTGTTGACATATAAGTCGGATTACATCTTTCAAGTCCAGTATTTTCAACGTAAGTGTGCTGCAACCTACTTGATGATCATTGTCCGTTCTTGTATGGGCAATCTTCCGGATAACCTCTAGAATTGGGCATTGCCTATGTCCTGGCAGCTGGGAGAATAATTTTTCCGCAATCTTACCGACAGTCGCCTGCCATTATCTGTCTGAAATAATGTCACAACCGCAGGTAGAATACTGACTTTTTTATTCTACCTGCGTTTCGCAAAAACACGTTTCGTTGCCACCTTTCTGGTCGACATTTACGTTTCATCGACATTCGTTACGCGAATTGCGCGCTGTAGGGGCATTTCGTCGCGCGTGTATTCCTGAGGCGCGTGCTCACCGAACCAGCCCACCCTTTCACGCCGCTTCATGCTAACCTGAAGCGGTTCATTGCAACAAAAAAGAAGAAAAGAAAACATATTTTGAGTTTTTTTATGAAACATCGCGTGTTGATGAAACGATCTGTCTATGAAGTGTAGTTCGATGAACTGATCGCACCGCCAATGAGGGGCGACTAGTGGTAGAATTTTGGCGAAACAATTCTGTCAGCTGCCGGGAGACTGGACACTACCCAAGAATTACCCCGGTTGTTGCATGCTTTGCAGTCTTTTTAATTGTATCACAGCTGAGTAGTACCTCTTCACATATTACGAATTGCTGAGATTGTGCTTGTCTACAGAATAAGCTGTGTGTAATAAACTGTTGGGAGATTTCAAAACAATCCCTTGTGTCTGTTTACCTTCCTTTTTGCAAACAACTTGGCGAGGGCACTTGCAAAGAGCTGGGCGAGTGCAACGATGGCCAAAAATCAGCATGACGGCCAACATTGGATCGGGTCGCGCTTCCAGTGTTGTCCAATATTACGCCGGTCTTCGCCAATGTGGGAGCACCTTGGCTGGAACCATGGTTTAGCGATGGCCCAACATTGGCACCAACGATGGGGCCGACATCGGCTGGAACGATGGCTGAACATTGGTCCAACATTGGCACCGATCACTGGGCCAACATTGGAAAGGGTAGCGCTTCCAATATTGTCCAATATTGAGGCCGGTCTTTGCCAATGTTAGGCCAATGTCGGACCGACATTGGTGTGTTGCCTGGGTGGTTATAGCCTTGCCTTCGATTATACTTGGGTTCCACTAGTGCATCTAAACTCATGTAAAGTGAAAATATCCCAAATTAATATTGTTGCATTGCCCTTTTAAGTCAACGCCCATTCGGGAACGGGCCTTAGAAGGCCACCCCCAAATCATCTGGGCGCTAATAAAAACGGGCGGGAATTGCGTAGAAGGTTAAAACTTCTACAGTATGTTGTAAGATTATTATTAAAAAAAACACTTTTGCTTCCACTCTAGTTATCTAATTGCCACACCTGGGGTGATCAACTACATGTGACTAATTTACTGCGGTATTTTTATCGGGCTAAAGTGCACAATAAAAATATACACTCAAGTCTATTTTTTTGTCTTTTCAGGTAAGCCAGGTAAAGCTGCTACTGTTTGCGCGCCAACGCAGGCACTGCTGATATTCCTAGGAGGCTTCGCCGCTGTACCCATTCATTTATTTGCCCTTCAATAAACGATATTCGTGCGGCACAAATTTGTTGGACGGCGAAGAATAAGAATTCAGGAGTAATTTATTTTTTACATATACGTTGCCACAATAACTTAATAGGTTTGACTTCGAAATGAAAGTCAACTGTTTTGAGTGCAAATTCAAATTAAAATTTCTTTAAAAAATTTAAAAAATTAAGGAATGTATTATATGAGAGAGGGTAAATGGGGGGAGGGAGCAACATATGTTTGACACAAATTAGCCATGGGATGGACAAAATGAAATTTTGATTTTCGTGTAAGACTGGTCCAAATATTAACCGCTAGAGAAAATCAGTCATCTCCGCTAAGTCCTTTTCTTGAAGGCCTTTATTTCACGTTTGAACCATTAAAAGTATGGCTGAAAAGCACAAGTACGCAGTTGATCTCTTGCTGTTTCTTTTTTTGTTTTTTTTGTCTTTAATTTGTGTTTATTGGGATATATGTTGAACAACATAACGTACAGGAATGGGATTCCAAATCTCTAGAGAACGTGCGCTTGAATGAAGTACTCGGAATACGTCCCCGCATCGATAAAAGAACGTGAGGAAAACGGCGTGGTTCCGCAGAAGAATGGAGCAATGTTGCCAACAGTTCAAGGCGGGCTGTTTCGGGTTTCACACAAGGTTCTTTCAACTACCACTACTCCCCTCTGGCTTGGTATTTTCTTATTCAAGGAAATCTCCAATTTGTTGATTATTCTGATTATTCGGATTATTCGACAAAACCGCGTCGGGGATAGGCTACTTCCAAAAGTATCTGCATACAACACGGTACACCTTACATTATGGAACATCTTTGTCCGTAATAAGAAGCGGCATAACTTTTTTTATTGTACCGTTCACTAAGTACTAGATCTCAACACAGAATGAAAAGAAAGGCAGCACTCTCTTACATTAACCGGATGATGGGCCCAGTACACTTCTTCCTTTGATTACCTGCGCACAAACTCTGATACGTCGGGGGCCCCCTAGAAAACGTTCCCAATCATTCTGCCGTGTATTCAACGAGGAAGACTTTATTTTAATGCAATACTGAGAACCACTGCTTCGTCAGCACAGTGGTCGAAATCTAAATCATGCCACACTTCTCCATTGACAGAGATGCCCCACGATTCAACGCGCAGTGTTGCATGCTGAGAATTTGGGAAGTAGTGTCTACACTTGGGTCCATACATACGTAGGAAGGCGCTTTCATTTCTCTATTTGTGTCATGCACGCGCAATTTCAGGCTGGTTGCAATTTCAAGCAAGCTCTGACTGGACTGCAATTTAGCACGTGTGGGCTGTAATTTTCGCAAACACTGGAAACGTACATAGGGAGTAGTGACTGGACGCCATACTTGTGGAAGATGATTAGAGCGCGTGAATGAGTGAGTGAGAAAACGTATTTATTAAAGGAATGGGATACATCACGATTTCTTGATAAAGTCATCCAATCGTGACGGGGGAAGGGGATTATGGGAAGGGTAGGGGGAGGATTAGAGCGCGTGCTCGAAACCAGCTCACCTTAATATGTGGCCAAGACCGTCAATTTTGATGGTGTAAAACGCACGTTGAAAGATAACTGTAGAAGCTCGCCATCAACACGGGCTGACCAGTCGGGCACACAGCTACTAGAGAGTTTTAGTAGATCGTTCCCATGACTCCCATAACGATGCCCGATACTCCGCCACCGCCTCCCGTGTGCACGCATAGTATCGTTATCGGGGCTATCGGAGGTATCGGAACGATCTACTAAAACTCTCTATTAGCGATGTGCGTGGCGAAAAGCGTCGCTGTGGTCAGCTTTCCACGATCGGCCAAACCATGGGCATATCAGCACTGTCAGATTGTCAACTTTGACGGTGTTAGTTTCGGATTGCGATGGCTCTTAGCTTCTACTGTGCTTTTTAAACACACCATCGAATTCATCGTCGCACCCGATGGTAAGTAGCCAAAATAACAACTGATGACGTCACGGCGAGGCAAATCCCAGTTGTAAGGTCACGAAGGGAAACCATGTTTCGGTGCCATTAGCACCGAAACATGTCGGCGCTAATGGCAGCTAACAAATACTTCCTTATTATTATCTTTTTTTTTTAAAGGCGTTTTCGACGACACCGTGCGCTTCCGACCCGGTGATATGGTAAGACGACTGCGCGTCAGGAACGGCGTGGCAGGCCGAAGAACGGAACCAGAGCCCGTGTGCGTCGGCACGTCAACATAGCCGGCAGAACGAGCTTTCGAAGGCGTCTGAAGCGCGCAACCGCACGCCGGCCGCGTGATGTAACACCTAGCAACCGAGGTGCTGTGGGGGACAACAGTTGCTAGACTGTACTTGAGCCGCAGGCTAAGTGCCGCGATGCGGTGTGTACGAGTGGCCCAAGGTGGATTGACATATCTCAATGAGCCATCCGCAAACTAGGAGTGAAAAGAGGGTCACTGTAGCTTGCCACCCGCCCCAGTGATGCACCCGACGTCCCAAACTGGGCGGCTCAGAAATTGACGCAGGTGCTCATCAGCACCTGCGCCCCGACTTTCCCGACCCGAGGCGAATATCTCCACAATATTGTGTGCTGCCTGGGGACTTGTGCTCATTACATGAAAAATTTAATTGGTTACAATTAATAATGACCGAGCCTCAAATGTAATGAATTACCGTTACAAATTACTTTCGCTGAAAATTAACGGATTGCTTTACTCGTTACGTTACAAATTACTTTTATGTTACTTTTTCCGTAAACTTATCCAAAAAACAATAGAAACAATCTTGATATTTAAGAAAAATGTTTCGCAATAGTACTTTTCATTTCTCATACGCCCGTATTATAGCAGTTCTTGTAGAAAAAAAAATGTATTTAAGATAAAGAGTGTTGGTGCATCCTGTTCACCTGTAACCCGACAAGGCATCTAAATATGCAACCACTCCCGCTATCCCGCAAGGCTACGGCCTCCGGAAATGATCCCTGAAATTATGCAGACAAAGCTAGAGGTGCGCATGCTCAGTAGCAGCTTCTACCTCCGCCACAAGATTCGGAGCTAAAGAAGCGATCGACGGAAGCTCCCTTTTGACTCGTGTGTTCTGCCTGTTCTTCACAAGAAAAGAAAAACTTGGTTCTAACGTTACAATGTATTGCCAATGAAAAATGCGGGTTTCCCGACTGCCCTTGATGTGTTTCCGTAGATTAGAGTTTGTTATTCTTGCTGATAAAAGTGTGTGTGTCTGTTTCTTTTTTTGGCAAGCGAAGTATGCATTGAAATTATATGTTTCCGTTCTCCTTAATGCCCCGAATTTTGAACATATCATTAAGAGCTGGCCAGGGAGACGACGGACACTCTATGACCGAAAACTCGACCAGTCAGAGAAAAAGTGGTGGTTACAGGTATAGATCGTTGATCGGTTCTCACTTTCATACCAATATTCCTGGAGCACATACGACGGAAGGACATACGGAGCGAGAGAAGCGGTGGCCATCGGTCTCATAGAACATCAGATGATCACACCACTTTTACACGTTCTCTCGCTCTGTCCGCACTCCTTAGATGCCTGAACCCCCCCCCCCCCTTATTTATTTATTTATTTATTTATTCATTCCCTCAGGGCCCGAAGGCATTATATAGAGGAGTGGACACACACATCTAATTGCACACAAAGACAAACAGTAATTAGGCAGGTAAGCATAAAAGTCCAAAAACAGAACACTGTTAAAACAAAACACTGTCAACCAAAATCCCAAAAAATATTCGCTAAGTTCAGCTTTGAATCCGGCACTCTCGGCTATGCTGGCCACAGGTGCGGGAAGGCGATTCCAGTCCATTGATTTCATGGGTATGAAAGACTGATGAAAGCTTGAGTTGCGACACTGAGATTGCCAACTTTGTTTTGATGGTCGAAACGTGATGAGACGTATGATGGTTGTGTTAACAGGTGCTGACGAAGATTTGCATTGTGGTGGTAAATTTTATGAGATAAACAGAGATGAGATATTTTTCTACGTAGGGAGATCAGGCAAGCTTAGGGTGGTTTTCATTGCTGTTACGATAGATGTGCGATGATAGTTATGTATTATGAATTGAACAGAACGGTTTTGAGCAGCTTCTAATGATAATGCAAGCGTTACACCGGGGTCCCAAATAGCGGAAGAATACTCAAGTTTGTTGCGGACCAATGATTTGTAAAGAAGTAGTTTTAAGGACTGTGGGGCAAGAGAGAAGTTTCTTTTTGAAAGCCTAACATGCGGTTAGCGTTTTTAATTATATACTCAATAAGAATGTTCCATGAGAGGTTGTTAGTGATATGAACTCCAAGATATTTAAAGGAGGACACGGATTCAAGCTCAACAGTTCTTATATGGTAAGAGGGACAGGTGTTATTTTGACGTGATACTCTCATGGATTTGCACTTGTTAATATTGAGTTCCATTTGCCATTTATCACACCAACGAGAAATACTGTCAAGGTCAGACTAGAGTGCGAGAACGTCAAAATCATTAGTTACTTCAAAATAGATGACACAGTTGTCTGCGAAGAGACACACTGAGGATTAGATATGCGAAGGAAGGTCATTAATATATATTAAAAACAAAAGATGGCCGAGTACTGAACCCTCGGGGACGCCAGAAGTCACAAGAGAGGGGTGCGAGTTAATGCCATTAGCATGAACAAATTGAGAACGGTTAGCTAAAAAGGCTTTGATCCAAGTCAAGATATGAGAGTCAATGTTCAGTTTACTATGTTTATACAAAAGAAGCTTATGTGAAACCTTGTCAAATGCCTTAGAGAGATCTAAAAAAATGCAGTAAACCTGAGATGAACGATCAGGGGAAGCGTGAAGGTTATGCGTAAATGTTAATAGCTGAGTTTCGCACGCGAACAGTTTACTAAAGCCATGTTGAGCAGGAGAAAATAATTTATGGGAATTAAGAAAATTAACAAGATGCGAATAGATTATGTGCTCTAAAATTTTTCAAGGGACACTTGTTAAGGAAATCGGGCGATAATTACTTGGGCTGGATTTGTCACCACCTTTATGGATAGGAATCACCTTCCCCACCCTCCAGTCCTCGAGAAGGCTTCCGAGTTCGAGTGATTGTCGAAATAGCTTTAAGATAACAAAGGAATACATAGTAGTCTTTTTTAGAAACTTCGAGTTAATATTATCGATTCCACATGATGACGATGGTTTAAGTTTGGCGATGACTTTCACTATACCGGCACATTCTATATCAATAGAATTCATAGCACAAATATTGTATTCGTCAACATCCAGATATGAATTAGTGGTTAAATTCAAAAATGATTTTGTGAATAATTCGTTTAGCACAGCTGCACACTCATTAGCCGCTATCGTCTCATCATCCTCGTTGTTTAGCATTACGTCAAGCCCCTCAGACGGGTTTTCGACGTTCCGAAATTGCTGAGGGTTGTTGCGCAACATAGTGGGTAGGGTACATTCGAAGAAAGTGAGCTTGGCTTCGGCAATAGACGTCTTATACACTGCTGCAGCAGAATAATATGCTGCCCAACGATGCTCTGCGTTGGGAAACACGGATAACTTTGCAGCACGAAACATTCTTTTTTTCCCATTTGAGAGCTTTCTGAGCGTCTGGTTGAACCATGGGGAGTGAGTGTAATTACGTACAGTTCGTACAGGTACATATCTATTTGTAAGGATGGTAAATTTTTCTTTGAACAACATCCAATTATCCTCAACAGAACGCTCAGAAAATTACGCAGATAATCGCTTAAAAAAGTACCGAATTCATGATTAATAGCCCCGAAATCCGCTCGGGCATTGTCAGATATCCGTTTTAAAAAAAGTCAAATTTGAGGGTTTTACGTGCCAAACCTACGGCGGGCATCTGGCACGCTCCAGAGGAGGTCTGAGGATTAATTTGGACCACCTGGGGATCTTTTGACGCGCATCCGAAAGCTCGGTTACACGGCGCTTTCTCCGCAATAAGCCGCCGTCCTATTGCGGGCACCACGGTCGGGATTCGAACCCGCCACCTAGGGATCCGTAGGCCGGCGCTCTCGCCTCGGAGCCACCGAGGCGGCAGATATCTGCTTCACTTGCACTGGAGAGCGACACACTGGAACAACAAAATCAAAGTGAAGCAATGAATGATCACTGAGACCAGTTAGGTACGTGAGATACGATATAAGCTCGCGTGGCGTGGTCAGCACGAAGTCCAGCACCGTGGCCGAAGAACAAGTAACCCGAGTAGGCTGCGTAACTACCTGAGTGAAGTTAAAATCGGCGCAGAGATTTAAAAAAGTTATTGGATTCTGTGGAAAACGTACTTAAACAGGGGCCGTCGTTTGACCACGTAATGTTCGGATGATTAAAGTCACCTAACAGTAAGACTGGGACGTCAGGGAAACGGACTGTGACAGCATTCACGACGTCATGAAGGTCAGAAACAAATGTAGAACTTCTCGAAGGAGCACGATAGCAAACGCCCAAAACATATTTGCGATGATTTAAACAAATGCAAATCCACAGGATCTCCAGATTTGTGGCAACATTTACAAGAAATGAAGAAATATTATCAGCCACAGCGAGCATAACAGCGCCGCCACTTTTACCAAGTCTATCTTGCTGATAGATATTAATTTTTTTTTTTACAGTGCGAAATTTCACTGTTACGAATCTCACTTGTCAGCCAAGTTTCCGTCAAAACAACAATACTAGCATTTGATGAGTCAATTATTGAACAAAGGTCGTCCCGTTTATTGAAAACACTCCTAATATTTGTAAACAGAATCGAGAGTTGCGCAAAGGACGATGTCCTGAATAGCGCCGCCACCCCTCGCAACATGCTACAACGTAGGTGCTGCATGACTGGAGTTTTGACTTTGATTATTTACAGCGATAGTGGGGGCAGACAAGCCGCCACTGGGCAGGTCTGCTTGTCGTACACTATTAGTAAGCGGATCATAAAAGTAGCTTGTTTGGCCAATAAGAAGTTTGTTGCACCGGAGTTTGAAGGTTGCATTTTGAGATGTTCCGAATTGAAGAAGTTTCTTTCTTGCCTGTCGTGTCGCCAGACAGAAATCCTCGTTCACTGCAGTCCCAGCGTTTTTCAGTGTCGAACGGAACGATAAAACCTTGTCTTTTAGTTTGTACGACGCGAATTTCACGATAACCGGTCTGCATCGCTCGTCCGAGAAATATCCTAATCTATGGTTACGATCGATGCTCTCCGAGGTTATCTGGGGGTCAACTGAACGAGATAGAATTTCAATAATTTTACCTCCTGTTTGTGCCCACGTCTCCAACCTTGAATCCACTGTTACCCCGTGAAAAATTAGGTTTTCGCGTCTCGACCGATCTTCGAAGTCATCCAAGCGACTCTAAAAAGACTCGTTGTCTTCTTGCACAAATGTGATTACTTCGCGTGCCTCAGTGAGTTCTTTCCGGATATCAGTTGTTACCGACTTAACAGAATCAGATCTTTGGCCAATTACTTCAATTTTACTTTCGATTAGTGTTTGGTTAGCTTTCATTTCGTTAACCGTCTGAATCAGTCGATGACTTCCATGCAACCCTAAACAGCATTGAACCTTCCATACAGTTCACGCGAGAAGTTGAACAAAATAGCACGTTACCTTTTTTGGACGTAACTGTTTGCCGAAGTGACACCGGTCAGATTGAAACCACCGTGTATCGTAAACCTTGTGATACCGGTAAATTTTTGAGTTTCAATTCTCACCACCTGTAGAACATAAGCGAGCCGTTGTAAAAACTTTAATTAGCCGATCGGAACATTTGCCTTCAAATTCAGATTTACGAGCATCGGAAGTTCAGACTGTTATCGGATCCCTTTTGAGGCGCGGGTATTCACAAGGTTTTATTGAAAACACACGTAAACAGATGCAGCAGGAAAGAGCAAAAGCGACTAATAATTACAAAGCAGGCGTGGTGACTATCCCTTATGTAAAAGACGTCTCAGAATCTATTCGCCGGTCCCTCCTGCCACTAGGTACACGAACAACTTTCAAACCCCATTTAAAATTACGTGACCTCATTTCGAAGCCAAAAGATCCAACCCCTCCTGAATCTCAAAGTGGTGTTGTATACAAAGTGAACTGTCAGGACTGTGACAAGTGTTACATCGGAGAAACTGGCCGCAAACGGAGTACCCGCCTCAAAGAGCACAAAAGAGACGTGGAGAAGGCAACACATGCAACAAGATCAAAAACTGAACTGGTGGACCATTGTTGGACGACTGGTCACACTTTTGACCTGGCGAACGCTGTGACCCTGGCACGTGAACAACGGTGGGGCCCCAGAAGATTTCTGGAATCATGGTGTATTCGCAGTGACCCATCTGCCTGCAATTCTAACCGCGGCCCCCTCCCCGACGTATACACCGACATCCTGAAATAACTTGTCAATTAACACCATCCAGGACGGACGTAAAAAGAAGTTGAAGCGAGGGCATACGGCGATAATGTCTCCCGTATGCCATGGACGAAGAAGTCGGCAGAACCAGCGCTACGGATGAAGAGAAGGAAGAAGCAGCGTCGGATTTCTGGTAGCTAGTCGGGTGTTCCCAGGCCGCACTGATGATGTCTCCCGTATAGGTGACGAAAGGTCTGATAAATGTTGATATTGTTATGCAAGTCGGAGGTATTTGTTTTTAATCATGAATCCCGGCTTTTGGAACAATTTTGCGTCTGAATCAGGCTACACTGGCCCTCTTCTCTCTTGACTGAGCGCGTCGATAGATCCTGGACAAGCTTCAGCATATCAGCGAACTGTTTTGTCTGAGCATCCGTCATCGGGCCCGGGTTAAGTTCGACGTCCCCAGCTAACAGAAGTAATACATAGCGTGCGGAGTAAGGACAGTCGGCAACAACACATAACAACAAGCCGGGGCACGGCAGCACTACAAGGCAAACGTAATTGCTCTTGAATTCGAAAAAACACTTCTTACTAACCTGCATGACAACAAAGAATTGGTTAGACGACTTGTTGCGTGCGTTGCCGCCGTGCCCACTGATGGCCTGGGGGCAGGCTGTGGCTCTCATAGTCGATGGCGCTTGTGTCGAGGACGTAACGAAGCCGAAGATCACGTGGTCCAGTTGCCCAAAGTGACAAGCTGCTTTGTTTGCTTTTGTTCCCGATGTCTCTGGTGATGGTGCAGTTGAATCGAGAGTACGCCCGCCAGCAATCAGCAAGAGCTGCATGACAACAAGGAAGTGGTTAGACGACATGTTGCGTGCGTTGCCGCCGTGCCCACTGATGGCCTGAAGGCACGGTGTGGCTTTTATAGTCGAAGGCGCTTGTGCCGATGACGTAACGAAGCCGAAGATCACGTGGTCCAGTTGCCCAAAAGTGACACGCTGCTTTGTTTGCTTCTGTTCCCGATGTCTCTGGTGATGGTGCAGTTGAATCGAGAGTACGCCCGCCGGCAATCAGCAAGACCTGCATGACAACAAGGAAGTGGTTAGACGACATGTTGCGTGCGTTGCCGCCGTGCCCACTTTATGTTGACAGTTGATTGTAAAGAGAGGAGTAGACACAGCTACCATGCCCAGACAAGTAAACCAAAAGAAGTACCGTCCTTACCCTGGAAGACGATGCTCTTAGCCTCACGCCCGGCGCTTTTCAGCTGTGCCTCAAGAGCGTGCTAGAATAAAGTAGCGCACATCAAAAGACAAAAATAATTCGACCCCCTCGCTCGAGGCTACATCGTCTGTTACGCCAGTTGTGAACCCGCGGATTGAGGGGTTACGGACCCGTGTTTGATGTCTCTGCAGGGGGCGGGAGACGTCGATGAAGTTGGAAAGGGTGAAACGGTGTAAAAGGCAAAAGCAAATAAACACGAAAAGTTTTTTCCTGCCCGGGAGAAGAAGAAAGACACGATGGAAGGAGACCGAGAGCCTATTTGGCGTTGTCGTACTGGATCTTTGTCTTTCGTATAATTGTACATGCCTTGCCCGTTTTTTAGTGGTTCTAGCGACCGCCATGCAAAAAAAATCGTGTTTTCTTTTCGGCTATTCTGCCCTTCCTTATGTTTTCTATTTTGCTTAACTTGATCTCTTTATCCTGCTTAATGTTCTGCTCGTAGTGCTTAAGTGACTGTATTATGCTCATATTTAAAAATAAAGTAACGAATAAATAGAGTAATTCCTTATCAATACATTGTAGCAAAATTACGTTACAAATTACTTTAAAAAAAGTAACGTGACAATTACAAAATTAATTGAAAAAAGTCACGGATTACAACTAATCCGTTATTTGTAACCGATTATTTCCCAAGTCTGCGCAGGTGTGATTTTCGGTTGCTAGGTGTTACGTCACGACGTCAATTCCTATAACGAGCCAATTCAGCGGGGCCTCAGTGGCTAAGCGTCTTATCACAAAGAATCGCGATATATAGAATGTCCTCATACACACGCGCGCGTTTGCTTGAGTGGTGACATCTCAGTCATTTTTCCGCCCAATAGTTTTTTTATGCATATTCAAGTGCGCGCAATCCGGTGTCACTCCGCTCGAGCGCGTAGCTTTGGCTAATGCATACACGCCATTTTACCGCCCAAGTCAAGCACCGAGTGCGCGAAAGCGTCACGCGCTGGCACATTCAGGGCAACAGTAGATGTCTCCATCCTAAGAGAGACATACATGTAGGCACCCTAGCGAAATATGCAGCCCACCGCCATCTGTCGGCGCTTTGAGAAGGTGTTTCCTACCCAGTCTCAGTTAGTGCCACTAAATAAGCTAGGCTTCAGAGTAACCAAAGACACTTCGCCATTGTGTCTTAAAATCATGGTTGCCAGTTATCTAAAGCTTTATCTGAAATCACAGGAAACGCTTTTCCGCCCTGCACAAATGTTTAAACAGCACGCGGCAGAGTAAAGCAATATTACATGACCTTTCTAACACCGAATCTAATGCTGAGAAAGTCGCGCTTTTGAATTATGACGATCGGCAGTTCCGTCTGCTCTGCATACGAGCCAAAATGACGGCGCCCACAACAATGTTGGGGAACGGAGTGCCGAAAATCTAAGCGCAGCTCATTTAGTGGCTCTAGTCTCAGTAAGTCAGTCAGTCAGTCAGTAAAACATTTATTCTTTGGCCAAAAAAAGTAAATCGGAAGGAAAGAATGCAGCGGTGACCGGACGCCTGGCTGGTATGGCCGTTAGGGAAGTCAGATATGCACTTGCAGCCCCGCCTTGAACACGAAGTCGACGAGGGTCCGCAGCACACGCTTGCGTGCTTACTCTGTTCCTGGAGGGTGCGTCCAGCCTTCGAGCTGGATGATATCGAATGACCGGTGGCGAAATCGTATTGCTGCCAGGCCCGGACAGGATCAGGCAAGGAGGGCGAAGATGGCCCGGGCTCCGAGTTTGCAGCGCCGGCAGAAGCCCGAGGACTTGTTTTCGCTCCATGTTGCAATTCGTGCTGGATCGACCGTTTTCTCCGTTTTCAAGCCCAGGAGGTGGACTCCCATTCGATGACCTAACCCCGACGGAAAAAAATCCGGATCTTCGGGCAGAAATTCCACGAGCCGAATGCGACATTCGTTTCGGATGACAGTGCGGTGCTCGTCCGTGTCCAGTTCCGCGTGATAATTCAGGGCGGTGGACTGGCGTTTGTCGGTACAAAGGCAAGGCGCGCGATCACGCTGCGCCGCGCATCCGTGTTCCGATTGATGTGCAGGACCAGTTTCCTCACCCGAGATGAAAAGTGCGGCACGGGCGATTCGATGAGCCTCTTCATTTCCAGGAATACCAGGCGTGGCCAGGAACCCATTCGATCTTGATGTGAACTCCCTGGCGCAAAAGACACTTAGGACAGAGTGGACAGCTCCTGGGCGTCCTCCAGAGTTTCCGTGCATACGGCCAGAGAGGTATCCCACCGGATGGTTTGCTTACACTCTACAAAGGTCTTCTCCAATCGAAGCTCTTAATGCACTACCATTCGTCAATATCAGGCGACCCCAGCTAGACGCGCTAGCACGTTTTCACCGTGTCGCTTTACGACCCTGTTTGGGTCTTCCCCCATACGCTAAAAACATGGCAACGCTCACGGAGGCACAAGAAGAGCCAATCATCCTACGAGAGGAAAGAGTGGCAATGCATTCCCTAGTGCGAATGCACACGACCGCGTCGGCATAGTACATTCTTGCCAACCTGCTGTAACGACCATCGTCGCATCTTGGTCAACTAGCTGCACAATTTCAGCGTAACATCGGAAGCCTTGGAGTTTTATATTCTTCACGTCCCCCACACTCCACACGCCCACCGCTAGACGTGCGTGAAACACTTCCAGACCTGCCTCGGAAAAAAGATATTCAACCAACTGTCGCCCGTACAGCTGTCGCAGTGGCTCTTGAAAACGATTACGTTGAAGATCTTGAGGTCTACACAGACGGCTCAGTTGACAAGAAGAGACGAACGGCAACCGCGGCATACACGATTGTATCGGTGTTGCGCGGGCGCTCGAGCAGCAGCTCGGAGCCTGGCGCGGGCTCATGACATAAAGCACGAGAGTCAATTCTCTTCTGGTACCAAGCTGTGTGGACTCACAACCAATACATGGTGCCAAAACCCGACTGATATCTGACCGGGCCTCATATAGAGATGCCGAAACCGCCGGAAGGTTTATCGTTCGCAAGGAACGTCGCAGACAACTGGAAACGTTTCCTTCAACGAGTAGAGCTCTTCCTTGAAGCTACCGGGTCTGAGCCAGAGGTTCGAATAGACAGGCAGAAGATAGCTATCTTGCTGCACGTCGCGGGGCCTGAAGCTGTCGACGTCTTCAACACATTCACTCTCACGGAAGAACAAAGGGAATGCTTCGAAGCGGTAGTTCACAAGCTCCAAGATTATTGTGCTCGGAAAGCTAACGAGACATTCGAACGCCACGTTTTTCGCAAGACGATCCAGATGGAATGTCAGTCATTTGAAAACTTTTGAGACGTTAAACTCAAAGTGCGCTCGTGTAATTTTGGCGACCTGACAGATTCTCTTGTGGGAGATCAGATTGTCGATGGCGTCAGAGATCAGAAACTCCTGGAACGTCTGCTGAGGGAGGATGACCTGACCCTTGAGAAAGCAACGAGAATCTGCTAAGCTGCAGAGAATTCGTCGCAACAAGCGAGGGTGTGGATGGATCAGCAACCGACACCAGTAGAACAAGTAGACGCCATGCAAAAGAGTGAAAAAAGTGCGTCACGTCTGCGATGTCGAAAGTGCAACCAATTTCACGCACCACGCCGATGCCCAGCTTTCGGCAAGATATGCAATTTGTGCGGAAAGAAACACCATTTCGCGATATGTTGTGACGCAAAGCCTCAAGATGAGCAAAGCAGACGGCGAGTGGAGGAAGTAGAAATACCGTCAGAAGATAACTTTGAGATACTCCAGGTCGGCGAGTCCGGGAAAATCGCCGAGAAAGACTGGTTGATCATGGTGATGATTGAAAAGGTGCCTGTACAGTTCAAGGTAGACACCGGCTCTCAAGTCAATCTTCTCCCACTGTCACTCTTCCGAAGCGCCAACTCCAGGCAGCACCTGACACCAAGTCCGGCAGTGTTACAAAGCTACAACGGCAGCGCTATCGGTCACCTTGGAAAAGCCAGACTCGTGCTCAAGTTCCAAGAAAAAGTTGTTTCTGCCTAGTTTTTTGTCGTCAAGAAGAACAGGCGTGCACTTCTAGGATTGCCTACTTGTGAAGAGTTAGGCTTGGTGAACCGTGTGCACGAGATCGCCACCACCACGGATACTCAATCCCAAGTTCAGAGAGAATTTCCAGCACTGTTTAAAGGCATAGGGAAAATCCAACGTCCATACAGCATCTCTTTCAAGGAAGACACAGTGCCTGTCGTTCAACCCACCCGTAGGGTACCTCAAGCCCTCATGGAGCCGCTGAAGCAAGAACTGAGCCGCATGGAACAGGCAGGAATTATCACAAGAATGAAGGAGCCCTCAGACTGGGTAAGCCCCCTAGTCTTGGTGAAAAAGAAGAACGGCAGTTTAAGGGTATGCATGGACCCACGAAGACTCAATGAGTGTCTGAGACGTGAGCATTTCGAAATGACGAGAAGGGAAGATTTACTAGCTGAGCTTGCTAGCGCCACAGTATTTTCAAAGCTTGATGCGCGGGCAGGCTTTCACCAAATCCCTTTGACTGACGAAACATCGCGGGTTTGCACATTCGGCACCCTTTTTTGGACGATACCGATTTTTGAGGTTGCCTTTTGGATTGGCTTCTGCGCCAGAGGTATTCCAGCGTGCGATGTCTGAAATTTTTGAAGGACTGAAGGGGGTACGTGTTTACATTGATGACGTGTTGGTCTGAGGAGCTACGAAACAGGAACACGATGATCGGCTGCGATCAGCTCTGCAAGCTGCGCACAGCGCAGGCCTGACGCTAAACACAGAGAAATGCCAGTTTAGAATTCCAGAAGTAATTTTCCTTGGGGATGTAGTAAGCAAAGAAGGTATCAGGCCTGATGCGAGTCTTTTAGAAAATATCGTGAAGATGGATGCACCCACAAGCAAGAAAGCTCTCCAGCGCATGCTTGGCGTTATAAATTACTTTGGAAAATACTTAAAGAGATTATCCGAACGTACAGCGGCTCATGACAGTGAGTGGAAGCAATTAAAACTCATGCTGACCAGTGCTCCAGTCCTCGCACTTTTCGACCCTAGTAGACCCACAAAACTGTCGGCTGACGCGTCTACAGATGGACTCGGAGCGGCCTTATTGCAGCTGTACGACAAGTCGTGGCGCCCTGTAGCGTATGCCTCCCGATCACCCTCGGACAGCGAATCACGATACTCTCAGATTGAGAAGGAGGCGCTTGGGCTGGTATTTGGATGCGAGAGGTTTCACCACCTCTCATATGGTAGACACATCCTTGTCGAGACTGATCACAGCCCGTTGGTCGCTTTATCAAAAAAAAGACTGGGTGATGTTTCCCCTCGCCTACAACGTTTCTTTTTGAGACTGATGAGGTACGACTTCACGCTACAGTTTCTACCTGGCAGAAAGCTTGTGCTAGGTGACGCTTTGTCAAGAGCTGGGCAGCCTAGCCCTCAACACAAGCAAGGCTTGGAGGATGTTGTAGTACACGCTGTGGGAATGCTTGCCGCACTTGTGAGTAAGACAACACAGGACAGACTCAGAACTGAAACACAGAGAGACCCTGAGTTACAAAACGTCCTTCACTGTCTAGAAAACGGGTACCCACTGCAAGGCAACTTCAGCTCACTAGACCCTGAACTGTCGGTGGTCAATGGAATCATTCTTAAAGGAACGAGGGTGGTGATCCCTTCGTCACTTCGGCGAGTTATGTTAGCTCGGGTCCACCAAGGGCACTTAGGTGTAAACAAATGTAAAGAAAGGGGACGCCAACTCATGTTTTGGCCCAAAATGGCGCAGGACATTCACACCTTTGTTTCGGAATGCGCGACATCTAAGGAGTTTGCATATCAGCAACCCCGCGAACCACTAATGATGCGCGAGCCCCCTCCTTACGCATGGTATCGTGTTGGCATTGACTTGTTTGCCTATGAGGTTACTCTTATTTAGTGGCGTTTGATGCTCATTCAAACTACCCAGAGGTTGAAAGACTCCAGGACACCTGTTCGCAAACCATCATCCGGACACTGTCAGGCTGGTTCGCAAGGCACGGCATTCCAATAGACGTTTGCTCAGATAACGGACCACAATTTTTATCTTCCGAGTTTAAACGGTTTTCCAGGGTTTATGACTTCCATCACATGACATCAAGCTTCCACTTTCCGCAATCCAATGGTCTTGCTGAAAAAGAGGTACAAATTGCAAAGAGAATTTAAAAGAAATGTGATGACGCAGGGGATGATTTTTTTCTCGGTCTCTTGAACTATCGGTGTTCTTTTTTGATAGGAGGACAGTCTCCGGGAGAGTAGCTGTATGGAAGAAAACTGCGAGCACAACTTCCTGATTTCTCATCACACCCGAGGAAACCTGTGTGCAAGTGGCAACAAAACAAGCCTGGGACGTCGCTGAAGGACCTGAAGAGCGGTGACGTTGTCCGCATGCGAGGAAAAGGCGGTTGGTTCGAGAAAGCAAGGGTAACAAATTGTGCCGGGCCACGCTCCTACACTGTCCAGACCGAGCAAAACAGGATCTACAGGAGAAACCGCCGTCATTTGTTGAAAACGTCGGAGACATTCAGTGATTGCCTGGATGAAGATGCCGCTTCACCGCAGCAGTGCTCCGACGCCCACGACAATCCGCAGCCTTCACAGACTTCGCTGCCTCCGCACCCCTTGCAGTCTCCACAGTTTCCACAACCGCACTGTAACCCAGATACAGGCCAGCGTTCCACACATCCATCCCCAGCATCCGGTGAAACTTTGACAGATGAGGCTCCAGCACTGAGAAGATCATCACGAAGGAGACACGCACCACGTCGGCTAACCTACGACAAAACATTTGAACAGTTTCCATAGTTTCTTTTGTGTGTTTATTTTTTATTTAGTGCTATCCGCATTTTTTGTATGTTTTGTTATTTTCGTACTTATTTTGTTTGTATTTCTTTTCTTTAAAGAGCGGAAGATGTATCGGGGTTGCGCAGGCGCTCGAGCAGCAGCTTGGAGCCTGGCACGGGCTCATGACATAAAGCACGAGAGTCAGTTCTCTTCTGAAGCTGTGTGGACTCCAGGGTTGGGCAGTATCGCGATACAAATGTATCGCGATAGTATTTCAGAAATACATTTCGTATCTGTATTCTGTATCGCGATACACTTTTTTCACCAGTATTTGTATTCCTGAATCGGAATACATTTTGAATGCTCCTTTGTATTGCAATACAATCAGGATGAATGTATTTCGTTACATTTCTTCAGAAATACTCTCCCCCCCCCCCCCTCCCTCGAAAAAACATCGAACGCATTCTTTTTGTTACTTCTGAGGGCACCAGGGCCAAGGAGGTGCTGGGGAATTGTTACCATACTGACCAAGGTTCCTTCCGATTCTCCAAACTATTTTCCTATGCGTCCTCTTCTCCCTTCTGAGAAGTGTCGCGTAGTCGGGGACTCGAACTAGGTGGCGTGCCAGGAGTGGAGTCAGAGCATCTTCTGCCGCAGGTCCTTAGGTAGGGATGCCTTGAGTTATTATTTGCTGACATCCAATGCCCGCTGCTAACCATCTCTTTTGCCTTAGAGTACGCAGTACACCCGGCCGGCAAAGCTGAGTCACAGTCCGTTGCAGCAAGAGCCTGGCGGTGGTTGACTTGAAGTAGTAGGATGACTCACACCGTGAAGTTCAACACATATTCGAATGCGCCTCCGGCTGCTCCCGTAATATTGCACGACTTAAGAGGATATCTCAGTAGAATTTCATCTCCGATAGGAACTTCTTCAGAATCCAGATGGCTCTGGGGAGGACGCCTTTCCACCCAACTGCTTACGCGATATAGTGCTGCTTCCAAATAAAAAGAAAGAAAAAGCTCTACTTTTTGTTCCGATTCTCAGCGGACGGCTTGACCCTGAAAGCCCCCCACCCCACCCATCCTGTCCCACCACCCTGCAAGCTGCGAGAATGGCTTTGTTTTTTGTCCGTTCAAAAAGCGGGGAGTGTTGTGGGCCTCCGAGGCCATCGCCAAAGGGGCCCTTTGTCCTATTCTTACCGGATTAGGAAGAAAGAAAAAAAAAAGAAAAAAAAAAGCGCGGTTAGAGATTGCTTCATTTAGCTGCCTGATACTTTGGATTCATTTGGCTCGGTTCTTCGCGTTCCGAGATTTTTTCGTACGATACAATTTCCATATAATATGTAGACTGTTGATATCGTCATTACAAAACGAAATGCGCCATGTGTCGTGTCATAAGGTTGCGGAATAGTCTACCACAAGTCAGAATGGCGTTGCGTTTTAAATAGCGGCCCCTCAGAGCCTTCTTTTCATTACTGCGAAGCAGTGCTTAGAAAAATAGAGCTACTTACTCTAAAATGTGTCTGATCTCCTTGTGTGAAAAGAGAAACAAAATGAACCAGTTCCCGATACCATCAGCAACCATTAGAGTCCCAACGTTTCTTCTAGAGCACCGGATTTCAACGGTCACCCCGATTACTAAATCGGTGTGCATTTTCGAAGTGGCACGGTATCAGAACTATATGTTGAACTGCCGAAATGCCAAAAACATTAATAGCCACAAGTTTAGATAGTGTTATGTCTTATATGCGTACTGATCAAAGCGTAGTTCTAGAGTCACAAAGCTATGCTTTAAAAAGAATATTAAAACAATAACTTTCATGATTACGTGTTCCGATTAATCACTTAAGTGATTAATCGGAACACGTAATCATGAAACTCATGAACTTTAGCGAAGCTTCGCTAAAGTGAATTCCCACTAAGGCTCTAGAAGAAACGCTTTACCGAGCACCGCATTCGTTCTTGTTTTGTTTTGTTCGCCTGGACAAAACGCCGCCACCGCAAATCACTCAAATAAGTAAACGCTGTTGCACATAGTAAAAGAGTGAAAGTGCGCTGGTTGATTTTCGGGTCATGTGATTCTATTTTTTACAAAATTATAAATATTTTTTTTTTCAAAATGAGCCAATTCTATGTCAAGCGAAACTGAGATAATGTCGAATGTTTGCGTATCAGTGAGCCATGTACTGCGGCCACCTCCGCAGTGGTCTTCGTCGCATACTATGACCGATTCGGGTGCTTTAGGGTGTAGGCCCGTTTGTCATGTGCGCATTTGTCATAGGCCAACTGGTAATAGGCCCGTTCGTCACATCGGAACATTCGTCATACGGGAATTTGTCCCTAGGAACGTTTGCCACAGTGCGAACCGGATATTTGAATTTGCCCAGCATATATTCACCTGGCTGTGCATGCAGTAACGACTAGTACGGTATATTTAATTTTACTACAGAGAGGGAACATCCAAACAAGTCATCGTTGTACTTATAAAACAAGATTTATTGAGCGAAATATAAAAAAAATTAAAAAGTGATATTCCGAGCTGGCCACCCTTAGGGTTTCTAGACGATTGCGACCATTGTAGCTGCTCACAATGATTTGAAGACGCCGGTTGCTGTCGTTGTGCTTCTTGGACACCCTCGAAGATGTCGTGCCGCCCTCTGCTTGAGCCAGCTTCATCTCTGTTAAGGATAAAAAGAAAAAAGAACACACACACTCGTGGAGAAAGCTTTTTGAGTGGGCACCGTACTGAAATTTTGAGCCACAAATGCAAAAATCTGCTAAGAAAACGTCCAAGTTCTCAGAGGATTAGGTCAGTTCTAACGTGCAGTCCCCGGAGCCACGCTTCGATGCTGTTGTTGGTCCTTGTTGGCCTTTCTGCTAGTGTTGATTCTCTGACTGACCGAACCAGGGGAGGGTAGGTGGCCGACGACAAGCCGTTTCGACGGGGTCTCCCGATATACACGTCCCCGAGGCAGACATGTACAAAATACTCAAAAAAGGTAGTTAAGTTAAGTTACTGAGTATCGACGCCAAAAGTAATTGGAGTAGAGTAGAAATTACGCATTTGTAATAGTAATTGAGTAAACTACTAACTACTCTAAAGAGTAGCAAGTTACTTTGAAGTTACTTTCGAAGTTACTTTTTTATATTTTTGTGGTAGCAAAATGAACAGCAGTTTTGATCAATGAAAAACCCTGCGAGCCTAAAATAAATGCAGTCTATTTATAGCTTGCGTTTGCGCCAAAATAATTTATTCGCTCGCAGAAGCAATTGACTTTCAAAGTTCTTGATAGGAGAGTTTTCCCCTTTTTCTTTTAAAGACGTCCCCAGCCGAGGTAAATAGACGTTCCACCGTGGCACTGAATAGAACGGCAGCGTTGATTCTGAGAAACAGGCTGTGCAGGGTCGAGTAAGCGAGTGTCGGCATCTTAGGTGTTCATGACGAAATATGTGAGGTTTGCCTCGGGTAGAGGGTCTTTTATAACAAACTTTCCTGCTTTTTTCTTTTTTCTTCGTCAAGTTGAGATTGTTATGACTGGCCCCTCTTTATTCCGACGTCGTTCTGAGAGTACGCTGAGCGAGTGCACCAGACCGTCAAGAGTTCAAGTCTGGCGCCACGACGATAAGATCATCCGGACGGCGAAGTATACTTCGCCGCTGACGCGGGGTCCAACAGAAGGATCTCCCAAGGGTAACTCGCAATCCTCGCCGGCGACTACAATATTCTGACACGCCTGACACGCCTGACAAGTAAATTGTTTTTAACAAAGAGGAGGTCTCCCAGGCATGGATGGTCGGAAGGACACGAAGGATTACGTGAACAAGCATCGTCGCTCGTATACAGTTACAGCTGGAAGCTGGAACGTGCTTCCATGAACGGATTATCCGTGCCAGGGTTTGTGCGCGGGGGAGTCCGGGTTTGCAAAGGCGTATGCGCTGACGACAAGGCGACCATGGGAACAGGCGCCCAGCTGCGAGGTCATTCCAGTGGCGCCTCCCGTGGAACCTACCGCTTGAGTCAGAACTCTCTAAAGACAGACAACAACTCTCGGAGTGTCCCCGTCTTTCATGGTTGCAGCTGGAAACGCGGCGCCTGCGTGCATTACCGGATTAGGTCAATACCCGACCAAGGCTTGTTAAGCATCTCTTCCTGCGTTCGTGCGTGCCGATGTTATGTTTTGGCTGCTCGTCGCCACCTTGACCCAAGGGCGCCTTCCCGAACAAGGGGGCCCCTTGTTAGGGAATGCCACTTCATCTGTCGGCGTCCTATTCATTTCTGCGCTTAAACTTTCGTGATGGGCAAAATTAGCACTATATAATTTCGAAAGTAGTTAGTAATTTGAGTAGAAGTTACCTGAAAAAAGTAGTTAAATTAAACTACTAATTACCCAAATCAAGTTGTAATTGAAAGTTACCAAGTTACTCGAAAAAGTAGTTAAACTACAGTAGTTTGAGTAGAGTAGTTGAACTACGTCCAAGTCTGCCTCGAGGTAGTCCGCCACGAGTGAGGCATCGGTGGGAAAAACCTCGAGAAGTTCCTTGAAGACCTCGGGAATGTCGGCGATTGGCAAGAAGGTCCATGCTGGATGCATTCCCATTTGAAAATCAACAAGAAATAAAGTAACAAATTGTCTATACCTGAAGACAAGAATAAGACATATAAATAGAACGCCGCATATTAGAACAGCAAACTCGTCATCTGAATTGTAGCGACTCTGGTGACCACTGGAGCACATATTCCTATACACCGACTGGGATAAGTGAAAAAAGCATCCCTATATCGTTGATGGCCGCTATCTTGAAGTCCGTGTAAGCCACCTCAAGGCAGTTGGCCCCCCATGTGACTGTGAACGACGTCGAAAAACCTTAAAACGAGCGAACATATTTTGAAGTGTTTGAACACATATCCAATAATAGGACCACCGAGCGTTTCGTTTTATACGTTTTTCAGAGCTCATGAATGCTCACCTTTTGTAGGTACACTCTAAAAACAAGGGAGGAGAAAGGGAGGAAAACAACGATGTTCCTCCCTGTCGCCAACGGAAGGGAGGAAATTGCCCTTGTTCCTCCCTTTCACCGATCCACATGCAGCGCTACCTAGTGGCGCTTGAAAAAGGGACGAAAATTCCTCCTCTATATTTGGGGCGGCAGCGGCGGTCGAACCGCCGCTGCCACCGCAGACATGTTTAATGGCGGTGACGGCAACTTGAGCGCTTGGTAGCTTGGTTGCCGTCACCTCCGCGAGAAACGTATACTCTTGAAATAAAGCGTACGTACCATACAGCGAAAGGTAATCCGTGAGGCGTTTATTTCAGTTATGTATAGAACAGAACAGCATACGAGCACTGCGTTGCGGCGAGCGACTCCGTCCGGCACACGCTGTAGTCCGTCCACATCGGAAAAACGACCGGCTTGCGGGAACACGCGTTTTTCAAAGACCATATCCCCGCACAAGAAACGACACTGCAATGACGATTCGGGGAAGGGACGAGGCAACGGATCCGGAAAGCAAGGTCAAGTATGCATTCGGGAAGAGTCCACTTGGAAGAAAGGTTAGTACAGACATTCCATTCTCGTTGCGGGGCAAAGATGGGGCGGAGGGCAGATCCGCGGGCTTGAAGAAACGCATGATTCGACAGAGCCCACGGTTCACCGCTGCTTCTTTTCAGTTTGCGCTACGCCCCCATCTCCTGCTACATGTCAAAACTCGCACTAAAAAAAAGAAAAGAAAAACTCCGTTTTTTACGTTTTTTTTTATTTTTATTCGACTGACTTCGTCTGTTATCACGCGATCCCTTTTGTGTCGCAAAACGAGCGCAGCTAACCCGGCGTCAACAACCTGGATCTCAAACTCGTCGCAAACGTACTGGACGTACTTATAAAGGAAGCAAACATGAACATAAGCACTCGATAATAAATTTAAACACTATTTAGATAGAGACATGAATAGAAGATTACTAACAATTGCTTTACAAACCTCTATTTTAGCTTCAGTGTCAGAAAGAGTTCCGTTGCGTTATACCGAAATGAGTTGCTGGGCGAGTTGGATAGACATCTTGACTTAAACAGCGCAAATAAGTTACGTAAGGAAGAGACAACAGGAAGGAAGGAGCGTTGCGTTAGCTTTCGGAACGCTGTATTCTGCACCGGGCTGCAAACGCTCTACTAGAACACGAAAACGCGGCTCCGCTACGGTATATATTGTCACGGGTGGTGACCAAAGGAACACTAAATAAACAGAAAGAAAGAAACGTTTAATGCGGCGAACTTGTGCCAAAAACTAAAAGGGTACAAAGATAATAACAGAGCGTCGCGGGCGTCGAAGTCGGCGTAGCAGCACAGTCGAACGCTGGGGCGAAACTGACTGCGGCTCGCCACGCGGAGCCCCTTATGTACATGCGTGGTCTTCTGGAATAATCGGCGAAGAAACTTCGACGCGTGGAACATTTGGGCCTGGAACAAGCAACATGATTCTCGAATTCTCCAGAACACTAAATTAGAGGAATAAACAAAAGACATGTCGCTCCAGGATTCGAACCCTAGCTTTTCGCGTGGGAGACAGGCGCGATAACCCTTAGGCCACGCGCGCGCTGCCTACTTGGCGAGCGCGCGCGGCATTACTCCCCCCTTTAAAAAGTGCATCGCCCCGATGCAGCACAAAACAAAAAGCAAACAAAAAGAACGGTAAACTAAAGAGTCATTTGGAATACGTAAGGTCCACTGTCCTATCGAGCGTAGTACGGCTTCATGCGCACGACGTGGACGACTTCTGGTCGTGGAGGGCGGCGTGATGAAGTCCGTGTTCCATCGGGCATCACCTCGTAGTTCAGATCACCGAGTCGACGAAGTACTTTGTAGGGTCCGAAGTAGCGCTTTAGGAGTTTCTCACTGAGACCACGGCGGCGGATCGGTGTCCACACCCACACCCTGTCTCCGGGCTGGAAGTGGACGTCCCGACGACGAAGGTTGTAGCGGCCAACGTCGACACGTTGTTGGGCTTGAATACGGTGTCTGGCGAGCTGGCGGACTTCTGCCCGTTGGGCAACCACCTGGGCGTCGTCGCTTCCGTCGAGAGCCGGTTCGTGGGGTAACATCGCGTCCAGCATTGTCGTTACCCTGCGCCCATGCACCAGTTGAAAGGGTGTCACTCCGGTGGTCTCTTGTACGGCCGTGTTGTAGGCAAAGGTGACGTACGGCAGCACCTCGTCCCATGTCTTGTGCTCCACGTCGACGTACATGGAAATCATGTCGGCGATGGTCTTGTTGAGTCTTTCCGTGAGCCCGTTGGTCTGCGGGTGGTACGCCGTGGTGCGACGATGGTTGGTGTGGCTGAGACGCAGGATTTCTTGGGTCAGCTGTGCCATGAACGATGACCCTCGGCCTGTGATCAGGACTTCGGGGGCGCCATGCCGGAGGACGATGGACTCGATGAAAAACTTGGCGACTTCCACAGCAGTCCCTGAAGGGAGGGCTTTCGTTTCGGCGTACCGCGTGAGATAATCTGTGGCGACGATTATCCAGCGGTTTTCCGATGTTGACGGCGGAAAGGGGCCAAGTAGGTCCATTCCGATCTGCTGGAACGGTGCGGTCGGGGGAGCAATCGGCTGCAGGAGACCGGCCGGTTTCGTTGGCGGTTTCTTACGTCGCTGGCACTCGTGGCACGATCGGGTGTAGAGGTGGACGGCTATGGGGAGCTTTGGCCAGTAATACTTTTCACGAATACGGGCCAGTGTTCGGCTGTAACTGAGGTGTCCTGACGTCGGGTCGTCGTGACATGCTTGAAAGATCTCCTCCCGAAGGTCGGTCGGGATTACCAGCAACCACGGTGTGCTGTTGTCGCCGAAGTTCTCTTTGTAGAGTACACCTTGTCGAATGGCGAAGGTCGGCAATACTCGTGAGAAGACACGTGGCACGGTACCCCCACCCCCTTCCAGGTGCTCGATTAATGCGCGCAGCTCAGGATCGTCCCGTTGACGTCGCGCCATGTCGTCGGCGTTTACAGCTCCTAGGAAGGTCTCGTCGTCATTGTCGTCGCTGCAGCCGGAAGGGGTTTCGACGGGGGCTCTGGACAAGCAGTCGGCGTCGCTGTGCTTCCGGCCGGACTTGTAGACCACTGTCATGTTAAACTCTTGTAGTCGGAGGCTCCATCGAGCAAGACGTCCTGACGGGTCCTTCAGGTTAGCAAGCCAGCAGAGCGAATGGTGGTCCGTGACTACACGGAACGGGCTCCCGTACAAGTACGGGCGGAACTTCGTGATTGCCCAGACGACCGCAAGGCATTCTTTTTCAGTCGTGGAGTAATTTCGCTCCGCCTTGGACAATGTCCGACTTGCGTAGGCGATGACTCGCTCGGTGCCTTCTTGAACTTGAACCAGTACCGCGCCAAGTCCTGCGTTACTTGCGTCCGTGTGAATCTCGGTTTCCGCATCCTGGTCGAAATGTCCAAGAACAGGAGGCGTCTGCAGTCGTCGCTTCAGCTCGTCGAATGCCTGCTGCTGCTCCTCGGCCCATTCGAACTTCTCGGCGTCCTTCGTGAGGTTTGTGAGCGGTGCGGAAATCCTTGCGAAATCTCGAACGAAGCGCCGATAGTAGGCACATAGCCCAAGGAACCTTCGCACGGCCTTCTTGTCTCTTGGCACTGGAAATGCTGCGACCGCGCGAGTCTTCTCTGGGTCTGGATGAATGCCTTCGTTACTAACCACGTGACCTAAGAACTTCAGTTCGTCATAGGCGAACCGGCACTTTGACGGCTTGAGAGTGAGCCCGGCGGTCTGTATGGCATGGAGAACCGTGCGGAGTCGTCGCAAGTGCTCGTCGAAGTCAGCTGAAAATACTACGACGTCGTCCAGGTAGACGAGACAGCTCTGCCACTTCAGCCCTGCCAGTACGGTGTCCATGACACGCTGGAAAGTTGCTGGCGCCGTGCATAGTCCGAAGGGCATCACCTTGAACTCGTAGAGTCCATCCGGCGTGACGAAGGCTGTCTTCTCTCGGTCCCGTTCGTCGACCTCGATTTGCCAGTAGCCGCTCTTCAGGTCCATCGATGAAAAGTATCGAGAGTGTCGCAGCCGGTCTAGAGTGTCGTCGATGCGGGGCAGTGGGTAGACGTCTTTCTTCGTAACCGTGTTGAGCTGCCGGTAGTCCACGCAGAACCGAAGAGTTCCGTCCTTCTTCTTAACCAGCACGACTGGAGAGGCCCATGGACTGCTTGAAGGTTGGATTATGTCGTCATTCAGCATCTCTTGAACTTGCTGCTGGATCACCTCCCTTTCCTTCGCGGAGACTCTGTACGGTGATCGATGCACAGGGCGCGCGTCGTCCTGGGTAACGATGCGGTGCTTGGCAACCGCGGTCTGGCGCACCTTCGACGACGTCGCAAAGCAGTCGCGGTATTCGGCGAGGAGGTTAACCAGCTGACGTCGTTTAGGGTCCGGAAGCTTAGGGTCAATGTCGAGCTGCGCTGGCGACGTACTGTCTTGCAGGGACGGCGAATTCGTCAGTAATCGCGGTGATTTCGGCGGGGTTTCGGAGTTCCTCGACGTGGCCCACGGCTGCACCTTTCGTGAGGTGTTGCGTTTCGTTTCGGAAGTTCGTCACGAGGGCCACAGTCCGCCCATCCTGAAGTTCAGCTACTCCCCTTGCGACGTCTATGCCTCTTCCCAGGAGCAATTGGAGGTTTCCCTCGAGAAGAACTTCACCATAGGAAGTTTCATCGATCCCGACAAGTACGAAAACACCCGACCGCGGTGGTAGGTTTACGTGGTTTGCGAGGACTCGGACCGTGGGTGACGTCGCTTGGGGTTCCTCCGATGGTGGAGCAGGTTTTCGTAGCGTCAGTCGGTTTGTTCCGAGGTCGATGACGGCGCCATACTCGCAGAGAAAGTCCATTCCGAGGATAACGTCCCTCGAACAGTCTTGTAGAATGACGAACCTGACAGGGCACGTTTCACCATGGATCTCGACGCGAGCAGTGCATCTCCCGACTGGTGTAATGAGATGTCCTCCGGCGGTTCGTATTTGGGGTCCTTCCCACGGCGTCATGACTTTTCGAAGGCGGCGGGAGAGCCTCCCACTCAAGACTGAGTAGTCTGCTCCGGTGTCCACGAGTGCCGATGCGTCGTGGCCGTCAATGACGACGTTTAGGTTGTTGGACACCGTTGCAGGGGCGTCGTAGCGATGCGTGGCGTCGGGGGAGTGGGAGCGCTCCGTCGTTCTTGGAGGCTCTTTACGTCGGTCGTCTTCGGCAACTCCACCTCCAGGGGTTGCCGCGCCTAGTTTCCCCGGTGAGGAGCGAGGGGTGACAGGCTTTCACGTCGGGGTCGGTGCATCGGCGAAGCTGGACGTCGCGGCGATGGCGACCGGAACTCTCGGCGGGACGCAGGCTCGGGGGACTGGGGTCGTCGCAGGTACTCGTCGATCTCCCGAGGGCGTTCACCATACCGGGGGCGCGGGTCGTATGGGTGGAACCCGCGCAGCCCGAGTCGTCGGTATGGGCATCGGCGGTACACATGGTCGGGTTCCCCGCAGTGGTAGCAGAGCGGGCGTCGGTCGGCCGTTCGCCACACGTCGGTCTTCCTCGACGAGGGTTGCTCCGGGCGGACGTCCTGGACTTGCCCTTCCTGGCGTCGAGGATACTGTGGCATCGGAGGGTCTCGTCGGGGTGGCGCCGTGGCCTGGCGGTTAGCTTGCGGCGGTCGTCGGGCCATGGCGGCGTAGCTCAAAGTCGGCTCCTCTGGCGTCGTCATGTTGATCGGAACCTCAGGTTGGAAGGCCCGATGAACTTCATCTCGCACGACCTCGGCGAGCGACAGGGAGGACGGGCGATCCATAGCGGGGAGCATCTTGCGGATTTCTTCCCGGACGACTTCACGGATGATGTCACGGATGCCTGGGAGGTCGGTACCAAGGTTGTATCCGGATGTCGCCAGAGTAGTCACGCCAGGGTGTCGCTCGTAGTGCCTGGCGCGTGCTAGTAGGGCACGTTCCATATTCGTCGCCTCCGTGACGAACCCGTCCACAGTTGTCGGGGGATTGCGAATGAGACCTCCGAATATCTCGCTTTTCACACCCCTCATCAGGTGTCGCAGCTTCTTCTCCTCTGTAGCCTGAGGATCGGCGCGGGCGCTCAGGCGAAGAACATCCTCGACGAAGCCGGTGACGCTCTCGTTGGGGCCCTGGGTTCTGGTTCGCAGTAGGTCCTCGGCTCTCTCTCGGCGGTGGTGGTTGCTGAACGTAGCCTTGAGATCGGTCTTGAACATGTCCCACGACGTCAAAGAGGACTCATGATTCTCGTACCAGTGCTTGGCGGTACCCTCAAGCGAAAAATAGACGTTGTTCAGGCGCTGCTCGTCGGCCCAGCAATTGTGGCGGGCAACGCGTTCATACTGGTCAATCCAGTCTTCGACGTCTTCGTATTGCTTGCCGTGGAATGGAGCAGCCGTCCGCGGTACGACGGGCAGGTAAACGACGGCTGGAGCGGCCGGGGTCTCCGACTGGTTGGCCATCGTCGTCCTCCTTGTTTGCCTGCTCCTGGGTGGCAAGGGTCCTGACTCCGGGGGTAGGCCAAGGTTCCGGCGACTTAATCGGATCTCGGTCTGGTCCTCGTTGGGTTCTTGGGGGCTTGTGTTCGGACTTGCACTCCGAGAACTCGGAGGGGAACGCTGCACGGGCATGTGGTTACCCCGCACCTTCACCAAAATGTCACGGGTGGTGACCAAAGGAACACTAAATAAACAGAAAGAAAGAAACGTTTAATGTGGCGAACTTGTGCCAAAAACTAAAAGGGTACAAAGATAATAACAGAGCGTCGCGGGCGTCGAAGTCGGCGTAGCAGCACAGTCGAACGCTGGGGCGAAACTGACTGCGGCTCGCCACGCGGAGCCCCTTATGTACATGCGTGGTCTTCTGGAATAATCGGCGAAGAAACTTCGACGCGTGGAACATTTGGGCCTGGAACAAGCAACATGATTCTCGAATTCTCCAGAACACTAAATTAGAGGAATAAACGAAAGACATGTCGCCCCAGGATTCGAACCCTAGCTTTTCGCGTGGGAGACAGGCGCGATAACCCTTAGGCCACGCGCGCGCTGCCTACTTGGCGAGCGCGCGCGGCAATATAGCGGAAGCCATAACGGATTGCGTATGGAGTTGCGGGAGTGACTAAACGATCTATTAAAACTCTCAACACGGGCTTTTTAACTTTCTGACTCGGGCAATGTGATGTTTTCAAGCGGTTGCATTATATCAGCAAAGACAGTCTTACTTTAGTTGTCTGCTGAGGATACCAAAGTCATGGTTCGTGGGCCTTTATCACGCCCGGCACTTACGTTTTATAAGAAAAACGCTCCAGATTAGTAAATTAAAACAATTCTAAATTTCTGTAACACCGGTGACAAAGCATGAACCAAGATATCTTCTCTGCTGTTTCAAGAAGTCTTGTTAAAATCAGTAATCTTGTTTGTTTGAAAATCCGTTGAACTTGTGCAACATTTAAAATTATTAATTACCCCACCAAAACTGAAAATAATTACACTGGCACTGAACACCGCAATCAAGCAATAGCTTGATTGCGATGTTTAGCACAGTGTACTGCATTTCAGCACTGCATTGTCAAGATAATTCATCAAACTTATTGAGAAGAAAATTATTAAATTTTAGTTAATTAGCCTAATGATCTACATTTGCTTTGCTCGGGGTGTTGAATTAAGAGATGGGGGCTATTCCACAAGACAATTCATAAAATGTATTAAGTAAGAGTAATATTTACTCCACCTTTCCGCGTTTATGTGCCAAATGATAGCAGTCACCGAAAAAGTCGGATTCAAAAATAAGACTGCCATGTATAGAGCTAGTGCGAACTTGGCGTAAGTAGAGAGACGAGGGGGCCCGGTGTTGCTGCGTTGTTGCTGTTGTGTGCGTGGTTGATCTGTGTGTCCGTGTATTCTGTATGTTCAGTAATGTATGTGCATCTCTACCATGTAGCGTTCGAAAGTCGGCAAAGCCTAAAAAGAGAAAAAAAAAACGCCTCTCCGACTTTTTTTTTTTTTTTTGCCGTTTTGAGTGCCATCTGTTGAAAGCTATATCACTTACACGAGGGGAGGAAGTTTCCTCCATTGAGAGAAAAAAAGGTGGCAATTTTCCTCCCTTCTTACGGGAGCAAATTTCCTCCCCGTTTTGTAGGAGGAAATTTCCTCCCTTTATAGAGCAATATAAGGGACACGCGAGTTCCTCCTTTAAGGGAGGAAGTACTACTCCCTTTTTTTTTAGAGTGTAGCTTCAGATTTGTTGGGCAGCAAGCCGTAAACCATTGGCTTTACCACGCCGTTGACTCTGGCATGCTCCGTGTACAGTTAGTAGAACTGTGCCGGGGTCACTTTAAAGGTCCCGTCCGCGAACCACGTAGTCGCCTGAGCCAGACAGCTCAAGTTGCGCTCGGTAGCAAAGATCAGGATTCTTTCGCCGTCGCCCTCTCCGCTATCGTGGAGAAAAAAGGAGACTCCTTTGGCTGTGGTCTGCATGCAGGTAAAACAGTCATTATTATCATAATATGTCGTGCACTGTGATTTTGCGCTACAATACACTTTACTTTGAACTCTGTGGGCATTCGATCGTATATCGGCTCTGCAACATGACACGCTGTACTCGAAATTTGCCCGTTGCCTTTGCTTGCGGATGGTGCGCCGAAGCGTTGGCGGTGCGGGACTTTGCAAAGCAGTGTCGTCACTGACACAGGCAACCGCAGCTAGAAGTATTTGGTGTGGTGCTAGACGGCCTTCCACTGGAATAAAGGACATTAGTGACCTTGTTTTGGGAATATAAGAGCAGGAACAGATTTTGGTACATACCAGCTTTTTCCTCCATCTGATGACGAACCCAAGCACGTTTATCTTGGTGTTGTCAAATGCATGCGTATGGTCTCCTGAATAAGAGATTACACGAGTCTTGGCGTGATCGGTGACTATTTTAGTTTTACAAACTTCTCTTCGCCGGCAGGCCCAATACAACGTAGTTTCGTAAACCTTAATGCAAGTGTAGGAATGTCCTTCGTGAAGAAACCTTTCGCCACCTTTTTTAGTAGTAACTTCCTCCATTTAGAAATCGAGAGTGATATTTTTATAGGGCAACCGGCATAATAAGCCCTGAAACGGGGCACAAAAAAAAAAAAAAAAAAGAATCGCGTTCGGTGGGCTTTTTTCTATTGTGAACTTTATGTTCTCGAAGTCCTTTTGTAAGAAAGGTGACCCCGATAAGACAACATGCAGGCTAAAGGCTGCATGCTGCCTTAATTTGGGGTCATTGGGACATGCTCTTGTTTCCCGTTGTCAACCTCACTGGCCTTGTACGGATTTAATTAAGTGGCCCCCTTTCGTAACTTTCCTAAGAAAACAAGATAGAAAAAAAAAACTTTTAACAATCTTGAAGCCATTGTGTGACGAACTGCCAGCGTGACGAATCACCCTATGACCAATGTTCCGCTGTGACGAACGGGCCTGTTACCAGTTGCCCTATGACGAATCGACATGTGACGAATGGGCCGTATCCCGACCGATTCAAGTTTAAAACCATAAGATCGGTGCACCGACGGGTTTAGTTCTTGTTTCAGCAGCAAAATACCTTATTTCGGTTCCTAGATTCACCCAATTTAGAAAAAAAAAAGCTTTTTGAGTACAGTTTTAGATTAGTTTCCTATATAGACGCACCAAATGTATGGTAAGAAACGTTCGCGACACCTGAGTGCCAGCAACTGCTGACAGAATGTGAACACGCCGTGCTGCCACGTACTGGTCGACTCGACAAAAGCCGCTTTTCTTATACCTACAAGCAATGTCGGTCAGTTCTGAAATCTCTCGAAAGCTGCCTTAGAAAGGAAGAAAAGTGAGTCCACAAAACACCCAATATTTTGTCTAATCCAATCTTTATTTCATATGAAGACATATGCACGGTGCACTCATCCCTGGGAACCTGGAAATGGAGTGCATAGGATATGAGAGAAATGATACACGAAATTCTGTTCGAACCTTCAGTCATTTCAGAGGTTGGAAATATCGATGAAACTGGCCCACGGATTGCAATTACTTTGGCATTACCTCTGCATCATGCCAGGACCGCTGAGGCTCGGCACTGATCACTTTAGATATCGCATTAGTCCTAAGGGCGTTTGTGAAAACACAGCGAGCGAAATCACCGAGTTGTTAAAGGTAATTTCAAGTCGCAGTCGTACATGTAAATATCAAATAGTGCCGGTCGCGAGGACCTCGCTGTGGTCTGCGACAACACCGTGTCAACATGTCAGACGTCTCGAGCAAACGGGCATTCGTAGGTTTGGCTCTGCTGCTGCACTCGATATTTTATCCAACTCTTATATCAAAGTCATGTAAGTGAAGGCCATGTGATTGAACCCAAGAGACCATTTGCTATATTACCTAAGCATCAAGGAGAATGCAGGAATTGGTGTTCCACGCGCCACACGCGCACGCCTTCCCCGTATAAAAGGTTCAAAGTAAGTAACCAAAATAAAGAATTAATGAACGTGCGTGAAAGACTCCATTTATTTTAGGTATTTGTTTTAGAAACGTTACTAATGCTGAGGCCAGCACGTGTTGCGCGTGCAACACCAATCGCTGCATTATCCTTGATGCTAGGGTAATATAGCAATAGGTCTATTTCATCTAAGCCGTTTCGTAAAACACCGTTTCATAGAACATCATGGTTTCTGGCGAGATCGTTTCTCGTTTTTGTAAATAGTGTTTTTTCTTTGCATTCAAAGGATAAATATAACGTCACGAATGCCAAATGATGAGGCGTTAAATAACTGAAAAAACTAAAAAACTAAACGTATAATGGGGCGAAGAAAACAGAAGGTTGGCGTCGCAGGCGTCGGGCGGCGGAGAAAAGCTCACCGGAGAAAAGCTCACCGGAGAAAAGCTCACCGAAGATAAGCTCACCGGAAAAAAGCTCACCGCAAAACCGGCAGATGCAGAGAAAACCTCACCGGCCTTTGGGCGAATGCGGAGGAAAGCTCACCGATTTATTAACTTAGCGGATTCTGCGTGAAACGCGGCAATTTAACGGAATTCGCCTTCGTCACTTTATTAAAAATATGTCCTTTTTTTTAATGTGCTTGAAGTTCATTGGGCATATTTACTAATTCCTCAGAAATTAGTAATCACCCATTTGTATACTAATGAAGCCGCAAGTATAAAATCAGAACATCGAACACCGGGTAAAAAAGACGACAATTTATTGACAAATGACTAGTGCGCCGTCGGTAGCTCTGTCAAATAAAGAGGTTTGTTCTTTGCGAGATAATATGAATAGCGGTGTGGTGAACCGTTTCAGCGCCGAATATTGTGTAGTGCCTAATAGATAAGAAGCTGTTAGTTGATGTAATCAATGTCGGCTACGCTATTTTCTTTCTGTTAATTTCACTAACAAAACTTTAGTTGCGAGAACAGCTTCGTCGTGTCGTATTTGTTGTCTTCACTCCGTCGTCGTCGTTTGAGCAGTTTTCATCATGTATAACGTCTACCAACTCGCCCTATTCGATACCTTACAGAAGACTACTTTTTATTTAGGTCACGAGTAACAACGGTGCCAGTGTGCAGCTTGGAAGGTCATGAATGGCTTACCGTAGAAGGTCACTATCACACAAAAGGCAACGTGTCGTGTCGAAACACCAGCTCGAACGGCTAGAAAACGTGCACGTCCGTGGAAGAAAGAGGCTTCGATATCCTTTTGACTGCTTTATCCTGTTTTCAAAGGTTAACAGAAGCTTCAAAGATAATTTCAGGCACCGCGTTGTTGCGCATGCGCTTTCGAATTTCCGGCATTTACAGTTCTGATTTTTAAGTTTTAAGCATACATTATCAAGTTTTCGAACTTTTTCCTCTTCGTCAAGTTCATAAAGTTTTCAGTTAGGCTTTCGTTGCCTAGAGAATAAGCCACAGAAAAAACTCGCACGCAAATATTCATTTGGGAGCAACCTACCCAATAAGCTTACAAATAATACAAAAAATGGCATTTTCTTTTTTACAAAGCTGACGAATTTTAATCAAAATAAATTGATATATCTTACGCATGATACAACAGCCTCCATGTAAAAAGAAGAAAAAAAAATCGGTGAGCTTTTCTCCGCATACACTCAATGGCCGGTGAGCTTTTCTCCGCATCCGCTGGTTTCGCGGTGAGCTTTTCTCCGGTGAGCTTATCTCCGGTGAGCTTTTCTCCGGTGAGCTTTTCTCCGGTGAGCTTTTCTCCGGTGAGCTTTTCTCCGGTGAGCTTTTCTCCGGAATTCGCAGGCGTCGATGTCGGCGAAACAGCAGGATCGGGACTGACTCCGGCCGTCCTCGCGGAGCTCGTTACGTGCACGCGTGGGCTTCTGGAACAACCGGCGTAGAAGGTTCGGCGCGGAGCGTTCTAACCTCGAATAAGCCAACAGGGTTCTGGAATTCACCAGAACGCAACATTACAGAAACAATAAAAAAAGGTGTATCCGTGGCCAGGCATCGAACCTCGGCTACTTGCGTGGAAGATAAGCACGGTAACCGTTTATTTATTTGTACATACTGCTGGCCCGTAGGGCCGTGGCAGGGAGGGAAAAAAACACACACACACACACAAAAAAAAGAATATGACTCACACCTCCAACAGAGCTACGAACAATAAAGTGGTTAAAGATTAAATACAAAACGCGCCGAGAGCGCAAAATAGAAAACAAGAGCACTAAATGCACGTAAAAAGTGATAATAAATTTAACAATGACAATATACTGACAAAAATTATCACCAATAACTAATAACTGAGGGCACGTGCCGTGTACAAAAACACTATATACAAAAGAAAAGCAGTACAATATTTAAAGTATCACGTAATATATGCATATTTAACCCCAAAAAGAGAAAAAAAAAAAAAAAAAGACAAAATAACACCAAGGCAATATGCTCACTCTTTAAACAGAGTAAAAAAGTCTAACGGCGTCTTCGAACACTGAAACATCGTCGTGACTTACGATATGTTCGGGAAGCTTATTCCAATCGTTAATTGTATTTGCAAAAAAGGAATACTTGAAAACATCGATTCTGGGCAGATACGACTGCAATGCTTTGGAATGATTTAATCTAGCTGATCTATTGGTTATGTTTCTAAGATAAGTGTCTCGGTTGATCTTTACTTGTCCATGATAAATCAAAAACAAAAACTTTAGGCGTGCAATTTTTCTCCTAACCGCTAAGGGTTCAAGCCCGCAGGCACTCAACATTTCTGTCACAGAGGACGTTGATTTGTAATTTGAAGTTATGAAACGTGCAGCCTTCCTCTGTATTCTCTCGAGCTTGTCTATGTCAGTCTTGGTTGCGGGGTCCCAAACGACAGAGGCATATTCTAGAGTGGGTCGTATTAGAGTTTTGTAGGCCGCAAGTTTTATTTCTTCATTGCTATTTTTAAGTTTATTTCTAAGCATACATAATTTCTTATACGCAGCTGCGCAGATATTGATGATATGTGGCTGCCATTTTAAGTTTTGGCTTATCGTTACCCCCAAATACTTGAAAGTTTCTGCTTTTGTTAGTTCTACATTCCCAATCTGATACTGAAACAGAGATACATTCTTCTTATTAGTGACGTGAGTATAGGATGACTTTTTGAAGTTAATTTCCATTTGCCATTGGAAACACCACTGTTTGATATAGTCCAAACTATCATTTAATGCTGCGTTAGGCCACGGGCGCGCTGCCTATACTTCGTTTCAGCTTCCGTCCGAGCGCCGCCAAAGCTACGTGTGGCCGGAGCCAATCACAGACCGGCAATAGGTCACGCGATCTCCCCTGCACTTTTGTATCACTCCGCTGAGCCGCTGGTCGTCCGCGCCGCCCGCGCTCGCCGAGTATTTCGTCTGCCACTGGTGTATCGACGGTTTCGTCTGCTACAGGTTTAAAAAGTGCCCTTTCACGTTCTGGAATTTTGTCAGCGTAGGCTGGCCGCTGGCGTCTGTGTCCGAGCTTTCCACCTGTTCGGCATTTCGGCATAGTTTCGAGATGCAAGTACACATTGCAAGGTGCCCGATGACCCGGCCGCTGATGTTGAGGCGCAGTCCTTTCCACCTGCTTCTCGGCGTTCAATGTGATCGGCAGGTAAAGGGGTTCCCTGATTTCGCCGTGTATCAGGGAATTGTAGAGGCCCGGACGCCTTTTCTGATTACAACCCATTCGCGGTATGACGCGGCCGGAGTCTCCTGCCGAATTTGAAAGCAGACATTTATCACAACCTCTCGCGCCTGATGCCCAAACATGCCTCTGCGAAAGGACGTTTTGAAGCGACTCGGCGAAGAAATCAGCGAAGAACATGATTCGGCCCATTACGGGAACGAAATCGCACAGAAAAACCGAGCGCTGCAGCCGTGTTGCCAGCGGATGTACGTGTTTTCACCAAATCACATGCATTTACATATATTAATAAAACATAAACCTCGGATATCTAATTCCTTTCGTTGCAAATCATTCTCAGTAGTGCCCATCTGGAAAGTTGTGCAATGTTTACGCACAAAGCAGTTATTTAAAAAAATTTACTTTTGCGGACTACATTGTGGTGCGTAGGAATGCTCTTCTCGAAGTTGCGAACCGTCCCTCAGCCTTTCGCTGCGCTCGGACGGAAGCTGAAACGAAGTATAGTTGGCAAGCTGCGCACGCGGTAATATTGTGTTCTGCTTTTCTTCTGTTTTGTAGTAAACAATGACTTCCTTCGGTTATGAGGCCTAAGACGAACTTGACACTTTTTGGGGGCCAGGAGTCGTCGGGTGCGAGGCGGGGGTCACATTGTTGCTTTTCGTAGTACACAACTTTGAGGCAATGCCCTGTCTCCATGTAAAAGTTATAAAAAAAAAGCGTTCCCCACTTTTTTATGTGTTCGCATTCTGCAAAACTGTAGATTCGTCTGCCTTTTCCCCATTTTTCTTAGAAAGTAAGCTGTTCTTCTGGGGCTGAACGAGAACACTTGGTTTTACAAATATACGAACACGCGAAAAGCGCGCGAGCGCTGAGCAAAGTGCGGACGTGAGTTTTAAATATAAGCACCGCAATGCGAACAGTAATAAAATATTTCGTAAATGAGCTTTTCTTTGCATTGGTCGATCTTGCAGTGAGCATTTCTCTGGTGAGCTTCTCTCCGGTGAGCTTTTCTCCGCCGCCCGTTCTCCGGTGTGATTTTTCGTCCGCCGTTCAATAGTAACAGCCGACCAAGGGCTCATCGCAGCCAAGACAGTGCAATCGACGAACACCATGATAAAAGGCTTGCTGGTTCTAGTCTAATACATTTGCCTCTATTTCATAAAATACTAAATCAAGAGTGTGTTGGTTCGAGTCAAACAAAGACTCTTTAGCGCGACTTTCACAACTTCCAAATTGCAAGGTGTCACGCCTACTACCGAAATGCTTGTTCTGTTTCTAGCTTCACTGAATTTTTTTCGCAATGTTTATTTTATTTGGGTAGAAATCCGACTCCATAAGCTGACATGCAAAGCGAATGTCGACGAACTCACGTATGTCTCTTCCAGATTTAAAATAAGTAAACATTTTGAATGCATCTCTGCACAATATTTGAAAACGCCAGATCAAATCACCTATCCTATTTCGAACAGAAAGAAGTGGTAAGACAGTATCTACTCTTTGACCCTTCGGTAGCTTTTGTCTGCCTGCATTTGCTAACTTCAGTCCTCATGCAAGGACCGCTTGAAGCGCGAAATCTTTCACTCCCATTTTCTTGACCCAAAAATGCCAACAAAGATGGAACATCCTCCCAGTAACGCGCTTTGGCGATTGAAAACTAATGACCCTCACCCGCCCGCTAAATATCTCCGCCGCTAAACAAAAAAAAAAAAGAAAAAAAGAACAACAAGAAATTTTTTACTTGCATTTGTGCGACCCCAAAACGCCAACAAAGAACAGAACATCCCCCCAAGGACGCGCTCGGGCGATGTACAACCTATTACTCACTATCGCGATAACCCGCAAAATATCTTCGCCCCCCCCCCCCCCCCCCCAAACAAAAAAGAACTAAAAGGAAACAAAAGAAAAGAAAAAAAAATCTGTTTCGAGAGGCACTCTTCCTCAAAATCCCGCCTGTCAACCCAACGACCTTGAAGATGCAAGTAGTCCGGGGCGCAATAACCCATTGCGCAATTTCAGGAGCAAGTTTCGCGGACTCACTCATAGATGGCGCCACCTGACAGCTGAATTTTTTGACGTTTTGATCGGCTACAAACTTAGTTAAAATTTATTACAACGATAATCCCTGGAAAAAAGATCTTGTAAGAGATATTTTCAAAAAGCCCTGGTCTTGAATATTGTGGAGCCTAAATTTGTATTTAGATCCCGGTTTATTTTTAAATGTTTATGAAGCACGGAACGAGAAAAAAAGGCTTTTTCAGTCATCTTTAAGTTCCTGTAGAACATTTTAAGCGTACAAATCGAAAAATGTAGCGCCACAATATTACTCAGTTTTTTATTATCTTTCAAATAAAACCAATCCCAAGTCAATCCGTCCGGTGGTTCCTGAGAAAATATACTGAAAAGTTGCCATTAGAATTGCATAGGGCTCGGGAGGTGCGATATCCTCTTAAGAGTACGTCATCAGCCGACGTGAGCGTGACCCGCTGCTCTGGTGATCTGAAATCCAGGAAGGAAGTCAGCCGTGGCCTCGCTGTGCCGACCCAGACTTCGTACACCTGCGACTCGTCTCGAGGTCGCTGTTTCTCGGAGAGTTCGCACGTGTTCCGGCAATATCAGGTCGCAATCCACGAGGTCTCTATTTGGAGTATGCAAGACGAAACCTGAGGACTGCAATCCATGCGCCGGTGGCAGAGGGTCGAGAGAAAAGACCTTTACAATAGGGATGCCACCGTATCGTTTTTTTTTTTTCAACCGTAAGAGAAGATAAGAAAGGTCTTTCAAGAGGCTTCAGGTAGTCCACTATTCTCGAAAAATCCAAATGACACTGCCTGCCCGATCTTCAAGGAGGGAACCTACAACGAAAGTACGTATTGTCCTTTCAAACAGCAGCGTGCTAAAGTTTCATGCTTAAGGCCACACCTACAAATAAAGAATGCCAGTTCATTCCACCGTGGCGTCATGTGATAAATGTTGACAGGGGCGTCCTTATTGGACTGGGGCGTGGTGATTTAGGATGACATATACTTTATTTAGAGGTCGAGGTCTTTTCGCATCCCTCATCAGACAGACAGGATGTCACGGAAGGGACCAGGGTCAATCCTTGATGGAACGTTTTTTTGAGCCCATTGAAGGTTCCTCGTCGTCCGAAGTCACTACCTTCAAGGCAAATTTCCAAGCCTATGATAAAGTAATTTCAGGATAACAAACTTCAACCACCAACTTCAAGTATCTCGTTTGGCGTCTCAAACAAATTCGAAAAATGTATTGCAGTATCTGTATTTCTGCCCTCCCTAAAATGTATTCCTGTATTTGTATTTCCAAATACTTTTTGCCTCTTTTTAAAATGTATTTCCGATACGTATCGCGATACACTTTTACAGGTATATTTCAGTTTCAGTATTTTAGCTACTATTTTAAGGTATCCCAGTATTTGTATTTCCAAATACATTTTTGAGTATTTCTGCCCAACCCTGGTGGACTCACAACCAATACAACGATCCCCGCAATATCAACTGAAAGTGCGGTTCTCTTAAACATCGAGACGTCCTCTACAACAGAGGAGAGGGTTGCGATTCTTCTTGCACTTACGGCACTGCAGGAATGTCCTGCAATCGGTAAGGCTGTGATTCTAACCGATTCCCGAAGTGTGCTAGTTCACATCGCCAACCCCGAGCACGCTCCCTTGTTCGCCCAGGAGGCTTGGCTGCACACATAGCAACAAAGCTAGAGGACAACGGTTGGAGACTGGTATTTCAGTGGGTGCCATCCCACAGCGGAATTCCTGGAAATGAACCCTGGCCACAAGGGCACATAGCATCTCGACTACCACGCACAACCTGCGACGCTTCCACGAGGCGCGCCTTCTCATCGCACGCGATATCAGGAAAAGGCACCCTGATCCCGGAACAGCCAACGGAGGAGGTCCTGTGCAAGTCCCAACCTCTAAACTGACGCGGAAAGACGCAACGTTTTTGCATCGTCTTTGCACTAATAGCGCGTTCACGAGGAAGACATTGCATCGCTTTGGGAGGACGTCTCAGAGAAGCAATGCTGACTGCACTGCGTGCGGGGAGGTTGAAGACATCGATCACATACTATGGCACTGCCTGGAATACGAGAAAGCACGGAAAACATTACTAGCTTCGGTAAGGGCGACAGGGGCACAGGTGTCCACAACAGAGGAACTGCTATTCCCTACTGGTGGCAAGCAACGAGCGCGAGTCATATTCCGTGCAGTGCTCGAGTTTGCGCATGTGACTCAGATTTTAGACCGCCTTTAAATGCCGCGCGCAATTCGGAAACCGGTAAAGATCTCGTCACACGTTTGCGACATGACAATGATGCAAAACTCCAGTGAACATAACTGTGTTGTGGCAGAACTGCGGAACTGCGGCTGTGAAACACAAGTTTCGCCGCCGCTTCGCGGCGGCGCGACAGGTTACACAGGTTCAGCTCGCCGCCGCTCCGCGGCGACGAGCTGTACTGGTGCAATTGACCGAATGTTGGGAGGGATTGAGCGACTGTTGGCACTTGCGCGTTTTATCGAACGTTTACTTTAAACCATGTTTTAGCCGTTTGTTAGCAACGCTTTGCCCCACCCCCCTTCCTCCCTCTACCCTACAAATGATTTGATTGGCGCTTTCCCTTAGTAACTGTCAAAATATTTTATTCAACCCATCTCAATTCACATCTTTCCTTCCCTCTCCCCTTCGGCTATGCGAGTCTTTTCCCTGCCTCGAGAATAACATTCCGCATAGCCATTAAACCCCCTTTCACGTTTTATACACCACATCCCCCCCCCCCCCCCCCCCGCCTTCCCTTGCCACTAAGTTCTGACGCAAGGTTTTTATTTTTACGGCACCAGCTTGGAGGAGCTGGCTCTAGCCTCGAATTATATTATTGCTTCCTGGTGATCTGAAGAGATGCGGAGGTTCGCGCGGAGGGCGGAGGAGGAGGAGGACAGAGCTTCCTGGGCTGATGCTAAAGCCAGACGAATGATGTGTAGTTCTCCTTGTTTTGGTCGAGGAGGAGGGCGGATGACTGCTTGGTATGAAGACGTGCTCATAGGGAAGAACGTCGCAATTGTCTTCATTGATTGTGGGCCTTTGAGACAGGCGACGTCAGTGTATACGTCAGTGAAGAAAGCGGGGCCCCAGCTGCCGACTCTTCTATGTGTGCGCGACCTCGACGAGCGAGCTGTTGAGCATCGACCTTTCGGTGCAGTGGGCGAGTGGGGGTTATGTCAGCCAAATCTTCCAATGGAGGGAGTGCGAATGGATAGCGCGGACGTTTGGTGGTTATCTTGCCCAAAGAGGACAAAATGCCTCTGCCTGAGGGAGTTAGTGATAGTCGATTGTCGTTAGCGCTCATTCGTCTCGACGACATCCCGAATATCGTTTTTTACAGAGGTTGCTCTTCGAGTGCTGAGGTTGGTGAATTGTAGAAGTCCGGTGGTTACGCGCCGAGCACTGTTGTTCTGCGTTTTTAATTTGGCCCAATGTGCCTTAAAGGACCAAAAATGTCATACTCCATAACAAACTCGCGGCACCACGAGTGCTTCGTACAGTCGTTTGGCGATGGTGTTGGAAGCTCCCCCTCCAGAGCTGCACAATTGGCGGAGGACGTTGAATGCCTTTTTACGGGTTTCTATTGTGTCTTCGAGCCAGGTATCGGCAGAAGCGTCCTCTCGATTTCTATGCCGATCACTCGCACAGAAGGGGAGGGAGTAATACGTCGTTCGGCAAAGACGAGATGAAGTTGCTCTGCTACTTGAGCATCACGATACTTTTTAGACGCGAAAAAAACGTAAGTGGTCTTCTCGGGGGAGGCACGAAGTCTCACCCGGAAAAGATGTGCCTCTATGGCATCCAGTGCATGTTCTAGTAGTACCTTCTGCTGTTTTTCTAAACCGCAGGTGTGAGGAGCCCGGATCGTCAGGTTGTCAACATATAGGCTGAAGCTGATGTCGGGAATCTTGGCTAAGGCGTACGGCAGAGCGGCCATCACGATATTAAAAAGTGTCGGGAATATAACAAAGTCTTGAAGCACTCCTACTCAATTCTGTTTGGGTTGTGTTTGTTCTCTTTCCCGACCAGGTGGCTAATAATAACATGCGGTTGGCCAAAAAGCTACGAATAAAATTGAGTGCGTGGCCAGAGATGCAGAGACTAGCCGTGGTTGTTAAGATAAAGGAGTGAGGGACGAAGTCGCAAGCTCGACTGATGTCTACGGCGACGAAGGTGCCGGAGTAATATTGCTGTCAACCTTTGCTGCGGATGATAGGGTGAGAAATGAGAGCCAGACTGCCCAGCCTACCTAGGCCGTTCTGAAAACAGGCCCGTGCAGGGTGTAATGCGTCATTGGTTTCGAGGTACCAATCTAGTCTGGCGAGAACCATTCGCTCCATGGTCTTGTACACACAGGACGTGAGCGAGATGGGGCGGAAGTTTTTAATGGTGCTGCGAGCATTGGTTCCCCTTGAGGATTGGCACGACGATCGAGTGCTTTCATTCTTGGGGGAGCTCTCTAGAAACCCACATTGCGTTAATCCAGTCAAGGAGTGGCAAGCGGGTCACGTCAGGAAGGTTCCGAAGCATGGCAGGGGTAACGTTGCCCGGCCCGGGTGCGGATCGCCTCTTGCTTCTTGTGGATTTCCCAATTTAATTCCCCAAGAGAAAACGGCAGGTCCATACCGTGGTTGGGCAGAACAATTTCGAGGGACTAGCCCGGGTCTTTTAATACGTGCTGAGTAGTTGGCTGTCGGAGGAGGAGAACAACTTTATTAAAAGCCAAAAACTACGGTCTTGTGAAAAGGAGCGCTTGCTCCGCCAGGGCCCATTGGAGGTCCGCCGAGTCCGAGCTGAGCCAAGGATTCCAGGAGGGAGGGGATGGGTACGGGAAGTAGGGAGAGTTGAGCGCAGTGTTACAGGCGTAGAGTATGTGCTCTGTGTCAGCCCTGACCTCGGGGCAGTTGGGACAGTGAGCTGTCCCCTGCCACCTGGAGTTGTAGAGCATTAGCGGGGTGAGGAGAGTGTTGGTTTATACTTTGCGGAGAATGTGTGCTTGTTCGGTGCTAAGTGAGGAGTGTGGTTTGGGAAGGGTGGTACGGTTTTCCTTAATGTTTTTTGTAGTGTTCAGCTATTTGCTTTTTGTAAATTGCGGCGTCTTCCGCTGACGCTGGGTTTGGCCAGGGGATCGAGGGAGCCCGGAAGTTGATCTCGCGGGCGAGTTGATGTGCCAGCTCGTTTCCCTCAATACCTGCGTGGCCAGGTATCCAGCGCAGGGTGACTCTGATGTTGTTCTTGCGGGTGTAGGCGTCCATTAGGATATCATGTAAATGCGGCTCCAATAACCTGTGTTGCATGTTGCGAAGTGCTTGGCAGAGTCGGTGTACAGGTTAATGTTGGCGTTATTGTGTTCACTGAGCAGAGAAGCTTCGTGTATGGCATATTTAATCGCGTACGTTTCCAGCGTGGTAATGTTTGGGGGGTTGTCAAAGGGTCCTTCCATGTGTGTGATGTGTGCTGTCTGTCCAGGTGTATAGATTGCGCAGGCGAATGATCCAGTGTGGGAACGTGTTGCGTCCGTATATATTGTTATACATGTTTCGCCTCTGCGGTGTTTAGCAGCTTGTGCTTGACGTCGCCCTTCATGGAGGTGTCGCGTCATATTTTTGGGTATGTTGGGAAATGCGATGCTACGGGTGAGGGGAAGACCTTGGCTGATTGATGTAAGCCAGATAGGGGTGATTCGTGATCTCTGGAGGATGTCGCGTCACTGCACCGTTTGGGAGAAGCGCGCTATCTGCCTATCTCTATGCTGTTGTGTCAGTTCGGCAAGGCTGTGAAAGAGGCCCGTGTCTACAAGTCGTTGGTTTGAGGTGTATATAGGGAGTCCCAGGGCCGCTTTGTATAGGGTGTTGAGTGCGGATTCAAGTTTTCGGGTTTGTATTTGCGTGAGGTTGAGGTATGGTGCAGTGTAAAGGAGCTTTCTGTGTACGAGTGCGGTGACGAGTTGCTTCGCCTGTTCTTCTCTGAGTCCGTGTTTTTTGTTCATGATGCTTCTGATTAGGTGCGTGAGATTTCGACAGTCTTTTTGAAACTGTAAAGTGTTTCGGTTAGCATTGTTGTTGTGGTGTATGGTGAATCCAAGTATTCTGCAGGATGTCACCTTCGGTATTAGCTTGCCTGATATGCTAATTTGCACTAGTTCGTTGGCGTTCTTTTGGTACTGTGTTCGATTCATGAGGAGTAATTCCGATTTTTCGGCCGAGAAATGTAGCCCAGCTTCATGTAGGTATGCTGCTATGGTATTTACGCCTTTTTGAAGGCTGGTTTCGACTTCTCCCGGAGATCCGGTTTCGCACCAAAGGGTAATATCGTCGGCGTATAATGTGTAGTGAAGGTTTGGGATTGTGGACAGCTGCCTGGATAGTTCGGTCATCCAGAGATTAAAGAGAGTGGGGGACATAATTGATCCCTGGGGTGTGCCTCGGTTTATGTAAACGGGTGAGGAAAGTGCACCTGCGGCTCTAAAGTGCGCTATCCGGCCTTGTAGGAAACTGCGTATGTAGTTGTACATGTTGGTGCCGCTACCGGTGTCGAGAACTGATTCGAGTATGTGATCATAGGTAATGTTATCAAAAGCTTTTTTCACATGTCAAGTGCGACGAGTGCTTGTGTCTGTGCTGTCTTGGGTATTAGAAGTGTATTTTGTAGTATTAGAAAGAGGCCCTGCGTGGATATGTACTTACGATACCCTATGAGCTGATGCGGGAAGTGTTTAGGGTCCTCCAGGTGTTCTTCTAATCTGTTTAGTACAAGCCGTTCCATTGTTTCTCCCGCGCAAGATGTTAAGGATATTGGTCTGAGATTGCTGAATGTGGCTGTTTTTCCCGGTTTCGGAATCATGGTAATGTGTGATGTTTCCCATTCGTCCGGAAGTGTGCCTGCATTCCAATATTTGTTGATATGGTTTAGAAGTGTCTCCTTGTCTCTGTCAGGAAAGTTGCGCAGCAGGGTGTATGTGACGTCGTCGGGGCCCGCCGTGGTCTTGCGATTGTTTTGGGTTAGTGAACCGTTGAGCTCGGCCAGGGTGAAATCCTTGTCGATGTATTCGTTAGCGGGGCCCGTGTAGTTTTTGTAAATTGACTCGTGTGTCGTTGGAATGTAGAGATTTTGTAGTTCCTCGAAGGTTTTGTTGATGCCTTTGGTGCTCACGTGTTTCTCTAAGGTGGGGATCACATCTTTCTTCGTGCCGAGCAGGGCGCGCAGAAGGTGCCAGGTTTGTTTGCTGTGTAGAGTATTTTGATTTCTGTCACAAGTGTCGTTCCACTCTGTCATTTCTAGCGTTTGGGCGTGAATAATCGCCTCTATGCTTATGTTTTCTAATTTTTTGCGGAGGTGATCATTGTGTGGGTTACTTAGCTAAGATTCTAAGACGCCTTTTTCGCTTTTTCCATGGGGGTCTGGCCTGTCTGCAGGCGCCGAAGTTGTTTGCGGGCTGGTGGCTTGTTCTTTAGTTTCCATTAGGCTTTTGGTCCACGTGTTTAAGGTACCGTGTTCGCTGTCTGTTGTGATCTGCCTCAGCATGCGAAATTTGTTCCAGTCTGTGAAGGCGACCTTTGTGCGGCGCTGTCTTAGCGTGATTTGGATCGTGATGTGTAGTATGTCGTGATCGCTAGTTAGGTTCTCGTGGCTGTTCTCCCACGTAGTAGTCTATCGCCCTTTGTGCAGCGCGAGGTCCGGTGTTGTGGAAACCTGTGCGCGTGTCCCCGTGCGGGTCGTTACCCCCGGCATGTTGAGGACAGTGTACTGAAAGCCATGTATGTTTTCTTCTAGGAGCCTGCCCGTTTTGGTGTTTGCCTTGTATCCCTATGACGTGTTGGGTGCATTGAAGTCTCCCGTGCTATAAATGTCGTCTGTCCCTTCATCGTCTTTGGCGTCCTTAAAGATGAGTTTCAGGTGATGCTAAGATTTGGGTGGATTGTAGACGTTGTAGTGCTTTATGGGGCTTTGTGAGTTGTCTGTGTATATTGTCGTTGTTACGGTGAATTTTTTTATGTTGTCCGGTGCTGTTTCTGTGTGGTGTTTAATGCCACGTTTCACGTAAGTTGATAATAATGGTTGGTCATCCTCGTTGTGTGCCGAAAGTGTAGCTTTGTATTTTGGGGAGGCTTTGCGCTTTGAACGTTTCCTGTACGAGTATGACGTGGGGAGGATTTTCTGACTTGAAGAGGTATTGCGTGATTAATGCTTTTTTTGCGGTTGATTCCGTGGCAATTCCACTGCCAAACATGAAGGTTCTCAGAACTTATTTGAGGCATGAACTATCTACTTTTGCGTTTTTTGAGTGGGTGCTCGCGGTGTCCTCTTGGTCTTGGGGGGTATGTCTCTTTTGTGATTGGAGCGTGTAGTCCGTGGTGTCGGAGCTCCAATCTTCGTCGGGGAGAAGACATTTGAGCATGCAGTCTACGCGTTGTTCTAGCAGGGTTAGTCGCATTTCGTGGCGTTCATAGATCGATGCGAGTTTATCGACACTGTTGATTAGGCGGTCTACCTTCTGTTCCAGTTTGTCAAAACATGCTACGATAGCATCTGGTTTGTCCAGACGGGATACTATCGTGTGTGTTGACCAGGGGGGATTGGCTTGTTTTGTTGCTTGCTGTTGCTGTTGTTTTGCTGTTGGTATGGAAGTGCTGCGTAAATGGGAGGAGGATGTGCGGGTGAGGTGTTGAAGTTGGGGGTTTCGGGTTGTTGGGGTGGAGCTGGAGTGCTTGGCTCACCTGTCTTTCCGGGTGGAGCGGTTTTCCCAGTGCCCAGGCAGGATAATTGGTTCTTGCTGGGGGTCGTGCATTGGTTTCGGTTTGTCGCATCTGCCGATGCGGTCGGTGGTGGCGGAGGTGGGTTTTTGATGGTGGCGGAAGTGATGTGCTTGTCCTGTCGTGGTAGCTGCCCTTGCCACGGCTGCGATGGCTGACCTCGCGGTGCCAGTGCGGGGAATGCGTGCTCATAATTGGGGCCCTGATGTGGCGGCGGTGCTTGGTTGTGTGCTCCCCATGCGCGTGCAGGCTGTTGATGTTGCCGGATCATGGTGTTGTTGCGCAGCCTGATACTTTGAAGATAGGATTCTTTGGTCCGTCTCTGATCCTTTTGCTTCTTGATTGTGCAATCGGGGTCTTTGGTCCTATCTCCTATGCTTCCGACCGCAGTGGATGCAGAAAAGGAAGCATTGGTGTTCTTCTCCTTGTTGCTTAAGTTGTTTTGTGCAATCAGCACATCTGATTGTGGTTGATCTGGTGGGGCAGTTGTCTGCGCGATGATCATACATCAAGCATAGAGAGCAGAACTGTGCCTTCGGATGATGGGGCCAGCACCGGAATATAGCTCGGCGATAAAGAACTTTCCAGCGTACGGTGCTTCCTTCAAAAGTGATAATGGCTGTTTCTGTCTTGCCCATATTGCGGGCGGCAAGTATGGTGGGTCTGAAAGTGGCCAAGTGATGCATGAGGTGTTCAGAGGTTGTGCTGGGATCCACTCCGTGAATTACACCTTTGCAGGAGTTGGCCGGTGCGGTGATATGCGCCTGGACTGTGTATACGGTTTGTCCAAGTGGGAGTTGAGACAGGGTCGCAATTTTCTCCGCCGCAATCGGACTTGGGGTCTTGATCACTATTAAATTGTTTTGTTGCTTGATGTGCACCGAGAGATCCTGGGCTTCGTGTGGGGTGAGGAGGGTGTTTTGCCTTATGGCGATCGCAATGTGATGTTGTTTGTATTGAAGAAGGTTCATGGGCACTCTGCGGACGGATTATGACTTTTAAGCTCCGTTGAGCGTAGGGGGGTAGTACGGGCCTTCTTTTCTTATTGGACAAGTGTGTAGTTATCTTCTTCGGTAGCTGGGTCTCGTAACGGTGGATGTCTGGCGCCATTATGGTTTGCGCAGGTGAGGAGAAGGTGGGTGGCTTGCCCGTTATTAGTGAGGGATGCGTCTCCGACAGTGTGTGGCCGCCGTCGACAGAAGCGGTGAGACCTTCCATATTCGGGTCTAAGTTTTCTCGCGAGGCTTAGCTACCGCCATGGCGTGATCATTCGAAAGGTGGGAGTAAAATACAGATAATGGACTCACAAAAAATGAGGTATCCATCGATGCTGTGAGTGAACCTCTCTCCAATTATGAAGTTGTTATTCCTCTGTTGGATGGAAAAACTGTGCAAATTGGGCGATTTGTCGGAGCTCACTGTAGAAAGATTTGGATAGGTCGACTTCGTCTTCTTTTCTCGTCGCTGTCGGAAGAACACGTCTAAGGCCGGATTCAGAAGTTCAGGTCCCGTCAGGCTTAGCTGGAGTGCGAGAGTTTGGGTCGCCACCTTGCTCTTCTTTTTGCCCATGAGATCTCGAATTGTGGCCCAAAGCTGCTGAATTGGCGTTCTCTCGGAGAGCGACAAGTTCTAATCGAGCCATCGGGTCTTTACAAGGTGTTTCGGGTATTTCTTGGCCACGACGGTGGCCCGGGGAAGGGCTTGTCGAACCGCAGGGGTTCTGCAGCCTCTGCATTAAAGGAGCTGTGCAACGATATTCAATTGGAATGTTTTTCTTTCTACACGAGCGTGCTGGCAGACCTGGGACTCAAGGATACTCACACGCAACGCCATTGGCAAAGAAACTCCTTTGTTGCGGTGTAAATTCAAGGACAAAAGCGATCATTTTCATTCAATCTCTCCTTTGCAAAATTTGGTGACGTAACTCGGGGATCTCAGTACACCCAAGTGACAATATTTGAATGCGGTTCATAGATTGGACCCGAGCATTGCGTGGGCACTCGACTTGGGCTCGTGACAATTGCTAGCTCGAGAAGCCTCCTGCGGTTTGCCAACCCCAGCGCGTGGCTATGATCAACACTGGCGGCATATAATCGGCTCCAGATCACGTGGCCGCTTGTTCTGGCTGCGAGATGAGGGGGTGAACGCTGCTCGTTTTTCTTAAATTTTTTTTCTGGGACTTCTATTGCGTGGGGTGAAAAACGAACGGGTGTTTCATAGGTCATTAACGTTAGCTAGGGATCCGTTTTAAGCGGTATTTGTGCACAGTACAAAAATTGTTGCATCGCTCCTTTAACGATGAAGTAGATAAAGGTGTTTTTCCCAGAGGTAAGTCAGGTGGAGAATAGCCACCGAAATGCAATCGTCCAAAAAAGAAAAACGACGAAAAACTACATTAGTAGGTGGCAGCAGTGGTCGCAACAACAATCCTGGTGTATCGGCGTATCATCAAGCTGCAGTCAAGTCTTTTCATTCGAAAGGAGGCAAGTGCAAGACGCGCCCTTTTCTCATTCATCATATCCACCTTAAACATTTGAAAGGATTTATCGACTTAAGCTTCATACAAAAAAAAAAAATCTACCGCGAAAGCTTGAAACCATTTGGATTAGGCATTTGAAAACCGCCAAATTTACCCCAAAAACAACTACGGGCCTAAGGTTGGGTACACAAGCGATACCAGTATGGGGAGTACTGTTTTTTGTGACACTGTGCGACTGGTTGGTCCTAAAGCCCCTCGATGTGTTTGCGTTTATAAAAACGCTTTTATCAAGGGGCTTTAGTTGGTCCTAGTACTACTAAATAAGCTACGCAGCTAATTTAGTGGCTCTAGGTAATCTCTACTGAATACGAATAAAGTATTAACATATTCTACTACCATTCAGTGAGCATTATAAAAATGTTTGATGGGATGATTACCGATTAACTTTGCTTGCCTTGCCAAGGAGTTATTTTTATGGTGTAAGAATGTTTTCGATTTGTTTTAACAAAGTAGAACCACGGCCCCTTAGACAGCTTCACTATCCTTGCGAATCCAAATAATTTTGCCTCACCTGCATCTATGTCATAAACCTCATTAAACCTGCGGCAAACCCCGAATGGCGAAACGTTAAAATATCGGCAAACTGATGGTTCTCGCAAGCCACCGCAGTTTATCGGGATGATCACAATCACGCTCTCACAAAGATACCGTTGCCGTCTTAAGAATCACAATGTTTACGGTATAAAATGGACGGTTCCTTAGCTACTCAAGTAAAAATCTGGATTTTTTTGTATTCCTCGACGGCTTCTGTCTCTCTGCTGGTGGCGAGATGTTTTGGTGGCGCCCTGGTATATTTCCCCCTCCTGGCGTAATTACCTTACCAACAACAAGTTCCATGGCATTTGTAATGAGGAACGTGGAAGCTTAAAATCACTGAGCATGAAACCAACACTGCCAAGACCGTCAAAATTGAAGTTCTTACGATAGTCTTATTTCCGTCAATGAGAACTGTTCTGCTGATGTCATCTGTCAGCATTTGGCCAATCGTGGCAGGCCGACCACTGCGACGCTTTCGATCGCTGGCGTCGCCAATAAAATAGTCGATGTAAACTGTGAACTCAAATCTATTTTCTGGAAGCTGAATAACCTATCCCACTATTAGCGATGTGCGCGGCCAAAAACGTCGCTGTGGTCAGCTTTCCACGATTGGCCAAACCACGAGGATATCAGCACTGCCAGATTGTCAACTTTGACGGTGTTAGTTTCGGATTGCGATTGCTCCTAGCTTCTACTGTGCTTTTTAAACACACCATCGAACTCGTCGCCGAACCCGGTGGTAAGTAGCCAGAATAACAACTGGTGACCTCACGGCGAGGCAAATCCCAGTCGTGACGCCACGGAGGGAAACCATAAGAGGGCGCCACCGAAACATCTCGGCGCTAATAGAGACAAGCCGAAACAACTGTCATGAACCACCCTCAGGCGCGTCAAGCATGCGGGCGAGGGTAACAATATACTGCAAGTCCGACAAAGTTGCCTTCTCTCAACGTTATTATAGTCTGTTTCAACACATAAAGGTAGGGCGAGAGATAGGAAGGCAGGGGAGGTGGAAGCAGACGCAACGCTCGAGAAGATAGGGGGGAAACCTCCTCCTTTCTTTAGAGTTCCGTCTGCTTCCCTCTCCCCCGCCTTTCTTTCCCTCGCCCTAATTTCTTGAGTTGCAACGGACAAGAGATCAAACCTGTTGCCAAGTTTCTTAGAACACCTGACGCCTTTTTTCGTTGCGCGTTCACTAGGTGGAACTTGATACGCTATCAGCCGAAATTGTAGGGAAAGTAGTTACAGAACCGTTGGAGCGTTGGGCGCACGATGCGCTTGCCTGCGTGCTGCTGGCACATGTGGTTGGTCGATGTAGGACGTTTTTGTTTGTTGTTCTAGTGGGACTCGTGCACATGCCAACTCACTAGAACCAAAATTATTAACAAATTGTCCTTGCAATAAAACGGAAAGTAAATTCCTGCTATAGTCAAAATATCAGGGCCTGCTTCCTTGAAACGCGTCTTAGCTAAGACTGTGTGTGAAAAGCTTGCCTAGCCTGGGGCGCGCGAGAGTTTGTGGCGCATCTTCGCGCGCTGCTGCGCTTCTGCACTACGCTTGGCAACGGTTTTTTCCTACAGTTTTAGAAAATAATTTTTTTTGTTAGGAGGCCTTAGAAGTATAGTTAATTGTCTCAATATTACAACGCAACAATACATTCCAATGCGTGCGGCTTGGGTCTAAAGGTGTGCCCAAGGAAATTGGAGATAAACTGCTTGGCATCATTCGTAGCCAGCACATTGAAAACAAGAATATGTTACATGATTCACATTTGCACCGTCGAGCTCATAAAAATCAGAGGACGATTACAAATTTGTGTAATATGAAATTAGAGCGCAGCTCTTGAGGTATTTTGATTTTGCGATATACCGGTACGGGAGGGTACAAGGAGGGGGAGCAGATGGTACAAAGGATAAGCGGAGGGCATGCAGAAGAAGAAGGAGAGGGTACGAAAAAGGAGGAAAGAGGGAGGAGGGGAGGAGAAGGGACGGGTACGAAAGAGGAGGGGGAGGTCACGAAGGACTCTATCCTCCTCCTTGCCCTTTTCTCCCCTCCTCCTCCTCCTCTCACCTCCTCTTCCCCTCCTTGTCATCCTCTTCCTCCCCTCTTTGTGCTGATTCCCCCTTTTCCTCCTCCTTCTTTATATCCTCCCCTCCTACCAAAGTTACCCCGCTCAATTAAGCTTGAAAAGTGACGCCACGTGACGTGAACCCCAATTCAGTTTCTCCGCTAAATTTAGGGGGGAAAATGACAAGCCACGTAACCTATAAATAAATTCAGTTTTTCTGCTGGATTTAGCGGGAAAATTTACGCCACGTGATCTCAACACCAATTCAATTATTGGTGCTGAGATCAGGCGACGTCAATATTACAGCTACGTTCAGCGGGGAAATTGAACGCGCGGTGCTGCAATATGGCGCAGCGCTTCTCAAGAGCGCTGCTCTATCAATCAATGCGACCGGCAAAAGGCGAGAGAGCATGGTTTTGTTGTCAATTACCGACGCAGCTAAGTTGTCCCGTAGTGCTGGGGGGGGGGGGGGGGGGGGGGGAGGAAACAGGAGTGCGCTGGGACGTCAGAACGCCGAGCTTTATTTCGAACGATTAGTGGGTACACCTAAATCTAGCAACCGCTGTCTTCCTTGCACTTGTCCAACGCGTTCAAATGCAAGAGCCAAACACCGGACGCCGACATTCCGAGTTCTGCCGCATTCGACGAGCGCAGTAGAGACCAAGACAGCCAGATTTAGGTCTACCCACTAACTGTTCCCACCAGAGCATGGCGGTCTGACGTTCTCCACGCTCTCATCTCCTCGTCTCCCTCAGTTTCCTTGCGAATAGGAATTAGTCAGATGGTTTCATTAGCACGCGGTATGAGTAAAGCAACTTATCGTCTGCCGCGAACCACTGTCTCGCCAATGTGAAATAAATTTCGTCAACACCTGGGAATACTCCCTATATTATTCTTGTTGCCTAGCCAAGGGATCTCAGATACCGCAGACTTATCATTGATGCCAGGGATTAGCTTTTGTCTTGCAGTGAACATTTATAGCGCACATCTTTCGAAAGGGGATGATGAACGAATCAAGAAGCGCAACAATGAATATCGCGGCATGACATTAGGGAGTTTAGTAGATCGTTCCCATATTCCGGATACCCCCGATAAAATGCATGTGTAAAGGCGGGGGAGGATAATTGGGGATCATTATCGTAGTCATGGGAAGAACCTACTAAAACTCCCTAATCGTGCCTCCCCTCTCCCATCATTAAACGATAACATATGCATGCCTGCACCACAATCTGCGTCTACGTCTTAGCACAGAGGGCTCCAGAGAGCCGGCATTCAGTCGGCATTTTGTTAGGAGCCATAGCTACAAGGAATGTCTCTTTGCGGTAAGATGTCTAGTACACCACGGCTTCTAACAGTCGCCCTTCCTGGCTTACAGGTCTCACTCAATAAGTTATGCCGTACAATAACGACACTACAGCCATCTTGTTGCTGATATCATAATTTTCAATTGTCTTCACTGGTATCTAAAGTCGCAGGAACCGTTTTTCTCTTCTTCAGGAATGGATATACAATCCGGTACAAAAAATCAAGCCAGTAGATCTCGAGGAAAAGTAAACAATAACAATCCGTCTTCTCTCTCTCTTTTTTTTTTTTTTTTGCTTTTAATTGTTTAGATTTTCTCCATGTGGAAGCAAGCACTTATTCTGTACCTCAGATTGCTGCTGCCCTTGGCAGATGACAACGGCCTGATAAACCTGCATTGCGACACACTTGAATATATCACGCCGTCACCCGCAGCCATGCCAGATAATATGAACAATGCTGATTTGACGGTGACTCTTCAAGGTGCCGCCGCCAAAGGTATGAGACTAACGTCGCCATATACTTCGTTTCGTGTTAAATTGGCCCACAGACTACGCTACGATTCAATGGAGCTATCAAGCAGTGCCAAAAGTGCACCGTCATGGCGGTCATCTTCTTTGTGTGCTTGCTATTACCGGCCACACCAGTCGCAAATAGCGAATGCGGCACGATCTTGGTCTTCTTTCTGGGTGTGATTGGTCCTCCCGGTGATAATAATTGAACAGGAGACGACGACGAACACACGAACAAACACCGGGACGATGCATTTTTGGGCGCTGCTCGATTTGCTTTATCGAATTTTAGCATCGGCCGCTGTTGGACCTAAACTGAAAGTGAAGATCAACTCTTAAGCACGCGGCAGATTTGAGCCTCCATTTCCGTCCTTCTCTCGTCTTACCGAGATTCCGAGCCACTGAAGCGTGCGTTGACCAGCCTCCGCAAAGGCCTATGCTGGAGAGAGGGACCCACCAGCTCCTCAGATGGCAATAACCTCTCCTCCTGTGGTAATGATAAAGTAAAGCGACCGGACAAAGAGGAAATAAAAACGGAAGGTCGTTTATAACGGCCCCATGCCCAGCTGCCTAAAAGCATCTAAAGAATAAACAAAAGCAAAAACATAATGCACCATGTCATTGATCGTGACGTTAAGCACGTGAAATATCATGCTCAGTTTATCTCATCGTGGGTATCTTTCTAGGTCCAGACATAATTTCAGCTTCATCGCTCCCTGAGCTCCTTACCAAGATTGCGACGAATGGTTTTACCTTGTGCTTTGAGGGAAATAATTTTGGTGTTATTGTCTTACAATGAATTCTTGCCGCAGACTTGGAGCCCGCCTACTCGAGCGCGCAACTTCTTCTGGCAGATCCGGCTCAAATTGGTCATCTTCCGTTCGCAGAAGATTTGTGGCAGCGCCCGCCCGTAGAGCCCTTCCAACTCCGCCGAAGTCGGACCGGGGGTTTTATGGGAGCTTGGCGGAAGTCGGCAGAAACCCGCTACGTTAAATTCCTTTCACACGGCAGTGCGCATGCGGGCGCGGTCGCCGCACCTAGCTGGAGCTTTTCGAGACGGATTCAGTTGCGCGCGTCGGTTATTTACACGGGGTTGCGACGGCTCCATGGCTCCTACCTCGCGCGTATTAGAAGTGCGGAGGCGTAACTGGAGCGCGGCAAATAATAAGCAGAGGCATCATTCCTGAGCTGAAGAACGAGAATGGGAACGACAGAAACTTCGAAAGGGGAAGATGATTCGAGACGGGGCAAGTTCGAGCTGCGGCCATTTTAAACTACAGACTGTCTCCGGCAGGTCGCTCCAAAACTGCTAGTCGATCTTGACCTCGTCGATTTGGAGAGTGTCCCACGCAGCGCATTTTCTCCTCCTCTCGCGGAATTTGGAAGGCGCTACGGATCTACGAGCGAAATGCGCCATTATGCGATTTATCTTTTTTTTGCAAGGAGAGGTATCACGTCCCAGCGCAACGCTGGTAGCTGCCAATATATGTTTGAAAATAAGAGAATGCATTTTTACAGCCAAGCTGTATACCTCTACCACCCAGGAAAATTCTCGTGTCGTTGGCGTTGTAAGCAAAATAAAAACTCCCGGCGAACAACTGTAGGCAAAACAGCATATCTCCTTTGAAATCACGCATACAGCAAAGGTGCCAAAAAAGCGGGTACTGCCCCGCTTTTGAATATCGTTTCAAAAGTGGGGCAGTACCAGCACAATATCACTGAAATACCGCCACCGTCAGGCTGAGTATACCACTGGACGCCGAGTACACCTATAGAGTACTAGCAGCGTCGGCTGAGTGCACGCCGGACGTCGCGTGTTAATCCAATGTCAATCAAGTTGTCAAAGTACCCGCCGGATATCGCCCGTATATCCATAAAGTACTTTGAGCGTCGGCTGAGTACCCACCGGGCATCGCGTATGTCAGCAGAACTGGCGTGTCGTCTGAGCACCAGCTGGATATCGGGCGTGCAGTCGCCGGCCATATGAGCTCCCCCGTCCTAACGACGACCGGAGCAGCGAAAATCCCGTACGCGGGCGTCGAGCGTTGCAGCGTTCTGGGAACCGGGATATTTGGACCAAACCATTCCGTTATCAAAGGGGTGGACGCAGGAAGCTTAATAGCATTCCGCGTTTTGGAACGTGAATCTGAAGCACGGTCGATTACAATCCCGCTTCCGGTTGTAGGTAAACGCAGACGGCTTATCGAAATTCTTCACTGCATAATATCTCTGACGTGTTATATGCCACTTTTTTTTACTTTGCAAAACCGGTTTGTCATTTTAAACATTTACTACCGGAAGAGTAATCCTACGCACAAACTTTCTTACAATCTTTATTAAAACTAGACTAGACAATGATAAGCGATTTTGAAATAATTTATTTAATCTATATGGATATGCTTTAGATAACAAAGAGAAAAACGATTTGTGTCAAAGCAGAATAAAAATTCAGGCACTTTTGATGAACGCGTTTTATCGAAGAGACTCTATTGTTCTGGGCTCAGTAGCGTGTTGCATCGCCAAGGGTAATTCTCTACACGATGATTTTGCAGATGGCTTCCTGGTCGGCCACTTCTCGCTTGCCGAGAGATCATTGTTGTCATGCCTAATATCATATCAAACATAGGGTCTTTACATTTGTAAGCACCGATCAAACACTGCTGCTTTATGTATGCCTAAAGCAAGCCCCAGTTTATCAGCAGTTATAACTGCCTCTCCGAACACTTGGGGCCACCAACCGAAGACAGATTCTAATCGGCCATGTTTTTGTAATTCACACTTCTAAAGGCTGAAATCCCGATAAAAGCTATGCGTCCACCTTTTTGATAACGGAATGGTTTGGTACCAATAGCCCGGCTCCCAAAACGCGGCAACGCTCGACGCGCAGCGTGCGGGATTTTCGCTGATCCGGTTGGCGTTCGGCCGGGGTGCTCATATGGCCGGCGACTGTATATCTATAGAGTACTTAGAGCGTACTGGCAGTGTCGTCCGAGCACCCGCCAGATATCGCGCGTATATCTACAGAGTACTTGAATGGTAGGGCGAGGTAAGACGGGCAGGAAAGGAGGAAGCAGACGGAACGCTGCAGAGAAGAGAGGGGGAACCTCCTTCCCTCTTCAGCGTTCCGTCTGCTTCCTTCTACCCGGCCCGTCTTAGCCTCGACTACCTTCTCGAGTTGCAACGGACTACAGATACCGCCCGATTTGTGAGGTAGACGAATATTTTTATTTGCTCAAGCCACCATTATGCTTCGGGCTTTTTTGGCACCTTTATTATACACACATGTTGATCCATTACGCATACCACAAGCATCAGCTGAACATATACATTAAGCGCATACACATACACGGCACATACAAACATCAGCCCAACAGCACACTAACCACCACCTCCTAGAAATAAGACCGTAGCGCTCTTCTCGTGACGTCGCAACCGAAGGCCATCGGGGGCGCGCGAAGAAGCGAAGGCGACGCGCGTGGATCGACCGTCGTAACGTGCGTCTTATTTGCTTAAATGAATGCTGCACATAGCAACTGCTCTAGAAAACAATTTATTACACAGGAAAAGCATTACACCGCTAAATAACCGGTACGAAATGGCACGAGGTATGAGTATAAGAGGTCTATAAGAGGTCTATATTGCGACTCAGTCGAAAACACTGAGTCGCAATTATTTCCGTAGGAATGTATGTTTTGTACAGAAACACTTCGGCAAAATGGCGAGACAAGCAGCGATTGGACACAGCAACACAGATCATTGTTAAAAATCAGGTAGACAGAGTCACCGCGGACACGGCTAAACAAGTGTCATTTACGATCATGTAATAAGCGGCTGTTATCGCGTGCAGTCACTGAATTCTTGCATTATACCCCGGCCACATGGCAAAATTAATGTATGTTGATCGAGTGACATTATGGGGTCGACAAATCAGCTTGCGACGCTCGTATAATCACTCAAGACCGCGAACTGATTAAATGTTATATCATTTAATCAAAATATTTTAACTTTTCCGTGTGGCAGGGATACTAAACTTACTATTTAGTCAACTAATTTACTTTTCCTTATGGGCTTGAACTGCCTCAGATCAAAATAAAACTTATTTTGTGTACTATAATACTGTTACCTTGATACACTTAAGATTCTAGTATAAACGCGGTAAAGGCAATAAAGTAACATTAGTATAAATATACACATAAGCACCAACAACGCGCTTCAAATGATCACAACCTTGTTATTCACCTTCCAATAAAAACTAGAATATTACCACGCATATTTACAAATGTCGACGCAACAGCACGCGGATAACGACGAAGAACAAAATTCCATTCTATCACAAGATTTTAAAAAAAAATCGACAGCAGCACTTAGCTTGTGTCCCACATGACCAAGAAAACCCGTAAATAAGCGGTTTCTCACCTGTCTATCGTATTTATACGTCCCGCTCTATCCGCCACGAATACATTCGAACACGAACGCCAAGAAGTCTCTTTGTCGAGAGAGGGGTCTATCGATAATGACCAGTGTCAGCGTTGACTAGTTGCCACACATGTCAACCAAACCGTAGCAGGACTTGTTTCGCGAATACACGTAAATAACGTAGTATCAAGCGAAAAAAAAAAGAAATACAACTACCCTGCAAGCACTCGCAGATCTGTTCGTATCGGAGTAGCCGCGTCGAGTTCCCATGGCGTTGGAAATCATCCTTTCCTCAATATCCCCTCTGTCCGTCGATGTCTCGCTGCCTCCAGGCAGTCCCGTTCGAGGAAAAAGCTGCCTCCTGGTCTCCGCACCGTCCCGTACGCCTAGCCCCTGGACCCGTTCTTCCTTCCTTTTTGTTCCCCTCCGGGTCGTCCATTTCCCCCGCAGAAAAGGTGGGGAGAACTTGAGAGCTCTCCAGTTGGAGACTCTGCTGGAATGTCCATCGCCTGCTTCTGTTTCCGTTTGCTTGGGCAACGTGGTTCTTTCCTTGCTCGTGGTGAGGGGGAGAAGGCCATTAGATTGTCACGTCTGAAATGAGAAGGTGGGGGGGGGGGGGGGGGGGCGCCATCTCCGAAGCGTGTCGCGATTGCCATGAGTCACCGCCGTTGCCTCTCGCTTCTTGAAACACGCACACACACCCACACACCCGCGCGCGCGCACCTAACCGGATCTTACGTTGGGCCCGAGCGCACTGTTTCGAAGGATTAACCAAAGACGGGTACGTCACAACTGTCTCTCCCTCTCCCTTTTCAAGTTTGCTCTCCAAGGCGCCAGCGAGTCTGGTCACGTGAGGTTGACCTAAAAGGGTTGGGATCACTCTCCCTCTTATTAAGCCTTTTCTCTCACACGTGTCGTCCCGTCTCTCTCCTTTCCCATTCCAAGTTATCTTTTTAGAAGGAAAAATAATAAAAAAAAATATTCGTGCAATCGTCGATACCGGGTTGGCGTCGGTGCAATATAACAGATATTCTGTGGACATCGGCCATGTCAAAATGGTACCGGCTTTCTTTCAATATCATTTTCGAATCGGCCGAAAATGCCTAATACTGCGCAATTATTGCCGATTCAAAAACGATATTCGGTGAAAAACACGGTTCGTGTACCATACATAGCATGGTTGCGTCGCCGCAATATAACAGACATTCTGTCGACATCGGCAGAATCAAAATTTTACCGGTACAGTTTTCCTAATACAACGAAAAAATCGGTAATACTCGCACGACTTTCCCGACCCGAGGCGAATACCGCTCAAATATTCTGTGCTGCCTGGGATCCTGTCACTGCCTTTTGAACTCTGGTTAGCGTGAAGAAGACTCCTGCGTACTTTAGCGCTCCTTCGTCCGACGGTCGCAGTACTCTCAGTTGCGTTCGAGGCTTCCAGGAGAAAAAATACTTCTTCTGGCGTCTTGCCGATTGCTGCACATCGGGTGTTCCTGCAGCGAACAAAATTAATTGATCGACACGATGTAAATGGTTTTGTGAGTTCCGGCTTGTGCTTCATCCTTCATTTGCATTTACATGTTCTTTTTAATAGTCTACACGAGGCATTACGCCGCGCTATAAGACGCTGGGTGGTAGGGGGCGTGGACTTGTGGCGTACTTCATTTGTTTGCAGGAACGTCTTAAGCTCCATCGACACGAACTACGGCCCGTTGCCAGTGACTACAGATCTTCCGGTCGTCCAAAAGCTACAAAAAATGGTGTGCAGTTTCTCAAATGTTTACAGAGCGCTTGTTGAACTCATGCACTCAACCTCTGCTCACCTCGAGGAAGTGTCCACAAAACGGAACAACCGGTGTGGGCTTCTGTACGCGAACACCAAGTGAACTCTCTGCCCTCGTCTTGTCGGACGCTTCCACGATGTAATAGACCCCTTATAAAATACTCTCGTTTGTTGCCAGCTGTGGAATCCTTGCACAATGGCGAAGTAAATACTCAGCGTCACAGCATACTGGAAAAACAACACGCACAGAAAAAGGAGATGACCGCAATGGCCTCGCAATTTCGACTTTGATTGGCTGGTCGGCTCGTAGTGTTGTCCGCATTTCAGCGTTGGCTATCTTAGGGAATGCCTTGCACGTTCCTTGAAGCAGTCCTTCCGCCATTGTGCATTGGTTCCAAGCTTCTAATAATCGACAGGTGCCTATAGGAAGGTACGGTGCCGCGTTTGCGTCGGTTGACAATCTGGGCACTCGTCCACGACTTGTTTTGTGTCATCGGCTTGCTTAGGCCACCAAATGTGGTTTCGTGAAAGCATTTTTATTCGAGTCGCTCCTGTGCGCCTCATGCTTGACTAGCAACACCGAAAGACGCAGAGAACTCTGTATGACTATAATATTGCACCAAGGGCCGCAGCATTTGTCTCCACCTTCTACGTAAGTGTAGAATTCCAAAAATTTCAACATCATCTCTCCGATTTGAAGTTCTGTCGACCCGTCACTGTCGATTATAGCTCTCTGTTGGATTCCATTTTTTCGCCAGTTCATATGTCAAGATACGTGCGGGCAGTTCCGGGAACAAAAGCCGCCTATTCCTTATAATGCCGTACTTTTCTAGCCTTCCGCGCGCAGGCGCATTGATTGTAGTGCGTAGAGGCATCATGATATAGCACAGTTGTTTATTAACATAAATGAAAAAATTATCACTTTCGTGCAATATAGATTCCAGTGAAATGGAACTGAATTTGGACCTGAGGTTACATATGTTCTGCCTTCTAATCTACAGACCGGCATATATATATATATATATATATATATATATATATATATATATATATATATATATATATATATATATACACAGCGTGATTCACGACAGGGGGACAATTTCGATATTGAGAAAACTACTCGATCCAACAAAACGAGGCTTGTGTCGTTTTGGTCCTGGACCAGGGGTCTATTTAGGAAAATTATTAAAGTCCGGAATAATTAGATTGATAATTATGTTTGCATAATTAACTTTTTAATATTGTGTTTAAGGGCATGGTTTCAATTAGAAAATTTCTCAATATCACCGAAAAACACTAAATCAACAAATTGCAGTACGATATAAGGAACTCGCAGCGTTTTACAGCTTTTACGGCTTTTACGGGTGGTGAGGTTTAAGAGGGGGGTTTCAAATTTGAGATGGGCTACTAACGAATTTCTTGCTTTTAATGATATTAAGGTGAAATCGTCGTTTTGCTTTTGATCTTTCCCGCTCATTTATCAAACCAACCACGGGCGCGCGTGCCTGACAAAAGACGGGTCGAACGCGTATTCTGATTTGTGCTTGCCACGGAGGGATGGCCACTTGGGCAAGCCAGGCGCCATTTTCTGCGTGCAGTTGACGCGTCACATTTCAGTTTTCGTGTTTTTTCATGAGCGCAGCTCTTAGGCGCCCGTTTCCGGCTTGAGTATCGTCGGCATTGCCGTCGCCGTCGTCTTAACTGTGCGGTGCACTCTGGGAAACTTCCCATAATTCACCGCGGTGACGCGCGCGTTGCATTATGGGACGTTTCCGATAATGCACCGCGCGGGAGGGAGGGGGAGGAGGAGGGGTAGGAGTAGGAAGGAGGAGGGATCAGGAGACAGGAGGATGGGAGTAGGTGGGAGGAGGAGGAGGAGGAAGATGAGGCGGGTGCACAGGAGGAGTAAATGAGGGAGGGGGAGGGTTCTGATAAGGAGGAGGGGCATACCTTCCCCTCCGTACCCTCCCCTCCTCCTCCTCCTCCTCAAAGGCTGGGCTCTGATCCGCATTACAGTGAGTTGTGAACGTCTTTCACTTTGATATTGCAGTTTGATACTTTAAATAATGTTCCTGGTAAAACAAATAATCCGCCGGATGAAGAACGAAACATGCTTTCCGAAAGGCGCGACAAAATATTAGGCGCTATGGATAATCAGGTTTCTGCGCTAAGTTCTTATCTCGAACTTTTTTGTACCCGTTGCCCCAATTGAAATGCACCTATTCTCGTCAATAAAAAACCAAGCAAGAGCCTGGTCTCGCTAGACTACAATTTCACTAGACCACCGCACGCTAGAGCCAGCCTCGTCAAAACCTCCAAGGGCTCTCCAGGCTACAACTTTCCGCTGTAAGCGTCGACCTTCAAAACTGCGCGTCCTATTCGGGGCTAGCGTTGCCACCAGAGTCGGGTATAGAGAGAGTTTGGTCAATGAGAGTCGGTAGAACGAACGAACGTACAGTCGGTAGAACGTATACATAGGCCTGGTGCAAAAAAAAAAGAAAAAAAAAAAAAAAACGGAACAAACTAGTCCAGTTATCACGAAGGTTTATGATTACAATGAAAAGAGCGACGTGTTTAGAAATTGTATGAAACCCAAGGGCACAAAAATATCAGTGTGAAAGGACTACTCACAGGTGACGTTGCGCAAATGGAAACTGCTCTGGAACAGTGCAGTGAGAGAAAAAGAACAGGGTGGTAAAGTAAAACTTGTTCATGATAAACGGCGAGTCAATGATGACACGTACGCGTGGGATGATGAAAAAAAAAATGCCGTGTATAAATAGGTGATTGTTCGGACTCCGAAACTGCGTCTACGTGACAGCGTGAAAACACTCTGACGTCATCTATTTTCCCTGATAGCCAACTGGTAACTAGCGATAAAAAGCGAGGCGGTGATAAAAAAAATGTAATGGTAAACGAAGTGTGGTTTCTGAAAGGGTTTTTCCTGAGAAGGCACATACTGCTTTGTTTGTGAACTGTCGCAGCGTAAAAAATAAGATTGTAGAGTTAAACGGCTTAATACAAGTATTTCATCCTGACCTTATTTTTCGTACCGAATCATGGTTAGATGAAACAATACTAAATGCTGAACTTTTCCCCTCGGAATTTTACGTGTACAGAAGGGACAGAAATGGACACGGGGGTGGAGTGTTCCTCTTAGTTACCAAGTCTCTAAACAACGTGATGATTGATGTGGGAACAGAACAGCTTGAAACGATATGGTGCCGGATACCAACCCCTAATAAAGGAGATATGGCTATTGGGGTCTTTTACCGTCCCCCTGGAACCGGTGTCGCGACCCTTCAGGCTTTGAACGGTGTTGGGTCTGTCTTACCTGATGAGCAGATATTTCTTGCTGGAGATTTTAATCTCCCAGAGCTAAGATGGCATTGTGATGACACCACTGTGCCAAGTGGGGTTGTTTATGCTCCATTTGATGATATTTTGACAACTTATGGTTTCGAGCAATTTGTCCAGGTCCCAACTAGAGGCGAAATTATACTGGATTTACTGTTGTGTAATAGTGAAATAGTTCATGATGTAGCCGTCTTACCAGGAATTAGTGACCACAAGATAGTCACTGCCAGCTTGACAATCCCTCAGCTTTTCCGTGCCCAGGATAATGACAGAGAAGACTTTATGTACTATAAAGGTAATTTTGAAGCTATAGAGAAAGGGCTGACTGAATCTTTCGAAGATTTTGAGCTTTTCGCTCTAGGAAACAGCGTAGACGCAACATGAGAATTTTTCAAAAATCGTTTGTTGGAATTAATAGGAGAATACGTTCTTGTAAAAATAATACGTGAGAAAGCAATGAATAATAAACCCTGGATGACAGCTGCCATAAAAGAAGTGATAAAAAAGCACAGACGTGGGTATAAAAATTATAAATTACACGCATGCATATCGGCAGCCGCAGAGCTAGAGAAACTGAATGTAACCTATAAGGAAGCTATTACCACTTTAAAACGCGAGTATTTTGATAAACTTTCCGATGGCGTGCGACTTAGTAGCAAGGAATTTTGGAAATACCTCAAGAAGACGCGTAAGGAGAACATGGGAAATCCAAATATATTATACCTTGGGGAAGTACTTGAAGAAAGTTACAAAAAATCAAACTGTTTTAATACATACTTTCAGTGTATCTGTGCCTCCACCGTCAGAACGCATTCTTACCCTCCTCTCAATGAAAAAATTGTGAATCAAATGCCTCCAGTCGTCATCAGTGTAGGATAAAGAAGTGCTTAGATGAGCTTGATATTAAAAAGGCTGTAGGTCCCGATGGTTAGTCACCGAGAGTTTTAAAATTATGCTCATTTGTTGTGTCTCGCTACTTAGCGATTATTTTTTGTAAATCGCTAGAACAAAGTGTACTCCCAGGTCAAGGGAAGATGACGTGTGTTACGCCAATCCCTAAGCACGGATAAAAACATAATGTAGAGAATTATCGCCGCATATCACTGAGCTGCATGGGTTGCAAGATTTCAGAGCATATTGTTTATAGTAATGTTGTAAGTAATTTCAATACAAATAGATATTTCTCTTTTACTCAACAAAGTTTTAGAAAGGACCTCTCATGCGCCACACAGCTTGTAGAACTTTATCATGACTTGGTTTCAACTGCTGAGGGGGAGGAGAAACGCACGGCATCTTTCTTGATTTATGCAAGGCTTTCGATAAAGTGTCTCACCCTTTGCTGCTACACAAACTGAGCTCCCTTAGCCTTGATGAAAACATATACCGTTGGATTGAAAATTACCTTTCTGGGAGAAAGCAGTGTGTCGTCATAAACGGTGCAAGCTCAGATCTTGTTGATGTGACTTCTGGCGTTTCGCAGGGTTCAATGCTGGGACCCCTTTTATTTCTTGTATTTATTAATGACATATCATCGACCATTAACTCGCCCATCAGGCTGTTTGCGGACGATTGTGTTTTGTACAGCAGGGTAGACAGTGTTGGTGATTCAGCTTTTTTGCAGTCGGACCTAGATAAAATATCGGATTGGTGCAGGATTCGGGAGTTGGGCTTAAATGTGGAAAAGTGTGTGCAAGTCACTTTTGGGAGGAAACGGAACCCTGTCCCATCATGATATTTTATTAATGATCATAGATTAAGTAATAACACTGCTGTTAAATTTTTGGAGATTACTTTGTCAAGCACCCTTTCTTTTAATGTTTATGTCAATGAAACTGCTAAGAAAGCCAGCCGCTCTTTAAATTTTCTTATTCGAAATTTACGCGGTGTTCCACAGAAATTAGAGGAGACTGCCTATTGCTGTTTGGTAAGACCTACACTGGAATACGCATGTGTTTTGTGGGATCCGCATCAGAAGTACCTTGCAGATAAGTTAGAAAAACTTCAAAATCGTGCGGCGAGATTTGTAATAGGAAATTATAGTAGGAACAATAGCTAACAGAGACTAAAAATGTGCCTGGTTGGGAAACTTTATTGACAAGGCGCTAAGATTTTCGATTGAAGTTGTTTCTCGCAATTTTTAATGATATGACTGGTATTGATAAAAGCAACTACATGAAATTACCTAACTACATTTCAAATCGTGTGGATCATACCACAAAAATAAGGGAAATTTCTTGTAGAACAGATTATAAGAAGTTTTCATTTTTCCCACGCACAATCGCTCAGTGGAACCTGTTTCCAGAGTCTTTTTTTATTCGTGACGACGTGGGACCATTTATCTCAAAACATTGTCTTCATTTTTAATATTGTTTATGGACAATGTTTATGTATATTCTTTATTGACAGCAAAGGTTGTATATTCAAGTGTTCTGTTTTTATTTTATTGAGCGTATCAATCCATGGGCTGTACCTGCTATAATGCCAAAGTTTTAGGCGCTGCAGGTTTTTTTTTTGTAAATAAATAAAAGCGGGCACATCTAGGGCGTGCACCAGACGCAGAAAGAGGGCTTGACGTGCTTTCTTGGCAAACCAAGAGCCAAAAAGAGCCGCGGTGGTAGCGAGAACCAATTATAGTCATAGATATGTGGTTTTAATAAACGCGCGAGGTTAAAATGTAGCAACCCTCCATAGTTGAAAATAGGGTGTATGTAATGTTTTTATAATGATCATGCAGAAAGTTGTAAGCAGCGAATGTTCAGCTTGAACTCCGTTTTGATCGGACAGAGTGTGGCCACTCGGAAGTCAGATTCCCGGTCCTCTGAACCTGGCTTACGCATTATGTCGATCGTTCGTCCACCTGTCAAAGCAGGTGTTTGGAGAGTGGCGTCTCCACGGACCCGGAGCTCCGCAGGGGGCGCCTGCGCCTTAGGTGCTATGTGCTTGGTGAGTAGCGCCACCACGGACCACAGCCACGTGGGCCACCATACCCGCACGGAGGGTACGCACACCGTTACAGTGTTCTAACTGTAACGGTAAGCATCGAGCGTACTCCCGATCATGCCCATTATGGAAACAAGAAAAAGAAATCCTCAACTTGAAGGTTACCGAAAACATTTCATACGCTGATGCAAAGAAGCGCTTCGCCTTTGTTTTCAAAGGCTCTTATGCCGAGTCCATACGCAGGAGACCGGTAAGGCCAATGGTTTGGACTGGAACACAGACGTCTACGGACGATCTGCGTTTTTAGTCCAGGTATCCCTCGTCCTCGGGAGCGTTGCCAGTGGCGCCGCTTCCGGATCGCCAGGTGAATGCTGCCTCTTCAGCATCCACCCCGGAGCGGGGGCTGACACCGCCTTCTCCGCCTGGCACTTCGACCCCTGAGGGCCGAGGCCTACCCCCTCGCATTTCTGCTCCCCAGAGGAAGCCCGGGGAGCCGCCGAAACAGTCGACCTCCAAGGGTCAGCTGCCGGCGGCAACAGGCGAGCCCATGGACGAGAGTAGGCCCAGGTCCAAGGAGGATGCTCCCCTCTCAGGATCAGAGTCCTCTCTTTCTGTCGCCAGTGACCCCACTTGAAGGCAGAAAGACCCTTCAAAAAAACAAAAAAATACAGAGCACGTCACGTGTAAAGATAGATTTTAAACCTTAACGAATCTTCTTTTTAATTCGATTTTCGTATATATCTATTTTTTCTCTCTAAATGGCAAAGAAGTATAGTATTACGCAGTGGAAATGTCGCAGTCTTTTTTCTAATATTGACGACGTCAATTTGTTTCTCGATGAGCTTCGACCCGTGGTCATATGCCTGCAGAAGACTCATCTTAGAGACACGCATGAAGATGTTTTACGCCGCCATTAAGTTTTCAGAAATGACCGTGAATCATCTAGCAACTCGCCTGTTGGAGTGGCTGTTGTTGTGCAGAGTAGTCTAGCCTGTGCTCCAGTTCCTCTCACGACCTCACTGAAGGCAGTGGCAGTTCGTGTTCTTCTTGACCGCCTTATTACACTGGTTTCAATCTACCTGCTACCAAACATTTCACTGCATCTACAGGGCCTTCAAGGACTCGTTAGCCAGCTTCCACAACCTTTTTTTTTAATTTTAGGAGATTTCATTGCACACCGCCTCATGTGGGGCAGTGCCCACCAAGACTACCGTGGTGGGGTCATCGAATGATTTGTGTTATCATCTGGCTTCTGCCTTTTAAATGAAAGCGATCCAACTTTTTTTAGTGCATCTCCTAATACTTTCACCTCCATTGATTTGTCTCTTTCATCACCATCTTCCCTTCCATGCATTTCATGGAAGGTTTTAGACAATTCCTTTGGAATTGACTATTTTTCTGTGATTTTAGAAAGTACGGCATCACTCCCTTCTGTTCGAACCCGCATCCCCAGGTGGAAGTTGGATAAGGCGGACTGGGCCCTTTTTTCGTTGTAAGCGGTACTTCACTCTACCGAATTTTTATCTATGTCGCCTGAGAATGCAACCTTGTACATTATTGACCGAATCATAAATGTAGCTTCTATTTCTATTCCACAAACATCGGGGAATCTTCCGAAGCGGTGCAAGCCTTGGTGGACCAAGGAGTGCACTGCCATACGTAAGTCTCAGAACAAGGCCTGGGGCACTTTCTGCCACTACCCAAGTACCAGGAACAAGATCGAATTAAAAAAAAAGTAAAGCAAAGGCTCGTCGGACAAGGAGGCAAGCCGAGAGGAGCTCGTGGATGAAGTATGTTTCCAGGGTGAACTGTTTTGTACGTCAAAACAGGTGTGGGACCGAATGAGAAAGATTCAGGGCAATTCTCTTTCTTTTAGGATACCTCTTTTACCTTCAGCTGTGCCAACACTGAAGGGCCAGGCAAATTGTCTTGCAAATTATTTTCAAGAAGTTTCTAGCTCATCCAGTTACACTGCCAATTTTAAAAAGGAAACAATCAGGGCTATAGCGGAAAGGCAGCCGATTGCTATGTCTGAATCGGATGCTCTAGAATATAACCAGCCTTTCACATTGTGTGAACTTGAGGTGGCCCTTGCAACAAAGAATGAATCTGCACCTGAACCTGAAAGAATTAAATATAAAATGTTGCGGCACTTGTCCCGTGAATCCCTAGGACATCTGTTGACTTTTTTTAACCATTTGTGGGGAGCTTCTGTTTTTCCTCAGTGCTGGTAACGTGCGCATATAATTACCTTGCTGAAACCCGGTAAAGACTCTTCACTGCCTACGAGTTATTGTCCCATTGCGCTGACCAGTTGTCTCGGAAAAATTACGAGAGACTGATAAATAGCCGACTAGGTCCCTTTTTCGAGGTTTAAATAATTTTAGATACGAATCAGTGTGGATTTAGAATGGGTCGCTCAACTTTGGATCATCTTGTTCGCCTGGAAACTTCAATACGTGAAGGTTTTGTACATCGACAGCACTGTGTGTCGGTATTCTTCGACCTAGAGAAGGCTAACGATACTACTTGGCGTTATGGGATTCTCAGGGACTTGCACATATATGGCATCCGTGGCCGAATGTTTCGTTGCATACAAGATTTTCTTACTAACCGAACTTTTCAGGTTAGGTTTGGCTCCACGCTCTCTGATGTTTTTCTTAAAGAAAATGGGGTCCCCCAAGGAGGTGTATTGAGCGTTAGTCTCTTTGCAGTGATACCACCATCTGTCTCCTATTCGTTATATGTGAACGATGTGCAGATTTCCTTATCTTCCTGCAACCTCTCAAGTTGCGAGCGCCAACTGCAGGTCTCTTTAAATAAAATGAGTAAATTGGCTGATGAAAATGGGTTTATATTTTCTCCTGAAAAGACAGTGTGCGTGCCCTTTTCACTGTGGCGTGGCCTGTCACTTGAGCCCAGTTTACAACTCAATAGTACATCTGTACCTGTAAAGCAAGAGTACAAATTTTTGGGAGTTGTTTTTGACGAGAAACTTACGTTTTCGGCCCACATCAAGGAATTTCAGAAGTGCCTGCAAGCGTCTAACATCCTAAAAGTACTTTTCCACGTGTCTTGGGGTGTCTGACAGGCGATGTCTCATTTGATTATACAATGCCCTGGTTCGCTCCCGTCTTGATTATGGTGCAATTGTGCATGAATCAGCACGGGAATCTGTTTTAAAAATGCTAGATCTTGTCCACCATCTTGGCCTTCGACTTGCTACAGGAGGTTTTTGGACTTCGCCTGTAATGAGCTTGTATGCAGATATTTATCAGATTTCTTCAGGCAAAAGAAGACAATATCGTACCCTGTGTTATGGATACAAAGTTAAATCTGATCCTGCACATCCCGCCTTTAGCTGTTTACAGACTTCTTGTCTCTTACGACTTTTTGGAAACACGCCGAGCACTGTGCGACCATTAAGCTTTCGGCTTCAAAGTACTTCAACTTCCCTGCAGCTTACAATCCCTGAGAATGACATCATTACAAGGGTCGAGAGCATTCCTCCTTGGAGTGCAGTAAAAGATTTATGCGACTGGTCAATGGCAAAGTTTCATAAGAAATCCGTCGAACCTCTTGTGATTCAGCAGGAGTTTTTAGCACTGCTGGAGATATATGAAGATTACCTACAATTTTATACCGATGGTACCAAAACCTCATCCTACGTAGGTTCTGCAGTGTTTTCACCACAGTAAAGGAAAGCAAGACGTATCGATAGCATTGCAGTATTTTTACTGCTGAGCTTTATGGTATAATGATGGCCCTTGGACATATCTTAGAGAATCATGCGATGAAAGCTATTTTGTTTGCTGACTCTCAGAGCGCCCTGTTCTCGGTTTGCTCTGTTACGGACACAAAAAACTGGCTTACACAACAAGTGTGTGTAAAGATGCACCATGCGCTCCTACTTTGACTTGATATTAAATTCTGCTGGGTACCAAGCCATGTAGGAATTATCGGTAATAAAGGGGCAGATAAGCTAGCCACCTCTATAGAGGATTACATTAAAATATCACTTGGACTGCCATGTGAAGGTATTAAACCAGCTTTCAAAAAAGCAAGTAATAAGGTATGGCAGTCAGAATGGGATAGGGAAATAGGCAATAAACTACACGTTATCAATCCTTGTTTGGAGGTGTGGGAGAGTTCCCATCACAAGAATCGATTCCATGTAGTTTTGATGTCCCGACTGAGGATTGGCCACTTTCGCTTGACACATCTGGATTTGCTTTGTGGTGAAGACGCTCCACAGTGTGAGCATTGCGGCAAAGTAGTGACTGTATTACACATCTTCTGAAATTGCAGGCACCTATATGAACAGTGACGGGATTGTTTTCCAGGACTGTTTAGATATCATCTCCCGTTTCACCCTGCCTTCCTTCTCGGTGATCAACCTATAGTCCCTTTTTGGCGTGTTTTAGAATTTCTTAAAATAACTGGCTACATACACCGGTTGTAACTTTTGTTCATAAAATATACCACTCACTTTGTGTATATTTTAAAATGTGGTAGAGTATGGTCAGTTTAATCTTAAAATTCATAGACGTCATATTTTTAATACCTAGACCTCATGTTCATGTGATACAGGACTCATGTTCATAGTCTTACTAGATCATCAGCTACTATATCTCTGTTTCTTTAACCCTTGTTTCTGCAATAGTTTATGCATTTGGCGCATTTTGGTCCTGGTAGCTCTCGCGCCATACAACTCAAATCAATCAATCAATTGATCATTCCTGTAGTCGCGCTTTTCTTCCATGATATTTGATGACCTTGATTGAAACCTTACGTGCACCCTATTTTCAGTCGCCGAGAGTTACTCCGACACACGTATTATTTTCGTTTCTGGCGACCACCACCAGGGCATATTAACCGGCTTCGTGTTGGCCACACTCGAATGTTTGAAGACGCAGTGTAACGCGCCCAGCATGCTTTCGGGCAATGGCGTATCCTCATTTGACTCCTATACTTCCCAATGAGTGACCGAAGTCTCTGTACATCCGGCTGTGGTTTCCGCTTTCAATTCAGCAGACGGCACTCGGAATATGGCGTTTGTTGTTGTTGGCTTCAGACCTTCAGATGCTAGATTCGCGCGTTCCTCCATTAAGAAGACAATTCGTTTCTATGATTACGCTGACCGCAGAAGACGGCCTTATCGTGCGAAAGGTAACGGCAAAATTTGGTGCGTACTTGGGCTTTCTCGTCGGGCTTTGGAAGCAGCGAGAAAAAACAAGATTTCTAGATAAGGAGAAATCGCGGATAATTTCTGTTTTCTAACGCCGTCTAAAGCCGCGGTCATACTGCTTGCGCATTATGCAAAATACAGTTTTCAGACACTGCTGAGGTATTTTTTTCCGTGTACGGCGGCCCTGTCTCTTTAGTATAAAACACTGCCTGCCGACATGCCTTAAACAACCATATGTATCAAGCAAATATGCATTCAACATGTTTCAGGCTTGTCCGGAGAGTATTCTCACATGCTGCCTGCAGCGAAATACTGTGTATCGTGTAGGATATGTTGGGACATGTAGTTTCAGCTTCACACGAAAAGTTCCTTTTTAGATCGCACTTTGAAAAAAGAAAAAGTTTCTTTTTTTAATAATGCGACATGGGTATAACTATCGAATTGTCATTTGTTAAGCTGTCGACTGCTTAATGGGTCTATAACGTATTCTAAATAGTTAAAGAAGAAAGACGTGCTACAAATTTATGAGTGGCGTGAGGAATAAACCAAACGTCCTCATTGGTCGACAACAAAGCAATCTCGCGGCCAATTTGGCTACGCCAAATCTGCCGTGATCAATCGACGATAACTTGGTGTTTCTGGACGTGCAACCTCATCTCCGCTGCTCTGCGCGATAAGATCTCAAGTCAACACGAGCCGCTTCGTGCACTGCCGCCTGCCTCCTCTGGATTGAAGTTAACACTGCGCCACGCATGCAGCGAAGGCTTGGGCAGATCATTCTAATTCTCTTTTAACGTAAGAAGAAACACGAAAACAAGAGATAATATTTGTAGACGTCACCACTGTACTGCTAATCGTCCACTCGACGGCCTGAGCAGAGCCACTAGGACCAAATGTTCGAAGTAATCAGCGGAAAAAACAACTACAAGGAAATAGTTCGAATTCTTCGCCTATTTTATCATTGCAAATAAAGAAACAAGAAGACGCCCACTGGGTTTTCTACGTGCCCTTTAGCAGTTCAGAATTCTAATTTCTTTTTTAATCAAACGCTCAAAGAAGTCAAACGTTTGAAATCTAAAAGAAAAAAACTATTGGGTTTTCTTGGGGCCGTTTTCGGGTTAAAAAAAAGTTTTTATTCTGATAATCCGCACCTGTCAGATAAAGCGCACCTAATTCATAAAGCCCACCGGTTGACCTAGGCCGAACATAGCTATTTTCATACACCGCTCTCAAAAATCGTCCATCATTTAAAATCCTTTGTCACTAAAAAAATCTGTCAGGTCTGGTCATGATGAACGATCGAGAAATAAGGAATTTTTATATTGTCCGCACTTGTAGGTAGTTCCCGATGTGTGAACTTTTAAGCTTCAAGCATGTTTTTCTTTTAATTTTCTTACTAGTTTTAAAAGTTTTTTTTTTTTTTTTCAGCTGGTGAAGCTCGTGAAGCAGCAGGCTCAACTTTTATTATACTTAGTTTGACGCTAAAAGCCTGCTCACACATAGAGAGCCGCGCCGAATCGACGCCGAAAAGGACACCGATGCGGCACGGAGGCCGCGCCGAGTTGTCGGTTTAGACGCAATGCATCGGCGCTGTCGCGACTCACCGCTGCGAAACAGCACGTGATGAGAAAGAGCAGTGCACGACTTACTGCACATCGGCGATCAGTTTCGTGCTAGTCACAACTGCATCAGCGCCGATTCGGCGCTGGGGGACATGCGTGAAACCGCCCCTAATAAAGGCTGGTTCACACAGCAACGTTTTCTTGCGCTTTCTTGTGTTAACTAAAACTTAGGTTCGGATCTCTAATATTGCTTGCGAGACTCTCTGCTTGAGCTGGTATCCAAGCTTAAAATTAAGCACAGACGTGTGACGTAAACAGATCTAAGCTTCCTAAACATGACGCAGCGTAACCAAATGGTGCGGCGTCTACCAGCCGAAGTTACGAAAAGACGAACCCAACCCAACAGCACTAAAAGTGCATTGTCACGGCTCTTGCCACTCTCGTACGATTGTATAGTATCCGGCTGAAACGATCACGGGCAGAGAAAACAAAACATCCTAGGTTCATGGAGTATTTAAGGCGCATGATTGTTTTCGCAGGTGATAGAAAGAGCACAAAGACGAGGGGCGCCATGACGATGCACTTTTTAGTTCAGCTTGATTGACTAGATCCAACGTTGGTAGAACAACTGATTTGGGAAACTGCCATAGAACCTGCTTTGAAGAAGTAGCTTCGATCCGTACTCGAGAACCGCAACTAACGGCGATCGGAACACCGCCATATCTCCCGCAATCTCCACTCCGGGAACTGCATCTCTGCCGGTATCCGTTCAGGTCGAGTCGCAGAAGGGCCAATGCCACCATCTCGCAGTGCCATTTCGCAGTAGCAATATATTTGAACCTTCATCTTTTGACTAGTCGCAAAAGGGCGGCGCTGTTATCGTATCTAGTTTGGTCTCGGTGGACGTGAGTGGTCTGGATGTCAAGGGTGAGTTTCCCAACCGAGTGTTTTAGTAACGTTGTCTTCATCATACTGTAGTATCGGCTGGGGTCAGACTTTAAGTGAAACGGAGTATTGAAAACAAGATTCAACCATCGCACTCGAAAAGGCTAACTTTATAACCGCACACATGCGGACAAACACAGCAACACTGGTGTAGGTCAAGCTCGCATCCTCTGACGACTGCTTTCAACGGAGATCGGGCTTCACGTTTCCCGTGCTGCATTGTTAAAGATGACGTAAAGAATTGAGTACAGATGTCTTGTGTTGGGAAAACCCCGAGCACCGGAGAAAGCAAGCTAGAGAGGGAACTCCCTGTACAACAACTCAACACTTCCATACACCACGCTACTGCGGTAGCGCTTCGTGCACACTTTTGACCTGGTATGTTGGCAGACTTTTCTGCAGGCCGTAAATCGCTGTGTTGTTTTGGAAGAAACCGGATCGAAATTGGCACCTTCTTGTTGAAACGCCTCGACTAAGGCTGCTCAAAAAAGCTGGGAAAGGTGTCAAGATGAGTTTTCAAGTGTTTTCTATCTGCAGGTTTTGTGTAAAAGCATGAATAGGTAACGTGGAAAGCGAAAATCAGACGCCGTCTGAGCACAATTGCTTGAACGGGAAGCATTTTGGATGTAACTCACGGATCCTTGTGAAAAATACGGTCGAGTACAGGTCAGCTGGTGGATTTTTACCATGTTGCTACTGAACCCGATGCTGAGGTATGAAATATAAAATTAGATGTCGAAGGGACAAAAATGTGACAACGTGAACGTTTTGAGACGTTCCCTTCATCGATTTTGTTTGTCCCATTTGAAAGTCGCAACGTAGCAACTTTGAAATGGCTGACCAACTACACGCTGTCCAAATATGCACACAACACGAAATAATTATCCCTTCTACGTTTAAGTTTATATTTCATACCCCAGTATCGGGCTAAGTTCCAACAGGAAACACTAGTGGTCGTGAGATTTACATGTTTTTTTCCAACGTAAACGTGGGAAAACCGTCAAGTAGTCCGGAGCGCACGCGGGCCAGGTTCAGTGCTGCTTCATGTTCAAACTGCCGGCTGATTGTTCAAACTGTTACCTGCTGTTATGAACGGCCAACTCGAGCAATTATCTTCTTCAATTATCAACGGGCAATTATCTTCTTCAAAATGTGTGTCATCTAGAATGACGATGCGGAAACATATCTTAAGACCAAAAAAAAGCAGTCTGAGTTGTGATAATAAAGGGGCACTGAAGTCTCTCGAAAAAGGTCGTTTTTGATCCTATATTGTTTGAAATGTGTTGGTTTCCACATATACCAAGTCCTATATTACAAAACCGCATATTCATCTCGAGGCAATAGAAAAAACATGTGGACTCGTTTCTTCTCGCGGACTACCTTGTGTGGAATAATAAAAGCCCTACAGTACGCGCAGACTCCGAAAATTTTTATTATAACTCGTTTCGAAGGGAATTAGGATAAAACTCTTTTTTTTTTCATCGTGGGCGAAGTCTTCGCTGGCAACTAGCTGACAAGCGCCCTTCGTCGACTACTTCACTCGGACGAAAATTCTTCCCAAAAAGGGCGTGTCGCGATCTTTGAACACGCATTTAACAAAGAAATAATCTACGCACGATTGTATTTCGGGTTTGTTTGGATGCTTAGAGCGTCTAGATTGAGTTGTCGGCACAAAAGAGCGATCTCAGAATGGACTTCAGTGCCCCTTTTAAAGCAATGGAAAACGTCAAGCTTGCATTGCTTAACATCACAACTTTGACTGCTTTTTTTTGGTCTAAACATATCGTTCGGCATAGTCATTCGCTGAGCTGCCTCCATAAGTTGCGATTAATGGCTCTCCGAGTACTGTGCGGGAAAGTAGCCGCACGGGCTTGTTTAGAGTGAGAAGGATGCTGATCCCTTCGATCGCGCGAAAAATGGGAGCCTTCGGTACTGTCTGGACCACTTAGTGGCTTACCAGGTCATTTCCGATCCTGAGTTGGACAAAGGGGTGTCACGTCCTGGCAGACAGCGGCGCCAAGTGTTCGCCTCGTCTAGACAACACAATGGACCGGCGATCGGCTCAGCGGCTCGTCGCTTCCCTGGGCCACGAGAAGTTCAGGTGGCTTAGCTAGTTCGTCTGACCTGAGGATTTTCGTTGGAACAACGTCGGCATCGGCACTAGACATGGTCTCAATGCGTCCTGACGACTCGGACCTTTGTGTGTGTGCGGGGAGAGGCGACGGAGGCGGAGCCTCATGGTTTGTGGACTTCAAGTCACGGGATTGGTTGCAGATACAGCTGCTTTAGTTCCCTCTCTGGGGTCGCAGAGAAACATACCCGGTTAAAAAGGAGAAGCGAGCTCCTTCAAAGTGTTCTCTGGCTTTATCTTCATTCAATAAATATCTGTCAAGCAATGTAAATATGTATATATGTATCTAACAGTGAACACCTGCTCCTTCGAGTTTCCTGCTCCCCTAATGCCCGGAGATGGCCCGACAGTCGGATTCGCTACCAGGACGACGATCCATTCGTAAAACTTCTCTTTCAAACTTGCCTCATTGTTCATACTGTCTTCTGTTCGTTTAGAAAACAACGTCCGGTAGACTCCAGGTTGACGCAGTTATTGCGATAATAATTAAAAGTGGGTATTATAATACTTTAAAATTTAAATATTTTTTGGGCTGCTAAGGCTCACGACTGACTACAGTAATCCCCGGAGAAGGGGAACAAGGTGGACAAAGGACAAACACAAAATTGCAAACACAACTAGGTGACTGGTGCGCGACCAAAAAAATCTGCCTGATCCGGGTATCAAACCCGGGACCTCCCCATTTCCAGTGGAGCGCTCTACCAACTGAGCGAACCAGGGGTTAGGAGTTAGTAGAGCAAACAGGTTTTATCAGCAGCCTCCAGTCTAACACCAACAAGGGTGAAAGGCTTGCACTTTAAGGTTATGTTTATAAGGCAAAGATAAATTTATGCTTAGGCTCGGTGTAAACCGTCCAAACAATAGGATATTAATGGTTATTCAAGGTGGCATCAAAAACGTGTTGTTCCTGAATCCCATAGTGCGATTTTCTGTCAAGACGTCGAGCATCTCCACCAAGTTCCTCGCGTTTGCAACCCGAGGGAAGTCGTGACTGAAAATATCGAGAAGGATCTCTTCATCTCGATCAAGAATTAGCGTCCATTCTGCGGAGCTCAGGCGGTATGAATCGCCGCATGTCACAACATTCACGCCAAGGTTTGCGTTGAAACGAGCGTGATGATTTAGCTGACGCCACTAAAGTAGTCATCCATTGCTAGGTGGACGAAAATTAACCAATAACGGCTCGAAAAAATAAAACAAAAAACATTGTCACTCAGACCGACGCAGACAACATCGCATTTCAGTGTGCAGTGACAACAGAGCATGTATTTTCTTATTTACAGGGGTGCTGCAGCCAAATGCGGCTTTTCTGCCTAAGTATGTAATAATTGTGGCAGCCGAGAAACCATCTGGCATGTTGGTCCAAGGCTCATTTTGCACTACTGCTCTGGGGTTTCTAGAAAGAGATTGCTCAACCGCAACTTACGGCAACAATCAGGCAAGAGAGCTTGACACTCAAGAAAAACTAACTATGATGTTTGTGTGTGTTTTTAAGGTGTACTTATATCTTTTTTATTCATACATGTTTTTTTTTATTTAAATTTGCTTCTATGAAAATGAAAGCGATGAAGTTTGAGAAAATATAACTGCTGTTGCACCTTTATAAAGCATGCACTTACCTCCTCCTCTTATAGTTGAGCGCAAAAACAAGACCTCTAAAAAATGAAAAGTGCAAAATTGAAGCAAAATATAACACATATTGTACAACATTCAATTAGTTTAGGATAATAATAAACACAACTAATAGGGACGCTAGCAGTTTGACTCCACATTTCAACATGCCGTTTTTATTAAAAAATAATTTCACTAGCCAAAAGGAACATAAGTATTTTCCTTGAAAATTGAAATTTTAGACACGTGCATTATTTAACATTATCTTCAATATGTGACAGGTGCTTAGCATAAAAGAGTACCGCGTTTGTTGGCCGGCGTTTATAAACTCCCCATCTCAGATAGCAGAAATTCCGCTAAGAGTGTCTTGCTAGCTGTGGTGATACACCACTAATGTCAAAGAACTACGTTACCTGGCAGCAGATAAAAAAGAAAAACAAGCTTTCTTTGTTTCTTCGTGACCTGACGACCCCCTGAACTACATATCGCTCGAAACAAGATATGATAGTATGCGGATGTGTAAAAATGTATTATTAAAAATATAACTTACCTCAAACAAAACAAAAACTATAATATATCCTTTATCTGCAAGGTGGGTTTGAGTGAAAATAATGTCATAATATTTTACAATGTCATTTCTGGTTTTGGCGATTTTAGGCTTACACGGACTTCGGATCAAAAAGAAACATCGTTTTTCTTTCAATGCACCCTTATTTTTATGTATTAATACTGCAGGATAATACAACTCAAAACAAAAATGAACACACACACAAAAAAAAAAAAAACATTTCAAACAGCACCACAACCGACACGAAAACTATATGCCACCTAGAAGAGACGAGGCTCATTAAAGGCAAAATATTTTTACATGGAGTTAACTCTCAAAATTGAACCTATGCAGGTATTTTATGGGAAAAACTAAACTTTAGACATACCATTATAGTGCATATTTGAATTATATAACGTCATTTTATCAAACTGTTACTCACGATTACCACAGCTAGCGTCACAACGATCATACATCTTAAAGAGGTCGTGCAACAATTTTGGGTAAGAGTGGTTCTCACTTTGGACAAGCTTACTGTCACTAGTGGAACGCAAATATGATCGCACGCAACGCAGCTGACCAAGAAGCTTTCTTGTCGGCGCCTTATTACAAGAATAAAAGCGTATGTTATCTTTCAGTTTCTCCTTCGCAAAACATTATGACGACACTGCAATGGGGATTACATTGTTGACGCTGTCAACAATGAAGTTACAAGCGCTTCGTCATCACGCTTCTAAATCCCCGCGGTGATAATATTTAAATGCGGCTCATACAGTGGGTATGATAGCTGCGTGAAAATAGACAATTACAATTTTCTCGCCTACGACAGGTACCCCACGCGTGCGAGTACCTTCTGCGTGCGCGTGGACATAGCTTGGGTAAGGTCGCAATTAAAGGGCTTGCCCTTACGAGCAATAATATGGCAACGTCCATTCGACTTTTCTGCAGTCGACTATAGAGCTCTTGCATAATTGAAGCGATCCTAGCGGAGTAGTTCCTCTCAACGCATCTCGGGACACCATAGGCAATGATTTGGGTTTTTGTTTGCAATCTGTTTTCACGACATTCCGTCGCAATCAAATACAGTGTTTGCATTTCATAATTTGTGACTTTTCTTCAATTTACAATACGTTTGGTATTTCCCACCAACGCGTATAAAATAAGAAAATACGGTGCTTTTTTTATGGGGGGGGGGGGGGGTGTTTGACGTGCCAGAATATTTTCAGAGGTACACACAGAAAGTTGGCTAATAGAATAAGTGTACTGAACCTATCTACCTCTTCCATTCACCCCTCAATATGTTAAGCTTTTTAAATGATCTGTGAGCAGGGAGGATCATGCCCTACTCTCTAGTGGTAGCCAGGCCACCATAACGGTATGGGACGTGGCCGGCTTTACTATTAATTTTCGCAAAGTCTAGGCAGTTCCTTACGGGTACTGGAGGCCCTTGCCTCAACGGCGGCTTGCACGAAGATGAATGGGTGCAGTCATAGGTGCCATGCCAGTGAGCGCTTACTTTATTTTCTTTCGGGTGTACAGGGCTATCGAAACAAACCACACCACTCCCCTCCCTGGACAAAGATGGCTCACAGTGCAACGGGCGAAGCGTTGCGTGCTGGGATCTTTGAAGTAGTCTATTGGATTTGGGCTCCTGAGAATTAATGCCGTGACATGCATTCGTGTCCAATCGCTGTGATGATGGGAACAAACCTTAACAGTGCGCAAATCTCAGCGGGTGCCCCGTACTTCGCGAACCCGAGCTCCTGGATATAATGCATACTTGGGTAGTAATTCAATTACAGTAATTGAATTACTGTAATTTAATTATTTTTTGGTAATTTGTAATTGTAATTAATTACTTTAAGCTAAGAGGAATTGTAATTGTAATTTAATTACTTTCTAGCGTCAGTAATTGCAACATTTAAGGCAGAATTAAAATTACTTTGCGAGATTTTACGGCGCCGGCACTTTTTCTCCCCTGACCTCGGGGACGGCAGTACAGCCTAAGCGACAGGGGACAGAGTGTATCCCAACCTGCTCAAAAGGAGGGAAAGGAGGAATGGGAAGGTGAGGCTGGGATAGAGCGGAATGAACGGTTTTGTAAACTGTAAAACGATGTAATGAAAATTTTTTGAAATAATTTGATAAATGAGGGCTACGTTTACGTCGGTTTTCGTTCGGATCGCAGTTGAAATCTGTCTCTTCGGCTCGTTCGCTTCCTGTTGCTCGTGTTCCAGGGGTATCTCTTGTTTCTCATTCCCCTTAGGGGGCATCGGGGTTCGAAGTCGAGCTGGTAGTGCTCCGATCACATCATCCGGTCGAGGCGAAAGGTTCGAGGTTTCTTTACGCGTCTTCGTCGCTGGCATATTCACTTACATATTTCAGTCAAGGTGGGAATTTTACCGTATTTACTCGAGTAATAGTCGCACTATTTATGAACAAGGCCATTACGTACACAAATACAGCTAATCATCGCTTTGCGCGTAAATAACACAGCGAATAACTAGATCGCGAACACGGTTTTTCATACAAATACAATCTTCACACATGGTATCTTCGCGCGCAGGCGTTATCTCTGTCCTGTAATCCGCTAGAATCATGCTGTCGATCGCGGTGATTGGGAATCCGCGTGTTCCGAGGAAAATCAAACCCTCAAGCTTTCTTCACAAACAGTGCGGCTAATATACGAGTAAATACGGTATTGTCCATGAACTTATTCTCTTTTCTTTACGAGTTCTTCACGTCCCTCTACTCTAGCTTGTCTGTTGGTGCCATTTACAGTAAGTTGTGCTACTCTAACATCGAGGCAAAGAAGCAGCAGGTCTCGATAACACGACTCACCCCATCTTACTTCCAACCAGTGTTTCTACACTGTTCTTCCCTTTCCCAACCATCGTCTACCTTTCTGCATAAATCTTTATTATTTACTGTTTGCTCCAACCCCTAACCCTTTCAATCGATTCTGAACCTAATTGGACGAGATTCCAAAACTTAACAAACCGCGTTTCTAGACTGTCAAGAGCTTGTTTTAAAATAAAATAAAAATATAATAAAAATTTATTTTTATTTATTGCGAATATAAGAATACAGGAGTTTATTACTCCAAACTGTTAAGTTCTATAATTCATTTAACAAATTTAATAAAAGAAAAGTACGATAGGTGACATTTATACACCGGCCATATAACTCGTTTGTCATTGCCTAAGGTGGGTAGTTCTCAGAAATAAGTAATTGTAAAGTAATTGCATTACTTTTAAATGTAATTTGTAATTGTAATGAATTACTTTCGCGTAGTAGTAATCGCAATTGTAGTTAAACTACTTTTGGAGCAAATAATTGTAATTGTAATTAAATTACATTTTGAAAGTAATTTACCCATGTATGAGCATTAACGACTCATAACCGGCCACAAATGACATGGTATTTTGTTCTCTCTGCTGCTTAATATTTTATTATTTTTACTGGCAATTCAATTACATGGTGACAAACAAATCAACGCGTGTTTTGTAGGTTGTGACAATTAAGGAGCACTTCAAACTCATATTTAGTGAAAGTACGAAAACGGTCCCCTTGCACCTTCATGAAACATACATAAAGCAATGTAAAAACGGCTTCTTGCACTAGGGTAGGATTTCCGACGGCCGAGTAAAGCAATTTGTGATCCACTAAGCTTTCCGATTATCTTTGAACGAGTCATAATATTATTACTCGCGTCCGCACGTTTTCTGCTATCTAAGTGGTCTCCGATATCCAACATCATGTTCAGTGCTTAGTTGTTGTTGTTTTTTTCCCCGAATAGCCCTCGTGGTTTCCCTCTCGTGACTTTGACGTCTATATATTCAGGCTTTAATATTCTCCTAGTAACCTCAAGCGTACATTTGTGTTTGATTATTTCTTACGCCAGGGAAAAACAACGTTGCAAGGCGCACGTCAAAATGCAATCGACACGACAGTGCGATTCACGTGGACACCTGATGAGGTACCATCAACTTCGAAAATGATTCAGTTCAAGTGAGTGGTTTGGTGGAGCCCACTTCAGTTGGCTCCAGACGCTCGCCACGCGTGCACACACAGGTGGGGAAAAAGTTTACACTCTAAAAAACATTTGTGCGTCCACTTTCACGCACAACACTCGGAGAGCCAATCACCATAACTTACGGAGGGAGTTCAGCGAATGATAATGCCGAAACGTATGTTTAAACCAAAAAACGCAGTCTGAGTTGTGACATTAGGCAATGCTAAACGTCACGCTTGCATTGCTTAATGTCACAACTCAGACTGCGTTTTTTTGGTCTAAACATATGTCTCGGCATTGTCAATCGCTGAGCTGTCTCCATAAGTTGCCGTGATTGACTCTCGGAGTGTTGTGCGGGAACGCAGACGCACGGACTTTTTTTTCAGAGTGTAGCGTAATAGAACAGATACCCTTTTTTTATTCAGCGACAGCTCAAGAAACAGAAGGCGTGGCCATTCCTTGGCATCTCATTATTGCTGGGCAGCCAATGAGATGGCGGCATTCGGTGATAAGAACGTCGAAAAGGCAATCATAAAGCGTTATTTTAATAGGACACGCCAGGCGTATTTTAAGCTGCCATTTACTGCAGATCATTACGCGGGAAGAATTTTTAAAGCTACGCCTGGGTTAACTTATTTGGCACTTACTTGGCACTTATTTGACTGTCACAGGTTCGAAAATTAGCAATAAAAGATCCAAATGATCCCCATGCAAACAAAATTTATAATTTTGTTAGGACCGCTGACCGGACGATAGGTCCACGCCCTGGTGGACGGACTCACTGTGAGGGGCGAGGAACGAGAGGGAGACGTTCCGTTAAAAAATAACGAAGGATTTACTTGAATCCCGTTCAAGACTGAACGCATACACCAAACGCAAACAAAAAAATAATAATCACACGCTAACTCTGCCCTTCTCGCGCGCGGCGCTTATACACATAGTGAAATTCAAGTAAAAAAAACAAAGATCACACCGCTTTTCTTATCGCGAAAGGCGCTACTCACAAAACAAAACAAAAAATAATAACCGGCAGAGCAGCGGTTTAAAGGCTTTGTCCACACTGGACAGTACACAAGAACAAACGAACAAAAAAAATGTAGAACACAATAATGACTCTAAATGCTACACAATTCTACTAAAGTGAGTGAGCGAACCTGGGTCCGGAGAGTGGTGTGGGTGACGCGTGCCCGTTGCGGCGCTGGTAGAAACGGGGAAGTCTGTGCGTGCTTGGATGCTCCGTGAGATTCTCCTCGGCACCACACTCACCCACGAGCACACACACTTGGGGGGCCTGCAGAGCCGCTCCAAGCTCTTCCCGCGTTCCCCCTTCCGCCGCACCCGCTGTCGCCCCCAACTTTCGCGTCGCGTCCACCCACCGGTCCAGTCTTCGCTTACACTGCCCTGACTCGGCTCGGAATTAAGCCGAGGTCCTCACTTTCCCAAATTCCAGCGGCAGACACCACTCCCCCTTGCCCAAAAAATAATTGTTTCTCTGCAGTGGCAACAACAAAATACATATAGAAAAAAAAACACACGTCACACCGGCAAGCCGAGCCTACCCCAGCGAACCATAAAGCGCACCCCCGCTCGGCCATCTGGAAGCCATTCCCAACATTCCGGGAAGCGAGGGGGCCCATCGCTACTAACTAAAAAAACCTCGCGAGAAACGTCCTCGGGGCGAGGGGGCCAGGGGGCCATAAAACAGAAAACGGACGGTGCCCGAACCCTGCCACTCAACACGCGGGGCAAGGGAGCGTCCCACGACCGGATGCGTACCCTCGCGAAAACTTCGAAAAAAAAGATTTAAAAAATAGTCGAATTCTGTGACATTGACCATGTAGAGTCGTAGTAGCTAGGCTTCGGCAAAATGACCTCAGTTGTCTTTCGGGCTTTCAAGGTTCAATTAAACTTTGACGCGAAGACCTGCGCTCCCTAGACTAATGTTTGCTCTTGGATCATGAGCCTGTACCAAAGTGGTCTGACAGCTCTAAAACAAGCCTCGAAATAGGGAGCCTTTAATACGCCGTTCGTTGGACACTTGTTTTTTTAAATAATGTAAATATGCTTGCTCTTTGAATGAACTGGCAAGAACAAAAGCACTTCTTGTCCTGCGCTTTGGCTCAAGACTTGTGCACACAGATTGCGAGAAAAGAAAGAGGTTCGAAATCGTTCTGTAAAAAACCTTTTCTTTTTTTTTTTTGTATTTTTTGTACGTGTGATATCTTAGGAAGGCGTCGTTTCCTCTTTTTAAATATATTTCACTTAAAATTGTACTTTTTCAGAGCTATGTTAACCACCACTATACACACACATCTATTGAATGAAATGTAGTTGTGCTCTGTACCTATTTGGACACCTTTCCATATCGATATTGTAAACTGGGTGAAAAATGGCACGCCGTAGTTTCCCACTGTAGTCCTCACCTGGTAAACTTAATTCAACTCGACAACTGGATGAAACGTCAAAATCGTTAACCAGTTTTCTAGAGCCGCAATCGACTTCCAGTTTCGGCTCTCAAGCTATGAGTCAGTAGAGACGGTGACAGCTTAAAGATCGAAGGGCGCCACGCATTCCGGTCAGGCCTTACATTTTGTGATACGCTTTTCTGCATTCTGGGCCAATGCTGCAATTTTATTGGCTGCGGAGTGAGTGAAAGCCTCTTTTTTGACTTACCACACCCTGCGCTGTTTACGACGTTAGAGGTAGTCTAGGAAAATTTCGTGTTTTTTTTCTTCGAACAGAGATAGTTTTGTTATATTCTATCCTAAATTCATTCATTTTCTCCAAAGTCGTTTTCTTTCAGAGCAAGAATTTCGGATGACGGAATTACGTACAAAGATGTCGTGACATCGAAAGACTTGGACTTGATGGCGTTCGAAAGAACCACTAAAGGTACTCCGCCCAGAGCAAGAACTCCCACATGCAAAACAACACTAAAACAGACGGCGGTTGCGCCGACAGCACAGGCGACTAAAAATCGTACTGGTTTGTTCTGCTCTTTTTGTTCACAGACTACACTCTAAGAAATGCCTGCGCGACTACTTACCCGTAAAACACTCAAAGAGCCAATCTCTACGGTCTACGAAATCAGTTCAGCGAATGACGAAGCGAAACATCTGTTTAGACGTAAAAATTAAGTCTGTGCTATGGCATTACGCAATGCAAAGCGTCATGCTTGCATTGCGTAATGCCACAGCGCAGACTATGTTTTGAGGTCTAAACGGGTGTTCCGCCTCATCATTCGCTCAGCTGATTTCGTAGAGCGCAGAGATTGGCTCTGAGTATTTCGCGGCTAAATCGGCGCGCAGGCATTTCTTAGGGTGTAACTCTGAGAACCGTAGGCCGTTACTCGTCAGCCTCATGGTCAGTGAGACAGCGATAGCACTTTTAATGCTGTGATTGTTATCTATACGAGACAAGAATGATAGATGGGAGGTTATGACAAATTCTTCATACATCGTAAATAGATATTTGTGCAAAATATCCGAAGCGGAGAAAAACGGGTGGAGATATTGTTTTTGAAATATTGATTCTTCAGATGCCACAAGCCGATATAATTACAGTACTAGCTTCTAAGTTGTAGTAAAAGGGGACATGGCCTTGAAAGATCATTTAGTAAAAATCTACATTAAATTTTCATAATTTTTTTTCCTCAAGGAATAATTTGATATCGCTGCGTGGTTCACTTGCTATAAAGAATTCTGAGTGCCTCGGTGCTTTGTGAAATGTACAGTGATCCGGCCAAACATATCAAGAACACTTCAACTGTGTACCATTTGAAGAGAGCGTCATCCTGGTGGCAGCCGAAGAACTTTGCAATGACGTCTCGTTCAGTTGACAAACCTGAGCAGGGGAGGCCACTCGGCGAAGGCCAAAGCCGCAGAGGGACAGGGGACAACGTAGCAATTTTTGTGTGCCGTGCATTCAACGCTTTCTGCCCTGCCCTACACTCTATTTCTATCTAAGTCTAACGGCAACCAACACTATGATTTCATTGAGCAGATCAGACAGCCCCACATGAGTGTTGTCCATGACACTCATCCTCATTATACGTTTCCTATCATCGGCTCACCCAATCACACGCCGAAACGATATCACAGGATCACGGCGCAATCACTGCGCGTAATTGGTTTAGCCGGTTACAGCTAACACGCTAAGAAGAATAAGCACCATGTTGATGTACTTTTGGTTCTCATTGATTGGTCCCATCGGACACTAGCGTCAGCTGCATGCGGTCAGACATTATGGGAAACGGAGTGTATTGAATGATCAAGATGGCAAGGAGTGCGGGAGAGGAGAAAACAATAAAAAAATATATGCAAGCTTCATCACGCTGACAAGGGCTGGTAAGCACGAAATGTGCAATAAGCCTTCCAGGAAAAAAAAAGTGAAAGCCGTTTACAACTCCCTGTAACGCCGAATTAGAGCGCAGCTCTTGAGGAGGAGGAGGGAAGGGTATGGGGGGGGGGGTGAAGTGACCTGGGGTGGTCACGTGACCTTGAGGGGTCACGTGACGATGCCGATGATGTCATTAGTGACGTCACTGACGACGTCATCAGTGACGTTGACGATGCGGACTCCGATGACGTCATCAGCGATGATGACGATGACGATGCGGATGTCGGTGACGTCATCAGTGATGATGACGATGACGATGCGGATGCCGGTGAGGTCATCAGTGACGTCACTGATGACGTCATCAGTGATGATGACGATGACGATGCGGATGCCGGTGACGTCATCTGGGAGGTCAGGTGACCTCGGCGGGGGGTCACGTGATCCTGGGGGTGGTCCCGTGACCTCGGGGGGTGTCACGTGACCTCAGGGTGGGTCACGTGACCTCAGGAGGGTCACGTGAGATTGGGGGTCACGCGACCTCGTGGGGTCACGTGACCTCAGGGGGTCACATGACCTCGGGGGTGTCACGTGACTTGCGAGGGTCACGTGACCTCGGGGGGTCACGTGACTTGGGGGTTACGTGACTTTGGAATGACCTTGGGGGTCGCGACCTTGGGGTGACCTTGGGGGTCATGTGACCTTGGGGTGACCTTGGTTACGCCGACGCCGACGGCGACGGCGACGGCGACGCCGGTCAAGCCGGGAACGGGCCCCTAAGAGCTGCGCTCTAAAAAGAGAAGGGTGTGTGAACGGCAACGCCTACCGATGATTTCCTTTTATTTCAGACTCACGTCGTGAGATGGCGCTACCTGACTGGAAAGGCTGCGAAGCGCGCGAGCTCATTCACGCGTAAGAGCCTAGTCATTCACGCGTCGCGCGAAAGAGCAGGCTCTTGCGTGGTTTCTAGCACGAATCCTGAATAGCTCAGCCGGCAAAGCCCTTGACTGAGAATTTCGAGGTTGTGAGTTCAGATGCTACCTGGCGACTGAAGTATTTTCACGCGGTTTCTATGGGAATACGTTTTTCCGAGACGGTTTGTCGTTACAGCTAGCTGGTTGCTACATCAAGCCGTTACGGCCTGCTATTACAGCCAAATATTAAAAAAACTCCGTGCTCATCGGCTGATAAAACTTATTATATGCTGAAAACATTTATGGGAAATTATGTTGAATATGCAAAACGCCCTAGCCTCACAAGCGTTTAGCGATACTGCGAGTTACGCCTATGCAGGGTTGATAAACCTCACGATCTTCCATAGCCTTCCATACTCAGGAGCTCTTCTGCTTCAGGGCGCTCATACAATCGAGCTCCTCCCTGGCAACCCACGCCTCCTCGCCTACACCCCTGGTTTTGTTACCTCCACCGCTAACCAATTCGCATCGAGCTTCGCGGCCACGCTCATCAAGCTTTACGACATGCTCAGCACCTAGCAAAAGAGTATTTCACGCTAAATGAGTGTTTGGACGGTGCGCAGCTGGTTGCTGAAAATTCGCTGTTTGTTGTCTAAGACGCGATTCCTCTCTTGAGCGAGGGGCCTCCCCTGCTCGGGCTGGACACCACTCAGTGCTACTCCATGTGAATTTGTTCGGCTGCCCCCAGGTTAGCGCACCTTTTGAATGAGAACGTTTGGTGAGCGCTGTACAGGTACGTATTGAACAAATTTGTTTTCATTTTATTTCGTTAACGAACTGGTTATATCAGTTAATATCTCGTTTAATAACAACAATAAAGGAATGTCTAAATTTTTATTCTTGATCTGATTATGATTTATTTAGATTGTAGCTGTTAAATAGTTTCTTGACATTTTTTTTTTATTTCCAAAATATTAAGACTTTGTTTGGGACGTCGGAAGGCGACTTTCTATTTTCTAATATCACAAAGGAATATCATAAAAATAAATACGCTTTTGCAAAATCGTTTAACAAAGAATTTGTTCTATCCCCGGATTTTCGTCAAGATCTGCTATGTTTGGATTTAACTTTTAATTAAAAAAAAAAAAACGATACCGAAAGCGTAACGCTCTCTGGTATCGGCACATAAGAAACCGTATAATAAAATGCAGTCCGACGGCTGATTTTCAACTCACCATCTTGAGATTGTCCCCGACTGAGCTATACTCAGTTTCACGATACACAGGGTGTCACAAAAGAAAATTTACACGGTCTTTTTTACCGAAAAGATAAGCTAGGCTTCGTCGAACGCTCATTTTCCGCCCAAAGGTAGAGCTAGAGGTTGCAACTAGATGCCGAAATTTCAGCCCGATCCGATATCTTAATCAAAAGTTATAAGTGATTTTCTGAAAATTTCAATGGGAAAACGAAGCCCATTTTTGCCCGTTTTCGGTTTCTGGTGCCCTAGAGCCCCGTGTATTCGAAAACTCCGTCGGCCGCCATTTTCCCATTGAAATTTTCAGAAAATCACTTATAATTTTTTATTAAGTTATCGGATCGGGCTGAAACTTTGGCATCTGGTTGTGACCTCTAGCGCGACCTTTGGGTGGAGAATGAGCGTTCGGCGATGCCTAGTTGATTTTTGCGGTAAAAAAGACAGTGTAAATTTTCTTTTGTGACACCCTGTATTTTTGAACTGCGCAGCATCCTGCCCCCGCGACCCAAAAAGTGCGTCGGAGCAAGGCACGTGATAACAGTCCACGGTCGAGGCCAAGGCGGCCTCGTTACCGTCTCTAAAACAGCGCTGTCCGTGACAAAAATGAATTCAAGGCTTCTTTTTCTTTTAACGGCAACTGGCCCTGTCCGATTACATCTCTATCGAGAATATGAGTTTCAGTTACATTTAAAACCAAAAAGTGACACAACATTTGTATTCCCTCTAATTGTTTTTCTTCTTGTGGCGCCGTGGCCGTTGCCAATCACAGCCGTGTAACCGACCGCTGCCGTTCGAAAACATTGCCCTGACTATAGCGAGCTGTTGATCGTTCGCGCTCTCCCGCTGCGCTCTCTGCAGCTCGCTACGATGCCCAAAACTCTAGAGTCAAGGCCATAGGCGCGCAGGCGCAGTAGTGGCTTTTTCGTTGCGGGGGGCTTAGCGGAGTGGGAAACGCGGCCTTCTATAACTCCCTGTTAGAACACGCCACAGACCCGCTGATAAATTAAGGGTCGGGTTGTCCAATGAACTGATCCCCAAGAGCTCGCAACTCTAGCGGACGGCAGTGTTGGGGCGCTGGACGTTTGTCCGAAGTTAGTTAGCTTCGCGGCAGAGAGCCCCTGGCTACTAGACGAGAGCCTTTTCCTCCGGGCCTCGCATTTGGCACAGTGACACTCACAGTCTAGTGACGTGGGTGTCAAATGCCTCTCTCCGACGCTCTTATTGGGGTCGCGGGGGCCGAAACCTCCACACTTCGTAAAGTAATTGTGAAACGGAGTATAGCTAGGGACGGCTGTGCTCTCAATGCCAAGAAACATATTGTAAAAGCTTGGTTTGCTGGGCAAGTTGGCTATGGGCATTCATATTAAAAATATCGCAAAAGAGACGGGACAAAAATACGAAGAAGCACACAAGACAAGTGCTATTTTTGTCCTGTGTGCTTCTTCGGCCGTCTTTTTTGCGCTATTTCAATATGAAAGCCAAGAAACACCCTTTCGCGCGGCATTCAAAGGCCGGGCGCCAAGGCGTGGTCGAAAACCTTGCGGTCTTGAACTTTTTTTAGCTTGTTTTCAAACGTCTCGCATTTGTATTGGCAAGCCCAAAGAGCCACGCGGAACGATTGCCGTGCGGGCATTGTAAACGAGAAAGGGGCTGTACGACACGAGAGCGCACGACGGGAGAGCGTCGACAGGAGAGCGCGCGACAGGAGAGCGCTGCGACACCAGAGCGCACGACGGGAGAGCGCCGCCACACGAGAGCGCGTGCCATTAGAGCGCGCGTCACGAGGGCGCATGTGCGCGCCTTGGGAATGGTCGATGTTGGAGTCCTCAAACACATGTTTTCTCGGATCGAACGCTTTACGTCATTTTATTCGTTGACTACGCAGACCTGTGGGAAGTGTAGAAAATAAAATTTTCGCAAACTCGAAATGAAGAAGCAAGATACAGAGTTTCGAAAATATAGTTGTTTATCAAATGCAATTCCAGAATTAAAAAAAAAAAAAAAAAGTTTTAAAGATTGAATGATTGCGCGAAATCGCGGAGATTGTCTCGCATGCACCTTTGGTAGTAGTCTTCAACACGCTTGCTCAGATTCTTCGCAACGCGAACGTAGGGGGCCTTGCTGCTCCTTTGAGGTTCTCCACAAAGTACATCCGCCAGCTTCTGCTTTGTCAAGCTCTGCTCGCTTTGGAAGGCGGCCACTAGCTTGTACGTGTGGAATGCATTGTGCCCGGACTTGACGTGATTGTTAATCCTCGTTGGACACGTACATATTTTACCGTATATTGCTACTTTTATTATCCACTAACCTTGAACTGTGCGCATATCGTAAAAAACATGCACAAAGCACAAATCCCTACATTAAACAAATATCGTTTTGATAAAAGAATAAAACGCCCTGTATGTTGCGTATAATTGACTATATATTGGTTAAGCAACTGATGTGCAAAAAACTCCGCTATCCGAGAAAACATGTGTTTGGAGACTTCAATGTCGACCATTCCTAAGGCGCGCACATGCGCTCTCGTGACGCGCGCTCTCCTGTCGGCGCTCTCGTGTCGTGCGCTCTCGTGGCGCCCTTGCAGAGAAAGGGGGGGTGGGGGGGGGGGGGGGGGGGGTCCTAGCTTTTGAGTTTGTCATGCTGCGTCATCTCCTAGGAATTGTCAGAAATAGGAGAGATTTCTCAACACACTTGCTTTGTAGCGAGGCGGTGCCCTTCCGTCGCCGTTTTCCTCTTCCACCGTGGTCTGCACGTGGAAGAAGGGCAAAGCAAACTTATCCACAACGTAAAACAAAAGAAAACCAGTCGGACGAGCCTTCACCCGGCACCCTCAAAACGAATGCCGATAACTGGGAAGGCCTATCATTCATTATGTGCTTACCAGCATTTGTCAGAATATTCAAACATCCTTTTTTTTTCAGATTCACCTTCTTTAAACATTTTGCTTTGCATCGAGCACAAAAAAAATGCTCTACAGTATTATTTTTTCCAACCATATATTATATAGCAATATTCGTTGTATCTTTCATAGCAGTCGTCGTAATTTCCTACACAATTAATAATCAAAGCCGACATATTTTCTTCATTTATTTTTTTTATTATTTGTATGAACTGTTGAATATTCTTATTTTATGCTACAGGGGTTTGATAGATGGTGATCCTAAAGAGTCTTCTTCCAAAATATAGAAGTTTCGAAGAGTATCGGAATTTTGGCCATTCCCCCGAAAAATAAAAACAATGTGTGAAACAAAAATGAAAATGCTTATATTCCTTTTTGTTTAAATGTTGCACGAACGAGAGTACCAATGAAGGTAATGAATAATTGTGCCAGATGTGTAAATCATATTTATGACGACTTATCCTTCCAAAAGCTATGGTCTATATATTACACCATAGTTGAAGTATACGCTTGATTTTTATATAGGATACATTCTTCTCACGTATGAACTATTTTTCTGGTCTAATATAAATAATTTTAATTTATTTTAGTGATTGATGGGGTGTTTCTGCTAGGCCGTTGGCTGCGCTAACATAGAGGCAGAAAGGCTTTCAAGACTCAGCAATTTTCATTTGTATAATTTCGATAGGAAGACAGTCTAACTATTCTTTATTTCACCATGCTTCAGATGGAGGCACGCCTCTTCTAAAAATAGTGCACAGACAATAACCTCCATTTAAACTCTTGCAAAACCAAAGTTACCGGATTTTTTCGGCAAAATCAAAATACCCTTTTTCGCGTATTGCTTTGTAGCGCGAACATTTTCCACGTGTTGCTTGAAACTGAACTAAATAGCCTTTTGCTTGGGTTAAAGTATGCCCTGAATACTGATATTCGTGTAATCAAAGTTGTTCGCTAGTTCTTTCGCACGTTAGGTCTAGCACACTGCATTAGGAAGGTATTCATAAAAACGTCGACCTTTTTTCGCATTGTTCCTTTTTATATCTAAAAAAAGTAGACTTCAGTCAACTATCTGTACTTTTTTGTTCAATATACATTGCTTAACTGTAAGGTTAGTTAATAATCCGTCAACATGTTGAGCATACACTAGAGTCAGAAAAAAGTAGATTTTTTTGTTGTTTGATATCGACATGGTTTGATTAACGTGTGTAAGTGGCCAGCTGAACGGAATCAAACAAAACACAAACACATTGATGCATTTAGAGCGTTAGAACAGCGCCTTTGTTGAATTTCGCCTTTTTTTCAATTTTCTGCCATGCCGGGGAGTCACAAAGCTTTTCTTTTCCTTTTCTGCTGCACTGATTCTTAATTTCCAAATCTTGGTGGTCAGTCTTCTTTTTCATCTTTCTTTATCGTCATTTTCCACTTCATTATGTACATCTCATTAATCGTCTGCTATCAAGATATAGATATATATATATATATATTTGTTCAAGTTGCGAACACGTGTCTCCCGTAGGAACGGTGCCTCTTTCTTGTGTACTGCAAGTAGCGCAGTGTACGCTGTGCAAAAGAATGTCTGAAAGGAAACGCACGCTTTTATTTATGAAAATGCATCGTAGCAAAAAAAGACACATTTGTCAATGGCCTTGCCTTCGAGGTTACTTAGGTCCCACTAGTTCCAATAAACAAGCGTAAAATGAAAAAAAAATCTTGATTGAATATCGTTGCACCTCCCATTTAAGTAAACGCCCATACGGGAATGCGCCTTGAGAAGCTGCCTTCAAATAATCTGGGTGCTAGCTAAAGTGGGCGGGAATTATGCTGAAGGCGAGAATGTTTACGGATGTCGTGAAATTTTTACAAAAATCCACAATTTTTCTGCCAATCTAGTTATATAATAGTGGCACCTTGGATGATCTCACTACATGCGACTCATTTACTGCGGTAAATACACACTGAAGTCTATCTTTTTCTTTTTCAGATAAAGCGTCTTCTGTTTCCGTGCCAACGAAGGCACTGCTGATATTCTTAGCAGCCTTCGTCGTCGTGCCCATTCATATATTCCTTCAATAAATTATGTCTGTACGGCATAAATATATTAGACAAAAAAAACATTCAACAACTTTTTTTTTTTTTTTTACAGATACGTTGCTACATTGATTGCGAAGGTGTGACTTCAAAATGAAATTCAACTGTTTTGAGTCAGGTTTCTAAAAATGTTCCAATTATTGTATGATATGAGAGGGGAAAGGGTGGGGGAGGGAAGCAATGGAAGCTTGAGTGAGTGAGTGAAAAGACGTTTATTGGCACTGGTGGATAGAGGAGTCAACTTATTGACAAGTTTAAGGATGGTTGGTTAGGCGGGACATTGGCGATTTACATAACTCCGTTACAGCTGTGGTCCCGCCGTGGGGGAACGAACCCTTATATGTGCATGTCCAGCCCGGTCTCGCTCAGGTAACTGAGCAGGCCGGACAGGACCGCGACGCGCTTGTCCCTTTCTCCCTCAGGTCGACACCAAGCTTCGAAGGAGGTGGGGCGGAGTTGTTGGTCTAACGCGTCCAGGGCTTTCGTTCTCTCCTCGTGGAAGTTTGGGCACTCCCATACGAGGTGATGCTCGTCGCACTCTACGTCGCGATTTGTGCAGTAGATGCAGCCCTTTGAGCAAGCTTCCTCTTCTCGCCGCAGCTTTCTTGATAACAAGCTGTAGTCGTGGTCTATTGCAATCGAAGCGCCGTCAACTCTCTTCTTCCTCTCGCGGGCCGCCCGCTCCCATCGCTGGGTGCGGGCCGGCGTGATGGCGGCGTGGGCCCTGAGTCTTCGCAGCTTGACCGTCTGATGCCGTCGAAAGAAACCCAAAGGAATGTTCGCTTCAAGGAGCTCGCCTTTGGAATTTAGCTTCATCTTTACTTCTTTTCATCGCCAGTTTAATGTTGAGGACGGTGCCCTCGGGGTCGTATAAGTTGAAAGCGGACGATGGCGGTAGCACAGAGGGGGCCGCAACCGGGTCCTGGCGTCGAAGGTCGATACGATTAAGCTCTTCGATCACCGCCCGGTGTGCCTTCTCGTTACCGTCTATGCCCGCGTGACCAGGAATCCACTCTACGCTTATGGAGAGTGGGTTCGGGTCGCGTCGCTCCAGTTCATGCGCTAGCCGGAAGATCTCTCCGAGTGCGGCGTGTGCCTTGACCTGCGTTCTAAGTGCCCTCACGGTTGCCTGGGAGTCCGTGAAAACGCGCAATTTGTGAAATACATCGCTTGATGACACTGCCGTGTCCTTGATGGCTTCGAGTACGGCATTTACTTCGGCTTCCTGCGCGGATCCACAGTGTTGCAGTTCCTTGCATTTCGTCACGTGTTCATAATGCCATGCCGCTGTGGTCGCCACTCCATCCTTGAACGCGGCATCGACGTATACTCGAAGTTCGTCGTCGCCGTCGCCTCCCTTTTCTTCGTGCCGCCGGGCAAACTTGCGTCTTCTACCGGCGTTAGTCGTTGAATTCATCCTTCTCGGGATTGGACAGGCCGGGGTGACCATCGTCTTCTGCCATGGTGGGATGGGGTCCGGTATTAGTGATTGAGCGGTCTGCGCGCACAGAGAGCTCCACGGAGGCATGAGTTCTAATAGGGCCCTGCCCTGTCGGGTGTGCGCCAGTTTGGCACCGTAGGTTCGCTCCTGATTCTGCTCGATCCCTTCAAGGGAGAGCATCGGGACTGCCTCGTGCAGTAGGTCCAGGCGTGTGCACTTCGGCAAGCCCGAGATGCAGCGTCGTGCGTCGTTAATCAATGTTTCCAGTTTGGCCCGCTGAGCGGTGTTGAATTTGTAGAAACGGAGGCCGTACGAGATCTTGGATATAAAGGCGGCTTGGACCACGGTCTTCGCTAATCTTTCTTCCAAGACCCCGGCCCGTGTCGCTAAGCGTCGGACGGTCGAAAGTCCTTTCTTCCACGTGCTTCGCATATGTTCGATCCAGGCGCTTGGGTTGCCGCCCGAGTGGACGTTCACCCCTAGAATGGAGTGCTCGGCCACTTTGTCGATCTTCTGACCGTCAAAGCGCAGGTCCGAATCGATCTTTTCCCAGCCTTTGCCAAAGGCTAAGTATCTTGTCTTTTCAGGTGACGGGTGTAGACCGACCTCCTTCAGGAAGTCGCTCACCACGTCAAGGGCCCTTTGGATCGTTGTCTCGGGAGGGGGCGCGTTGTCACTTCCCATAGTCCACGCCGTGATGTCGTCCGCGTAGACTGTGAATTTCAAGTCCGGAATGACGGCGAGCCACCATAGAAGCGGCGCCATCGCCAGGTTGAAGAGCACCGGTGAAAGCACTGCTCCTTGTGGCACGCCTATTTCATTCGTCTTCTGTTCGCTGCTACAGTGCTTGCCGGTCTTGACCAGGTACTTTCGTCCGCTCAGGAAGGCCTTGATGAGGTTCAGGGGTCTGCCCCGCACGCCCAGTTTACGGGCCGTGTCAAGAACCGTCGCGTAAGGTAGGATGTCGAAAGCTTTTTTAATGTCCACTGCTACCAGGAGTTGTGGGTGGCAATGCGTTGGCCGGTTCACTAAGTACTCACGAATGAGGTCTAAGCTGTCCTGCGTGCCAAGGTTCTTGCGGAACCCCGTCTGGGCGGGATGCAACACTTCTCTTTTATGCTCAATTATCCAATCGATGCGCGCGAGCACCATACGCTCCACCAGTTTGCTGAGAACAGATGGAAGCGAAATTGGGCGCACGTTGCTCGCGCAGTCCGGCTTCTTCCCTGGTTTGGGTATGGGGCACACCCAGGACAGTTTCCACTTTTCCGGTATGTTTCCCTCGTGCCACGCGTTGTTGATCGATTTAAGCAAGTTATGTTTGACCACCTCCGGGAGGTTTTTGAGCATGGAGTTGGTAATCCCGTCAGGGCCCGCCGCACTCCGCTCGTTGCCCCTGTCGATGGCTGCCTCCATTTCCCACATAGTAAAATCTGCTTCGTACTCTTCGGCTTTCGATTCTTCGGGTTCATAAATTTTGGGGTCCGGGCTCGTGGCTGGCTGCGAGAAGAAGACATCTCCGATCTCGTCCAGTATCTGTGTGATTTCCTTGCCTTGCGCGAGGGCCATGTTTGGTGCTGTGTTGCCGCCTTTGCTCTTGCCCAGCATCGCGTTACAGACAGCCCACATGCGTCTGAGTGACATCCGTTCGTTGAACTCTTCGCAAGACTTGATCCAGTCGTCCCTGCACAGCCTGCTGGCGTGTCGCTGCGCCTCCTTCGCGTACCTGTTGGCCTTGCGAATATCCCGTCGTTTGCGGGTCCGACGGTAGCGTCTCAGGTGGTTGGTTCTTTTGCGCCATAGGGATAGTAATCTGGTATCCGGAATGGGCGCTTCTTTTTCGATTAGGGTTTCGACTGTTGCGGCCTTGGCCGCGTCCCTAATCAGTTTTGTCAGGTCATCTAATTTGGTGCCCGTGGATCCTTCTAGAATGGTGCGAAAGTCGTCCCACACTGTAGTCTTTGCCGTCCTATGCTTCTTGTGTCGCTTTGCCCTGCCGACGATACACGTCTCAATAGGGTGGTGGTCGCTGCCCCACGCGTCCTCGAAAACTCTCCTTTCGATGTTCCTTGCAGTATGAGGGTCGGCCCAAGTTAGATCAGGCGTGGTGTCTTGTTGGTTGATACTGGGCGCGGTCCGCGTCTTGGTGCCCGGTTCATTGATCAGGACGAGTCCCATATCGGTGGCCCTGCGCAGCAGCTCGGCACCTCGTGCTGACGATTTCGCGTAGCCCCATTCTTCGTGTTCGGCATTAAAGTCTCCTCCGACGAGAATCGCGTGCTTTCTGTTCTTACCGTACTCTCGTACCAGCTTCTCCACCCAGCCGTGGTCATCTCCGCTCTCGTTTTCCTTGCCGTCGAAGTCCTAGGCCGGTAGTACACTGACACCATCAGGATCGGGCCGTCGCACTCGCTCTCCACCAGGACGGCCACTACCTCTTGCGAGTCGGTGCACCATTCCCGCGTGTCCACTTGCTGTTGGGGTAGGTCTTTGCGAACCAAAATAGCGACTTGCGGTTGCACTCTGGTCTTGCCTTTAACGGTCAGCGTCACACTCGGTTGGTCGTACTTGATGTAGCCCGTCAGTTTGATATCGGCCTCGTGCGTTTCCTGAAGCATAATAGCGTCTACAGGAATCTTTCGTTCGTGTAATCGTAGCTTGAGTTCGGACTTTTTGCCGCGCAGCCCCCGGCAGTTCCATTGAAGGGCGGTAAACGTCTTCTCGTTCTTGTAACGTCTTTGGTGTTGGCTCATAATTCGTTTATTGGGCCGGGGCCGCCGTCCCTATCCCATGCTGGGTAAACATAATCTGTAGTTGTTGCTGCATCTGCTGCATCATGACTTGTAGCTGTTGCTGAAGTTGCTGCTGGAGCTGTTGTTGCCACTGTTGTATTCTGTTCTCTACGAGTTGTAGGAGATCACCGCCGCTTGGGGTCGTGCCGGGAAGGCTGCCTGAGTCTCGCGGGTTAGGTTGCGTCGGCGGCACGTTCCGCGGCGGGTATTGTTGTCGATCTTGTTGTGGTGCCGCCACAGCGGCTTCACTGTTTGTTGATTTTGCCTTGGTGGCTGGGACTTCGGCTTCTTTCTTCTTTTGTTCCAGGACTCGTTGGTAAGTTACGGGGCAGCGTTGGCTCCGGCGACGTGCTTCGTCGGTCTTCTGTTGCTCAATTTGGAGTCGCTGCTCGGCTTCTCGTTTACATTTTCGGTCAGCTTCGGCCGTGGCCTTGGCTTGCGCTCGACGGGTCTCTTGTTCCTGACGGAGTTGATTTTCGTACTCCATCTCCAATTGTTGAATCTTCTGCAGTATTCTGCTGCTACTCTCCCTAAGTTGGGCAAGTTCCGTCGCCAGTCTGCTGCTGCAGCCGCTGGGCGTGCCTAAATGGGAGACAGAGTCCATGTTCATTGCCTTCGAATCTAGTGCTTGTCTGTAAGTCGGTTTTGGCTTTCGCTGTTCGGCCTGTTGCTGCTAATGCGGTGTGAGGGAGGGGAAGTCGTCCGGGTTATATGGAGCCCGGTTGGAGGCCCCGCCTTTTTTTGCAGCGGTGGACACCGGGCCGCCGCCATGGTTGCGTCTACCGTCCGCCGCTCTCTTCTGGAGTTTGTCGTCCGCTCGGTTCCTGGCTTGACACGCTTCGATTTCGAAAACCGTGTGGCCAGTTTTCTTGCAGTTGGGGCAGTACTTGCCCTGGCAGGGTTGGTTGTTGGGGTGGACTTCACCGCAAGTTTTGCAGCGTTGTTTGCGCGTGCAGACCGTGGCCTTGTGTCCCAGTCCATGGCACTGTAGGCAGACGACTGCTGTAGGCTTGTAGGGAAACACGTTATGGTACCTTCCGAAAAGTCGGAGGCTCCTTGGGATACCTTGACCTTCAAATGTGATTAAGTACGTTCCGTTCTTGCCTATGGGTCTGGCGTGGATGATCTCGTGGTAGTCCGCTATGGCGTTCTCGACAATGCCGCGTGCCGCGTCGCCGGGTGAAACGCCGTGTATCACTCCTCTCGGTTGGCTGCCGGTTGTGGATCTGTAGACCGTCACTTCGATCTTCTTGTCGGGATCCTCAGTGGGTAGCTCCTTGAGCGCTATGAGGTCCTGAGCGTGTTGTTCCGTTCGCACGGTAACTGCGATGGAGTTGTTCCCGTTGCTGACAGCGTATCCGATCTGATCGTTTTCGCACGGCGAACTTAGGATTTTTCGAAAAGTGCTCCACAGGAGCCACGAGTCCGTATTGGTGATATTCACAGCCGCGGTAGGCTTGGTAATGACAGTGTACCTTGTTCCGTCCTGTCGTTGCTGACGCCGGCTGGGCCGGCTTCCGCGCTGAAACTTTTGCTTGTGATAGTTAGGAATTTGCCACTCCTCGTTGCTGCTGCCGTATTCGTCATTGCAGCCGCTTCTTTCCATGTCCTCTTCTTTTGCCTCGATAATGGCGTCTTCCTTTGTCAAGTCTTCCCCTTTACACTTCTTTGACACCGACGATTCCCGTATTCTTCGGGTTTCTTCACCACTGGCTTTGCCTAGCGGATTCCCGGCTTCTATCTCCATTCTCGAAGTTTCCGCTGTAATGCGCGATGGGCCGCCGCTCACGGAAGCCGCGATTGATCCGTTGACTTGACTCGACGTCATGATGTCGTCAGGTACGGGCCCCTTGGACGATGCTTCGCCTCCTCCGGTTAGGCCTAGTACTGGCGGCCGCTGGAATGGCCTGCCGCCATCACTGGTAGTCGTAATTATAGGTCTATGAATGACAGTTCTCTCACCCGATTAAGACGAATCGATTATCAGCGAGATCCTTGAAGCTTCCAAACCTTCGTAAAAACTTTTGACGCCAAAAGAAGCGCCAGAAAAACCGAAAAGATAGAGTGAAAAGAGCTCGATGAGACACGTCCGATCGCCTCTGTGTCTTCTTCTTTCTCCGAAGCTTGATACTTCAGCAGCCAGCGGTAAAAAAAAACAAAAAAACACGCACTGAGTGGACAAAATAAAATTATTATTTTTGTGTATGGCCTGGGAAACATTTAGGCGCTGGAGAAAATTAGTCATCTGCGTTAAGTCCTTGTTTTTGAACGCTATTAGTTTACGTTCCAACCATTAAAGGTACGTGTAAAAAGCGCAAGTACGCACTCGATCCCGCCACACCACCGTCGCCGTTTTTTTCTTCCGTTCGTCTTATACTTATGTTTATCGGGGTATATGTTCAAGAAAATAATGCATGTGAATTGGAATCCGTTATGTACAGAGAACGTACTCTTGAATGAAATACTCGGTATTCGTCCCGGCACCGATATAAAAGGAACACATTATAGACGCTTTGCAGCAGCTGTGCATGGGCGCCGCCATAAGCGACCTTCAGTTTTTGTTTCCTCTTATTCCGTTCGCTTCACGTCATCATTACCACAGCAGAACAGGTTATTGCCACTTTAGGTGCTACTGCGTCCTTTTCCTCATCATAGACCTCTTTGGAGGCTCATAAACGCCCGCTTCATTGGCTCGGCATCTCGGTAAAACAGGAGAAGGTCAGCTATGGCGGCTCAAACTGGCGCGTGTGCAAAGCGTCTATAAACGGCGTGGTTCCTCGGAAGAATGAAACAGTGTTGCGGAGAGTTCAAGGTCGGCTGTTTTTGGGTTCACAGGAGTTAAGGTGCAACCCCACCGTGCGTGAAGTATTGATGCTTTTTTGACGGCTTATAACTGTTTTTCTCTGTATCTTACAATTATAAAGTTAATGACAAATTAAAGAGCTGTTTTTCAGCAATCCTTTAATGTCTCGATGTTACGATTACTTTTAGTTGTTAGTTAAGTAATCAGCTCTTAATAGACCACAGTCTCTTATATTGAAAAAAAGATTTCTCGAGTTATAACGTCCCATATCGCCCACGATATTTTACGTGAGCGTTCGGTTGGATGTAATAAATTAAAAACGTAAGCAACGAACTGTCCAGATATTGTATACTTTAAAATAAAAAAAAATAAAGTTTAAAATGATATTCTTTTATGGCGCTATAAAAACGGAATCACGTCAAATAATCAAAATAACGCGACATTAAATTATGAAGCATCCTTGTATGTTACATTTTCCAGAACTTCCATATTGATATATTACACGTAAAAAAAAGTTATAAGACTTTAAACTTTTCCCATTCAGTTACGGCAAATTGTAGTTTCTTAATATAAAATACAGATGGCGACACATGTTCAAGAAAAGCTTGATGACCATGCGCCAGATGTCAGGGTGTCAGATGCCTGCATGCCCGCAGTGAGCGAGCCAGATATGTAAGAACAACAAGCGCGAGGCTGCGGGGGCACCACAGCTACTTTCGCGCGCGTTCCACTGTGCGTCGGTACACATGTCCGACGCAATCCAAATTAAATGGGCGCCACGAAATGTATTCTGCGATTTCAGATTCCGCCACAAATGCGAAAACATTTTTATGTTTTTATCACTTGCAGAAATCATTTTCGCAATCAAACTATGCTTGTCGGAATGGTTCGACTATATTTTGTTTCAAAAACCACCTCGGTGGCTCTTAAGTGGCAATGATATTAAAATAAAACACAAAACATTAAATTGTATCAGTGTCTCTGAGCCAACGCACTGGCCCATGGACCCATATTTGTCGGGTGTAAATATATGCCGAGGTGCCCGTAATCCGACGAAGGCCAATCTGAGATTTCGGTTCCACATCAAAAGGTCTCCAGGTAGTCAAAATAACCCCGCTTTTTTATTATTGGGGCGAGTTAAGTGATTTTTGTTAGTTTGGCTTGTGAAACCCCAAGATCTGAATATTTGCTTTACTATACTGTAGTTTGGAGCGCAGCCAACGCTACGGGCTGATGAAGCCAGTGAAGCAGCGCCAAGAGCTCGAGGTTAAGCTGTTCGTTCTCTTTCTGTGCATATGCGGCCGGGCTAAACTAGAGCCACTAAATAAGCTACGCTTCATAAACATCTTGGTGCTTAAAATGATAGTTGTCAGTTATCTGAAGCTTTATCTGAAATCACAGGAAACGCTTTTCCGTCCTCCACAAATGTATAAACAGTTCGCGACAAAGCAAAGCAATATTACATGAGCTTCCTGACACCGAAACTAATGCTGAGAAAGTCGTACTCTTGTATCATGACGATCGGCAGTTGCTCTGATTTGTTACTAACCACCAAGATGGCGGCGCCTACAACATTATCGGGTGGAAAAGTGCCGATACTCTAAGAGTAGCTCATTTGGTTTAGCTCACAGGCTAAGCCCAGTGCGGTGGGCGATCGTTGGCCGAGTGTCTTGTGGCACCGCAGATCAGAGCACGTGGAGATATGCTCGAGCGCGAGTTCCGTTCAAACCACGGAGCTCGCGTTGCAGAAACCTCGATGCGTTGATCTTTCAAGTATACCTCAAATGCGCCAGTGTACGAGGCCCGCCTCTCGAGCGGTCCTTGGAGGCAAATGGCGTTGCAGTACTAAAATGACTGGCCCTTGAAAGCGAATGGCGGCGGAGCACCCGCTCGTGGCACATGTCTTGCGCGTATCCACAACAATAGGCGGTGCTTGTAAAAAACGCCATTATCAAGGGGCTTTAGCAGGGACTCTGGGTTCAGTCGCCCATCTGCATGCTACCGTCGTGCGATCGTCTACTACATATACTGCGTAATGCACGTTAAAGACACCGAGCTAACAGTTGTACTGCACTTTTTATAATCTTCAACGGGTAACAATGTCGCCCTACGAAACTGCTGCTCTCTAAAAAACCAACGACTAATTTTGAATGCACAGTTACATTGCATTTTTAATGTGTGTTTTGCGTGTTCGCGTTCTTTTTTTTTTTTTTTTTTTGTCTACATCTTTGATATGCGGCTCTTACTTAGGATGAAACAGACTATAGTTGTCGGACTTCTGGAAAGGTATTATATAACTAGGAAAAAGGGCACCTGAATGCAAAAGACAATAAAAAAACGCACCCAGACATAGGCGCGCTTAGTAAAAATAATTGAAATAATATAATTGATTATAATTGTGTTTTCAAAGGTTTGAGCGCACCAAAAGCTATAAAAGCGAGCTCAATGCTTTGGATGGTGTGCTTGTTCACTGGAAGTGTAGTTCAGGGCAGTATGCTCGCACTTGTATGTCCCGCTTCGCTCGCACGATAAAAACAAATACTTTACTCGTAATGTATTAGTGAAACAAAGCTTACCTTCTGTATATGTGCAATGCCCTCAGTTTTCGCGTGATTACACGCTTGTTTATCATTATTGTTTTTGTTTTCCACTGCGATTCAGTTCGTGCTTTTTTGTGTGCTACATGCATTAGAGACCAAGGTAACCCAGGAGCATTCTATTTCGCGGATTGTAGAAAAAACCTATGCAACTTGCCACGTGTGCCACAATCAATACAAAATATTCTAAGCTTCACATGTGAGCGCTTGTCTGGGTGAACATTGTTGTTTGTCAAGAACAATTGCGATTCTATGAAATCACGTGGGAAAAACTCGTTCTAAGCACGCGACCGTTGGCATGCAGTGAATGCTCATAATCGGCGCCGAGATGATTAGTAGCAGTCAGCAGGTAGAGTTTTCCCATCAACCCATAGTTAGAATGTTTCCTTCTTTCTGTTCTAAGCAATCAGGAGACAACTTACACCAAATCTCAGGGTAATAAAGTACTATGAGCGTTCAAACATAACGGCCTGAGCAGTATATGTGTACAAGCTTTGGCTTTTGAAGCTCCCTTAACTTTCAATACGCTCAACGCTATAGTGTAAAATGTAGGGCTGTTTCATTCTTAATCAGCGTACCATATGCGTGCCTAAACTATATTTTATACAACGTCAAACTCTACTTGTTTGCACCTTTTTCAGTTATGCACAGCACTACTAGCGCGCATAAATCACCAATTTAAGACTGATACAGGATGTCAGAAAAACAATTTACAGGGTCTTTTTACCGTAAAAATAAACCACGCATTGCCTAACGCTCATTCTCCGCCCAAAGGTAGCGCGAGGTCACAAACAGATGCCAAAGTTTCATCCCGAACGAACACCTTATTCAAAAGTTATAAGCGATTTTCTGAACATTTCTATTTGAAAATGGAGCCCATTTTTGCCATTTTTCGATTGCTGGTGCCATAGAGCCCCATATATTCGAAAACTCCGTCGGCCGCCATTTTCTCATTGAACTTTTCAGAAAATCACTTATAACTTTTGATTGAGGTATCGGATCGGACTGAAACGTTGACATCTAGTCGTGACCTCTATACTCTGTTTCATACTTAGTGTGCAACGCTCTCAAAGCTACTGGCGCGAGCATGGGGCTTGACCTCGTTGATCATTTGCACGTGTTCTCGCGCAAACAAAACCATAGATGAAGCCACGCGCTCGCGCCAGTAGCTTTGACAGTGTTGCACGCTAAGTATGAAACGGAGTATAGTGCTTCCTTTGGGCGGAGAATGATCGGTCGGCGACGCCTAATTTATTCTTGCGGCAAAAAAAAGTATTTTTTTGTGTGTGCGACACTTTGTACATTGCTTAAACTATGTGCAAAAGCTATCCACAGACCCAGAATCCTTGACTGGGCAGTCATTGTATTTATCACTGGATTCGTATTAAAAATAATTCTTATCAGTTATTGCTGTGAGTTAATTTTTAACCTCGGCATTTTTTACTATTATGACTCCCGCATCAGTCCTACTCTGAGTTTACCAAACTCAACATCTGAACCTGAGTGTCATTTTTTATGTTTTCCAGTCTCGTGGTTTTTGGTCAAAATAAGCAACTAGCTACCTAAACATCTGAACCTGACCGCCCAAAAAGTAGCTCATTTGTTTTGATTTTTTACGTAGTTAATTCATCAAACTAGAATTTTTTGAAATTTAAGTATATCACGTCATCACGTTTTCCTGGAAATTCACGAAGAGCCTAACACGTGCACGACAATAGGGCCGGCCAGTCACATTACCGCCCGCAGAGCCGAGAAAGCAACAGTCGATCACGGACTTTAGAAGATTCACGTTCATTCTTGCACCAGACGTAACTTTCGCCCTGCCTTCTTGTTCTCGAAAGTGCCAGTTCATCCTCGCCCTGAGCGCGCGACGCTCGAACCTTTGCCGAACTTTCGAGATAGTGACGCATTGGAGATAAGCAGCTGCCCGCGACCTTGTCGAGTCAGTCTCGCTCTCGCTCTCTGTTACGGTGCCGAATCGCCGCCTGCTTTTCTGTTGGCTCGACGTTCTTTCTTTACTTTTTATGTTTGGCATAACTTCGCCGTTTAATCCTTTATTTTTTAGTTCACTGCTCGTCCTCTCGTCACCTTCATTCGTGACAATATAAATCTGATCACATTGAAATATGTGCAATCGGTTGCTGAAATCTCCGATAACGGCGCACAGGCAATTTTATATTTTTCAACGCGTCGGTGCTTTTTGTTGGGCATGTGTCTCGCCATTTGGCTCAGGGCAATTTTCGCGTTTTCTTCTACCCACATTCGCTGGAGACGTGAGCTCGGGGCGTAGGCAACTGGCCCCCTTGCACGAGAACTGGTGCAGCCGTGCGCGTTCCAAAGAAAGCTCGTGCAGAGAAAAACAAGCAAGGGACCAGGGATGTCAAATTCAGGATATGGAAACATACCCCACTGTATCGAAGCGCCACCACACACGATTCCTCGCATTGATGTACAGGCCTAGAAGGCGATCCCACCGCCATCTCTTGGTTGAGAATCACACTAACCAAGGGTGGGGTTGCACCTTAAGACTATAAATATATATTTCCTTTCCCCGTGTCCTGTTTGCTTTTTTTTTTTTTTTTTTTTTGTTTAAAAAGAGTTTAAATTTGTTGATTATTCAGATTTTCGTGGATTCGATAAAACCGTCTCGGTAATACACTACTTCCAAGAATATCTGCATGCAACACTGCGTACCTTGCATTATGGGACATATTTTTCCGTAGTGAGGGGTCGCATGATTTAAATTTTTGATTGTCCCGTTCACTCAGTACTGCATCTCAGCACTGCATAAAAATAAAGTAAGCGCTCTCTTACACTGCACGCATTTATCTTCTTGAGAGCCCTCGTTGAAGCATGCCCCTCCAGCGGCCGCAATGACCTGCATAGACTTAGCGAGGAGTGGGAGTAAGGCCCGCCTGTTCCCATACCTTTCTGGCAACCTGACTACCGTCGCAGAGTGCGGCATGACCCTCCCATGACACGAATTATTTAAGAAGCCAAGAACATTATGAGAGTGGAACAGGATGATCGGCCCAGTACGCTTCTTCGTTTGTTCACTTGCGCTCAAACTCTGATACGTCGGGAGCTCCTTAGAAAACGGGCCCAAGCATTCTAGCCATGTATTAAATGAGGGAGGCTTTATTTTTATGCAGTACTAAAAAGAAGTACTTCGTGAGCGCGGGGTTCAAAATCGAAATTGTGCTACTCGTCCGCATTACCAAAGATGTCTGATGTTGCAACACGGGCAGTGTTGTATGCTGAGATACAAACATGCGCTGGGAGGGTTCACTGGACACCATATTCGTGGGAGAAGTTTCGAGCCCGTGGTCAGAACGACCTCCCATTACGAGGTTGCTAAGACCGGCAATGTTGATGGAGTAAAACGCACGTAGCAAAACAAGTGTACAACCTTGCCATCAGCACGGGCTCAGCAGTCGCGCACGCAGTCATGGCCACTAGTGAATTCTTCCAATATAACTTTTTTCAAGGGTGCCGCCATCTAGAGAATTGCGGCGCCGACGACGCCGTCTAGCGGCTGAAAACAAGAAATACCGGCTGGTTCTGACAGCACAGCTATCTGTGTACGCAACGGTGTGAGTATGAGGGGAACTTATTTAGACTTCCCCTTGTGAACCAAAATTAAAAAAAAACAAACAAGATATATCTAAAGTGCCGAAACCCCTACTATTGCAAAGCTAATTCTGGAAGAGATACGTGAGCCATTTGCGCAGCGGTTATGTATAACAAAGCATTGTGAATGCAGCCTCTAAGCAGTTTTCCGAGGGTGAGGAACATTCTCAAAACCCCTCTTCTTCCTGGTGCAGGCATATCAGGTCACTTAGCGTGTGCATGAAGGACGAGCGCGCGACGCGGGGAAAACGATATACATTTGTTTGTTGTGCATACATATTCATATTCGCGGGGAAATTAACATCACGTTACACAAATTTGTGACGTCATTTTCCCCGCCAAACTTAGCGGCCAGCTGAATTGGTGTTTACATCACGTGACGTCAGTTTCCCCGTTAAATTTAGTGTGAAAATTTCTCGCCAAATTTATGGTTAGGGCCCCGCAGATTTTTCCCGTGTGGCAACAGAATTTACGTCAGGCTTCAAGACGTTATGTGACGTCCCGACTTTGTGCCACGTGACGTAAATTGTTTTGCTACATTTAGGGGGAAACTGCATTGGTGCTGAGGTCTAGTGTCGTCAAATTACGTCACGAAGCCGTGACGTCTTTTCTGTTTGCCCACAGAAAAAATCCACGGGACCCTAGACATAAACAGCTTTGCTGTAAAATAAACACTCAACTTCTCCAAAACCGATCCCAAAACATGCGCATGGAGACTAATAACTGACTATAGTACCGAAGAAAAGGGGGAACTGTGGAGGAGAACAGTGAGTGAGTGAAACATGTCTTTAATATGGAAAGGAGGATCGCCTGCCTTGGCCGAGTAGGTCTTAAGCAGGAGGGGTAGGGTTATTTGGGTTGGGGGGGGGGGGGAGTATGATGATGAATAGGTGAGGTTATATGAGGTTATGTGTCACTGATTTTCTGATGTAATCCATCAGGGAGTCGAGGAGCGCTTTGCGGTGTTGTGGCGAGCCTCTGGGTCGGGCCCATTCGTCTAGCGTCCTCGGTCGGTCTTCCTCACGGAGAACCTTGAGGGCTTCTTGTCTATCTAGACCCTTGCAGTTCCAAAGAAGGTGTTGGAGTGTCGCCATGTTGTTCCCCGTGCAGGTCTTGCACTTTGCTTCTTCTGGTTCCAGCAAGCCAAAGCTCGCCAGTTTCGCTGGAGTGCACGCCGTCTTGGTCCTGATACGACGGACCCGGACGGCAGCCCATCGGCTGTAGCCTGCTGGTATCTCGTCTTCTTGTGGCGGTAGGAGACCCCTCAGGTAGGCCTTCCTCGCCTGCCTGTCGAGTTCGGCCTGCTCCTCCGGATCTACCGTCTCGTGCCTGCCGGATGGAGAGGTCGGGCCAAGCGTGGAGCTATAATGTGCTGCCTCCACTGCGGCCCTGTGTGCCCTCTCGTTCCCGGCTATTCCACTGTGTCCAGGAAGCCACGTTATGTACAACTCGGTGCCCCTTTCTCGAAGCTCCGTCGCCATCTTTTTTATCTTTTTAGTCGTGCGGCCTTTCGCCCTGCTGCATCTGGTCGCGATGATCGCCTCCTGAGAATCCGTAAAAATTCTGGCTTTACTCGCCGTTACTGAGATGCTCAGGATGTCTTCGATCGCCGCAAGAATCGCCCTGAGCTCGGCTTCTTTGACGGATGTGCCCTCCGGAAGCGCTTCGGCCCACCCCTTGTTCCTTCTTGGGTCGTGCCATGCTGCTGCTGAGGCTCCCTCGGTCCGTGCTGCGTCGGTATAGCGTATCTCGTCGCCCCTTCCATGTTCCTCGCACCAAGCTGCATGTAGTCTAGCAGCCCTTGCCCTCTTCCCTCCGTTTAGGGCTTTAGGGAGTGGCCGATGGTCTGTGATTGGCTCATCTTGCCACGGTGGAAGGGACTCTTCAAGTGGGGGTTTGTTCGTTATGTCGTACCCCAAATCCTCTAGAAGTCGACGACCTTGCCTGGTCCGCTCCAGTCGTTGAAATTGAGCGATGTTTTATGCGTCGGCTCTGTCCTCAATACGGCTCATCTGAGCTTCTTGGCGCAGATCTTCGAGTGGCGTGAAGTTGGGAAGACCTGTGATCAACCTCATGGATCGGTGATTCAATCTTTCTAGCTTTTTTCACTGCCCGCGGGTGAGATTTAGCCAGTTGCAGCTATATAGAGCTCTCGACGTGAGGAGGGCTTCCGCCAGGATGCGAAGAGCCTTCTCGTCGGCGCCCCATGACTTGTTGGTTGTTTTTCTAATGAGCTTCAAGCCCTGAACCCAGTTTTTCTCTATATCTGGGAGCCATTTCGAACTTCTCGCCGTTTCCTCGAAGGTGACTCCGAGCATTTTGATATGTTGTTTTCTGCCAATCTCTTGCCCGTTTATCTCAAGTCGTATCGAATTGGCGATTCCTTTCCGATGGTCTCGGGGCCTGGCTACTACCATGTATTGCGTCTTCTCAGGGGACGCTTCCATTCCGAACTCCTTGAGATACTCCAGGACTTGTTCTATGCCGCGTTGCATCGTCCATTCCTGCTCACCTAAGGATCCGCCGCGGGTCCAGAGCGTCACGTCGTCAGCGTAGACGGTGAAACCTAGTCCTTCAATCGTACGAAGTCGGGTTGGAAGACCCGCCATCACCATGTTGAAGAGGACCGGCGATATCACCGCCCCCTGCGGTACTCCTCTGCAGTTCGGCGTCTGGGGACCTTTGGTGTCTCCTATTTTCACCTGGAAGTTTCTATTGCGTAGGAAGTCCTCTATGAAATTCAGTGCCTTGCCTGGAATGCCGCATGCCTTGGCTCCTCTAGCGACAGCCCAATGAGGGACAGCGTCAAAAGCCTTTCGGATGTCGAGAGCAACGACAAGTCGCAGATCTTGCTTATTCTTTTCGGCCATAACCTCTTCGTAGAAAAGTTTGAGGCTGTCATGGGTACCCATTGCCTCTCGGAAGCCTGTCTGTCTGGGATCTAAGCATTCGTGCTTCTCCAAGTACCACTGAATCCTCCTGAGTACGATCTTCTCCATAGTCTTTCCAACGTTAGATGTCAGGGAAACCGGCCGCAGATTTTCAATTCGATCGAGTGGCTTGCCGGGCTTGGGTATCGGAGTCACCCAGGACAGCTTCCAATTCTCCGGCAGCCTCCCCGATTCCCAGACCTGATTGTATTTGTCCAGGAGTCTTTTCTTGGCTTCTTCCGGAAGATTTCTGAGTGCTTGATAGGTGACCCCGTCTGGGCCGGGGGCGCTGTTGGTCTTTGTTGTGAAGAGCGCGTCTATGAGTTCTCCCATGCCAAGCTGTTCTTCCATCCCAGCTTCTAGTGGCATGTCCAAGTCCTCGGCCGTTGCTCTGGGCGTCGTCGGTCCTCCTTCCTTGGGAAAAAAAAAGTTCACCGGCCTTGATTGCCAACTCCTTCTCGCTTATGTTTAGCTTAAGGGCGAGGTTCTGTGCCGCATTTCTTGTCCTACGCTTTCTTCCGTCGAGGCCCCGGTAAGTTCGCCATGCCTTTCCAAGCCCGGTGCGCTGGTTGAAAGGCTCGCAGTGAGTTCTCCATCTTGTGCGTCCTAGTTCCTTCGTGTACCTGTTGGCCTTCGCCGTCACATGGTTTAGCTTGATTTTGTTCCGTAGTGTTTTCTTTTTACCGTATCTCTGGAGCGCTCGTAGCCGGCTAGCCCAGAGATTGAGTAGGTGGTTGTCAGGGGTGGGAGCATCGGGCTTCACCAATATCTCCGTCTTGGCTTCTCGGAGTGCCTTGCGTATGCTCATCTCCACGTCTTGGTCGTCTTCCGCTTCAAGAAGCTCCCTGAAACGGTCCCACTTTACTACCGGTCTCTTCTCCTTATAGCCTGTCCCTTGGGCATGTCTGAGCTTCATTTCCAGAGGGAAGTGATCGCTGCCGAGGGTATCTCTCCATGGCGTCCATTCAAGGTCGAGACATCTCGAGGCCCAAGAGAGGTCCGGGGTAGAGTCCTTTTCCCTCCACTGCTTGGCTAACCTAGTCCTGACGCCGGGTGCTTTCAGCAGCTCCAGGCCCACTGTATTCATGGCTTCAAGGATATCTTTGCCCCTCCTCGTGTTGGTCGTATATCCCCAAAACCTGTGTGGTGAATTGAAATCCCCGGCTACAATAATGGGATCCCCTTCGGCTAGTTTGATCAGCCCTTTGATCCACTGCATCATCTCCCCGTCTACCGCTTTGGTTCCTGGTCTAAGGTAGACAGAGGCCACGGTGATTTTGGTTCGTCCACGCCTGATTCTCGCGGCGACAACTTCTCTGTCAGTTGAGCAGTGGGCTGTCGTATCCAGTTGGGCTTGCGGTATATGCCGTTGGATACCAACGGCTGCCCAGCCCCTCTTAGTTACAGGGCTCTTCTCTCGATATCTAGGGGCCGTCTCGATGGTAGGGTTCGTGTAGAAGTTGTAACATGGTAGTGTCATGGTCGGGGTCCTTGTTTCTTGGAGTAGCAACACATCGGGCGGGGGCTGCGTCTCAAATCGTAATTTGAGTTCTGCACTTCTGGCCGTAAACGTACAACAATTCCATTGGATGATCCGAGTCAGTTCCGTGGCAATCCGTCTAGCGTTGGTCGCGGAGTTACTTGCCATGCTTCAGCTCGGCAATCTCCCTCCTGAGCTCTTCGATGACCTCGAAAAGTGCCTTGAAACCCATCTTCATTTCGGCTTGAAGCTTGTCGACCTCCCTCTCGGCGTGAAAAGTAGATGTTTGTGGCGTTTGTGGTGGTGTAGGATTGGCCCATTCTGGCATCCAGGCAGGCAGGCCTGTCCTGCTTATTTCTCCAGCTGGTTGGGGTTCCTTTGTGCTCGCCAAGGCAGCTGCTGCGTAGCTGTCCCTGGGTTGCGCTTCAGGAGGCTCCAACGCTGGTTTTAATTTTTCCGGAATTTTGCGCTTTGGGCAGATATTGCTGGTAGCAACGTGCTTGCCTTCACAGTTCTGGCATCTGGGTTCTCGGTGACAGTTCTCCATTTCCTCATCATGCAGCTGGCCGCAGTGATCGCACCTTTGCTCCTTCCGGGAACAAACATCGGTCTTATGGCCAAGCCCGTGGCATTTAAAGCACACGATGGGGCGTGGGAGGTACTCTTTCACGCCTAGAATTGCGTTGGAAAAGATTACTGTCTTGGGGAGTTTGTTACTCTCAAATGTCACTAGTACCATGCTTTTGCTTTTCCCGTTCAGTCGTGCGCTGACTATCCGGGACGTCTTACATTTCATGTCTTGCATCAGCGTCTCTGGAGTCTCGTCACGGTTGTCTCCTGGGAGGTAAATGATGCCTCTAATCTGATCTCTCCCGATGTCTTTGTACGGTCGAATCGCGTACTGATCGCCGCCTTTTTGTACCTCTGTAAGCTGAAGAAGCTTTTCTGCGGTTTTTTCATCTTTCGTAGTAAGTGCAATGGTATTTGCCCTTGCCTGATACTGGATCTTAAAATCGTCGTCTTTTGTAACACCCGCATTCTCAGCGGCGCTCACAATGTCTCGAGCCCTAAATGCCACAGCCTCTTGCTTGCACACAGGTTTGAGAACAATGGTCTGTGTCTTCTTTCTAATATCTCGTGCGTTTTCTATTGGAGCAGCTGTGGCTTTGTTTTCTTCTTTTTCGACCGATGTCAGCAATCGTTTGCGCCGGCGTTTAGTCACCGTGCACCATCCGTTGTCCTCGGGATTTGTTGACGGAGGGTTGGTACCTGGAGGCGTGGCAATTTGTTCGCTCGAAAGAGAGCTCGACGAAATTTCTGGCGGGGTCAGCGCTGGAAACTCCCGAGAAAATTTTGAGCTCACCACTTCGTTAGCGTTGTTCAGTCTGGCTTTTTGCTGGCGTTCTTCGGCGAGCTGAGCCAAGAAGCACATGAACAGCTTCCCAATTTCATCACCTTGGATCCCGAGCAGGTCCAGTAGTGCAGGGTCAATTGGAAGGTTGACGGCCGGGAGGCCCGTCGATGAAACATTCACAGACACATCTCCGGACTTGGCACTCTGTGGCCCAGTAGTTAGGCCTAGCGACGTTCCATCTCATCGGGTTCCGAAGACGTCGGTCGGAGGAGAGCGGAGGGTTCGCGGTGCTCCATTGAACCTTCTTCGATAGTAAGAGACTGGTTCGGGGGCACGAGTACCCCCTGAACCTTGGAAAATACCTTAGAACTGGAAAATATTTGAGAGCTACGAAGACACTGCAACTGGGTTGCTCGGAGGCTTCTTCTTCCTGGAGGAGAACAAAGTTGCCCGATATCGCTTGACTATTGCTCCCTACCGAGTTGGTTTCCGCTACTCCGCTTCTCCGGCCTTTGAAGTAGCCGACTGCGACGACGACTTTGCGTTCAGAGTTTCTCGTGGAATATTTAGCACTTGTATACCCTTTCTTTACGGGAGCCGCCATCTTACAAATCACTGCTCCGACGACGTCGTCGAGCGCCGTTAAACTTTAAATACCGGCTAGTTCTGGCAGCAAAGCAGTCTGGGTAGGCAACGGTGTGGGTTTGCGGGAAAGTTGACATGACTAGGCTATGGTAGGCTGCAATAACTTAGCTTAAACCACGTGGCTTAAACTTGGCCGGTTGCAAAGTAGAACGTTGTGTGTATGTTTATACAGCCGGAAGTTAGTATGCCTCAGTGGTCGTCTGGTGTCTTAGCTGTAGATTAGCAATTTAGCCAGTGCAGCACAACCACTAGCCTGGGGTTTTTAACGTGCACCACGCAGTGGTGATACGCGACCGCACTCCGGTACGATGGTCACCCAGAACGAAACGGGCAGGGGCGAAGATTGAACCCAGGATCCTGGGTTCTGGAGCGCGAGCAGGGTAATGACAGACCATCGCCTTGTACCTACGACGGAACAAGAAAGAAGACGATGTTGTTGTTGTTTTATGAGTTCTTCAAACGTAGGTTTAAATCAGCAGTTGAATGTAGTCTGAGCAGGTGAGCTCTTGACGTTCGACAGTTGTATCTTGAGTGATGGCCCATTGACGGTTTCATTAGCATCATATGCTATGGAGCTTTAGCATATATCGATATATTAAAGCGCAAAATGACGAGAAAGGAAATACGAGAGACAGGAAAGAGCGCTGACTTGCAACTGAGTTTTAATACTCCCCAAAGAAAAGATGAAAGAAGCGTGTCAGTGAAACGCAGAAAATAATTGTGAGATAAATTTCTCAAAAGCATACGTTAAGGGGACGAAGGACATGAAGCAATCGAGCTGATAGGACATATTTATTACTGCTCCTGAGAAACTAACCTAGCGCCCACTCCAGTGACCTGCCGGCCCACTGCGACCCCGACCCTGGCCCTGGCCTCGGGCCAGACCTGCTTCTGTGATGAACTATTAACATCGCCGCTGGAGACCTCCGGCACAGAAATGTCCAGCTTTACCCAGCAACATCCACCACCCGAAGTCGACTACATTTCAGGTGAAACACCTCTAGACAGAACTATCCACCCAATGCAGGTAAGCCTTCCACCATCTCACGAACAACGACAGAGACCACCAGCACCAAGGCTCAAGCACCAAATTATTGTATTAGCGGTAATAATTCAGCAGAATCCATATGTTCTTCGGGGCACTGAACCAATTTATGGCGCTGTTCATACCGCACTAGCAAGTTGAGCGCTGCCCACCTCCACAAGTGCGGCAACAAAAGCTGGGCAACGGCGTCCATCGAGACGTTGTAAAGGGAGATCTCGCTCATCTAGAAACGATAAAACGCGCAAGATGACACGACGTTTTCAGAAGAGGAGCGAAATATCCCGGATAGCGACCATTCTTGTACAGCACGTTCGCCGACGTACGATGGCAGCCAGCTTCTGCCACTTACCGGACCACAGTGCCATGGCTGTCTTTCTCAAGAGAGCAACACTGAAGGACCCCCACCACACGGAATGGTACCGCAAGCTGCGTCGCAGAATATGATGGGGGATGATGATCAAGAGTGGCAGCTCCATGAAGCAACGACCAGAAAAAGGAAAAGTAGTCCCGTGACTTCGGAGCAAACGTTAGCGACAAAAGCGGTGCCACAATCAACACAGACAGTAGTACTCAGGAACATTGAAAGGTAGAAGGTGAGTGCCTTAACTGAACAATAAATCTTTGATGCTTTCAGGCAGGCCGGCATACCACTGAGTAATGAGCGGTTGACACTTAATTATAATAAGAAAAACAATAGCCATAACAATACGCGTTTCCCTAACGTTGGAAAAACTTCTCAAGGTAATTGAAATTTGAGAAATCATTGAAGTAAGCACATTATAAAGCCATGCCATGAAGCAAATGCAGGTGAGTACTGTACCTACCGGGCGGAGGCAAACAAGTTTGCCCCTGGGTCTCTACAGGCAGACATTGTTTGCAAGAGCCCCAAAGTCGTAGCACCGAGACCTATGGGATTCAGGGGTAACACCATCCTCGTGACATGCGAAAGCAGAGTCCTACCGAAGAAAGCCAGCTACATGTGCGAGATCCCTAATGTACGCTAGTACCGCCTATGTCCACTGGTGTGTTTTCGCTGCCACACGATCGGACATAAGATGGATATCTGCCCTCAGGACGCTGCGCGCAGTGGAAAGTGCGGCTCCGAAGCTGGCATTAAATGATGGGCTCCAACCCTGAGGTGCATGAATTGTGACGGTGCCATTGTTGCCATCAGCAAGGACTTCCCGCGACAAGCTATCCCACCGCGGCGCAACAACCAGCGACCAACAGCAGAAAACGACCAAGGACAGGGGCAGCCCCCATTTCTGCCAGAAGCTCAGGCTCCACCGGCACACTTAAGCGGCGGGACCACAGATGCAGCCAGGGCCACTACGTCTGGTCAGCCCAGGACACCAGCAGCGCATCAATAACAAGAGCCCAGCATGATGATACAAACTCTGCATCCCCAGCAAGCAGGGTTCGCGGTATTGGAAAAGTAGATGACCACGCTCATTGTGTCCATACGCATACTCCTTGACATATAATACCAAACAATTGACGGGTCTCCTGCGTGAAACGCAGAAGACCCGTGATACTCCTCATTGCGGCCCAATTCATTGTGACGAGGGTGGTCACCTGTGTCTAAGTTACATTTTTGAAAGTTCAGTCCATAATTCACCTTTGATACTAAAAGCGGTTGGACGAGGTTGCGTAATAAGTCTTCTTGAGCCCCCCCCCCCCCCCCCCCCCCCAAGCTTTGTTGGTAATTGCTTTGAGAAGGGTCAGACCGTATTTTTACAGCTCTTATACATGCGCCATCCATGTGATGGCCCTTCCCTGGTGGTTGAAGAGGATACCCAGTTTTTTCAGATTCTCTGTCGTTTTGATGGGGGAACCTTCCACGTGAAGCTGAATGTCCCTTCACGAACTCAGGCGCTCTTTAGAATAAATATATACATGGTGTTCTCGTAGAAAGACGAAGTCCGGTGTTTAGTGCGAGAGTGGTGGTGATGTCAAGGGCACGTTGCATAAGACATTGCTGGTTGGATGCCAGTACCGCTGTTGTCGAGAGGGTGACGGCATTCACATCAATGGTATAAAGCTCCTGTGGAACGGCCTCGAGGGCTAGGGCAATATCGGTCATAGCGAGGCTGCAAAGTAGTGGCGACAGTACCACGCAATGAAGTACGCCGAAGCTGTTGGCATTTCAGGTTCTTTTGTATTTCCCATTGCTAGGTGGTATGTGCGATCTTCAGGAATGGCAATGATAAACTTCAGGGAACGGCCCTGTATGCCCAGTTGATGATTTTGAGCGGCAGCGACCACAGTGGAGTGCAGGATAGTGTCGAAGGCCTTTCGCAAGTTAATGGCGAGGTGTGCCCGAGCCTGAAAATTGAAAAGGGGACGTTGATTGAGGTCGTCGTGAAGAATTAGCAGGCTGTCTTGCGCTGACATAAGAGGTGGGAATCACGTCTGTATGGGGTGAAGGACCCCCGTTGTCTCGAGGATCCATTGCAGGTTGGCGGTGACAATGCGCTTAAAATAACCTGCTTAAATAGACACAAACACAAAACCACAAAAAATACCCCCCCCCCCCCCTCCGACACGTAAATACAACGTACGGCGTTCCAGCACATCCCCGTGGGTACTCAGTAAGACTGTGAAGGGTTGCAAATAAAAAAGCAGCGCACCAGACGTTATTCTTCTTCCGAAAGCTAATGTTGCAAAAATCAAACTTCGAAGATAGAACACGTATATTCACCCTAGTATTCAAATCCAAACAGCTGTCGCCGGTATCGTAACCACTTTAGTAGAAGAAAAAAAAACATTCACAAGCAATTTATTTTTGAGCCAGCGTGTTCACACAACAGTGAGACCGTCTCTATGCAAGTCAAACTCGGAGACACTGTGATCGACACACAGAGGGCAAACGCAAGGACGTCCATGAGCTCCAACAAAGCTTCTTGGATCAAGGGTCGTGTAACAATAGGCCGGCACATGATTCAGGCTGGCTACCTTGACGCTCGTCACACTGCGCGGGGATACCCCTACAAGGACACTCGGGAGAAGAACGTTAAGGAAGCCTAAGTTACAGCCATGTTCAAGCTATGCGGTTCCGCGAAGTCCCCACCCGGTTAAACCAGGTTTCCGGACCCAACAACACGTCACCCGACCTAACCTGAGCCTTTGGAAAATTGAATGTCCCATGGAAAGTGCACTCAGACCGTATGGATAGCCCATCTCCTTCTAATTTCCATCTAACTCTCCATTCGCTCTTCTCCAAGATGGCGTGAAACCTTCACCAAGTGGGACATTACTTGTACTAAAATAAGTCGTGACGACAAAAACCCCCTCCCAGAGAGCATTCAGCTCCCGCACAAAGGCCCGCCCCGAGTACCAGGTGAACGAGGACAGGCCGCCCCTCGACCTTCACCTAGTCAAGCTGTGGCGAAAACGGCCCAAGGCCCTCGTTCGGTACAGGGCCAGGAAATACTCTACGGATAATATTCGCCTGGATTAAGCCACTACCGAGGTCAACAGATGCACGACCGAGCTCTGCCGCACAATATGTCCGACTCTTTCAACGACAGGACGGGCTATATGAAACAATGGAATGCATACATGGAACTCCCTTGGAAGACTAGAACCCGTACCACCGGGAGAAGCCTAGCACTGCACTCTTAGAAAAAAGGGTCAGTACAGTCCTCCCTAAAGGGAGGAACGCTCTTGACACATATGTTCTTTCAGAAGGGGAGAAAATTTCGTCCCTTAAGCAGGGGAGCAAAAGTTCCCCCGTCGACTGCATCTCATTATGGCGGCCACGAATCGAGCCAATCGAGCTCGATAAGGCTTAACGGAACACTAAGTCTATTGTACGAAGCGAGAGGAGCAGCAAATAAAAACGTAACACGAGCTTTCCGCGAACTGTATTTATTTCCGAAGTTTCTTTACCCCTGCAGGTAAAGAAACTTACGTTTCGAAAGCATGCAGTCACTCAGTCTTCTTATCGTCAGCACTGCGATGTCCAACGGAGACAACCGGCACCCAGTTCGCACACTTTATGTCTTACCTTTGTTATTCCACGAGCCACAATTCCTTCGACAACCGTTGCGTCAACCGCACATCACGGAGGAGTGAAAATCATTCGCCCGCAAAACCAAAAGCCGCCCTCAAAAAAAAAAAAAAAGCAAATCCGAAGCAACCTCTTGGCTTACCTCACCACGGTAACACGAAATCATGGCGTAGCCGCGTAGCGTAAAAGGATATTAAATCGCTTGCCACCAGATGGCATGGTCAAGCAGAGTAATCGCAAGTAGCTAGGCTAGGTGGCGCTAGGTACCGCCCAATTCATGTTATACAAAAAAATATGTTTATTTTCTTACATATTAACGGCATTAGCGCACACGTATGAGGAAGAGAGAGTCCCTTCTCTCTTCCTCATACGTGTGCGCTAATGCCGTTAATATGTCTAACTACCAACTAGCCCAGTTATCAACCCTTTTATTTTCTTACGCCACAATTGCGTTTCCTTTTCTTCGGGAATCTTTAACACCTGTAAACATGTTACGCACACTACAAGCATCCAACGAGCTTGAGTAAACTTAGAGCGGTAAACCAGCGGTCAAAAATGGCACCCCCCCGGTTGCCGCCATCTTGCCTGTTTGCCACATTAGTGATCACGTGACGTTCAGATGGCTGCGCCCAAAGGTGGGGCAGATCAGATTGGCCAGATCGCGGTCGGCAGATGGGCACTCTGGGGCTGCGTTCGAATCTTACTCGAATGGCGCCGAGTTATTCCGGCGGATCAAGTCACGTGACGAGACAGATGCAGCAACGCTGGACGCGTGTAGGTTTTCGAACGCAACGGGTGCGAGAACTTCACCCAGGAGTGAGATAAAAGCTGCGTTCGATTTACTTGCAGCTCCTGCACCGGTGCAGAAAAGTGTGGGCCGGTGTACTTCCGGTCGTATCTCAATACATATACCGGAAGTAGACTGCCCTACACTTTTCTGCACCGGCGCAGGAGCTGCAAGTAAATTGAACGCAGCTTTTATCTCACGCCTGGGTGAAGTTCTCGCACCCGTTGCGTTCGAAAACCTACCGGCGTCCAGCGTTGCTGCATCTGTCTTGTCACGTGACTTGATCCGCCGGAATAATTCGGCGCCATTTGAGTAAGATTCGAACGCAGCCCCAGAGTGCCCATCTGCTGACCGCGATCTGGCCAATCTGATCTGCCCCACCTTTGGGCGCAGCCATCTTAACGTCACGTGATCACTAATGTGGCAAACAGGCAAGATGGCAGCAACCGGGGGGGTGCCATTTCCGCTGCAGGCAGTGGGTTCCGGTTCACCGCTCTAAGGTAAGACTCAAGCTCGTTGCAAGCATCAGGCGAACATATATTGAGCGCATACACAGGCATCGCACATACAAACATCAATACAACAGCACACTACCCCGATCACTACTCCCGAGCCCTGCGGTTCCGTCATTTATACTGGTCGTTTTGAACGTACGGAATTTTTCGGTGACTCCCTAAGCAAAAAATATATTCCGAACATGTTCATTTTTTCCCAGCAATGTCATACATCTGAGACTATTTTTAATGGCTCAGGGGATGAATTTCTTATTAAAAAGAAAACGCTCGATCATGCCGTAATTATTTGAAAGCCAATAAATCCAGCCGCTCCAATGTGGTTCCAAGCCATGAGTTTGTTTTCCCGCACGGCCCTTCGTAGCCAGTATTTATATTGTAGTGTTTGTTTTTCTATTTGTGCTGTTCGCGCACGGCTGCAATTGCCGTCTTGAATTAATCTTTGTAGAGCGGATATTCACTCAGTTGGAAGTGATGCTTTACGGGCAGAGAAATCGATTTTCGATCAACTTGAATGCAGTCAAAGCCGCGACTTGCGGCAACTGTTAAGTGTACGGAGCTACGCCGTTGCGAGCTCGAAAACTTCTAGCGCTCATCCCAGCGCGCCACTTGGAGGGCAGTTTCTACAGGAACCGTAACATATTTAAACAGTAAAATAAAGGATAGCGTTTTTTTTTTCGATTTTACCTGTTTTTTTATGCTAAACTTTCATTGTAAATATACATACCTTCCGTCATACTTTCGTACTGTTCAGTCTTTTCCCCAGAGCGCAATCGCTCTCGGGGACCGACAGTCACATTGGCCACTGTACGATAGGAGCTTACCTTTCAGACCAGCGTTCCAACAAGACTATCCACACGTCGATCGACTGCACCTAATCCCTCAAGTGGTTTTCTACTCTTTAATGTAAAGCGGAATGTCATCCTGCGACACCCCACCCCCTCCGATCACGGCCCGACCAGCGGCATCAATGCCCGACAGTTTACGTCATCTCATCTTGTTGTTACACCACTGATACGCGAACACACGGTCACATCGGCGATAATTCCAGTCTTCTGTTCACAACCCACAACACTGCCATCACGATGTCGCTGACACGCAGAAATACAGAACCACGTTGACGATGTTGCTGAGACGCAGAAATACAGAATCACGTTGAACGCCGGTTGGCACTCGGCACGGGACAACAGAACCGACCTCAGCACGGAAGGCTCCCAGGCAGCCGGCAGGAAAACCTGCCTGCCTTGGACGCGATTCCCGCAATTTCCATAACGTCGAAAATGTCGACACAGTTCCTCGTGGTTTCGCTGCTGTAGTTCCGCGTGTGTCCCGCAAATCGGAGACGGCCGTATTACCCAATGTATGTAGCGCTGCTGGCACTGCTCCGGAACTTCGCTGTTTCTAGCGGCTTCGTTAGCTCGTTTGATAAAATTAGCACTAAAAACGTCAATGAGACCGAAATGTTTTGCACGTTTGGACTAGAAGACGGAATTACAGGCGGCCTTCGCTGCCGCTGAAGCTCAATCAACTCAACATTAATTTATTAAACAACGTGCGCGATGTGCTCGAAATACGAAACCAAAAGAAGATGAGTCGGGAGGGCGAAAGCTTTCTCCGGTCTGCCTAGAGAAGGAGGAAAACGTATTTAGGAGACACCAGCTGAACAACCCAAGCACACAAATGTAAGAAGGACGAGAGAGACGCATTTAACCGTGTTTCATTAAATTTCAGTTGGTAGTCCAGCGGTTGAATGCGTCTCTCTCGTCCTTCTTACATTTGTGTGCTTGGGTTGTTCAGCTGGTGTGTCCTAAATATGTGTAACCAACGTGCTCAACTCTTTCCGGAGGAAAACATCTCGGTGAATAATAAGGACTTTAATTTTCCTTTCACCGGTCTTGGTTTGCTTATGTGTGTTTTGGTAAATAAAAAAAAAAAAAAACTTTACCGGAAAAAAAAAAAAAAACCCGCCCCTCTGGGGATCGAACCTTTGACCACTTGGTGAGTAACCCGATGTTTTACCCCTGCGCCAACTGAACAATTTTATTTTCTCTTTATTGCATGGAAGCACAGACGGTGGGCACATGGGTCATAGTTGCAGTTTTGAAACGAGAATGCATTGAGATTATACAAGCCTATTCAGATACATTTTCCCCAACACTTTTATAATTCAGACAAATTTGCATAGCTCTTCGGGTGCGCAGGACTGACTCGGCTGTATCAGAAATCAGGAAACAAAAGGCACTTTTCAAGTCGCCAGTACCATCTTGGCTTTTCCCGGAGTTCATCAAGGACACTTATTACGTGATTGCATGTTTCGATAAAATTTGATTTGGTAGTCCTTGGTGGTTCAGCGTTTCTGTCTATCATGCGAGTCTTCCAGAGACTATGCATACCAAGCAAAATAAAGAAAATCTGAGGGAAATGTATCTGAATCTTCCACAGGAAGAAAACGAATAGAGTATGCGTTGAAATACAAGTCCTTTTTGATAGTCCTTTGAAGCACATCCCAGAAAAGGTATGCATCTGTGCAAAAAATAAAGCAATGCTTAATAGTCTCTGGCGTGTTGCATAAACGACATTTGACCGACCACGGTACAAAAATTCCTTTGTCACGTAGTTATGGTTTTACGGGTAGTGTGTTAGTATGAAGCTTAAAGAAAGATGTTTTTGCAGTCGGGGGAACGCGCATCCTGCGAACTCGTTTTAAAACATCTTGATCTGTACTGTTTGGATAGTGGCTGCGATATAAAGGGTCTGGAAATAGCGAATCCATTAGGTTACGGTAGAGCTCTTTTCTGGAAATGGTGAATAAATAATCCAAAGAAAAACGCACTTTCAAAAACTCAAAAGCTTCGACGACTTCTTTGAGAAAGCCAAAGGGTCGCGGCATTGCCACATGGTCGAATGAAACAACGAGGTCAGGGAGGAGATCCATCAAGTGAGTTTGGAGAAAGGTCCTAATGAACGGGTGGGAAGATGTTCTGAGGAACATGAAACGTGAAACAATTTTCCGTACAAATAGATGGGTTAAGCCTAGTCCTCCCGCTTCGATAGACCGAAACAGATTGTCGCGCTGCATTGGCTCCCATGAAGAGTCCCATATGAAGGTCGCAAATATCCTATGGAAACGCTGAAGGTGTCCTCGGGCACAGTGAATAACCTGAAGCACGTACCACAGTTTTGCGACTAGGAAAATGTTACATGCAGTAGCACGGCCAAACACCGAAAGATGACTAGGCTTCAGCATGTCTTTCTCTGCGCTTAAGTTTTTTGACACTTTCTGTCCAGTAGCGTGAGCTATTTCGAACACATTCTAGTGGCGCGCCAAGGTAAGTACTTGGTGCGCCCGACCACGCCATTCCTGCATAATCCGAGGGCGTTGTCCCCCAAGTCCCATACCAAAGTCCACAGCACTTGGAAGTGTTAACCAGCGCTCCAGGTGCCTTACAAAATTGCTGGGTTAATTGTAGTGCAGCGTCGATACTTTGCTTATCAACACAGAAAAAAGCGACATCATCGGCATAAGCCAGAACTTTCACTTCATGAGATAACCATTTACAACCTTTTACGTCTGTACTTTTCAGTATACTTAAACACAAAGGCTCCAAATATAATGCAAACAGAAGGGGAGACAAGGGACATCCTTGCTTTACAGATGAATGAAGGTGAATTGATTTGGAAAGAGCCCGCTTAATATTAATCAAGCTATTGCTTCGGAATAACATATTTTTATACCGTTAAGGAGGACATTTCCTACGTTTATGTGTTCTAAAAGAGCAAACAGAAAGAAATGCCTTATGCGATCGAAAGCTTTCGCTAGGTCAATTTGAAGCATGGCTACTTGATCTTGTAAACTATCGCAGCAATGAAGAACTGATCGCGCTACGTGAATGTTTGTCTGGATTGTGCGGCCTTTAATCCCGCATGTTTAATGAGCTCCAACCACTCTTGAAATGGCACATTGTAAGTGTTTAGTAAGAATTTTGGCAAATATTTTGTAATCGACATTGCAGAGCGCTATTGGGCGATACCCTTCAACAGTCCTTAACTTGTCAGAGTTGGAGCTTTTTGGTATTAACACGGTGTGACTTTGATAAAACGATGGAGGTAACCTGCCATACTGAAGTGAAGCTGTGAAAAGTTCAAGGAGGAGTGGGCATATCATGTCCATGTGTTGCTTATAAAATTCTGCTGAGAGGCCATCTAATCCAGGTGCCTTCGAGCTAGGAAGGGACCCCACGGCCTGGCATATCTCTTTGAGAAAAAACGGTCTAGTAAATAGTTCGGAGTCCTCGTCACTCAAGCTGGGCAGCAGTGAAACGAGAGGCGTATACTCTTCATTTGATGAGGGGGAGACCTGACCAAATAGGTTTTCATAGTGTTGTGTGAATATGGTCATAATGTTGTCGGTATTTCTTGAGTAAGCGCCGTTACATAGCAACACCGGAATTTCTTTAGCTAAGGCGTGTCTGCGCTCGTCATCTAAAGTCTTTTTAGTAGGTTGTTCGGCCGATACAAGGCGTTGCCATCTTGATCGCACGGCCGCTCGTCGGTAACGCTGAAGCTTGTGGCGTTGGAGCTGAGATTTGAGAAAGCAAATTTCCTCATGAAAACTACCTGGTTTTTCGCATTCCAGCTGATACAGTTCGTGAAGGCTATGTGTAAGTGCACGCCTGTCAGCTTTCTCATGATATGCCTGAATACACGCACACTCAATTTCTATGTTTTTAGCTTCTTGCTTAAAACTATCCCACTGTGCGAAAATGGAAAGATCAGTATTACTACGAATAGCCATAAAACAGGTAATTAGTCTTTCATTAAAGTCATTGTTTTTAAGAATATTGCTGTTTAACTTCCACAGCGCCCATTTTGGTCTAGACATTTGTTTGCGTTTCTCGCCTAGCTTGACAGTTACAACACAATGGTCAGAGAAGGATACCGGCGTTACCAAATATTCAAACGTGTGTTCCAAAAGACAACTAGACACGTATATTCTATCAAGGCGTGCGTGGGCAGAACTCTGCAGGTGCGTGAAGCGATTGATGAACGTTCGAGAGGCACCGACGTCGCTTAGGCAGTGTTGGCGCACAAGATTCTCGAGAGCGATCCTGCTGTTGTCGCGTCTCAGATTGATCGTCGAGCGGTCGTGGGCTTCGCATACACAGTTAAAGTCGCCAAACAGAACAATAGATTTGTCGGTGTCAAGAAAAGCATCTAAATTTTGGAAAAATGAAAGTCGACTAGAAGAGTCATTATAGGCATAAACGCAAATCAGCCGCCAGTGAATTCCCTCTAAGTAAATGTCACAACAGATAAAACGACCTTCAGTGTCAACCGTGTACGAGTGCGAGGTGTAGTTCAAGTCTTTGCGGAGAAACAAGAAACAACCAGCCGATAGCCCCACAGCGTGACTCACACAAACTTCATACTTGTGTAGAAAAGGCCGGAGTGCAGTTGTTGTGGCCTCCTCCGACTTTATCTTTGTCTCCTGAATCGCAAAAATGTCCAGCTGCTCACGTTGCAAGAGCCGACAAAGTTGCACCTGCCTCGCACGAGATCTTAGACCTCGGACGTTTAGTGTTGTGAAATTTAGGGGAATATTCTTAGCTTCTATCCGTCCTCATAGAGGCCGCATTTCAGCGTTGAACGTCACTCGCCACACTTTAGGTAGCTCCTGGCTTCGCGTTCGGCTTGGCACGGGACCCCGATGCCTTCTTTTTGGCGACGTCTCTGTCGCCAACATGGTTGAGTAGTGTTGAGGACCCGCTTGAACACGAAGGTGCCTCTGTGTGAACCGGTGCCGGTCGCTTGAGTGGTTGACTGCTGCTCGGGGAAGGGCCGTCCTCGCTAACTGAGTGCTGAGGTGCAGTCGGAGCCTTGGAGACAGTCGGTGTGGGAGTCGCATCTGGTTCCATGTGCGCATTCTGTGTGGTGCTGGTGTTTGGGGATGCTGCAGGTTCCAACACTGGAAATTCTTCATTCTTGTCGATGTTCTGTGATGGCTGGGTGTCTGTACCGTCCCCGGGCCGTGGGTCTTCTCAAGAATGGGCCGATTCGACGGGTGGCAATTCCCCGCTGACGTCAGCTACCTCACTGACGTCCATTAGGAGCTCCGCCGCTGTGTCAACTTCGTGTGTTTGACGTTGTCGTAACATATCAGCATAGGTGGCGCCGTTGACACACTCCTCAGTTAGGTGACCATACCGCCGGCAGTTGGAGCACCTCGGTGTTCTACAGTAGCGTCGAATATGTCCCACTTTTTTGCAGCGCAAGCACAGCGGAGGTCGGCCAGGAATAAGGACAGGGCTCTGGCATCCGTAGACTTGAAGGAGATGTGGTATCTGACTGGCATTGACACCATCCCCTAATACCAGTACTACCTCTCGATTTAGAGTCTCCATGTGCTCAAGCTCGCTGCACCTCCATTTCTCTCTCTTGATCGATCGCACTTTGCCAAACGGGGCGAGAGCTTCGATAACTCGTCGATCCTCTAGATGCTGTGGAAGCCAAAGAAGCTTTAGGTTTACTTTTTGCTTGTCCGGGTCAATGATGAGGCACTTTCGGCCTTTCACGCGAAGCTCTCGTTGAGCGACGAGCTCTGCCTTGGTAACAGCGTTGACACACGTCAGCATCCAGACGTGAGACATCTGGAACTATCCGAGGCTCACAACGTCCTTCAATTCGACGATGCCACGTAGGGCGTCTCGAAAATCAGGAGCTCGATACGGGCGCGCCGAGAGGTCCCCATGCAAGAAAACGGAATTCAGGCTCAGGTTACCTGATGTCAGACGTGGCAGGATTATCCGGTAGTCTTCTGTAACGTTATCAGACGTCATAGCGTTTCCTCGGCCAGCGGCCGATAAATTTTTCCCGGAGAACATGGAAAACGTCGCGGTTCGAAGCGGCGTCTTCTTCTTTCTCCTGCGCCAACTGAACAAGGAGGAACCTGCCCTCCTCTTTTCGTCTGAACTGCCGTTCCTCCCTTTTCTGAGCAACCTGTCGGCAACAAGGAGGAACAGTCGCTGTTGCTACCTTTTTTTTCTTAGAGTGTGCGTCTCAATATAACCGAGGAACAGCTTGCAGAACTAGCAGGGGAACTGTTTTTTTTAACACACGGAACCACGTCAACCCGGGGACGCACCATTCACTATAGCGGAGCTCATGGACGCCCTCAGCTTGACGAAAGCGAATGCGGTACCTGGCCCAGAATAAGTCACCAAAAACGGCGCTCTGGAACCTTCGCATAGAAGCTATGGAGGAACTCCTCGACAGATTCAATCTGGTCTAGATGCAAGCCGCAATATCGGCGGAGTATATAAACCGTCCGCAGTGATGCCCATCCCGAAGCCTGACAAGACTCAACAAGCAATAGAAAATCTGCGACCTTATCCTACACCCCCAAAGAGCATTTCCAAAATTTACTCTGGTCACTTTGCTCATTATCATCATCTGAGGAATGAATTATGCGTCGAGCTAATGGCGACCTTGTAGTTACGAATTAATGATGTCGTTAAAGATATTCTGAAGCGGATGATGCGTAGACTATACACCCGAAACCTTAGTACGATGCGACGCAGGAATTTAATACAAGAGCTGCCTAAGCGCTGATTTCTAACTCGAGTCATTCAGTCTGTTGGTGGCACATAATCGGCTCTAAAATCTCTTGATTAGTAAAACTTAATCATGGCGTCAATCTGGGTTTGTGCTCCGTTCTTACCACTCGTATACGAAATACCATCAAAACTGAGAGATCCACAAAGAATTGTAACATAAAAACAGACATTCTCGACTTCTATTGAGTAGCGAAAGTGATTGTGCACGTGAAAATACTATAAATTACAGTTTAATTTCTGCTTGTAGTACGGCAAAAATGTAAACTCCTGTTTGAGCCACCAGATGGCACTGAATTTTGAAAAGTATCTATTTAAGCAAGTTATCTTAAGCGCATGGTCACTGCACGCCTGGAATGGATCCTCGAGACAACGGAGGTCCTTCATCACATGCAGACGTGATGCCCTATTCTTATGTCAGCACAAGACAGCCTGCTAGTGATACACGACGACCTCTATCAACGTCACCTCTTCAACTTTCAGCCTCGGGCACACCTCACCATTGACTCGCGAAAAGCCTTCGACACTATCCTGCACTCCACAGCGGTCGCTGGTGCTTAAAAGCATCAACCAGGCATACAGGGCCGACCCCTGAATTTTATCAATACCATTCCTGAAGATCGCACATACCATGCAGCAATCTGAAATACAAAAGAACCTGAAATGCCAACTGCTTCGGCGTAGTTCAATGCGCTGTACTGTCGCCACTACTGTGCAGCCTCGCTCTGACCGATATTGCCCTAGCCCTCGAGGCCGTTCCACATGGGCTTTATACCAAATACTTTACTAGGGGGAACACATTCCACTCTGCTCATTTGCATTAGACAGAACGCCTACAGCGCCGCTGACGGTGTGGAGGTCCGCGTCAGTCCACGCGCATGTGCACGTGGATGTTCGCGGCGGCCGCGGCGGTGTCGTCTCCGCGAGGTGCGTCGATGCACGAGGCACGTGCAACGTGCAACCCTTGGGAAGGTTACGGCGGCACAGCGCAGCAAAGTATTTGGCGCAGCACTGAGCTATACTTCGGTTCACCTTATCTGCGAGCGAAGGCAAAGCTAAAAGCGCGAGAGCAGCGCTTTTTGCGTTCCTGCCCAGCTCGCCCGCTCGAGCAAAGCCTGAACGCACGGAGCTTTCGTGCTCGCGCTTCAAGCTTTGCCTTCGCTCGCACATAAGGTGAAACGAAGTATAGACGCTTTGCAGCAGCTGTGCATGGACGCCGCCATAACTGACCTTCAGTTTTTGTTTCCTCGTATTCCGTTTATTTCACTTCATCATTACCATAGAAGGCCAGGTTATTGCCACATTAGATTCAACTGTGTCCTTTTCTAAAGCATCGGCCTTTGTAAAGGACCGTCAAGTACCGTTTCAGTTGCTCGGGATCTCGGTAAGACAAGAGAAGGTCACTAATGGCGGCTGTAATTTGGCGCGTGTGCAAAGCGTCTATATTTACCGCCCGGTAGCCGAGACCTCCACGACGATAGATGGCTCTCGCCAAGCCCAGAAAACCTGTCCGCGCCGAAGCTATTGTATTTGAGAGGAGTGGAATGTGTTCCCCCTAGTAAAGTATTTGTTTATACCATGGATGTGAATGCCGTCACCCTCTGGACAACAGCGGGACTGGCATTCAACCAGCAACGCCTTATGCAACGTGCCCTTGACATCGTCACCACTCTCGCACAAAATACAGGTCTTTCTAGGAAAACACCATGTATATGGTTATTCTACAAAGCGCAAAAGTTCGCGAAGGGACATTCAGCTTCACGTGGAAGGCACCCCCCTCAAAACGACAGAGAGTGTGAAAATACTGGGTATCCTCTTCTACCACCGGGGGGAAGGGCCATCACATGAATGATGCATGTAAAAGAGCCGTAAAAATCCGGTCTGACCCTTCTCAAAGCAATTACCAACAAAGCTCGGGGGGCTCAAGAAGACTAGTTACACAACCTCGTCCAAACGCTTTTAGCATCAAAGGTGATTTATAGACTGAACTTTCAAAAATGTTACTTAGACACCGGTGACCACCCTCGTCACAATGAATAGGGCCGCAATGAGCAGTGTCACGTGTCTCCTGCGTTTCACGCGGGTGGTAGAGCTCGAGCGTACCGCGCAGATAAGTACCATTAAAGAAATCGAAGTAAAAAAAAAAAAAAAAACGTATCAACCAAGCCCTGCTTTTTTTTTTTTTTTTTTTCACGTACCCCCGAAGGCAGAACTATCCTGACATTGAGTGTAAGCTCGCCCACCTCATTGGAGGCTCACTTATGCCGACACCTCCGTCCCCATGGGAAACGGAGGCGGTCGCCACCACCACACCGGTTCTAAAAACCCAGGGGGATGGAGCGCCGGCACGACAAATCACCCAGGCCGCCATCTACATGGCAGAAGTCGGAGATCTCGGGGACAGCGATGGAAAACTATCGATAAATTGATTATGGATACTATCGATAGTTTTTCGAGAACTATCGATAGTGTCCCAGGACTATCGATAGTAGACTATCTATAATACTATCGACAGTACAATGACAGTTTTTCGATAATCGACTATCGATAGTACTATCGATAGTTTGGCATTTTTAGAGAGAACACAGTTACCGAACCGCCGTTCGCCTCCCCTTCCTCCTCTCTTCGCCCAAACTCCCGTCTTCGTAATCACTGAAAGCTGAACCAAAGTTTGGATGGTAAGTGTTTGGGCGAGTTGGCTATTCTATTTGAAAAAAATAAAGCGAGAAACAGAAAAGAGGGGGCGACACAAACTACTAGTGTCGCAAAACTATCAATAGTAAACCGTCGACAGTACTATCGATAGGTTTACGATAGTGAACTATTGATAGTTTTCCGATAGTAGACTGTCGATAATTTTCCGTTCGAAAATCTATCGACAATCTATCGATTGTCGATAGATTTTTGATAGTTGACTATCGATAGCACTATCATAGTCTTTCGATACTCGCCAATCGATAGCATTATCGATAATATTTCGAGAGTCTACTATCGATAGTACTATCGACAGTCAAATTTCTGGTGACCATCGATAATATCCATTGTACTATCGATATTTTTGCAGCACTACTCAAAGGGCACGTCGAAGTGTTTTGCAGAAAAGCGTCGAGCTTTGAGACCTGCCGCACGGCCATTGGCTGGTACTTCCGTACAAGGCAAAACACGCAGGATGAGATCACCAAAAACACAAAGATTACGTCCTCCGCAGAACTGCTGGCGTTCTTGATGGCGACGCAGGCAACTGTTGTGAAGATAACCAACATCAAAAAGACACTCAGATACAGAGATTCCCAAGAGGCGCTCCGCCATTTGTGTCGCACGGACATATGTAACGCCACGGTTGCAAAATATCCGAATATTGTTGCGCCAGACGAAGGACGACCAATCATTCACTGTAAAGCGGCTGCGAGCCACAAAGCCTTCCCGGGGAACGAGAGCGCGAATTTTGCAGCGAGTGCACACATACAAGCGAAGCAGCCCTCGCAAAGTCCGGTTCCTTCACTCGGCGCTCGGAAGGTGCCTGAGGACATTCCCGAATCGGACCTCTCTGAGGTCAAACGCAGAGAGCGAACAGCACGCAAGGTGAGCCTCACTTCTCTCCTACCGCCCAACCCTTACCGTATTCCGAGCCTCTATCCGTGATGGAAGCGTGTGGCGGCTCTTAACGGACTCAAACGAGGACGGTGCTGACGTCAGTCTACCTGTCAAAAATCCACCATCCGACAGAACCGGATGACGTCGGGCCTGATCCGAAATGCGAAGGGGAGCAGATGACGTTACTGCCATCTGCTCCGATTTTGTGTGGGACTGCGCGAGACCTCCCTCTGAGCGTGAGACCGCCATGCGCGAATTCTACGGCGACATACTCCCGGTCTTTCACTCAGAGTGGACAAAACAAGCCACCACCATTTGAAGTGAACAAACGCTTGTCGACACACCTCTCATAGACTTCCTGCGATCCTCCGGTGTTGGTGGGTTCATTTTATCATCGTCAATTTCGGTTCCATTCTCGCTTTCCTCCGCCTACTCTGATGCTTTCAAGTCACTGCGCGGAATCATAATAAAAGGCTTTACAATAAAATACTTTACGTAAATCCCATAGGCATCATTAAAAGGGAAATTGCTTTCGGTACTTTGTTTTCAGCAACGCAATGCCAAAACTAAACAAAAATTCATGAAATATTTCAAAAAAAAAAAAAAAGGAATGATATCTTGTTTGCTCTTTAATGTAGTATTATTGCGATACGTAACCGTGTTCCGCGTACGACAGCACTGAAGCCTTTAAGACATGCTTTTAAGCGCGCGCTTAAAAGAATTTTCAAGAGGCCCCAGTATCGTGGTACGCGGAACTCTGGCACACTTTGTTAAAGTTCGTAATATTTCCATATGTAATACAAACTACCCCGCCATATAATCTTAAAGCTATGCCTACCTTGCAGTGATAACCTAAATTGAGCACCCACCCCCGGCTGGAATCCGTCCTTTTGCCATAGACGTAGAATGAAGCATAAACATAGGGATGCGTCTGATACAGAGCCCTCGCGAATCACGCTCGCAATTGACTGACTTAGTGAATAAGAATTTTTGAAGAACACGTGAAGTATATTAACATTGTGACTATACTCGCGCTGGACCATCATATGCTTAACACACAGTTTACGCGGTTGTTCTCATGATAATTAAAACCATTGGTGCACCCGACGACGAAGCAGTGATCGCCAGAAATCCATGTATTTTCCGAAATTGTGTCACGGTAAAAAGAACCTCTTGGAACTAAAAGGGTATTGGTGACGTGCGCGACCGAAAGCGTCGCTGTGGTTGGCCTTCGACGATTGGCCGAACACTGACTATGACGTCGGAAAGGGGATTTAGCATCGACGGAATTAAGAGGAATGAAAGAACTTTAATTTTGACGGTGTTGGCAGTGTTCCTTTGAGAGCGCAATGATTTCAAGCTTCCACTTTGCTAATAACAAACACCATCGAACTTGTTGTTTGCAAGGTAATGACGTCACAAGGGGGAACCTTAGGAGGGCGCCACCAAAACATCTCGCCGCTAATTCCCAAGAGGAGTGAATCCTTCTGCTTGTCCACGGAGCACGCATCACGCGGTAAGAACATCACGCTTTTCCCGCTGAGCCGCGCTGACGAAGGCATTCCTGGGGGATGGGGGTGCTTTTGCTCGGGCTAAAAGCGCGCGTGTGTATGAAGGCACTCTAGCTCGGGCTGCATAAACACCCCGGCTCGGCGCAGGATCTCTTTGCAATTAGCTGTATTTGGTTCGCGCATCTGGCAACTTTGCACATGTTGCTCAGCGAGATATTAGCGGCGAGATGTTTTGGTGGCGCCCTCCTATGGTTCCCCCTTGTGACGTCATTACCTTGCGAACAACAAGTTCGATGGTGTTTGTAAATAGCATGGTGGAAGCCTGAAATCATTGCGCTCTCAAAGCAACACTGCCAACACCGTCGAAATTAAAGTTCTTTCATTCCTCTTATTTCCGTCGATGGTATACCCTTTCCGACGTCACAGTCAGCTTTTGGGCCAATCGTGGAAGGCCGACCACACCGACGCTTTCGGTCGCGCACGTCGCCAATAGACGGTGTCATTGGGATCGCCTAACTTATTCTGGTTTGCGCAGTTGTGCATGTTGTCCCAGGCACCCGGAGGAGTCGTCGATATTCATCAATGCCGCACTCAAGCATCTCCTCATACAACTGGATATTGATTCCACATCCTTTTTTTATGTCCACCTATTAAAAAAAATATTTCTTTTAGCAGGAAGCAATTCGTCGTGTTTTGCATTCAACAACTTTTCTTCCATATTCGCGTATCACGCTCACGATTTACTGTAGTACTTAGCAGCCTACACAAATGGGTCCCAAATAGAGACGCTGCCACCAGTGAAGTAGAAAGTTCGGAGCACAAAACATTTGTAATATACCTATTGCAAAATTACCCAAGCATCAAGGAAAATGCAGGGAATGGTTTTCCACGCCCCCCACATGCTGGCGTCTGCAGCAGCATGGCATCTTCTATGCTGACAAAGCCTGGCAGATTGTCAAGACAAGCGGCCGCTGAAATTGAATAGGTAGAGCGGAAAACAACGAATGAGAGGAGAGCCACGTGACGGGCGCCCCGCTGAGGCGAGACGACGAAACACACTTCTCCCGGGCAATGCAATGTCCGCTCGTGATTCTCGCGTTTCTCGCGCTATCGCTTGTTTTCTCGTCGTGTTTGACATGGCAGAATAAGGTTTGAAAACAATGTTTCAGGACTTTGCCGCTGCAAAATTTGTGTTCTGACGTCCAGGCTCCCCGAGAAATTATCTCTGCTGCCAGATCCTCGCGCTCCAAATCTGCGACCGGGCACTCGATGACTTCGTGGTCGAACTGCCAGGATACGTGAGTATAGAGGAGGCTATCACAGCAGTAACCGTCCTAAAGAAAAAGCCTAAAACAAATGCCGTCTGCACGCGCGTTCATCAACTCTTTATTTTGCTTGTTTACTTCGATTTTGTTTTTTATCTGGGGAAGGCGTGTGCGTGCTGCGCATGGAAAAACATTCCCTACATCCTCCTCGATGCTTGGGTAATTTAATATTAAGTCCGTTTCATCAGACGAGAATCATTTCGAGCTTACGAGAATGGAAAATTGAAAAAAAAAAAAATAGATAAAAGCAGCCTCCACTTCCAGGAAACGTAACTGGGTCTTCCGCGCGAAATCCAAACGCGGTAACGATTAGGCCTCGCATGCGCTTGCTGGGCGACGCGCGTGGCATTGCTCACCCTTTGAAAAGCGCAATGTCTCGATTCAACCTTCCAGGAAACAAGACAGCAGAACGAACAAAAGAATTCCAAACTACGGAAGGCTTGTAACACACAGTCCTATAAGGATTATTCACTGGGCGCCATATTTGTGGGTGATGTCTAGATCGCATGCTCAGAACAAGCCCACATCAATAGGCTGATAAGACCGGCGATTTTGAGGGTGCGGATTGCACATTGCAAATGAACTGCGGAAGGTTGCCATCAGCACGCACTCAGCAGTCGTGCACACAGCTATGTCCACCAGTGAATACTTCCTATTGAGCGCAGTACAAAAAGGCAGCTCACAGACCTATTGCGCCTATACAGTGATCCATACAAAAGGTCTGTTCACACGATGCATCTTTTAGGCGCGAAACGGTTTCGCGACACTCAAGTTTCGCGAAATGTGCTCGTTCACACGTACCGGTTCACGTGCAACAACGATGACGTTTAGACTCATAAAAATAGTTTGGGTAGTGGCGCTTCAGTTGAAAGCCAACATCATCATTATCACCATTAGCCATTCAGCCTCGTGTTCTCCATCTCCCGCCACATTCTAAGAGTCAAAACGCAGGCGAGCTGGTGAACAATCAAAATAGACCGTTTCCGAAATTCAATGCCATCTAGTGGCTTGTAAAGTAGTTTAGGTTTTGCCATATCAATGGCGAAAATGAACTTGTATCGGCAGCGTGACCTTCGCAAGTCAACGGCACGCGAGGAATTGTTCAGTGTGAGTTCTTTCTCAATCACTTTCAGTTCTATGGTGACCAAGAACCTGCATTCAGAACAAAGCTCCAACCCACTCAGATGCCTCCAAAAAATTCCATACACCAAAGTGCTGTAAAGCCGATTCTGTGCCACCCACAGATTGACTGAAGCTGAGTTATTAGAAATAAACGCTTACGTATATAGCTCTTGTGTTCCATTCCTACGTCGCGTTGTACTAACCCCCTGAATGTACAGGCCTCGCAAGATCCGCTTAGGAGCATCTTCAGCGTCTTCGTTTATCAGTCACTAGAAGGCCGCCATTTGTATGGCACAGATGCTGTTCCACAGATGATGACAGTGATCAAAGTGGCCAGACTGAATTTCGGAAAGGGTCTATTAAGAAATAAAACCTTAAGACAAGGAAACAAAAAGGGACATACACACCACCGTCTTAAAACCAGCACAGCATACAGCTGTCATTTACTTCCATTTACTTAATTTACTCTTAAATTGCCATTTACTAGCTGTTGAATTGCCATTTACTGCAATTTACTTTATTTGCTGTTGAATATGTATAATTTGGATGGAGGTTGACAGAGAAAAAGATTGTTGTGGAAGTAAATGAGAGCTGTAGGCTGTGCTGGATTTGAGACGGTACTGTGTACGTCACTTTTTATTTCCTTGTCTCAAGGTTTTATTTCTTAATTATGACTAAAAATAGACTCAAATTATAAATATCACCAATTACGTCTTCGTCCATCGCTGGATTTTTTTCCGATATGCTACTCACTTTTCCTTCAGTGGTGCTTGACGTGCTTGCGGAAGCGCCGGCAGTATCCATCGTTCGTGGTTTCGGTTTTCTTCGGATTTGGCTCGGCTACAACACCGGCAGTGAAGTAGTCTTCTCAAACAGCTCGCTCTCCCCTCAAAGGCCACGTGAGAGCGTTTCTGAGCGGCCATTGGCGGCGCCCTCAGAGTGAATGACAGGACTCGGCAAAGTTTCAGCAAAAGCTCGCTCCAGAAGCGAGGTGTGCGCACAACTTTTTTTTAGATGCGCTCGTCCTTATCGGACTCGTTCAGACGGCGCAACCATTTCGCGAAACTACGTTCCGCGACGCTAGATGCGCGAGAAAAATGCATCGTGTGAACGGGCCTTTAGTATACTACGCTGTCAAAGCTACTGTACTGGCGCGAGCGACTGGCTTCATTTATGATTTCGTTTTCGGGAGAATGCGTGCAGATGATCTGTGAGATCAAACCCAACCCTCGTCCCAGCAGCTTTGACAGCGTTGCACACTAATGGTATATTCGGCTGGTCGTTTTTCGGCCTCTTGGAGCGCTCTGAGAAGCCGGTGTGCATTCGGCTGGTCAATGCCAGGCGCTCCAAGTATAATCGCCTGGTTCTTTCGGAGCGCTCTTGAAGCTCCGACTCTCGCCGGCCTCCGAATCGGAGCGGTTTGAGGCGCTCTGACTTGGAAGTGGGAGCGCGCGAAAGATCTGGCTGCCGACCGGTCACGTGACTCCAGCCATTCCGCCATTTTGCTTTTGTGTCGGAAGTGTACAGTAGCGCCACTAACCTAGAGCGCGCCGCGTGTCTGTTAAGTTGGTTATAAATAAAGCTGCCAGGAGCGAGCTGCTTCTTCCTCGTCACCGGCTCTCGGACCCGGCGTGTCGTGTTCCACTACATGGTGTCAGAAGTGGCGGCCCGCTCCATCTTGCGCCTTCCAGCCAACTGCGGCAGTCACGATCCTTTCGACGCCGACGGTTGCACTACGGAATGGCCAGTGAGGAGCAGAAACCTACAATGACCGCAGCCAGCAGCTTCGTCGTACAGCCGCCGCAGCCGTTCGATTTCAAGAATGCAGGTCAATGGCCGCAGTGGATCCTGCGGTTCGAAGACTATTCTTTTGCTTCAGGCCTCTACACGGCAAAGGATGAAGTGCGCATTCGGACGTTGCTGTACTGCATGGGTTCTCAAGCCCGCATCGTCTTGACGTCCCTCGGCCTTGGCGAGGACGACCTCGGAGACTACGCCAAGGTCAAGGAAAAGTTCAACAGCTACTTCGTGCACCCTGTGAACGAACTGTACGAAAGCGCGCGTTTCCACAGACGTACTCAGCAGTCTGGTGAGTCAGCGGATGCTTTTTACACGGCACTTTGCAACATGGCGAAGCGTTGTAACTACCGCCCACCGGAAGTCGAGGACCGTCTGATAAGGGACCGCTTTGTTGTCGGGCTGCTCGATACTAAGTTATCAGACCGACTCTGCCGGAACTCGAAGTTGAAGCTCGAGGAAGCTCTAGTTCTAGTGCGTCAGCATGAAGATTCCGAAACAGAACGAAAACTCCGAGAGTCAGCGGTATCATCGGGGACCACTGCGCTGAACATCAATGCGGCTAAGGTGAAAAGACACCGCCTGCCGAGACAAGCGCGCGCACAGGCAGCAAGCGGGTCAAGTCCCTCTCTCTGCGTCTGCTGTGGACGGTCTCCTCATCCGCGCACGGAATGTCCCGCGAGCAAGGCTTCATGTAACCTGTGCCACAAGAAGGGGCATTTTGCAGCCGTTTGCCGCTCAAAGAAAGGCAAGTTGGCATCAATTGAACATGGTGCTGTCAGCACGGCGACCCGCGCCAGAAGCAAGTTCGTCGAGGTCAAGGTCAACGGACTTCCCCTGAGCTTCAAGGTGGACAGTGGTGCTGAGGTTTCCGTCATTCCAAGTACGTTTTCGGGCATCCCAGCACATCTTCAGCGTCCGGAAGGCGAGCTGACAGGCCCTGGTGGGCACGCGCTGGAAGTTCTAGGAACGTTCATGGCCAGCTTGTCATGGAAGGACAAATGCGTGACACAGAGGCTTTACGTCGTCCGTTCTCAGACTGTACCTCTTTTGGGGTTTCCTGCGATTCAAGCCCTTGGAGTCGTGAAGTTTGTGGACCATATCCCGGAAGTTCCTCTGTGCCAAAACGGGGTAAACGTCCCAGCCGAGCTGTTTCAAGGCCTCGGGGAGCTTCACGGTGAATATACCATCAGGCTACAACCTGACGCTGTTCCATTTTCGTTGGCGGTCTCAAGGAGAATTCCGATTCCGCTGCGAGACACCGTCAAAGCAGAACTGGACAAAATGGAGAAGGACGCTGTCATCCGGCGGGTCCTCAACCCAACGCCGTGGTGCGCTGGACTTGTTGTGGTCCCGAAGTCGTCAGGGGGCTACCGGCTATGTGTGGACCTTACCAAGCTAAACAAAGTGGTCCTCCGGGAGCGCCACATTCTCCCTATGGTTGACCAAGTCTTGGGCCTTCTCGGCGACGCAAAGATCTTCTCGAAGCTTGATGCTACGTCGAGCTTTCATCAAGTCAAGCTGACAGAAAGTTGCCAGGAATTGACAACTTTTATAACACCCTTTGGGCGTTATTGCTTCCGCCGTCTGCCTTTTGGCATCCTATCGGCGCCGGAGTATTTCCAGCGTGTGATGACTCACATTTTGGAAGGGAAGGCAGGCGTGGTCAATATGATTGATGACATCTTGGTGTTTGGTCGAAACCGTCCTGAGCATGACCAACGCCTAAAGGAGGTGCTGCAGCGCCTGAGCAAGGCCGGACTGACGCTCAACAAGTCGAGTGCAAGTTCGGCGTAACAATCGTCGACTTCCTTGGTGTCGTCGTGAACGAGCATGGGATTTCACCAGACCCCAAGAAGTGTGAAGCGGTTCTACAGATGGAACCACCCGTCGACGTTGGAGGCGTCCGGAGACTTCTGGGAGTGGTGAATCACGTGGGCAGGTTCTTGCCACACTTGTCGGACGCGACTGCACCTCTTCGAGCTTTGCTGGGCAAGAATAGCGCCTGGACCTGGGGACTCGATCAGCAGTCTGCCTTCCTGAAGCTGAAGAAGATGCTGTCTTCAGAGGTCTGCATGGCAAGGTACCATCCGGCGCTGGCTACTATTGTGTCCGCTGACGCCAGCTCGTTCGGACTTGGTGCTGTGCTCCTGCAGGACCAGTGCTCAGGTGAGCGAAGAGCAGTGGCTTTCGCGTCTCGGTCCTTGACCCCCACAGAGCAACGGTACAGCCAGACCGAAAAGGAGGCCTTGGCGGTCACCTGGGCGGTTCAACATTTTGATGAGTACGTCCGAGGCTTGCAATTCTCGGTAGAGACGGATCACCTTCCCCTGACGTCTTTGTTTGGCAGCATGGATGTGGATGTCCTACCGCCAAGATTCAACGTCTTCGCCTCAAGTTAATGAGGTACCAGTTCAAGATACTCCACGTTCCTGGCAAGCTGTTGCCGACAGCCGATACCCTATCCAGGGCACCGTTGGGACAAGCGTCAGCGGTGGTCGGCACAGTGGAACTCTTCGCAGAGAATGTGGTTCATGGGATCCAAGACACATCGCCCGCTGGACTCGACAGGCTCCGTCAGGAGCAGGCTAGAGACGGCGAGTGCATGGCGCTCATGAAGCACTGCAACGATGGTTGGCCCGTAAAACCGAAGGTGGGAGTCAACCTTCTGAAGTATTGGAAGCACCGTGGCGAGTTTACAGTGTGTGATGGGCTGCTCCTCAAAGGGAGTCGCCTAGTCATCCCGTCGTCGCTTCAAGACGAGGTCCTACTGATCATTCACGAGGGTCACCAGGGTGTTAACCGCTGCCGCGCTCGAGCGCGTGACTCTGTATGGTGGCCAGGAATCAGCAAGCAGATCAAGTCTATGGTGGAGAACTGCGAGCCCTGTGCGACTACACGAATCCAACGTGCAGAGCCTCTCTTACCATCGCTTTCGCCCGAGCTGCCCTGGCAGCAGTTGGGAATTGACTTGTTTCAATTTAACGGCCAGGACTTCCTACTGATTATTGACTACTTTTCACGTTACCCTGAAGTGATCACACTAAGAAGCACAACGTGCTCATCAGTGGTCAAGGTGGTGAAAAGTGTAGTGGCACGCTTTGGCATTCCAGGGTAGCTAAACTCGTGGAGCAAAACATTCTTCGCTTTTTGACGTAGCGGGGGGAGTGACCAAAAGAACGCCGCAAAGTTTCCTCCTCCCTGCGGGCGCTCAACTTCGCAACTTTTGACGAAAAATCCCCCGCGATCCCTAGGCGATGCACGAGAGCACGAGACAGCGCGGGGAGGCGAGCGTTCACGCCGCTCGCTGTACGTCGTCTTTGGGCTCTCTAGCGCCGACAATCCCGTCATGCCTCGCCCAGGCGAGGAGCGAGAGCAGACGACGAGAATTCGTCTGCTACGATGAGGCATTCGCACAGCGGAACTGAAAGAAAAAGTTGGTCTTCTGCTTGAAATCGCGTCCCGCGGGCCACAAACTCAAACGCGAGCTTGAATTGTAAGCGTCTGATATTTCATGAAGGGAGGAATCGACGGCCCGTCTTTTATTCGCGAAATTTGAGTCGTTTTGTAGCCGTATAGACGCTGAAACCTACCAGTGTACAATGAAAGCCCCAGAACAACCACAGGGGCCGCGAGATCTAGCATCATTTGTGTATGGGTGAAAAGTGCAACATTTTTCGACAAAGCTCCCACAGCAGAAACCTGCGACTCATTCACTCAGCGTCCGGGAAGGCTAAACATGGAGAAGTTGCCCGAGACTCAAGCAAAGTCATATATGAATGGCAGCTATCTCGCCCCGTCATATTTTGGTTTGAGAAAGCTCTCGTTCTCAATGCCAGGGAAATAAAAAGTCTTACGAAACGTATTGCTAGCTGTTCCAATGAGCTAGATTTAAGCCGTATCCTTTCAGTTATTCACTCATAATATTATGCTTAAAACGAAGCAAGCTCTTGCGCGTACAGTGCCATCAATTTCCTCAAGCGTATGCTGTTTTGTAGTCAACTGGTTTTGGAAACTTACGCCGTCTGTAGATATCTCTGACTGCCGAGTTGCTTAAGTGGAAGTCATCGCAAATGTAAGTTCCACGTTGCAGCAACCAACGTTTAAACGATGGCAGCGACTGCACTCTCGCATTCCCACCCATTGCGTCGAACAAAAAGGCGCTAGTTTCGGTTTGAGGTCGGTACTTTTCTACAACATCTATGGCGACAGCATCAGTCTGCACTGGGTGCATTTGGCAAGTTCGTTCGGGGCCTGTTCCCCGTGCAGCGCTCGGTGGGTGTAATGCATTAGAACTCTCACATTGCAAGTCTGTATCGCGAATTGGGAGCCCGTCACTGGCCTTACCGGCGGCCATTGCTTGACGACAGGCAATATGCCGCGTCCTGTCTAGTTCTCCCTTCATTTTCGTCCTTGTTGCTTTGGCCTTTTACATCATGAGGCAATACACGCAAGTCTAAGGAAGAAACATGCAGAAATTGGAATCTTGTAGGCGGTGCTCGAGGGCGAGCATTTTATGATGTGCTGCGATGATTATGTCGGGTTCTTGGAGATCAAATAGACATTCGTCAAGCGTTTGAACATCGATTAAAAAAAAATTGGCCGGAGCACGATTGACTTTACCGACGTCGCTTGCTTCGGTTGCTCAATAAATGGCACGTCGAGCGACTGAACGGCACGCTCCGAGGTTCAGTTTGTCACGGAAGCCCTCACAGGAGTTCAAAGAAAAAAGCTTTCACCTTGAAGCACTATGTACAAGCGGTCAAAACGATGCGAAAATCCCTAGCAAAGGCATTCTAACTTATCGTTTGCTGAGCTTTGATGACTCCGAAATCACGGATGACTCCACAATAACTCTCAGTAGCCCTTGTCTCGTTAAACACATAACAGTTAACGCCCAACAAAGTAGCCCTGGACCCTCAACCACACAACATTTAGTTAAACAAGATTGGTATTCTAACGCGTGATGATAGAAGTTTCATGGTAGAGAACAATTTACTAACGTAATCAAATTGAGTTGTGTCAAGCGATGACTGCCGGTGGTGCCGCTCGACCCCAGCAATGCAGGCCTCTATCCACGGTCTAGCCCCCTAAGAAATCAGTGGTGCCAGTGCTATTAGACATAAATCGTTTATTTGCATCGGTACTCCCATACCTGGCGGATGTAGGGACGAGGCGCAAAACCGTACATCCGGCCAATATTGAAACCGGTTTTCGGACGATATTAGGGAGTTTTCGTAGATCGTTTTCGCCGTCCCGCAAGGGCCCTCCGCAACCCGCTACGATAGCGGGAACTCCACAGTCAAGGCTATCGGCGCGCAGGCGCAGTAGCAACTTCGTTGAGGAACGCTTAGCGGAGGGGGCAGACCGGTCTACGAAAATTCCCTATTGCCTCGACACTCGCCAAGAAGCAACGTGCTGTTTCGGCGACTCGTTTGTGTAATTTATTTGTTCAGTCATATTAATGGGTCCCGGGCCACTGTGTACACCCCAAAAAAGAAATGTACTGTGGTAATTACACCTTGAGGAGAAGCAGGCACGCAGCCAGATTTTCGTTTAAGGGGGGGGGGGGGGGGGGGCGCCGATGACAAAGTGCTCTTTGAGGGGGAGGGAGGGGAGGAGGCCCCAGCAAAATGGAAAATTTCGGGGAGGGGGGGGGGGAAGGCCAGGCCTTATGCCCCCCCCCCTCCCCTTGGCTGCGTGCCTGACGAGAAGGGGTATTGTAGTTTTACATCTTTATAAAAAGGTGTAGGCATTATTATACGTTTTAAGAAACGTGTTTAAAAAATCACACATTTTTAAAGGTGTGAAGTTTACATTTTTTTATAAGGTCCATCGCTACACGTATTAGGGTGTTAGTTATGGGACACCCCACTTACATGTTTAAAGGTGGGAAAATGCTTAATGTGTATATACCTCTAACGGAAGACAATCTCTTTCATGTGATTACATCGCGTGCCGATGAAACGATCTGTCGATGACACGTCGTTCGATGAACTGATTTGACCGCCAATGAGTGACGACTGCCAGTAGAATTTCGGGGAAATAATTCTGCCGGCTGTCGGAAAACTCGACCCTACCCAAGAATTACCCCGGTTCTTGTTTGTTTCCGACATTCTGAATTGTATACCAGCTTATTAGTACCTTTTCAAATATTATAGAAAAAAAGAAAAAAGAAACGATGGCAGCCGCAACAACTCTGACAGCCCGGCTCACAGTCATGTGGGAGACTGACACGTGCTCGTCAGTCGCCACCATGCCTTGAAAGCTACCGGTTCCAAAGAACCGGAGCGCGCAGAGAACTTGTTGTTCCACGGTCCGAGGCGGCGAACGAAGCTCGTCGCAGAGTCAACGCACAACGGCTTTCGATAGCCGGTACTGTCGCCGAAAGTCGTCGTCGGGGAGTTGAAAGGCGTCCCCAGTGGTCTCAGTAGCGACGCCGACGGTGGCGGAAGATAAGCTCGGCCGCAGCGTACGGCACCGCCATGTTGACAAAGTTTAACTTCGCCTCGATCCGAAGCGAAGATCTCGAGCTCAAACCACGGCTCTCGCAAAGTTCGGAAACGTCACTTTGACGTCAGCGACAACTTCGACAAACGAGGTTTCTTTTTAACACAAACTTCGGAGGGATTTTGAGCGTCAGCAGGCCGCCTAGGGACAATTTGCAAAGCATTAATTTTAGCTTGGCGTAGGGATGTAGGGACAAATGGGCGCTACGTCATCGGCGAAGCCGTTCAATCAGCGGGCTCCTCGCGCCCCTCACGCGCCGCACGCGCGCCTCGATGAACTTTGCTTCGAATGATTGACACCTCGCTCGGCACGACGTCAGCGTCGCGAGAGTCCAATTAGCACGTTCCGCAACTTTCGGACACAAAGTTGTGCTTGACGAGTTTAGCGACCCAGAGCTCATCCGAAGCGACAATGGCCCGCAGTTTGCGGCTCAGGAGTTTGCGGACTTCGCACGTGACTATAGCTTCAAGCACGTGACGAGCAGCCCGCGCTATCCTCAATCCAACGGGGAAGTTGAGCGCGCAGTTCGGACGATCAAGGGCCTTTTCTCCAAAAACGACGACCCTTTTCTGGCGTTGCTGGTCTTCAGAGACACCCCTGGGCCGTCTGGGTTCAGCCCCGCACAGCTGTTGATGGGACGACGGCTGCGGACCAGCTTACCGAAGCCGTCGGAGAAGCTGAGGCCCGAGTGGCCATCGACGGAGGTCTTCCTCAACAAGGACAAGGGAGATAAGCGTCGGCAGGCCACCGACTTCAGTCGTCGACATGCGGCGAAAGAACTGCGTCCGTTCGCTACAGGCGAGGATGTCTGGGTCACGGAAGTCCAGTGTGGCGCCAAGGTTCTGAGCGAAGCACAGCGACCACGTTCTTACGTGGTGGAGACACCCCGAGGAGTTCTGCAGCGGAACCGGAAGCATCTGGTGCTGTACAAGCCTCCAGTGGTGCCTGTTCCAGAACCTCCTGATGTACGGGAGTCGGACGAGTCACTTGCTTATGGACCTCTTGGTCTGCAGCAGCGGACTCTTAGCCGTCCAGCAACCCCTGACGTCGTCAGTCAGAGACCCTTGGATCCTGAGTCTGAAGTAGTTCAGAGGTCTCGATATGGTCGGGCGATAGTCCGCCCCAAAAGACTCAACCTATAACTACGGTCTGTGTTACGAGAGGAGATGTACTCTTTCCAACGTTGTGGTGTTGTTGTGGTGTTGGGAAGAGTTGATGGTTTTAGGGTTTTAGGTTTTAGACGTAACTGGTATCTTCGGTCTTTGTTAGAAGGAGAGATGTACAGTAGCGCCACTAACCTAGAGGGCGCCACGTGTTTGTTAAGTTGGTTATAAATAAAGCTGCCGGGAGCGAGCTGCTTCTTCTTCGTCACCGGCTCTCGGACCCGGCGTGTCGTGTTCCACTACAGGAAGCGGACGGCGAGAACGCAGCTACTCAGCAAAATGAAGGCTGCGAAAAACAGCCGTCAGTCTCGACGCCGTCAACGTTGTGTTGTGCTCCCCGAATTGAGGTGAAATGTCGTTGAAACGAAGATGTTTAATGTTAGTGGTGGCACCGCCAGTGCTGCTGGCGAAGCTAGCAGACAGCGACAACACCAGCAGCTCGGACTATGACGACGAGGACCGTGTTTGCGAAGCGAAGTTTGCCGAGTTGTTTGACGCACCATGCGCCTAACGTTGCCTTGTACCAACCTTGCCTTGTACCAACGTTGCCTTGTACCAACGTTGCCTTGTACCAACGTTGCCTTGTACCAACGTTGCCTTGTACGGTGCCCAAGGTCAAAGCCTATGTTTTAATAGTGCGAACCTACTCGGACAAAGCGTAAGTTCAAAAGTACGAGAGTTTTCAAGCTGTAATGTTGTCTTTTTTTGATAGTTTCGCAGGAACTTCCGCTTGGCACGGCTGGCCTGCGATGACCTTATCAGCGTCCGCGTTGACGGTTGCCATTTTTCAAGGATTTACGGATGGATGGACCATTGAATACTGCTCAACCCTTTGAATCGAAAGAGCAAAAGTTCCGCTAGAGGGCGGCTCGCGCCGTCCTCTAGTGGCGCCCGCCACCCTCTATCCGATCGGCTTGCCGCTCTGAAAAGTTGAAGAGCGTTCGTCTGGGCGCGCCGATTCTCTCGCTCTGATGCGGAGGCGCTCCGGGATCTGGTAGCTACGACTCCGATGATTGGAGCGCTCGAAAGTGACCACCCGAATATACCATAAGTATGAAACAGGGTATAGACGCTTTGCAGCAGCTGTACATGGGCGCCGCCATAACCGCCCTTCAGTTTTTGTGTCCTCTTGATTCGTTTGCTTCACTTCATCATTGCCACAGCAGGACAGGTTATTGCCACCTTAGGTGCTCTTGTGTCTTTCTCCGCAGCATAGGCCTTTGGAAAGGCTGGTCAATGCCCGCTTCAGTGGCTCGGCATCTCGGTAAGACGAGAGAAGGTCGGCAATCTGGCGCGTGATTAAAGCGTCTATAACACGGCTTGGGGCGCACGACGTGGACGACATCCGGTTGTGGAAGGCTGCGTGATGATGTTCGGTTTCTGTTGGAAATCACATCGTACTTTAGACCTCCGAGTTAACGAAGCGCCTTGTAGGGTCTGTAGCACCATTATAACAGCACCTCGCTGGGATACCACGGGCGAATCGGTATTCGCACCCATATGCTGTTCCGGGTTAAAAGTGGACGTCGCGGCGACGAAGGTTGTACCAGCGAGCGTCAACTCGTTGTTGGTCCTGAAGTCGGAGCCTGGCAAGCTGACGAAGTTCCTCTACTCGTTGGGTTATAAACTGGGCGTCGTCCGTTCTGTCGTCTACAGTCATGGATTAGCCTTGCGTCGAGTATCGTTGTCAACTTTCTGTCATGCACCAGCTGGAATAGTGTCATTCTGATGGTTTCTTAAACTGCAGTATTGTTGGAAAACGTGACGCACGGCTAAACTTTGTCTCATGTATTGTGCTCAACATCGATGTACATAGCGATAATGTCGGCGATGGTCTTATTGAGCGGCTTGTTGAATTCATTGGTCTGCAGATGGTATTCCGTGGTTGAACTGTGTTCGGTGTGGCTCAGACAAATTGTCTCCTGGGTGGGCTTCGCCATGAACAATGACCTCCGATCTGTGATTAGCACTTGAGAGCACCATGTCAGAGGACAACCGATACGACGAAGAATTTGGTGACTTCAACGGCTGTTCCAAAAGGAAGGGATTTGTCTTCGCTTACCGGGTTAGATAATTGGTTGCTACAATTATCCAGCGGTTCCAGACGTAGATGGTGGAAAAGGAACAAGTGGATTTATTCAGATCTGCTGGAACGGTCCGGTGGGGAGACCAATCAGCTGCAGGAGACCTGTCGGCTTCCAGAGCGTTTTCTCGCGTCGCTGGCACTCGTGGCACAATCGTGTGCAGAATTGTACGGTGTACAGGAGCTTGGGCCAGTAATACATATCGCGAATTAGGGTCAGCGTACAGCTTTAACCAAGGTGTCCGAGCGTCAGGTTGTCGTGGCAGGCATGGGTAACGTCCGCTCTACGGTCGGCATGTATTACCAGCAGCCTAGGCGAGTTGTTGTGCCCGAAGTTTACCTTGTAAACCACACGCTGTCGAATGGCGAAGGTCGGCAGGGCTCTTGAGAATACATGAGAGATAGTACGCCCTCGTCCTTAGAGGTGCTCGATTAGAGCGAACCCGTCAGGATTGTTTCGTTGACGTCGTTCCGCGTAAAGGGGCATTAGTTTCACGTCGTCGCTGTTCACTGAGCCTAGGAATCACTCGTCGTCATCGTCATCGCTGCTGCCCGAAGGTGTCTCGAAAGGGGCTCTGGAAAGCCAGTCGGCGTCGCCGTGCGTGCAACCCGACTTGTAAACCACAGTCATGTTGAACTCTTGTAGTCGGAGACTCCATTTAAAGTTCACAAGCGAGCAGAGTGAGTGTAGGGCCGTGACTACGCCGAACGGGCGTAAGAGTACGAGCGACACATTATGATAGCCCAGACAACCGCAAGAAACTCTTTTTCAGTCGTGGAGTAATTTTCTCCGCCTTGGACAGTTTCCCATTTGAGAAGGGGATGACTCGCTTGGTGCCTTCTCGCGCATGAACATGTGCCAGCGCCAAGTCCTGCCTCACTTGAGTCCGTAGGAATCGCGGTGGCCGCATTCTGTTGAAAATGTCCAATAACAAAAAGAGTATGGAGTCGGCGCTTCAGCTCGTCGAATGCCTGCAGCTGCTTCTTGGCCCAGTCAGACTTCTCGTCAACATTCGTGAGGTTTGTGAGCGGTGCGGAAATTCTCGAGAATCGCTAACGAAGCGCCGATAGTACGCATATGGTCCAAGTAATCTTCGCAAGACCTTGCCTGTCGGCGCTGGAAATACTGCGACGCGCGAGTCTTCTCTGGGTCTGGGTGAACGCCATCGTTGCTGACCACGTGGCCTAGGAACATCACTTCTTCATAGGCAAAGAGACACTTGATGGCTTAAGGGTGAGTCAGGCTGTCTGTATGGCTTGGAGAGCGGCTCAGAGTCGTCCCAAATGTTCATCGAAGTCGCTTGAAGACACTGCGACGTCGTCAAGGACGAGGAGAGAGCTCTGCCTGTTCATTCCTACCTATACGTTGTCAATGGCACGCTGGAAAAGGGTTTGTGTCGTGCATAGTCCAAAGAACATCGCCATGAACTCGTATACAGTCTATCGATCGAAACGACGGCTGTCCTTTCTCGGTCCCGTTCGACGACTTCTATCTGCTAGGAGCCGCTCTTCAGGTCCATGGATGAAAAGTATAAAGAGTGGCGCAGACGGTCTAGCGTGTCATCTATGGGGGAAGCTGATATACGTCCTTCTTCGTCATCGCGTTCAGCTGTCAGTAGCCCACGCAGAAGCTAAGCGTTCCGTCCTCCTTAACCAGTAGTAGTAGTAGTAGTGCTTTATGAAGGAAAGGCAGATATTTTAACCCGAACGTAAGTTCTAGTTTGCCACTCTGCACCGGGGATAGGGAGAGGGGGAAGGAAGGACATAGCAGTGGGGTAGGAATATGAGGTGAAAATTGTCAATGAAGATGATTATAATCTAGTGAATTATGTAAGCAGTCTCATATAAAGTTCTCAGTCATTTAGAGTCTGTCCGAAAGTCCTGTGTCTCTCAGAAATCGTATTAGAGCCTCGGTGGCCTTCATAAACTGTTCGGTTGTGTCCCAGCTGCCAAGCACTTTGAAAGCGCTAAACGGACGCGAATCTATTTTTTGTAATGTTTCTTGAAGAGTTTGGCGTTCTTCCTCGAACTCAACACATTGGCATAATATATGCTCAATTGACCCCTCCACCTCACAGCTGGTGCAATCCCAGAGGAACTGCGGTGTATATGCTATACCTAGTCGCAGTCGGTGCAGAGTTGTCTCCAGTCGTCTTGAAATTCCGGATGGAACGCGAAAGGTTCGTTGGGGGTCTAGAGAGTATAATCTCCGGTCGTGTGTTTTTACGTTCATCCAGTGTCCTAATGAAATTGTCTTGGCCAAGGCTTGAACTTTAGCGTTGCTGTCACTTTTGGAGTAAGGTATCAGAATTGAATCGCCACTAATCGTTGACTTGGCGGTTTTGTCTGCTGCATTATTTCCGAGGATGCCACAGTGGCCTGGTATCCACTGAATAGAAATCTGGTGGCCCTTTACGAGGGCTTGATGGCAGAGAGCGGATACCTGATATGCCAGTTGGTCGTACGCATTGCGCTTCATGAAAGTCTGTATTATTTGTAATGCTGACTTTGAGTCACTGAAGAATGTCCGTGGTTGCGGTGATCGAGACATAATGTACCGTATTGCTTCTCGTATGGCAGCTAATTCGGAAGCCGTTGATGTCGTTCGATGCCTTATCTTCATCTTGACGGTATGGTTGTGGGCAGGTATGACCACTCCAATTCCAGACAGTGTTTCAGAGGACGACCCATCGGTGTATATATGTGTGGACAAGCCGTATGCTTCATTGATGACTCCTAATGTCAGTTGTTTGAGAACTGGAGATGGAATGGACGTCTTCTTATGTATACCTTTTACGTATAACGTTATTCTCGGCTTCAGAAAGGTCCATGGTGGTATTTCGTCCCTCTGTACTGGAAATAGGTCACTTGGAACAATATTGTGTTTCGTTATCGTTTTGGAGAAGGCAGACTCAGGTCTCTCTGAAGGTAACGTGGCCAGATGGTGGTTCGGATGTCTTGTAAGGTGTCTTAAATGTAATCGGATAGTTTCTTGTATCATATATGCTTCAATGGGATACCTTCGAGCCTCCGCAATTGTCTCGGACGTTGAAGCACACCGTGGCAGCCCTAAGCAGGCGCGTAGAGCTTGGGGTTCAATGCACTGGATAGCTCGTATATTGCTCGCACAGGTGTTGTTCAGAATAGGCAAGTGGTATCTCAGAAGTCCAAGAAAGAAGGCCTCAAACAGTCTCTGTAGGCAGCCTACGGTGGCGCCCCATGTTGTACCACTGATAAATCGCATAAGATGTATTATGGACGTCAATTTCATCTTGAGTCGTGAAACATGAGGCGTCCACGTAAGACCTCTGTCCAGAGTGAATCCGAGATAATTATGCTGCCGAACGCTGGGGACTGTTTCTCCACCGATGATAACGGGATATTTCTCCATATGCTTGCGAGAGAATGTCATAGCAGCGGACGTTGAGATGGAGATCTCGAGTCCACGCTTTCTTAGGTATTGACGTATTGTCTTCAGAGCACATTGGAGTCTTGCCCGTATCTGGGGTCGTGTTACACCAGACGCCCAGATACAGATATCGTCAGCATAAAGTGATACGTGTTCTGTCGATGGCAGTTCTTCAGCAAGATTAATCAAGACTGTATTGAATAAAATTGGGCTTAGTACACCGGAAGTGGTACCCCTCTAGTTATGACATGTGATGTAGTGTTTCCATCGCAGGTAGATATGTAAATATTTCTCCTCGTCAAGTTACTCTTCAACCAGGAGTACATGCGCCCCCCAATACCAAGATCTTCTAAGGCGTGTAGGACGGCCTCATGAGTCACGTTGTCATATGCGCCTTTGATGTCAAGAAATACAGCTGTGGTGAGACGTCGCCGTGTCCTCTGTTGCTCTACAAATGATACCAGATCGATAACACCATCTATAGAACTTCGGCCAAGTCGGAAACCAGACATTATTTCTGGTTAATAATTGTTATTCTCTAGGTACCATTCTAGGCGAGAATTCAACATTCTTTCCATTATTTTTCCCATGCAACTAGATACTGCTATTGGCCTGTAAGACGCAATATCGTATGGTGACTTCCCAGGCTTGAGAATGGGTACGATACGTGTTGTCTTCCATGTTGAGGGTATCTGACCCGTCTCCCACGAAAGATTGAAAAAATCAAGGAGTTGCTTTCGGCTTCGAGAGCCAAGATTTCCAAGTGCACTGTACGTGATTTCATCAGGTCCTGGGGTCGAAGCCCGCTTTGCCGTTGCCAGCCCTACTGAAAAAAACCATCTGAAATTCAAACCGGTGGCAAACTGGTCGCCCGTTTGAATGAAACCTGTCGATCCGTTTGGATCAAACGTGATTATGGGATACGGGTACCCGTTTGGAAACGGTACCCGTTCGGAACGGTACCCGTTTGATACAGGTGCCCGTTTGATACGGGTGCCGTATGGTACGAGTACCCGTTCGACATGGCACGTGACCACACGTTTGAACGTGCACTTCGAAATGGCAAATTATGCGCTAGCCCTAATTGGGTACCGTCTGGGAGGTTGGTTATCTTAAACATATTTAAGACGTCCCGAAACTCATAAACGTATTTATAACATGGAGAAAACACGTAGAACAAATGCACTCGCGTAGGTGCTTGTAAGTGGACAGGAAAACCGACACAAAAGATTGTTTTCAATTCTCCTCGAAGTTTATTACCTCTTCTGTAGACAAGTACAAACGTGCAAGCGATCTGTGAACACTATACAGGTAGACTTTCGGGGAAATTATTCTCCTGGCTGCCGCGCGAATAGGCGCTGCATAATATTTTAGATAATTTAGAAGAGTACGCGTAGAAGAACGGTCAATCGTTGCCAACACGTAGGTTGCAGTGCACTTACCATAACAATAGCGGACTTGAAAGAGGTAATCCGTGATATTTGTCGACATGGTCAAAGCAGGACAACCACACAAACACAAACGAGAGGGAACGGCTCCTTGGAAGTTTCAACACGATGCGGCGCTCAAGCTGTCATTTGCCGAACCCAACCAAACCGCGAGAATTTGCGACTTCTTTGAAGAATCGCTCGTTGCCGACATACACGTGGGTCTTTTCGAACACTGATAGCTTTGGTGCACATCCAATACGTTGTCGAGAGACATCCCAATAAGACCGCATGGTTAGGCGACAGATTGAAGCAGGTAGGACGAGCGAACTTCGAGCAGCAACTGACAACAAGCAGACAAAGAAAAAAGCGGCTGCAAGGCGCGCCCTTCCGGATCTCGATGCTTATCAGCGTGTAGCTCGCGCGCTGCTGTGGGTCACGTGACAGGGGTGACAAGAGAGGAGGGAGGGGGCGAGGTCAAGGCGCTGGGACCACCGGGACAGCCCCTCTCCCTCTCCCCAGGCATTCAAGGGAGATGCGTTTTTCTAGTCTCGAAGAACAAACGCGCGCGCGCGCGCGCGCGCTCGAACTTTGGAAATGGCGGCGGGGCTGCCAGAAGCTCGGCTTGCGCCCGAGCGAAGAAAGAACTCAGCGCAAGCTCGTAGTTTTACTGCTGCAACGGCGGGCGTGATCTCGCAGTGCTCGATGTTCTTGCAGCCGCGTGTACGCGTGCTACCTTTGCTGCGTCTTGAATTAAAGTGAAACGGAGTCTAGACGTATATTCTTTCACGCGGTCGCGTCTTCTGCGAGAGAGATTCGAGCTGAATAAGTAAATTGAGGCAACAAAGATGGGCAAAGTATTAAAGGTCTGTCAAAAATATCGGCTCACCAACGTTTACGTAAAAAAAAAAAAAAAAGCTGTTAGTTTTAGTTGCAGTATAATCGAAAATCAGCGCAATTGAAATATAAATATAATTACTTGCATTACGCGGACGATCTGAAATCGATGAACCGGCGCTCCCAGCCTTCCGGAAAACATTGGCTGCCACGGCTGAAACGCTAGGCGTGCCCACGCCGCCGATCTGTACGTTCAATATCAAACGGGCTCCGGAGAGCCGTTTGATTAAACCGGTGCAGTTTGCAACATGGTCGCCGGTTTGAGCAAACGTGCGACAACTTTGCCCAAACGAGTCGCCCATTTGCCCAGACGAGCGACCCGTTTGCCAAATAGGTGACCGTTATGGCTCATACGGGGGACCCCTTTGAGCCATACGGGCGACCCCTTTGACATACTGGTGACCAGTATGGTTAAACGGTTACCGGTATGGACCCGTTTATTTTCATATGGGCGCCAAATGTTTTTTTTTTCAGTAGGGAGGGCTGCCCGGAGCTCTTCCTGTAGGACTGAAGAGGCCCATTGACTGCTTGAAGGTTGGGTTATGTCGCCGTTCAGGATATCTTAATATTGCTCCGAAATAACCTCCTTTTAGAGCGCAGCTCTTATGCGCCCGTTTCCGACTTGAGCGGCGTCGCCATCGCCGTCGGCGTAACCGCGCGGTGCGTTATGGGTGAATTTCCCCGCTAAATCTAGCGGAAAAATTTCCTCGCTAAGTCTAATGGAAAAATTTTCCCGCTAAATCTAGCGGAAAAACTTCCCCGCTAAATCTAGCGGAAAATTTTCCCGTCTAAATCTAGCGGAAAAAATTTCCCCGCTAGATCTGGCGGAAAAATTTCCCCGCTAAATTTAGCGGAAAAATTTCCCCGCTAAATTTAGCGGAAAAATTTCCCCGCTAATTCAAGCGGAAAATTTCCCCGCTAAATCTAGCGGAAAATTTCCCCGCTAGATTTAGCGGAAAATTTCCCTGCTAAATCAAGCGGAAACATTTCTCTGTGGGGTCACGTGACTCCCTGAGATCACGTGACCCCCCCCCCCCCCCGAGGTCACGTGACCCCCACGTAAATTTGGGGAGGGGGTCACGTGACCTCAGGGGGGGCCACGTGACTCCACCAAGGTCACGTGACCGTTGTGGCCTTGGCTCCTCCTCCTCAAGAGCTGCGCTCTAATTCGGTGTTACATGGAGCTGCACACGGCTTTCATTATATGCCGCTAGTGTTTTCTTTAAGGGAGACTCTGTACGGCGATCAGATCACGCGGAGCGCGTCGCCCTCGGTAACGATGCGGTGCTGAGTAAGCGCTGTTTGACGCACCTTCGACAATGTCGCAAAGCAGTCGCTTTATTCGGCGAGGAGCTTATTCAGCGGCCATCGTTTCCGGCCCTGACACTTGGGCTCAATGTCGAGCTACGCAGGTGACGTACTCTTTTGCTGAGGTCGCGAGAATTCTTCAGCAATGGCTGCAATATCGGTGGAGTTCCGGTGTTCCTCGGCGTGGCCCACAGCGGCGCCTTTCGTGAGGTGTTGTGTTTTCTAAAAAATAGTCGGAGTGCAGGCGAGCTGGTGTAAGTTGGACATGATTGTAAACCTGGGACTGGGGCAGAAAGAGAATACAGCAGAAGGTAGTAAAAGAGGAGGCAACGTCTCAAACTCAGCTGCAAAGTTTATTTCGAACACGCTTTATATACCCCATCTGCAACGCCGTCTCTACAAAAAAAAAAAACAAAAAAAAAACACACACACACATGACAAGAGGACATCGACAGTTCGGTAAACCTTCTCTTATCTCCCTTGACCTTGGCTGTGGGACACTCACACAAAGGGTCACATTCTAGCATAACCACCGCCCCCCGGCGAACGTAGGTGAAAACACTACTGAACACAAAGAAAGGGTTTGACCTTCAAAGGTGCGTTTCCTCGGGTGTAGGCCCGTTTGTCATGTGCGCATTCGTCATAGGCCAACTGGTAATAGGCCCGTTCGTCACAGCGGAACATTCGTTATAGGGGAATTCGTCACTAGGAAAGTTTGTCACTGTGCGAACCGGATATTCGAAGTTGCCCAACTTATATTGACTTGATTTTGCATGCAATAAAGATTAGTACTTTATATTTAATTTTTACTGAACAGAGGGAACATCCAAACAAGTCATCATTGTACTTAAGAAACAACAGGTTTATTAAGCGAAATAAAAACAATTTAAACAGCAATGTTACGAACTGCCGCCCTCAAGGTTTCAAGATGATTGCGACCATCGTAGCGGCTCACAATGATCTGAAGACGCCGGCTGCAGTCGTCGTGCTTTTTGGACAACCTCGAAGATGTCTTGCCGCCCTCTACCTGAGCCAGCTTCATCTCTGCCAAGGACTGCTCTCTCTCTTTATGCAGCCCAGGAAGACCCAGATATTTGGAGAGCTGCAGCCCACGTTGCTCGTGCATAAAAACACACACACACACACGCACACAGGTGGAGGAAGCCTTCCGAGTGAGCACCGTACTGAAAGTTTGAGCCACAAATGCAAAAATGTACTACAGAAAAATTCCAAGTTCTCAGAGGATTAGTTCAGCTCTTACCTGCAGTCCCCGGTGCCACGCTTCGATGCTGTTGTTAGTCCTTGGCATTTGTGCTAGTGTTGATTCTCTGACTGACCAAACCAGAGGGAAGGTGGCCGACGACAAGCCGTTTCGACGGGGTCTCTTGATATACACGTCCTCGGAGTAGTCCGCCACGAGTGAGGCATCGGTGGGGAAAACCTCGAGAAGGTCCTAGAAGGCCTCGGGAATGTCGGCGATTGGCAAGAAGGCCAATGCTGGAACCATTCTCATCTGAAAATCCACAAAAAATAAAATAACCAATTGGCTTAAATTATGACGTCGAAAGAATCAGAATTCTTTCGCTGTCGCCTCCTCCGCTGTCGTAGAAGAAAAGGGAATCTCCTAGTCCTTATTATCATAATATGTCGAGCACTGTGCTTTTGCGCTGCAATGCGCTTTACCTTAAACTCTGTGGGCATTCATATCTCGGCTCTGCAAGATGGTACGCTGTACTCGAATTTCGCCCGCTGCCTTTGCTTGCGGATTGTGCGCCGAAGTGTTGACGGTGCGAGAATCTGCGATGCGCTGCCGTCACAGGCAGCCGCATCCAGAAGTATTTGGTGCGGTGCTAGACGGCCTTCTACTGGAATAAAGGACATTAGTAAGGATAGAAATTACAGAGAAGATGCAAGCGAGCTGGTGAGCTTTCAACATTGTAAAACCCGACACTTAGGACAAAAAAAGAAGAACAAAGGGAACATGTTGTCCCGTTTTTCTTCTTGTCCTACGTCTCGGGTTTTACAATGTTGGACATTAGTGAACTTGTTTTGAGAGTATAAGAGCAGGAACATATTTTGGTACATACCAGCCTTTTCCTTCATCTGATGACGAATTCGAAGAACGTTTATCTCGGTGGAGTCAAATGCATGCGTATGGTCACTGGATTAAGAGATTACACGAGTCTTGGCGTGATCGGTGACTATTTTAGTTTTACGAACTCGCCCCGCGAATACAACGAAGTTTCGTTAACCTTAATGCAAGTGTAGGAATGTCCTTCGTGAAGACGGATATCGCCCACCTATCTTAGTAGTAACTACCCCCATTTAGAAATCGAGAGTGAGATGGAAAGCAAAATAGATCCGTCTTTTATGGATCCGGAAGCAACCGGCAAGATAAAACCCTAAAGCGGGGGAAAAAAGAGAAAAAAAAAAGAATCGGCTTCAGTGGGCCATTTTTTTATTGTGAACTTTATGTTTTCGAAGTTCTTCTGCTAGTAAGGTGACCCAGATAAGACAACATGCAGGCTAAAGGTTGCACGTTATCTTTTGTTGGGGTCATTGGAAAACGCTTTTGTTCACGTTCGTATGGTAGTCAACCTCACTGACCTTAATTGTGCGGAGTTCGTTGGGTGACCCCCTTTCGTAACGTTCCTAAAGAAACAAAATAGAAAAAAGAGAACGTTTAACGATCTCGGGGTCACTTTGTGACGAACTGCCAGCGTAACGAATCATCCTATGACGAATATTCCGCTGTGACAAACGGGCCTGTTACCAGTTGCCCTATGACGAATCGACATGTGACGAATGGGCCGTATCCCCGTTTCCTCTAACAAATCACTCAGTCCAAAGAAACAATACTATACACTGCTAACAGCCGGAACTGGGGCCATCTCCAAAAATGAGAACGACATTGCCCTCCTACCACGAACTACAAATGGATAACACAGCAACTTTCTCGAACAAGTCCAAGGATACACATATAAATAACACTAGTACTACAAAGAAAAAAAAATCTTTACAAGCGTAGAAATTGTTTACATTCGTTTCCAAATTGCAATGACGCCTGACTTATACAGTTGCCATACGTTTTTATACGAATCGTTTCTTGGACTACACGTTTCATATCATTGCGTTCTTTGTGTATTACTTCCGTTTCAGACCAGTTGGCTTTACAATTATTACACTCTAGAAGGTGCCTGGCTAACTCGGAATTGGACGCGTTGTTTATCACATTCCGTTTGTGTTCCGTCAGTCTATCATTTAGACATCTCGACGTCTGACCTACGTATTTAAATCCACACTCCAAAGGAATGTCATAAACCACCGAATTCTCACACGGTACCGACTTCTCGCGATGTGCCTTCTGGCAAAGTTCCTCTTTCGATTCAAAAGGTGTAAGCTTGCACAACTTAAAATTGGATGTGAACACTGTTTCTACGCCAAACCTTTTCGCCGACGCTTTTATGTTATGGGAAATATCGTGAAAATACGGTATAGCATTTCGTCGGTTCCTAACAGTTGGTTCATACCGCTTGTCTCTGATTTGAATAGAAGGTTGCCGTTTCAGAAAAGTTTCATCATACCTGTCGGAAGTTTCTCACTGGTACCGTAGTGTGTCCATCCTGAAATTTAGTGACCCCCCTTGTGACTCCTATTCCTTTTCCTAGGAACAATAGAATATTGCCTTCAAGGAGAACACTGCCACAGGTAACAGCATAGTTCACGACGGGTACAAACACACTTGACCGTGGCGGTAGGTTCACCTGGTCGGCAGCGACTGGGACAGCGACTGACCTTATTTGCGGTTTCTCTGAAGGCAAACAATAGGGAGCTTTAGTAGATCGTTTTCAAAGGCCAGCTACCGCTACGAGCGCGCGCTTCAGAGCATGCATCGAAGTGGCAGCGCGAGCTCCCACTACGATTAGCGTGGCCTGAAAACACGATCTACTAAAACTTTCTAATGTGTCTGTAGCGTCAATCTGTTCTTTCTAATGTCGTTAAGGTGCCGTATTCACACAGAAAGTTAAAGCCGAGAATGGAGTTTCTGGCACTGTCTTGAAGAACGGCGAATTTTACTAGACACGTCTCGCCATGAATCTCGACTCGGGCAGTGCACCTCCCGACGGGCGAAATATGGTTTCTTCCGGCGGTTCAAACTAGCGGTCTCCCCCAGGGTGTTGTAACTTTTCGAAGGCGGCGAGAGAGCCCCCCACTTAAGACTGAGCTCTTTGCTTCAGTGTCCACAAGGGCCGATACGTCGTGGCCGTCGATGGCAAAGTTCATGTTGTTGGGCATCGTTGCAAGAGCGTCGTTGGGACGGGCGGTGTCGGGAAAGGGGGAGCACTACGGCGTTCTTGAGGGCTCTTTTTTTCGGTCGTCATTGGCGACGCCTTCTCTAGGCGTTTTCGCACTTTGTTTTCCCGGCGAAGCAAAGGAGACATGGTTTCTCGGTGGGGTCGTGGAGCTGGAGACGCTAAACGTCGAGGCAATGGTGAGGGGAATTCACGGCGGAGAGACGGCGCTGAGGAGGGCGAGCGTCGAAGGTTCTTCTCGATGTCGCGATAACGTACGCCGTACGTATGGCGTGAGTCGATCGGGTAGAGCCTACAACGCTCAAATCAACGGTAGGGGCAGCCACGCTAGATGTAGTCAGCTTCCCCGCAGTGATAGCAGAGCTGGCGTAGGTCGGCCCTTCGCCATTCTTCGGTCTTTTTCGGCGAGGGTCCTTCCGGGCGGACGTACTTGGCTTGTTCTTCCTGGCGTCGTGGATTCTGCGTCATTGGGGTGTTTTGTCGTGGTGGCATCCGAACTTGACGGGGAGCTTGCGGCGGTCGGCGGGCCACAGCAGCTTTGCTAAGCCTGTGCTCCTCTGGCGCCACCATGGCGACGGAAATCCCTGGTTGAAGCGCCCGATGCACTTCTTCGCGGAGAGTTTTGGCGGTGGAAAGGGTCACTGGACAACAAGCAGTTGGCAGCAACCTTGGAATTTTCTCTCGGACGACCTCCCGGATAATTTCTCAAATGTCCGGCGTACCAGGAGCGATTTCACTGCTAAGCATAGTGGATTCAGCGACGCCTGGATTGCGGTGGTAGTGGGAAGCGCAAGATTCGAGGGCGTTCTCGGTGTTTCTGCCTCAGTGACAAAGGCTTCGACGGTTACCGGCGAGTTACGGACGAGGCCTCAGAAGATGTCGTCTGTCAACCCGCGCACGAGGACCCGCACCTTTTTGTCGTTTGGGGCTTGTGGTTCAGCACGGGCGATCAAAAGCAGAACTCTTTCCACGAAGCTGGTGACCCTTTTTCGTGGCCTTGGGTTTGAATCGAGATAATATTCGCATCCCTCTCCTGTCGCTGTTGGGTTCGAGCGATGGACGCGCCTTTGTTCCCTCAGCGACGCGGGTGGTCGAATTGTTACCGCGCTTGGCTTTCGCGCGGAGGCCGCAGGTTTATTCCCTGGTAGAGGATGTTTCTTTCATTTATACTTTCAATTTGGCTTTCTCGAAAATTTGAGAACCTTGTCGTCTGGTCGAGTTACGAATGTTTTAAGCGCCGAACGTTCTACGCCGAATTTTTCGGAAGCCCACGCGTGTACACAAGGGGCTACACGTGGCGAGCCAGAGTCAGTCTCGCCGCAGCGCTCGATTCTGCTGTGACGACGCATCAAAAACTGCGACGGTAGCTTTCTATATTGTTTTTGGGCACAAGTTCGCCCGATTAAACGTTTAGTTCTCTTCAGTCATTCGTCGCCTCATCAATGCCCCGCGTGTCGCCGAGCAAGAGCGTGTGTGACCGAGTGTTTACCGTAGTTGGCTTTCGCGCGGAGGCCCCAGGTTTTATTACGGGGAGAGGACGAATTTTTTGTTTATTCTTTCGCTGGGGAGCGGGCAAGCACTGCGGACCCTCAGGTGGGTACGCTGCGCCGGTTGTACCCACCATGGCCACCATAATGACACGAATGGCAATTGAGGAAGCTACGAATAGCTGAAAAATCTAAACGTTTAATAGGGAGAAGTTGCGCCAAAAATAAAATTGAAGAAGGCTAATATCGCAGGCGTCGATGGCGGCGGAACAGCAGGATTGAGCTCTGGGGCGTGACAAACTCCGGCTCGCCACGCGGGGCCCCTTATAGACACACGTGGGCTTCTTGAATTTCGGCGTAGAAAGTTGGGAGCGTAGAACATTCGTAACTCGATCCTGCGACAACGCTCTTGAACTTTTGAAAACAATAAATTTAAAGGATAAATAAAGAAGCCTCCGCTTCCAGGAATCGAAACTGGGGTGTCCGCGCAAATGCCAAGCGGAGTCACCTTTCAGCCACTAACACGCTCGCTCGGTGACGCGCACGGCAATAACATGTGGTTTCGTCTGTTCCTGTACAGAAGTCCCTTCCGCGTAGTTACAGACCACCATTTCCACTGCGGGCTCGAGAGCCTTAATGACCAATGGGGAAGTCTCGCAGGGTGGAGTTTCCGACTCCAAGATATTCACATCACTGCGATATAGAAGTCCGGCCGTAAGAACAGTGACGTCGACAAGTTTATCGAAAGGTACCTGTCGAGTTGGCTTCCAAATGCACCGAAGACAACGGCATCGACGATGTTTTTCTTGGCGCATTGAGCGTTACCAGCATAGCAGCAGAACAACGAAACAATCCTGAGCTGCAACCGCTCATCGTGCCTCTTTAAGGACACGGAAATAAAGTTCCACCAGTATTGGCACGAGCACTGACAACCATCGCTGTTCATCAAGGTATACTATACAAAAGAAAACTTCGGCGAAAACAACTTAACGTGGGTGTTCGTTATCCCCACAAGTGAAGCGAAAGTGTTCCAAGCCTGTCATGACGACCAGACGGCTGCACACCTGGAATGCAACAAAACGTTTGCAAGGAATCGCGAAAAGTACTACTCGCACAAGGTCCCGAATACCATCCATGTTTACGCCCGATCGTGCCACGAGTTTCAACGACTCAAGAAACCACCAACGAAGCCAGCAGGACACCTGCAACCGATTCCCCCCCCCCCCCCCCCCCCCCCTCCCCAACTGCGACCTTCTAGCGGATTCGAATGGATTTGGTTTGTTCCTTCCCACCGCCGACGATGGGAAAGCACGGAAGAATTGTCACAAGCGATTATATCATGCGGTTTCCCGAGATGATAGCCATTTATTCGAGGACTGCTGTTGAAGATGCCAAGAAATTCGTTGAGCCCATCGCCCTCCGGCGTGGTGCCCCCGATGTGCTGATCAGAGATCGAGGGTCGTCGTTCTTGGCGCAACTCACGCAATAAGTCATACAACTCAGCCACACGAGACACCCTCGAATCACTGCGTATCACTGGCAGACCAACGGGCAAACGGAGGGGTTAAACGAAACCATCGGCGTTATGGTTTTGATATACAGTCTTCATCAACATGAGCTGACTGGTCGTAACGCCGGGCGTAGCGGCCTAAGTTCCGCCTGTCGTGCAGCAGTCGAGATAAGCCGCTGAGAGCAAGGATGAAACGGACTGCCGCGACCATGCAGGGGAAAGGTTGGTGAAATGATAAGTCGCGCATTTAGGGTGAACTTGACGCCTCTCGTTCAGTGGCTGGCTGTTGGTTTTGATGCATCGTCACTCCATTCATGCTTCTTTCATTATTTTTTTACGATCAATTGTCGTTGGCATGTTGAGCACTTATCCGTACCGCAGGCAGCAAGAAGATATTGGACAAATAACAGAAAAATATCGGTTAAAGTTTTAAGAAATAGCGGTCCCATAACGATTTGCAACCCGGCTCTAGATCGGTCCATTATCTTGAACCGATCACGGTGAAAGTCTGAGACCGATATCGTGAACTGTGCTCCGGCCAACATCGTCAACTGTTTTTCGGCCGTCCTTCGGAACCGTTTTACAGCCCTCTTTCGAATTGTTTTGTGTCCATAATCGTTGAACCATTTTAGGATTTAAATGTCTATTGTTGTAATACTTAAGAATGCTAATGACTACGACATCAAATGTAAAACCCTTTATTTTCAACTGAAACGGACGCTTCATTTCAGGGGGAATCAGCGATGTCTGACCATCTTTGACTTGGACAAGGGGTATGGGCCACTGCAAAAGATTTTAACTGCTTTTTACGGGCAAAAGTTGCGGGTTCAATACTGCCGGCATGGTTTCCCGTAATCTAGAAACTGGACCGTCTGTAACAACAAGGCATATAATTCCGTAAAACAACAGAACGTCTGTATTTTACTTTACGGACAGTTATCTGCTTTCCCAATTTATTGGTAAAAGTTGCTGGTTTTATATTGCCGGCAAGTATTCCCATAATCTAGAAACTGGACCGTCTGTAAAAACAAGGCACATAATTTCGTAAAATAACGGAATGTCTGTAGCCCACTACGGTACGGACAGCTATCCGTAGGAATTATAAAAGCTGTCCGCACTAACTAACAAAGCACAACATTTTTGGGCCTTATATAAGGCCAAAGTTACGAGCCATCCGTACCACCTGCACCTTCGATACATCAAGCGACTCCCCTGGAAGGGCTATAGCTCTGCCAGGGCCGGTTTACTCATCTTGCGGCTGCGGACGCGGCCGCGGCCAGGGGGGATTTTTACGTCACGTGACCAGCTCCATGGGGACAAGGAAGTACCTAGCGTCCCTGCCTAATGGCGGAGAGATCCACATCGCTTCAAGCACAAAAGCCTAATTTCGCTCGCAGAAACCGATTGCAGGGACTTTCAACTGGAGTCTAATTGACCGCCCTTTTATACTGTAGGAGCGGCAGGTAAAGTTACGGCCAGGGAGGGTAAATATGTGCCATAATAAAGAGAAAACCACACGAGATAAAAGCGGTAGCAGTATCTTTATATACCTCCACCGGCGCCGCGTCTCGCGTCTTCTGCTGTGGTCGAGAGGTTAAAGCGCCGGTACTTGTCGTCGCGGCGTGAAAGTTCCGAGTTTAAATCGCGCTAGGAACATCTTTTTTTTTAGACATGAGGAAGATACATAGAAAGGGGGGACGGACAACGTTGTCCGTCCCCCCCTTCTATGTATCTTCCTCATGTCTAATTACCGTTACCAACACGCTCGTTTTGTACTTAAATCTTTTTTTTGTTTTTGTTTTTTTGTATTTTGCGCGTGTCGTACTTTTTAACTGTGATACTTTTTTGGAAATCATCCACTTGCACTACTGCGCCTTACACGCTTTTACTGTTAGTCCCACCTGTTCAATCGAAACACCGGGAAGAAGAAAAAAAAGATCAACGCAAGTTAACGCGCTAATACAATCATTTCATAATGTTCATTAAAAGGAAACCAAGCTAACAGCATCAGTATGGCTTTCACACAAGCGGAGCCGAATCAAGCATCCTTTCCCCAGCATTTACAATTTTATCTGTTTTTAAATAACGCTCTTGCTACGATTCATTTCAATGACAAGGGACGCCTATTTAGGACTAATAAAAACTGCACTTGTAGCAATTAAAAAAAAAACCCAAAAAACAAGCAAAAAAAAAAAAACACTAGCAGCTGTGGATACATTGATTGAGCGAAATCCTACAGGCAAGGCAGCAGGTCAAGCGTCTGAGAAAGTAGTAAAACCAAAATAAAAGAGATCATACTTTTACTTGCATGGAATGAGATAAAAGGTATATTTATACTCTTTACATTTTGGTGTGGCAATCGTTTTGTAATATTAACACATTACTTGTTGAATTTTAGTTAGAATAGCTGACGATCACGACCAAATGCAAAAATTAGTCAGGCGTCGACCATCGCAAACCCTCTCTCTCATGCAAACACCTAAAATGACTTTGTATCAACAAATGGAATTAATTATAATTAATTCCATTTCTTGATCCAAAGTCATTTTAGTTGTTTGCATTAGAGAGAGGGTTTGAGATGGTCGACGCCTGATTCATTTTTGCATTTGGTCGTGATCGTCTGCTATTCTAACTAAAATTCAACAAGTAATGTGTTAATATTACAAAACGATTGCCACAACAAAATGTAAAGAGTATAAATATACCTTTTATCTCATTCCATGCAAGTAAAAGTATGATCTCTTTTATTTTGGTTTTACTACTTTCTCAGACGCTTGACCTGCTGCCTTGCCTGTAGGATTTCGCTCAATCAATGTATCCACAGCTGCTAGTCTTTTTTTTTTTTTTGCTTGTTTTTTTTATTTTTTTGTAATTGCTACAACTGTAGTTTTTATTAGTCCTTAATAGGCGTCTTTTGTCATTGAAACGAATCGTAGCAAGAGCGTTATTTGAAAACAGATAAAATTATAAATGCTGGGGAAAGGATGCTTGTTTCGGCTCCGCTTGTGTGAAAGCCATACTGATGCTGTTAGCTTGGTTTCCTTTTAATGAACATTATGAAATGATTGTATTAGCACGTTAACTTGCGTTGAACTTTTTTTTTTCTTCTTCCCGGTGTTTCGATTGAACAGGTAACAGTAAAAGCGTGTAAGGCGCAGTAGTGCAAGTGGATGATTTCCAAAAAAGTATCATAGTTAAAAAGTAAGACACGCGCAAAATACACAAAAAAAAAAAAAGTTGTTTCTAGCGCGATTTGAACTCGGAACTTTCACGCCGCGACGGCAAGTACCGGCGCTTTAACCTCTCGAACACAGCAGAATGCGCGAGGCGGGGCGCCGGCGGAGGTATATAAAGATACTGCTACCGCTTTTATCTCGTGTGGTTTTCTCTTTATTATGGCACATATTTACCCTCCCTGGCCGTAACTTTACCTGCCGCTCCTACAGTATAAAGGGGCGGTCAATTAGACTCCAGTTGAAAGTCCCTGCAATCAGTTTCTGCGAGCGAAATTAGGCTTTTGTGCTTGAAGCGATGTGGATCTCTCCGCCATTAGGCAGGGACGCTAGGTACTTCCTTGTCCCCATGGAGCTGGTCACGTGACGTAAAAATCCCCCCTGGCCGCGGCCGCGTCCGCAGCCGCAAGATGAGCAAACCGGCCCAGGGGTGTCACCTGACGTATTGGAGGCGCAGGATGGTGCAAATGGCTCGTAGCTGTGGCCTTCCCAAAGACAGAAACGTCGAGTGCTCCATTATTGAGTACGAACAGGTTCCATGCTCAAGCAATTCCAAGTCATATGAAGCTTTTCGGTGTAGGAATTCGCATGGGAGTTTGCAAAAGACAAAGAGAACACAACTTCTACTACTCATTGCCAGGATTTTGTTTGTGTGAGATCAGCTGTTCCTAGAGATGGAAGCTGAAAAAACGAGCCAATTAGGAAGTTTCGCCGCAATGCCTCTACTGGAAGAAGGCATGCCTTGCTTTAAGTTTGGAGAAATTTTACATTCCAGTTGTCCTCGCGCTCGCCGTCTAGGTGGCCCTCCGTGCTTGTGCTTATAGTTGTCCTTCAATTGAAGACCTCTTCGGTATCTTCATGATGCATGTATGAGCAGCTTGAAATAAAGAGCAGAATAGGATTCGAAATTAATACACAATCACAACAAACTGTATATGGTATACGTGGTTAACATCAGCCAGCAACGTGTTTACCAACTCGCCCAGCTCCCCACTTTTCTACAGCACATGGCATATAAAACAAACCTCTCATAAATTGAACCAAAGTAAATTTTTGTATTGATTTGAATACCCGACACCACAAGTGATTGAGAAATAAAGCCAGCAAATTGAAATTTGCATAACCATTCAGTGATATTAAGCACATTCAAGTGAGCCATATCTCCCTTAGTGTATACATTAGGCTCGCGATAATTCAAATTCAGATATTTCATACCTCTGGTTAAGCCAAAAAAATTTCAAAACTTGGGTAGTCGCGCTAAGTTTGCAATGTATTCATAAGCCGCTTAATTTGAACGACGTTTTCGTGTGATTCATACTTTTTGTTCTCGCTGCCCTAATGAGCGCACTTCTTTCCGAGCACCGGTGCACTGTGGAGAAGCAGCACCTCTGGAGCTTGCTTTCACAGATGTTGCTTTCCCGCGGTGCACTGGTGCTCAGTAAAAAGCGCGCTAAACAAAGCTCAAGCAGAGCAGAGCCGTATATATGGAGCTTGGTATATAAAAGGAGCAAGCAGAGCCGAGGCTGAATCAGACTCAAATAGTGGGCTCGACAAGCTCCCTCGGCCAACCAGAAGACTGAAAATAATCCCCTAGCCATGGAAGCGAGAAACGGTTTTAATATTCGCGTAAGAGTTACATGTAGTAACTCTTCATGGTTGAAAATATGGTGCACGCAATGTTTTGATTATGGTTATGCAAGAAGATGTAAAAAAGGAATGTGCCGCTTGATTTCTGTTTTGCTCAAATGGAGTCTGACCGCTTCGACGGCAGATTCCAGGCGCTTGGCGCCTGGGGTACGGATTACGTCAATCGTTCAACTGGTGGAGCATGCTTTTTATAGTTTCTACATCTTCCACAGTGATTTGCAAGACCGTGATCAAAACATCACTGCACCCCAGTAACCGAGAGTTACTCCGACGCACTTATTAATTTTGTGTCTCAGAATCAGCCCCAGGATACTATGCGCGGCTTCTGGTTGGCCACATACGAATTTGTGAAAACGCTCTGGAACATGCACAGCCCACCTTCAGCCAATGGTGGCTCCTCATTTGCCTCCTATACATCCCAATGAGTGGTTAAACACTCTATATATACGCTGGCGTCTCTGAAGCACAGGACATATGAGCGGCAAAAACGGGCGCCGCGCGGCAGTTTCCTTCAACACTTGCACGGACGCTGTGATGTGGTGGCATGGCTTTATGTCGCAGCGTTCACGGAAGTTTCTATAGCAACTGCAGCACAATACCCGTTTCCATTACTCTTGTGTCCCTGCTTAGCAGTCCATAATAGACAACTTTTTTGCTAGTTGACCAAACCTAATTTTGTTTTGAGGTGTCATGTGCTGTCTAACAGTCCCTGATAAACAACATCTTTGAGGGTTGAATAAATTTGTGTCATAAATTTTACCGATCTTTTGTGAGTGGCATAGCAGCTTATGATTGATGGACATGTGCAGAGTAAATCATAAAATATCTGTTTTGTATGTGTAGCCAACGATATAGTAAATCATAAGTTATCTCGCAACATATTTGAATGAACTTCTGATAATTCGAGCTTTTGGTGCTTTAAACAGAATTCGGGATTTCCTGGAGTTTGAATTAATAAGCATACTGTATGACACATTCAAACTCATGGTTTAGCTTCTTGGGCTTCATGATATTTGAACCTTTTTATTTTGGCAGCGTATTAAATGCAAAATAGTACAGCAATGTATTTGCTCCCGTTTTTGCACTGGGACAGGCTTGTGCAACTAAGTCAATCTAGTATTAAAGGGAGCTGAAGCACTTTGTAAGAAATCTGAGTTAGGAGTGGACTTCCATAGCATTTTGGCTTGTTAATTCAGTAATTGCCCTAAACTTGGGCAAAAGTCAACGTAAACTGCATTTGTTTTGAAACATATCTGCAGCAATTAGAGCAGGGCATGCATTGAGCCTTTTTTGCACGTCCCAAAGCTTCGTGACCTCATCGTTGGCATCCCCAAGTCAGCCTATTGGCGAGCAAGGGTGTATCAGACCCTGCTGATGACGTCACTTTTGCTAGTCTTTATCTCCGTTTTTGAGCTCTGCTTTGCTCGGTATGCCACAATGAGCGGGGCTACACCGAAATATAATTAACAATTACGACACTCCTAATTACAAGATTAAAATAAAACTTTGACTTTACTCAAGATCTCTTTGGCTGGGTCTTCGGTGGGTCATGGACTGGGAAGCGGAGTTTGCGGATGTGCCGCTTACTCTTACGCAATTAACTCAGAAGAGTAAATTGAAGGCTTTAGTAACAAAGGCAAGCCAATGCAAAATCGAGCACTTTTTAAAATGCTTCTTTGTAAAAAAAAAATTAAAAAATGAGGCTTCTTCGTGTTTGCGCAACCAACTAGCTCCGCAAGCGGCAGCTATTCGTAATTCCGTGGTCAGACCAAGCAAGGGACCACCTGACCATGGATAGCTTCACCATCGTGCCTACAAGTGCCCATCCCCCAGGTCTCTATGAATATCTTCAATTTAGAGTGGGCGCCAGTTTCGTATTTTAAAGTGTGTAATTGTGTTCTTTGTTTAGAAAAAAACAAAATGTCAAATAAATCCAGCAGGGCCCTGCGGAAGCAGTGCATGGGTCCTGTGTTACCATTTACAAAGCATCCTGTCTCGAACGGTAGTAGAGAAACGGGTGGGGCTGACAAGCCTGCAGGCCCTTTCTGAGTCGGTAGCTGCTATCCGGACTGGCAGCTCATCGGCAGCTTCTAGTCACCTGCAGTTTTTTCGTCCATTCTACAGGCTTCCTGCAACACTATGAATAATACTCCGACTAATATTCTGGAACAAAAAATGAACCAGAGCTTGCTTCACAAATCAACAAACGAACAAGTGCCGACGTCGACAGTGCAGAGACCATGATGACACCACCATTAAGCTTAACAAAATAAAAAAAAATCTGTATGAAGGAATTGTATTAACAACAGTGTGCATGTGGAGCCTAGATACCTACTGGTACCCTAAAAGTCCCGGGAACTTCAAGATAAAATTAAACATCAGCTAGACATAGCACTTGTTCATGGGGTGTTAGGATGTGGTGCTCCACAGTGACATGTTCTAGTGCACTGTTAAGAAAGTGTTTACTTAATCCTGCATGGCGTTCGTTTTTTTTTTTTTTTTCTTGTTTTGTTTGTTTAGAACGAGGCTGGAATCACCTACGACATGTTCATGGTTCTCAGTCTGCACAGCATTTTAAAGAATAGGATGGAGGTGCGACATGTGGATGAGACCGACGCCGAAGTAAGAGACACATTTATTCAAAGTGTTGCATATATTCGTGATATGTACCTAGCGCAACCTGAACCCTCAATTTGGATGCCGCTTTTTTATGAATTAGTGCAGCTGAAGAGATTGTAATGTGCTCTCATCAGGCAAAGTGAGATCGACGTGTTTTAGCCTTTTTTTAGTGTTTTTTGAGGTTTGTTTATGTCAATGCAGGCAATAACGAATAAAATATCGGTGGCCCAGTTTACCAGCGCAGGCCAGCTCGGAGTATGTGGAGCGAAATCTCGCGCTGCTGAATCCAGGTATCCTGGGTTCAATCCCCGCCCCGGCCCTCTTCGATCTGTGTGAGCGTCGTACCGACGTGCGGTTGTGTATCACTACTGCGCGGTGCACGTTGAAAAACATCAGGCTAGCGGTTGTGTAGCACTGGTTAAGTTACTCATCTACAGCTAAGACACCAGGCGCCAAGTGAGATAGAGTAACTTCCGGCTGTAAAAACGTAAACACACCATTTTTTATGTTTTGTAAGAACAACGCCGTTTACCTTGTGTCTTTGATTGGTACCTGGATGTTTCCAGAGTGTCCCATGCAAGCGCATGTGCTCTGTAGATGTGGACTATAATTCCCGCACCTTATTTTCTTCAGCGTAAACCCTGATAAACGCCAAATTTTAGACTAAAGCAAACAAAACAAAAATACAAACCGTGTGTGACGAGATCAAGTGCATATTTGGGCGTCTTCGCCGGACAGTTAAAGGTCGGAACGTGAAAGGAAAACGTTGAAAATGACGACTTAACAAGAGGGGTAAATTTCTGCAGCGCCTAATATTTTATAGAGCATAACACGAAAAGCATGATTTGCTTGGCCATCAGACGGCTTTCCTTTTTAACGCTAAAGTATAAAAGTATCAAACTGTGGTTGCTACTTTCGCCCTCCCCCTTTTTTATATACCACGTTCCTAAAAGTGTTTCTTAGAAAGAAACTTGAATCTAAAATTGGACCCACAACACTTCCCATTTTTTTTCAAGTTGAACGTTCAACCTATATATAAAATAATAATGCTGAAATCCTAAAATAATAATAAAGCTGAAAACCTATATATAAAATAATAATTACTCCTGGGTGATTACCGACGTAATTATGCAGTGAAAATAAAATATATTGGAGCAAATAAACAAATGGGCACGACCGCGAAGCCTCCTAAGAATAGCAGCAGTGCCAATGTACTCACGGAAACAAGAGCGCTGTAGAACCCAGGATCCTGGGTTCAATCCCCACCCCTGCCCGTTGCGATCTACATGAGCATCATAACTGCGTGCGGTCCTGTATCGCTACTGCGTAATGCACGTAAAAAACCTCAGGCTAGCGATTGTACTGCACTGGCCTAAATTGCTCATCTACAACTGGGAGACTCGTCGCCCGTTGAGGCAGACCAAGCTTTAGGCTGTATACAAATGCACACAACCTATTTGTTTTCACGGAAGCAAAAACCGCTTCACTTTGTTTACCTGAAAGTAAAAAAAAAAAACATGTTTGATTGTACGTTTCTATTGTGCCCAATGAAAATCCTACGCCGAAATTTTTATATGCTGTTGACCCTTCTAGGTGTGGCAATTAAATAACGATATTGGCCACAAAATTGTTACTTCCAATAAAACCTTACTACGTATAAGTATTTCCCTTCCTCATAATATCCGCGCATTTTTATTAGCGCCGAATATTTTGGTGGCGGCCTCCTCAGGTCCATTGACGAAGGTGTGTTTACTTACGTCTTACGTTATATTATGACACAAATATATATACGTGCTTCCTTTGTTTCGTGCGAAACTATGCCAGCTCCACGAGCGAAGTGTTCATCGCAGTATGTGGAATCGTCACAAACAAAATATGGAAGGACCCCAAAATTAGGCCGTTATTCTCGAATGTGGAAGAATTCTTAAAACCTCGCTGCACAAAGGTAGAAGATGTAAGCAATTGATGCGATAATTATGTCACGAAATGTGAAGCTCTGCTCTAATGTTTAGTTATTAGCTACCTTTAAATAACTCTATCAGAGTCCTAGACACACCTTAACATTTAAAGGGGAACGCGAATGTTGGCAACATAAAACTCGGTCCTGCGAACTGTTTCTACGTTATGACTTCGAACATTCAAAGAACGTGAAACACGGGGTTGCCACAACAGCGCTAAGATCCGCTTGAAAAATAAGCGAACATCAGACTGAGAAAAACCTTGTTACGCAAATCACATGGTTACCTGATGTCAGATATCCAACACATTTTTGGTTGTGGTATCCGAAAATATTGACAAAGAGTATGGAGTGTGGACCAGCAGAAATTCTCCGTAAAACAAAGGAGAAGGCCGAAAAACCTGTAGTGGTAGTGCGACAGTTTCATGACTAAAACCTCACAGGCTAAAAACAATCGCTGACCGGCAAGGAGTTGAAGTTGTATTTTCTGCACCGCGCGAGGCCTATTGTATTGCGCGGGAAGGTAAACAGAGACTGAAGGATCAACAGAAAAAAATGTGACACCGACCAAATGACCAACAGAGAAAAATATGATACAGCAGACAGAGTATGCCCACTGCCAAAAAGACGTCATCAATAATATTTCATTATCAAGTAGGAAGTGTTTCATTGGCATACCAGTCGATGTATGAACGACATCGCACGAGAACATGCTGCATCTTTGCATTTTAAGAAACTTAACAACCTAAAAGCACCTTGCAGTTTATTGTCGTGAATGCCAATGCAAGGCAAGTTTTTTCGGCCTCGCCATCGTAGGCAAACGTCGAAACCTACTTGGCCGTGAATTGTTGGACGTCTTAGCCATTGACGAGAACGGAATGCGTCACTGTCCCTTCAGTTGCACTGCACTAGAAAATAATCCTGTAGGGGGCGACGTGTTTGCAATTTTACTAAATAAAAAAAGTACATTATTCAAGTTGAAGAAGGTATATAATTTAAGAAAAAAAAGGTATTCTGATGAGAAACTTTAGAAATAAAGGAACACTGTAGTGGAAAAAAATCAAAATACTGGGGAGAAAAAGAAAAAAGAAGGAAAGGTGGCATTAAAGTCCATTAAGTCCAGCAGTGTGAATATATAATTTGTCTGTGCTTGTATTCTATTCTGTTTAGCTGACTACTTCCACGAGTTAATTTAGCCGTCCAAGATATCCAATACACACCGAACTTATTTTTTAACGTCAGTGTCCGCTTATAGCCTGTTGACGAATTCTTAACTATACAGTTGAGAAATGTACTGTGTTCTTGGCATAAAATAAAATTGAAATAAAATTATTTCGAGCTGGTTCAACAATCCAAGGGTTAGTTATGAAAATTCTTTAAGATTGCGAATTGTACTTTATCTTACTTGTAACAAATGGAATAATAGGAAACGATGTGTATGGGTTTTTGAATACCTTCCTAATGCTAGATGATAAACTTCACGAAAAAAGGAACATTTTAAGCACGCTGTTTAGGCGAACGTCAATAGCAGAGTATAGTCCAACGCCCCTCTCCGAATGCTCTTTACTTAAGTTGCATGTCACACGTGACAAAGTTTCTCGCAAAAGCTATGCGGAAAAAGTATATTTTATTATTTCAGAAAAATCTCGTTATTTCTTTTTGATAAAATCTCAAGTGGAGTTTACTGTGTGAGCCCCATTTGCAGAACACGCATTCTTCCTTCTGAAGCCCAGTAGAATATTGAATAATATATACAAGGCTTGTATTGTCTTTTTTTTCCCCGAATCGGTGTGTTGGGGTGCATTTCGGCGAGTGTCGGGGGTTAAGGTGAATGTTCTTTTGGTATATTGTTGTGGAAGTTTGTTCGGTTTTGGTTCGGTTCTTCGAATCGGGGTTGTTGGGTTTTGCCCATCTCACGAGTATTGTGGGGTTTACGGTAGGAGGATCTAGTGATGGTGGAGGCGTTTTATAAAAGGGACTAGTCGGAAAAACTAGTTCGCAGCTGTGTTTTGAGATTTCGTCGTGTTTGTTCTTGTTTTCCCCAGTCTCAGGGTTGTCTTAAATCATGAAAGGAACGCAATGTCTTTGTGTAAGGTGGACGCGAAAAATTTCAGTCAGGCGTAATTCCGATCGTATTGACAACGTGTCCGAGAATTTTGAGTATCTGAGAGGCATATCTGCATTTCTTGGAATTAAACTGCAGAGAGGCACTTCTGAAACACATATGAACTGAGCGTATTTGAGATAAGAGCTCATCAAAGGAGGCCGAATAAACTACCACGTCGTCTAAATAGCAAAAATTTTGTCCACCCTAGGCCGCGCAATAAGGAATCCATGGTTATATCGAATGGCGCGGGTGCATTGCGAATACCAGAGGGCATTACGCGGAATTGGCACAAGACATCAGGTGTTACGAAAGCTGTTTTTGTCGATCTTTCTCAACCATACGTTTTTGCCAACATCCTGACCACATGTCTATTAATGAAAGGTATTTGGCGCCATGTAATGCACAAGAGCATCATCTATACGCAGCAAATCATATCATATTGTTTGCGATGCTTTAAAAACATCTTTAGTCAACAAAAAATATCTAGCTACCATCTTTCTTTTCATCTAGTACAACCGGCGAAGCCTTGCAAATCTTCAGTGTGTTTTTGCTTAGCACGTCGTTAACCTGTTATTGAATGAAGTCGCGTTTAGTTTGTGAAACGCGACGAGGACGACTTCGTACAGGGCAGTGGTCTCCTGTGTCGATATTGTGCCGGGCATATCTGGTGCTACCTAAAGAATTTGCATCGACGTCAGATATATTCTCGAAGTTATTCAGGAGGTTTAATAATGAATCACGTTTGAAAACAGGTAAAAAATGAATCCATCATGGCAGAGAGAACATCGGTTTTGAGCTTGTGGGGTTTGGCATGGCACCGACATATTTGGGATGGTGTGGTACTAACGATTTTCATGTGTCCAATTCTCTGAACATCGGCCGTAGAAACAGATATACCAACTGGTAGAACTTGACCAATATAGGTTGTGCAGATTACCTATACGATACTTCGGTGGTCACGTGACGTGGTAAGTGCTACAAGCAAAACAATGTTTTTTTTGCTTTTTTTTAAGAAGTTAATTTTTAGGCTCAAGTAACAAATCCGAATCGTTTACGTGTGAATTCTGTTGGATGAGCACGGTGGACAAACCTGGTATGCAATGGTTAATGACGGATCAAAAACGACGGTTTTTAGAGAATGGAATGAAAAGGAGTTTTAACGTCACCTAAATACACTTTGTTTCTCACACAACCAAATGAGTGACGTGTATCTAAAAGTCCCATCCATGAATAACGTCGTGCGTGCAGTCAGAAAAAACGACAAAAAAAATGTATAGGAGAGTCAGTTTCAATGGTGATGGATACGGAAGCTACGCATACTGGATGAACCAGAGATGTGTCAGCACCACTCAGGACAACCTCCTTTACAAAGTGCGCGAACAAGACTAATTTTAATATAAAACTTTCCCTAGTAAGAGATACAGATGCCCCAGGGTATATTATTGCTACGAATCTCACCTTCTTTATGATCACATCTTACACGTTCGATGATGAAACAGCCAGTGGGAGATATGTTCGGTAAGCGCCGGGGAGCTCTGCACATTTGTGCTGCAGCATTTAGTTTTCTCCATAAATAAAGGACTCCGATAAGGTCTGTTCGGACCGAAGCGGCAAAGAAGACAGATAGCTTGGTGAAGGGCTCCGACTTTCGCGACCACGGTTGACAGTGGATGCTGAAGGTCGCGGCAATCTGAATCTAGTGGGACCGCTTCTTTGCGATCGCCAAGATTGCGATTGTCTTAGATCTCCCCGTCAAGGTCGTACGTTGCAGTTTGCCGCGTAGCGTAAGCGGTTCGTGAAGTGTCTCAACGGCGACGATGACAATACCGTGCAACATATTATTGAATGCAGCTATTAAGGCAAGTAGGGCACAGAATCGTCTGTCGATACTGCTTGTCTTAGTGGTGTTCTCCGTTGCTATTTCCCTTATAAAATAGCTGGGGTAGCTCGTCCGGTTGATGCGAAGAACGGTGAAAATGGCGTTCGGGTGAGGCGGCGCAAACAATTTTTGTAAGTATCGGGAAGGTGGTTGACAATTCTTTACGAATGAGAAGCCGCAAGTTTTCTTTGGTGACGGCTTGCTTGTCAGCAGCCATGGGTGAAGTAGGCGACTGTAATAGTGTAATACTAGTGCCAGGTCCAGTTAATAAGGTCCAATAAAGTCCCTCATGAGGGTTTTCACCTTTGCCGGGGGAGAAGAAGGCGAGGCGACGAAGGTTTTTATCTTCCAGACGGTGGCTTGAACCGCGATCCGTTGGTGCCTAAGTGCTTCTCATCGTCGACACTCCTTTTTTAATTGACCCAACGTAATCGCGTTCCGTGAAACGAGCATGGTAAACGCATCTTCTGCGATGCCTTTCATTATATGCCCTACATTTTCTGACTCCCGCATGGCAGCATCGCCACACCTGGAGAGGAAGAGGATGGCATCCATGCAAGTGATTACAGTCTTGCCCACACTTTGTGCCCGAGAAGCAAGCATGTGTTTAGCGTTTTCCTTGCGACTGACTGAACAACCAAGCACGTCTTTCAATATGGTCTTAAAAGTGTCCCAAGAGTTAATTTGATTTTCGTGGTTAAAAAACAATACTAAACGGGCTAGTTAAGATACAAAACAACGTTGGCCAGTTCAAACGTGTCGTCTCACGCGTTATGTAGGCTCGCCCGTTCGTCTGTGCGAAGCCTATCCTCCACGTCGTCTGTTCCAAAGCCGGCAAAGGTCGGGGGGAACCCTGTGGAAGATGTTAGAAGATGGACCCGGTGCAAATTTGAGGGGAATCCTGTTCACATTCCGACGTCTCGGCCTGTGGTGGTGGTAGTTGGCGGTTGCTGCGGAGCAACGTTTTGGTTTCAGTGGGTAGATGAAGGACCGCACCTCCACCAGAGTATATCACAATTATTGGGAGAAGAAACGAAGCGTCTGCTCAATGGCGTGGTTTTAATTCGAACTGGTCGCCGCAGGAACGTGACCAATGACGCTGCCACGGCACCTACAAAACCCCGTATGTTTCTTTCTCGTGGCAATACAGTGTAATATATTGAACAACACATCCACATTGATTAGTCCACGTTAAATATGATTTATATGTTTGGCACCGCTTATTTTTATTTTAGTAGTCTAGTGCTTGTTACATTTCCACGAAAAGGAAATATAACACCTCTACATTTGTTTTCTTCAGATATTTTATTTATTTTTGAGATATAACCAACTTTCCAAAACGCCTCACGCCTTGTACATTTGGGTTGTACCCATGAGGATTAACTATTGATCCTGTATTACATGACGTTAAAGAAATCAGGTGTTTAGACTACAAGGCCTAATAAAGCATATTGAAGGGTAGCAAAAAAAAACATTTACAATTCTTTGTGATACCGATTTAGGGTGCAGCTTTTGAGGAGGAGGTGGGAAAGCTACGGAGGGAGGGTATGCCCCTCCTTACCCTCCCCTCCTCCTCTCCCCTTGAGCGGAAAATGTTCGCTAATTTTCAAGCTAAATTTAATTAAAAATTTTCCCGCTCAATTTACCGGGGAAACTGAATTGGTGTTGCGGTCATGTGATGTCAATTTCCCCGCTACATTTAGCGGTAATATTTTTCCGCTAAATTTAGCGAAAAAAGTTTCCACTAAACTTCACGTGACGCCACATTCAATCGCGTAACGCCACACTTGGCGTCACGTGTGACATCAATAGGGTAAAATTTTTCCGCTAAATTTTGCGTAAATCTTTCCTGTATATTTGGCGGAAAAATTTGCTTGGTTTTAGTGGCCTCACGCGTGACATCACGAGGGTAAACACTTTCCGCAAAACCATGCGTAAAAATATTTCCGCTCAATTTAGCGGGGGAAATTTTACCGCTAACTTTAGCGAAAAAAATTATCCGCTAAATTGAGTGGGAAAATCTCCGCGCAAAATTTAGCAGAAAAATTTCCCAAAAAAATTTAGCGGGAACATTCTACCCTTGTGACGTCAATATGGGAAGCGTCTTGTAGTTCAATCTGCGGCAATGCCGACGGTGACGGCGACGCCGCTAATCCCGGAAACGAGCTCCTAAGAGCTGTGCTCTGAAAAGCATCAGCTCTGAATATTAATCATGAAGGAAATTCCGACAACTGCTACAATGGACGCATCAGTATTGCTGTCAATATATCCCTAGAAATATAATGCACTGTTCATCATTTATACGTGCTCGATTCAAAACTAAATGATCTAATAGTGTGAACCGTAAAAAAAAAAGAAGAAATTATGCAAGTTTCAGTACGCTGACAGACTAATACGCACACGTGTTTCTTACATTCTTCGATAAGCTCTTTCCCTCCTATTTCAACTTGGAAGCCAAAGTGAAAGGAGGAAGATACGTCTGGAATGCACCGCCAGGTTACAAAGCAAGTGTGTCGAAAATGCGCACCCATTTCTGACATGCGCGGTGTGGCAGCGCAGTAGTGCAGGTAGTGCAGAACAACTCAGTTTTCAACTGAGTTGTTCTGGTAATGTTGTTTTTGACAAATTAACACTGCTAAGAATAGAGGTACTGATATGTGGCACGTCGTGTGCACACAAAGAAAGGGCCTGCAAAATACTCTCGCGTTCAACGCGTGACACGTGCGAGCGCAAAAAAAAAAAATCGATAAGAGGGAAAGTTAGAAAGTTGAAGGGAACTTTCTGTTTGAAATTATTAAAAAGTTGAGGAGTGCACCATTTTGCCAACTACGTTGAAATTTAAGGCAGGCTTCTTAAGTCAAGCTTTCTACAAATATTGTATTTCCGAAAATACGCAGTTCTGGTGCTCAATATTGTTGCACCTCTAACAACTCCAATATGGACTTTTCCTTTTTTGTTATTGCAAACGACAGAAACTTTTTCCCAGTGATCGCCCTAAATATATCAAACTTGAACCTGCGTATCTGCTGAAAAAAAAAAGAAAAAGAAAAAAAAAGTTGTGTTCTCTGAATTGAAATGCAGAGCAATGCAGAGAAATAACTACTTAGCGCACCGCAGATCGAAGCACGGGGAGCGAAAGCTCTCCCCTCAGAGCCCGGGGACCCTGGGTTTAATCTCGAACTCTTGCCCGTTTCGACCTGGTTTATCATCGGCCCGGCGGCGTGCGGTCGTGTTTCACTACTGCGTGGTGCACGTTAAGGCCACGGTCCCACTGAATGTGGCAGTTTAGGTACTTTTTGGCAGGCCATTACTCATCTCCCTTTAAATACTGTTTTGTGGGATTGATGTCATTCGAAAGGTAATGCAATCCTCTTTCACTTGATATTATGTATGTGTTGGTTTTTACTGTTCATGCGCATTTGTAGCGTTGCGAATATGATGGCGCGGACCCTCACTTGCTCCGCTAGTTCATGTTTTATGAACGATCCATTAAAGATAGCACGGTTCCATTATAGCAGTTTTGTTAAGATGATGACGGAGCAGAATCTAACGATCCACTTTTTTGATATTTGCAATACTTTGTTTTTTTCATCCCTCCAAATATTGCCCTAAAATTGACATTTTTCAGCACAAATATGTTTTTAATGACAAGCGCTAGGGCAATGAAATTAGCTACAGATGTAGTGCTTATAATTGGTAATATGCAAAAAAAAATTTAATGTTGTGTAAAATTTTTTTGTTTAGATATTGTATATCAAACGTAGCACTTTTTTGTGCTTCGAGTCATGGTAGTTCAAATGCCGCTGAAGAAATAATTAAACTATGAAAAAATCTTTTATAACATTTAGAGCTACAATGATTGCCCAAGAGGTGGACGATGGCTTTTTTCCATTTTCAAAGTCATAACGCTACAGGAGCCCTTCAAACTTACCTGTTTTTGACGCATATCTGTTTTGGACATCAAACAGATTTATTGGCATTTAATAACATTTATTGTTTGGAATAGATATACATTGCGATGTATTAAATTTTCACAATGATATTGCTTTGGTTTCTTAATAGGTGTAGAGCTTAGCTAATTTTAAAAACAATTAAAAACTGTTTGGGTGTTTTGTTGCGCTACAAGGCGGATGGCAGACAAACTGCTGATTTCTAGTGTTCAAAAAATTTCCGAGGGCGGCGTTGGCATCTGCATCATCATCAATCTCCGTGTCTTTTTACCTTCACATTTAAAAAATATATTGGAAGATTTACTATCGATAAATGAATGGTTTAAGTATTAGGTCAGGCTAATAAATCTAAGACAAATAATTACACAAGCGTAGCGTGATATAATGCGTTCATTATTCGATATGATTGAAATCAATAAACAATAAAGACGAAGAGGAAAATAATACACCCGAGTTCACTTTATGCCTAGAGTCACTACATGAGCTTTAAAGTATCGGCACTCAGTTCTCCAAAATTGGTTTGGGCGCCGCCATTTTGGGTCTTGCTCAGAGCAAACGCAACTGCCGATCATCATGATCCAAAAGTACGACTTCCTCAGCATTAGATGCGGTGCTAGGAAGCTGATGCAATATTGAAATGCTCTGTCGCGGGTTGTTTAAACATTTGTGAGGGACGGAAAAGCGTTTCCTGTGATTTTAGATAAAGCTCCATATAACTGGCAACCATGATTTTAAGGCACAATTTTAAGCCAAGTGTCGTTACTCGGAACCGCAAGCTAATTTACTGGCACAAGCGGGAACAATGAAGAAGAGGCAGGTGTCAAAAGGTAGTGGCTTGTGGAATCCACGGGGCTTACGTCATGGCCCCTCCAGGTATTACAAGCCTTTTGAACAAGAGCATGAATAGTGTCATTAAATAAGCTAGGCCTCAGAGTAGCGACACTTGGCCTTATTGTGGCTTAAAATCATGGTTGCTAGTTATTTGAAGCTTTATCTGAAATCACAAGAAACGCTTTTCCGTCCTCCACTTTAAACAGTTTTCGACAAAGCAAAGCAACAATACATGAGCTTCCTAACACCGAATCTAATGCTGAGGACGTCGCACTTTTGAATCATGACGATCGGCAGTTGCGCCTGCTCTGCACAAGCAACAAAATGGCGGCGTTCACAACACTGTCGGGGAAGAGAGGGCCGATACTCTAAGCGCAGCTCATTTATTGGCTCTAGTTCCCGCGAAACTCCTTTTCCCTGACTGAAACTGAAAGTAAATTTGAATAATACACCATCATTATAGCTTATTTAGTTATAACAAAATGCACATAATGAAAGGAGGAAGCGGGCGGGTAGGAGAAACGCGTGTTTTATGTGCGACCGTTCTAACCGTCTCAAAAGAAAGAACGCACGAGCTTGCGCTGGTTTAAAAAAAAAAAAAGCACCAAAAGAAAAGATGCGGCACGCTGTGTTCTTTGTTATTATGCGTCTAATTGCAAATTGTTGTGTGTATGTTTATAGAGCCCGAAGTTAGTCTGCCTTAGTGAGCGTCTGGTGTCTGAGCTGTAGATGAACAATTTAGCCAGTGCGGTAAAGCCGCAAACCTGGGGTCTTTAACGTGCACCACGCAGTAGTGATACACGACCGCATGCCGGTACGATGCTCTTCCAGATCGAAACGGGCAGGGGCGGGGTGGGTTCTGCAGCGGGAGCTTTCGCTCCATGTGCTCCGAGCTGGTGTGCGCTAGACCATGCACTCGGCTACCGACCCCCCCCCCCCCTTCTTGTGCGTCTAATTTATATACAGGTATAAGTATTTGAAGATCGACGATGGACGTCGATCGTCTCGAGGTAATGTAACGTAATAACAATAATAATAAACTTGTTGAAGGACTGAACGGCTAAATTTTTCAATTCTTGGATTGTAATATGGTGGTAGCCTATAGTACTTACTGTTGATGAAGAGCAATATGAGGTGACGAGGTAATTATTAATTGATGAGGCTCCATAAGGACGACGACATTAGTGGGTGTCGAACCACAACGTACAGTGCCAGACTTGTTTCAGGTATCGTGTACCCAAAGACTTTCTTCACCCGCAACAGTATAAGGTAGAATCAATGAGGATGCTGCTTTACAACTGTACGTTGAACAGGAAAACTGCAATGTGCGGAAGTGCGGCTTATTCGTTAATATGAGGGACGGATTTCTAGCATCATTCCCTGATTGACTACTTGGAACAAATGGCCTCGTTGACGTAAAGTGTCCCAGTTCCAAAAGATTCTTGAAGCATACTTAAACCGCAAAGGAGTACGAGGCGAAAAATAAGAAAAAAGAGCCTGGTGTGAAAGGTCCATATCACCACTATAGCTTCTACTGTCAAATACAAGGGCAGTTAAACAATACACAAAGAGAGTTTTGTGATTTATTTATATTTACACTGAAGGTCATTGATATCCAACGTATTCAGAGAGATGACACCTCCTGGTCAACCAACATAGAGCCTTTTCTACTCAAGTTTTACATGGAAGGCCCCACTTTAGCTGAAATTTCTCACGTAGACGAGTTTTCCGACCGATTAAACTGCCATTACTCTCCATCTGGGAATCTCTCGACCTTTGTTCGTAGGCTACAGTAATATGAGATCGAGGGGTGTGGCTCTTCGCCCGCCGAATATTGCTTCGGCGGGTTTTGTTTGTATGAGACCATCGCGTGCTGCCAGAACAAGAACCTGGCGATTCTTCACTGAACTGCTTCTTCCGTAAGCTTCAAAAGGGCTTTTTTTCGTTTCGCACATCATCTGCTCTGCTTGCCCGTTAGTTGCAAGATGGTATGGTGCACTAATGTGATGCCTCATGCCGGTTTTGTTTCTTCAAAAACTTGTTTATTTTATTTCGAGCAAAATTTTGCGCGTTATTAGAGAAAAGTATTTTCGGTAGGGCAAAAGTAGGTAAAAGAGACCGTAGAACGTCAATGACGTGTTTGGACGTCGTGGGAGGCATCATGTAAACTTCCAGCCACTTAGAGCACGCATCGCCCATGACTCCGTAGATGGATACGTTTCGCCACCCACCGACTGAATAGTGGATCGTTTTCAGTTACTGTTCATGATGGCGTTGGATTCAAGGAAGACTTCGAGTCTTTCCACAAAGTTAGCCCAGGTGCCAGGACTTTTGTCGAAAACGGCAAGTGTTCGAAACGTCGACAACGTTAGTAGCCACGTGGTGTGCTTGACACTGGACACTGACCATTCGCTGAGAAGAAACTTGCTTGTTCGTCATGAGTCGTCCGATATCAGGTCATCACCGCAACACCATCTCCCGACAAAACTGGTCTTCATTGTTCGCATGTCCATAGTTAGCAATCACGTCAACTTATAAATTCCCGAACGCTCATAACTTGCCGTCGCTAAACGCCGTTCATTCATAGCGACTTCATTGCAAATAAACGTCTTCCTATTTCTTCTGATGGTTTTCCTGAGCTGTACTTACAACATTATGTGTGTCGGTACTTCCGAAAATATTGCAACGGCGTTTGTTTTACGGGAACTATAATGTAACAACCTTTACAACATCTTCCGGACCCCGTGAAACACAATATTTCGTGACGTTATTTTATTCGTCATTAAAATGGTGAGGTAAGTACCGTAAATCGCGAAGCAGTTTACTTGACGTCCGCTTCCAGTGGTTGAGTCTACTAAGCGTGCATTCCTGCAGAGGAAATTTTCATTGATAGAATATTGACACGTCAATCAACATTTGATTCCTTCTTGGTAAGATTTATTGCGAAAGCCCGTTACAACCGCCGAACCACATCTCCGTATATCAGAGAACAATTTATACCCAGCCTGACATTCTGGCATACATCCGTTTGCTGGGCCACGCTACTTGAGCTAGCTGAGCACAGCTGGCAGCGGCGCGAGCAAGGCCACGAGGGGAACGTGATGGTGCTCGAGCCATCCCACTGTGAACCAATGTTTCGGCCACCCCACGGGTGCGTGTCGCCATCTATTGGTTGAACTAACGCCTTGTTCAAGATGGCTGCCGTGGGACCGCAGCCTTAAGGGCACCAGCCTAGCAGTTGTACTGCAGTGGCTAAATTTCTCACCTTGGGCTGAGAGAGACGTTTCCCCTTGAGGCTGTCTAATTTCCGGTTGTACAAGTATACACAAAATGCAGTTATTCATTTTATCGTGTATAAAATACATACGAAGAAAACGATTATTAGGTAGGGAGGAATAGGTCTTGATATACATGGAGCCTTGCCGCAACACCTATCCTATCGTCGACCAGAGTCCCTGAGAGCTTAGGAACTGGTGGGCTTGGGTTATCACCCTCATTGCGTAATGCCGCAGTGTCATTGGCTGCCGAGCTTTGATCAAATGTCCGGGATTCTCAAATCTCCGTATATCCTAAGAAGCCAGTGATTATAAACACTCAATGCCTCTACCAAAACCTGTCTAGCATTTTGGGAGCCTAAGATCAGATCAGAAACCGTTTATTTTAAAAATACCACCTTTACCACCACCCCTCTTGACCGGAGCCACCAGGTGTGGCTGGAGTGATCTGGTGTTTTGGGGGCCTTAGAAATACTGAGAAGCGTTAGCGTGAATTTTGAGTTCGTTTTTCAAATGCGATACCTCTACTCGCATCTAGGAACCCTGGGCTTCTAACTCTATTAAAAGTAATTACGGTGATACGTGGTCCATGTCATTGATAAAATCGCCCCTGACTAGAAACACTACCGCCACCGAAAGCCCGAGGAGCGCAGGGCGCGGTCAGCTCCATGCATCTAATTATCAATCCGCAGCCAATCAGATATTGTCATCATCCGATAAGAAGGCCGAAGAAAAGCTCGAGGTACACCTACGCATTTTTTATGAGTTGTGAATGCGAAAGCATGCAAGTCATTCGTCCGCTCCCTTTGTCGTCTGCTAGGTCCGCTCCCTTTGCTGTCTGCTGCGAACTAGAACGTGCGCGCTTCGGGATCTCGGAGGCCATGGCGCAGCGGCCAATGGGAGCCCCGTCGACGCGCGCCAGCCAATGGAACCGTAGGCGCGGAAACCAGGAGCCGTTTTGGAGCTTCAAACTGATGACGTCAGCTCGCTCCATGAGACAGTTAATGCCTTCACATTAACAAACCGCGAACGAGAAGCGTAAACATAATAAACCATGCCCGTCGTTTCTTTTTTAGAGCGCAGCTCTGAAGCGTGTTTCACGTGCAGCGATTTCGGCCCTAGAGCGGCGCGATTTCTGCCGTCGCGGCGCTCGTGCCGCTCAACCGCTGGTGCTGGCCAGCGCGCCGCGACGGCAGAAATCGCGCCGCTCTAGGGCCAAAACCGCTGCATGTGAACCACGCTTTAGGCGCCCGTTTCCGGCTTGAGCGGCGTCCCCGTCGGCATAATTGCGCGGTGCATTATGGGAAATGACCCATAATGAACCACGCAGGTCCTGTCCCTCGTGACGTGACTCGTGACGTCAGGTGTGACATTACCAGCGTCCCGCGCGGTGCACTATGGGACATTTCCCATGATGCAACGCTCGGGGAGGAGGAGGAGGGACGACGAAGGGGAAGAGGACGAGGGGGACGGAAGGAAGAGGGAAAAGAGAAGGAGGGGAGCCGGAGGAAGCGCGAGTAGGAGGAGGGGGAGGAGAAAGTATGGGGGAGGAGAAGGAAAGAGAGCTAGGAGGAGAAGAGAGGAGGAGGAGGAGCGGGGGAGACGGGGAGGAGGATGACAGGAGGGGAGGAGCTTGAAGAATGAAGGGAGGAGGAGCAAGTGAAGGAGCAGGAGGATGGTAGGAGGAGGGTGAGGGAAGGAGGAGGAGGAGGAGGAGTAGGATGTGAGGAGGAGGGAGGAGGGGTATTCCCTCCCCTCAGTACCCTTCCCTCCTCCTGCTCCTTAAGGACTGCGCTCTAATTAGGCGTTACAGGGTGTTGTGAATATCTTTTTAGAGCGCAGCTCTTAGGGGCCCGTTTCCAGGCTGAGCGGCGTCGCCGTCGGCGTCGGCGTAACTGGGGTGGGGGGTCACGTGACCCCCGATGTCACGTGACACCCCCCTCGAGGTCACGTGACCCCCCCCCCCGGTTTCACGTGACCCCCCCCCTCCCCCAAGATCACGTGACCCCCTCGGGGTCACGTGACTACCCGCAGGTGACGTGACCCCCCTCAGTACCCTTCCCTACTTCTCCTCAAGAGCTGCGCTCCAATTCGGCGTTACAGGGATTTGTAAACGGCTTTCATTTTTTTTTATTAAGCCTTTTGTGATCATACTTATTTTGTTATAACTCGTATCAAAAGGGGTGTGTCAGTATCAGGTCCAATTTTGTAGAAAAAAAAAGTGCAAAGTCCGATTTGTTTTGTGACACTTCATTGTTATTAAAAACTGCAACTCAAGAACTATGGAAAAGGGGAAAGGGGAAGGGGGCTTTGTTTATTTGTGAGCCGGGAACTCCGGTGAATAGAGCCGCTAATTAACATGGCACCCACCCCAATGTTTTAGCACTTGTTTTTACTCATTTAGATGATTTATGCGAATGGGTCCATTAAAAATAGAACGAGAAAAAGAGACGTTGACCTTGTCTTAAGTGCCAAACAATACTTATTCAGCAACAAAATATACATATTCGACCAATCAGCAGGCGTTCGGGGGCTCTGCGTCTATCAGGCCACAGAGTGTGAGGTTCGATACGTCTACGGACTTGACCTAGTCACAATTAGTGTGTTCCAAACCCTTACCTCTCTAGGGAGCGTAGTACAGATGCTTCTGATTAGCCACTCGCGAGGCCTTATCCAGGCGCTAATCCTCACCACCGCGTCTAATTCCGAGTCCTGTATAGATCGTATTTACCGTCAATAACAAGGCCGCCCACAAAACTCGCTGCGGTGGGTATAAAAGACAGCCCCGCCTACGAGGGCAGCTTGAAGTGCAAATCTTTGATCGGCAGCACTTCTCGCACAAGAGAAGATGAAAGGAAAGCGCCGTTCTGGTAAGTTTCTGCACGATTTATTTTCGGCATTAATGCGTTGATCTGGGAAGCTGGCGGTAAAGTATACTCGAAAATTTTACACCCCTGATATAAATCTTTAATACACGTCATCCACCCCTTAACCATTTTGGTCCAGTAGTCCCTATTCTCTTACTCATCTTACGAACGACCGCAGCAGACGCTATGAGCCGTCGGAGTCGAAGTCCGTGTTGGTGTTACGTGACCTTGGAGAGTGGGTGCAGTGACGGACGGAAAGCGTATACCGTGCTACGTTCAAAGAGCTGGATTGGCTAAGAGGGCCTGCAGGTGGTCCGCTACGCTTAAACGTAACTTGAAGCTTTATACAGAATAGTCATGGTCTGCGAACATCCTTCTCTCCCTCTATAGAACTTAATCACAGTCGGCTGGCGACAACTCACCAACTGGACTCGAGCCCGATGCCGAGCATCCATTGATCCGTTTACCGGACAGGCGTCTCAGGCGAAAGAAGCCCTGGTGTCCAATCTGTGAGCTCATCTCAATGCGATGACGTGAAAAATTTATGTGCAGAGGCATTTACTATCGTCTTGTGCAGCATACAAATAAAAACTCGGAGCTGAGTTTATAGATTAGAAACACGGTGCCGGTATCGTTTGAAAACGCGTTTCTCTACACGTCTACAAAGCATCGCACGTTTTTAAAGAGCGCCATTTTTTCACCTGCTCTAGGTGAAGCGGTGCCCTGCGAGGGGGACCTGACACCTAGAACCGCGGTGCTAGGACTGGGGCTGCTGTTGTTCCTCGCGACGCCCGCACAGCTTCAGCAGTTGCGGATCGAGTCCGGTTCGGTGCTGACACCCTGCCGTGAGACCCGGGGTCAGCTGCCAGGGGGCGCCCTTAGCTACGACTACACCAAGGCCTTGCTGGCGCGCGTCGAAGCCTGCGCCCTCTTCAATCGACGATTCATGGCTGAGGTGGGCACATTCTTGGGTGTGTTCGAACCTAACCGAACAAAACCAAGCCGAACCAAACCAAGCCGAGCTGAACAAAACAGAACAAAACCGAATCCAACGAAACCAACCTGAACAAGCCGAAAGTTAATGAACCAAACCCAAGGGAGCCAAACCGAGCCAAAGAAAACCACATAAAAATGACGCTCGTGGTTATACATGGTAAGGTCGGTCTGCCTTTTAGGTGCGGTGACATAGCTTACCGTGTAGATAAAAAGTTTAGCTAGTGCGGTTTGACCGCTAGCCTAGATATTTAAAGTGCATCACGCACTACTGATAGAGAAAGTGAAAATGAATACGCTTTATTAAAGAGCATAAATGAAGTGTTCAGAATGTTCACGGCTTGGTATATCAAAGCCGTTTAATCTTCTAGTGACCTCGACGCTATCCGGACACTCCGCGAAGTGGGAGGGGGTTTAGGGAGAAAGGGGGTAGATAGGGTGGTCGGACACTGTAGAAGCAATCTTATACATTGGCGTACCCGCAGGGACAGTTAGGTCATGAGGGATCGGAACGGCGTCGATTGTAGTTGAGCCTAGCGGAAGTAAGAAAAGTGTTTGTTTTTATTTTTGGATTGCGTCACATCCAGGTCTGGATGGGGCCGTGGTAGGCGTCACTAAGAGTCACGGAGCTGTTTGTAATAAAATATGATCGAGCGTTTGTAGATTTAGGCCTCATCGCTGTATGGGGGAGGCTAGGCCAGGGGATTACAGGAGCCCGGATATGCACTTCGCGGGCGAGCTCATGACTTAGCTAATTACCTGCAACTCCGCATGGCTTAGGAAGCACCGAATGGTACCTGACGATGGGTGAAAGTGTGTAGACATGCCTCGAAGTCTTCTCGAAGATCTGGGGCATTTTGTGCTGATGCAAGCGGAAAATAGCAGCCATTGAGTCAGTATACATAGATCGTGTAATCTGATGTTCGAGGCAGTAGGTAAACGTCTTGGATAGCAGGTATCGTTCTTGTATGATGAGATTTGGTGGCTGGGTGAAAGGGGGGGGGGGGGGGAGGGATTACTATATAAATTGCTAGTGTGAAATCGGGATGTGGGCATTACGGTGTGTAGATTGCATATGCTGAAGCTCCCATGGTTGCTGACTTGAAGGTGGACGCATCGGATTAAGTTATGATTTGTGTGTTAAGGAGTGCATAGTGTTGGCTAGCTTGGACACTCTGCGTCCTTCGTCTATGCCGGGGACATGTGGTGAGTCACAGAGCCAAAGCATATAATTGAGGGTGGGCGTTGGGTAGGTATATGCAAAGGAAGGTCAAAGAAAGAAAGTCCTGTCCGCTACAGCATCCATCTACTTACGCAATAGTGAAGTACGGCCGCATGCCGGTACAATATCTAGACAGATCAAGACGGGCAGGGGTAGATTGTACCAAGAATCTCTTGATTCTGCAGAGCGAGCTTTAACTCCACGTACTCCTAACTGGGCCATGCAATTCTTGGTGTCTGAATAAAGTACTCTTGCTAGTTCACGACAAGTTGTATATTAGACGCCATGTATTATGTGATCGGACAGATGTTGCGTCTTTCGTGTGTGCAATATTATGAGATGAGTGGTTACTCTTAATATCTGAATACACACAAGGGTTTGAAAATATTTAAAACACAAACTTCAGATATTTGACTCGACAGTTTGCGCGCCTAAAGGACAAGCTTACGTTCCCTGCGTTTCTCAGGTACTCTGACTTTTTTTTTTAGGTGCATTTCATAATCACTCGTTACGGGTTGTTTGCTGCTCATACTTTTCTATTTCATCGAGCAAAATTAAATGATCTGATATCTGCACTGTGTTGTTTTTATCGTTGAAAATATATCAAATACCCCTGAGTACTGAAGACTGGAAAAATGAGCTACCGAAACATAGATATCCAGTACTTCAGAAATTTAGGCATCAAGGTGTTTTATAAAGTAGTTTTTTAGTTGCTTTCATTCTAAAGTGCAACAGGCAGTCAGGAGATCAGTAAGTTTTTATTAATGGGACTAGTCGCTACCTTTTCGGGGAGAGGGTAGGAAGAGAGAAAACTAAAATCGATATTATACTAGCTTGATCTTGCTAACGAAGATAGGAGAGCCTGGAATGTCTAGAGAAAAATAATTAGATGCTACGTATTTGTGGGATGTCACGCAATCTTACGGTGATCATGTTAGTTGACACCGTGACGTTGTGAAGTGACGTCACATTCTTTGGTGATGGTTTTACGTGAGGGTTCTTTATGACAGTTCTTCTTTTGGATTTTCTCATAGGATTCGGCTGACAAGACACGTCTTGTATTTGTAATTAATTTCTAAACCAAAACTACTAATTTTACATAATTAAGAACATAAGATATTTCATTTCAATATCTCTACCCAACGGACATGTAGTCTCTACGGTCCAGGCACATTAATGAGGTGCAACGTCTTGTATCACAGTTTCAGTCTGAATTCTCCGTCAATAACGAGGCGCAGAAGAGAGCGAAGAGCTGTCTCTACTGCTTCCCCACACATTTCTGGTTTTTCGCCGTGAGGGCTGACCTCTCTTTATATTTAGCGACACGTAAACAATTGAAACTTAGTGGGAGAACGTAATGTTTGTCGTTCCATTTTTTTGTGGGACGGGGGAGCCCGGGGATATAATTTACCTTAAGAAATCCTGAAGGCAAAAGTCCGGATTTTTGAGGGATTCACCCGCTCGTAACTTGGTGGGAAACTTTTGCTACACGAACCCGAGTTTCAGGAATATACCGGATTATTGATTACGTTTTATTTTCATTATGAAACTGGAATGGAGGTCGTAAGGCCTTTGACTTTTTCCCTGAAAACGCTAGAGATGTTTGATAATTTTGAAAAATATGACCATTTTGACTCTTCTGAGCGCATTTTAGAGCAATTATGAAATTAAGATTATTATAGGGTAACAAAGTGACAGAACGACTGGTACTACGTGCTAGAGGCGTGCTAAATGACCGGTAGCCTAATTGTCCTGGTATTGGCGTACTTGTGTAAATAAACTTAACGGGTCGTTTGCCCTAGATTCATTCTAAAAAATTTCTTCAAGATAGCGCAAAAGCACCAAATGAACCAGCCTACCAATGTTACTGGAAAGCTCTTATAATGATGCATTTTACTTCTTGCAAAAATAAACTGCGAGTACATAGTTTACTCTGCAAAGGATACATGCCCAACACTACGGCTCAACAACAACAACAAAAGCAGCTGGTGTGACATCAGTCCAGGCCATAGGAAGACTGTGCTCGTGCCTTCGGCTTCGCTTGCACTTTTGGTTAAATTAAGCCTTCAGTACATAGACGCTTTAGACACGCGCCAGATTACCGCCGCCGGTACTGACTTTCTCTCGCCTTACCGGTACACCCATGAACTGAAACGGGCCTAGACGAGCCTTCACAAAGATAAATGTGATAAATGTTGGGAAGAGGGACACAGTGTAATTTAAAATGTCAATACCCTGACCTGCTGGGATAATAATGGAGTGAAGCAATACGAATAAATGAATAAGATTAAACAAAAACGTGAAATAAGCAAACAAAGGGGTTAGGCCACTGAAAAGCCGAATCGTATCATGAGGAGGCTACAACATGTCAGAATCAATTCATCACTGAGAGAATGTGGCTGTTCGGGTTTCCTTGATTCCAGAGCTCTGGGTCACGTGGTGCTGCTCGCGGCTTCAGGCGCGGTCATATACTCCTGAAGGTGAAAGGAAGGCGTGCGGCAGCGGCCAATGAGGCATTGCGCATTGACATGGCATCAATAAATCAGGCGCGCATCGTCTCATCGTCTCAGAAATACCTGGAAACGAGTTAATCTTCTTCAACGGTGGGTTATTATATACTTAAATGGTGCCAATTCCCTAATTTGGCCCTAGCCCGACGCTGAGCGACTTTCGTCGCGTTGTCCGGACAAGGCTTCCAACCGAACGTTGACGCTATGGTCGTGTCCGAGAGCCATTAAATAAGCAACGCTTCAAAGCAGCGGCACTTACCCATCTTGGTGCTGAAATTCATGGTTGCCGAAGATTAATCTGAAATCACAGAAAACGTTTTTACATCATGCATGATTGTTTAAACAGTTTGTGACAGATCAAACCAATATTACACGGGCCTCTTAACACCAAATCTGATGTTGATGAGTTCGCACTTTTAAATCATGACGATCGGGAGTTGCGTCTGTTCTGCAATTAGCAACAAGGTTGCGGCGGCGGCCACAATACCTGGGAACAAGGTGCCGATATTCTAAGCGTAGGACATTCAGTGGCTCTATCGTGCTTAATCTGAGTCTGCTCTCGATCTCACAGATACGACATCAAACATCTGATGCAGAGACTTTGATTATTTTAGCTGGGGTAAATCAGACGCATCCTCTAGACTGCGAGAAAATCTTGCCTTTATCCGGCAAAAAATATCACGCACGCCCCCCGAGTCGAGCTACGGTGCGTGCAGTGCGCCATTTTTTCGGCCCAACTGTAGCACAACTTTCCCTGGCTACGGCTTGGTTTAAGTGAATGTGATATTATCGCATCGAATAGGACAGAAACCATTCACACGCACCCTACCTTTTTACTTCTTCTTCTACAAACCTACTACCAATCAAAATAGTCAGATTCCGATTCGATGTGTTACGGTCGGGTTTATTGCTACCTTTGCATTAATGCGATCGTCGTGCAATGAATCGTGCAGAGATCAATCACACGAAGCCTGTCGCCCTAGTTATTGTTCTTCTACCAAACTGCTACAAAAACAATAACAAATAAAAAAGACGGTCAAATCTCGATTCAATGTGATAGGGTCGCATCCATGTAAACACAGACCATGTAAATGCAGCCTATGAAGTCAGAACTTCAGGCGACCGCGTAGTCGTGTAGCTCGAGCGACGGTCTAAGTAATACACGCGCGCTCTTCGCTTCTCAGAAATTCCCCAAGCCTCAACACGCTCGCTCACGTGGCCCGCAACAAAAAATGTGAAATAAAAAACCCAAATTTCCCCCCAAAGAAAGCCGAAGGAAAACCACTGTGCATTTTGAGTAAAAAATAAATATGGTGTTATCTTTTAGAGCGCAGCTCTTGGGCGCCCGTTTCCGGCTTGAGCGGCGTCGCCGTCGCCGTCGGCGTAATTGCGCGGTGCATTATAAGAAATGTACCATAATGCACCGCGCGAGCCCCCCACCGGGGTCACGTGACCTCGTGGGGGGGGGGCACGTGACCCCCCCCCCCCACCCGAGGTCACGTGACCCCCCGAGGTCACGTGACCCCCCGAGGTCACGTGACCCCCCGAAGTCACGTGACTCCCTCGAGGTCACGTGACCCCCGAAGTCACGTGACCCCCGAGGTCACGTGACCCCCGCCGATGTCGCGTGACCCCCCCGATGACGTCATCGTCACTGATGACGTCACCGGCATCCACATCGTCACTTCATCATCACTGATGACGTTATCATCACTGATGACGTCATTAGTGACATCACTGATGACGTCACCGGCATCCACATCGTCATCGTCATCATCACTGATGACGTGACCGGCACCCGCATCGTCATAGTCATCATCACTGATGACATCATCAGTGATGTCACTGATGACGTCACCAACATTCGCATCGTCATCGTCATCATCACTGGTGAAGTCATCAGTGACGTCACTAATGACGTCATCGGTATCCGCATCGTCATCGCCACTAATGACGTCATCAGTGACGTCAGTGATGACATCATCGGCATTGGAGGTCACGTGACCTTGGGGGTCACGGGACCCCCCAAGGTCACGTGACCCCCCCTGGTGAGTTGAACCTCCCCAGTACCCTTCCCTCCTCCTCCTCAAGAGCTGCGCTCTAATTCGGCATTAAAGGGAGTTGTATTTTAAGCTTTATTAGCGTTGGAGAGCGGATGTATAAATAAGCTTATACACCGTCTATATTTTTTTCAAAAAATCGCAGCCCAGACGGCTATTTTTAGAGACCCGCATACGCTTGTTCGACACTTCGAAAGCGACTAAAAGCACCCGCCATGTGCACGAATGCCGAAGTCGCACAGGACAGAGGCCATTCTTTTGCAAAATACTCGGCAGTGAAGATCGCACTAATCAGAACGCGATGTTCATAGCTGAGAACGCAAGAGTGCTCGGCGATTCCGAAAACGAGCAAAGCACGAGCCGTTTGTACAAGCTCTGAAAATGGCACCACGGTAGAAAGCACTTTTCTACCGACGGTAACTCGTGTATTGTATGACGCTACTCAATCAAGTCTCGCGCTTCAAAGGCTGAGCTCAATGGAAGAAATATTAACAGCAAAAGTTGGTTGCGAAGATCCAATAAAACACGCCGCCACGTATTTGTCGGAAACCTCCATACGACAAACAAGGATGAACGCCGCAAAAGACAGGATATTAAGGCGTCAGTGGCGTGAGCGACTCCATTCGCACAGAAATTACGTTTTTCCAAACACTGAAAACCCGAGTGCATTACCAACTTACAACACCATCAGCCGATCTAGGGTTTTCAAAAAATATATTTGAATGGTTCGAACTAGAGCCCCTAAATGTGGTAGGGTTAGCTTATCTGAACTCCGTAACCCGATCTGCTAGTGGGAGCCGCCATCTTGGTCGTCAGTGCAGAGCAGGCGCAACTGTAGATCGTCACAATTCAAAATGCGACTTCCACAGCTTCAGATACTCCGTCGTGAAGCACAGACGATATAGGTTTGCTCTGTCGAGAAGGGGTTTAACATGTTTCGGGGACGGAAACTCGTTTTCTGCTTTTTCAAGTAAAGCTTCATATAAATGGAAACCAGAATTTTAAGCACCGAGATGGGTGAAGCTTGGCTTATTTAGCAAGATGGGTTACTCTGAGGTGTGGCTAATTTAGTGGCTCTAGTTCAAACGTGGTTCCAACATCGAAGACAGTGGCTAATCAAAGCCGTTTTTTTGCCTATATTGCTCGTGCCCCCTCGCCGGCCGTTGGCCCCTGCCGGAAATGGCGAATGCCGGACAAACAAGACCTAAAGTCACTGGATCTAGAAGAGTATCGTCATTGCCTTCCACACTGCTAGCCGGACACAAACAACAATCAACATGCAGACGACATAACTTCTCAAGGGGGTTGGCTCATCGCTGCCGGTTGCCATGGTGATAGCCATTTTGCACCCTTTTAAAACGTGGAAGCTCCGAAAGGGTCAATAAAGCCAGTCGCACCAAGATCGTTATGCAGCATTATCCTACCGGAATCATTCCTCGGCCAATATGAGCGTCTTTGGCACTGTGAATTCAATCAGCGTATCACTCAAGCTTATTTCTTCAGATCTCTTACAATCACGTTGCTCCTCTTCGGGTTTAAAGACAGTAAAATTATTTTTCAATGACCCCAAGTACCGACGCCGCGTGTGGTGCCATACATTTTCGTATCGCCATCACACGCAACATCAGTGCTTGGAGGCACAGAAAAATAATTTTACTCTATTTAAACACGAGAGAAGAGCAACATAATTGTAAGAGATCTGGGGAAATAAGCTTGAGTGATAAGTTTATTGCATGCTCAGTGCCAAAGACGCTCATATTGGCCGAGCTCCGCTTTCAGTACGACGATGCTCTATAGTGATCTTGGTCCGACTGGTTTTGACGACCCTTTCGAAGCTTCGAAGCTTTGAAGGAGTCCACAACGGCGATCACCATGTCATCTGAGAGCGATGAGACAATCACCTTGAGAGGTTTTGTAGTCTGTGTGTTTGTATTTGTTTGTGTCCGGCTAGCAGGTGGGAAGGCAATGGCGCTACTATAGCCAAAATCGGCGCCGAACATCCTTTGGCCCGAAACAGAGCCGTATATTGGGAGAGTTTGGCCAATGGGCGGAGCAAAGGGTGCGGTGGAAAGGGTGCGGCACAACTAAAAGTGGGACAGAGCGTCCACCAATCAGCAGACCGCGAAGTCACAATAAAGAAAACGACATTTAAAGAGTGAAATAGGAACGGTCAATCTCGGCGTCTCGGTGACCGTTTGCTTTGGGCCGGCTTGCTAAAACCCCGTCTCAACTGAGACTGGCTGAAAGAAAACCGTGCAAACGGTGCGGCGCGCGAGCCTCTTGAGACGCGGCTCAAATCCCTCTCAGCTCGTGCGCTGGCTTTGGCAGTGCTTTCTTTCCCCCGGTCTCAGCTGAGACGCTGTTTCTATACTCTGTTTCACCTTGTGTTGTACCGCAGGAAAGGCTACAAGCGCGAGCTCCTTGATCTAGGGCACACCTCGGCGGCACGTGCTCTCGTGCACCAAGGGCAGCTGCCAACGCTATGAGCTCGCGCTTCTAGCTTTCGCTGCGGTACAACATAAGGTGAAACAGAGTGTAGCAAGTAGGCCCTGGTTTGGAGCGCACGACCATGAATTCCACCGCTGAAAATGGACGCGATGAAAACCTCACATGCGCCAAGTTTTCAGCCACCAAGAGTTACACCTTTGTACTCGAGTTACGCTAAAATGGCTTGAATTAGTCGAGTCATATTTCTAAAGTTCATGACTACCGCTAGGGCTTACTACTTCACAGCTCAAAAACGTCTTACAAAACATGTACTAACTCGATTACGAACGCAAAAGCATATACACGGCGCTGCTTTTGCCCAAGCTGCGTTGTTAACAACGCTAGGGGTTGTTTCGCGGCTTGTGGTTGGCCCCGAGATGCTCGCCAATTGAAACCAACGAATCTCCAAACACTCCCGATACACGGCTCTGGCCCGAGCCTGAAGAATCGGTGGGTGAGGAAAAGAAAGAAGACGCCGTTTCGAACGGTCACGTTTTCCATGTTCTCCGGGGAAAGTTTATCGGTCATTGGCCGAGGAAACGTTATGACGCCTGCTAATGTTACAGAAGACTACCGGATAATCCTGCCACGTCTGACATCAGGTAAGCTGAGCCTGAATTCCGTTTTCTTGCATGGGGACCTATCGGCGCGCCAGTATCGAACTCCTGATTTTCGAGACGCCCTACGTGGCATCGTCGAACTGAAGGACGTTGTGAGCCTCGGACAGTTCCAGATGTCTCACGTCGGGATGCTGACGTGTGTTAACGCCGTTATTAAGGCAAAGCTCGTCGCTCAACGAGAGCTTCGCGTGAAAGGCCGAAAGTGCCTCATCATTGACCCGGACAAGCAAGAAATAAACCGAAAGCTTCTTTGGCTTCCACAGCATCTAGAGGATCGACGAGTTATCGAAGCTCTCGCCCGGTTTGGCAAAGTGTGATCGATCAAGAGAGACAAATGGAGGTGCAGCGAGCTCGAGCATATGGGGACTCTAAATCGAGAGGTAGTACTGATACTACGAGATGGTGTCAATGCCAGTCAGATACCACATCTCCTTCAAGTCTCCGGATGCCAGAGCCTTGCCCTTATTCCTGGGTGACCTCCGTTGTGCTTGCGCTGCAACAAAGTGGGACATATCCGACGGTACTGTAGAACACCAAGGTGCTCAAAGTGCCGGCGGTATGGTCACCTAACTGAGGAGTGTGTTAACTGCGCCACCCATGCTGACATGTTACGACAAAGTCAAACACACGAAGACGACACAGCGGCGGAACTTCTAATGGTCGTCAGTGAGGTAGCTGACGTCACCGGGGAATCGCCACCCGTCGAATCGGCCCACCCTTCAGAAGACGCACGGCCCGGGGACAGTACGGACACCCAGCCATCACAAAACATCGACAAGAATCAACGTTACTAAAACACTCAGTTGGGAAACTCCCATAGAGACAGCCCTAAAAATATGGCCCCAATCTGTCTCCGAGCACCGAGCTAATGACGAACACAACGCCACCATTTCTCCCGCAGCGGCCACTCGAGAAACTGCACGTGACTTCTATTTTTGGCTTTGACAGGGGTGAACCCCAGTCTCCCCGGCAGACGCGCCGCGTTGAACCGCTGAAGTTAAAATGCACCTAGGTCGGGACGCGCTACCTGAAAGGCCCGCTGAGGCATGGTTTTATAAAAACAATATTAATTGTTCCGCAAAACCTTGCGAACTAAAGATTTTAAAAACATAACGCGCCCCTCCTTTGGTACTAAACTCCAATAAATTTCATACAAAAAGAGTCTTTTTCGTTTGTTTTTACGCACAAACAGGCTTTCAAAAAGCTCAAGGCGACCACAGTACAGACAAATGATAAAGAGTGGCGCTGTTGTCGCATTTAGCTCGGTCTCGGTGGACGCCAGCGGCCCAGGTTTCGACGGCGAGTTTCCCAACTGAGTGTTTTAGTAACGTTGACAAGAATGAAGAATTTTCAGTGTTGCGAACCTGCAGCATCCCCAAACACCAGCACCACAAAGAATGCCCACGTGGAACCTGATGCGACTGCCGCACCGACTGACCCCAAATCTCCGACCACACCTCAGCAAGCAGTTAGCGAGGACGGCCCTCCCCCATGCAGCAGCCAGCCATTTAAGCGACCGGCACCGGTTGACACAGAGGCACCTTCCTGTTCAAGCGAGTCGTCAACACTATGCCACCGTGTTGGCGACGGAGACGTCATCAAAAAGAAGGCATCGGAGTCCCGTGTCAAGACGAACGCGAAGCCAGGAGCTAGCTAAAGTGTGGCCAGTGGCGCTCAACGCTGAAATGAGGCCTCTATGAGGACAGATAGAAGCTGGTAATATTTCCCTAAATTTCACGACACTAAACGTCCGACGTCTAAGGTCTCCTGCGAGGCAGGTGAAACTATGTCGGCTCTTGCAACGTGAGCGGCTGGACATTGTTGCGATTCAGGAGACAAAGATAGAGTCGGAGGAGGCCACAACAAGTGCGCTCAAGCCTTTTTTACACAGGTATGAAGTTTGTGTGAGTCACGCTGTGGGGCTATCGGCTGGTTGTTTCGTGTTTCTCCGCAAAGACTTAAGCTACACCTCGATCTCGTACACGGTTGACACTGAAGGTCGTTTTATCTGTTGTGACATTTACATAGAGGGAATGCACTTGCGGGTGATTTGCGTTTATGCCTATAATGACTCTTCTAGTCGACTTTCATTTTCTAAAATTTAGTTGCTTTTTTTGACACCGACAAATCTATTGTTCTGTCTGGCGACTTTAGCTGTGTATGCGAAGCTCACGACCGCTCGACGATCCGTCTGAGGCGCGAACACAGCAGTATTGCTTTTGAGAATCTTGTACACCAACACTGCCTAAGTGACGTCAGTGCCTCTCGAACGTCCATCAATCGCTTCACACACTTGCAAAGCTCTGGCTAGGCACGCCTTGATAGAATATACGTGTCTAGTTGTCTTTTGGAACACACATTTGAATATTTGGTAGCGCCGGTATCCTTCTCTGGCCATTGTGTTGTAACTGTCAGGGTAGGTGAGAAACGCAAACAAATGTCTAGACCCAAATGGGCGCTGTGGAAGTTAAACAACAACCTTCTTAAAAACAATGACTTTAATGAGCGACTAATAACCTGTTTTATGGCCGTTCGTAGAAATACCGTTCTTTGCATTGGTGCACAGTGGGATAGTTTTAAGCAAGAAGCTAAAAACATCGCAATTGAGTGTGCGTGTATTCAGGCATATCACCAGAAAGCTGACAGGCGTGCACTTACACATAGCCTTCACGAATGCGAAGGCATTCGTGGAGGCTATGGAATGCGAAAAAAAACATGTAGTTTTCATAAGGAAATTTGCTTTTTGAAATCTGAGCTCCAACGTCACGACCTTCAGCGTTACCGAGGAGCGGCCGTGCGATCAAGATGTCAACGCCTTGTATCGGCCGAACAACCTACTAAAAAGACTTTAGATGACGAGCGCAGACACGCCTTAGCAAAAGAAATTCCGGAGTTGCTATGTAATGGTACCTACTCAAGAAATGCCGACAGCATTATGACCACATTTACACAACACTATCAAAACTTATTTGGTCAGGTCTCCCCCTCATCAAACGAAGAGTATATGCCTCTCGTTTCACTGCTGCCCAGCTTGAGTGATGAGGACTCCGAACTATTTACTAGACCGTTTTTTCTCAAACAGATATACCAGGCGGTGGGGTCCCTTTCGAGCTCAAACACACCGGGACCAGGTGGCCTTTTAGCAGAATTTTAAAGCAACACATAGACATAATATATCCATTCCTCCTTGAACGTTTTAGAGTTTCACTTCAGTATGGCAGGTTGCCTCCATCGTTTTATCAGAGTCACACCGTGTTAATACCGAAAAGCTCCGACCCTCACAAGTTAAGGACTGTTGAAGGGTATGGCCCAATAGCGCTCTGCAGTGTCGATTACAAAACATTTGCCAACATTCTTACTAAACGCTTACAATGTGCCATCCCAAGAGTGGCTGGAGCTCATCAAACATGCGGGATTAAAGGGCGCACAATCCAGACAAACATTGACGTAGCGCGATCTGTTCTTCATTGCTGCGACAGTTTACAAGATCAAGTGGCCATGCTTCGAATTGACATAGCGAAAGCTTTCGGCGGCGTTAGCCATTTCTTTCTGTTTGCTCTTTTAGAACACATAAACGTAGGAAAGGTCCTTCTTAACGGTATAAAATATGTCATTCCAAAACAATAACTCGATTAATAGTAAATGAGGCTCTTTCCATACCAATTCACCTTAATTCATCTGTAAAACAAGGATGTCCCCTGTTTCCCCATTTGTTTGCATTATATCTGGAGCCTCTGTGTCTAAGCATACTGAAAAGTACAGACGTAAAAGGTTATAAATTGTCAGCTCATGAAGTGAAAGTTCTGGCTTATGCCGATGATGAAGATTTTTTCTATGTTGATAAGCAAAGTACTGACGCTGCGTTACAATTAACCCAGCAATTTCGTAAGGCAGCTTGAGCGCTAGTTAATACCTCCGAGTGCTTTGGACTTTGGTATGGCACTTGGGGGACAACGCCCTCGAATTATGGTATTCAAGAATGGCGTGGTCTGGCGTGCCAACTACTTACCTTGGCGCGCTTCCAGAATGTGTTCGAAATAGCTCACGCTACTGGACAGAAAGTGTCACAAAACTTAAGCACCGAGCGGACATGCTGGAGCCTAATCATCTTTCGGTGCTTGGCCGTGCTACTGCATGTAACATTTTCCTAATCGGCAAACTGTCGTACGTGCTTCAGGCTATTTATTGTGCCCGAGGACACCTTCAGCGTTTCCACATATTTGCGACCTTCGTATGGGCCTCTTCATGGGAGCCAAAATGCAGCGTGACAATCTGTTTCGGTCCATAGAAGCGGGAGGACTAGGCTTAACCCACCTATTTGTACGGAAGATCGTTTCACGTTTCATGTTCCTCAGAACGTCTTCCCACCCGTTCAAAAGGACCTTCCTCCAAACTCACTAGAGAAATCTCCTCCCTGACTTCGTTGTTTCATCATGTGGCAATGCCTCGACCTTTTGGCTTTCTCAAAGAAGTCGTGGAAGCTTTTGCGTTTTTAAAAGAGCGATTTTCTTTTAACTATTTTGTGAGAATCGACCCCGCCATCAAGGTGAGTGGACGCGGGAACAGGACCGAGCTTCATTTTCTTTCCATTGCGTGGTGGCGTTTGCACGTGTGCCCCTGTGTGTGGGTGAACTGGCGACGCTCGTGCAAGCTGGGGCAGGGGACATTTTCGAGAAGAGAAGAAGACGAGGACAGGCACGTAGGGTAACCTCGAGGTGCAGGACATTCGAAAATTAGCTTCACTTTTAAATAGACGTGTTTTTTTTCTTCCCCCTATCCGCGGAGTCCTGTCTGGTTTATTCTTCCGTCAGCGACCATCAGCTGCCTCCGTCGTCGGGTCCCGGCGCAATCTCGAAGAAAGAACATCTTTACTTATTTATTTACTGTTTCCAGAGAAGAGCTCTAACATAACCTAATAAATTCGCTCTTTCTAGACCCTTTATATCGCAGCCATTATCCAAATTGTGCAGATCAAGATATTTTAAAACGAGTTCGCAGGTTGCGCGTTCCCCCAACTGCAAACACATTTTTCTTTAATCTTCATACTAACGCACCACCCGAAAAACCATGGCTGCGTGACAAGGGAGTTCTTGTACCGTGGTCGGTCAACTTTCGTTTATGCAACACGCAAGAGACTGTTGAGCATTGCTTTATTTTTTGCACAGATGCATACCTTTTCTGGGACGTTCCTCAAAGGACTATAAAAAATGACTTGTATATCAACGCATACTCTATTCGTTTTCTTCCTGTGGAAGATCCAGAGACATTTCCCTCTGATTTGTCTTTTATTTTGCTTGGTATGCATAGTTTCTGGAAGACTCGCATGATAGACAGAAACGCTGAACCACCAAGGACTACCAAATCAAATTTTATCGAAACATGCAACCACGTAGAAAGGGTTCTTGATGAACTCGGGCAAAAGCCAAAATGGTACTGGTGACATGAAAAGTGCCTTTTGTTGTCTGATTTCTGATACAGCCGGGTTAGCCCTGAGTACCCGAAGAGGTATGCAAATTTGTCTGAATTGTGAAAGTGTAGGTGAAAAGGTATCTGAATAAGCTTGTATAATCTCAGTGCACTCTCGTTTCAAAATCAACTATGAGCCATGTGCCCACCGTCTATGCTTCCATGTAATAAAGGAAAAAAAAGATCGGTTTCCGAGAGGTCTAGCGCACACCAGCTCGGGGCACGTGGAGCGAAAGCTCGTGCTGCAGAACCCAGGATCCTGGGCCGGTTTGCCCATCTTGCGGCTGCGGCGGCGGCCGCGGCAAAGAGGGATTTTTTCGTCACGTGACCAGCTCTATGGGGACAAGGAAGTACCTAGCGTCGAGGGGTTAAAGCGCCGGTACTTGTCGTCACGGCGTGAAAGTTCCGGGTTCAAATCGCGCTAGGTACTTCTTTTTTACTTTTTTTGTATTTTGCGCGTGTCTACCTTTTTAACTGTGATCTTTTTTAGGAAATCATCCACTTGCAATACTGCGCTTTTCAGGGTTTTTACTGTTAGTCCCACCTGTTCAATCGAAACACCGGGAAGTAAAAAAAAAGATCAACGCAAGTTAACGCGCTAATACTATCATTTCATAATTTTCCTTAAAAGGAAACCAAGGTAACAGCATCGGTATGGCTTTCACACAAACGGAGCCGAAACAAGCATCCTTTCCTCAGCAACTACAATTTTATCTGTTTTTAAATAACGCCCTTGCTATGATTCCTTTCAATAACAAGAGACGCCCATTTAGGACTAATAAAAACTGCAGTTGTGACAATTAAAAAAAAACTCCAAAAACAAGCAATAAAAAAAAACACTAGCAGCGGTGGATACATTGATGAGCGAAATCCTACAGGCAAGGCAGCAAGTCAAACGTCTGAGAAAGTAGTAAAACCGAAATAAAAGAGATCATACTTTTACTTGCATGGAATGTGATAAAAAGTATATTTATACTCTTTACATTTTGTTGTGGCAATCGTTTTGTAATATTAACACATTACTTGTTGAATTTTAGTTAGCATAGCAGACGATCACGACCGAATGCAAAAATGAATCATGTGTCGACATCGCAAACCCTCTCTCTAATGCAAACACCTAAAATGACTTTGAAAGAACAAATGGAATTCATTATAATTGATTCCATTTATGATCCAAAGTTATTTTAGGTCCCTCGCTCTAATGCAAACACCTAAAAGGACTTAGATCAACATATGGAATTAATTATAATAATTTCATTTCTTGATCCAAAGTCATTTCAGGGGTTTGCATTAGAGAGAGGGTTTGCGATGTTGACGCCTGATTCATTTTTGCATTCGGTCCTGATCGTCTGCTATGCTAACTAAAATTCAACGAGTAATGTGTTAATATTACAAAACGATTGCTACAACAAAATTTAAAGAGTTTAAATATACTTTTTATCACATTACATGCAAGTAAAAGTATGATCTCTTTTTTTTTCGGGTTTACTACTTTCTCAGACGTTTGACTTGCTGCCTTGCCTGTAGGATTTCGCTCAATCAATGTATCCACCGCTGCTAGTCTTTTTTTTTTTGCGTGTTTTTTGGAGTTTTTTTTTTAATTGTCACAACTGCAGTTTTTATTAGACCTAAATAGGCGTCTCTTGTTATAGAAAGTAATCGTAGCAAGAGCATTATTTAAAAACAGATAAAATTGCAGTTGCTGAGGAAAGGATGCTTGTTTCGGCTCCGTTTGTGTGAAAGCCATATTGATGCTTTTACATTAGTATCCTTTTAATGAAAATTATGAAATGAATGTTTTAGCGCGTTAATTTGCGTTGATCTTTTTTTTTTTTGTTCCCGGTGTATCGATTGAAGAGGTGGGAGTAACAGTTAAAACCGTGTAAGGCGCAGTATTGCAAGTGGATGATTTCCTTAAAAAGATCAGTTAAAAAGTAAGACACGCGCAAAATACAAAAAAAAAGAAAAAGAGAAGTCCCTTCCGTGATTTGAACCCGGAACTTTCAAGCCGCGACTGCAAGTACCGGCGCTTTAACCTCTCGACCATAGCAGAAGGCGCGAGGCGCAGGCGCCGGCGGAGGTATATAAATTTGCTACTACTGTTTTTACCTCGTGTGGTTTTTTCTTTATTTTGGCTCTTATTTACCCTCCCTGGCCGTAACTTTACCTGCCGCTCCTACAGCATAAAGGGGTGGTCAATTCGACTCCAGTTGAAAGTCCCTGCAATCAGTTTTTGCGAGCGACATTAGGCTTTTGTGCTTGAAGCGATGGGGATCTCTCCGCCATTCGACAGGGAGGCTAGGTACTTCCTTGTCCCCATGGAGCTGCTCACGTGACGTAAAAATCCCTCTTGGCCGCGGCCGCAGCCGCAAGATGAGCAAACCTGCCCTGGGCTCAATCCCCAGCCCTGCCCGTTTCGATATGGATGAGCATCGCACCGGCGTGCGGTCGTGTATCACTATTGCGTGATGCACGGTAAAAGACCCCAGCCTAGCGGTTGTACTGCACTGGCTAAATTGCCTATCTACAGCTGGGAGACTGGTGGCCCGTTGAGGCAGACCAAGTTCTAGGCTGTAAAATCATACACACAACCCAGTTTTTTTTTTTTTTTTTTGGCCCGAGACAACCCCGAGCGCTGGACCTGCTTGGGCATCTGCGAGGAACTCGTTTCTACGGGAACATTTTACGCCATCTACAAGGAGAAGGCTAGAAATAAGTTACGTGTGAAATTAAGCGGTTTAACACGCGATTAACCCCATTTCTAGGCATTTTCATTAATCAAAAATTAAAAAAGCGAGTCATAGTCTTGCTTCTTTAATGTTTCTTTTCGTTTTGTTGTTATAAAAAGATAATTGTCAATCTACCTTACATACCAGCATTAACAAAGCTGAGATTGAGAATGATATGAAAAGCGATGATTTCTTCTTTACTTTAGTCTAAAAGCTCTTTTTATTATTTTACGGTAGCAGCCTTACCTTTCTGCAGACCTTTAATTACCTTGTTTTTGTTTTGGCGTTCTTTTTTTTTGTGTGTGCATGGCATGGATTAATGAAAGCGAGCTTTTCTGGACTCCTGCGTTCTCAGCCAAAGCTTATAGACGAGGAAAAGTCTGAATTGATTTTATCTAGTGAGCATGTATCATAGGAAAATATATATGAAGACTGACAAGAAAAATAGAGCAACTTGAACTGCTTTTTTTATTTAAGAGCATTCCCACTTGAAGAAACTAGCTTTATTTGATATGGGACACGGGTCGCACGTTCTCGCCAAACTTTTTTTTTCTCTTCATCAGTTATTGTTCTTTTATTTTTTCGTTGGAATGAGACGATCCCCTCTCGCGAACAGAGAGGCTTCGCCATACGTCCGGAACAAGGAGGGAATATTTTTGCATGTGTTGTAAACAACGTTGCACACCGGCAAAAAACAGCAGGGCTCCGTCTTTTTCTCCGCAGTTTTTGACATTGTTGTGAGACCCTTGGCTCTACAGCACAGCTAGCAGGCAGACGATTTTGTATTGCTTCACACACAACGCAAAACAAGAAGAAATTGCCACACCAACACGTCCCCAAGCCATGGGCCTCTCTAAACGCTGCCCCGCCGGCCTTCTGTCCCCGCTGTGGATGAGAGCGCCAACCCAGGCCCCTGCGGCAGAATTTGGCTACTCAACACCCAGTTTCTATGGAGATGCCGATTCGGTCGGCACTACCGGAACTAAGCCAACTTGTTGCGCAGTAACAGCACACACGGACCCGAGAGGTCCCCTGAACAGTCATTTCATGTCGAAGTTTTGAGATTCTAATTGAACGAGTATGGATATGTCCCACGTTCAAATGCCCTATTTCCAGGGTTCAATTCCAAACGGGTTTATTAATCCTACTCAACACAAGAACGCTTGAATCAAAGCATTGCTGAATGTTCTAGAGCAGTGGTTCTCAAGCATTGATGTTTCGCGGACACCTTGTGAATTGGCGTGGTTAGGGAAAGGAAAGGTATAGGTTAATTATGAAAATTATTTAATACATAGATATAACTGAAGGCCGTGTTAAGTAGACTTCTCTCATCGACATACACACAAGAAAACGCACCCGAAAATTGAAACGTTTCTTCCCATTCTGAAAAAAAGAACTTTTATTGCCGGGCTTGCGGTGCCTTGGAGGGTAGGAAGCTGCTTGAGACCACGTGACGCCTGCAGAGGTGAAGCCGGGAGAGGCTTCCGGCCTGGAGGGGCACGCTCCCAACAAAGACCATAAACGAACATGTCTAAAAGACGCTATTTTACGGAAAAGGCAACTCATTTGGTGCCAACAATTTCTTCGGTCGGCCTTGGGGGCTGTCCCACCGACCGCGACCTCAACTGGCTTCACGTGAGATTTGCTCGTTTGGTTAACCTGAACAGACATGTCGTCTCCTCTTATTCCTACCTCCATGAGTGGTGATGATCCCTTGGCTGAGCTGCGCTTAGCATGCGATCCTCACAACCCTGGATTTTTTGAAGAAACAGCTTCTGTCCAGTGCGATCTTCAGTGTCTGTGCGTATGGCGAGTGTTTTGCACGCCTTTCTGACCGACGAGGAAGCATGTGCTACCCTTTACAGGCATCACGCTGGGCTATAAATTTGTCAACATAGAAACGGTGAATAGGCACCTGTCAACATCTTCTCACAGGCACTAAGAAAGCGTAAACAAAGTGACAGAGCACCACATTTCGCATCTTATCTAAACGAGAACACTGGTTTCCTTTCGACGTTTTTGTAATTCTTGTTTTCCTCAATACATTTCATGTCAATTCCAATAAGGGCGTTTGCCTAAGATTTCTTACTTTACGTTACAAGTCACCCGAAGAATCGTGCCGCAAATGTTGCGTGCAAAGCTATATCTCAAATTTTCCGTGATTCGTATGAAGTACAGGGTGTCACAAAAAAAAAAATTAGTTTTTTTTTTTTTTACCTCAAAAATAAACTAGTGTAGTGGACTATTTCAGTCTCGCAGGTATGCGACGCGAAGAGAAGGGGTATCGAGACCAGTTTGAAAGATAGAAATATAAACTTTAGATTTCGACAGATAATACAATGATTAAAACTAAAAGTACAAGATTAAAGCGCGAATGACATAAGTAAAAAAAGAAGAAGGAAAAAAAAACGATACTAATGGAAGTCGTACAGTTCACGGATGCGGCGAGCTTCATCAGAGCTCATTTTCTCGTTGATGGTGCAGCGGCGGAGTCCGGGTTTGGTTGTGCAGTCTTGGCGGAACGAGGTCTTGCGTAAAGCTGCAAGACTTAGACGTGGGGTGAAGACCTTGCGTATAGCTGCAAGCCTTAGCCCCCGTGAACTTGATGATTCTCCTGTCGGTCCCGAGAACGTTTTGTACTTCGTCTTTGTCTCTCGTCTCCGTCTCTTTACTCGTGCAAACTGCTCGCTCTTGTCTCTTTCTCTTCTTCATTTTCTTGCTCCCACCTTGCTGACCCCGAAATCACCACAATCACCCCCCACTTGAGAATGTTGTTCAGCTGAAACAACTTCTAGCACGTTTTTAGTCATATTGTTCGCAGTCTATCACAACCAATGCACACTGAAAAACACATCACTTTTGACAGACACAAAAGTACATACATTTACAAAAGTCACTTAATAAGCACCGCCGGGCACACATACAATTCCAAAAATTCACTAAATTCGTGATATTGTTCCTTTACAAAAAAAAATCTTATTCGGCAACAGACATGCGGCTCATGTAATCAGCGCCCACGTTGTTAATACCCTTAATGTACTCAACAGTAAAGTCATATTCTATCAGCCTTAGGCTCCAACGTAATACGCGACTGTTTACATGCTTTGCAGAATAGATGTAAACGAGTGGCTGATGATCACTTTCCAGAATGAAAGGTCTTCGAAATAAGAACACATGAAACTTCTTAACCGCCCAAGTAATGGCTAGTCCTTCTCGTTCCACTGTCGAGTAGGCAGCTTCACGTGGCAGCAGTCGACGACTAGCGTACGATACGGGGTGAAGAACATCATTATAGCGCCGCATGAGTACGGCTCCTATGCTTCTCGACGAAGTATTTGTACGCAGCACGAAAGGTTCTGATCATTCTGGGGCTTTTAAGATGGGCTGGCTGGACAGTAGTTCTTTCAGTTTGTCAAAAGACGCCTGTTCGCTCTTCCCCCAATGCACCTTGTTGGGTGCTCTTTCACGTGTCAACTCCGTAAGTGGGTGAGAGATTTCAGAGTACTGGGGTACGAAATCCCTATAGTAGCCCGTAAGGCCAAAAAAAGATCGCACTTCCTTTTTTGTCGCGGGTCGATTGGTAGCTTGCACTTTCTCCAGGGTCTCGACTTGAGGGCGCAGGAGACCATGTCCAACGACGTGGCCAAGAAATTCGACAGATGCGAAGCCAATTTCGCTCTTTGTGGGACGGATCGTTAAACCCGCCTGCTTCACGCGCTAGAAGAACAACTCCAGAGTCGTTAAATGCTCCTCCCAGCACTCCATGGCGATGAGGACATCATCAAAGTAGTGGCAGATCTTCGAGACCCCCTCGACCACTTTTCTCATAAGCCGGGTCAATACAGCTGGTGCTGTTTTGATGCCAAAGGGCATAAATCGAAACTGATAAAATCCAGACCTGGAAGAAAAAGCTGCCATGTGCTTTGAATCTTCATGCATCGGAACCTGCCAGTTTCCTTTAGAGAAGTCAAACTTCGAGAAGTACCGGCTTTTTCCCAACTTTGCAAACATCATATCCACTCTTGGGATGGGTTCACTGTCGTGAATCAGGACCTTGTTCAGTTCTCTAAAGTCAATGCAGAGTCGCATTGTCCCGTCCATTTTCTTCACCATCACGATGGGTGCTTGAGAGGGGGGGCTCAATGATGCCCCGTTGTAGCATTTCTTTTACTTCCTCCTGTACCGCTTCTGGGATGGAGAATGGTATGGGGTACTGATGGACTTGAATAGGAGTGGCGGTCGTGACTTTCAACTTGCACTCTACCATGTGGGTCCTTCCTGGGACATCTGGCAGACTTTCTTGGTATGTTGTCAGGAGTCTAGAAACTTGTGCTCGTTGATCGGCAGACAGCTCCCTTGGTATTTTCACGTCTCGATAGGTTTCGTTTTGTTGCAGTGCTGCACACGGGAGGTCTTTTTCCTCAACATTCCCATCATGAAATGCGACCGAAGCTCGTTGAGGTGTCTAATCAACGATTGTCCTCTCTTCGTACTTTTTCAGCATGTTGATATGGAACAAGCTGGTTCTTTTTCCGAGGTCGATGACGTAGTCAACGTCATTCCGTCTCTCTAAGACAGTGAAGGGGCCTTTCCAGGTCAGGATCAGCTTGTTGGTGTCAGATGGCAAAAGGAGCAGGACCCTGTCTCCAACAGTGAGCTGGCGCCTCCTTGTCTTCTTGTCATAATAGGTTTTCTGTGTCATCTTCGCTTTCTTGAGCTGCTCTTGGGCTATTCGGCACGTGTCGTCTAAGCGCTTCCGAAGCTCGACCATGTAGCCGTACGAAGTCTTTGTCTCGTCGTCGATACTCTCTCCTGACCAGAGCTCTTTTAATATGGCCATGGGTCCTCTGACGTATCTACCGTACAGTAGGTCAAAAGGTGCGAACCCGAGGGAGGTCTGTGGCACTTCACGATATGCAAATAAAAGTGGTGCCAAGTATGTGTCCCAGCTCTTGGGGCTTTCCTGACACATTCGTCGGATCATTTTTTTCAGCGTGCCGTTGAAACGTTCCACAAGGCCGTTTGCCATAGGATGATACGGCGTGGTTGGCATATGTTTAAGCGAAAGCAACCGGCTGAACTCCCTCATGAGCTCAGACATGAACGATCTGCCGCGATCGCTAATGATTTCTCTGGGAAATCCCACACGTGAGAACATCTCTAGTAAAGCTTCGGCGACTTTCTCCGTTTCAATGCTTGGTAACGCAACCGCATCAGGGTAGCGCGTCGCGAAGTCAACCATGGTGAGTACATAGCGGTTTCCCTTTTCAGATGTTGGAGATAGGGGTCCCACAATGTGGATGCGACCCGCTGGAATGATGTTTCGATGACTGGCATGTTGCCCAAAGGTACGCGGCCTACTAGGTGCTTTGGGACAGTTCTCTGGTAGGTGTCGCACGACTTTACAAATCGAGTAACGTCTCCTTGAACTCCTGGCCAGTAGAACTCCACGAAGATTCTATCTGTCCTGCGTTTAATTCCCTGATGTCGAGCGAGAATTCCCTCGTGTGCCATTTTTAGCATAAAGTTCCGGAGATCGCTTGGAACAACGAGCTGTTCCGTCTCCTTCTTTGATGGCAATTTGTACCGTCGAAACAAAATTCCGTTGGTCAGTGTGAACTCAATGTCAGCTGATCTTGTAGCAACTTTGTTCCCAACCGCTTCAAAACATCTTTGGAGAGTACTGTCTTCTCTCTGCTTGGCGCTCAGCTCCGTCGAGTTGATGGCCAATGGATTCACTAACGCCACAGGTAATTGACCAGAGTTTCGCGAGGCCAGCTTAGCTGCGGCTCCGGCCTGTGACTCGTTTGGCTCTGTGGCAGCCGATGAAAGGCCCGTCTCAATGATCACTGGTTCAGTTATTGAACTGCCACAGTCGCTTGCCTCAGTAACTGGAGCTGTCCTCTCTCCTTGAAGAGGCGTGTCTTGCTGACTACTCCATATAACGTTAGGATCGGAGGCATCCCGCACACCATCCACGTTTCCTAACACAACATCATAGAGAGGATTTTCCATACAGGTCGCTGTCACCTGGCTTGGAAATAGGGGGAATCAATGTCAACCACCACTTCAGGCAGACACAATTCTGTCCGGTCAAGCAGGAAGATAACGCGGTTTCGTCCTGTACATTTGACGTCAGGAACCAGGGACCGCTTGACTATGACCGAGTTACGCCCAGATTCTCACAGGACGGTGACCTGATGACCTTCGAGTAGTCCTGTAGCCGTGCGCATGCCGTCTGCTTGAACGTCAGTTCCCGTTTTGTCCTCTTCAGCTTTCCCAGCAAGGCGTTCAGATGGACGACTTCCAAATCCGTAGACGTTACGATCCTTCTGACGTGTCAGAGAACATGATGCCTGTCCACCACTGTCTGTCTTCGGACAAGCCTCAGCTTTATGCCCATTCTTGCGACATTTCCAGCAGAAATTCGTCTTCTGATTCGGTCCTCTTGATTTGGCCCAACAGTCTGCTGCCCGATGGCCTTGTTTATTGCAAAGGAAGCACTGCAGATTTCTCTTTGCACCTTGCGGATCAGACATCCTAACTTGCCCTGTCGGCTTGTCAGTCGCTTCTTTCTTTTTGCCGAGGTTAACCAACCCCTGGGCATCGAGGTAGTGGTCTGCTGCTTCTGCTAGCTTGTCGAGACTTCGGCAGCCCCTTTCCTTTATAAAAATTGCGAGTTTCTCGTGGCATTTGTTCAGAAATTCTTCGGAGACAATTTTGTCCCGAAGTGCGTCATAAGTGCGCCCCATCCTTGCCATCTCCTGCCAGTGGTAAAAATAACCTAATAGACGACCAGAAAATTGTCTTCCCGTTTCGGATTTCTGTGGTTTCGCCTCTCTGAACTTGACACGATATGCTTCCTCAGTATAGCGAAATCGTTGGAGAAGGGTCTGCTTCAGTTTAGCATAGTCCATGGCATCGTCGGCAGCCATGCGTCCTACTACACTTAACGCTTCTCCTTTCAAGCATAGGCTCAAGGACAAGGCCCATTCTTCCCGAGGCCATTCTTGAATTGTTGCCACCCGCTCAAAACGTTGGATGTATGCATCCAATTCATCGCTCCCTTCCGTAAAGGGGGTATAAGTTTATGTGGACTCCGATACCCCTGCGCGACACTAGGAGACGTACCCTCATCAGATGCATCTGGAACCCGAGTGATCGATCCTCCTTGCTGCTCTTGTAACCGAAACTTCAGTTCTAGCACAGGGCGTTCTGCTTCTAAACGAGCACTCGTTTGAGCTTCTACTTCTCGAGCCCTTTCTCGTTCTGTTAGACGCTCCTCTCTTTCGCGTGCGCGTTCTTCGTCTATCCATTGCTTTAGCGAAGACCCTGAGAAACCCAATTCTTTATCAATTACCGTTAACTTCTCAAGATCCATTCTCAACCGACGCGGACACTAGCGAGGTGGAGCTCTTTGTGGTGGAAATTAAGAGCAGTCCTGTCGCGGACGCCAGAAATGTAGTGGACTATTTCTCTCTCGCAGGTATGCGACGCGAAGAGAAAGGATATCGAGACCAGTTTGAAAGATAGAAAGAAATATAAACTTTAGATTTCGACAAAAATGCAATGATTAAAACAAAAAGTACAAGATAAAAGCGCGAATGACATAAGTAGAAAAAAAGGAGGGAAAAAAAAAATTACACCATCTTCCCGAGGGGAACCATGGGGTGATGCGGAGCATCGCGGATCGTTATTAACGGTGTTATTAGAGAGTTTTAGGGAACCGTTTTTGCACATCCGATACGGTACGATGGGCCCTCCGGTACGAACTGCGCATGCGCCTGTCTTCTGCGATCTTACCGTAATGCGATGGTGGAACCGTAAGGCACGACCGGCATGACCAATGGCCGACATGGACAGTCTCGCTTGGTTAGCAAAACGGCTATTTCGCTGGCGGAGAGAGCGTGCCGGGGCTCCAAGCATGAATAAAGTAACTCGTGGCAGTGCCTGGCAGGAGCGCCATGTGTGACAGCAAGTCCATAAAGTTTTAGTCAGCAAATAAGAAAAAGAATAAAAAACAAAACGCAATAGGACTTTTTCAATAGAAATAAATTGGTATTTAGCGTAGCCATAAGTTGTCTGCTCGGTAGCTCAGTGGATTGGAGCGCCGCTATGTTGAGCTCATGGAGGACCGGAGTGGAGAGTTCAAATCCCGCTCGCCCAAACTCTTTTTCTTTTACGTATTATAAGTTTTTTTTTTGTTCTTTTTATACAAACATTGGATTTGCACTTTGAGCACTTATCACCCGTTTCTTACAGCTGCTGTTATGGCTGAGGAGTATCTGTAGTGGCGACAGAGTGAGCAACAGCCTTCTGCATCAAGGCTCTGGATACTTTTTAGTTTAAAAATGCTGCATGAATTAAAAATTTCTGTACTAATGCTAATCACATATATCCTATAAAACGAGCCCTCTGAATATTGGGTGATAGTTTTAATAAGTGTACAGTAGTAAAGTTACAGGTTTTCCTTTATATTTTCTTCGTGGTCGAACCGTACACGGCGCAACGATCGGTACTCGGGCGTACGACCGTGATCGTCTATCTGTACCCTAAGAGAGCAACATGAGCGCCGCATCTACCACCGTCCCTCCGCCTCCTCCTCGCAAGCCTTTTACAGCAGTAGACAACATCCTTCTACTTCGGGAGGTGCTAGGCGCTACTCCTTTTTCGCTCTAGCACTTTGGAATGACGCAGCGTTGAAAAAGAACTTCTCGTTGCAAGGAGCGAAGGAACGGATTGACCTCCTCGTAAATAAAAATAGAGATTTGAGACGTACTGAAAGATACGTCATTCCAAAAATATACACACTGTATGGAAAGAAAAACAGAAATCATTACATTCCTTCCTTACTTAATGAACTCCCAGAGTCCCTTATGAATATAGAATTCACTAGGGTACTAAAAAGGAAACTAAGGAATTGGTGTCAAGCATTTGAGCTGTAGATATCGTAGCCTAACCGTTGGAGATGTTTCGTACTTTTATTTCATGGTTGCGTGAGTAGACTTGGCTATAAATACCTATATTTCATGCTCTCAAGTGTTCCTTTTTGTATTTATTTGTGCTGCTAATTTTGTGTTCCTTTCATTTTTTTTGTGTGCTGCGGAGTGTTTTCGTTTTTTTTTTTTTTTTGTAACAACATGTATTGTAGTTGGTCGCCTGGCCCCACATACAAGCAAAATGCTACTTTTGTGGGCCAGCTCTTTATTTTGTATGACTTGATCTTAAAATAAAAATTGAATAAAATTGAAAATTGAATTGAATTAGCTTTGTACAAGAAAAATGGCCGCATCAACTTGAGAATTTGAGTATATTTTGGTTATTTTTGTATTTTCTTCGAGATTTAATATTTCTAGTTTTATTTGACCATGGCTTTCTTAATGCTCGATCCTGCATTGGGCCTCGAGGGAAAGAGACAGGATCGCTAGCAGACGACTTCGAATGTTGATGATAAGCGCGCGCGAGCGTGTTCTTGTGCCAAATCAAGTTTGGTTTCGGCACTGTTTCAGCATATCAGGACGTGTTTGGTGTAAACATCATATTTGGTTGACGTAAAACACCGAAGCTTGCCCGCTGAGAACGCATGATTTATTAGAAAATAAGTTACCATGTACGGTCGAGGCATTATTTTATTCCCCAAGTATATAAATCTGGTAAACTGAAAGAAAAGAAACCCAAAATACGCTGGCACATCATTCGTGGTATTCGCACATCATTCCTGGTATCACAACTTTTTTGTTTACGGTTCCCGCAAGTTGAACGTCCTATGCCTTGCCGCCAACAAGCGGCTTCTTTTAGTGTATCGGTGCTCGGTGGCACCCGAAGGAAATGCGACTGACTCCGTGTCGCAGCACACCAAAAAGAATGTTTATTCCCTCGTGCCCCTGCACAAGTCACGTGCCCCACGGCACGCGCTTGCGTGCCTCGCTTATAGAAAGCGGGAAGTTCAAAAGAGACTCACGCCACACTTAGTGCGCAGACAGTCGTACAAAATCACTTTTTCTAAATTTCTTTCGCTGAATAGAGCCAACTCCAAGTCATGGTCAAAAAGATCGAGCGCCATTGTTGTCGGAAAGCTCGTCTGCTTCTTAGCAGACGAACATTTTAGAACTGCGCTGTGCCAGGGGCGACACGCCGTGGTGCGCCAGGTTTTGTATTACGGAAGCGCATTCATTCCAGTAAAAAAACGAGACGAACTATAAGTAGCTATACTATATTTTTGGTTTTCTATATAATTAGGATGCGATATTTATTTACTTGAGTTTCTGCGATTTGTACAAACACACGCAAATTTGCCTTTCTCGATGAGGCAGATGCGGGTTTCCGTTGCCAGGGGGCGCGACCTGTACCGATCGTCTGCCATCGTCTGAAAATACGGTTCCCCCAAAGCCGTTTCAGGGCACACGATCGGTCCACACGCCCGATCCAAGGTATCGATCGTTTTTGTTTATCGATCGTATTTTGTTCCGGTTCCCTAAAACTCTCTATTAATGGTGTCATTAACAGTGTTAGTAACGTTGTTAGTAACATTGTTAACTTGCGTGTTATTGCGTTAGTTTGTGGGGTGGTGCTGACGCTTGCTTGCGCCAACCCACTAACTGACGGAACGGAGTGGAGTCAACAGCGGTGAACTGAACGCGCGCAGTCAGTCAGAGTCTTGAGAGCAAGGAAATCAAAGGAGGAACGCGCGCAGCGCGCTACCGCTGCTTATATTCACATTTGAAGGAGAGGAGACTAGAGGAGGAGAGTTGCGCATGCGCGCGCGGTGTGAGTAGAAGCGAACGCACGCGAAGTGCACGCAGCAGGTAGAGAGAGAGAGAGAGCGGAGAGAGTTACGCGCAGCTGTTGGAGAGAGGGAAGGAGGAGAGTTGCGCATGCGTAGTGTGAATGCGGACTACGACGCCGCGGGACACAGACCCGAGCAAGAGATGCTCCGCATCTAAAAAACGATACTAATGGAAGTCTTACAGTTCACGGATGCGGCGAGCTTCATCAGAGTTCATTTTCTCGTTGATGGTGCAGCGGCGGAGTCCGGGTTTGGTTGTGCCGTCTTGGCGGAACGAGGTCTTGCGTAAAGCTGCAACACTTCGACGTGGGGTGAAGACCTTGCGTATAGCTGCAAGCCTTAGCCCCCGTGAGCTTGATGATTCCCCTGTCGGTCCCCAGAACGTTTTGTACTTCGTCTTTGTCTCTCGTCTCCGTCTCTTTTCTCGTGCAAACTGTTCGTTCTTGTCTCTTTCTCTTCTTCATTTTCTTGCTCCCACCTTGCTGACCCCGAAATCACCACAACTGGGCATCGCCGAACGCTCATTCTCCGCCCCAAAGGTATCCCTAGAGGTCACAACCAGATGTCAAAGTTTCAGCCCGATTCGATATGTTGATCAGAACTTATCAGTAATTTTCGGGAAATTTCAATGGGAAAATGGCGGCCGATGGAGTTTTTGAATGCATGAGGCTCTATGGCACCAGAAACCCAAAAAAAAATGGGCTCCATTTTTCAACTGAAATTTTCAGAAAATCACTGATAACTTTTGATTAAGGTATCGGATGGGGTTGAAACTTTGGCATTTGGTTGTAACCCCTAGCGCTTCCTTTGAGCGGAGAATTAACGTTCGGCGATGCCTAGTTTATTTTGCGTTAAAAAAAAACAACCTTGCAACTTTTTTTTTTTTTGTGTGACACTCTGTACATGTATGACGCGGCGCTTCACACAAAGTAGGATGTCCCTGGGACTGTCGGCGTAAGCAGATGGAAGCTCCCGTAATATAATGCATTGCGATCAGACGGCACTTTGTGAAAGAACGTTTATTGTTAGTGCGGAACTTCAGAAAACGTACAGCATTAGTTTCTGAATGCGTCAGCTCAACGCAGCTTGGAGCACGTGGCGAGAAAGCTCTCCCTGCAAAACCCAGAAATTTGGGTTTAATCCCCAACTCTGTTCGTTTTACTCTGTACGATGCTCATCCAGATCCAAATTAGCATCGTACAAACGTGGGTTCGTGTATCACTACTGCGTTATGCACGTTAAAAGCTTATGATGGCAGTGGTACTGCACTGGCGAAATTTCTCATTTACAACTGAGACGCCAGACGCCTATTGGAACTGACTAGTTTCCGGCTTTTTAAACATAAACACAGCACAATCACTATGCTGAGGAGCGGGGCATTTTTTTAAAAGTGACGAGCGCACGTGTACAGCTTTGAGCGACCCTCAAGCTGCGCGCGTGGGCGGAGTCCAATAGCTTTGGCTATAGCCTCTTATACAAGAACTCAACTCTCCTACGTCACGCCGCGGTGGTGGCGCGCCGGACGCACTTCCGGTCTGGGGCGGTGGGCAGAAGTCGCCGTGCCAGACATACATTCCTGTGTTCCTTTGGAAGATACGAGACAAAAAACCTGCCTTCTCGTCAAAATGCTGCGATGGGGGCTTCACCAAGAGAGTCTGGAAAGGTTTGAAGACCAGTTTTCATGTGTTTTCGCCCCCTCCGTTCGTCTGAGAAAGTGGATAGTAGCCGTGAAAAGGACAAACCAGACGCTGTCGAACTACGATTGCGTGTGCGGGCCGCACTTTGGGGTCGCCAGATGTATTTGCTTTGTTTCAACATGAACGAGAGAAAGCCCCCAAGTTGTCCGGACCACCCACGGGTTCAGTGCGTCTTCGAATTCACACGGCCGCCTGATCGTTCGAACTTTCGTCTGCTCTTTCAAAGTTGTCTGCTTTTTGTCGCCTGCTCGTTCAAACAAAAGCGGCCTGTAAACCAAACTTTGACCCGGTGATTGCAATAAGAAGTAATTGCAGGCCTCAAAACACTTAAGTAGGCTCGGTGTAAGCAGTAGATACAAGATGTTAATTATTGGTACCGGTGGCCATCACCGACTTGTTACGCTTGGTCTGTTCCCGCTTCCGATTTTCAGTATCGACGTCGATCATCGCCGCTACCTTCTACATTTTTGCAGCACGAGCGACGTCGCGACCGAAAATAGCTACAAGAATCTCATCATGGTTTTGGCGTCCATTCTGCAGCGTTCATGCGAATGAATCGCCGCACGTCAAATTATTTACGGAAAGTTTAGCGGCGTAACGAGCCTTGATAATTTCGCTCAGGTGATTAAAGTGGTAAGACATTGCGATGAGGACGTAGAATCGACAACTCCGACGCGAAAAAGAGTACTCTTTTTCGCGTTGGAGTTGTCGATTCTGCAGACTCACACAGGCGCCGACAACGTGACATTCGAATGGTTTGTTGACGCGGGACGCGGTGCTTCTTGCTCGTACTCCATTGCGCATGCGTTCAAACTGTCGTCTGCTCTTTCAAACTTAGCTGCTTTTTGTCGTCAGCTCGTTCAAACGACAGCGGCTTATAAACCAAATGTTGACCCGGTAATTGCGATAAGAGCTAAATGCAGGCCTCAAAACACTTTTGAAGGTTGATTGGGGTAAGTCGGCTAAGTGTAAACAGATACAAGAAGTTGTTGATCATTGTTACCAATTGCCATCACCGACTTGTAATGCCCGATTCTACTTGCGGTTTTCAGTATCGATGTCCACCATCTCAGCTACGGTCCACGCTTTTGCAGTCCGAGCGACGTCGCGACGGAAAATAGCGAGCAGAATCTCATCGTGGGAGCCAGGCTTTAGCGCCCATTTTGCGGCGTCCACATGAAATGAATCGCCGCACGTCACATTATTCACGCAAAGCTTTGCCTCCATAGTTTTGCTGAAGCCGCTCAAGTATTCAGACATTGTTAGGAAGACGTAGAATCAACAATTCCCACGCGAAAAAAAGCACGGGGACTCCCACCGACGCCGACAACAACGCAATTCAATGGTTTGTTTATGGGCGACGGCGGGCTTTTTGCCCACCATCCACCGCGCATGCCCGGCGCCGGTGGCGTCTGCTAGGGGCGCTCCGGTTTGTTTGTAAACATGAGTTGGTGTATAAGGACGTTTTGTTGCATAACCTCATACCAGCGCTTAAGTTACATACCGTCGTCCATGTGCATTCTTGGGTTGCCCGCTTACACAGGGCATGCAACCGCCCTGAGTATGGGCGAAAAGGCTTAGCAACGGACGTCGTGCGTGAGTTAGCTCAGAGTGCCTCTTTTTTCCGTGTTACACTTTCAAAAACCGACACTGTCCTGGACATAACTCTGCGTCGTCATGTGAGCAGATTATTTTAGTAAGAATAAAGATAATCACGGATTACTTGTGATGAGCACAATATGCTGGATTGCGAGTGTAGCTGCAGTGTTAATAAGCGTCACACGTTCTACAATGATCCTTATTTGTTGTGGGTCGCTACCTAATCGACGCCCGATCGGGAGGTGCCTCGCTCGCTCCCCAAGAAGTCACTCACACAGTGTGCGTTTTGAGAACACTTTACTAAACTCACGCGTCGGTGGTCAGCGCCCTGTCCTCGTCCTCCTCGTCGTCGTCCTCGTCGTCGTCGTCACGCACTCACACCGTCCGGTTTGCAGGTTCCGGAGGGGGACCCCCCTAAAAAAAAATTGGCTTGCTCTTTATGTTTATACAGCCTTGATGGAGATGCGCCTCAACGGGTAATCGGTCTCTTAGCTGTAGATGAGAAATTTAGCCAGTGCGGTACAACCGCTAACCTGGGATTTTTAACGTGCATCACGCAGTAGTGATCACACGAACGCGTGCCGGTACGGAACTCATCCAGATCGAAACGGGCGGGGGCGGCGGGGATCGAACCCAGGAGGTTCCCAGCGCAAGCTTTCGCTCCACGCTCCGAGCTGAGACGCGTTAGCCCACTCGGCCGCTTCCTCCCGGACCCCCCTTGTCCCGCTCCCCTTTTTGTATCCTCGGCCCCACCAATCACGTGCCCCCCACGACCCGTCCACGTGAGCACCCACGCACCTGCCACGGGCCGCGCACGATCCCCGAGTGGGGATTACGCGCCGTACGGTGACGCGCCCCCGTCCAGGGATCCGGGTGAGCACGGAGCGGGAGGCTCGACCTTGGCAGGGCGCGGGAGGAACGGGCGAAGGGGAAGGGAGATGCGGGAAAGATGGGGCTCCAGGGTGGCGCGGCCGGACGGATTCCCACATTATGAAGTTAGTAGATTGGTAGCATAATTAGCTAGAGCTTTGTATCATACTCGTCGTCACGTTTATGCTCACGTCTACTTCGTCTAGGGCAAGACGGCCGATTTCAACCCGTTGTAGGTGCTCCCATTAAGCTATCACAGCTAGCGTGCTATCTCCATGGCATGTGGGAGGTACGAAAATGTTTACCAGCCATTATACAAGATGCAGCTATAAAATACCAAGAGCTTAACTGCATAGACTATTATAAACTGCTCATACATACCTTTGTTTTGAAAGTCCATGGCGGACTCCACTGGTCGTTTTGGGGCGCGCACGGATCGACTTTTCTGGAGCCTGCATACTTCACTGGTTGATCGGGATCGAGACGGACGTGCTCCATCGTCGTTTTGGATCAGCTCCCACTCTAGATCTCGATCCGTATCCGAGAATAGTCGCTCCGCCCATTTCGGAGCATTCGACCGGAAGACAGACTCGCCAGCCCCCGGCGCGCACACATGACTTCCTTTCTCGCCGGGCCGACCTGTGAACTACATCATTCACGGAAGGTTTAGATTGCTACGCGCAGGCGCCGGTTTTTACGGCCCGCCCGGTGATTTCAGTTACCCTATATATCCAAGGCTCAATGGAACCCTCTCGAGAGTCACGTGCAGGGCCGGCCCTACGCCATCAAGCACCCTATAGCAAACTCCGACCGTGCCCCTCCCCCTTTTTGTTATACGCCCCATCTAGTAGGTTCCAATGTAAGACGAGAGCCGCGTTCCAAAAAGAAACGGCGGTCGAGTGTGAACTGCCACTCTGGCCGTTCCACCCTAGGCGCGGCCCTGGTCCCGTGCCTACTGTTCAAAGATCTCTAGAACCGCACAATTACGGAACAAGTGACACCACAGAGCATAGAAATGTTCAATATCGTTACCTTATTTGTCGTATTAGAATAATTTCTAGTGTTTCGACATTATTGGTGTATTTTTTGTATGCCGCTGTGCAGGGATTCCACAGCTTCCAACAGAGGGCACAGTTCCGATAGGGGTAATGTATGGTGTCCGAGTTCACTACATCACCCTCTTATTATAAATTCGAGCGAAGCTGAAGGCAAGGGCGCAGTTTTCTATAGCCTGCACTGATGTAACAAGCATTGGTGATTCGAGGCCGGCTTTGCTGCTGAGGGCGTACCTTTTGAAGCGTACGTACATCTTGTATTACCGAATTTCTTTCTCTTGTAAAAAACACGTTGAGATGAACGCCATCATGATATAATGACGTTACTTGCAAGCCATGTGTAGCGCCAAAGCGGCCGAGCTTACGCCTTTCTGCCTTTGAAACATGCGCCGCTATAGACATTCGCGGTTGTTATAAGGTCATTATCAACGGTCTCTTTAGTTAAGGCGACGAATAAAAAAAACAGTACGCCGTGTTGGCACAGGTTCCTGGCCATTTTAAGCGTTCGTACGATTGCCATGCACGCGCCTTGCTCGCTTAAAGAAGCGACGAACATGCACGTGCTGACCTGAGGAGATCACACGCTGGGGTGTAGATTTGTAAACATTGGTACGGTGTATACACTGAGCTCTAACTCTGCTGTTAAAATATGCCACAGCTCTGCTCTTTTTAAAACACGAGATGGTAAAAGAAAATGACCGAAACGTTAAGCGAGTGATACAACCCATCAAAGCAAAACCCGCGCTGAGAACATAAGGGCCGGTTCACACATACAGCGAAGCGCTAAGCTGGCGCGTCATAAGCGCTAGAAGCAGCGCTCATGTGGCACAAACTTGCACGTAACGTAGCGCTCAGTTAGTGGTTCAGCAGCGCTTCAGCAGCGCTCGGTTAGTGTTTCAGCAGCGCAATGTAAGCGCTCTCACGATTCTTGTGCCATGCTTCTGCTACGGAACAGTACATGCACAGCGATTCCGTTGTAGGTTTTCCTTTGCCGGTGAAGGAAGAGCAAGTAAAAGGGCCGCTCTCCAAGCGAACGGTAAGGCAGACTATCCAGAGTCACGGACCTTGAGCGACTAATTGGTTGGGTACGGCCTCATCGCCTTCTATTCGATCTACGTGACCCTGGTTTCAAAGACGCGCAGTTATAAATAGTCACCTTTCGAAAAAGCTCTGAGTCTAGGTCCCTCAGCCTGGGAACAAGTTTTGCGGGGTACCCATCGGTATCTCGGTGGCGAAAGATTTCGCGCTCTCAGAAGGCTCTTCTGGGTGTTAAACGGGTACTCCACCGATTTTTTGAGCCACCTCAACTAACTATATTTTCTGACTCCCCGGCCTTTAGCCTTTCCGGTATGCTATTTAGCATCGCGAAATTCATAATAGGTATTGTGAAATCGGCAAGTGAAAATGGTGCAAAAACCAATATTCAAATATTCGCACACTTTTCAGTGCCCTGACGTCAGTGGCAGGCAAGCTTGCCAGTCGAGCAAGTAGTCTAAAAATAGAATATGCCAATCATTTGTTCCGTGCTGGAGCGCGGATACGGGAGCGAGCTTCCAAGGCACTCATTTGACACCAAGAAACTGCTTCAAATCCGTTGGGAACAACTTCTGTAGTCCAAAAAGATAACCCCTGCCTTCCACTGACGTCACTTTGTTGTTGTTGCCAGTAGAGACTTTCAGTTTGAGAAACATGGTGAAGACCAAAACTGTAAATTCAATAACTTCGCGCACAAACAATATTTTGACCTAATATTTGGAATACTATTTTAGCAACGTTTGTTGGTTGGTTTAGCAAAATTTCAAGCGAATCGGAGACGATGGAAAAACCGGTGGAGTACCCCTTTAAGCCGTCCACACATTTGCACTAATTGCATATGTAAGAGCATTTGCCGTGTTTCTATTTCAGCGTCCCACATGTCCGCCATGGTGCTGCTTATGCTCACCCAACCACAGGAACCGGAACCGCAGCGCTCGCGCTAATTCGCAGCAGTAACTGCGGTACAAGAAGCGCTAACAAAACACTAGTAGAGCGCTAATCGCGCGCTATATTAGAACTAAATCACGCGCTAGGATGCTCCACATGAGCACTCTTTCGAGCGCTAACGTAGCGCTGACCTAGCGCTCCGCTGTTTTTCTGAACAGGCCTTATAGCGGCGGTCCCATAGAGTAATCTACACAAGGTAAAGAGCGGACACTTCCATAGGCCCCAGCGGCCCATTTAGCTGGCAGGGAGCGCATGGAACGGGCGTCGTAGTCTCCAACTAAATGAATGGAGTCACAAAAAAAAAAAATACCGGATGGATAGACATCTAGTTTGGCGTAGTGTGTTGGGCGGTAGCCTGCGCCATCTGGTTTGCCGCGAGTTATGTTTTTTCTACTATTCCCGCATGCCGAATTTCAGCTATAATTACTTCACATGTATGTGTGAATTCTAATGCGGACAACTAATGGGCAATACTATATACAGTTAATACTGACTTTACAAGCCAGGAAACCCATGTAGGTTTGTGGTTCCCACAAGAACACCACCAGGGATTAATCAACAAAGTTTATTTTCGCAACAAAAAATATGATGGACAGTTTGTGCCTCGTATATAATTACAAAAACTACAAAACACAAGCACAGTGTATCAAGGATTCACAAACAGTACATCCTACAAAAATATGACAAGCATGTTATGGCATGCATGAAAATCTCATCAAACGACTGGAATTACAACTGCAATTGGATTGAAAGCCTATTTTGTATTCTCAAGCAAGTTCCATGCAAGGCGCACACACACATATAACATATGCAGCATCAGCAACAAATACTAAAAAAAACTGGCCATGCAGTATCAAAGCTCCTTGATCCAATGCAATTTGTATGCAAATAAAAAGTTTATCAGAACAATTCTGAGATACACGATGACCACAATGAGAAAAAAACAGACAAGTAAATGCCTAAACGAGATTGCCACTAGTATAGACCTACTTAGTTTGCGACATAGTCATTAAATAACCCTAACACAGCCTGCACTGCACTATGAAACATACCTTGCTCCTGCTGATTTATGTAACAATAATGACCAACATAATAGAGAGTTTTAGTAGACCGTTTTCGCTTTCTCGCTCCGCTCTATGGAAAGCGGAGTCGCCATCGCGCATGCGCGACCCGCTCTGGGATTTGAGCGTGAAGCTTCAGCTCCGATCTCGTCGCCATTTTAAGGAGCACGTTCCACTCTCAGTAAAGGTTCATTAGATGGCGTTTTTCTGGAAAGGAATTCGAAATGCGTGCTCGCCATTTGAAATCATGCTTGGGAGCGCGCTTGACCGTTATGAACCTCGCTGCGCAGACTTTGTTTGAAACGGCGTCCTCCAGAAAACGTTTCACGGTGGTGAAGAACCTCTGGCTGCTTCGAGAAATCGCTGGCCGGAATTATTTCACGGCCCCTGAACGGTGGGAACAGGTGCTGCCTTGTCTAAGCCAGCGGGCTCGATTTTTCTATGCGAGATGACGGCAACGACGCTGAGAGGATGACACACCGGGCGACGGCGGTGCCTCAATCTGATCCCAGGGGTGCTATGTTGCGCTTTTTGGACTCCCAGGAGACTAGGGAGAAGGAAGTGACGTCAACGACACAGCAAACGCAGATTGGATGTTGACAGAAGAAAACGAAATCAACACCAAATCTGCGTTTGCTGTGTCGTTGACATCACTTCATTCTCCCTTTGGCTGGGCTACCTCCTTGGAGCATGATGCTTTGACCCCAGCGGACCCCAATGAGCAACAGCGAGATTATGTCCCTGGTGCTTCTTCATGCACTGATCAAACGGCCTGCAAGATCCTCATGGCTCGCTGCTCACCCGCCCAACCCGCCACTACGAAGTCTGGACTTCTTCGAATCGGACTGCCATCCTCCCCAATACCAACAACCCATGTCGTGGTCATCTTACTCATCACATTACTATGTTCCCTAGACGGGGCACCGCGGTCCTCGGTGCCTTTCCGCGGGGCCGCGGCTCTCCAGAGCCAAAAATGAAAGGCTAAAGACCAAAGAATAAAGCACTCGGCAAACGGACAGATATTTTGTTTCGTTACTTTAGGCAGCAAGACAGTGAAACTTAACAAGAGTGAATGCTCCATTTATATCTCTACTTCTTTTTCCTAATGAAATGAGTCTTTTCTTCTTCGTATGCTTCGGTTTGTGATAGGGTACCTTGGTGTTTATGTACACTGCGCGACACTGTTAGTGGGAAAAATCAATACCCTGTTTTTATTTTTCCCCCTAAATTCGAGGGGCTGACATCAGCCTACTGGTGTGTAATAAAGCGCTCGTTTGGGGCATTAATCTGAGCGACAAATTTTCAGCTCTTTCAATAGCTGTCAAAGAAATAAACTGCAAATAAAAGCGATTTTTCGTATTTGTATTAACACTGGAGCGCATTGTATGTATCTGCCTTGTGGGTGACATGAAACCATTTTGCTTGACTACACTTTTTTTCATTTCTTTTGTGTGTTTTTGAAAGTGCGTTTTTCAGCTTAAGCTCCTGCCTAGTTTCAGCCTCACTTGTGCTACGGTATTTGCTTGCAATAGAAGGCCACGCAACACAGGCTACTTTTACAATGCTGAATTCAACAGTAACACTGTAATTGGGTTAAATGCAATATTCACACGCACATCTGAGAAGTAAAATGGGAGTCGTTAGTATATGCTTTTTTTTATTAAAATATTTCTAGATGCCTTTCAGCCTAGTAGGACAGGTATTTCGCTCAGTACAAAAGCTTGAATATGATTTATTGTCATCATTTTATGCATTCTATTATTAAACAAAAAAAACAAACATGCCCATGGTCTTTGTAGGGTTCGGCCAGCTGACAAATTATGCCGTCTGCGCACCTCACTGCCTGGTGGCGACGAGCACCCTCTTGTGGTCCTCTTCTGATCTTTTGATGGACGGCATATGGGCATACTGTGCGGTCAACAAAACCCCAACAGTTGTCCAGGGGTGTTCCCTTGTCCTTGACGGCCTAATAAAAAGAACAAAAATGCACTCTTACAACACGGCAGTATTTAAACGCTACCAAAACATGTGACATAGGACTTGTTACTCCTCTAAGATAAAGCGTATTTCCATTGTAGGGTTGTAAAAAACAGTGTATCGTAAATTTAAAAAAAAAAAAAAATATATATATATATATATATATATATATATATATATATATATATATATATATGTGGAGTGGTGTAGTGTATAGCACACCCGACCGGACATTGGGAGGCCCAGAGTTCAAATCCTGGCTCCGCCAATTTTTGGCTTTCGGCGGGTTCCTGGAAACTTTAATTCTTTGATTCATTGGATTAAGTACGGTTCATTCATCTGCACATATTCGTTCATATCCTCCTCGGAGACCACGTACGATGGTGTGAAGTGCCCGTGTTGTATACTCAATAACGTGGCTCTTGATTCTCGCAGATGATGATGATACCGTGTCTCTAAAAGCTCATAAACAAAGAATACTACATGTACACGGGGCGAGACAAACAGTGGGAGGATTTCTGGAGCACAAACGAGCACGTACCACGTGACACTAAGCGTCGTACCGCGTTCCACGCGGCGGCGTGTGTTTCCAGAACACCTCCGATTGGATACATTTCGTTTCTTGTGCATTAATAAGACAGGTAGGAAACGCCAGAAAGCCAAGGTGGAGTGGTGTAGTGGATAGCACACCCGACCGGACATTGGGAGGCCCAGAGTTCAAATCCTGGCTCCGCCAATTTTTGGCTTTCGGCGGGTTCCTGGAAAATTTAATTCTTTGATTCATTGGATTAAGTACGGTTCATTCATCTGCACATATTCGTTCATATCCTCCTCGGAGACCACGTACGATGGTGTGAAGTGCCCGTGTTGTATACTCAATAACGTGGCTCTTGATTCTCGCAGACGATGATGATACCGTGTCTCTAAAAGCTCATAAACATAGAATACTACATGTACACGGGGCGAGACAAACAGTGGGAGGATTTCTGGAGCACAAACGAGCACGTACCACGTGACACTAAGCGTCGTACCGCGTTCCACGCGGCGGCGTGTGTTTCCAGAACACCTCCGATTGGATACATTTCGTTTCTTGTGCATTAATAAGACAGGTAGGAAACGCCGGAAAGCCAAGGTGGAGTGGTGTAGTGCCATTCTACTTCCGGCTTCCGAGCACTACGGTTGGAGAATCATGAGCTCCTCAGGAGCGTCGATAACGGCCCTCGCCGGCCGCGGTTCATCTGTTTCTTCGGCTAACTCGGATTATCGCATTGTTCTGTCTCCTCTGCCATCAGGAGCCATTGTGCGCAACTCTGTGCTGCTGCACGGTGATGTGAGTGCTCGTCCATACAAGATAGGCGATTTCAGGGCCGAGATGGAACGCCTTGGTGTGATCGGGCACATCGAAGCGCTCGGCGCCTATCAAATGAATCATCTCTGGATGGTGACCTTCAAGACGGAGGAAGCCAAGCTGCGCCTGGTCACCGCCAAGGAACTGGAGGTAAAGGGCAAGCGTTGCATCGTCGTGGACCCGGAGAACGCAGACGTCCGCATGAAACTGCATTGGCTCCCGTTCCACGCGTCAGACGAAACCGTCAGGAGGGCCTTAGAGCCCTTTGGGAAGGTTCAGGACCTGACGCGTGAAAAATGGAAGGCGGAAGGATTCATCGGCGTCCAGTCGACGACCAGACTGGTGCGGCTAAGCCTAAAGGAGGGCGTCACTTTAGAACGCATTCCGCACCAGTTGAGGATTGCTGGTGGCAACGTTCTGGTCGTGATTCCGGGACGTGATCCATTATGTCTACGCTGCAAAGGTACGGGACACATTCGACGAGAGTGTCGCGTACCGCGATGCGACGAATGCCATCGCTTTGGACATGAACGAGACAACTGCGTCCGTACCTACGCTACAGTGACGCAGGAAGTGGTGGCGGATGGAGATGGTGTCCTCAACATGGACGAGGAAGAGGCAGAGGAGGCCGCAAGGGACGTCGAAGTTGAGGTTTCCGCCACAGTCGGTGCGAAAGAGGCCCCGGTCGATGAACTGAAAGAAGTGCACCCTCCACAGTTGCAGCCCGAGGGGGACGCCATGAAATTCGACCATGCGCAAGCGTCGAGCAGCAGCCCTGTCATATCGAGCGACGTCCAAATGTCTATATCAAAAGACGTAGAGGCCATCCAAGCTCTTGAATCAAAAGACACGAACCAGGTCAGTTTGAGCGACGACAACTCCGACCTTAGCGACGCCAGTGAAACGTGCATCATGCGGCCAGGGGAAGCATCAGCACGCTCTGAGTTCAAGTGGCACAAGAACACCACACGGAAGGAGCGCTTTAACCCGAAGCCGCGCATCCCGACGGAAGAGCGACGTCGGCCGGCCCTTCCGTAGGTCACTTCTTTTTTGTTTTTCTCTCTGCTCACTACTCATCTCTCGAAAGTGTCCTCGTCGCATGACTTTACCAGCACCCCCTTTTCCACAATATGCGAGCCCTTAAGTTTGCAACCCTCAATTGTGTAAGTCTTCTGGCGAGAAGAAGAAAGCAATGGGTGCTGGACACGATTCTGCGCGAGCGGGTTGATGTCGCTTTCTTGCAAGAGACCAAGATTGCCACAGACGGTCAAGTGGAGGAGTTGACGCGCTTTTTTGATCGTCACTTCGTCATCTTCCTGTCGAGGGCATTTGGACAGAGCGGAGGAACGGCGATAATGATTCGCAAGAAGAAAAACATCGCAATCTGCCCCGATTGGGAGGGAGACAGAAACGGACGGGTGTGCGCTGTAGAAATACTGCACTGCGGACAGCTTCACAGGCTTGTATCTGCGTATGCACCTAATGACGCGACTGAGCGACGGGACTTTTTCAAAAATCTTCGCCAGTATCTCGACACACCTTGTCGAACGATTCTCGCTGGTGATTTTAATTGTGTGCTGGCCGAGAGGGATTGCTCAAAGCGGCTGAGAGCGGACATTAGCCGGCTGGAACTGCGAAAACTGCTCCGCGACTTCGACCTGGTGGATGCTAAGGACAACGAGAAAACAGCCGACCCAACGTACACGCATTGGCAAGGAAATTGCCATGCTCGACTGGATCGTATTTACCTCTCGGGAGAATTTTCAGCAATGACGCCTGTGCTAGAAGTCCTACCCTTGGCGTTCTCGGACCACGCTCTGGTCACGGTAACGCTGGGCAGACCCGTGCCGCGAACCCGGAAGTCCTCTTGGTGGAGTAGCTGGAAGCTAAACGAAAGCCTCATCGAAGACGAACAACTGCGCACGCAGATAAAGGAGCTTCTCGAGGGCAAAACGGGAGGTGTGCCCATGAACGCGGTAACCTGGGAGGAGCTGAAAGAGGACGTCAAGCTCAAAGCGTTCCGGCACAGCCAGGAAAAAGCGGCGCGCGAAAGGGCGGAAAAGCGCCGCTTGATGAAGACCCTGGAAATCCTCATCACAGAGGAAAATCGTTCCCCGGGACTCTTCAGTCAAGATATCCGCGATTGCAAAGGCAATATTCTGGAGCTTCTCGAGAAGGAGTACCGCGGTGCCATGGTCCGAAGCAGAACGCTGTTCCTCGAGAGAGATGAAGAGCCGAGCAAAATATTCAAGACGAAGGAACGCCAGCACGCTTCACGCAACAAGATCGGGAAGCTCCAAGTAGGCGACGTCGAGGTTACCCGGCAAGAAGAAATCGAAGACGCGTTTTTGCAGGCCTACACCGACCTGTTCACGAGAGTGGAGGACGACGGCGTTCTCCAAACTACTGGAGTGGCGCTGCCCAAGATATCCCCAAAGGTCCGAAAACAAATGAACCGGAAAATAACGGCATCAGAGGTCGAGGAAGCCATCAAGGAATTAGCTCCGCGCATATCGCCAGGAGTGGACGGGCTCGGTAGCCAGTTCTACAAGACGTTCTCAGCCCAGTTGTGTCCTATCCTACGAGACGTGTACGCCGACGTACTGAAGCGAGGACTGCTGCCACCATCCATGCGACAGGCGGTAACGGTGCTCATCCAGAAGAAAAACTCAAAGGGTACCCCGAAGGTCGACCATTTCCGGCCCATCAGTCTGCTAACAAGCGACTATAAAATCCTAGCCAAGATTCTGGCAAAGCGGCTGGAGTGGGGTCTACGGGACGTCGTCGGAGAGCATCAGGCCTACGGCATCAAGAGACGGACCATCAGCACCAACCTGCACGCGGTGCGAATCGTGTGCGAGGCAGCGCAGGTGTTGAAGCTTCCAGTGGCAGTGCTTCAGGTAGATCTGAGCAAAGCCTTCGACCGGGTTCGCCATTCGTTCCTCTTCCGGCTCATGGAGGAGTGTGGGATCGGGGTGCGACTGCTACGATATGTGCAGCTGTGCTACCGTGACATCACGACGCGGCTCCTGGTCAACGGCAACAGGACGGCTCCCATTGCAGTTACCCGATCCGTGCGACAAGGCTGCCCGATGTCGCCTATTCTGTTCGCATTGTACCTGGAACCGTTGTGCAGGGCCATTATCGGTGACGCGAGCATTCGTGGGCTGTCCCTAGCGTCGGGTACGCTTAAAGTGCTCGCCTACGCAGATGACGTCACGGTGTTGTGCTCGTCAAGGATGCAAGTGCGCGCTGTAACCCAACACATCGCAGACTTCTGCAGTGTCTCGGGTGCGGCGATGAACACAGACAAATCTGTCGGAGCCTGGCTTGGAGACTGGGACTTGAAACCGGAGCAGTTCCTCGGTGTCACCTGGACGACGAGCGTTTCGAATTACCTAGGGCTCAGTTTGACCGCAGAGAAACTGAGTGGCCGATGCGGTGGTTTGGACATTAATCGCCTCAGAAGTAAGGTGCTTGACTGGCATGCTAGGGAACTCTCTTTGTTCAATCGCGCATTTATTTGTAACTCTGTTTTTTTCCCGACCGTTTGGTACGCGGCACAAGTGCTGCCGTGCTCCCAAAGTGACGTGGCGAAGGTGCATCGATTTTTCGCAACGTTTATCTGGGACTCGGGTTTTGAACGTATGAGGCGTGACAACCTATTTGTAAGCCAGAAGAAAGGAGGGTTGGGCCTTGTAAACGTAGAACTTAAGCTGAAAGTACAGCGTTTCCTATTTTTCCGCGATCAAGGCAATCCTCTCGGTGATTTCTGCGTTTAAGGAGCTGGGAGGAAGCGTTTTGGGGCCGCGGCTCAAGGGGGACACTGGAGACTTCCGAGCACGTGCTCTGAAGTTTTACCAGGAAACAGCAGCGGCGAAGGAATTTTTCCGAGCCCGCTTTTCCGACGAGTACCTGCAGAAAGTTAAAAAGAAATCTCTATACTGGGACACAGTTGATTTGCTCATACCGCCCCCACTCTATCGCAGCTTTCCGGGAAGTGTGGATAAATCGGATGTATATCGTCGCTTACGTAGATACCCTGTCAGGACGGCAGTCAAGAATTTTTTCCTACGCTTCCATTTCGAAGTACTGCCGGTCAAGACGTGGCTGGTTAAAAAAGGTTTCTTTGAACCGTGGTCAACAAATTGTGCGTTGTGTCCGTTTCCCGAAACACTTGAACATGTTTTTTTGTACTGTACGAATGCGGAGCTTTTTTGGGCAGAGCTTCGAGCAGTGCTGCAGATAGATCTTTACGTAGAGTGGAAGAGCGCGAAATTTCTGCTTTTCGGCGACAGTGCACAGAGTAGGGCATGGGAGCTGCTGGCACTCCTCGGTCTATATGCGCTGTGGCGGTCGAGGACGGATCACTTGGAGGTCCGAGAGGGATCCAAGCCCGCCTGGCAACACTTCTGCGACGGCTTTCTATACGTGAGCAGCCTTCTTGAGGCGACGGAACAACAAGGGCTTGAATGTTGGTCGCTATATGGAACGCGTATGCATAACCGCGCTCTAAAGGCTCAGTGGTAAACAAGGATTCCCGGGCCACTGCGCGAGGGGCTGCTTGGGGTGCATGTGACGCTACAGAGAAATGATTGAGCGAGATACATTTTGAATTTGTGTGTGAATCGCGGTCCTCGCCTGTCAAACAGTGCTCACTGACATGATAAGTGTATGGCAACCAATGTGATCATTTTAAAACTTTGTTAATAGACATACTTTTAATAAAAAAAAAATAAAAAAGGGGAAAAAAAAAGTGGAGTGGTGTAGTGGATAGCACACCCGACCGGACATTGGGAGGCCCAGAGTTCAAATCCTGGCTCCGCCAATTTTTGGCTTTCGGCGGGTTCCTGGAAACTTTAATTCTTTGATTCATTGGATTAAGTACGGTTCATTCATCTGCACATATTCGTTCATATCCTCCTCGGAGACCACGTACGATGGTGTGAAGTGCCCGTGTTGTATACTCAATAACGTGGGGAAGACGACGAAGTTTCTTAAGGTAGGAGCACTTAATCTTTGAACTCCAGAGTTTTTGCCCAATTTTGCCTGTTTCGGGGGCTTATGGCCCCCCAAAGGACGACGACGGAGCATGGGAACCCTCCCGGCACCGGAGCCAAGCATCTTCTGGTGGTTGGGACCAGAGCAGCAAGGCAGAGAACCGGAAAGAAGGCCTTGCCAAACGCAACCGCACCGACAGCCAAGCTAAGCCTAAAGGCAGCAGCTGACGCGACCAATGCAGCGACAGGGGTGAATCCACTCTACACGTTGAGAAAAGGCCTTTCGCTGACGAAGACTGCACTCACCCTGGACCAGAAATCCCGGGAAGACGATCATAACACCACAAGGGCTCCAAGCGACCCGACAACCAATGACGCCGAGCAACATCAGTTATGCCTGGTGAAGGCGATGCCGACGCTCGGTGAGGCGGCGAAAGCCGACGATCACCACATTCAACTTGATGCGTCGGGACACCCGGCACTCCGAAATTCGGAGCCTCCGAGCGCTGCCGATATGAATTGTCACCAAGCTTCGTGGAGCTCACGTGACCCATCAGGTGATGACGAGATGGACCAAGCTGCATGGTCAACCATCGTCTCTAGAGGCGCCCGGAAGAAAGCGATAGCGCCGACACCCATGAAGAAACAGCCGGGAGGTGATGGTGACAAACACGACACAGTCATTTTACGACCGCGTGAGCGAGTGCGTGTGACAGAGTTGTCGCCAAAAGATCTGAAGACTGCCCTAGCAAAATCTATTGACAACCATTCCAAGTACGAAAGGTGCTATCGAATTAGGATCCAAGAGGTCACTAATACCATTGCGGTGGACACCTGGTTGCCACACCTTGCGGAACACTTCTTAAAGCTGAAGACGATACGAACACCAGACAAGGAAATTCCAGTTTCCACATACCTCGCCCTGAATGGAAACCAGGTCAGAGGGGTAATTTACGGAATCGACCCAACCGACGACCCAGAAAACCTGCTACCGAACCTGGTCAGCACTACACACTGGATCCTGGAAGCAAGACCGATGGGCAAGAACAGTAAGACAGCCCTAATCACATTCGAGGGTAGGAGAACCCCAAGATATGTCACATACTACGATTGCATGAGGCAAGTATGTGCATACAGACCCCGCGCGGTTGTGTGCACGCATTGTCATGCTATCGGACACAAAGCGGACATCTGCCTTAACGAAGAAGAGCAGAGATGCCCGGACTGCGGAAGGGAACACATGCACGGAGAAGATGGGTGCATGGACACCTCCCCGCAGTGTAAGAACTGCAATGGGGCCCACCTGGCCACAGATTCATCCTGCCCCAAATGGAGGGAGGCCAACGAACAGCTTCGACAGAAGGGAAAAACGTGGGCGAAACCCAGACGCGACAGACGTCAGGCACCTCGATCAAGACGGTCTTCGGACCCTGGGCCGAGGGATGAAAGCACGCCACGGGACCGTGCTGCGCAACTACCCAAGGGAGAAGAAATTCCCACGCCAACCCCGCCGCCAAAGACGGAGGGACACTTCCCAGCGCTTCCAAAGACGGCGATAGCGCCCGCAACAAGTACAATAGAAGAGAGAGAGGACGAAGATATTCCACGCATGGTTCAAGCCATGAAAGCAGCTCTCAAGGGGTCCAGGTCACGAGTACCGACTCGAGGGCAGATGGAAACAACAACCCAATGGCATTCCGAGCCGCTACAACACCAAGCCACATACACGGCGACAAACATATCCCAGGCAAGCTCAGAGAGAGACCAAGCATTGGTAACACGGGCGGAATTCAAGACCTCTATGGAGGGAATGATCGCCAGCATCAAGGCAGATCTCCAGAACACCATCATGAGCGTGGTCAGAGAGATCGTGCAAAATGAGCTTAAAGCCATGATAACACCAGTTCTGCATGAGGCTGTCCGCTCATTGTTCTAAGGACAAGAAAATAGTAGCAAACTAAACTCGTCAAGCACCAACACGATGAGCCACGACAGTCAAGATGGCTTCAACTAATAACAGGGCTTCAGATCGGGGCCAAGCCCCGAGGCCGCCATGTGTTGTTCAATGGAACTGTCATGGACTTGCGGGAAAAGTGAGTGAACTAAACAAACGTGTCTTAACTATAGAGAAACCAGTAGCCTTCCTGCTGCAGGAGGTAGGGGGTGTAGAAAAAACAATAGCGGGGTATAACGTATATATGACTCCGACCATACGGTACAAGAAACGGGGAAGACCGCGCAGGGGGTCTGATACGCCGAACGTGCCGGTAGCTAAAGGACAAGCAGCAGTGTTCGTAGATGATAAACTACCACAAGACCAGATCGACATGTCGCAATGGTGCAACGAATATCACGAAATTGTGGCAGTGCTGGTGAAAATCGGTGCTCGTTGGTTGGTGGTGGTGTCGGTTTATGAGCGCCCGGGATATAACGTACGCAGTAACGCGACCGCTTGGATCCCCCACCTGAAACTTGCAGCAGGGAAGGTACCAATCATCGTGGGTGGAGACTTCAATGCGACGCACACCATGTGGGGCTACTCCCGTGACTCACCCAAAGGCGAGGAAATAGCTGAAGCAATGACACTGAACTGTTTTAGACTCGCGAACGACGTAGATATGCCTACGCGAATAGGTATGCACGCAAAGCAGAAGGACACCACACCCGACCTCACCTGGGCAACTCGGAACATCGAACTCGAGTGGCAACTTTCAAAAGACTGTATGGGCAGTGACCATCTACCAATCACCGTAAGACTGACCCATTTCTCAACCGGCGTAAAAAAGCGGGTACACAAACGAGTGAAATGGGACAAATTCAGGGAAGCTTTAACTCAAGGGCTGACCGAGAGCGGGTTCACAGAAAGATTACAGGCAGCACTCAAGGAAGCCACACAAGACATAAAGGTCAAGGAAGGCGACCCGACACCGGATTCGCACCTTCTCAACCTATGGGCCTCCCGAATTGAAGACCTGGAAAGATATAAAAATGAGGGCAAACCACCAGCATTGAGGGCAAAGCTCAATCTGGCGACGGCGACAGCGAAGAGGTACGCCAACCAACTTGCTAGGCAGCAATGGCAAGACCACTGTGACTCCTTCAACAGTAGAACGGGCCTTGACAAGATGTGGAGGACGTTCCAAGCTATGCAAGGCAGAAAAAAAAGCAGGACTGCAGCACAAAACATAGCGCTGGCACTGCGAGTTTCAGAAGAGCAAGTGGCAGCAGAAGCCGGACAACTCTTCTTCCCACAACCCGCAACACCCGCCCCGCAAGAGACTTACAAGTGTCAATACTATGCTCCAGGGGATCCTGCCAGCGCCCCCTTTACTATGGGGGAGCTGATCTCGGCCCTAAGGCAATGCAAAACCAAGAGCACACCAGGCCCAGACGGCATTACCTATGCTCTCCTTAGGAACCTGCCAGACGAACATTCAGAGGAGCTCTTAATATGGATCAACCAAATCTGGACCACAGGTCAAGTTCCAGAAGAGTGGAAGACGTCCTGGGTCATCCCGATTCCTAAACCAGGCAAGCCCACAACGTCGCTTGCTAACATGAGGCCCATTTCACTCACCTCGAATTTATGCAAGCTCGCAGAAAGAATGGCATTATACAGGATTCAGCACATTCTAGAGAACAATGGCACATTTCACTACACGCAAACAGGCTTCCGAAGACACCTCGGAACTCAAGATAGTCTTTTGATGATTTACACGGATGTGCTGGAAACACCTTCCAAAGTTGATCCACGCATCGTTGTAGCAATAGACGTCAAAAAAGCGTTTGACTCCGTACCACGCAAGTCAATAATCGACAGCGCAGTGGCCCATGGTATCCAAGGAGCACCACTCAACTTCATAAAATCCTTCTTGGAGGGACGGAAATTTACAGTCAAAGTGGGAAACACCGCAGGTCCAGAAACATCGAATGGGGTCGGAGTCCCTCAAGGCGCAGTCCTTTCACCTACGCTGTTCAACCTAGTCATGGCCGATCTCCCGCCTCGCCTGGCCCGGATCGAAGACCTCTGCTTCACTATCTATGCAGATGATATCACAATCTGGACCAAAGGCGGAGCGGTTGGAAGACAAGAAGAGGTACTACAGGAGGCACAGGACACCATCGTAGAGTTTCTGGATTCCGTAGGCCTGTCTGCAGCACCCAATAAGACCTCATACATAGTGGTGGGCAACCGACACATTCAATCCCAGACAGAAACACAGAACATACGCCTTACCATGAAGGGAGATGAAATAGAGAGAGTTGAAAGCTTGAGGATTCTCGGACTATTCCTCGATCAAGACGGAAGGCCCCATACCTGGATGAAGAGGGTAACGAAAACCTGGAAGAGCACGCTGCACTTAATCAGAAGAGTGGCCACGAAGAAATGGGGAGCCACAGAAAGGGTAACACGTACCCTAGCCCTGGCGCTTCTGACTTCGAAAGCGCTCTATGCATATAATTACAATAGACTTACGCAAACACAAGTCCTAAAACTTGAAAGGCTCAACAGGGAAGCTATGAGAGCAATTAGCGGACTTCCAAAATTCGCAAAAATGGAAGACCTGCACGTTCACTCTAAGCTCAATACTCTCAAGGAGCGGGCAGACGCACTCAAGGACGCGCAACTGGACCGACTCAAGACCACAGAAGCGGGAAGAGCCATATTGCGACATATTGGTTACGCAACGGATCACCTTCCGACGCTCCCAAACCGAAGCCTCGAAGATACAACCATGCAGCTTACTACATTTGCCCCACTGGCTCGCAACATGGGGAAGGACCACGAAAAGCGGCGGTTCCAAAGAGTCATGGATCACATCGACTTTGTTCGAGAGTACAGCAGAGATTTTACCAACCTGTACGTATACACAGATGCTGCACTACGAGGAGACGGACAAGGAGCCATTGGATGGTTCATGTTAAACTCCCAGATGACATGCAGCCAAGTACTTAAGAGTGAATGTAGCCTCAAGGAAGCCGAGCTACAAGCTATACTGGCAGGAGCCAAACAAGCGGCCACACACTGCAACAAGACAGAAGCCCTTTACAAACACGTATGGGTATTCACTGATAGTAGGGAGGCACACGCAGAATGCGACAAGGTTGACACCTATAGCAACACCGTCCAACAGCTGCGAGAATTAGGCCAGCAATTTGCAGATGAAGGACGCGTCCTTCGAATTGGATGGGTACCGGGACACTCCGGCATATATGGTAACGAAGAGGCCGACAATGCTGCCAGAACGGCGCTTGAAGCTGCGCCTGCGAGACCAGACCAGGAGCAACAGGAACAATGTCAAGAAGGTGAAATTAATGTCCTCCCCTTCGACCCCGACGAGTTTCTGTCCCTGGGAAGGACGAAGAGGCGCAAGACACTGAAAGATCTGGTCCCTCAAGATCCGGACGGCGAATTACCTGCCGAATACAGCCGGAGCGACCGCGTTATTCTGCGCCGGATCCGCACCAACACGGCAATAACGCCTGCCCTGCAGGCTAAGCTGGACAGGGCCAGACGAGCCCGACATCCCGATGACCCCGGGCCGGTTATCGACGGTGACTGCACTCGATGCGGGAGCAAGAGTCCAGCAACTATAATACATCTTCTCTGGGAATGCAGAGCGAATGTACGCTCAAGGCGGGCCACCATGTACAACCTCCCCGCTTGTCATCGACCCAAAACTTTCGTAGAGTGGACGCGACCAGGGGGCGACATACAGCACAGAAAGATTGTGCTGGACTCTCTGCTTAAGTTCATTCGAGAAGCCGGTATCCGGCACTATTTTTAAACATTTCATCCTCATCGTATTCCCCATCTCTCACCCCTCATCTTCCCCACAAATGACGTAAGGTCAAGGTGGTGAAAAAATCATTAAAATACGTCTTAAACAAACAAAAATCAATAACGTGGCTCTTGATTCTCGCAGATGATGATGATACCGTGTCTGTAAAAGCTCATAAACAAAGAATACTACATGTACACGGGGCGAGACAAACAGTGGGAGGATTTCTGGAGCACAAACGAGCACGTACCACGTGACACTAAGCGTCGTACCGCGTTCCACGCGGCGGCGTGTGTTTCCAGAACACCTCCGATTGGATACATTTCGTTTCTTGTGCATTAATAAGACAGGTAGGAAACGCCAGAAAGCCAAGGTGGAGTGGTGTAGTGGATAGCACACCCGACCGGACATTGGGAGGCCCAGAGTTCAAATCCTGGCTCTGCCAATTTTTGGCTTTCGGCGGGTTCCTGAAAACTTTAATTCTTTGATTCATTGGATTAAGTACGGTTCATTCATCTGCACATATTCGTTCATATCCTCCTCGGAGACCACGTACGATGGTGTGAAGTGCCCGTGTTGTATACTCAATAACGTAGCTCTTGATTCTCGCAGATGATGATGATACCGTGTCTCTAAAAGCTCATAAACAAAGAATACTACATGTACACGGGGCGAGACAAACAGTGGGAGGATTTCTGGAGCACAAACGAGCACGTACCACGTGACACTAAGCGTCGTACCGCGTTCCACGCGGCGGCGTGTGTTTCCAGAACACCTCCGATTGGATACATTTCGTTTCTTGTGCATTAATAAGACAGGTAGGAAACGCCAGAAAGCCAAGGTGGAGTGGTGTAGTCATTCTACTTCCGGCTTCCGAGCACTACGGTTGGAGAATCATGAGCTCCTCAGGAGCGTCGATAACGGCCCTCGCCGGCCGCGGTTCATCTGTTTCTTCGGCTAACTCGGATTATCGTATTGTTTTGCCTCCTCTGCCATCAGGAGCCATTGTGCGCAACTCTGTGCTGCTGCACGGTGACGTGAGTGCTCGTCCATACAAGATAGGCGATTTCAGGGCCGAGATGGAACGTCTTGGTGTGATCGGGCACATCGAGGCGCTCGGCGCCTATCAAATGAATCATCTCTGGATGGTGACCTTCAAGACGGAGGAAGCCAAGCTGCGCCTGGTCACCGCCAAGGAACTGGAGGTAAAGGGCAAGCGTTGCATCGTCGTGGACCCGGAGAACGCAGACGTCCGCATGAAATTGCATTGGCTCCCCTTCCACGCGTCAGACGAAACCGTCAGGAGGGCCCTAGAGCCCTTTGGGAAGGTTCAGGACCTGACGCGTGAAAAATGGAAGGCGGAAGGATTCATCGGCGTCCAGTCGACGACCAGACTGGTGCGGCTAAGCCTAAAGGAGGGCGTCACTTTAGAACGCATTCCGCACCAGTTGAGGATTGCTGGTGGCAACGTTCTGGTCGTGATTCCGGGACGTGATCCATTATGTCTACGCTGCAAAGGTACGGGACACATTCGACGAGAGTGTCGCGTACCGCGATGCGACGAATGCCATCGCTTTGGACATGAACGAGACAACTGCGTCCGTACCTACGCTACAGTGACGCAGGAAGTGGTGGCGGATGGAGATGGTGTCCTCAACATGGACGAAGAAGAGGCAGAGGAGGCCGCAAGGGACGTCGAAACTGAGGTTTCCGCCACAGTCGGTGCGAAAGAGGCCCCGGCCGATGAACTGAAAGAAGTGCACCCTCCACAGTTGCAGCCCGAGGGGGACGCCATGAAATTCGACCATGCGCAAGCGTCGAGCAGCAGCCCTGTCATATCGAGCGACGTCCAAATGTCTATATCAAAAGACGTAGAGGCCATCCAAGCTCTGGAATCAAAAGACACGAACCAGGTCAGTTTGAGCGACGACAACTCCGACCTTAGCGACGCCAGTGAAACGTGCATCATGCGGCCAGGGGAAGCATCGGCACGCTCTGAGTTCAAGTGGCACAAGAACACCACACGGAAGGAGCGCTTTAACCCGAAGCCGCGCATCCCGACGGAAGAGCGACGTCGGCCGGCCCTTCCGTAGGTCACTTCTTTTTTGTTTTTCTCTCTGCTCACTACTCATCTCTGGAAAGTGTCCTCGTAGCATGACTTTACCAGCACCCCCTTTTCCACAATATGCGAGCCCTTAAGTTTGCAACCCTCAATTGTGTAAGTCTTCTGGCGAGAAGAAGAAAGCAATGGGTGCTGGACACGATTCTGCGCGAGCGGGTTGATGTCGCTTTCTTGCAAGAGACCAAGATTGCCACAGACGGTCAAGTGGAGGAGTTGACGCGCTTTTTTGATCGTCACTTCGTCATCTTCCTGTCGAGGGCATTTGGACAGAGCGGAGGAACGGCGATAATGATTCGCAAGAAGAAAAACATCGCAATCTGCCCCGATTGGGAGGGAGACAGAAACGGACGGGTGTGCGCTGTAGAAATGCTGCACTGCGGACAGCTTCACAGGCTTGTATCTGCGTATGCACCTAATGACGCGACTGAGCGACGGGACTTTTTCAAAAATCTTCGCCAGTATCTCGACACACCTTGTCGAACGATCCTCGCTGGTGATTTTAATTGTGTGCTGGCCGAGAGGGATTGCTCAAAGCGGCTGAGAGCGGACGTCAGCCGGCTGGAACTGCGAAAACTGCTCCGCGACTTCGACCTGGTGGATGCTAAGGACAACGAGAAAACAGCCGACCCAACGTACACGCATTGGCAAGGAAATTGCCATGCTCGACTGGATCGTATTTACCTCTCGGGAGAATTTTCAGCAATGACGCCTGTGCTAGAAGTCCTACCCTTGGCGTTCTCGGACCACGCTCTGGTCACGGTAACGCTGGGCAGACCCGTGCCGCGAACCCGAAAGTCCTCTTGGTGGAGTAGCTGGAAGCTAAACGAAAGCCTCATCGAAGAGGAACAACTGCGCACGCAGATAAAGGAGCTTCTCCAGGGCAAAACGGGAGGTGTGCCCATGAACGCGGTAACCTGGGAGGAGCTGAAAGAGGACGTCAAGCTCAAAGCGTTCCGGCACAGCCAGGAAAAAGTGGCGCGCGAAAGGGCGGAAAAGCGCCGCTTGATGAAGACCCTGGAAATCCTCATCGCAGAGGAAACTCGTTCCCCGGGACTCTTCAGTCAAGATATCCGCGATTGCAAAGGCAATATTCTGGAGCTTCTCGAGAAGGAGTACCGCGGTGCCATGGTCCGAAGCAGAAAGCTGTTCCTCGAGAGAGATGAAGAGCCGAGCAAAATATTCAAGACGAAGGAACGCCAGCACGCTTCACGCAACAAGATCGGGAAGCTCCAAGTAGGCGACGTCGAGGTTACCCGGCCAGAGGAAATCGAAGACGCGTTTTTGCAGGCCTACACCGACCTGTTCACGAGAGTGGAGGACGACGGCGTTCTCCAAACTACTGGAGTGGCGCTGCCCAAGATATCCCCAAAGGTCCGAAAACAAATGAACCGGAAAATAACGGCATCAGAGGTCGAGGAAGCTATCAAGGAATTAGCTCCGCGCAAATCGCCAGGAGTGGACGGGCTCGGTAGCCAGTTCTACAAGACGTTCTCAGCCCAGCTGTGTCCTATCCTACGAGACGTGTACGCCGACGTACTGAAGCGAGGACTGCTGCCACCATCCATGCGACAGGCGGTAACGGTGCTCATCCAGAAGAAAAACTCAAAGGGTACCCCGAAGGTCGACCATTTCCGGCCCATCAGTCTGCTAACAAGCGACTATAAAATCCTAGCCAAGATTCTGGCAAAGCGGCTGGAGTGGGGTCTACGGGACGTCGTCGGAGAGCATCAGGCCTACGGCATCAAGAGACGGACCATCAGCACCAACCTGCACGCGATGCGAATCGTGTGCGAGGCAGCGCAGGTGTTGAAGCTTCCAGTGGCAGTGCTTCAGGTAGATCTGAGCAAAGCCTTCGACCGGGTTCGCCATTCGTTCCTCTTCCGGCTCATGGAGGAGTGTGGGATCGGGGTGCGACTGCTACGATATGTGGAGCTGTGCTACCGTGACATCACGACGCGGCTCCTGGTCAACGGCAACAGGACGGCTCCCATTGCAGTTACCCGATCCGTGCGACAAGGCTGCCCGATGTCGCCAATTCAATTAGCATTGTACCTGGAACCGTTGTGCAGGGCCATTATCGGTGACGCGAGCATTCGTGGGCTGTCCCTAGCGTCGGGTACGCTTAAAGTGCTCGCCTACGCAGATGACGTCACGGTGTTGTGCTCGTCAAGGATGCAAGTGCGCGCTGTAACCCAACACATCGCAGACTTCTGCAGTGTCTCGGGTGCGGCGATGAACACAGACAAATCTGTCGGAGCCTGGCTTGGAGACTGGGACTTGAAACCGGAGCAGTTCCTCGGTGTCACCTGGACGACGAGCGTTTCGAATTACCTAGGGCTCAGTTTGACCGCAGAGAAACTGAGTGGCCGATGCGGTGGTTTGGACATTAATCGCCTCAGAAGTAAGGTGCTTGACTGGCATGCTAGGGAACTCTCTTTGTTCAATCGCGCATTTATTTGTAACTCTGTTTTTTTCCCGACCGTTTGGTACGCGGCACAAGTGTTGCCGTGCTCCCAAAGTGACGTGGCGAAGGTGCATCGATTTTTCGCAACGTTTATCTGGGAGTCGGGTTTTGAACGTATGAGGCGTGACAACCTATTTGAAAGCCAGAAGAAAGGAGGGTTGGGCCTTGTAAACGTAGAACTTAAGCTGAAAGTACAGCGTTTCCTATTTTTCCGCGATCAAGGCAATCCTCTCGTGATTTCTGCGTTTAAGGAGCTGGGAGGAAGCGTTTTGGGGCCGCGGCTCAAGGGGGACACTGGAAACTTCCGAGCACGTGCTCTGAAGTTTTACCAGGAAACAGCAGCGGCGAAGGAATTTTTCCGAGCCCGCTTTTCCGACGAGTACCTGCAGAAAGTTAAAAAGAAATCTCTATACTGGGACACAGTTGGTTTGCTCATACCGCCCCCACTCTATCGCAGCTTTCCGGGAAGTGTGGATAAATCGGATGTATATCGTCGCTTACGTAGCTACCCTGTCAGAACGGCAGTCAAGAATTTTTTCCTACGCTTCCATTTCGAAGTACTGCCGGTCAAGACGTGGCTGGTTAAAAAAGGTTTCTTTGAACCGTGGTCAACAAATTGTGCGTTGTGTCCGTTTCCCGAAACACTTGAACATGTGTTTTTGTACTGTACGAATGCGGAGCTTTTTTGGGCAGAGCTTCGAGCAGTGCTGCAGATAGATCTTTACTTAGAGTGGAAGAGCGCGAAATTTCTGCTTTTCGGCGACAGTGCACAGAGTAGGGCATGGGAGCTGCTGGCACTCCTCGGTCTATATGCGCTGTGGCGGTCGAGGACGGATCACTTGGAGGTCCGAGAGGGATCCAAGCCCGCCTGGCAACACTTCTGCGACGGCTTTCTGTACGTGAGCAGCCTTCTTGAGGCGACGGAACAAGGGCTTGAATGTTGGTCGCTATTTGGAACGCGCATGCATAACCGCGCTCTAAAGGCTCAGTGGTAAACAAGGATTCCCGGGCCGCTGCGCGAGTGGCTGCTTGGGATGCATGTGACGCTACAGAGAAATGATTGAGCGAGATACATTTTGAATTTGTGTGTGAATCGCGGTCCTCGCCTGTCAAACAGTGCTCACTGACATGATAAGTGTATGGCAACCAATGTGATCATTTTAAAACTTTGTAAATAAACATACTTTTATTTAAAAAAAAAAAAGGTGGAGTGGTGTAGTGGATAGCACACCCGACCGGACATTGGGAGGCCCAGAGTTCAAATCCTGGCTCCGCCAATTTTTGGCTTTCGGCGGGTTCCTGGAAACTTTAATTCTTAGATTCATTGGATTAAGTACGGTTCATTCATCTGCACATATATACATACGTACGTGCTCGAGCACAAGCGAGCACGTACCACGTGACACTAAGCGTCGTACCGCGTTCCACGCGGCGGCGTGTGTTTCCAGAACACCTCCGATTGGATACATTTCGTTTCTTGTGCATTAATAAGACAGGTAGGAAACGCCAGAAAGCCAAGGTGGAGTGGTGTAGTGGTTAGCACACCCGACCGGACATTGGGAGGCCCAGAGTTCAAATCCTGGCTCCGCCAATTTTTGGCTTTCGGCGGGTTCCTGAAAACTTGGATTCTTTAATTCATTGGATTAAGTACGGTTCATTCATCTGCACATATTCGTTCATATCCTCCTCGGAGACCACGTACGATGACGTGAAGTGCCCGTGTTGTATATTCAATAACGTGGCTCTTGATTCTCGCAGATGATGATGATACCGTGTCTCTAAAGCTCATAAACAAAGAATACTACTACATGTACACGGGGCGAGACAAACAGTGGGAGGATTTCTGGAGCACAAGCGAGCACGTACCACGTGACACTAAGCGTCGTACCGCGTTCCACGCGGCGGCGTGTGTTTCCAGAACACCTCCGATTGGATACATTTCGTTTCTTGTGCATTAATAAGACAGGTAGGAAACGCCAGAAAGCCAAGGTGGAGTGGTGTAGTGGTTAGCACACCCGACCGGACATTGGGAGGCCCAGAGTTCAAATCCTGGCTCCGCCAATTTTTGGCTTTCGGCGGGTTCCTGAAAACTTGGATTCTTTAATTCATTGGATTAAGTACGGTTCATTCATCTGCACATATTCGTTCATATCCTCCTCGGAGACCACGTACGATGACGTGAAGTGCCCGTGTTGTATATTCAATAACGTGGCTCTTGATTCTCGCAGATGATGATGATACCGTGTCTCTAAAGCTCATAAACAAAGAATACTACTACATGTACACGGGGCGAGACAAACAGTGGGAGGATTTCTGGAGCACAAGCGAGCACGTACCACGTGACACTAAGCGTCGTACCGCGTTCCACGCGGCGGCGTGTGTTTCCAGAACACCTCCGATTGGATACATTTCGTTTCTTGTGCATTAATAAGACAGGTAGGAAACGCCAGAAAGCCAAGGTGGAGTGGTGTAGTGGTTAGCACACCCGACCGGACATTGGGAGGCCCAGAGTTCAAATCCTGGCTCCGCCAATTTTTGGCTTTCGGCGGGTTCCTGAAAACTTGGATTCTTTAATTCATTGGATTAAGTACGGTTCATTCATCTGCACATATTCGTTCATATCCTCCTCGGAGACCACGTACGATGACGTGAAGTGCCCGTGTTGTATATTCAATAACGTGGCTCTTGATTCTCGCAGATGATGATGATACCGTGTCTCTAAAGCTCATAAACAAAGAATACTACTACATGTACACGGGGCGAGACAAACAGTGGGAGGATTTCTGGAGCACAAGCGAGCACGTACCACGTGACACTAAGCGTCGTACCGCGTTCCACGCGGCGGCGTGTGTTTCCAGAACACCTCCGATTGGATACATTTCGTTTCTTGTGCATTAATAAGACAGGTAGGAAACGCCAGAAAGCCAAGGTGGAGTGGTGTAGTGGTTAGCACACCCGACCGGACATTGGGAGGCCCAGAGTTCAAATCCTGGCTCCGCCAATTTTTGGCTTTCGGCGGGTTCCTGAAAACTTGGATTCTTTAATTCATTGGATTAAGTACGGTTCATTCATCTGCACATATTCGTTCATATCCTCCTCGGAGACCACGTACGATGACGTGAAGTGCCCGTGTTGTATATTCAATAACGTGGCTCTTGATTCTCGCAGATGATGATGATACCGTGTCTCTAAAGCTCATAAACAAAGAATACTACTACATGTACACGGGGCGAGACAAACAGTGGGAGGATTTCTGGAGCACAAGCGAGCACGTACCACGTGACACTAAGCGTCGTACCGCGTTCCACGCGGCGGCGTGTGTTTCCAGAACACCTCCGATTGGATACATTTCGTTTCTTGTGCATTAATAAGACAGGTAGGAAACGCCAGAAAGCCAAGGTGGAGTGGTGTAGTGGTTAGCACACCCGACCGGACATTGGGAGGCCCAGAGTTCAAATCCTGGCTCCGCCAATTTTTGGCTTTCGGCGGGTTCCTGAAAACTTGGATTCTTTAATTCATTGGATTAAGTACGGTTCATTCATCTGCACATATTCGTTCATATCCTCCTCGGAGACCACGTACGATGACGTGAAGTGCCCGTGTTGTATATTCAATAACGTGGCTCTTGATTCTCGCAGATGATGATGATACCGTGTCTCTAAAGCTCATAAACAAAGAATACTACTACATGTACACGGGGCGAGACAAACAGTGGGAGGATTTCTGGAGCACAAGCGAGCACGTACCACGTGACACTAAGCGTCGTACCGCGTTCCACGCGGCGGCGTGTGTTTCCAGAACACCTCCGATTGGATACATTTCGTTTCTTGTGCATTAATAAGACAGGTAGGAAACGCCAGAAAGCCAAGGTGGAGTGGTGTAGTGGTTAGCACACCCGACCGGACATTGGGAGGCCCAGAGTTCAAATCCTGGCTCCGCCAATTTTTGGCTTTCGGCGGGTTCCTGAAAACTTGGATTCTTTAATTCATTGGATTAAGTACGGTTCATTCATCTGCACATATTCGTTCATATCCTCCTCGGAGACCACGTACGATGACGTGAAGTGCCCGTGTTGTATATTCAATAACGTGGCTCTTGATTCTCGCAGATGATGATGATACCGTGTCTCTAAAGCTCATAAACAAAGAATACTACTACATGTACACGGGGCGAGACAAACAGTGGGAGGATTTCTGGAGCACAAGCGAGCACGTACCACGTGACACTAAGCGTCGTACCGCGTTCCACGCGGCGGCGTGTGTTTCCAGAACACCTCCGATTGGATACATTTCGTTTCTTGTGCATTAATAAGACAGGTAGGAAACGCCAGAAAGCCAAGGTGGAGTGGTGTAGTGGTTAGCACACCCGACCGGACATTGGGAGGCCCAGAGTTCAAATCCTGGCTCCGCCAATTTTTGGCTTTCGGCGGGTTCCTGAAAACTTGGATTCTTTAATTCATTGGATTAAGTACGGTTCATTCATCTGCACATATTCGTTCATATCCTCCTCGGAGACCACGTACGATGACGTGAAGTGCCCGTGTTGTATATTCAATAACGTGGCTCTTGATTCTCGCAGATGATGATGATACCGTGTCTCTAAAGCTCATAAACAAAGAATACTACTACATGTACACGGGGCGAGACAAACAGTGGGAGGATTTCTGGAGCACAAGCGAGCACGTACCACGTGACACTAAGCGTCGTACCGCGTTCCACGCGGCGGCGTGTGTTTCCAGAACACCTCCGATTGGATACATTTCGTTTCTTGTGCATTAATAAGACAGGTAGGAAACGCCAGAAAGCCAAGGTGGAGTGGTGTAGTGGTTAGCACACCCGACCGGACATTGGGAGGCCCAGAGTTCAAATCCTGGCTCCGCCAATTTTTGGCTTTCGGCGGGTTCCTGAAAACTTGGATTCTTTAATTCATTGGATTAAGTACGGTTCATTCATCTGCACATATTCGTTTATATATATATATATATATATATATATATATATATATATATATATATATATATATATATATTATTAGGTTACAAATATAGGGTGATTTAATGAGGAATGATTAGATACAGGATGGATAGTAGGGGTGACATTCGTCCGGGAACAGTCCGAGCTCTCTGAATGGTCGTCGAGCGCGCGCCACTCTGCGGTACCACTTCTTCCTAACAATATTCGCCCCGTCGCTGCAGGCACCGGTCATCTGGTGCGTTTGAGAGGCTTACGTATCACGACGATAGTAAGGTTTCATACGGCTTATGTGGACCACGTCACAAGATCTTGAACGATGGTCAAGGGGCGGGGTAACAGGCGCAACTTCGTAGTTGTTGAAAGAAAGTTGACGGACGACACGGAACGGGCCGACGAATTGCTTGAGGAGTTTTTGAGACTTGCCGGGTGCGCGCAAGGGAGTCCACAAGAGAACTTCGTCGCCGATGTCGTAGGTGGTAGGCAGATGACATGCATCGTAACGTAGCTTCTGGTGCTGCTGCGATTCCTGGGTGTGCATGCGAGCGAGTTGGCGAGCGTCCTCTGCTCTGGATGTGACCTCTGCTGCGGACGGCTGAACCAAGGTGTCAGGTGTGTAGGGCAAAATGGTATCAAGAGGTGTGAAGGGTTCGCGGGCATAGAGGAGGTAGTATGGAGAGTAGCCAGTTGTAGACTGCCGTGCCGTATTATATGCATATGTTACGTAGGGAAGAATGATGTCCCAGTTGGTATGATGGTCAGCAACATACATTGAAACCATGTCGGCAAGTGTGTGTTTCAAGCGCTCGGTCAGTCCATTTGTTTGGGGATGGTAGGCGCTTGTGACTTTGTGGACTGTGGAAGAAAGCCGAAAGACGTCTTCAAGGACTTGAGAGAGAAAGGGAGCGCCACGATCACTAATTATAAACTGGGGAGCTCCATGACGCAAGAGAATGGAGTGCAGGAAAAAATTAGCAACTTCATCGGCGTTGGCGGCGGGTACAGAAGTTGTCTCAGCATAGCGTGTCATATGATCAATAGCTACAATGATCCACTTGTTCCCGCTTGTCGACAGAGGAAAAGGACCGAGAAAGTCGATTCCTATACGCTGGAATGGTTGGTATGGTTGCGGAATCGGTTGTAATCTACCAGAAAGCCTGGTGGTAGGTCTTTTCTTCGTCTGGCAGTCGTGACACGCCCGAACATATTTGTTGATGGTGCGGGTCATGCCCGTCCAGAAGTAACGACTCCGTATGCGGAAGTACGTTTTGGCAAATCCGAGATGTCCGGCTGTTGCGTCGTCATGGTTAACTTGAATGACATCTCTTTGTAGTTGTCGGGGGATAACCAAAAGCTAAGCGCGTCCGTGGACGTCATAGTTCCGCCTATAGAGGACTCCATTCCTGAGTTGGAATAGACGGGCACGGCGTAGAATTTGCGCAGGAGGGTTCTGATATAAGCCCTGTAAGTGGTGAATGATGGGGTGTAAGGAAGGATCAGACTGTTGTGCGGCAGCAATGTCGATGTAGTCTAAGACGGCCGTTGTTGTGTCGGGGTCGGCGGAAGGTGTACGTTGCGACGCAGGGGGAAGTGGGCATCTTGAAAGACTGTCCGCGTCGAGGTGTCTTTTGCCAGATTTGTAGTGCACAGTAAATGTGTAGTCTTGTAACTTCAAGGACCAGCGTCCAAGACGTCCAGAAGGGTCTTTTAACGTTGTTAACCAGCATAACGCATGGTGATCAGTGACGATAGTGAAGTGTTTGCCATAGAGATAAGGACGGAATTTTGAAATTGCCCAAACAACAGCCAGACACTCGCGTTCTGTTATACTGTAGTTTCGCTCGCATTTTGTAAGCGTACGACTTGCATAGGCAATCACACGATGGACACCGGAGACGTTCTGGGCCAACACAGCGCCGATGCCGTGGCCGCTGGCATCTGTGCAGATCTCCGTGTCGGCGCCTGGGACGAAATGATCAAGAACTGGAACGGTCGTCAAGGCAGTCTTGAGGGCTTGGTAGGCATCGTGTTGTTCGCGACTCCATTGGAAGTTTGCATTGTTACGGAGAAGTGAGTTCAGGGGTTCAGCGATGTGGGCGAATCCGGGTATGAATTTCCGAAAATAGGTGCAAAGACCGAGGAAGGCGCGCACGTCTTTCAAATGTTTGGGTACTGGAAATTCGGAAACGGCTTGTACCTTGGATGGGTCAGGGCGAATTCCGTCAGCGCTGACAATGTGACCCAAAACCTTGATTTGGCGTGCTCCAAAGACACATTTTTTTGAGTTAAGCTGGAGGTGGGCTGATCGAAAGCAGTCGAGGACGTGCTTTAGCCTGTCCAAGTGTTGAGAGAATGAGCGGGAAAAAACAATGATATCGTCTAGATAACATAGGCATATTTTCCAGGTGAGACCACGCAGCACAGTGTCCATCATTCTTTCAAATGTGGCTGGGGCATTACACAAACCAAAGGGCATGACGTTAAACTGATAGAGGCCGGCGGAGGTAATGAAGGCAGTTTTAGGTTTGTCAATATCCGCAACGGGTATCTGCCAATAGCCACTGCGAAGGTCCATTGAAGAGAAGAAGGATGATCCTTGAAGAGTGTCGAGAGTGTCGTCAATTCTGGGTAGAGGGTAGACGTCCTTGGAAGTAATTTTGTTTAAGCGTCGGTAATCTACGCAAAAGCGCCAGGTTCCATCTTTTTTCTTTACGAGGACTACAGGTGACGACCAGGGGCTTGATGAGGGTTCAATTATTTTCTTGCGAAGCATATCAGTGACGTGTTCGTGAATGACCTGGCGCTCTGCCGATGAAACTCGGTAGGGACGACTTCGAACGGGAGAGGCTTCGCCCGTTTGGATGTGATGGGAGACCTCCGACGTCTGCGCAAGGGGTCGATTGTCGAAATCGAAGAGGTCGTCATATGAAAGAAGAAGCTGGGTTAAAGCTTCTTTTTGGCCGTCAGATAAGCGGGCGTCTATCATCTTCGCAACGTGCATGTTGGCGTCCGGAGGGGCTGGCAAGGTCTGAATGTTAATACTGTCAGAAAGGGGTACGAAGTTGTCGTAGATATGAGTAGTGAGTGTAGCAAACCGGGCACCACGGGGTACAATTTGGGGTTCAACTGAGGTGTTGGTGATGAAGAGAGAAACCTGTCCTTGAAGTTTGTCGGCGATGCAGTAGGGGATGATGACAGGCTTCTTTGTGACAAGGCTGGCGATGGGCTCGATAAGACCGGAGGTGCATGGAAGAGGACAGTTCGGCATGAGTGTGATATAGGCAGCCGAGAGGGGAGGTAAGATGTAATCACCACTGGCATGAAGAAAAATGGGGTAAGGTTCACAGGCGGTGTCAGTAGTCGGCGAAGAGTTCAAGAGCAATTCCCGGCTGGCGCAGTCAATGGTCGCGTCAGTGGCCGAAAGAAAATCCCATCCCAATATAACGTCGACGACACAATTTTCGAGTACAGTGAATAGAATTATGTAGGAAGTACCACCGATCTGAACCGGTATAGTGCAGTGACCGAGAGGTTGTACGAGGTCACTGTTTCCCATGCGAAGGAAATGTCCAGGAGATGGTGGAGTTAGCACTTTGTGCAAACGGCGACGGAATTGATTAGAAATGCAGGATTTTGCTGCACCTGTGTCTATTAAAGCTGCGACTTTTTCTCTTCCAATTTCGACGGCGATAGCGGTAGGGCCAAGAGAAGGAGGATTTGGGGCTGTTGACGGCGATGCAGCCTGACCTCCTGTGTCACGACAGGCTGCGTTGTTTAGCTTGACGGCGGAGATGTGGCAGTGGCATCAATAAACGGCGAGACAGAGCGGCGTCGAGGGTAGGGGGATGGGGACCGGCCACGCCGAGAACCAGGAAAAGGGGGAGGACTCCAGTTGCGGCGGTCGTCGGAGGTGCGGCTGGGGTTGTGGTCGTTGAAGGGTGGGGTAGAAGTGGGGTTGCGATTGTATGTCTCGGACTGAATACGGCGGCGGCAGTAGCGAATAACGTGGCCAGGCGAGTGGCAGTAGAAGCATACGGGACGGTTGTCTTCGGTGCGATATGCCTCAGTTCTTCGGGGTTGTCCGTAACGTCGAGGAGGTGGGGAAACGTTATTCAAATGCTGCACGGGGCAGAGGTGTGGGGATGCGTGCTGCAAGGCGCAGATGGGCGGCGAGAAGGCAGGCGGCGGGACGTGAGGGCAAGGAACCGGTGCGATGGGGCAAAGCGCAGCCCGAAGTTCATCCTTGATGACTTGCTGAACGCTAGAAGTCTCGGTTTGTGGGCGTGAAATTTCGGCGGAGGGACGAAAGGAAGCCACAAATTCGCGTAATTCTTCGCGAATGATTCTTCGTATAAGAGTAGAAAGCTCACCGGCGGAAGATGGGGCAGACACTTCCGGGAGGCGTTCAAACGAAGCGTTGAGGATCCGGCCGCTTTGTAGCTCTTCGTACTTCTTACATTCCGCAATGAGCTGGTGGACGGTCGGAGGCGATTTGGGTGCGACGACAGAAAATAGTTGCTGGGACAACCCTTTGAAGAGGTGCCTGATTTTCTCGTCCTCTGGCATAGCTGCATTGACGCGACTGCAAAGGCGGAGTACGTCTTCGATATAAGAGGTCGAAGATTCAGAAGCGGCTTGGTACCGCTTGGAAAGCTTGTCCTTGGCATGCTGTCTGCGGCGTTCAGGTGTGTCAAAGACGTCCGCAAAGGCGGCTTTGAACGCGTCCCATGAATTGATTTCGGTTGCGTGGTTGTCGAACCATTGTAGTGCTGTGCCTTTCAGGAAAAAGACAACGTTGGCGAGCTTGATCATGTCGTCCCAACGATTATGCTGACTCACGCGGTCATAATTCTTCAGCCAGTCTTGGACGTCCGAATGAGGGGTACCGGCGAATTCGGGGGGGTCACGTTGGCGATTCTTGATGTGTAGAGGCCGCTGGTCCGTCGTGTTGGCGTTCTCATCGGGCATGGTTGCAGAGGTGAAGCGGCCGCTGCGCAGCTCCAGGTCAGATGAGCGGAGGGGAAGGTCGGGGATTTTGCTGCACCTCCACCACGTATTAGGTTACAAATATAGGGTGATTTAATGAGGAATGATTAGATACAGGATGGATAGTAGGGGTGACATTCGTCCGGGAACAGTCCGAGCTCTCTGAATGCTCGTCGAGCGCGCGCCACTCTGCGGTACCACTTCTTCCTAACAATATATATATATATAATTGTTCCTTAATTCCGCTAAGCTTTGAGGCCGTCAAACTGTGCATGCGAGGCCCTCTATGCCGGAATTCAAAACGAAACTTCTGAAAAGCGTTCTAATCTATCACTATTGCTTAGAAGTCCAGGGTTGTATTTGCTAAATTTTGCATTGCTTATGCCTGTCCGGTTTTCACATGACAAAAACTTGACGTCAAATATTCTTTCGACCGTTATTGGTAACACTTTTCAAAACACCACCGGGTCACATATTCGGCCCCCATATTTTGGCCATCGCTTTTAGTGCGAAACTTGTGACTAGAACCGATTTCATATTCAACATTGACGCAGCATTCGTGTCTAATACATTTAGACTCGCATCCGCGACAAAAAATGACGCAGCTCTCTTCCTCCCTAGACACTTGGCCAAAATAAGGCGGCCTCGAAGAATAGCGGCACCATGGGTTGCACTTTTAAAAAGGGTGCATTCAACTTAGTCTCTAATATTTTCTAAATCTACCAAGGAAATCCAAGGCGAACATTTCCGTAGGAAAGTTAAACAATTCAACAGTTGCGAGCGAATGTGGATAAATAAAGTTGAGAGGAATCGTTTCTTTGGTGCAGCTTGCGAGCGCTATGCTCGTGGTCAGCTTTCAGTGGCATCTTCGACAGGAGGGCGCGTGCACAGGTATAATCGGCGCTCAAGCACGCGCTCCCGTACATCTGACTGCATAGCCATAGTACGTCCACAAAAACGCGACAACTTTACCGACGCCGTGCTGATTGCAAAGTGATACTCGTTCACTTCCTTTGATTATGCTGTTTTGTGTTACATAGAACTCATATCGAATGGTTTACTTTTCACGCACGGGGCGTACGCTTTACTTTTTGATTCGGCCTTTTTCAAGATGAGGTCAGGTGAAAAACATCGACGCGTATTGAGTATGAGCAGCCATCTTGAGATCTAAGCGATCACGCTAAGGACGCTGAGGGCAGTCCGCTCTACAACTTCTGAAGCGAAGCGCACGCTCACTCCGCTAACTATACGCTCCAACTCAGAGCAGTAAAGCATAGAGTGCTCATAAAAGTGGCCTACTAAATCTCGCAGATTACAAACGCGCTCGTCGTGACTTGTCCTGACACTGCCCATGCTCACCTTGTTGTTGTTGTTTTTTGTGCCCAAACAAAAGTAAAGACTCAAATTATTGGCGTATAGAAAAAAGTAACTTTTTACCAGACAGAGCAGCTGTGCTAGAAACAATGGAAACGCAAAATTTACACATGCCATGCAGGGTCTCACCTGTGAGCACAGCTCTAGTTTCGCCAGGGTCAACCACCTATGTTTGTTCATGTCAGCGAGCAGGTGGCCGAACCTCTCGTTGATGTGACCCACGATGAGGTTCACAAAACTGAAGAACACCGAAAAGTTCCGTCCAAACGCTCATCCAAGTGCGAACAGACGGCTGGGATAGGCCAGTCGACAAAGAACCATGTAAAGCGTCTCGCCAGATTGGCAACACCCTCGCCGATTTGTCGGGTGCTGGTATTTGGAGGCCCGCTTGCAGAGCAGCCAGGACCTTCTTTAAGCAGTATAGCCTCCTAAAGGGTTTCTCTTCTACATTGGAAATATCCAGCAAACCGCGTTCGGAAAGGAACCTTCGGCGCTTGATGGCACGAGGGATAGAAATCATAGATTCAAAGTCTCGCCAGCTTAATCTCGTTAGTAGAAGTCTCCTTCCTTGAGAACAGCGGGGATACATCGTGCAGATGCCTTGCTAGCCTTGAGCAACACTGTACTCGTACTTCGCAAAAGAATGTACTCGCAATGCGCAAACTTAGTCCTTTTCTTTCATTTTTCTACTTCGAATAAGTAAATATGCTTCATTTTTAATTCGAGATGGAGCAGAAGCTACGAGAGCGAGTGCCGGCCTTTCAGCGTCCTTGACCAGCACGCGCGCTCGTGCAGTGCAAGTACCCTTTAGAGCAACATGTTCATGGTTATACCTTCGGCTTCACTCGCACACAAGGTGGAATGATTATATTTATATTTTATAGCTTAATATTTTTTCGTGTGTGTGCCAACTCTTTTGTGTTTATTAATGCCGCCTTCGTTTTTACTACCTCTGCAAACACGCTCCGTTTCACTCTCTTAATATCAACATTTAGGTTTTTTTGTCCTACTAGTACTATAAACGTCCACTTGTGGGGCTACGCAAGCAAATTTTCCGAACGCTCTCAAAACGCTCTTACGCTGAAGAAAAACGCTCTACTAAAACGCGTTTTTGAACCTCCGCTTTCCATTCTCGCGAAGCAGGCCGGGCATGCGCAGTTTGGCACCCTCAGAGGGGAGCGGAAAATGAAAACGGTCTACTAAAACTCTCTAATAAGAACTGGAAGTCAACCGACCGACTAATACAGGCTTTACGTTAATGTAACACTTAACATTTAACATTTAACATGCAAGTTTTAACATGACCACTACCATAAAAAGCACACATGAAATGGCTGACAAAAGACTGATACTAGCAGACTGATGCCCAGTGTACCTGCGACCCACGCATCACAAATGATTCCACCAAGGCTTGGCATGCAATATGCACTGCCTAATTAAGTACATCTTACAGGGTGTCTACCAAATGACTTCTTTCAAAGTCCATGATTTTTCCAGGTTTTCCTTGACTATTTCGATAAACTTCTCTGGCTGTTCCTTCTTTCGAAAGGTGACATTTTGGGCAATGCTATTCAGCAGAGCCGCGGCGACACCTGATTGCCGGGCTTCGTTCCGCACCACCGTGCCACTTTTACTGGTCACTTTCCGTGATTTAGCCAACCTTTTAACAGTTTCCCTGATAATTCCCTGACCTTTCCAGGTGATGCAAAATTACCTGAGAATTTCAGGCTTGCCCAGGTTGGTAGACACCCTGATCTCAATTTCCTTCACGCTTCACATATGTGTCAAGCACAGACAACGTCAAAAACAAAAGGAAGTTGCATTGAAAGAGAGTATTAACAAAGATCAAAATCGGAACTTACACATTCCACAAGACGATAATAGGAAAAAAACAGACATGACCATCTAAAAAAGCAGTCACTACAATAGACCAGTAGAGGAGTAGAGTGCAATCTACTTGCTGCAAATAATCCCAACAAGTGGCTAGTATGCAGTCTGCACGGCCAAATAAAATCCAAATAAAATTAATTTTACCTTGCAGATATCTTATGAAATGCAACATAAAGTCTGAAACACATCACCAGAATGAAATTCTACCCACTGAACTTTTCAAGCTGTACAGACGCGAGAATGAAAGCGAACTTTATCCAATTTTCTATTTACGAAACGGACATGCCAGCACAATCGAATCCTGCAAAACATGTTTAAAAACCGTGCACGACATTCTGGAACGCAAAAACTAAAATCACCAACAATCTGTCATCTCGTGGAACTCGGAAGAACTTTGTTCCTGGCTTCTTGCGCGTTCTTCCATTGTTTGCACACCAGGCTACGCAACAGTAGCTGCCGTAGCCAAACATCCTGGCGGCATCAGCTGGGAAACGAAAATAGCACAAGTCAATTTAAAATTACGCGAATTTAGTGCCTTCATTTCATAGCAATTTGGAAAGCATAATTATTGAAGCGACAATAAAGGGCGGTAATAAAGAAAAGCCTTCACGGTATTGTCACACCCCATTTCTTTGTATTTTTCTCGTGAGCGCGCTTTGCTTAGGATGGCCTCGCCCTAAGCAAAGCGCGCATGAAGGCTGCCTGTACCCTGCTTCCTACCTGGCGCCAGGTACAACGCTTTCAACGCTGTCAAAGCTGCTGGCGCGAAAGCTACGCGCTCGCGCCAGCAACATTGACAGCGATGCAGATGAGATATTATATTGAGTATGCCTTGAGTGCCTTGACTGGCGCTCTCGCTGCACGAGCGCACGCGCGCACGTGCGCCCGTGCGCACGTGCCCAGGGCTTTATTCAGAGCAATTAGCTCGCGCTTTAGCCCGTGCGTTCAAGTATACTTCGCCTCACGTTAGTATGGACTAACGTTAGCTGCGCGTGCTAAAAGCGCGAGATAGTTGCTTCGAATGAAGCCTCGGCGGCTGCACGAGCGCTCGTTCAGCGAGTGCTCCAGTCAAGGCAGTCAAGGCTAGCCGCTCGCACTAGCACAGCATTCGAGGTTAGTCCACGCTAAGGTGAGACGACATTAGTATATAGCCAAAAGCAAGCAAAACACGGTGTCAGTAAAACGACTCACCTTTCAAACAACAGAAGAATGACAAGAAGCCTGCACGAGCCACTCAGGCGCAGCCCAACAGCCCAAACGACCTTTCGCTCGACGTGACCGGAAAGCCACCGTCCGCCGAGTCGACCACGGAGTCGACGGCCTCAAAGCCATCCACTGAGCCGCAGCCAAAGCCCCAGCTGTTCAAATTGTTTTTAAAAGAATTTGGAGCTGCTATTATATTTAAATGTTAGGTTATACAGTAGATTTCAGGATTAAAAGCGCTAAAAAACGAGGACCAGTAAAAGAGGACACACACACAGTAGAGCGCACTTGCAACTGAGGTTTAATGTGAATGAAACCTAAGAAGAAACATGTATGCCTTGTCACCAACCATGCATCCATGTCATGTAAAAACATTGTTCAATAATCTACATATAATCTCTACTTGTTCAATAATCTACATAGAGTAGAGTTATTTATCAAGGGTGAAAATATGATAAATGTCTAAATTAAGTGTGTGACAGCAGTGCCACTGAACGGTCGTCGTAGTCCCTAGCTCCTGGGCCACGAATCGGCTTGAGTGGCCACTCCACTGATCTCTATTGTAGTAGGCTGAATCGTGGATCGGGAGCCCGTCGGTGTCGCCACCGGCGGCCATTGCTTGACACCAGGCAATGCACGCAAGTCTATGGGAAAAACGCACAAAAGTAAGAATATTGAAGCATGTACACTGTGCTCAGAGGCGAGTATTTTATGGTGTGCGGCGATGCTTATGTCGGGCGTTTGGAGATCTAATCGGTATTTATCAAACGTTCAAACGCCGATTAAAAAAATCAAACGTACCAGAGCACCTACGGCTGAACTGGCAAGCTTGCTCTCGTAGTGGAGTAAACAAAGCAACTTGCCGTCAAGTAGACCGTCCTCGGGGAAGCCCAGAAGTTGATGAATGACAAAGAAGTTCCATCTCGACAGCGGCTTTCCGGGAGTGAGCGAATTCCGCGTAGCAAAGCCTTCGAGCTTGTCGTTTGCTAAACCCAACTCAACGAAACCGCCACCGACTCCGTGGTAACTCTAGGTAACTCTCGCCTCATTCAGCTGCATTACAGCGGAGTCACTCTCGACCAGAACATATTTATTTATAAGAACTGCGAGGGCTGTCAGTTTTAGTTTTTGTACGCAAGCTATTTTACGGGCTTATCGAAAAGCATCCAGAAAGTTTCAGTACCGACAATGGCTTAGAAACGGAGGAAATGGCGCTATTTCTCGCTCTTCCCATAGATTCTCATGCATTGGTTGGTGTCAATCAATGGCCCCCGGTGGCGACACTCGGCCCGAGCTGCCGAGGACGCGGTCCGCGATCCAGCCTACTATAATAGAGATCAGTGGGCCACTCTTTTCGTTTACTGTGTTACTCTATGGCGGTCCCACGGAGGCCATCTTGAACAAGCCATTAGTTCAACCACTAGATGGCGGCCCTCATCCCTGTCGCCTAAAGCCCCTTGATAAAGTCGTTTTTTACAAGTACCGCCAACCATTGTTGTGGAAACGCGCGAGACACGTGCCACGAGCGGGCGCTCCGCCGCCATTCGCTTCCAAGGGCCGCTCATTTCAGTGCTGGCCCGCCATTTGCTTCCAAGGGCCGCTCGAGACACGGGCCACGTGCGCTCGCGCATTTGACGCTACTTGCAAGACAAACGGAAACATATTGAGGGACTTTACTGTCGCCAGAAAACTGGATCGTGGCACTGATATTCCTTCTCTGCTCTTAATTCCTCCTCTCTGCTACTCGCCCGTGCACGTTCACGGCTCAGCGGGTGCTCTCGCTGACACATCTGCCAGCAAACATGCCTGTGATACCAGCAGTGCCCAGTTCACCCTGAAGCGGAGCCCAGCTAGCTTATCTACCCGAGCGATATTGCCAACTTGGGCAAATTTTGTTCTTTGACTTTGAGCTTTGTTCCGTTACAGTGTTCTAGAGGGTGTAGTGGCAAGAGCGGTGCCCGCTTACAATGAAGCGCGTGAAGACGGTTGATGTAGATACCGCGAGTGGCGCTGGAGTTCTGTGCCCTAGGAGAATTAATGGCACGTGTGCGATGAACGAAGAAGACGACGAGAGTGACGCGGCACGCTTCTCCGAAATGTAGCACCGTAGAACTACTTTCGCAGCTATTAAGCCTGCAGCCCAAGTGATAGCGTTGCTGAACGATGTGTCAGTACTGGGGGGGAGTCGATATTAATTAAATAATCTCCCTCAAAACACGGGAATATTTTAAGTAGAGGATAGCACACACTCTACAGGCATTAGTCCAAAGGCAGAACTACAATTTACTATAATTCGTTTCACCTTATGTTGTACCGCAGCGAAGGCTAGAAGCGCGAGCTCATAGCGTTGGCAGCTGCTCTTAATTCACGAGAGCTTGTGCCGCCGAGATGTGCACCAGAGCAAGGAGCTCGCACTTGTAGCCTTTCCTGTGGTACATAATAAGGTGAAACAGAGTATACAGAATAACAGTAGCAATTGTTTCGCACCGCGAAAAGCTCCAGTCAAACCATAGTAGTAAGCGGCGAACAGCGCTGATGATGGGGCCGACGGCGGCGCGCTGGCACAGAACAGCAGCGCCATGGTGTCGTCTACGCGCAAAATCTTCACAAAGCGGCCGCCGCTCTCGCCACTACAACCCCCTCTAGAACACTGTAGTTCCGTGCTGCAAGGTTGACAAAGCGATTTCGTTAGAGGCTCACGAGCCACTAGCTGTAGTTTTAATTATTCAAGAATTAAAAAGATATTCAATCAATCAGTGAAGAATGTTATTAAACGAAGAGCATATATAATACATGTTTTGTCAGCATTTCGTTAACAAAACAGCTTTCGCACGAAATAAGCGTTTAAATTCATCTTCGTTGCAAGTGAGAGGGCAGCGGGCATAACAGGACAATGCGGCAAATCAAGCAGAGCCAAAAACACAACGTCACAGAGCTCGACGTCTTTTAGGGCGTTTTCCGTCACCGGTTAAATCAAATGAGCGCCAACCATGCAGCATGGTCATGCGCTTTTAGTACGCGTGTTTGTGCTTGTGTACCTTGCAGTCTTGGATTGCATTTTGATTTATGATAAAACAAACAATAGTAGAATTTGCTTTTCAAGACGGGTGTTCCGAGGGGCGCTCTATATAACTCATCATTTTGATGATAGCTTCAATAAACGTCATTGCCAGTTATCTGACCTTATAAATAATCACCCCGTTATTGTTGAAATAGTGCGCCAAAGTCGAAGAATCCGCATGTTGAAGAAAAGAATAAAGCCGCATTTTTAGCCCCAGTGACTTAAACTTCAAAATTGTTCCGCGAATGCGTAGCAGATTTCGAAGTTTGTTTCTTTCTTTTTATAGTGTTTTTTAATATTTTGATTCATAATTAATTATAATGATAATTTGATGTTGAAAAAAATATACCAATGTCTTTCGTGTATCTTTGCATATTTTTTTCTTTAAATGCAACAGAAATGGAGAATGTTCTATTATAATATATGTTATATGCTGACATTATATGTAATTGAATGTGATCTCAATAATGTCGATGTGAATTATTTCTATTCGAAACTTTTGATGACGTTGATATTAATTATTGTGATTACTGTCTCGCGGGGAAGGAGCAACCAGCCACTCCGGAGCCCGGCACCCAAGTTTTTTTTTTTTTTTTTTTTATCACTTCCATTGAACTCAAGATAACCCACAGCATGCGCACTCGCAGGGATGGAAGTACGTGTCACCGCGGGGCACGCGAGTGGAAACTGTCGAGTCATCACTACATCGCCCCTTCTAAGTTTTTACAAGTGCTGACGTTCCGGTCGCCTAACTTGGCGGCCCGACTGAGTCATTCTTATTGACGTATTCTCCGCCGTCGACGTGTCCGTCGACGTTGATGTTGACGGGGGGTTCGTCAAGTTCGTCGGCACTGCTGTTGGTGCAGACACAGCTGCGATCGGCTGTTGTTGGCTCCCTGCACTCGGACTTGTTCTTGCCGTTGAGATACCGGATTGGCTGGAGCCGTAGTCTCGTTGGTCAAACCGCCAGGATCCGAGCGTCGGAGACCGCCAGAGACGCATCGAATGGTACCAGGTGCCGGCGGTTGCGTTGCAGGACGCCAGTCCCGGTCTCAACTACGTAGGAGCGCGGCCGCTTCGCTGGACTAGGGACTGTTGCTCGGCAACGCACGTCTTGCACTTAGGCGTCCTATCCTACGCACAGTGGGCGATGTTGGCGAGCGGCGTGACGGCGATTGAAGTCATTTCGCTGGCGTCTTCGGGCTTCCCCGTCTTTACTTCTGAAGTCCCGATGTAATGGCCACCCCGGCTGCAACGAACCTGGCATCTTCGGTACCTTTATCTGCCACCGTCGACCCATTAGCGGTTGTGACGGGCTGTAGCCGGTCACTCCAGGAGTGTCTCGATACAACAGGAGGGCCATGTGCAGCTCCCTTGACTTGTAGAACAACTCTTCCATGGTCTGCACCATACGCGCCGCTTCCCCATTCGGCTGTGGGAAGCGTGGGCTGCTCGTGGCGTGGTGCAAACCGTAACTCTGGGCGAACTCGGCGAACTCTATCGAAGAGAACTGTGGCCCATTGTCCGATACCAGCAGGTCAGGAATCCCATACCGAAAGAATGTGCTCTTGACTGCTGCGACGACGGACGTTGATATCGTCGAGGTCAGGCTGATGACCTCTGGGAAGCGGGAGTAATAGCTATGGACGAGCACGTAGTGTCTTCCCTTGAGCTCGAACAGATCCGTACCGACTCTTTGCAACGGACGACTGGGAGTCGGTGTACTGATGAGTGGCTCGGAGCGCTGTACAGTTGGTTGGGCGAACCGCTCGCAGGCTGTCACAAGTTGCTCTATTTCGCTCTTCAGAGTAGGCAACAAAACTTCGTCCTTTGCTCTTGCCTCGCAACGTCCGATGCCCTGATGGCCTTCATGTATCAGCTGCAGTATCTCGTGTCGCAGCAAGCGCGGAATAAAAATGCGGCGATCTTTCAGTAATGAGTCATCGCACACGGTGATTTTCATACGTTCCTTTAAGTACTCTCGTAGACGCACAGGAACTCTGGGCACATGTTCTTGCCAACCCTTTTCACAGAAGCGCTGCAAGCCCGAGCAGATGCAGTCTTCCGCTTGGTGCTTTCGTAGGGCTTCCAGGCGGGATGACACGAAATCAGCGGCTGCTGAAACCACTTCGCCGACGAAGAGTTTTATGAAGTCGACCTGATGTTGGCAGTGCTGATCCAGTTTCTGCACCGGGCCCTTGACAGGGTGTCCGCCGCAGCTAAAAGTTTGCCGTGGACATAAAGAACGGTGAACTGTTAGTCCATGAGGCGGGCGTAGTCGCTGAATTCTAGGTGGCATCAGATACAACTCCGCAGATCCCAAGAGTGTGACGAGAGGGCGGTGACACGTTTCGACTTAAAGGTCGGTGCCTCTCAAAAACTGATCGAGGCGCTCAACCGCCTACGTTGCGGCCAGGGCTTTTCCGACCTGGCTGTGGCGAGTTTCGGTGGTCGTGAGAGCCCTCGATACATGGGCCGCTCCCCGTCTCTCGCCAAAGGGCTGATCTTGAAGCATGAGGGCCCCGAGCCCCTAAAAACTTCCACCAGCTGAAACTACTATCGCCTAGGACGGGTCGTACTGGGCCAAGCACATGTGAGAGCTAAGCATGCTCTTTAGCTCCTCAAAGGCAGTTTGCTAGCTCTGTCCCCAGTACCAGGAGTTGCGCTGTTGCAGCAGTTCTCTAACTGGCGCCGTGACGTCTGAGAGGTGTGGGATGAAGCACCATACGTGGTTTTCCATTCCTAATAGTCTTCGTACCCCGCTGACGTCCAAGGGTGTTGGCAACGTCTGCAAGGCCTCGATCTTTTCGGGGATCCGGGCTGATTCCTCTCCCGCTGACCAACACGCCGAGAAACTTGACTTCTGAGGCAGCGAAACTGCACTTCTTATTGCTCAGTTTGACGCCTGCCTCGTCCAGCCTTTGCAGCACTTGCTGGGGTCGACGACCGTGCTCGACCTTTGATGCGCCGAAGACAAGAATGTTGTTGATCATGATCACAACTCCTTCTAGTCCCTCAAGAATGTGACTCATCTCTCGCTCGAAGTACTCTGGAGCATGCGGAAACAAAACCTTCCCATCGGGGTTATGAACGTCGTCAGCTCCTGACTTTCTTCAGAAAGCTTTACCTTGTGGAACCCTGCAGTGGCGTCCAGCTTCGGGAAAACCTTTGCTTGCCCGAGACGTCCGAAAATGTTCTCAGTCGGAGGTAAAATGTGACGCTCCCTCAGTACGACTTCGTTAAGGCGCGTAAGGTCTACGCAGATGCGGTAGCCTCCTCCTGTCTTTGGAACGACAACCACTGCAATGGCATCACTACGACATCCGGTGCGATTCTTCGGTCCAATGTGTGCGCGGCGCAGACGACATAAATTACATACACATCAATGATGATGGAAAGATGTTGCCGATGAACACAGACGATCCTGGAGGTTGAAGTGTGCCGCGAGACGCCGTCCCCCCCCCCCCCCCCCCCCCCTTTCAGTGCGAGCTCGAGAAAATAAAACATCAACAAATGCTCTTGCTTCGGGCACTTGATGCTGCTGTCGCCATCTCGTTGAACCTGATAAAAATAACTCTGTACTGTCAAGCTTATTTACACAAACACGCAAATGCTAGAATTTGTACTCTTCTCGCCATGGTTCCAAAAATAAGGCTGGAGATATCTCTTGTGTGTACTGCCATACGGTTTGCCAGTTTCTTCTTCTAAGTATAGTTAACTTTAAAATTGGCTGCGAAATGCACAAAAAAAAAATGCACTCAAGGCAGCCTAAAGGTGATATTTCTGGACTTTATTAAAATCTGCAGCGCTTCCAGTGGGAAATCTAAGGACGGTACGACCTTAATTCCGTCTGTATTATGAACCTTCAAAAGGATTACTCCCTTATGCATTCCTGAAAAACAAGGTTGTGTAACAAATTTGCTAATTAATTGACGAGCGGGTGAATTCCCTTCTTTTGATCTCTTGAACTTCATATCTTGTGCGGCTACCCGCTTAAAATCTAACCAGCACTAACACGCTGCAAGTAACACGTTATATGAGTTAATTTACGTTTAGCCTTCACAAGCTTACGACCTAACTACTTTTAGAAAGCTGGTGCTAATAAAAAAAATATTCGCCATTTTGTGTGCAAGCAATGGGCAATTTCATTATTAGTTTTAATGAAATGTGTAGAACAGCGACGTTTTGGTTCTGTTTTTTGTGTGTGCTTTTATTTGTTTTGTGACTACGGAGCATCAGATGAGCGACCGTGAAACGCATGCACAATGTACTGCCGCACTTCAACTTTCTCGGCAGAAGTTGCGCCTCCTGTCAGAAGATTATCTCGCTGGAAAACTCGAGAAGGGAAAATGCGCCAGAAAGAAATAAAGGAGACGAGCTTCTTTGTACTAACTTGGAGCCGAAAAATAAGTCACAGTGGGCACAAAAGCGATTTCTCCGGAGCTGAATCCAGTTCATCATATCTCAGTGGAGTCAACAAAAGCTAGCGTCCTTATTTGAATTATTTAGAATAACGTTTCGATACCCCCGATAGCAATATGATGCCTGCGGAAATGAGGCTGCGGAGTATAGGGTACCCTATCGGACTTATCTTTGCGAAATATTAAAGCTCTAAAATATAGAGGCTTGATCGTGTCATGTCTACGCACCCTTCGCACCTAAAACCATCAAACCGGGAATACAAGAAAGGATGAATTTCCGCTAGAGATATCATTATATCCCCATTGCGAATGATTTCAAGTCAAGACCCTCCAGCAGAAACTAAATGGGGTTGTTCGATTGTCCTCTCGTTCTTCAATATTGGCCTTTGTAGAACTGGTTGTTCTTCGCCTTTCTATTCACTTGGTTGTAGTAGAGCGTTTAACACTTAAGAGTGGGCAGGTTCTGTTATTTTTTCACTCCGCAATGCAATGTTTTTGGGAAGTTCTGTGTGGAAAAAACTGACATCAAGCTGCTCGACGAAAGTATCTTAGTATTCACATCTCAAAGAAATATCTCGCTTCCTTTCAGAATCTTCCCCTTGAACTGTCAGCTCTGACCGTTACACCAAGGATAGAAGTGCCCTCTTCGAACGAACTCAAGGTGAGAATGTTGTAGGAGCAACCTAATAAACAAACATAAAAAAACGGAAATGCTTTAAGGGTTGTTTAGTTAGAAAACACTTTTTAAGCTGGAGAACTTCCTGAAGCAGTTCAGTTCCACTTATTTCCGACGTATGATTCTGTGTTTTGGGGGTTTATTTCTTCTTTTATTTTCGGTCATTTTTTTCGTGGTTTATTTTTTCCGTAGTTTAAAGGTCTTGGGGAATAACATGAATGTGACAAAACTGAGGTTTTATTAAATTCTTGTAACTTACTAGGACAACGCAAATCGTAAAGAGCATTTTTCTCGGTCTATTTTGAGTGTTGGTCACAGCAATATGGTTTATCGAGCTCAAGTTTGTGTTATTCATTGTTGTAACCTCGATCTATAATAATCGCCTCCCGGTAGGTCTGCGCATCGAATGTCACCCAGGGAGCGACACAACACAAAGTGAAGGCAGCGAATGAGTTTACTGTACTTCCCGGTTGCCCGTCCTCGAGAGACGGCACTCCGGGCCTGCCGACCCTGGGTGTTACCCGTCGTTCAGAGCTCACAGTCGGAGTCCGTGTTCAGGCCTGCGAATCGTCCTTCCCACGCCAGCGCTGCGTAGGCTAGCTCTTCCGGGCTATCACAGCTCGAGTCTCGATGCGGAACAACTCCGGGGTCGTCATGGGCCAGACCAGCCAGAACGTATCCAGGCGGTTCGTCAGGCCGAACAAGCGTCAGCCACCCTGAGAACTTGGGAAAACGCATGAGCCCGTGTTTCCTCCCGGTGGACTTCCTGGGTGACGCCGTCTATGGCCGTTTTTTCTAAGAAGCCATTCTGCGCAGAACAAAGTGTTAGAACAATACACACGAAGAAATACTTTGCCGCAGATTGTGGCAGTGGCCATAGCCTACACTACAAAATTGCTTGTCGACGGGTTCGTGTACTGTGTGGCTAACTCGGTGAGTTTTGCATTCCGGAGCTCGCCCTGGGTCGCCAGGAATAGAAAAATTTCCTGTGTCCTTCCGCAACCTCATGTTAATCATCTTCTCTATCGCGACGGTAGTATACCTTCAAGTCAGCGATGTGAACTGGGCTAGACTCCCCGTTTGTATATCTCCGAGTAAGCCTAGAAGAAGACACAACGCTCGCGCTTTTACCACGTTCGGGCCCTCTTACATCGGAGTAAACGATGTGGCAAAAACCACTAGCTGCATTGCTCGGAGCGTGAGTTTCCGTCAGGACAGGTAACAATGGTGTAAACCTAGTCCATCTGTTGCACAAGCGCAGGGATCCAAAGCCTGCAGCGGTATGGGCATATACCATACACGCGTTCCTCAACGGCCACGTACACCGTGTGCGTCCCGTCCCTTCCCCGTGTCCCGTCCCGTCCCTTCCCTTCCCAGCGTCCCGTCCCTTCCCCGTGCACACAAGCTCTAGAAACCCATCGGCCCTCGAAGAGGGCGCCAGCTCAGCGAGCAAGCCCGCTTGAACCGTTCGCGCCTCACGGCAACCTGGACAGTACAAGCCCATTTAAATGTCTACCCCCTCATCCCTGGCAAGGTAGTGACACGACATAACGTATTAAAAGTCTTGCAGTCAGTGCCACCACCGGCCAGAGTGAAGTAGAAAAAGCATCCTATGAATCGCCTCCTTAGCATTCTAGGAACCACCCCCTGAAGGGAGAGTCGTTCCTCTGCCCGTCGTTGATTGTTAGGATGACGCGAAGCAACAAGCGGTCTCGGTTCGGCAGATACTTGTCGTAGTTCTCCTTAACGCGCCTGCCAGCGTTCCCGGTGTCAACTGCTATCCCCGCATTTTTTCCGACACCCCCCTAACAATCTTGTCCGCCAGCGTTCCCGGTGTCAACTGCTGTTGCAGCAATTTTTCTGACACCCGCTGACAATCTTGACAGCCACAGTTCCCGGTGTGAACTGCTATTCCCGCAATTGCTTCGTCACCCGCTAACAAACTGGACCGCCAGCGTTCCCGGTGAGACTACTGCTCCGGCAATTTTTCCGACACCCGCTGACAGAAATTTATCTGTATCTTGGGCCTCGACAAGCCCTTACTTGCTCATCGCATCACCCCAAGCCTAAATCCTAAATCTGTCTTCTCGTATTAAATCTTAAATCCTAATAAAAACAAACCCTAAATCTGCAACGAGTCCTCGCTTTTTCCCCTCCAACTAGTCGTCATCCTGCCTTCTAGCTACATGCGGTGCCTCTCATCTGCCTCCGAAGACGACTTACTTACATCTTACCCGCACTCCTCGTAACCCCCGGTTGCATCATCTCCTCCCAACCGCTGTTCTGGCGTGCTCGAGAGAGTGCGTCTTCAATCTCGCCTTTCGAATCCTTCCGGTACTCGATTCGAGGAGACACCTGAGACAAGTCGCCGAAATTCACACAGACGTTGTCTCAACGGGCGTCGCTAGCGTTAAAGAACAACATGCTCAACAAATCCGTGGGACTCCCTGGGGACGAACGGAAGCAGGGGCACACCCACTGGGCTCCACGTTGGGCGCAAGCTATGGCGGTCGCTCAATAATACTGCCGCCCAATCGGTCTCCGCCTGGTTCGCTCTCCCAAGAAGTCATACGTTATAGAAGGTGTGAAAAACAAAACAAAAAGACACTTTACTGCTCCTTGCTCCTGGCGTTCGACTCCACAATTCTCCCTGATGCTTGACCGAGTTTTCGTGACTGGCTTGGTCTTGTGTTGGGCCGAGTCGTTGGAGCTTGCTCCGTTCAGGCCGTTCTTGATCGCTCCTCGTCTCGCACTTCTCGCGCGCCAGTCTCGAGCGCCGGTCGGCCGCCCATCACGTGCCCATCACGTGCCCTCCCCTCCACCCCCCCCCCCCCCCCCCCCCCCGCGCCGTCTTCGTCCTCGGCTTCTCACAAGTTAAACAAAACAAGCCACGTGTAAGGGATTCTCGAACCTTCAGGTAGCATAGGGTTACCCAATACTTAAAAAAACGTCCCGATACTTATTCCAGAAAGAAAGCAGATACGGAATGTGACTTCCTGAAACGAAGACGCATCGCAGTAAATTCAGTGAGAGCTCGGTTTTTTCCACCAAATAAAGAATGTTGTAGATAAAGTATTTGTTCCTGGGAGCTCTTTTTTTCCCTTATGGAAGGACAGTTCCAGATCAGTATTTTTCGGTTCCTTTCGATTTTGATCAAATAAACTTGGGGATTACTTTTTGGTTATCATAGACCTTTCCAATAATCGCCTTGTGGACATGGCTATATTTGTCTAGTGGTCTGTGGAAGGCGTTCTGAGCATGTGCAACAGCTCTCTTCTACGAAATATAAGACTCAGCGCATGCCTAGACAGCCGAGTAACACAGCATGGCTTGCCTCGGTGGTAAGCGCTGGAAAAGTCTACAGTTTTAACACGTCTTTTGTTTACAAAACCAACCGTCTATTGGCTCTCAAATGACTTCCGGTCTCTCGGTTAGTCAGGACTTCCGAGCTTGTAGACATCAAAATTTCTGGCACAAGGAAGCTTTACGGAAATTGCGAAGCAGGGGACTTAGCGCGGTCCTTCTGCTGTGCTATTCAATATATAAGAAAGTTTTGTTGTACTATAGGAGGGTTACAAAATCTCCAACAGATATGTCGCTAACTTATCATTTAGCTAACCGCCTGCAGAACTGGTGATAAAATATTCCATGAACGTTGCAACAATCCGTGCTCCGGTGGGGGTTGTTTGTCATTTCCTATGACCGGAAGCTCGCTGGGACGTAAAATGTAACAGCATCTCTTTCCTGCGCTTTAGAAAAAAGGCTATATAAACCCAAAACACAGAACCCTACATATGACGAATACTTTCCCAAATAAACAAACGTGGCAAGTTGGATCCTCGCTAGATCAAGTTTGAATGGTTTAACAAGATGTGTTCTTTTAACATTAACATTTCTAGGGTTTAGAACCTGTCATGATGGCAAATAGATACTAATAGTTTTAGTTATGCAAGGCTTCCCTGACTTACTCGCATGTTCAGGACCCAGAAGGCTGCAAAAAAAGAACATACTGAGGTCAGAGCCAACAGCACATGAAAAATATGTATTTTCCTTCAAGGTAGGTACATAATTACCAATGTGTTGCACTTGCAGGGTATAATTTTATAAATAGAGGACCCCGTATGCGAAATTTCAATATACTTATACTTCCGATTGCAAAAAAAAAAAAAATAAAATAAAATAGGAGGCGATTTCCTTTCCAGCGTTTGCTCTGCTGAAGCGGAAAGTAGCGAAGTGATATTTCCCGGAACTATTAAACTGTCGCCGACATTTTCTTTTTGTTATTGCGGTAACGATCTGTTTTTTTTTCTTTTTTTTTGTTTTTTTTTACGCATTTGCGGCTGTAGAAAGAATATTCAATTATTTTGTTTAAAAGTGCGCAACGCGACAATTCAGTCTCTCCCCTATTTATTGTAGCATGGCTGGGGAATATAATTATGCGTCAGACAGTTTTCAAGTGAAACGAAATTGAGACATTGTGATCCGCGTTTTGAAGTTTTAATGTCTGTTTAGACTAAAGTGTCTTGTCCGAAATAACGACGCCACGATAACAACATTATGAATCCAGCATAAAATACACCTCTGCCATCCTTTTTCCACACGTCTTTCTTGCACTAACCGGGTTACGCATGCAGAGTAGGAATAGTGAGCAGGTCCCACCTCAGGCCTTGTTTAGATATTTGCGTCGGTTTAGTTCAGAGCGACCTAAAACACAGCAGTGACGAAGTCACCGCGACAACTCTTCGACACACAGAATGAGGCAAGGAGTGCAGGAGGTGGCCTAAGGTGGCCTCATGAAGTAATCATGAGTCACAGTCGTCCCGGTGTCCTGGTCGTTGCTGCCGTTTTGGTATCCATGAACGCAAGCAACGCAAATATGCGGAGCATCGTTTAGGCCTAAAAAAATCGATAACATCATCATCATCTTAAGGCTGGTTTTGGCTGGTTCACACATTTGAGTCGGTGGGGATTACAGCGACCAAGATGACACCAACGACCGGAGCACCGCGACAACGCTACGCATAATTGGTTTAAAGACATACATCTTGTATTGTTTTCGACGTTTTATAAGGGAACGGCGGTTCGATTGACGTTTTCGTCAGTGTCGTTTCGGTTGCACTGAAAGCAACCAACGCAACTGTCGAAACCAGACTTCACTCCCACGAGAGTCTGGGGCACCTCGTCGCCAACGTTCTTTCATTTACGATCCCCCGCAGCGGCTCACCGAGGAACAGGCCTTCCTGCGAATCTACCAGCTGCTCGTGGCCTACTCTTCCTTCGCCCAGCACACAGCCAACACGAGCCTAGCCCCTGGCTGTGGCCGCCCTTCCAAGAGGACCGGGGCCGCTCTACTCGGCGCCGCTCAGCGCAACGCTGACCAACTCCAAGAGCTCCGCTGCGACGTCCGACTCAGCAGCGGCGCCCACGGCAGCAAGGCACAGTTTGAGGTGGCGGACGCCAGCGCCCAGGGCCTCTTGCTGGACACGTACGCGGACTGTAGCAAGCGCCTCCTGGAGGACTACCGCGTTGCTCTCGGCATTCAGAAGCTTCTGCACAGCGTGCGCGGCTACCTGGTCCACCTGGTGAGGCTCAAGAGTCCCTTCCAGGTAGGTTGACGCCGCGGGAAAGTGCACACTCCAGAAATTACAAGAATAGTCGCTAACATCTAAAGACACGCAAGGCTCATTATATTGATGTTCATGCCTGGATGTTCATGCCTGCCAATGCCGCACACTCATTGGCTGTGGAGACATAATGTGATGCTGGAGGTTCGCCAAGCCTCCAGTGATTTCGGTCAAGATAAGGGAGTGAAAGAAAACCGGAAGATGTTGAATTGTTTAGGAGCATTCTTAGAAATATAATGATACCTCCAACAAAACGCAGTTTTTAGGTTTTTTTGCGTTTACAGCTATCAGTATACAACTTTCGCGCAGATACGTGTTTGCAGGAGATTTTCTAATATTTGTGATGGTGGCATGCTTCGGCTAGCAGCTTTTGTGGCCAATTGTTTAAAAAACGATTGAAGAAAAAAACTCTTGTAATCCAAAAGAAGAAGCAAAATGCGCTTAAGTTCTAATAAATGGCAGGAGAGCTTTTTCTTCTGCCTCGTTAAGCTCCCCCCCCCCCCCCCGTTTTTTGACGATTTTGGATAGCAAAGCTTTTCTTTCTTCCTCGCTAACCCCCCCCCCCCCCCCTCCCCACCTTCCCCGTTTTTGACAATTTTGGATATCCTGCTTTCAGGGTGCAGAAGTCGCCGAACTTTCATCTGCGGTGGAAGCATTGGAGCCAGCAGCCTATTAGATGGGTAACGACTTCTGCGAACAAGGTTCAAGTGCCCTACTCCATTCCGATTTCTAGGGTCACGAACCATTAAATGCTTCTTACGTCTCATAACACCTGCCTAGAGGAGGAAAGCTCAGCAAGCGCTCTCCGCGGCTCCAATAAAATCCAATAAAGAGAAGTAGTCTGCGTTCCTACCTTCCTCACATGTTTTCGTGGGTGGGAGCTTCTACGTTTTTCTGCGCCTCTGTGTCGGTTCGCGCTTTAAGTGCTCCAGTGTAATTTGTGACAAGCACAGATTTTAAATGTGAAAAAGATCATTTTCCATCTCTCATAAGTAAATTGTATAGGGCATTGTTTCGATAATATCAGTTTAAGTCTTTAAGCTATATTTAAATTCCCTCATGAGCACACCTTTAGTTATCTCTGACCGATTCAGACTTTGTTATTTGATGGACAAACACCATTCAATAATCGGACAAAGTCCCAGTTGGTTTGGCTTTTGTCTTTGTCATACTCTAGTACTATGTTTCGTTTTTCTTTCAACCACGTAAACCCTTTTTTTTTAATTTAAAGGATGAAGTTAATGTAACTTTGTTAATAATAATTGAGAGTATAATGTCACATAACGCATAATTTAACAACGTAGAATGAACGACAACCACTGTTCATGTAGCTTCGTCGATACGACGACGAAAAGAGCTGGCCGCATAATTCAGGTTACTGATGTCGTCGTTGAAATATGCCGCACCAGAGTACTGTGATTCGTAACTGTCAGGGAGTGTTTAGTCATTTGAACAGGTCTGGACCTGTCATCATGACCGCTGTGGTGCTGCACTTGCAGGGGTGGCAGTGTGGGGGAAAGGGGGGGACGGTCATGGGGGTGAGGAGGGAAGCTGTTTGACTGCGCCTATGCTTTGGCGAACCTTCCCAAACAAAAGAATGACTAAAGCACGAGCAAGCCCGCAGCCCTATCGTTGTTACTGAAAGAAGGTAGGTAATGCAGAGATGACTTGCAGTTTATTTTTTTTTTACTTAAGCCGTTTTTTATATTCATTACCGCCGAGACTCGTCCATCTGTCGCTTATGTTTGGATGTGAGTACAAAGGTTTAACAATTTCGAAAGAAGGGACAAATACTGCAATGAATTAGTTAATAAATCTTATTTTGGAAAAGGATGACGTCGCGGCCAGTTCGGGGTAGAGGTGGTTGTGGTTTAAGGAGCTTAGCAGTCGTTACATACGCAGGTACATTCCGCTTGCCTGAGCGAAGTCCCAAAGGGACGTAAAGATTGTCTTAGCTTCCGCTTTTGGTGAGTAAATTCACTCTGCAGTTAAGTTCTTTTGTGTTTATATCTGTCCTGTTGGAGTCCGGCCTGTGCCGAATTAGGTGTTGTATACTGGGTCTAGATCCATTTGTATACTTGGGGCAAGTCGTTGCGGAATTACAGATGTTATAAGGGCACCACCAGCTTATTGATCTTCCAACCCTGGTCTACCCTTCTTGAGGACGAATACTTTCCACTTGTAAACAGACTTGTACATAATCCGTTACAAGTAACGAAATTACTTGTAATCCTTTACATTTATCAGTAATTTAGTAACGGAATAATTACATATTTATAGAGTAATTTTAAAGTAATTCCCTTACATTTTTTACGCAACGGATTCCTTGTAATCCGGTACGTACTTTTTCAGGACCGAACAACCCCCGCTCTCCCCCCCCCCCCCCCCCCGTTCTAAAGAAAGGGTTGTTTTTATTTTGGCAAAGTCGAGCGTAGTGACACTGTCACGCACGCGAATGGACCAGCGCAAACAAAGGGAGGCGTGGCACTCGTTAGTTCTGCAAAGCCTTTTTTTTTGCAACACCAAGCCCCTGAATCTATTTTTTAGACCCTAACAAGAAATCCAAATAAACATTTCTAATAAAACAAAAAAGGGGGGAGCAAGTTTTATCTGTTTTTTTTTTTTAGTCGCTTTGTTTTTTTCTTTGCGATCGAAGACGGGGAGAGGAGGACACCAAGTGATTGTGTGCCTCTTCGAGAAGCTCGAGGCGGTAAGGGCACAGACAAGAATTTACAATGTCCTCGGTTATAGTGACTGCGAACATTTTCATGTCATGACACGAGAAAACGCTCCGTCTACCCTAAACTCCACAAAAAGAGATGTGATAATATGTGAAGGTGTTATTGCCACACCATCCTCGTTCGTTGCTGCACACTTATCACCTTCTCTAAGGAAATAAGATGTATCTTTTTCGGCATCTTTCACATTATTTGACCCTGTTTTAAAAGCTACTTACTTCTTTGTAGTCCAACTTCTAGGGTTGGCCCACTTTATTCGTGAATTCCAGCCAGGTTATCTCCCTCCCAGTCACCCTTTTTGTGAGTCCGCTTTTTGCGAGCACTTGGAAAATGGTGATAGTCTTCCTTTCTTCTTCTCCCTGTTTTGCCCGGCAGGACGCATCTTATCTCAAGCAGATATTTTTACAAATAAAAAATAATGGTGGCTGACGTAGACTCAATATTCTGGGCTTGAGCAGAGAGTAAAACTCTTGAGTGGGGCCTTAGCGCGGCTTCCTTAGTACTCTGCCCTTCGCTGCCCGTGGCATCAGCGGACGTCTATCTGGAGAACACCGGAGTAAACTGCAGTCGGTTCGTGCTCCGTGCGTTTTTGAACGGCACCAAGAAAGGTACACACGGCAAACGTGCGTTTACATTTCCCTCTTTTAACCGAAGTTCTAATTAATTGTTGTCATGAGTGTTTCTTTTATTAATAATATTTATATACTGGAAACTTTTTTTTTATTCACGAACGTCTCAGCCGAGACTCGACCTGTTCAGAACCAAAGGAAGAAGAATATCGAGCTAAACCTTATTTATTATTTAATTATCCCCTTACTGTTACAACTATGTTTTTACTACTGTCTGGCAATATATGTCGGTATAGTAAGATGGTTGGCGGTACTTGTAAAATACGCCTATATCAAGGGGCTTGAGCAGGGACCCTGGGTTCTGTCGGCCATCTGCATCCTACCGTCGTGCGATCGTGTATCGCATATACTGCGTGATGAACGTTACAGGTTCCGAGCCAACAGTTGTACTGTAGTTTAATAATCTACAACGGGTAACAATTTAGCCGTACAAAACTCTTGCGCACTAAAAAACTAACGACTAATTTTGAATGCACCGTTACAATGCATTTTTAATGCGTGTTCTCGTGTTCGCGTTACTTTTTTTGAGCCCAGCCAACTCTACTAAAGCACTCACTTGGGAAACTGCCGTAGAGACTGCTCTGAAAAAGTGGCCCCAATCTGTCCACCAGAACCGAGCTAATGGCGAACACAACGCCGCCATTTTTCCCGCAGCGGCCACTCGAGGAACTGCACATTACTTCTATTTTGGCTTTGATGGGCCATTTCGGCGCCGAAACAGATACAGCGGAAGAGGTTACAGGGGTGCCACCCCCGCCTCCCCAGCGGACGCGCCGCAAATTAGTATCGAAGTTAAAATGCACCTAGGTCGGGACGCGCTCCCTGAAAGGACTGCTGAAGCATGGTTGTATAAAAACAATATTAATTGTTCCGCAAAACCTTGCAAATTAAAGATTATAAAAACATCACGCGCCCTTCTTTTTGTACTAAACTCCAAAAAGTTTAATAAAAAAATTGAGTATTTTTTGTTTGTTTTTACGCAAAAACATGCTTTGTAAAAGCTCAAGGTGACCACAGTACAGACAAATGATAAAGAGTGGCGCTGTTTTCGTATTTAGCTCAGTCTTGGTGGACGCCAGCGGCCCAGGTTTCGATGGTGAGTTTCCCAACTGAGTGTTATAGTACCGTTGAGCCCAGCTCTTAGGCGCCCGTTTCCTGCTTGAAGCGGCGTCGCCGTCACCTCCGGCCTAACCGGGCGGTGCATTATGAGAAATGTCCCATAATGGCGATGGGCGGCACTCGTAACGTAACACGTGAAGTCACGAGGGTCACGCGCGGTGCATTATGGGACACTCTCCATGATGCAACAATCGGGGAGGAGGAGGAGAAGGGGGAAGAGGGGAGGGGGAGGAGATAGAAGGAGGAAGAGGGATGAGGGAGGAAGAGGAGGAGAAGGGATGAGGGGAGGAGATCGAGGAGAAGGAAGAGGGGGAGAATGGGAGGAGGAGTAGCAGGGAGAATGAGGGGGTGAGGAGGAGGGAGGAGGGGTATAATCTCACCTTAGTATCCTTCTCTTTTCCTTCTCAAGTGCTGCGCTCTAATTCGGCATTACAAGGTGTTGTACACGTCTTTTTTTTTGTCTACAACTTTGATTATGCGCGACTCTTACTTATGATGAAACAGACTATCGAACTTCTGGTAAAATATTATGTAACTAAGAAAATGGCACATAAACGCAGAAGACAGAAAAACATAGACGCACTTAATGAAAAAGAAATGAAAGAATATAATTGAATATAATTGTGTTTTAAAAGGTGGGAGTGCACCAAATGCAATAAAAGCGAGCTCCATGCTTAGAACGGTGCGCTCGTTCACTGGAAGAGTAGTTCAGGGCAGCACGTTCGCGCTTGCATGTTCCGGCCGCTTCGCTTGCACGATAAAATCGAATACTTTACTGGTAATGTATTTAGTGAAGCAAAGCTTACTTTCTGCATATGTGCAGAGCCCTCAGTGTTTATGTTATTACACCCTATAGTCGGCGACAGGTCAAGAACGCGGCGGAAGCTCCTCCCACTTCTTTCCGCCTCGACAACCCTATTGGAAAGACCAGTTCAAATTGGTACCAGTTTTAAAGTTGGTTGTAGCTCCAGTTTGACCAGTTTCATAATGGTTGAACTGTTCAAGGTGGTTCGAACTGGTCACACTGGGTGACTGGTCATGGTGGTTGAACTAGTCATACTGGTTCGACAAAACCAATATTTTCATTGGTTCACGCAACCACTGCGCTTTGGAAGCCTTATTATACACTAATGTAGACGCAATACGCCTACTACAAGCATCAGCTGAACAAACATTGAGCGCATTCACATACACGGCACATACAAACATCAATACAACAGCACACTACCCCGATCACTACTTCCGAGCTCTGCGTTTCCGTCTTTTATACTGGTCGTTCTGAAAGTACGGAATTTTAGAGCGCAGCTCTTAGGGGCCCGTTCCCGGCTTGAGAGGCGTCGGCGTCGGCGTCGGCGTAACCAAGGTCACCCCAAGGTCACGCGACCCCCAAGGTTACCCCAAGGTCACGCGACCCTCAAGGTCACCCCAAGGTCGCGTGACCCCCAGAGGTCACGTGACCCCACCCCCAGGGTCACGTGACCCCCAAGGTCACGTGACACCCAAAGTCACGTGCCCCCCGAGGTCACGTGACACCCAAAGTCACATGACCCCCCTCCGAGGTCACGTGAACCCCCTCCGAGGTCACGTGACCCCCTGAAGTCACGTGACACCCCCGAGGTCACGTGACCACCCCCCAGGGTCACGTGACCCCCCCCGCCGAGGTCACGTGACGTCCCCGATGACGTCATCGTTACTGATGATGTCACCGGCATCCGCATCGTCATCGTCATCATCACTGAGGACGTCACCTGAGACGTCACTGATGACGTCACCGGCATCCGCATCGTCATCGTCACTGATGACGTCATCAGTGACGTCACTGGTGACATCATCGGCATCGTCACGCGACCCCCAAGGTCACGTGCCCCCAAGGTCACGTGACCCCCCAAGGTCACGTTACTCCCCCAGGTCACTTCACCCCCCCCCCCAATACCCTTCCCTCCTCCTCCTCAAGAGCTGCGCTCTAATTCGGTGTTACAGGGCGTTGTAAACGGCTTTCACTTTTTTTCGGTGCCCGCCTAAGCAATAAAAAATATTCCCAGCGCGTTGATATTTTCCCAGCAATGTCATACCTCTGAGAGTATTTTTAACGGCTCAGGGGATGAATCTCTTAGTAAAAAGTAAACGCTCGACAATGCCGTAAATATTTGGAAGCCAATAAATAAAAAAGCCAATTCGCACACCCCTAGAAACAAAATGAGAAAGAGGGGTCAAACTGGCACCAGTTTGGTCAATCTGGTTACCAATTGGAACAATTCGGTGTCTGGTGACCAGTTTGGCCAATCTGCTGACCAGTTCGGCCAATCTGGTGACCAGTTTGGGCAACCTGGTTACCAGTCAGGCCAATCTGGTGACCAGTTGGACGGAAATTTAGTGACCAGTTAGATGAATATGGTTACCAGTTAGACCAGTCCGGCTACCGGTTGCACCAGTTTGATTTCATGTTAGACCAGTCTGACCAGTCCAAATACCAGTCTGACCAGCTAGATTTTTAACTGGTCTTTCCAATAGGGAGGGCGAACGGCGGAGAGGAGACGGCCTCCTCTCCGCCGTTCACACTGCTAGAGTGAAAAGAGGTGGGTGGAGCTTCCACTTTGTTCTCCTGTCCCCGACTATACTTTATCATCATTGTTTTCGTCTCCCGCTGTGATTGAGCTCGTGCTCTTTTGTGTACTACATGCGTTAGAGACCAAGGTAACCGGGAGCATTCTATTTCGCGGATTGTAAAAAAAAACCTATGCTACTTTTCATGTGTGCCACAATCAATCCAATATATTTTAAACTTCACGTGGGGCTATTTGCGTGAGTAAACAATGTTGTTTGTCAAAAACAATTGCGATTGTATGAAATCACGAGGGAAAATCTCGTTCTAAGCACGCAATCGTTGGCACGCAGTGAATATCCATAATCGGCGCCGAGACGATTGGTAGCTGTCAGCAGGTGGACTTTTCATATCAACCCAGAGTTAAAATGTTTCCTTCTTTCTGTTGTAAGCAATCAGATGACAACTTACATCAAATCTGAGGGTAATAAAATACTATGAACATACAAACATAACGACCTGAGCAGTATACAGGGTGTCACAAAAGAAAATTTACACGGTCTTTTTTACCGCAAAAATAAACTAGGCATCGCCGAACGCTCATTCTCCGTCCAAAGGTAGAGCTAGAGGTCACAACCAGGTGCCAAAGTTTCAGCCCGATCCGATATCTTAATCCAAAGTTATAAGTGATTTTCTGAAAAGTTCAATGAAAAAATGGAGCCCATTTTTGCCTGTTTTCGGTTCCTGGTGCCATAGAGCCCCATGTGTTTGAAAACTCCGTCGGCCGCCATTTTCCCATTGAAAAGTTCAGAAAATAATTTATAACTCCTGATTGAGTTATCAGATCGGGCTGAAACTTTGGCATCTGGTTGTGACCTCTAGAGCTACCTTGGGGCGGAGAATGGGCGTTCGGCGATGCCTAGTTTATTTTTGCGGTAAAAAAGACCGTGTAAATTTTCTTTTGTGACACCCTGTATGAGTTCAACCTTTAGTTTTCGATGCACCCTTAACTTCCACTACGATCAACGCTAGTGTAAAATGTAGCGCTGTTTCAGCCTTAATCAGCGTACCATGAGCGTGCTTCAACTAAACAAGGTCAAACTCTACCCGTTTCCACCTTTTTTCATTTTTGCACACCACTTCTTGCGCGCATATATCAACAAACTAAGACTGGTACATTGCTGAAACTTTGTGCAAAAGCTATCCAAACTCCCAGAATCTTTGCCTCGCCAGTTACTGGATTTATTCCTGAAGTCGTATTAAAATTAATACGTATCATTTATTGTTGCAAGTTATTTTTAACCTTGGCATTTTTTGGTATGACTCCCGCATCAGTCCTACTATGGGTTTACCTAACTCAATATGGCCGCGAGCGCAGCTGACCAAGAAGCCAGGTTTTGACTCCTGTCCACGGAGGCGCATATTTGTAAACTCGAAAGTAATGTTCTTCTAAATTCGAGAACCGTCTTGCTTGTTCGAGGTCAGAATGTTCTACACGATGAAATTTCTACGCCGATTATTCCAGAAGCCCACACGTGTACACTAGGGGCTCCGCGTGGAGAAATGCACTCAGTTTCGCCCCAGCGTTCGACTCTGCTGTCTCGCCGACTTCGACGCTCGAGACGCTTTGTTATTATCTTCTATTCCCTTTTTGTTTAGGGCACAAGTTCGCCCCGTTTCGCGGTTTTGGTCAAAAGAAAACCGGGAGCAACCTAAATAACACACCTGACCACCCAAAAAATAGTTCATTTGTTTCGATATCTGAGGTATTTAATTCCTCTGGCTAGAATTTCGGAAACCCAAGTTTATCACGTCATCACGTGTTCTTGGAAATCCACAAAGACCCAAACACATGCACGTCAAAAGGGCTGGCCCTTTATATATATCTGATCACATTGAAGTATGTGTAATTGGCCTCCGAAATTCCCGCAAAATGCTAATAACGCACTACATTTTTTTTTTTTTGAACGCGTCGGTTGTTTTGTTGTGCATGTGTCTTGCCATTTGGCTGGGGACGATTTTCGCGTTTTGTTCTGACCACATTTGCTGGAGACGGGAGCTCGGAGCGTAGGTAGAGTGTATTAAACTCTCTAGCGTAGGCAACTGGCCACCTTGCACAACAACTGGCGCAGCCGTGCGCATTTTAAAGAAAGCTCGTGCAGAGAAAAACAAGCGAAGGACCAGGGTTGACAAAGTCAGGATATACAAAATACCCCACTGTATCGAAGCGCCACCACGCACGATTTATCGCCTTGATGTACAGGCCTGGAAGGCGATCCCACCGCCATCTGCTGGTTGCACCATAATTGCCGTGATACTGATTGCAGGTGTATAATATGCTTTCGGAAAACACAGAATATGAAACTAAAGCCCCTTGATAAAAGCGTTTTTTACAAGTACCGCCAACCATTGTTGTGAAAGCGCGCGAGACACGTGCCATGAGCGGGTGCTCCGCCGCCATTCGCTTCCAAGGCCGGCTCAGTTCAGTGCTGCGCCGCCATTTGCTTCCAAGGGCCGCTCGAGACATAGGCCTCGTGCACTCGCGCATTTGACGCTACTTGCAAGACAAACGCAAACACATCGAGGGGCTTTATATGAAACGTGTTAGCAGAGCCACATTACGTGGTGTGCGTGTTTATAATATCTCTGTAATATATATATATATATATATATATATATATATATATATGGGTGATTGCGTCTCAACTCAGGCACGGATTTATGGCCGAATTTTCAGTTTTGACGAAAAAAATATATGTTTTGGGGCAATTCTTATAATAAAAGAAGACGCAAACGGTTATTTCGTCGGATTTTTTGTTCTCAAGTTATGGACCGTTGAAGCGGTCAAGGTGGAAATTGATGTTTTTCCAGCCTATCGGAGGTGTCATATTTCACTCCATCCCTTTTCCCTACTTTTTGCGCTACATCAATATAACTTTTTGGGAACACTCTAGACATAGGCTTTTTCATGCTAATTAAGTGTCTAGGTCATAACATTCTTAATGATTTTTTTTTATTTGTCAAACCATCTCTCTGTGACGATATTTGACGAAGTTCAGCAAGCTGTGCTGTGTGACCTAATCAACATATTTTTACTATCTTTATATAACCGTAAAGCACCAATTATGCTCTTTCTTTTGAGAATAATTTCAATATGTTTCCACAAGTATATATTGCGCTGCATGTGCCTGAAGAACGAATATTTCGAAAAACTAGCAAGTTTGGAGTCGATATTCTAAAAAAACCCACTTTTTATTTTTTTCATTTTTTATTCACAGTTAGTTAATATACTAGTCTATCAGAAACTACACACAGAAATTGTAATATATTGTTTGTATGGCCGCTATTAAGACTCGAATCTCGTGCTATGAGCGTTTTGAACGGGACTTCGCACAGGCGCTTTGCTGAGCAGAATTTTGGCCAATGTAAAGTTTTCTATTTAATGTTAGTACTTACCACAATATCTGAGCATAAAAGCAAGTGAAGTAACAATATTTATCCTTACAATATTTATTTACTTGGCACTGGGGTGATTTGAAAGGTGTGTGAGCTTCGCCTTATATGTATTGACGGAGAAGCACGTAACATCTAAACTCACGGACAAACTTAAGTCACGAGGGAAAAGTCTAAGTAACCTGGCAGGAATTACTGCAAATAGAAATGAAACCTAAACACATGACTAACGCATTCGAAGCCTTACACGCCACGAAATGCTCGTCCTTACACGCCACGAAATGCTCGTTATTTTACGAAAGAGCCCGTATGTGCACAAAATAGACCGTACTTCCTAAGCGTCAGATACTAAATCGCACATATGTATATGCATGCATATCTGTTTGACAGAAGAAAATATGACAATTACATATAAAGTTCGGAATTTTAAACTCAAGATGCGACACGTAACCAGAGAAGGGAAGTAATATTTCATGTTGTAGCCTAAACATGTTCATTTTATAAAATATATCAAAATGTGTTGACCAAATGTCTCACATACTCCTAATTAACATAAAATACACTCAAAGTTAATACAAATATAAACTTTAAAACGAATTGAACACCGCCAAATTCCGTCTGGTTTACGGATAGACGACGCAGTACCTTTTCAATACTACACGGCGCTGCTCACACAAAAACAGTGATAAACACCTGGGATAGGGATAGTCATCTTTCGACGTAGCACATTTCAAGACAATAGGTTGATGCGATTCTGAGCCAGTTTTCGCTTTGACCAAATTGCATTCAGTTCAATGTCAAAGTCTATGGCGCGTCGTCTGATCACACAGCGCGCACTCACAGGGGGACAAGGATGAACGCACTGTTGAAACGGTCCGGCCTTTTCACGGTCCCACCATTTAGCTCTGTCTATTCTGGGGTTTGGTAAAGTCTTTCTAGGACCATATCACCTCCCCCTTCTCCCATTGCTTTGCTCCACACATGAGAAGATTGGATGCCTTTCGATGGGGTTACCTTCTACCACCCCTTCCTTTTAAGCTCCCGATAACGGGACAGCACCTCTTGGTCGATGAAGAGAAGCGTTATCCCCTTGATTTTCTGGCCGAGAGCTTCAACGAACGTACACGCGTTAGTTATGGAGCTCAGCTCAGTTGATTTCAAGTTATGTAGTGACGCATGATGCTTCAGCACGTTCACCCACTCCATCGCACGCGCTTTTGCCGTGCCCTGACGCCGAGTATATCCACCTGCTGACAACAAACTTCTTCTGAAATTCGTGTAATTGGTGCCGATTTTTGAAATGGCTTGGAGTGCCGTCCGAAACATAGATTAGCTCCACAAAAACGGGCAAGAGTTCCTCGAGCCTGTCTTCAATCATTGTGAGCGCAAAGAGCGCGTGTGCAGAATCATGACAGGTATCGTCACTCACGACGCCGAAACTTAGTGTTCCCTTCGTCGTCGTCGCAACGCAGGTGAAGATTGTCACCATCTTGGTTTTCCAGTGGTATCCCTGCTCTGCACAATACTCCAGTTTTCGGCGAAATCAAAGTGGAGGACTACGACACGTGGCTTCACATTTGCTTTTTCAAGCCAGATTGCTCTCTGTTGTGCGCGCCGAATATAATAGTAGGGTATGTATTTCTTCGTCCACTTGTTGAGTTCGTTAAGAAACGCAGTGGCCTCCAAATGTTTTTTCACCAACTCGCCACCAGATTCCCACAGTGCCAACTCCAGTTCATCTTCAGCGCTCATCCCTAGCATCTCGAAGAATATGTCCTTCCGGTTTGAACAGGCTTCACACCTCAGCAAGAAGCAGTTTTGGGAAGGATTTTCACAAAGAAAAATTTTCTGGACGTCTTCAAAGGTCATGGTCTTCCCCGCCGCATTTGACAGAGATGTCAGACAGAGTATGAAGTTGGCGCAGCATACACACACTCACTCTTCATGTACAGGGTGTTTCTTAACCCACTTGGGCCGAAGAGAATAAAATTTTGTTAGGCCCATTTTTGACTCGGGATTGGCCGCCTTGAAATTCTTTGAAGGTTTCCCTAATAGATCTCGTCATAAATCGCTTCGTGACGAAGACTTCCTGACCATCAATAAAAAGCCTTACGACATCCTTCTTGTTCGGGCTTTGTCTTGAGCAGTCTTTCGCATTTGATGTGTAGTAAGTCAACGCAAGAGCGACATCGCTTTCGTTGAGAGCATGTCCTTGGTATGTGTCAGGTGACGCCCAGACCCCCATTTTTTTTTCAGCTTTCTTGATTGGTCCAAAGCATGCTTCGTCACTTCAGGAATTGCTTTCAGGATATCTTTCTTTTTGAGGTTAGACGGAAAGAGAGTTAAGAGGCGGTAGCGTTCTAGCTGCGACGCGCTCTTGACGTAGGCTGCTCATAAATTGCTGACCCAGTCGGAGCACGAGGAGCATAGATCTTCTTTGTCTGTGCCCGTAGGTTCTCCGTACACGTCACTTAGTTTACGACCAATTTTCTTTTTGAAGTCCGCGATTATCTCGGATTTTTTTCGCTTAACATAGCCGGTACGACTTCGTGGGGTCGCGCTAGAAGGGAGTTTAAGTGGTGTCACACTTACTTCGGCAGCATCAATTGCTTCAGACGCTCCTGAGACCAGGGTTTCCTCGTCAACGAATGATCTGTCCGCTGGTTTTAGGGATGATGACGATGAGCTTGATGACAACATTTCCTGTCCTTGCTTATGTTCTTCAATCTGACCCAAGAACATTGTGTAGCAGTTATTGCAAAGAACATCTCCAGGGCTTACGCGCTGGGCGTCCTCAGCCGGTAGAACTTGCTTAAGAAAACTTAGGTTTAGCTCCGAGACTTGACGAAAATGGCGTCCGTAAAACACTATTCTCTTATGTCTCCTTGAATAGTCGGCGCACACTTTCCGGTCTGAACTGAATAATGTATTAGCCATGGCAGTAATGAACACTTCTGGCTTTCTGAAAGCAGGAGCAGTTTTAAGTTCAACCAGCTCAGACAGCACGGAGGTAGAATGAGTACCAGCTTTCCGCTGTGTCTTAGGAATTCAAGTAAAGAGCCAGAAAGGGACCGAGAAGACTATTATCAGCTAGATGACGTGCGAAGATTCGGCTTCCTTTGGGTCCCCACTCTTCCCGTCGATCCATACTTAAACATTCGCTCTCCGCCTCGCGCGTATGAGTGCCACGCAGCAGCGGCGTCTCTTTTAGTGCCCGCGGATTAGTGGCACGGTTGTGTTAGAACGACGAGGAGGGGAGCTTCGAGAGACAGAGGGGGGCTTGCGACGTAAACTCTAACCTCGAAACGCCTGTTCTCCCGACAATCAGGGTTTCCGTGTTGGTCGCATCCAAAGGCATAATCCTTAGAGGCTCCAGGACCCCGACAAAGATAGAGGCGGTAGCCCCGTGATGTTCAAGATAAAGTATTCTATACACGCCGCCTGACTGGGGTGGCATCTGTAAAATTTCGGAGCCGAAAGCAGAAGGCCTCAGAGGACTTCTCTATTGAACTGCACTCCCCCGTATTGGGAGAAAAAGATGCGCTCGCACTTGTGAATACGGACTTCTAAGTAACTTTTTTTTCAGAGCACTACTCAAAATTGTTTTTAATGTTTATGGCTGGATATTAGGTAACTGCTAACGATAAACAGAAAACATTATATAGTCCAAAATTTTGCTCAGCAGAGCGCCTGTGCGAAGTCCCGTTCAAAACGCTCATAGCACGAGATTCGAGTCTTAATAGCGGCCATACAAACAATATATTACAATTTCTGTGTGTAGTTCCTGATAGACTACTATATTAACAAACTGTGAATAAAAAATGAAAAAAATAAAAAGTGGGTTTTTTTAGAAAATCGACTCCAAACTTGCTAGTTTTTCAAAATATTCGTTTTTCAGGCACATTCAGCGCATTATATACTTGTGGCAAAACATTGAAATTATACTCAAAAGAAAGAGCATAATTGGTGCTTTACGGTGATATAAAGATAGTAAAAATATGTTGATTAGGTCACACAGCACAGCTTGCTGAACTTCGTCAAATATCGTCACAGAGAGGCGGTTTGACAAATAAAAAAAAATTATTATGAATGTTATGACCTAGACGCTTAATTAGCATGAAAAAGCCTATGTCTAGAGTGTTCCCAAAAAGTTATATTGATGTAGCGTAAAAATTAGGGGAAAGGGATGGAGTGAAATATGGCACCTCTGATAGGCTGGAAAAACATCAATTTCCACCTTGACCGCTTCAACGGTCCATAACTTGAGAACAAAAAATCCGACGAAATAACCGTTTGCGTCTTCTTTTATTATAGGAATTGCCCCAAAACATATATTTTTTTTGTCAAAATTAAAAATTCGACCCTAAATCCGTGCCTGAGTTGAGATGAAATCACCCATATATATATTGTTTTGTTTCCACAGTTGCGATAATACTGTCCATTCCTATCTTATCCCCCACCTTCTCCCCTCGGTCAGTGTGTCCCGCATTTCGCTAGCTGGGAGGTGGTCACTCTAGTAAGAGGCCCGTGCCTCGAGCGGCCCTTGGAGGCAAATGGCAGCGCAGCACTAAAATGTCTGGCCCTTTGAACCGGATGGCGGCGGAGCACCCGCTCGTGGCACTTGCCTTGCGCGTTTCCATGACAATGGTTGGCGGTACCCATCTGCATCCTACCGTCGTGCAATCGTGTATGACATATACTGCGTGATGCACGTTAAATATCTTACAGTTGTACTGCACTGACTAAATTTGGAATCAACAACGGGTAATAATGTCGCCCTGCGAAACTCCTGCTCTCTAAAAAATAACGACTAATTTTGAATGCGCCGTTACATCAGATTCTTAATGTTTGTTCGCCTTCCTTATTGGTCGACATCGTTGATTGTGAGTCTCTTACTTGTAATAAAACAAACTATATATAGTTGTCAGACTTCGGACTGATTATAAATGTGTTTTGAAAGGTTTGAGAACACCAAAAGCTGTAAAAGCAAGCTCCATGCTTTGAACGGTGCGCTTGTTCACTGGAAGAGTCGTTCAGGGCAGCATGCTCGCGCTTGTATGTTCCGCTTCGCTCGCACGATAAATCCAAATTCTTTATTGGGATTGTATTTCGTGAAACAAACCTTTCATTCTGCATATGTGCAATGCCCTCAGTTTTAACGTGATTACACACTTGTTTATACTAATTGTTTTCGTTTCCCACTGCGATTCATCTCGTGCTCTTTTGTGTGCTACATGCATGAGAGACGAAGCCAACCCAGGGGCATTCTATTTCGCGGATTGCAGAAACACCTGTGCTACTTGCCACGTGTGCCACAATCAATACAAAATATCTTAAAAATCACATGTGGCCGCTTGTGTGAGTAAACAATGTTGTTAATCAACGCGACAAGTTACTGGGATGACTCAACGCAACTACTGCGATTGTATAAAATCACGAGGGAAAACTTCGCTCTAAGAACGCGACCGTTTGCATGCAGTGAATACTCATAATCGGCGCTGAGGTGATTGGTAGCTGTCAGCAGGGGGAGTTTTTCTATCAAGACAGAGTTATAACGTTTTCTTCTTTCTGTTGTAAGCGCACAGGAGACAACTGGCACCATATCTGAGGGTAATAAAATACTATGGAAATTAAAACATTGCGGCCTGAGAAGTATATATGTACAAGCTTTAGCTTTAGATGCACCCTTAACTTTCGATACGCTCAAGGCTAGTGTAAAATATAGCGCTGTTTCATTCTTCATCAGCATAAAACGTGCGTGCTTACTTTCTATTTTATACAACGTTAAACTCTATCGGTCCGCATATTTTTCATTTTTGCACACCCCTACTTGCGCAATAAATCCCTAAATTAAAACTGGTGCATTGCTGAAATTCAGTGCAAAAGCTATCCACAGACCCATAACCTTTGCCTGGCCAGTCATTGCAATTATCACTGAACTCGTATTAAAATTAATTATTATAATTTATTGCCTCGAGTTAATTTGTAATTTCGGCATTCTTTTACTTTGCTCCCGCACCAGTTCTAGTCCGGGTTTACCAAACTGAATACCTAAAGCTGAGTGACACTTTTTGTTGTGTTTTCCAGTCTCGTGGTTTTGGTCAAAATAAACACCCAGCAACCTAAATGGGACACCTGACCCCCCAAAAATAGTTAATTTGTTTTGATTTTTTATGTATTTATTTTCCCAAGCTAGAATTTTGAAAACCCACGTGTTATAACGTAATCACGTTTTCCTGGAAATCCACAAGAGCCAAACACATGCACGAGAAAAGGGCCGGCCTGTCATATAAATCTAATCACATTGAAACATATGTAATTGGCCTCCGATATCCCCACGGGGTGCTAACGGCGCACAGGCAATATTATATTTTTCAACGCGTCTGTTTTATTGTTGTGCATATGTCTCGCCATTTGGCTTAGGACGATTTTCGCGTTTTGCTCTGACTAGAGCCACTTAATGAGCTGATTTAGGGGCACTTGTTCTGACTACATTTGCTGGAGACGGGAGCTCGGTGCGTAGGTAGGTTGTACTAAACTCTCTAGCGCAGGCAACTGGCCCCCTTGCACGAGAACTGGCGCAGCCGTGTGCGTTCCAAAGAACTCTTGCGCAAACAAAAACGAGCAAAGAACCAGGGATGTCAATAACAGGATATAGAAAAATGCCCCACTGTATTGAAGCGCCACCACACGCGATTTCTCGCCTTGATGTACGAATCTGGCAGGCGATCACACCGCCATCTGTTGGTCCATAATCGCACTAACCAAAAGCGCGGTGCGGTACTTCTGTTGTTTTCTCGTGCAAGACACGCCTAAAACAACTATGCCAAAAGGTCAATGATAACAGTGCCCCCAAAGTCAGCTCCATCCAGCATGCCAACCCATTTGTCCCCTGCGACGATAATGTTGTGTACCGCATTTTCTCTACCTGCGCGGGTAAATACGTTGGACAGACCGATAAGTGCCTCACCACTCGCTTCGGGAGCACTTCCTCGTAGTAAGCGGTGCGTCTAGTAACTCTCTTCATTCCATTGTGGAGCACAACTGCATTTGTTCAAACTGTGAGTCGAACTTCCAAGCTACGCGAATCATTGCGAGTCACATTAAAAGACTAGGATAAAAATTATTGAGTATTTTAAGATAGCCGTGGATGATTTGAACTGTGCCTCACCCTCACTTAGGTTAACCAAGGCAGTGGTAACGTTTCTGAGAGAGGAGATAGAGCGGTGAGGGGGGGGGGGGGGGGGGGGGGGGCTCAAGTTGGTTCCGCGCTTCTTCTTTTTCCGGGCGGTGTTTTCTTAGTCTTTTTCTAGGGGAGATAGAAATCGTCTTTTATTTATTTCAGTGTGTGGAACCGAAAAAAATACGAGTTCGGTTACGGTTCAGGTTCAGGTAAATTTATTTTGTTCCGGTTCAGTTCCGGTTCGATTAATTCGATCCGCGAACCGGCTCGTGAACCGGTTCGGGGCGTTGAACCGGTTCGCGAACCGGTTCGGAAATTATAAATGACAAATTGCAACATCAAAATAAATTACAAATAAAACATCTGAAATCAGCACATACGAAACGGGATACATCGTAGTGTAAGGCTCAGGGATTTCTACCAGGAATGGTTTCTTTATGTGCACTCAAAGGTTACCTCACCGACGTTTACGCATTCGGACTTCATCTAATTGGGTCCAACGCAGTAGCTGTAAAATCCGCGACCTCCTTACAAACCCACTTACAAGTAGAACTCGCTAACTATCCCGCCACCTCGGCGTGTAAGCAATTGAAGGAACAGCGGGGAGAAAATACAGCATTCTTTATTTGAACTATCCTTCGGTAACTCAAATTAGACCCTTAAAGAAGTTTTCATTAAACAAGATACGGAATATGAAAAACACTTCACCGAACGCAACGCCAGAAGGACGTAATAGGATAAATATTAAAATAGAAGAGTTCGCTGTCTCACAAATATGTTAGCTTCTAAGCGCCTATACGAAACCGGATGCATTATTATCAAACTCCACAGCCTTTTCTTTTCTCATTGCGATGGAAGCAAGCTTCAAGAACTCGCGCATTCTAGAAACGTGTCATGAAATGAGCACACAGCAGCATTTAGGATTTACGAGATTGTAGAAAAAAAAAATCCCGTGACGCGATTTTTTTTTTTGCACAGCCTTTTAAATCTTTTTTTTTCCGTGCAAGCCGCGACCAGCGCAATACTGGTTCCTATGTCAAGATTCATGGATGCAGCGTTTGTCAAGATTCATAGATGCAGCGTTTATATTCCTAAGACTGAGTGGAGAAGAAAATTATGTAAGCGAGGTGTGTGTCAGTTGACGGCACTTAAAAAACAAATGGCATTGATACTTTCAAGTTTTATAATGATAGCACATTCATTGTCAACGGCGGTGGCCGAACCGTTTTGACATGAGCCGGTAACCGTTATTTTTTTTCCGGTTCAGTTCCGGTTCGAGTTCATCGCGATAACAATATCACGGTTCGGGTTCGGGTTCAGTTCCGGAAAAAATACCGGTTCGGTTCCGGTTTTCGGTGCGGTTCGGTTCCGGTTCGACACCCTGATTTATTTATTTTAGTTTTAATTAGTTTACATTGTTTCTTTTTATTTTTTTTTTTCCAATGGCGTTATTTTCTCTCTTATCGCGGGTTTTCTTCCTCTTTTTTTGAGGGTTTGGTTAGAAAAGTGCTGACCCATTCAGGAGGCATCATAAACGTCGGTTGGTAATTAAAAAAAACTGTCCTATCTGTGTGTGTCCGTCCCTTGTGTGTTTTTTTTTTCGTGTTTTAAATGCATCCTAAAGCTGTCGTTCATTAATATAGTGAATAGGTTAAACGTACTTAGCTAAAATGTTGACTAATTACTGGCGGATTTTTTTTTTTGCTTTCAGGTTTGTGATTTATTTACAGTAAACAAACACGCGTCGTAGACATTCTATTGTTTGTAGGATGCGTGGTGGACCCTTGCTTCTCACTGCATATTGTGAAAAAATACGATAAATCATAATGACCCGTAAGAAATTACCTAATTGGAATTGAACATTTTGCCAACACCTTTGAGGAGATATGGAAATATAAATCCAGATATAAAATCACCACAATAAAGCACATCTGTATGTAAATAAAAAATTATGTTGATAAATAAAAAATATACATATTTAAGAACTTCCGTCGCCTCTTTTAAACTGCGCACTGTGTGCGCCAGGCCGTCACAAACTGGCTCACTCATTCCAACAACTATAGACGCTTTACACACGCGCCAAATCACAGCCGCCATTGCTGACCTTCTCTTGTCTTACCGAGATGCCGAGCAACTGAAACAGCAGTTGACGATCCTCTACAAAGGCCGATGCTTTAGAAAAGGACACAGTTGAATCTAATGTGGCAATAACCGGCACATTGATACTTTAGACCCATGTTGTGGTAAAAAAAACTATCTCCAAACTGCCCAATAACCTGGCCTGCTATGGTAATGATGAAGTGAAAGAAACGATATAAGAGCTTCCATCAAGCCACGAGCCCTGACAAGCGAAAAATGAAGACGGTCGCTCTTTTACCGCCCGCTGTCACGCTCGCACGCGCGTTCATCATATCATGCGTCGACCACTGGTCTCGAGGGCAGTTGTCTGATTCTTTCCATATCCTCTCGGAATCTATTTCTGTAATGTCAATTTTCTAGCCGGAGTTCTCTGTCCTCATGCGGTCATCGGTGTTGCGCCAGGTGTAGCGTGGCTCGTTCAGCGTTCTGTCTACGCGTCACCAATCAGAGACCCCTGCGAACTGCAGCTCACCCTCCAGCGCCCCGTCTCCTTAAATCCCGACTCTTGCGAGCTGAAAGATGGGTAAGTAGCAACGGTATTCGCAGTTTCGCCTAATTTGGTGGGAGATATTTGTTCCGGGCTTCACCTCAATCACCATTGAAGATTGAGTCCAAGTCAGAGGTCAGTCCACCCTACAAGCTGTTGGGGCGAAGCAAAGAGCGCCAACATTTAGCGTCAGGGTATTTATATTCGGATGAACCAAACAATCTCAGTGAAGACACCCTGTCCTTGCGCTTTTAGCACCGGTGTTCGTATTAGCACATCTCTTAGCCGAGAGGCCTCTCTCGTGTGAATACCCCTCAAACTACGGTAGCCTTTAATAAATGCAAATTTGTTAGGCATTTATTAAAGCGCCCTCACCCGCGGGCTTTATTACACATCGTCAGCACCTCTCTGTCATCTGTACGTCGTCGTCCTCCCCTTGTACATATCATCTCATAATCATCATCACTAGACGTGGCACCGTGGCCTCCATGGTACGGGCTGTCGCCCTTCCGCGGTGCCACGGCTCTCCTGAGCCAATAAAGATTATCATTATTAGTAGCCTTTGGCGGCGCTTTTAATTGTGGCAAAACGAAGTATTACGTTTCATCAGTAATTCAAGATTAATATAGTATCATGCTGTCAATCATTTAAAATCAGTCTCGTTTACATATTGGACATCTCTGCTCATAGAAAACAAATTTGCATTTACTAAAGTTAACACGGCTACCGCAGTTTTAGGGGTATTCACACGAGAGATGCCTTTCCTATTGGGAGGTCCGTGACGTCAGTCATCGGCAAAACCAGGTATACTCGCTACCCTATACTCAAGCATTCATTTGAACGGCGGGAAGCCGAGAGGATCGGCAATGTTAAATGAAGCGTTTAGCAGTCGTGATTTCAGGAACAGGTCTCGGTGAGCGCGCATGAAAGTAGAAAAATGGAGACGTTCATGAAACAGCGATAGGCAATCATCGCAGCCCCACTGTAGATGAGGAAGACGACGAACTGTCTCCTACTAGAAGGAAGATGTTTCTTGAACGAATAGATGCAACACAAATGACAGAATCTGAAACCACTTGTATTAGGAGCGTCTTTAAGACGCCATTGATGAATATATAAAAAGAAAAAAACAACTCATTCGGGTGCTTCGAAGGATATTTGCAGAACCGCAAGCTACAGCAAGTTAGGCGATCCGAATGCCACCGCAGTCCTCTCGCTGGGCAAAATCTGTAATATTCCCAGTCATGCGAATAAAGTACCGCAAATCGCAAACAGATTTCACGCAAGGTGGGCAGCGTTCGTGCATGAAGAGCAAAAGCTCCCCAATCCTCATTGTATGTCTACTGGCGAATTCCACTGGGCGTTTTGGAGCGCGCCGGGATCAGTCGACCAGATCCGGATTGGAGCACAAGATCCGAACGGGGTCGCGCCGCCTACGGATCCCCAGTGGAACATGACCACTGCTCCGGGATCGGCGGATGCCTTCCCGTCATTCAACTGCCCGGGAACCCCCTTTTCGCGGCCGCCGCGGTCGTTTCGAAGACATTAGACAGTTTTAGTGGACCGTACGCTATAGCTTTGCGTACGCAAGGAGATTGCGGGTCGTGAGTGCGCATGCGCAGAACGCAATAGAAGGGCTAGCGTATTGCGTACGCACGCAAAGCTGGGGATTTTGCGTTGCTGGCTAGCGGGCCTTGCGGGAGGCTCTCGAGAGATCTCGGACCCAACGAGAGCGCCAGTTTCAAGATGGCGGTTCCCTCGACTGGCGCAGCAAGGGCGACGTGGTGTTTTCGAAGTTCTGTGTTACGTGAAATTGCGTGGTGTTCAGCTCGGCGATTCCTCCTGGGACCTACCGCGGTCGAATCAGATCGCCCTGCAGCTGAAGGAGCGTACAATGGAAATGTTCGCCGCTCGCAGTGTGCGTCGACGCTGCGATCTGCTCAACGCTAAGCCTATTCCCACAGTTCATCGCCGACGGACGAACGACTCTAAAAGAGATCGCCGAAGTTCTCGCTATGCACTGAACATCAGGGTCATGAATTTCGTTCCGCGATAGCATTGATAAAAGGTTCCGTTTCCACGGGATGACTGGCGGAGGCTCCGTGATCGAATTTGGCTACGTACTCGTAGCCTCTGTACCCCACAGAAAAGCGCGCTTGACGAGGCAGCTGTGGCTTGGTTTAATCTGAAATAAAATGATTGGACACTTTTTCTTTTTCAATATTTCTTTCCAGGAGCATGGTTGCGCTATAAGCACGCGGAGTTCTACGGCTCTAGCAAATTTAACCACGATCATGCGCGGTGTTCACTCGAAAACGTAACGCACAAGTAAATTCGGTCCGAGCAGGTCATTTTTAGCGTACGCTATACTATTGCGTATTTCGTACGTAAGATCCAGCAACGCTATACTAAAACTGTCTATTTTCGCTACGCAGCGCTAACACGTGTTCGACGCACGAGGGGCAGGAATGGCTCAGGCGCTTCTAGCAAAGATTGCCGGAATGCCCGTAGCGCGGCAAATACCTTCTCTTCTCCTTCCTGGAAAACGAACCGGCTGTCGAGCCAATGGGTAAGCAAGCGGCCATTACGAATTCTTCTGATGTCGAGACAATCTAGGAGCCCAGCCCGCCACGTGCTTCTTCTTCTTCTGAGGCGAGATGCCCCACAAGAAAAGAAGTCACGTGTGTGCGCCGAGGGCTGGCCCGGCTGGCTTCCGGTTGAATCCGCCGAAATCGTGGGAGCGACTTTTCTCGTGGCGAATTCCACGGGTCGTTTTGGAGTGCGCCGGGATCGACTTTTCCGGAGCGAGCCTATTTCACTGGGCGATCGGGATCGAGACGAACGTGTTCCACTGGTCGTTTTGGATTACCTCCCGCTCCAGATCTCGATCTGGATCCGAGAAAGTCGCTCCCCCGATTTTGGCGGATTCAACCGGAAGCCAGCCGGGTCAGCCCTCGGCGCACACACGTGACTTCCTTTCTCGCGGGCATCTCGTCTGATCTCGCCTCAGAAGAAATGGTAATGGCCGCTTGATTACCCCTTGGCTCGACAGCCGGTTCGTTTTCCAGGAAGGAGAAGAGAAGAGAAGGGTTTTGCCGCGCTACGGGCATTCCGGCAATCTTTGCTAGACGCTCCTGAGCCATTCCTGCCGCTTGTGCGTCGAACACGTATTAGCGCCGCGATTGCGAAAACGTTGATGCTTGGAGCTTGGAACCAGCCGCTACCAGACACCTGATTTGTTTCAAAAATACCCAGGACGTTTTGGGGCAATGAATCGATCACATAGCAGGCGGTAGACAAGTAGACAGCGTTGAAAAATATTTATTCCACCGATTGTTATGAAGGCCGATGGTGTCGAGGTCGCAGTTTTGAAGCACTGTCAGTTCAGCTCAACACCACGTTACAAAAGACGGTTTGGGGTACTGCCGCAGCTAACGCAATTTCACAGTAGAAATAAGAATTGCATGAAAGAACCGGACAGAAACACTTCATACGGTGGCATAAATGCCGAACATATATCAGCGATGTCACTTTCCTCGGTTAGGGCTTTCTGCTTTGTCAACGAATGATGAACATCTCCGTAAAATAAAGAGCGGAAAATACTCCCCGTGTCAAGTTTTCTAATTACAGCCACTGGTTGATGTCGTACCGTGGTAATTCCCGGCCCTTCGAACGCACTAGCACTTTGTAGAGTCACATTTCCAGCGATTCCGCGCCGCACACGAACGAAGGTAAACAATCAAGATGGCGGAGTGTTCCCCGTATTGTCCTCGCCGTCAGTGCGGTGTGACAGCGTTGTCGGATAACAAATCGGGCAACACTGTTGCCGGGCGGCAGCAATATGTTGCCCGACTGTTGTTGCCGCGATGTTACAGGGTCGCCGGCAACACGACTTCCCCGTGTTGCCGGATAGAGTTGTCCATCTGTCCCCTCAGTGTGACAGGGTCTTTACCCCTTGGCTCGACAGCCCGTTCGTTTTTTAGGAAGGAAAAGAGAAGGTTTTGGGGCCGCGCTACGGGCATTCCGGCACTCTTTGCTAGAAGCTCCTGAGTCACTCCTGCCGCTCGTGCGTCGAACACGTGTTAGCGCCGTGACTGCGAAAACGTGTTCGAAACGACCGCGACGGCCGCGGAAAGGGGATTCCCCGGCAGTTGAATGACATGAAGGCAAATGCCGATCCCGGAGCAGTGGTCATGTTCCACGGGGGATCCATCGCCGGCGCTACCCCGTTCGGATTGTAAGCTCCATTCCGGATCTGGTGAACTGATCCCGGCGCGCTCCAAAACACCCAGTGGAATTCGCCATCGGATCCAGATCGAGATCTGGAGCGGGGGCTAATCCAAAACGACCAGTGAAACATGTCGGTCTCAATCCCGATCGCCCAGTGAAATAGGATCGCTCCAGAAAAGTCGATCCCGGCGCGCTCCAAAACGACCAGTGGAATTCGCCATACGTCAGGGCTTTTACGGGCAAAAGCGTGGCGTTGTTACCATGTGAGGTGCATCCCGGGCAGCAAAGATAAAGATATCTCAATTGAGTGAATAATGGATTGAGTTCATCAGCATGCCTATCTAGATAAAAGTGCAGCTAACAATGTATTTAGCCGACGCGTTTTTTTTTTTTTTTTTCAGTATTGTCATTGTTACGGCTTTAATGGCAGATTTGTCGGTATAAAAATTGTAATATCTCAAAATTACGGCAGGGTGGGCAATCTGCATGCGAGGTTTTTGTTGGTTATGCCAACTGTGAAGGATATGCATCTGTTGTATTTGACCGAGACCTTAATTAGGGATAACGTTTTGTATGGCGAAGCGACATCGCGTTTTTGCTATTCTGCATTAAGATGGACTTGATGAGTTGCCCATATTAATGCACAGTTTGCTCGTCTTGTCATTTTACTGTGTTTGTATACATTTCGGACATACATTTTATGAATTAAGCTTCGCGTTTTAATTGTTTCCTTCAGATTAAAAAGCGTTTTTCCTTTTTTTTTTTTTTGGGGGGGGGGGGAGTGGAAGGGGGCTTTAAATTAATTTACGAGAAAATGGGACATGGGAATGAGATCACAGAAACTCCAGGGACCATCTGAGATACAATAATACTGTAAGAACAACCGCATCTTCACGTGGTGAGTGATGTTGATTGGGGCGAAGCTCTGGTGGTGCTTGTCTGCGTAGACGCTGAGCAGCAGCATGCCGAGCCTTTCGTTCGTTTTCATCCATGTCACGCTGCGGTAAAATAATCAAATGCGTATATAGCCACGTTCCTTACCACACATTCTCTTTCTGACATGGTTGAAAACGAACGAAGGGCTCGGCATGCTGCGGCTCAGCGTTTACGCAGAGAAGCACCACCAGAGCTTCGCCCCAATCAACATCATTCAAGATGCGTTTTTTTTTGCCCAACACGAGCATGGGAGCACGTGCTCACGAGCTCGTGAGCACGAGCACCCGACGCCGGACATCGGACGGACATATGGACATGGCTGGCCCCTAAGGAGCTTCGTCCCTAAAACGTTTCGGTTCTGATAAGAAACGCAAGAGGGCGAGGGTTATAGTACGAAAAAGGCGAAAAAAAAAAGCTTTCTTGGGTGTGAAAGGAGCATTCAAATTCGGGGTTTGAACGCTTTCCTAGATGAGCATAAGATGGACCCTCGAGTTGCTTTTCGGGGCGTACCGGAATTCGTCTAAAACACGAAACCTTATTCAGGAGAACTAATGCCCTCCTTACACGGGTGATTGCGGTAGAGCCAGTCATACGCAGCATTCTCCTAGTGTCATTAAGCCATATCTTGTAGACCGAACTCGCTAATCGCCCCTCGCACTCGTGGCGCCTTCATAAGTGTAGTTCATAGGAGGCAGGCGCCAGTTCACGATTACAGCACGTGCCGCTTCGTGCTATGCTTGCGCAGACCGTCGCGGGTTTATCGCCCAGGGAGATGACAGTTCCCACGATGCATGGTAGCAGCGGTGTCGTAAAAGAATCGGCTGTAAGATCGGTATTGGCGACGTGCGCGATCAAAAGCGTCGCGGTGGTCGGCCTTTCGCGATTGGCGGAATGCTGACTATGACGTCAGCAAAGGAGTTCTCATGAACGGAAATAAGAGGAATGTGAGGACTTCAATTTTGACGGTGTTGACAGTATTGGTTCAAGAACGCTATGATTTCAAGCTTCCGCCATGCTAATTACAAGCAATATTGAACTTGTTGTTCGCAAGGTAATGACGTCACGAAAGGTAACCATACGAGGGTGCCAGCGAAACTTCTCGCCGCGACGTGTGCGATCAAAAGCGTCGCTGTCCTTCCACGATTGGCCGAATGCCGACTATGACGTCAGCAAAGGTTTTGCTCATCGACAGAAATAAGAGTAATGTAAGAACTTCAATTTTGACGGTGTTGGCAGTGTTGGTTTCAGAGCGCAATGATCTCAAGCTTTCACCATGGTAATTACGATCACCGTCGAACTTGTTGTTCGTACGGTAATGACGTCACGAGAGGAAACCATACTGTCCCGCACTAGAGGCATGCAGACGCAAACACAAACCGACGGAAATTATCGCACTAGAGGGGTGGACTCACCCACCAGGTCCCTGTGACAAATCAAGAAAAAAGACACTAAACTCGCTGCTTAAGTTCATCTTCGAGGCGGGCATCGACGTCTACTGCTAATTTTTTTTTTTTTTTTTAAGTATCCCCTTCCCCACAACCTCTTCCCTTCCCTTCTCGTCCAATGGGCCAGCGTCCAAGCCAAGAGCTACTTGACGCACTCCCCTATTCCCTTTACCCTGTGCTATGGTCAATAAAGCGCTTACAACAACAACATAGGAGTTTTACACGGTGAATAGGCTTAAAGGGACACTGACAGGCTATTTATGCTCGCCGAGGCTTTCAGTGGTACATGACATAAGAGAGCCCAATTACCCAGAACAGAACTTCCGGTTCGAGATTCGGTTTCTTTCAGCCCGAAAAGCGCCGATCGAGAACTGGCTAGTTTGAGTCGCGCTCACTCTCTTCTCCGGGTCACTTACCGTTTTCTTAGCTTGAAAACATTCACCAAATTTAATCGAAGTTGTGGGTCTTTGAATTCACACACTCAATATTAAAAGTAAAAAAAAAAACATTTAAAAAAAATGATTATGGGATTCTAAAATAATAAGAATATTATTAGTAATATTACTTTCTACTCCAGTGCCCACAAACAACCTAGCGGTCTACAATGGGGTGTACAAACATGGGGAACTATTATACATATATGACAAATACAAATTATAAAAGAAAAACTCACAACAAAGATAGGGTAAAAAAAATAGGGCTAGGCCTGACTTGGTTTGCTTAAGGCAAATGCATCCATTCGCGCAATGTTTGCATAATCTTCTGACGTGGCGTAAAAAGCTGCATATACGTTGATTGAAAATATAAATTTGCACAGAGAACCGTAAGCATTCCGTGTGTTCACTGCTTGATTTTCAACATGGAGTGGTACCGTGTATCGTGGGACCCGCAGGCTGGTCGGCGATGGCGGCGGACGACGGGTGTGGGGCCTCTACTTCAGAACAGTCTTTATTTTTATTAGCGAATTTGTCTTCCTTTAAAAGAGAAATATTTGACCGATCAAATCAATTGGAATTCATTCTGTACGAAACGCGCGACCACCAAGCCGATTCAGACGAAGTCTTCGTCGAGTCGTCACCGCTACTTATGGCTGAAAGTATCACTCGGGAAGTTCTCTCTTATTGGGTCTCGTATAAAAAGATATGTCACAATGACGATTAAACTGTAGAGTGCCTCAGTGGAAAGATGTCCGATTCACACACAACGGACCCAGGTTAAATCCAGAGAGTGGGCCGATTGTTTTTTTTTTCTTTCTTTTAAACACCTTGCGATACTTACGCTATTTTTACAATTGTCACTGAAAAAAAATATGGACAAAACCTCGCTGAACTAAATGCTATGGGAGTCCCTTTTTACACCTGCGAACTCAGTGTAGTCACTTTCTACAAAATGCAAGGAGCATAGAAATCGGGTAGCGTCCGCTTATCGAGCTGCCCGTGACCGTTCTGCCGGAATTTCAGCCAGCCATTGGCCCCGATCCCGTTGATATTTCGGAAACTTGTGAAGGCTCTGCCGCACAATGCCACTTTTGAATGCTGAACCTGGGAGGCAGCTCTCCACGCAAAATGTTGAGGGCATTCGTTTCGGAGCCGATCTGAGGCCTTCACCCGGGCACTCACTACTCATTTCAAACTCTTCAATGTACAAAACAAATCATCTTGAAGTGCGGAACAGCGAGCGTAGCAAACATAACTGCGAAGCATTTGCACGGCTAACAAAACCCGCAACGTTACAATGTCGTCTGCTGCGCGCGGCCAAAAAAAAAAAAAAAAGGGAAAAGAAGAAAGCGCGGTTGGGTGCAGTTTCGTGAGTTTCGGCGCACTCACCTCCTCTTTATTTTTTCGACCTCCGTGCGCAGTTTTAGGTTTCGGTTTCGAGCAGTTGCGTCTCTTGGCTTTATTACAAATATACGTGACTCTGTAGCGAAATATTAATTGGGTAGTCTTCTAACACCGTATGGTAAAAAGAATTGAAAAAAAAAAGTATTTGGAAGGTGTTAGTGCTTCTTTAACGACGTCAGTTGAGCTGGCCTCACGGGACCAGAGAAAGAGGAACAGGTGTCTTAAAGAATACAGTAATACACATCCGAATTAACCTTTCCTCTCTTTGCAAACATTTTAGCACGTGCTACATGGCTATTTTTACCAGCTGAAACCAAAACGAAAATATAAACGCCTTATACGAATGCAAAGGACGAAAGAAACGATGTAGCAGGAGCCGCATGGCCATTGTATCAACGATGGCCCCGCTAGCGGCGCTTGTAATAGCGCAGGCCTTCACGGCGTGCAGCAACTGGTTGCAATTGTTATATAGTAGGCCCCATTCCTTGAAGTTTGTCCCATCCTAGAATATATGATCCTTAGATCGTGTGTGGATACCTAACCCTGTGATTTGAGACATTAAGTGTGTCGCTAGCGCTGGCCATCGGTTAAAGGAAGTCACTCGTCCCAACTGTGGCTGGCGAGCGTGCTAGTGCTCGGGTATCACTGGCGCGCCGTCATAACTCCGGTCCAAAGCTCTGGAGCTGGGCATCTTCAGCTCAACTACACTGCGATTCCCACGTTACGTCATCAAAATTAGCAAAGGAGATATTGAATGAAAATGATTGCTTTTGTCCTTGAAATTACACCGCAACAAAGTAGTTTCTTAGCCAGTGGTGTAGCTTGCGAGTATCCTTGAGACCCACTAGTGCCAGTAAGCTCTTGTAAAGTGAAAAACATTTCAATCGAATATCGTTGCGCCGATCCTTTAATTATTACACATTTATAACTTGCATGACCCGAATAATGAACTAAAACTCAAATTTTAAAAACAGAAGCTGCATTAAAACAATATAATATAGTTTACCTGATTCACCACAATGAATATTGGAAGGTTATTCAGTTAGAAGAGGAGGAAGGAACGCCAACCAAAAATAAAAAGGAGCCCAACGTTTCGAAACCTGCTTGGTTTCTTCTTCAGGGGCGACTGTGTGCGCGAGGAGCAAGTGTTCTTCTTTTACGGCGGTGGACGTGATGTTTTCGCGATCGTAATGTGGCTGAGCCCGCTGACGTAAGCCGACGGTAAAGCGCCAAGCGACCGATTGATGTTTTGCGGTGTGGTTTGAATGTGCCATGACTCGACGAAGAGCCTTTGCCGGGAATTGGTCTCAATGTCGAGGATACGTGTGTCGTCGAAGTCAATGCGGTGGTCATTCGAGTCACTGTGTTCCGCAACCGCGCTGCGCTCATGATCGAATTTTCGCACGTCGGTTTTGTGCTGGCGAAGTCTTTCTTTAAAGTTTTTGGTTTCGCCGATGTATGTGGCAGGGCAGTCCGCACAAGGAATCTGGTAAATAACGCCTTGCGCTCTTTCCTTTGGGGGACGATCTTTTGGCCGGGGCATCAGGTGTCCAAGCGTTGACACTGGTTTGTGGGACATCTGGATGCCTTCTTTTGCCAGCACACGCGCGAGCGCTTCGCTGGTTTCCTTTATGTAAGGGACGCAGATGCGCGTGGTTGAGCGGGGATGTGCGATTTCTTGTGTTTCGCCGATTGGTCTTAGGCGTCGATCAGATTTACGTTGACGACGAGCGATTCGCTGAATAAAACTGCGTGTGTAGCCGTTATTTAGCAGGTCGGAGATGATGGTTTCTTCTTCCTTTTTTCTGTAGTCCTCCGACGAGCAAATAGTCTTCGCTCGGGACAGGAGTGTCCGGACGACCGACGCCTTGTGGCTCGCAGGGTGGTTTGAGTCAAATCGGAGATAGCGCCCAGTGTGTGTCGGTTTCCTGTACACCGTGAATTCCAATTGATCTTTTTGTCTTTTGACCAGCACGTCAAGAAACGGCAGGGCGTCGTTCTTTTCAGTTTCAACGGTGAACTGGATGGCCGGCTCGATGGAGTTGAGGTGTGCCAAAAAGTTGTTCACTTCTGATTTCTTCATAATGCAGAAGCAATCGTCGACATACCGTAAAAACACTTTAGGGCGTGCAGTGAAAGACTCCAGCGCGCGATGTTCAATGGCTTCCATTGTCAGGTTGGCCGTGGTGACGGAGATGGATGCGCCCATTGCGGTTCCGCTGGTCTGCTTGAAGAATTCTCCTTTAAAGCTGAAGTAGGTGCTCCCCAGGCAGAACTCTAGCAGGCGGCACAGTTCGTCCACCGTAAGGCTGGTCCGTTCGCTCAGCTTCTTGTCTGCCCTGCCACATACATCGGCGAAACCAAAAACTTTAAAGAAAGACTTCGCCAGCACAAAACCGACGTGCGAAAATTCGATCATGAGCGCAGCGCGGTTGCGGAACACAGTGACTCGAATGACCACCGCATTGACTTCGACGACACACGTATCCTCGACATTGAGACCAATTCCCGGCAAAGGCTCTTCGTCGAGTCATGGCACATTCAAACCACACCGCAAAACATCAATCGGTCGCTTGGCGCTTTACCGTCGGCTTACGTCAGCGGGCTCAGCCACATTACGATCGCGAAAACATCACGTCCACCGCCGTAAAAGAAGAACACTTGCTCCTCGCGCACACAGTCGCCCCTGAAGAAGAAACCAAGCAGGTTTCGAAACGTTGGGCTCCTTTTTATTTTTGGTTGGCGTTCCTTCCTCCTCTTCTAATTGTTCTTACCCAACCAGGCAGATTTCTGCCAAATGTTTACTTTCAGGTTATTCAGTGTGCATCGAATCATGAACAACAAATGTTTTAGTATATATTTTGTTAGATCTACAAAATGAAACTTAATTTTTCGGCTCGCATAAACAAACTATCCATCACAGAAAGTTGAAATTCCGTGAGAATATGACGCTAGCGTTCGAGATGAAATCACAGATTTTGTGCACATGCCATTACCTGGATAAAACCATACAAAAGCAAAGAAAAAGTTGTGTTCTTCGCTAGGAATTTGTGAAGAAATAGAAACGATAGCTGTAGCGAAGTCGCGCAATGCGGGTGAGAATGGTGCCGTCACATACCTGAAGATGGAGGTGCGACGTGGTTACTTCTCATAGCCATCGTGGATGCCACGGACGACCGTCACGAGTGCTGGTGATCCGTAAATAATTTGGTTATCGCGGTGGATGTTTTAAAAACCATCCGGCATTAAGTGGTATGCAAATGGGCGCCATGTTCCGTAAACGTTTCACAGTTCCGTCAAAAAAGCTGGACTCCTGCTCCGCTCATCGGTTTGTACACGACACCGTGTTGAGTCGGAGAGGGGGAATCGATGTGACTGGCCCACCATCTGTCCACGCGCTCCTTGCGTTTCGCTGCGTCCGGGAGTTGGACGGTCACCATACCAGCCTACACGCAAGCTTGCCGAACGTAACTTTGACCTCCTCTCCACCCCGCTAATGACCTTCGTGACAGTGATTGGTAGTGCCCGGTGATTTCGGCATAGAAGCGTGAACGGGTGCGGCACCCTGGCTTGCCGAGATCTGTCGCGGCGAGGAGTGAAGTCTCCCCTACTTTTTTGACGTAGCTGAGAAATGTTCACAGACCACGGTGCCAGTTTACATACCACTTTACGCGTAGCAAATCAATACTGCCAAGGTAGGATTTCGCGTAACGCGAGCAATTTATGAAAGCAAGCTTTTGAAGCAAACGACAGGGCTCTCCTCGGTCGCGTCCTTACTGGCGGGATACCAGGGCTGCATTAGGGAGATATTGAAGACCGCGTTTCCCCCTCCCGCTGAGCGCCCCGCAACGAAGAAGTCGCTACTGCGCCTGCACGCCGATGGCCTTGACTGTAGAGTTCCGGTTATCGTAGCGGGTTCCGGAGAGGGTTGCGAGACGGCGAAAACCATTTACGAAAACTCCCTATTGTCTTGTCTCTTCGCACTGCGTGGCCGACGGGAAAACGCGACTTTCCTCTCCTCGAGCCAATAGGGGAGATAGGAAGGGTTTATGAATGGCGGTGACAACAGTCAACGAGCTCAAAATCTCTGCAAAGTGTCACCATAAAGCTATCGCATTAAAACAAAATTTCTCAATAAGCCGACGTCCACCTAAGCCTCATATTCATCAAACCGTCATTTGAGATCGTATAGGTGCTTCTACTAGATTTTACTTCACCAAAGAGAGCTGACCCCTTTGAAAGACGAGTCTGCTTTTTTATAAAACAATATCTTTATAGGCGACACTTTGCAAAAATTCCAGCGCGTGGGCTGTGGTCGCCGCTATGGAAAAAACACGTGTTCTTTCCCCTCTTGGCGCGAGGAGAGGGAACTCATTCTTCCCTCCTTTCTTGGCGCTAGGAGAGGGAAGTCGGATTTTCCCGTCGGTCGCGCAGCGCGGAGACAGAAGAGAGGGGAGCCCCGGCATGGGCCGCCTCTAGCGACAACACGAATGAAGTCTTCCTGTTGTCTGCTTCCAACACTTGTTTTCAAACATTACTCACGTCACACGAAATTCCACTTTGTCATTATCCACTTCCTAAGCGTAACGTAGGAGGGATTTAGAAACGTACACCAGGCTTACCCTTTACTTCGCGGATCACCGCACACACTGGCGGTCGTCAGTGGCATCCACGATACCGAACAGGACGGATATGATTCTCAACCACCGTCGCCCTCTGTCCTCAGCTAAGTGACGGCAGCATTCTACCGGCATTGCTCGACCGTGTAACAACTTTCGCTACTTCGCACATTGTAGGCAAAAAATTCGACTTTTTTATTACTAATATAACTTCTACAAGCACGTATAATCACAGAATTCGGTTTATAAAAACTAGGCGCAGATGGACTTCGGCTCCCGAAAAAAAAAATGTTGTTTTTCATTAGTATCTTTTGATTTGTGAGACGTGATAGGTTGAAACTTTCGCTTTATGTCATCACCTTATTGTCATATTCTAACCGAATTTCACCTTGCTGCGATACGTAGCATATTTACGCAAGCCGAAAAACGAGGTTTAATTTTTTTTCATACCACGTCACCATTAATTTTCGAATAAAATAAACCTTGATATTATTATTTGCTCACGGCGTCAGAGTGTTTTCGTCAACTAACGGCATTGTTGGCTTTCACGTGTTACTCTCATATTACTTACAGCCGAAGAAACGAAATTCTCTACAAAGGGTAAGCCGGTGCTTTTGTGCACATATCTGGGTGCATTTCTTACCTCAAGCCAATTTTTATCGGTGAGCAGTTCTAAAGGAATGTAATGCGAGGGTCGATACGGAGACTTTGGAGCTAAAACTGTACGAAAGAAATGTATTGCACTTGTTTTAAGTATTTTTTTATTTATATATTTGTTGTGTCGGGTAGGACATTAGGGGAAAACAGGCTTAATGTTAAATAAGTAAAAAGAAAATGGCATTTATTAAGCTCCCTCTATCCGGACCCTATTCTGCGCGGAAAATTATAGAATTGACAGTGTTCCCTCCATCAAAAATGAAATTTACCTTAGTTCCAGAGCCTTTGTTCTAATTGGGCAATATTTTGTTTACAAAACGCCGGCCTCCCCGTGAGGCATTATAGTAGGGCGTGGGTTTTACAAAGAAGAGCGCGGAAAACACCCCTGAAATATAGTAAAAGCAATCTCCGAAAAAGGACGAGTATAAAATTTGTGTATAGTGAGTTATTCAAATAAACATTACCGGGATGTCCGAAATATATAATAGATTAAACGAGATGAATAAAATGAACCATGCATCAAACACAAACTTAAAACTTATTTACACCAATATTGTGAAAATTTGTCCAGAATACATATTTAGATAGATTATTTCACTATTCAAGTAAGGAAGGACGCTTTCCTGAAAACGGCTAGACGACGCTGATGTAAACCGCGGTAGTTTACCAACCATACTATCCCTAAGGGTAAATTACCGTGCCTCTGCCCACCCCCCCAAACCAGGCAAATTGAAAGCGAGCGAATTTAATTCTATTTTACGTTTTAAATTTATCTTTCTGCATGCATCTCAATCCAATGTAATCGAATTTGTATAAAGAAACACTGAAATCCCCCAATTTTTTTATTTTTTTTTGTCAGGCTGTTCAATATGGCTTTAGAAGACTACCCAGTTAGTATTTTGCTACAGTGTCACATATATATTTTTATTAAAGTCAAAAACGCAACTGCTCCAAACCGAAAGCGAAACTGGATTGCGGAGGAAGAAGAAATATACAGGAGGAGAGAGTTGGCGGAAGTCACGTAACTGCGCAGCTTCTTTTCTTTCCAAACAACGTATTTACAGAATTTTAGAAGCCAGAAAAATAGGTATCATATTCAATTTCTCGTTTTAATATTGTGTGTGTGCCTTCGATGACCGACGACTTTGATTACATTTGGTGGTAGTGTCTAATCCACAGAAGACGGCACGTGACCGCAAAGAAGAGAGTGAGTGTGATTCAAACCGGCCAGTTCTCGATCGGCGGTTTTCGGGCAGAAAGAAATCGAATTTCGAGCCGCAAATTGCGTTCTGGGTAGTTGGGCTCTCAAATGCCATGTACAAATAAAAACCTTGGCGAGCATAAATAACCTGTCAGTGTCCCTTTAAGATATGTAATTGATATTGTAAACATGTCATGTCTGAATTATATTGTCATTCCCAGGCTCCGAGTACAAAGACGTTGCAAGCACGATCACACCATCTTCGACAGTGGGAGATAGTATGTACAACGTCAATATTTTTGTCTAAAAGCTTCGCAAACTGGAGTCATACAACGGTTTGATGCCGACTGCGTTGTTTTTGTTCCCAGCTAAGAAGTAAGTATAGAAGCATGCACTGAACCTACAGGCTCTCTTCAGTGCAGTAAATATTCTTATTGACGGCTTGAGCGAACTAAATGGGGCGCTTCTCTGGCTATCATGATCATCATTGTTCAAGTGGTGGGTAAGACAGACCGCGCTGATCTTGGACCCGTCAGCTCGTAATCTCGCTTCCTCCGCTTTGTGGGTAGCGCGCGGCAAAGCTTGTTTTACGTTTTGTTTTCATTTGGTGAAGTGATATTTGTAGCAGAATATTTTACCAATGACTGAAAACGTGGCCCGGGTATCGCGTCAACAATAACTTCTTGGCGCTGAGGTGTCTACGTGGGAGCGCTGCGATGGTGGTGTCCCGTTCTCTACCTCAGTGCAAAAAGCAGGATAATAAATATAAGTTATCCAGCGCTTTATTCCACAACATCTACCAAGGAGAACAGGGAGTGTTTTTTTTTTTTTTTATGATGAGTAGGACAAAATAAAACTGAGAAAGAAATATTTAATCAAAACTGGAAATAGAAAAGCGAAATTCGGGAACCTCTCGCCGGTGTAGTGGGCATTTCAGTGATAGCGACACCGTGCATCTTGTTGGTCAAAATGTACATTTTGAGAGCTGGTCTCTGATGAGTTCCAGGTTGATTGTCTCATGAATTTTGTAAATCACTAAACAAACATTTCCCCAAAACAACTGGAAGGAAAAAGCGGCGGCTTGATTATAATGTCATTTCCCCCAACTCCCAGCATGTTTACCCGGTCGACGCGAAACGTGCGAGGCCCCTCGCGATCAAAGTCTGTTAAATCTAGTTAGCCAGTGTATCAGCAACCACAAAAGAAATTAAGTATACAACTGCTGAGAATTACTACGATTTGTGTGTTTAACTTTGCAGACCGATGTGCGCATGATGTGTGATGTGCTTCTCACCGAGTAATTTTACAGTCGTAAACAATTCTTAGTAAAATTTCTATAAAACAAAAAATATCAACCGGCTCAATTCGCAGTAGCATGACCGATAAATTAAGATGTCTTGAAAAGGTCTACCTATCGTTCGATCAGAAGTAACGATGTGTCAATCTTGTATGTTATTTGATAGCAACCCCAAGAATCCGGGACATGCCGCCGCTCGCAACTTACGCCATCTCTCGGCAGTCACGTCAGCGCCCCAGCGTAACTCAATGGGCAAAAAAGTTTTACTTTTGTAATTCAGTTAAAACTCCACAAATTTAATTGCACTCGGGGGCCATAATATTGATCTAATAGCCCGCTTATTTGAAGAATTTCAGTGCCTCACGACCATTACATTTCCTTCCCGAATCAACAAACCGAATCCCATTGATTCCCATTGGAAACGAGGCCATGACATTCAGCTCCCAGGAAGAAAAGCTTGTCGCCATGGGAGCTTGAGGTCAAATGCGATCGCTTTATTAATCTTAGCTTTAATTGATTCCAGGAGAGCATTTTGAAATTCACGCTCAATTTTGAGTTATCTAGGTCTAAAACTCTCTAATAACCGAGGGCTGGCAATAGCGCTAAAACATGGGTGGGTCAGCAGAGATCTCACGCCCAAAATATTTCGCCAATTTTTACTATTTTAAAGAATGAAATATATATTTCTGATGATTGCACCATGGTAGCAAGATCCTTCTTTTCGAAGGACAAATGAATTCATTTTAGCGCCATACATGTCGATAGCAATTATGGACCAATAAGAGATGTTGCGGTTCCTGTACCATGCCCAAATCCTAGTAAAGAAACCGACGACTTTACACAATTTTTGACTCACGCACTTCTGGGAGCTCTAGGTGCTTCCTCTGTACTTTTCGGGTGGTGGGGGTTCGTTGGCCGCCCACCAAGAAGAACCGCGCTCGCCCGTGATCGGCAAAAAGTTGGCTGTCATCTTGGACAATTGGACAACCTGTGAGGCCTAAATGCGATATCATTTCCCGCGTGGAAACCTGGCGGAGAGGAACCCCCCCCCCCCCCCCCCGCACCGCGCGTTATGTTCCCGTTACTCCACGGACCGTGTTCTTATGACCCCACGGATCGTGGTCACATGACCTTGTGGCTTCCGTTGGCCCACTCTTTCACTGTGGTTACGTGGTTAATGTGGCGCAACGGACGATGCTCACGTGACCCCCGTAAATTATCGTCACGTGACCATGTCACCAACAATGGTGCAATATTTCTCATACGGGCGCTGTGCTTTTTATTCTTTGGTAGGAGCGCGCTTTACTTGTGCTACGGCACCATTTTTTTTTCAAGGTATTTCTTTGTACTCTCGTTGTGCGCACGTGCTGTCGGCATCGGGTACTACAAAAGATGTCATCACCCCGATTAAAGCGGAGATGAAGGCACCCTAGTTCGCATTTATAATCTCAAGGAAGCTTCTGGAGTGTTAAAAGTCAAAGCAGTAGGCAAAAAGTGCGAGTCAGGCTACTTGTCGCCTTTTTGCCGACTAAATTATACAGTGCTTTTTTCATAAGGTCAAGAAATTAGAAGAAATTGCATGAGGAGGTAAAATTTCCACGTGGCATGTAGCTGGGCATGTCTACTATCATTCTCCGGCAAAAAAAATGTTAATATTCATAAACATTATTTTCCTGCAATTTTTGATATCTCGCCCCTCCCACAAAAAAATCGCATCTGTCGCTCTGGGAACTATGCCAGATGATTTTTCCGCCCAGTTGCCCCTGGCTGAGGAAGCCACAAAAAATGATAAAGAGATTTAATTTACATCTTTCACGTATCTCGGTATGTCTAGTATCAAATTCCAGGAGGGTATTTTGATAATAGTAATAATTATTTTTTAGTTCTTTTTTTATCTGATCACATGCACAAAAAAGCGCGTCTTATCGGTCTGGAGAGTATGTCTGAACGTTTTTTGCCTATTCCGCCTGGCTCAGGAAGCCACAGAAAACGCCTGAGAATATTGAATTTTAGTTTAGAATGTAGCTGGTTACGCCTAGTATCATGATCTAGGAGAGCATATTAATATTTATAATATTTAGTTTTCTGTATGATTTTAAATTCTCGTCTCAGGCACCGAAAGCCGCGTCTTTTCGCTCTGGAGACTAAGTCCCAACGTTTTTCTTGGCAGTTCCGCCCGGCTCAGGAAGCCACAAACATCGCCTGAGAATATCGAATTTTCGTTTAGAATGTAGCTCGGTATGTCTAGTATCATATTCGAGGAGAGCATTTTGATATTTATACTAATTATTTTTCTGTATTTTTCTAAATTCCCGTCCCTGGCACCGAAGACCGCGTCTTTTGCTCCGGAGATTTAAGCCCGAATGCCCCTGGGGCAGCTGCGCCTGGTTCAGGAAAGCACAAAATTGCCTGAGGACGTCCAGTCTCCACTATGGATACCTGACGCTAGTCTGGGAGAGTATTTTTATATGTCATCTAATGCTGTTTTAGTGAGCTTTTAATTATTTCGCTCATTATTAATCTGACAATCTAGCGTGAACTAACTGCATGACGTGAAGTAGTTCCATGCCAAATTGTGCAATTTTCAGTGTCTCTTATTACACAAGGCCCGGGAAATTCGCCTACCATCAAAAATCCCGGGCCCTCAGGCGATGATATACTTCAGGACTCTCGGGAGTTCGCACCCAGTTTTTTTTTTCTAAGGTTCCACCAAGACTCAAACATTATTATGGACATCTTATTTTATCTACCCGAGTTTTTTTGCATTCGGTGGCGGTTGTGTATCACAATGCCGAATCAATTATCTGTAGAAGGTGAGGAAGAACCCGGGTGGGGAGATGATGTTTCATGTTTTACAAAGTAAGGACTGTGTCACAGGATTGACTGATATCTCCACCAGACGACTCTACATATGCCGCCAAACGAGCTATTCCAGACCCCATCGAAGAACCGACGGAGCGCGACATTTCTCATGTCGAGCTGCTCCCTAGGCCGTACACCCGCGCTAAGTGCGTGTACAGTCACTCGCAATATGAAGGGCCCATTCGCCGATGCAATTTATGGGGCGGCGCTTATTCCACTTTGGCCAGGCGCACTTTATTTTGAGCGACAAGAAAGATAAAAGTTTATTTCATTCTTTTCACGTCAAGAAATATGGTCCAGGCATAGGCAAATCCAAAGCAGCCTCAAACTGCCTGGTCGAATGGGTCCTTCATATTGCGGGAGACTGTACATCCAGCTACAAGAACTGTAAGGAGGGAAAGTACGCGAGCGAGCTGGCTAGGAAACATCATTGAAAGAAAACCTGAGACTAGGACAAATAAAAATTGGGGGGGACACTTAGGCTCCGCCTTAAGTGTATGACGCGATAGCGCAAGGCCGGGTCGTCAGCGCAGGGGTGGAGGAGGGCGGAAGGGCAGGGGAGGCGGAGGAAGGAAGGGAAGGGGGTGGGGGTTGGGGGAATGGAGGGCTTGGAGGGGGTGGATGAGGGGAGGGGAGCTGGGAGGGGGCCCTCCCACGGGGTCACGCCGCCGCCGACTGCTACTAAGGGAGGGCAAGGGGTGGAGGGCAGGGGAAAGGAGTGGGGGTCAGATAGGAGTAGTCGAGGAGGGGATGGGAGGTGTGGGGGGAGGGGAGGGGATCCCATTCAACACCCGGGTCACGTGACCCGAGTGTGCAGGGAAGGGGAGGGGCCCGCCCACGAGGTCACGCCGGACGCCATGACCCGGGTAACTCGACACGGGTCACGTGGCCTACGAAGTCACGCCGGACGCCGACTACTACTACGCCGGCTTTTCCGCTGAACGGGAGCCTTACGCTATCGCGTGAAATAACTTCCAGTCTCAGGTTTTCTTACAAGAACTTGCCTAGACCGATGATACTTCAGTCATTTTACCGCCCAAGCATTAGTATGCTGTGTTCTTTTTTTTCGAAGTGCACTCGCGTGGGCTTTTTTCCTGGCTTATGCGCTTCTCGTATATGCCTTTTCTTTTTTGCTGGTAACGTACGGAACAAAACAAGTTTCCATCGATCTGTGATAATCCATAATGAAGGGTGTACACTTTTCCGACTGTTCTGACAAAGACGAAAACTGCCGAGTCACTGGGCTGTGGACGCGAATGCGACGTACACCCGTCGTCGATATAAATGTGAACGCCGGACCGCCGACTGCTCCGTACTATAGTTTGTTTCAGCTTCCGTCCGAGCGCGGCCGATGTTATGAGCCGAAGTTCCAATCAAACAGCGAAAGAGGCACAACGTCACGGCGTGCTCTCTACAGTTGAGAGGACCAGCCGGTATTCGCCGTCTCTCTGTGCGTGCTCCTCCGCCGGCTAGTCCTATCAAACGCAGAAAGCACACCATGACGTTGCGCTTTTTGCGCTGCTTGATCGGCCCTTTGGCTTATAACATCGGCCGCGCTCGCGTCATGATGCTGCGGCCCGTGGCGGCTTGCGCACCTTATCGCGCGCTACGCCGAGATTCAGCGTGTGAATCAGCTCAGCTCTGCTGCTGCTCCTTGAAGAAAGCGCGAGAATTGGGAGGAGCCTTTCGGACGTTATCAAGAGGCACTGTGGTGACTTGATAAAGTAACTATTTGTTTTTTTTCTTGAATGCGGTCGGCATTTCTTTCGGCTCATTCGGCCACGCTCATTTTTGAAAAGTCGAAATGGCTTCTGTCATGATACGCTCGAAATATTTTCTTCTGTAAAAATATTTATCGCTATTAGGGTTCACTGAATAATAAAGAAAGAATCTGAGTTTGATGAACTATACCGAGCAATGTCGGCGCTTTTCCACGGGCAAAATGCAAACTATTTGCCGTCAATGACGTGTGCACAGCGCCCACAAAAAGTTGCAAAATAGAAATCCACTTTCACGCTCTCTGCAGAGCGGAGCAGTAAAAGCGAAGACAGTGTTCGATCCAAGCGCTTAATTTCGCTGAGGCGCCAAGCGCCGATAAGGCTCGATAGCCGCCACGCCCGCCGTGTCATGACGCGGATAGTACGGAGCGGTCGACGGACCGGCCTCTACCTTCATATTAACGACGGGTGAGCGATATTTCGCAGAGGGTTATTTCTCATACGAAAGAGTTCCACAGCCCAGCAAACAAAGATGGTATCTCGCAGAAGGCTTTAATTTGAATGGCCCTATATACATTGGGGCCAATGTGCATGGTGTAGACCTTCGATCTTCTGTTAGTTGCCTGCTTTATTTGGCTGTGGAGTGCATTTTGATCATGCGCAGTAGCTCTTCTCCGCGAAATATCGTACTCCGCACCTGCGTTTACAGTCCAGTCGCTCGGAATTTTTCGCATCAGAGATAAGCGTTTGGAAGGTGTATAACACGAAACAAGTAGCAGGTTCGAGGAACAATGAAGATGCAGACGATAGGATCTTTCCTTCTATGGACCTTTTGTTCGTTGTTGCAGATCTAATATCCCGAGTGATGATGGCACAGCAGCTGTTAGCTGAGTAAGAAAGAAAGAGAGAGATGTTTATTTCCCCCCCTTTTTTTTTTAGAAAATTGACTTGGTTGCTTGCCCGCTCAGTGCGCATACTGTCGATAGGGAAGGGGTCGGGAGAAAACAATGGAAAATATAGAAAGGTTGGGAGGTTTAGAGATTAGGTAGGGAGGGATGTCTCAGCCGTCGTCCGCCCGTCGAGTCGCGTTCGATTCGTGTTCACCCCTAAGTCGGCAGTGCGGTGGAACCTTTGTGCTTGTTGGACTGGTCAACTGTCGGCCTTGCACCACCCTGATCTCCACATACCACGTGCCGAGAGCGAGTTCAGGCGATAAGAGGCAGGCCACTGATTGGTCTGGCAAAACGCAGCTTCTACCGCACTGTCAGCTTAGGGGCGAACGGAGTATAGTGCGATCCAACGTTCAGAACGCACGGCCCCTCGAAGTTAGTAGATATGGAGCAACCTTAGAGCGAATAATAAATATTTTGCAACTGGGTTGGGCGGCAGTTGTGCTACAGAGTTAATGGAGAGCTTTAGCAGTTCGCTTTTTCGCCCTGATAACGGTACGATGCATGCCCAAGGCCGCCGGAGGGGAGAGGAGGTATCGTTATCGGGGATAAAAACAATCTGCTAAAACTCTCTAATATTGGCACAAGGCTTCCATTGAACGAATGGCTTTTTAGAGGGAAGCGCTTAGTGCCGCTTCCCGCTAAACTTCACGGTTTTTGGTGATACAGCTAGAATACAATACAACTCCTTCGGTCTCGGGTATTATATTTTGTTCCTTGCTCTTTCTTCGTATTTGCCCCGTGAGTGCGCGCTGTAGGCATCGGGTCCCACAAAAATGAACTTTGATGCTTTGAAACGTGCTCGCCCCATAGCTCGGTCTGTATATAGCATCGGGCTACGGATCATTAGTTCCCAAGTTCAATCCCACCCGATCGCTTCTGCTGTTTTCTTTTTTTATATAACATTGTAACAAATGTATTGGTAAAACACAACGGCTTAACTTGACGCTTTTTCATAGAAACTGGCGTACAAACATATTTTGTGTTAATAAACTGGGTTAAGGACTGAGACAGCATGCAACAATTACTAGGGCTTGGCGGGGGAGCAGGAAGAGCATGCGCCGGTTTCCGTGATGAATTTGTGTAGCCTCTAAACCCCTTCTTGCATCTGTATGTTGAATAAAGCAGATGCTTCTTTCAACTCTCCCAGACACGTGACTTTTGTGAGTCCTTAAGGTGGAGTCGCACTTCTTATCATTATGCTGTTTCACGCACTACCATTACAAAGATAGTGGTAAGACAGACTGCATGATTTGGGGCACTTTTCGTTAGCTTGTTGGAAACAGCGCCTTCGAGCAAAGCAAACAAAACCCAGCCGAAAGTAACGCGTGAGCGTAAGTGGAAGGCATACGTCGCGTCTCTCGCGGTAGCACAGATGTTTCACACCAGCATATTGCGTCTGTTGGTTTTCTCCGAGGCATGTGAGCGTAATCCTTGTCCTGGCCTCCTACACTTTCACTTATGATATGAGCGCGACCGTGCCCCCTGCCCGCTGCCACAAGGCGAGATTTCAAGCTCGCAATCCCGCATGCAATTTTAGCTAAGTGCAAACGGCAAAAATAGGTGAGTATTTTTAATGTCGGAAGCACAATCGGAGGCACGCAGTATCCAAACCGAGTGTCCGAGCGCCTACGCTTTCTCCAGTACTCTTTATTTTTTCGGACTCCTGCATGACGTATATACCTTCCTTACCGAATGTTTGCAAGAAAAGCTCGGCTCCAGAACAGTTTATGTTAAAGTATTTAGGATTCAAGTGGACGTAAGCATAAAATGATCTGAAGGCGCGCAGGCGCTGTTCTTGGGAACCACCCTGTCTGGGTCCGCCGTGTCACCGCGTTGTCCTCCTTTTCTGGTCTTCCTGGTTCTGCCAAGTCGGCCCAACATCTTGCCTGCTTTGTTTTCATAAATAAAGGATCGAATGGTCGCACCGCAGAGCCTATGGATTCAAGGGTTCAATCCCCACCCTTGTCCGTTTCGATGTGGATGGACATTGTACCGGGGCCCGTCCGTCTATTACCACTGCGTGGTGCACGTTAAAAGCCCCAGGCTAGCGGTCATATTCCACTTGACCAATTTCTCATTTACAGCGTCCACAACATCGCCACACAACAACAAACTGAAATCATGCTCGCTAAACGCTCGATAAACATTTGTTTGTTTCTCTCTCATAGAATCGTGGTGCTTTAGGATCTCTCGGAAAAGCACGTTGTTTATGGCGTTTGATAGACACAAGAGTCCGTTCGAGCTTGTTTAACTTTGAGGAAGCAGAGTGCTGAACCAAAAAAAAAATATTAAGTAAAATATGAACTTCAAAATACTGTCTAGAAGTGCACACAAGACAGCACACAACAGGAGACCCTGTAGAATTGTTTAATCATAGAACATCGCCCGCTGTCGCCAATTGCGTTTCTTTTAACTACATACTTCAAAAGAGCCCTGTTTAGCAAATATGTGGCCTCGCAGCTTTCCAAAAGATTAAACCAGGCAACTACATTCGTCGTGAGCGTTTCCGCATGAGCTAGATCTGCACAGTAAAAATTTTAACACCCATAATTGTGCAAACAGGGTGTGAGAATGGTGTGAGTTAGAAAACACACCCATCTTACACCATTTTTACACGATTTTCAATTATTGATGGGTGTAACAAGGGTGTACGGACGATTCACACCCATCCTACACCGTTCACACTCCCTACACGTACATATCGTTCGTAAATTGTGTTAAAAGAGTGTTCGTCTTTCTCTTTACACTCATATCTACAGGGTGTGAGAGGGGTGTGTCGGTGAAATGTCGGATTAACCCAAGGCATCAGTTAATCGAACATTGTTACGACAAACAATGGCGATAAAGGCATCTCGACTGATCGTCACAATCAGGTATAGTTTGAAAGTCCTAATGAACTGCACGGGGTGGTCCGACCGATTCAATTTCGGTACGTTGATGCGACCAAACGTGGAAATGTAAATTCGTGTGTAGGACGATACAGCCAAATAGAAAAGAGCCGCTACGCGCGAAAGCCGGATGTAGAGGTTGGAAAGTGCGCGTGATCGAGCCGCGATCGCGTATACTTCAAAAGGGGCGTATAAGTAGTCCTAGGGATGCTCGTGAAAATTTGAAATTAACGAAAATAAAAACAAAACACTCGAAGTCTAAATGTGCTAGGAAGACTTAAGTAGCAGGAGTAAAACACAAAATTTGCATCTTGAGGGTGGTGTAGTGGGTTGAACGCTTGAGCCGTTATCGAGGGGTTGTCAGTTCAACTCCACCTGACGGAAGCTTTTTTTTTATTAGTCCGTTTTTGTATGATAAGAACATGAAGCCCACACGCTAATGCGTCGTACGTCTGTCACTGACGCCCGCAACCGCGCATTTAATCGGCCGCTTTCGCTACTCGCGTACTTGTCCAAACACCCTTATTTGAGGCTGTGAGACATTACACCCTTTTTCTAGGGTGTTTTCTTACACGAATAAGGGTGCTCCCTATAGGACTGGCCATTTACATAAATAAGGGTATAACAATTTTATGTGTGTGCCGTTTGAGAGGTGGTGATACTGGCTCACGCTGTACCTGAGAAATTCAGCCTGTGCAACTCAAACACGTGCCGGTACTATGCTCATCCTGATTGGTGGGGACGAACCCAGGATTTCTGGGTTTTTGTAGCCTGATCTTTCGGCTCTCCACATTCCCCGAGCTACCAGGCGCTAGCACACTCGGTTAGGGACTCTCAGAAAACCAGGACTCAAACAGGAAATGTTGCGGGTCCCTCGCCTTCGCTGAAGGTATAAAATATATGGGCGAACCAGCATATAATTATTTATTTATTTGCATCATATAGTATCTCCCTTCCTCTCCCTTGCACAATAGTACCAACTGCAGAGCTTACAGATGTTTCTGTGACTATCGGACAACTTAGTCAAATTTCGACACGGGCTTAAAATCATGTGGGTTACCACAATTTCAAGGCTGCTTGCAGAGTTTCTGCTGAACCTGGAAACACGACGTGCAAAAACTTGCATATTATACAGTTTGTTACAATATATGGTCAGCAGGGGAAGCTCCAACTCCGGCTCGAGCTCTCTAAGTTTGGTAACGCTTCAACTTATGAAAAATGACAAGCGCGAGGTGGAGACGGAGCTTCTCCTGCTGACCTCCTCGGTGTGGTCCAACCATTCGTAGGTACCGTCTCTACCTGTGCCACAACGCGCTCGGCGTGAGTTGATATTACAAGGGCGCCAGGGTGGTTCGTGCCGCAGTAGACTTCTGGTTAAGCGCTTATTTGTCCATCTCTAATGCAAAGCGTGCTTTGTGTTCCCAGTTATACCTTTATATGAACGTGCATACAAGGGTCGTTTGATGAGTTTGGTAAAAAAAGCTGGTTAAACGCTTTGTTAGAAGAAAAAATTGATGTCGTTTCTCAACATAATCCCCATTGAAGACTATCCACTTGGTCCAGCGAGTTTCTAAATTTTCTTTCTCTCAGAAAAAGAGGTTTTCTTAAAGGCTAGAAAATATGAACTGACGGGAGTAATGACATTCTCATTTGATGAGAACTTTTTCCGACAGAGTCAGATTTCTCAAGTTCGGGAACACTGATAAAACACACGACGCCATATCAGAAGATTGGAGTGGATGAAGAATCAACTCAAAGCCCAATTCTTCCAATTTTGCATTGTCACGGTCAATTCGTGGGAGAGCGCGTTGTCTTGGTGAATGAACAGTCTGGTACCAACACCTCCTAGATCACAAGGCCGTAGTGCTGATAATTTTTCGTCACAGAAGAAGGCCGATCGCGGGCGGTGACTGGATACGAGCGCTGCGTCCGTCTCTCTGATTAGAAACGAGACGCTGACGCAGCCCTCGCGTCCAATCACGGCCCGCGATCGGCCTTCTTCTGTGGCGAAAAATTATCAGCATTACGGCCTTGTTATCTAGGAGGTGGTGCTGGTACCCATCGCGCACATAGCTTTTTGTAGAGGGTTTTGTGCACACGTTATTTTGAGATGCCTATGGTCTCAGCAGTCTTGTGCACATTCACTCGACTGTCCTCCAATTAATATATTATAAATTTATTCAACAATATCCGTCGTGGTGACCTCAACTCGGCGTCCGGAGCGCGCTTCATCTTCAGGGAACGTTCTGCCACGTTTAATCCAATGAACCCCGAGCTAAACAGCCTTCAACGTTGAATAAGGGTCCCCATGAACTTAATGCAACTCGGTTTTGATGCGTGGACGTTAACATTTTTAAAACAAACGTGCTTGATCATTGCACAGGGCTGGGTTTTTTTTTCCAGTGTTGTGGCAAGCGCTACAGTGTTTGCTTCAGCCGTCTGTGAAACATGAACAGCGCTTCGCTCCTGTCTGGAAGCTAGCCTGGGTTAGTTTGAAAAATGACACTTGCCAGCCATGGCGTCATCCATTGAATTGTTCATCGTATAAATTTACCGAACTTATCAAACGACCCTTGTACTTGCGAGCTGTACAGGAAGCAAAATAACGTGGAACGAAACGGAAAGAAGTTCGAATCCGGAAGCGCGCAGGGGTTCGCCAATAGTGGACTCTATAGTCTGTGACAGCTCAAGAGTGCAGTGGAAGCTCCGCTTCCAGCACGAGCTTTGTGGCCTTGATAGCACAAGTGTGCACGCGCAGCCAAAGCGCGGCGGAAAGCAAGGAGCGCGCGCTGAACGCGGAGCTTCCACTGCACTCTTGAGCTGTCACCCACCATAGTGAGCTTGTTTACAAACAGACAAATAAATAGCTGACGTGCATATTCCACCGTATCACGGCCAAAGCTATAATTGTATCTTTTTAGCAACCACGCGCAATAAAAGCCCGGGATAATCGCTTTGGGTGACGCCTCGGCAGCTGCGCGAGCACTCGTGCTGCGAGGATGCAAATCTACGCGGTCAAGGCTGCCATCTCACGCTAGCGCAGCCTCCGTGGTTAGTCCATGTTAGCGTGAGACTGCGAAGTACTACTGAAGAGGTTGTGCAAGCGCGAGCGGCTAGCCTTGACAAACTGGACTGGAGTACTCTCTGCCCGAGCGCTCGCGCAGCCACCGAGGAGTGATTCAAAGGAAACTGCTCGCGCCTTTAGCATGCATGGCTAACAATAGTCCATGCTGAGGTGAGACAAAGTTTAGCCTGAGCCAAGGCGCCCTAAGCCAGAAGACCCTCTTTAACAGGCTCCAGTGATAAGAGAAAGCCCAGCCTGAAACAGAGCACTTTTAGCATTGTTTTGCCTTATGTCCGATGCACTACCGCCGGTGCGAGGTAGGAAAACGCAGCGGATTCGACTCGCGCTTCAATACTTCGTCTAACCTTAGCAAGGGCTATTGTTGGTCGCGGGCTAAAAGCGCGAGCTATTTGCTTTCGACGACACCTCGGCGGCTGCACGAGGGCTCGTGAGGCGCGAACGCCAATGAAGGCTACCGTCTCGCGCTGGAGCAGCCTCCGGGGCCAGTCCATGCTAAGGTGAGACGAAGTATTTCTTTAACTTTGCTCGGTTTAAATTTGGCTTTTTAGCGATGGAGCAATAGTCTTGAGCGTTAGCTTATCACTTTAAAATGCACATTGGCTGCGGGAGAAGCAATTCCACATTGCACGCCTGCGCTAGGCGCGCCCAGCTGGGACCTTGAGAGGTTCCGATGTTCGGAGCTGTCTTGAGCGTGTTATCAGTGCTATGCCCTTACTGCATTACGATGTCTCCTCTCCGGATTCGAAGATAAGATTGGCGGTGCGGGCGGAAACAGAGGGCACATTGGAAATTGGAAAAGTGATTTCGCTCGGGGCTTAGGCGCCACATGTCGTCGCGGAATGGAATTAAACCGAATGTCTCGGATTCTTGGCCATGGGGAGAAGTTAAGTGTCAGTGGCTGACGAGTATTTGCTTGTCAGCAACTGTCGAGTCGCTCTTGGATAAGAGCGTCGGTGTCGGAAAGCTCCATCTAGCTGAAACAAGTGCTCGGCGCTTTGCAACACAACTATGCGCTCGAGCTCAGCTAAGATGACCGCACGTTATTTCCTCTGGTGTATCCAAAAGTGTTTTACTACAAGGGCCTCCACCGATTCGAAAAGAACAAGAATCCTAGAGGCTGTGAATAGCTCTGACACACGCCGCACAAACGGTATTGCGAGTTACAGGCTTATTTTTGAACATTTTAAAGTTATTTAATATAAAATGGAACTTTGAGGCATAGGTAATCATTACAAAGAGGACTCACAAAATCTACCTACATGTTTCTTTAATAGCTAAACCGTTTTTATTCGGAATAAATGCGAACTAACACAGGTACTCCCTGCAGTGTCATAGGGTGTCGTCTGCTCGCAACCTACACACTTCATTAGAGAAGACTGTCCGTGAAAGGGCGCCACCAAGACATCTTGCCACGAATACCGCCTATAGATCAGTATCCGAAACACTAGCTTCCACCGATAGAAATGGGAACTAAAAATCTCAAATATAGGCTGACATAAACAGAGGAGTTGCGAATAAAACAATATTTTTGCTTCGTGACCCTGCAATTCTGACGTTCATGCACCACGATATGTGTGGAGGTTTCTAAAAAAAACGGAGTCTTGCAAGAAACGTAGTCCCCCTACTGTGTCATGGCGTCAGGATAAGCAATCATCGCGACGTCCATGAAACAGGTCAGACACTGGTCTATGTGACGCGAGATGGCCGTCTGCAGCGCCAACTGAATCCCCTGACGCTTGGCGACGACACTAAACTGAATATGGAGGCGCATCGAAATCACAGGACGGCGCCATCTTGTTTGGGCCTGTGAAAGTTTTGGTTTGTAGTGCACCGCAAAATTGCATAGTTCCCATATCGGTTTCGCTCTTGGCTAGGTTTTCATAGAATGAAACCTAAAGCTCCCATATACAGTCGCTCATGGGTTTCCTGGCTCCTGCAGTTTCGCGTATCGTTTGTTAGCGCGCATTAGCGATGCGCACAAAAAAAAAAATATATTTTTCTTTCTTCTTTCTTTTATTAAACAGCATGTTGGTACAGCGACCCACAAAAATATTCTATTTGATTATCGGCGTGGTCTCGGCTCGTGAAATGGGCAGAACCTGACTGAGCATAGACGCTTTCTTCTCCGGCTTGTTTGAGCAGAGTCGCTGTCTTCAAAGACTTTCGCAGGAGGTGAATCACCAACATGCATATTATTGCAGTCTTGCAGCTAAGAAGAAACCTGTAAATCGAGGTTTCAGGCGGCTAGCTGATTTGTAAAGCCTCACATAAAACTTCGCGGGGAGGACTCAAGACAATATTCATATCCAATAATATTGAAACAATATTTTAAGTTCTGCGTTAAACACACAAAAAAAAAACACGGTGACCTTTTATTGAACGTCGACATTTGCTATTAAATAGCTAGACGAATATTGAAGTTATTTAAGAAAGTGTTCTACGCTGTCTCACAAAAACCATACTAAAATGTAAATACATTTTACAGCTGATTAGGACCACTATACGAATTGTCACAAGTGTCCAAGCGATAACAGGGAACATTCAGCACTTAGACAATCAGAGTGGAAAGTAAGGCTTCCAAGTGTTCGTTTTATACAGGTCAAGCAGACCCATGACTAAGACAACACGGTTAAAAATATGAGGTGGTAAAATGGAGCCGAATGCTCGGCTGACGTTATTATGAGTTAACGGTCTCTTAAGTTGACCTACTTCATCTATAAAAAAAAGAAAAAAACGAATATATGAGGGCTCGGTGGCCGAGTGGTTTAGCACACAACAGATCGGAGAACGAGGAGCGAAAGCTCGCGCTGCAGAAGCCAGGGATACTGGGCTCAATCCACACCCCTGCCTGTTTTGATCTGGATGAGTATCGTAGTGGCGTGCGGTCGTGTATCAATACTGCGTGATGCACGTCAAAGACCCCTGGATAACAGTTGTATTGCACTGGCTAAATTCCTCCCCAGAAGCTGAAAGACAAGTAGCCCGTTAAGGCAGACAAATTTCAGGCTCCATAAACATACGCATAAACGAATTTTGTTTTAAACACATTTTACGATATATTGTTATCGCGGCATGTTTGGCCGTGATCTGAACGCATCTAGAAGAACGTGAATTTATTTTATATCCTGTTGAAATAAATCTGCTACTTTCGCTTTTTAATAATCTTCCACTGAAAACGTTTCGGACACCAACGAAAACGTCGTTGGTGTCCGAAAGAGCGTGACAGCGCATTTCGAAAAATCACTGCAAGACATGGCACAGCAGACGGAGGGGCAAACACAACTATTGCCATTTCAAGGACTTTTTAACACATCCATTGTTTTTATGAAAACCAGAACCCCCGACAAATGCCAGGGTTTCGACTCTAGGAGAACTCGCCGCAAGCCCGGTCGTCACAGGCCAACTGATCCTAGGTGAATTCGTCAGGGAGGCCAACAACGAGGAACTTCCGTCACACCGGAATAGTCGGGATAAGGAACACTGAAGTCACGACGTAGAGTTTGACTCTAGAACTACGAATTTACTTCTGTTTCTCACTTTGAATTCATATGAACCGTGTTGGCAGCAGTGATCAAAACATGGCGCTGAAATTGAAATAAATATAACTATAAGCCACGCAGGTTAAGAAATAACAAATGACACATGCGGTTTTCTTGAGCTGCAATGTGCCATTACAGCATGGAACACCAAAACGGTATATTCACAGCAATAATTTGAAGCCTGCAGATAGTAGATCCGGTGGAGCGCTCCTCTAGAACTCTAGATATGCGCTCATCCACATTTTTATATTTCTGTGCGAGACTCGGTGGCTGTTGTCCAGCGTCTAGCTGTGCCGCTTTCAGTTCTCGTAGTGCTTGTTCATCCTTCAGACACCTGAGGAAGGCCCAGAGCAGGGATGCGCAACATGCGGCCCGTGGGCACTTTTTGTGCAGCCCGCGAACACCGCACTGCGAGATGTGCTCAAGACAGCAACCAGTGCGATGATGCCAGATATTGAAAATCTGCCTGCCTGATATTGAAACTCCTCGCAGTACTCAATAAATATCTTTGGGCCCTCGTAATTTTTCACCTGTGCACACCTGGCCCAGAGGTTGGGAAGACAGCAGTCGACGTTGGACTGCAGCAAAAAACAAAAAAGGTGCAGAGTAACATAAAATATGGCGGAAAATGCGGACTCGGACGTGTTAAAACAGTGAGGACCAAAGCAACAGTACCCCACCTGCAAGTCAGTCTCGATGCCGGCCTTCGAGAGTGTTGTTCGTGCGTGGCATATCTTGACGCACAGCATCATGTACGGACCATAGGCTTGGTGGGAACAAGGCTGTCTGAACTTTATTATGCCTTTGGCGACCAACGTAGGCGTTTTCGAAGTATATTGCCAGATCGGTGGCCTCGGGTGGCATTCGCATCTAGAGAAGACAATACTTAGTGGCATATACGTCGGTGATATATTGTATTGGCTTGACGTGCACCTATGTTTTTCTGTGATCATATGTATTTAAACCTTATTTTTTCCTGGCACGTGAAGAAAAAAGGCTGCGCCGCAACTGGTTGTTTACGTACAATATGTATGCTATGATATAATAATCGAAATATGCAAATTAACAAATAATACTGAATTATAGAAATAAGTAATGACAACACGTACAACAGCTAATAAACGAATAAAGAATTTGGTGTTTAAAGTTTATTTTAGTGAACGAACTCAGTAATGCTATGAGTTTGTGAAAATATGCTACAGCATATGATGTTCCAAAAGGAGAACGCATCTTTCTAAGAGGCTTCGTGGCATGGCAAGCCGAATAATATTAGTGTATCAATGTGATTATGGTTTACTTTCAAGCTTAGAGAATACGACCTAAATACCTGAGCACCAAAATCTTCAAATTGGCAGCAGCGCGCTTGCATGCCCAACTTGCACATCTTCCGTTACACCTCGCTTGAGGGCTCAAGGATGTTGAGGGCTCAAGTTATATTAGCAGAGAAGGGAGTAAAGAAAACAGGTAGGAAATTTTGGGAAGAGAGAATGCATGGGAAATTAGCGTTAACAATATACCGGGCACACACAAACAAAAAAAAAAGAAGGAACAGTTGTGTGATAATTCATTGGGGAGCTCATTACCGTTTGAAGCTAGAACGGGGGTGCTAAGACCGAAAACATACAGGACTAAATTCCAGAAAACAGACACTCTGTGGGGCATATGCAACCGCGAAAGGGAAACAATAGAACATGGAATTTTAAGTTACACAGAGCTTCGTCCCACCCTCTTGGGGAGGGGGGGGGGGGGGTGACTAAGGGTTTGGGGGGGCTACTGGGATTTGTAGACATGTATAGACGATTGAATAGGGGAAAAATTTCTCTGAGAGGAGATCGGAAGATTGGTGGAAGCGAATTAGGGAGGGGTGAAAATACAGATACAAATAGGCAGGGGAAGCACTTTAACACGGGAGTGTGTGGGGGGGGGGGGGGGGGGGGGTGTTCGTGTTAAAACAAAATTTATACAAATTAAATAAAAGTAAAGATGACAAAATGTTAGGTTAAGTGGCGCAAGCTGCCGCACGTTACAAAGGGTATAGCCATTACCATCCATTCATACATCTATCCATCCATCGAGAGAAATGCCTGCGACAGGCTGAGCTCACGGCAGCCTCGAAATCGCAGTATATTACCCGACTTCCATGCTTGACATCACGCCGTAGAGCACCTAGATAAGTCTGAAAACGAAACGAAAGTGCTACTATAGTTTGCGACATACGAGAACTCGAACCATAGAATATGCACAAGAAAACTTTCCGCCGGTAGGATTCGTTCTTCTTGTTCGGAAGCAAGCCGCACAGAAGCGAGATCACAGTACATTGGTGACTCCCATGCACCGTTCACACCTGGGAGAATAGCGACGGCGTCACATTTAAGTAGCGTCCATGAACCATGCCCCTTAGTAGAAAGCCGTTAACAATTTTTCAGTATACCGAAACCCGGACGACAGTCCTTGTGTCCAGGATCGCTATCATGAGGAAGAAAGGGTTCGTCGTGTAGACCCGACACCTGGAAAATACATAAAACGTACTGCTCTAAATTATTTAACTGGGGGTTGAATGGGATTGTATGTTACAAAGACTTGAATCACCTTGTACTCTTCTGGTAAAATTATGTCTTCTCCCAGTTTTGGGAGATTGCACGCACTTTTGCGTGTTTGTCTTTGCTTTCGAATGGTACGTGCTGGGCGAAGTCATCTGGAAAGCCCTATGCCCACCGACAGTAGCGACGGCATAAAGTAGGATCTGATGTGGTGGGTCGCTTTCAATTTCTTCACTAAAATAGCACACAATAAAACAGTTTAGAAATTACACTGCCAATAACCAAAATACAAACGGACAAAATATCTTACTTGCTTTTTTCTTCAAGCTCTGATGAACTTTCAGTATATTAGTCTATTGGATCCCCAGCATAAGTGTGAGTTCCAGTTACGGCCACTACAACACTAATGAACTCGTCAGTAGTTATCTTTATCTTGCAGATAGTACGATACTAACGTACCAAGTAAATACCAACATGGCATCTTCGGCCAACTCTATAGAAAAATTCCTCGTAGAGTACCAATGGAGCTGCACACTCAGTTTTTGTTACTTCAAATCTCTCCGTGCCTCTAGCGAAGACCTGAAATTCGTACAGAGTGCAGTTTTTTATAACCCGCGCTCACGCCCAGTTCTCCTCTAGGCGGAACTGGGTAAAAGCTGGGTTTGAAGTTCTTTTGTTAGTTAAGCATGATTAGTCAAAGCATGGCAATCCCAGTTCTAAAAAAAGCGCAGGTCGGTCTTCGTTGGTTACACGCTGTCACTGGACCCTTTCTCTTTGTGTAAAACAAGGGAAAGGAAAATAAGTATACGTTTGCTGAACGAGGACACTGAACCCTAGTCCACTTCTGTAAAACAAGGTCAAAAGTATTCTCTCTGATACAGGATCCACCTTTCAAACAGTTTTCCGGTGACGAATTGCCCTCCTTGACGAGTGTTCACATGAAGAAAGGAAACATTACGAGATAGCCGGTGTGACAGTTTTCCTGTGACGAGCTCCACGGTGGCCAGTGGGCCGGTTCCCAAAAAGTCATGTTACAAAGCGCACTAAGAGGACGTATACAGAAACCGCCCGCGCGCACCCCGCGTCGGTTCTAATGGGCTCGTTCTCTTTTTATCTATAGCTTCTGGAACCAGCGAAACGTCGACGCGACGAGTCAGAGATCGAAGGAAGAACAAGAGAAGAAAAAAACTAGGTAAGTGTAAAAGTCAGAAAATCGCTAGGTTAATTGAAATCTTCAAACCACTATATCTTTATTAAACGTCAGAACGCACATTTTCATATTTATTTAAAACAAAATAAAAGTAGCCGTGTTCCTTCAGGGGGCTAACAAGCGGGAGCGATGTATTGCCTTGATGATGATAGAGTTTCTAGAAGTTTGCGGCATAGAGTTATTATAATGTACGTTAGAGGTTCAAGTGGTGCTAGTGTGCTGACGCAAATTGAAGCACACAGCAACCAGTCCGAAATTGACTTCCGGTAATGCATTTCTATGGGAAAAGACAAGTGCATTTTCTCTCTGCGCTCGATTATAAGAGCAAATATCACGAATAATTCGTACTAGGCACATTGAAACATTTCTCAGTCACGCAGATGAAATAATTGGTCAGTTACTGCGTTTTTCTTTCAAATTCGTTGCATTAAAAACAGTGCTAAAACGGCTTCGTACGTGTATTTATGTGCATTATCGGACACTGTTAGCGCGAACACGACGTCGGCGCTTTTCAGCATGAGGAATATACGTGTCAAACGAACGAAGGACATCTGGAAAGCCAAGAGAGACAGCAAGAACAACTCAGTAACACTGGATCAGTAACGACCAGTGCATGCACGATCAAAATAAATTGAAGGCAACGTAATATATTCCGATTTTAAGTAAGTAAGTACCGCCTTATTCTTTCTGCTCTGCGCGAAGATGCTTGTTCTACGTTTAAAATATCACCCGCACGCTCGAAATCTTCGAGAACAAGTGTCTGCATGCATGCTTAAAGGTGCCCGGCAGATAAAACAATACGAAGAGACACATTTCACGGCCCACGTACTTTCTGTTTACGTTTTGAATGTCTTTATCCGCTCATGCACAAAGGGGTCATTTTCATATAGTGAGAGGACTGGCATATTAGCAATATATAAGCGTCACCGGGATCCTGGCGAGCCTTGAAGACACTCTATATTCCTTTCGGTTGTTATTTCGCTTTGAATCGTCGTTTGTTTTTACACACCTGCTGCGGAATACATGTTTGGGACTGAAATGTAGCGAAGTTAAACATCGCTCACCGATGAAGAAAAGTGCGCTAACTAAAGCATTTACACTTTTAGAATGTTAATCAAGGTACATACTATTCGGTACGACCCAAATAACCAAAGCGTTAAGTGTTGTTTTCCGGCGAAGAGACAAAATGCACGCGCGTTTTCCCATATGAATGCACAGAAGCACCGCAAAAGCAGACTGTTTGCTGTCTGCTTCAATTTGCGTCACGGAAGTCGCATAGACACTAGTGCCAGTTGAACCTCTAGCGTACATTATAATAACTGTATGGTTTCCGGGACACAAATTTAGGTGCTTCATCGGTCTGGTGTTCAATGCACAAACAAAAATTGTTTATTGCATTCCGCTTTTCGGTGGCAAACAATACATGGAGAAAACTGCAAGAAAGCCAGAGCCATAAATTTGGGGAACACTATTCTAATGTACGCACGGTGGTATCGCGACACTTTGGTATTTAATGCAGTGATCGTTGGTGTGTCGATGATTTTGAAGAATGCTCAGTCGTTGAAAGAAACGGCAATGCCTTGTTGTTGTTGTTGAAAACGTAATTTACTTTATGAAAAGAGGAGAATAGAGGGAGGGGACCAGAAACAGATAGCAGATCTCGATCGATGAATCAGTTCTGGCTGGGTGCCCCTAGTCCTGGGCTCCAATCACGGCTTGCACCACCGTGTTAGAAAATCAAGTGCAAAAGATGCGGAAATAATGATGGCACGCAATTAGGTATTAAAGATACGTATCAGCGACTTAGTAAAGAAGGAAAAAGAATCACGGAGAACTGCGACGAAAAACAAGAATACAATTCCTTCGCCAATGGGTGGAGGGGAGAGAGCAGCGACGAGCTGAAACCACCTTTTTGCGGCCACGCCACGGGCTCTCAAAAGCGCAGCGAGCTGTGAGCATGTCGCCCGCTTCTGGCGCAGGGGATCTGGCAACGTTTAACAACACCGAGGTATGACGGGCTAAGGTTGGAAGGATAGTGAATAGACATCATTGCTCTATACATTGAGGTCTACTCACTATATTTTTCAATTATAGCCAATCAAACATCGGTGTCCTTCGGACATCATCGAAGCACCTGTGCAAGAAGCAGACGAACTTACCCTCCGCTTAGGTTCGTACGACGCCACAGATGACGCAAGTGCGCCGTGCCCCTCGTGTATCGGGGCGATACAAGCATTTGTCTCGTGCCTAGGATTTCAACAAGGGGTCGTGAAGTTAATGAACATGATAGTCAGCACTCGGGCCTTTTTTATTGCACCAACACAAAGCAGCACGCAGTGAATACCATCCAGGCGTGGTCTCTGTGCTTAGTTGATACATTTGGTGGCCTCAGCTATAACCTCAGTTATGATGGTTGGGGCCAGACTTGGAAACTAATTTGTTGCAAGTTCCGGATTACCTGTAATCCGTCACTTTTTAAGTAATTTGTAATGTAATTTCGTGTCAAAATATTGGTAACGGATTACTTTAATTACTCGTTACTTCTTAAACTAGGAGCATAATACAGTAACTGGAACATTACGAGCAGAACATTCAGCAGCATAGAAAGGTCTAGTTCAACGAAATAGAAAACATCAGGAAGGGTGTTGTGTATAATACGAGCAACCTTCCGTCGCCTTGTGGAACTCCTAAGGCGCCACTTGGGCGATCACGTAATGCCGCCGTCCCGGTGCCGCGGCATCCGGAGATCGGGTTACCCGAGCTGCCCTTGACGTGAGCAGGCTTGACCGTACGAATATTGTAGGAATAAAAGCAGTTTATGCTCAACAACCAGTTGGAGTAGACACCCTCTATATACGGGCTGAGACGCCCAACATAACAAAGGAAAGAATAGCCGAAAAGGGAACACGATTTCTTGTATGACCGGTCACTAGAATACTATAGACCGACACGCGGAGCGGCTCTGTTTACCAACACGGCCGGAAGGCCGCGCATGCGCGGTAGCTATGTGGGCAAAAGCGACCCGGCCCTCCGTGTTTTCGCCATTGCGTTGTGTGGCGTGCGCTCGTTGTTGACGTTGTAGGGACGCTTCTACCTTTTTTTGTGAGTCGTATTTCCTGGCAACGTATGTCGTATGCTATGCCCGACTATTTGAGCTCGCTACCCGAGCCTGAACGGCGGTGGTATCGAAACAAACTCTGCGTGGACGGCGTTGCCTACAAGGATCCGTACGCCGTAAACAAAGCCTGCTGGACTTCCGACGTGAAGTTGCTGCCACCGAAGTCGACGGCTCACGTCGTCGTTTATTTAGTTTTTTCGCCAAGCCAGTTCACGGCCGACACGGAGCAGGCGTACTAGGGTGCCTTCATGTGCGCTTTTCTTAGGGTGGTGGCATCTCGCCATTTTGTCCCACACTTTTATTTTTCTTTTTTGTTCAGAAGCGCGTGAAAGAGCGCGTCCCTGCGCGCGTTTGTGGCGTTGACTGTGCTAGGGCGACATTTTGTTTTCGTCGATTTCTTTGGATTTTCCCCGTGAGCACGTGCTGTCGGCATCGGCTACTACAAAGAGTGGCATCAGCCTAAACAGAAGGACATTGAGGCACCCTAAGGCGTACAAGTCTCTCGAGGCCTACGACTACTTCGAGTCGGTTTCCGCACTGCCGGCGGGATCAGCAGACTGTGGGTCTACGGAAGTGTATTTATTAATTAAATAAATACACACAGCGTCTTCAAGTTAAGGTATGCTATTTTTTCTACTCTCATGACCACAAGGCGTGACAAGCAGTAACGCTTTGTCCGTTCTGCAGTCTTGGCGGTAACACGTTACAAGCAACGACGTTACCAGGAACGCGTTACTTTTTTCAGTAACGTAGCAACCTACTCGTTACTTTTTCGACACAGTAACGGGTAACGTACTTACGTTACTATTTCAAGTAATTGTAATTGTAATTTAACTATTTCAACTCGTTACTACAATTACACGTCAAGTTTTTCCGTGTTTTTAGGCGTCAAGCCATGTTCTTCTTTGCGTTTTTTCTCGTGAGTATTTAGGTGAAACCGTAAAAAGAGATGAAGTAATTGTGTTCTGTTTCTGCATGAACATAATGTTGTTTGATATATGAGCTTATGCATACCTCTATCGCCAAACCGTAAAACGCGTAAATCATAATTTAAAAAGTAACGCAGAAGTAACGTGCGTTACTTTTTATCGGTAGCGGTAACGCGTTCCTTTTATTTTTAGCAACGTAGCTCAGTAACGTGTACCTTTAATTTGCAAGTAACGAGTAACGTATTTCGTTACTTTTTATTGGTAACGCCTACAACACTGCCGTTCTGTCGCCGATCCCCTTCTGCTGCAGGTAGCACGGGCGTAGCGAGCCTCCGACGAGCGCTTGGCCGGTGCTTTGTGCGCGAACACCGTGGGAACAAAATCCGGGTGGTCTCGATCAGAGAACGGGTTCCCTGTACATAAGCAAGCCTCGGGACGGAGATTGAAATGGAAGCCGCGCTTGCCTCCAAGAAAGTGCTTGCCGCACAAACGCGCGAGGCGACCATAATTTTCGATCCACGGATATTATCCACCTTCTATGCCTTTCAGAGTCTGCCGGGAACCTGTAGAAGCTCATTCCGCTACTTTTCTTGTACATTTCGGTGAGATGAACGGCAACACAGCTTCGCTGCATGCTGAAATACTATGACGCCCATGCGAAACGTGCGCCCTTTTGCCCACACCCCCCGGCTCCGGCGCGATCGCAGCGCCGCTGCAGCGCCGTGACGTCAATCCCGCGTATCGGTCTATAGATATACGAAAGATAAAGATCAAGTAAGACAACGGCGGCTAAGCTCTCCGTCGCCTTCCATCTTGGTTTTTCTTTTCCCGGGCAGGAGAAAGCTTTTCGTGTTTACTTGTTTTTGTATTTCACACCGTTTCACCCTTTCCAACTTCTTCGACGTCTCTCGCCAGCTTCGCAGACATCAAACGCGGGTCCATACCCCTTCGATTCGCGGGTTCACAAGTCGCGTAACAGACAATGTAGCCTCCCCCGATGTGGTCGAATTATCTTTGTCTTTGATACGCGCTACTTTATTCTAGCACGCTTTTCAGGCATGGCTAAAAAGCGCATTGCGCAAGGCTTAGAGCGCCGTCTTCGAGTGTACGGACTTAGCCTCCTCTATACTCACAAAGCCTGGAAGTTCGACGACGGAGCCACAGAGTTCCCAGTCGCAGATTTCGAGCGCGAGGTGCCGGTAGCAAAGAGCGTTTCTCGGGAAACCTGTAGTCAGCGCACAGCTTTTGCAGTGGTGAGGACCTGAAACATGGATTTCAAACCCGACGAGAAATGTAGCGATAGTGTAAGGAACACTAGGAGCACGAGCGCACATTCCATCGCCCGGGAAAAGTGTGTTTTGGCGTCTTGCCGCAGCGGGGAGCCCGCTACATGACTCACCTCTTGTTATCTGCAGCTCTACTTCTACACTTTCGGCGGCCGCGTCTCGTGGCGATGTGCCAAGCTTTTTCAGTATAGAGGAGGCTATGGTACGAACGATACTTCTTTTCAAAAATAGTCCAAAAGCCGGGAGATGTCAAGATTAAAATAAGAACACCGACTTCACACAACAAGAAAAACAACTTCATTAAACTTTTCGCCTCCCATGCCGGGAGGCATCATCAGTACATACACAGGAATGAGAGAGCTTCGGGTACATACACAGGAATGAGAGAGCTTCGGTCAACCGAAGCTCTCTCATTCCTGTGTATGTACTGATGATGCCTCCCGGCATGGGAGGCGAAACGTTTAATGAAGTTGTTTTTCTTGTTATGTGAAGTCGGTGTTCTTAATTTAATCATACTTCTTTTCGTTTACTAGTCTGGGCATAGTGGTCGAGTCCACTTCCCACTTTGCAGTCAACATAAAAGGGAGGGGTGGGGGGGTTAGGCCATCTAAGGAGTGCTGACAGAGTGAGGGAGAGAGAGAGAGAACCCGTAAAGGGGTGTGATCCTCTGTTGTTTTGTGAGACCGATGTCCACCGCTTCACCTGCATTCTCTATGCCCTCCCCTCGTTTGGCCTCCTCGAATATTGGTATGAAAGTGAGAACCGATGAACGATCGATAACCCGTAACCGCCACTTTTCCTCTGACGAGTCGAGTGTTCGGTCGTGAAGTGCCCGACTTCTCCATGGCCATCTCTTAATAAGATGTTCACAATTCAGGGCATCAAAAAGAACGGAACCCTAGAGTTTCAGTGCATACTTTGCTAGCAAAAGAAACACACTATGTCATCAGCAAGAACAACAAACTCTAATCTACGCAAACACATCAAGGTAAGCTGGGACACCTGAATTCTGCATTGGCTATACATTGTTATGTTAGAACAATTTTTTTTTTTTAATAACAGGCGACACATTCGAGTTAAAAGGGAGCTTTTGTAGATCGCAAATTTAGCTCCGAATTTCGTAGCGGAGGTAGACGCAGCTACTGAGCTTGCGCACCACTAGCTTTGCCTGCAAAATTCCAGAGATCATTTCCGTGGGCCGTTAGCTAGCGGGACGGCGGGTGTAGTTGCAGCTTTCGGTACCTCGTCAGCTTACAGGTGAAGGAGTGCACCTACACTCTTTCTCTTAACTACAAAATTTTATTTTTGCAAGGACTGGCATAGTATGGGCGTATGAGAATTGAAAAGTAGTGTTGCAGAACGTTTTTGAAAAATATCACAACTGTTTCTATCGTTTTCTGGATGTGTGTATGGATAAAGTAACGTGAAAGTAATTGATAACGTAACGAGTCAAGTCATACTTTACTTTTCAGCGAAAGAAATTTGTAACGGTAATTTATCACATTTGAGGCTCTGTAATTTGTAATTCTAATCTACTACATTTTTCAAGTAACGATCACAAGTCTGGTAAGGGCTCTCATGATATCGGTGTTAGATTGAAAGTCAGGAAGACAAAGGACTGAAGAGAACGGGGTTGCTGGTGTCCACACAGAAGAAAATTATGTATTAAGAAGGTATTTGATAACTAGAGAGCTGGATGTTTAGGCAAATGCCTATTTTTTTCATTTGGTCCCGATCGTGTCTTTTCTATATATGATCACGAATCATGAGTTAGGAAGTTTTTTAAGAGTAGATTTATAGTGCCTATAAATGCCTATTTAGTCATATAAGTCTTAATTACCGTTTCCCGCATTTAAATGGCTATTTCTTATTTTATTTTTTACTTTTTTGGTTTCGCTACATCAAAATGAATTGTTCTCTTAAGTTTTAAATTCAAGCGAACTATTTTTTATCCTACAGCGATGCATGGCAAGAGACTGCTCCAATCTCTGCCCTGAGATCCATCACAAAAGTCGTTGTTTTTTTCTTCACGCCTGCAAGCGAAGGCGCAAACGTCGCCTTCCTCTTAGAACAAGACCGTTCCCGCCTTTCTCCACGCATCATCCTTCTTTATATTTCTTGCCGCGCTTTTCCTTTCTCCCCCTCCGGGAGCTGCCGGGAGGCTGGAAGTATAGATCTGAATGTTGCTCTACTCCGCTTCACCCTAAATGAACCTTAGTGCATGCTGGGAGTTTCCCAGCCAATCCAGCGCTAAAAAAGTTCACCAAAAAGCTTTTTTTTTTTTTTTTTTTTTTTTTTGAGTGAGCGCGTGTGTCTGTGTCTACATATGTGGTGAAGGAATTAGGAAGCCGTAGTTTTCTCCTTTCGCGTACGCGTCGGTCTCTAACGTTATTGTGTCCAGTGGTCTGTGGTTTGCTTCTCTTCGCCTTCGTTGCCTGAAGCTTCTCAACAATGCCAAAAAAAGAAGGTCCCAAAAAGCGTGCTGTTTCGGCAATGGACCCAACATTCCCTTCGCTACTCGACCGACCGGGACATGGTCTTCTGTCATCCGTGTGGAAAGCAGGTAAGACCTTAGGTACCTTGTTTCGGAGAAAAACAAAAACTTGTTCGAACGACGATTTAGTGGATGAAAACGAAACCACGACGTTTCATCGAATGACGCTGTAGCGAATGGCAGCTTCGTTTCCCCTGATTGACAGCGAGGGGTAACCGCGCCAGTTTCAAAACATAGATCCTCACCGCCGAAAAACAGCCTATTCGCTAAATTGACATTCGCAAAAACGTTCGACCGCTCAAATATTTTCTGATTCCTAAAACGTCATTCGCTCATATATTATGGACCAAGAAAAACCCGCATCTTTATTAACGAGATGATATAGATAGTATTTATTTAATGAAATGTTTACTCGTCTATGGGTTGGTGAAGCATTTTCTGCGCAAAGCCTCTACAAAACTGTGTCTCCCCTCCCGCCGCGGCCGAGACAGGCACACACATTTGTAATACTGGAGTTTTCTGAATCCTGGAATGACCCTCCATAAACACTTTACGTATTTTTTTATTCGACGGAAGCCAGCCAAGCACAATGTGTTTCGAAATCTATTAGCCCCGAGAACGAGCACAAGCGTTGCTGAAGTTGCAGCGTGCTGATTGTTTGCTGTGTCGACCCCGTGACGTCTCAGTGAGAAAAGCGACCTGGTTCCCGTGAGACTAGGATCTCACGAATTAAATTGTACGCACGGTAGTCAAAAATCAAACAGAAACGATATTGGAAGTTACCATCAGCCATTACCGGACTGTTCGCAAGGTGACTCAGGAAAAAAATTATCTCGGTGACGTCCTGGAGATGGACCATCAAAAGCTAATTAAAATTTTAATAATAAATGAACCGTACTCAGTAAGAAGTCAGTACGCACATAGTCTTTCTATCGGATTACTGATCTCCAGCATGTGCTTGTTGTTTCCCGTCATGCTTTGGTTAGGCATGTCCAGTTGAAACTCACGCTGGGGGCGAGGCAACTGAAATACCCTTTTCCTTGCGGGACATAATCGGCAAACTAATTCTAGAGAGATGAATAGCGTGCAGTACCTGACGATTGTCCCCATAAACAGCACACACAGAGTTTAGGCACAAGTTGTAGTTCACTTAACAGCCCTGCGCCATGTTACCTAAGCGGCAGATAGTCTCGCGAGAGTGAGGTTTAGAAGCGGAGTTTCTGGCAGCTGTGTGCTGTGATGTTGAACTAAAACCTGAACAAGCTTGCACAATGAGTAGGTTTTTACCATTGTGAAACGCACATATTTTCAGTGTCGGTATATTTAGAGGTATTAGGAAGATATTGCTTAAAGTCATCCTCGCTCAGGACGGCGCACTACGCTTTTCGACATATCGTGTTGTTGTTTTTTTCTCAGATCCCATGCGAGAAGAAGTGCCACCCTGCACAACACGAAAAAACAGCAGGACATCAAGCCAACGCAGAACGCAACGTGCCCTCAACGTCTAGGCAGTCATTTTTCAGAGAAAACCTCGCGGATAGAAAGAACGCATTCTACACAGACTTGTGCGAAGTCTTAGTTGCCGCTAATATTCCTTGGGCGAAAGTAGAAAACCCAGTTTTAAAAACAAATTACAAATATACTCCAGTCATACGGTACCGTCGGAGTCGACTCTACGGAAGAACTTCCTGCGGCCCATGTACGAGGAAACACTGAAAAAAATCAGAGACAAACATAGGGACTCATGCATTTCGGTCTCCGTAGAGGAAACGACAGATGCGACTGGACGCTTTGTCGCGCACCTCGTACTTGGAGCTTGAAGCAGACGAGAGAAAAACGTCTTTTCTGGTATGCACCAAGACGCCAGAGAAAGCAAATGGGGAGACCGTGGTGTACCTTGTCAACGCGTCCTTGAAGGTGCTATACCCTACTGGATTGGAAGGCAGCAGGGTGTCGCAACTTTACACAGATGCGGCGGCTTATATGCACAAAGCTGCACACCCTCCTCCTGAAGGTTTCCTACCCGCGGATGTTGCACCCCACCTGCCTCGCCCACGGCATTTACCGCATTTGCGAAGAGCTAAAACAACACTTCAAGCATGTAAACGATCCCGTTGCTGCTCTGATAGCTGTGTTTCTTAAGTCTCCGTCCCGTGTCTGTGCATTTAAGGAACAGCTACCAGGAGTGCCTCTTTCGCCAGTACCCATCGTGACGCGATGGGGAACGTGGCTTAAAGCTGTAGGGTGTTAGAGTACTAACTTTACTGGGGTGAAGATGATCATTAACGGGTTTCCAACAGACGAGAGTACCCCAGTCAGAAAGGCTTAAGATGTCCTGCGCCAGGACACTCTCGAAGGTGACCTGGCGCATTTGTACTCCAATTTCACGTCTCTCGCGGACACAATCAAGAGGCTCTAAACTGCATGCGAAACTCTGGATCAAAACATCCGGCTCATTTTGAACGTTCAACAACGAGTCGACGCCGTCCCCTCAGGCCCCACTGTTGCACAAGTGCGTTCAAAGCTTAAGTCCGTCCTGAACAAAAATAGTGAGTTTTCTTTACTCAAAGAAGTCTCGAATGTCCTCATCGGGGAACGCTCCAGGGTACCAGAGGGTGTGGAAGCATTAAATATTCCTAGGTACAAGTACGCCCCACTCACATCAGTTGACGAGTAACGCTCTTTTTCAGCGTAAAAAATGGTTGTAAGCAACAAGAGTCCGAAGTTTAAACCCAAGAATTTTGAGATGGCGCTTGTTTACTATTGTTTTAATAATATTTTGCTATTGTTTCTAGTTCAACTATGTACAGTATTGGACAGCTTTGTACCGGTGTGGTCTTGAGTCGGGTTTTTTTCGAATGTTGTACTAATTAAATTGTATTTCCTATTGCAACGCTTTATTCTGCATTTATTTGAATGGCAGAGGCCCTAAATGCTTTCAACTTCACTCTGTGAATACAAGCTGATTGTGCCTATATATATATATGCCTATTACGAAGTTTTCAGTGCCGTTTATAGGCGCCTAAAAATTGATTTTTAGTGCCTAAACATCCGGCCTCTATGCATAGGGCAAGTTCGTCTGCTTGCGCAGGGTGTAGCGGTAACGTCAGAACGCCGAGCCCTATATTGGCAGATCGCGACCCCCTTTCTGAGCGTCGTCTGGTCCATTGCAACGTCGTCTGCTCGCTACGTCGTCTGCGTCTGTCTTCTCTTTCCTGCGACTTTCGGAAGTGCAGGTCTTTACGAGCGAGCTCGACTTCGCCTTTCAGAGAGGGCAGACGAAATAACTCGAGCGGTACGTTGTTTTTATCTAACAACTAGCAGACGCGCATCAAGGAGAGAAGACAAAGGACTCACTGGCGTGGTGTTGCGAGGCGCCGAGGTTTGTTTGCTAAGAACCGAGACTGAGGGTGGGTAGTGTCCGGAAGTTCCCTCCCAAATACTTTTCCCTCCTTTCGTGTGCGGCGAGACTCCTCACTGTTTAACGGCGGCGGCGGGTTGGCGCAGCTAACGTCGTCTGCTTTACGTCTTCTAGTCAAAGCGATGGCGGCTTTACCTTTCCTGCGTCTGTCGGAGATTCACCGCTTTTTCACTGGCGAGAATGCAAATTTCGAGAAAGGCGAAAGGAACTGCCTTGAAGGATACATCCTTTCTTTCGAGGTGAAGGATTTCACTCTAGTTGCGAATGCCCAGGCGTCATTTAAGAACAGTAGCTACGCGGTAAAGATTACGCTCCCCGATATAGGTGACATTTTAGAGAGTCACTGTGAGTGCCCTCGGGGGGCCACAAAGTGCAGCCACACGGTGACTACCGCACTTTACGTGGCTCTAAATGGACTGTCAGAGACGGACCTTCCACAGCAGTGGCTGCAACACCCTAAGAGCAGCATGCCGCGGCAGGTCGCTCGCTCATATACGAAGTAAATACCATGTTAATCGCTATATTAAAACGTTTAGTTACATGAGTTTCGTGAATGGTACCTGGCGTTTATTGAGTTGTTCAAAAAGGATCAGCTAAAGACAGATGACTGCCCATGTAGTGACTGGAAATACACAAATGTGTATTTCCAGTCACAAATGTGTATTTCCAGCGATCGGTACTGTGAGCACATCATAGCCCAAAAGTGCTCGGTCGCTGCTTGTAATCACAATTTTCTCGCTCGATTAAAAGGCTGTTGTCAGTTAGCGTATTGGGGTATGTATGTGTGGCGTAAACCCAAGTGGCAAAAGTTTGAAAACCTGCGCTAATCTGTGGAAGAGAATCTGAGTAAGATCGATCGCGCTACACGAGCGGCGTCGAACGCATCGCGGAAGATATGTCGTGGACTCGTTGACACCAAGAAGTAACTATTGTTATAAGGCAATTAAATGCAAAGGTGCAAGCGAGATGGACAAGAATGACGAAATTAATCCCTGGAGAAGGGGAACAAGAACGACAAAGGACAAACACAAATCTGTTTCGAAGGCCGCGTTTCCGCCGGTGAAAAAACAGTGAATCTCCGACAGACGCAGGGAAGGTAAAGCAGCCATCGCTTTGACTAGCAGACTTAAAGCAGACGACATTAACTGCGCCAACCGCGAAAACCCACCAACGCCATTAAAGAGTGAGGAGTATCGCCGCACACGAAAGGAGGGAAAAAGAATTCGGAGGGGACCTTGCAGACACTAACCATCCTCACTCTCGGTCCTTAGCAAACAAATCTCGGCGCCTCGGGACACCTCCCCAGTGAGTCCTCTGACTTTCCTCCTTGATGCGCGTCTGCTCGTTGTTAGACAAAAACAACGAACCGCTCGAGTTATTTCGCCTGCCCTCTCTGAAAGGCGAAGTGAAGCTCGCTCGTAAAGACCTGCACTTCCGAAAGTCGCAGGAAAGGTAAGACCGACGTTGTGTTTCGATGGTTTTGTTAGAATATAATGTATTTAACGTACTCAACCTTGCTATAATGCCGAACAGAAATGCTCGACACTATGTAAATAAAAATCGCCTGATTAGGCCTCGTTCGCCTCGCCTTCTGATTTGCTTCTCATGCTCTTCCTGTCGGTGAGCAGGAAGTGCGCCGGACATGGCCTAGTAAGCAATAAACAAAAAGACAGGGCCTAGGCAGTAGCGGGCCTGGCTCGCAACCGAAGAGTCGAAGGTTCGAATCCCTTCGAAAATTTGTGAATTTTTTTTAAAGCAAATTGAATATTTTATAATTTAAAATAATTTGAAAACTGTGCCGACAGTTAATTCGCATACATGTCACGTTTTTAATCACTTCCACCACACGCGTGGCGTCATATTTCACGTGATCGTTGTGGGTTGTATGAAATTCCCACAAGAGGTCACTTGGCCTTGACGTCATGAATCTAACGACTTATCAGAATTTTCCTTTCACGCCACCGATGCCGGAGTTTCGGCGACACGAGCTCCTTAACGCTGCGCGCTAAAATATGCGGCCCAAGTTTGACTCACGAGGTACACCCGAAGTTCGTACAAAAACTTCTGATACGTTATTCAAGAAAAATACGATACTCGGACGACCATTTAGAAAACTACTGAGCCACAATAATAGTAGCGGTGACGCACCATATAAAGAAAGTTTACCTTGAAGTCATTTGCGGTTTATTTCTAAAAAGCATTCGAAAAATCAATATAAAAATATCGCTTTGCCCTCGGGCAACAACACATGGGACAGTGCTTTTAAGCAGCGAACAAAGGTTTCTCTCTACCGAACGACTTCTTACAAATCCATGTTGAGCGGTCTTCAGTTTCCGAAAGTAAAAATAAACTCGAGTGTAGATCAGTTTTTCAAAAGCAACGAAACATGGAAGTAAATAATTATCTTTGACGAGTATCCGGCTTTGTGTACTAGTACAATATACTTTTTACATAGGCTAGAAAAAACACCTTTCTTAGTGAAATAATAAATACTTGTTTTTTTTTTGTTTTTTTTTTGTGAAGAGCGAAAGTTTAATCTGCGCGATAATTGTCGAGCGAACATGTCGCCTAACTTCTGTTGGCTCTTCCTTGAAAAAATCCTTGATGGCCCTGACATGCTTCAACGGACGCTTCAACGGGGAACGGAACATCATCAGCCACCTGACATCTACGATGACGCTCAGTAATTTTGTGCCGGCCGCCAGCCACCTACACGTGCTGAAGTCCACCACGGTCATCGCAGCGTTTTAATCGATTTCCGCTTCCGCGGTTACGTCACCTGTGAGACACGTACAAAGGGAGCTGCCACAGCATTTCATCTTCAGTGGACGCGGCGATCGTCTTGCGAACATGTCACCTAACTTCTGCTGGTTCTTTCTACGGGGGCTGTCATGCTTCATCGAATGCTCTAACGGGGAGGGCAACATCACCAGCCACCTGACATCTACGATGACGCTCAATAATTTCGTGCCGGCCGCCAGTCACCTTCACGCGCTGAAGTCCACCATGGTCATCGCAGCACTTGAATCGATTTCCGCTTCTGCGGTTATGTCACCTTGTGAGACACGTACAAAGGGAGCTGCCACAGCATTTCATCTTCAGTGGGCACGGCGATTGTCGAGCGAACATCTCACCTAACTTCTGCTGACCCCTCCACAGGGGCTGTCATGCTTCAACGAATGCTCCAACGGGGAACGCAACATCGCCAGCAACCTGACATCTGCGATGACGGTCAATAATTCCGTGCCTGCCGCCAGTCACTTTCACGCGCTGAAGTCCACCACGGTCATTGCAGTGCTTGAATCGATTTCCGCTTCCACGGTTACGTCACCTGTGAGACACCTAAAAAGGGAGCTCTCACAACATTTCAACTTTAGTGGGCGCGGTGATTGTCAAGCGAACATGTCGCCTAACTTGTGCTGGATCTTCCAAAAGCTTGGTTATTTATTCGGATTATTTAGAAGTGACGATATCATGATTGTAGTTGTGCCGTGCCCATGAATTTTGTGTCATATTGCGCATGACTGTTTGTTAGTATGTACGCTTGTGTGTGGGGATGTGAAGTGGAACCCGGGGCCTGCAACTGAAGAAATGTTTAAAAAATCCTTGATGGCCAAACCGTAATTAAAAATGGAATATCCAATCTCAAGGCTCGACACGAGCGCAATGAAAAAAAAAATGGAAGACTTGACGTCTAAATCTACGGGTATCGGGAAAACTTTGAACGAAATACAAATAAAGACTATGGAAATTGATTCTCTTAAACAAACTGCAACCATTCTTGATGAAATCATTATGAAACAAAATTTAAAAAATACTGATCTTCTGGACAGGAGTCGCCCTTCTAAGCTTGTAATCCATGGCATCCCCGAAACACCTAACGAATCTGATGATCAATTAAAAAGAAAAGTACTCGTTAACCTTTTTCAAAATAAACTGGGCGTTGCGTGCTCGTCCGTGGCACGTGCTCACAGGCTTGGTAAACATGGATCCAAAAGACCGATTATTTTATACTTTCAGAATTACAATAAAACAAACAGGTTGTGCGCAATACTAAAAAACTGGAAGGCTCGAAAGTGTTTATAAACACTGATTACTCACAGGCTGCACTCATGAAAAAAACAATGCTATAGGAGAGTGTCAGGCAGGTTAAAAATGAAGGCGCCCGTGTTTATCTATTTAATGATAAACTTCAAGTGAACGACGAAGTCGTTGTATGGGACGAAAACAAAAATGCACGTGCAAGTATTTCAACACAGATAAAAAACAAACCTTTCTGACTGACTTGCACCTAATCGTAAACAGTAAACAGACCCAACTGCGCCTCCGGGGGGGGACTGGCTTCTTCCGGCTACAGCCAAGAAGATACGGCCTCCCCCTCCCTCGTCAACGAAGGCCTTGAGGCCATGAAGTGTTGCCCTCCTCCTCCTCTCCTCTTCTTTGGCCCCCGCTTCCTAACCCCTTATCCTCCATCTAACTGACCAACGCAGCGCGCTCCACGCAATATAAGGTCAATAAACGTGTTTTCAATCAATCTTCTTATGCATGACCCGCATGCTTGTAGGTGTTATAACCGAAACCTGGCTTACTGATTGTATCAGTGACGGAGAGGTATTTCCAGATCAGTAAAATGTATATCGCAGGGATCGTAACGAAAGGGGTGGTGGACTGGCTGTTTTACTTAAACCAGACATTGAAGTGGTTCTGGAAACTCAAATAAAAAATCATGAAAGCTTGTTTTTACACCTTAACTGTTGGGGCAACACTGTTATCCTCGGAGCTGTATATCGACCCCCTTCTGCTACTCCTGACTACTTGTGCAAATCATTTTACCATTTGTTTAAATTTAGCAGCAATATAATAATCCTGGTTGGTGACTTTAATATCCCCTCCGTTGACTGGAAAAAGTATGCTTGATATAGATGTTCTACTTTGATCTGAAGTAATTAGTACAAGATCGAACCAGAGTATGTGGTATCAGTCACTTCGTTCTTGATCTTGTTTTCGTAAACAATTCGCTTACTGATCGCACCGTATCTGTCGAACAGGGTATATCTGATCACTATTCGGTCCTCTTGACATATTTGCTTGAGCGCTGTTCTCCTAAAAAAAAGAGTGACGGGATTAATTCTAAATTTCTGAAGAACACTGAAATGCTCTCTTGTGTAATACTATCTAAACTTTTTTTGCAGTCTCTAGATCTTTGTTTGTTGCCCGGCGATTGGAAGGTGGGTAAGGTGGTACCTTTGTTTAAATCAGGTGATGCTCTCTCTCCTCTTAATTACAGGCCTATATCTTTAACTAGTGTCGCATGTAAAATGTTGGAGCATATCATCTATTCTAACCTAATTAACGTTCTTGAATCCAACTCATTTTTCACATATCGTCAGCATGGTTTTAGTAAATCATTCTCATGTGAAACGCAACTGGTTTATTTTACGAACGATGTTCTCTCTGCGCTAGACAATAATCTTTCAATCGACTGCCTATTTCTTGATTTTTCGAAAGTCTTTGATTTAGTCCCTTACCAACTGCTCTGCTCAAAATTAAAAAAAAAACTAAAAATTGACTCTAACATTCTTGCATGGATCGAAAATTTTCTCTCTAACAGAATACAGCTTGTAACTGCAAACGACTCAGACTCTCTTCTCTGCCCTGTTAGTTCGGGTGTGCCGCAAGGTTCCGTCCTCGGCCCCCTCCTTTTCCTCATATACATAAATGACCTCGTTAACAATGTCCAGTCATCCATAAGGTTGCTTGCAGATGATTGTGTCATTTATCGTGTAATCTATTCTGATACTGATACGTCTTTTTTCAGACTGACCTTAATTCCATTACTAACTGGTGTGACGTCTGGAAAATGCGCCTTAATGCCATTAAATGTAAAGTAATGAGAATTTCACGGAAAGCTGCCTGTACTAACTTTCCTCAATATAACATTGGTTCTGTACTTGAACAGGTGACGTCGTACAAGTACCTAGGTGTCCATATAACATCTGACCTCTCCTGGCAAACTCACATTAATTTTGTTGCTAACAACGCTAATCGCATGCTAGGTTACTTAGGCCGCAACTTCTCAAGGGCTCCGTCATCATTAAAACTACTACTGTACAAGACCCTCGTTAGATCCAAGCTTGAGTATGCGAGTTCGGTGTGGGACCCAGGCCATGAATTTCTAATTAATTAAATTGAATCCGAACAAAATCGGTGCGCACGTTTTATTTTGTCTAATTTCTCACGTTTTTCCAGTGAATCATCCTTGAAACAAACTTTACATCTTCCGAATATTTCATTGCGTAGAAAATTATCTCGTTTGTCCTTATTTCAGAAAATTTATCATCACAACCAGCATCTAAGTGAAGAGCTTTTTTCTGAACCATCGTTTGTATCCCATCGAAATCATCATCATGAAGTCAACGTTCCTTTCAGTCGCACGAATCTTTTTTTTGATTCTTTTATCCCAAGAACTACTAATGACTGGAACCACCTGCCCACCTCCATCGCCGCAATCACAGGCGCTCCTGCATTCAAGTCTGCCATTGAAAACTATTATATTAACTAATATGTGTTGAATTATAATTTTATACTTTTGTTTTCCCCCCCTCCCTTCTGTAATGCCGTGTGGCCCTGAAAGTATTGTAATAAATAAATAAATAAATAAATATATTCGCCCTTCAAAGATTTAAAGCGTATTGAACTTCAACTAATTTATTTGCACTATTTACATCATGTTAAATCGGAGACGTGACGAGCCGACCTTTTGCTTGCCGTTGTTCCTTGATGTCTGTTCTGTCTCGAGCTCCGAGAGAGGCCGTGGTCGCGCGGGCACTTCTTTTACTTCTTTCGCGCTTCGCTGGGAGCCGCTCGTGGTTCCCCCCCTAGCGAGGTTGTTGGTTATACGAGCGATGTGTGCGATGTGCTTGTGAACGAAGTTGCATCAATTTCTTGTAGCTCATTGTTTGCGAGATGTGCAGGCTTAATGCGGTCAATTGAAATTACTTCTGTTCGGCCGTTGACTGAAAGCGTGAATGTTTTGTCAGTTCGTTGCAACTCTGCATAGGGTCCGTCATAGGGACAGTGTAGTGGGCGTCGCACAGTGTCGTTTCGCACGAACACGTGACTGCACTGGCGAAGGTCGGGACTTATGAAGACCTTGCGTGACTGAGTCCTGGTTTGGATTGGTTGGATGTTTTGGAGAACCGAGCGTAACCGGCTGGCGTAGTTGTCGCAGTCTATGTCACTGCTCTTTTCAGTTGTCTGAAAAAATTCACCGGGTAGTCGGAGGGTAGTGCCGTAGACCATTTCGGCGGAGGTGCATTTAAGTTCGTCTCGCACGGCAGTGCGGATGCTCAGCAGCACCATTGGTAGGACTTAGGTCCATGGGCTTAGTGACGTGTGCGCTCTGAGTGCCGCTTTCATCTGTCGGTGAAACCTTTCCGTGAGTCCGTTGGAGGAGGGATGGTAAATAATGGAATAAAACAGCGCGAAGGTAGAAATAGGAAGAGACACACCAGACAGGAAAGAGCGCTGACTCGCAACTACGGCTTCTTTACTCAACGAAAAGGAGAAAGACAAAGAGAAGGAAAAAAGATAAAAATATACAAAAAAAGAAGAAGAAAAAAAAAAAAAAAGAAAAAAAAAATGTAGAAAAAAATGAAGAAAAAGAAAAGAAGAAAAAAAAGAAGAAAAAAGACATTACTGTAAGCAATCACACGCGCACCTTTCACCCATGGTAGCTGACTACGGCACGTGCTGGACCCTCATTGTCAACTTCAGGAATTCCAGCTCCTTGCCTGACAACGCCACTGATGCTGCGCTGATACACTTTTTTCCTCTACTCTGGATGTGGAAGGCCTCCAGCACCTCGCGTGTCACTTTGTCCCTGTGTCGTCCCAAGATGGTGGTGGCACTATAAAACGGCTCGCACAGGCACTCTTTGCAGTGAACCGATAGGTGTCCTACCACTGTCGCTCCGAGGGAGTACCTGTGCTCGCGGAGCCTTTCATTCAGGCACCGTCCCGTTTTTCCCACGTAGGTGGAGCCGCACGAGAGGGGGATACTGTAGACTACTCCCGTGGCACATGGGACGAACGGCCTGGCGTGCTTCTTGCTACACTTGTTTCTGGCGATTCCCTCTGCCTTCGCATGAACTCTGGGGCAGATCTGGCTCATTTTTTCTGGTGCGGAGAAAACCACTGGGATTCCATATCTTTTTCCAACATTTTTTAAATTGTGAGAGATCCTGTGTAAGTACGGGATAACTACAGGTCGCTTGCGTTCCACATCCCGTTGTGTAGACTGGCTACCCTTTACTTTCTTCAGCAGTTTGCTTGCGACGTCTGAAAGTAGTGTCGTCGGATAGCCAGCTTTCCTCAGTCTTTCTGTCTGTATCCTAAAGCTCTCCCCCAGAGTGTGGAGGCAAGATTTTTTGAGCGCTGAGCTCAGACAAGATGTAACGATGCCCCTCTTCACAACCTTCGAGTGGGCCGACCTCCAGTCGAGGATGCCTTTCTTGGATCGTGGACGATAGGTCCAGCAGACACGCGAGTCTCCTATGCGCAGGGAAAGGTCCAGGTACTGGAGTACCCCTTCTTTTGGGACCTCAAAGGTAAACCTAAGGCCTCCCACACACTTCTCGAATACCGCCACCACTGTGTCAACCAACGCTTCCAATGTTCCAGATCTTCTGAAAAACACCGAAAAGTCATTTTTGACTTTTTGGTGTTTTTCAGGGCATCAGTGGCGTTGTCAGGCAAGGAGCTGGAATTCCTGAAGTTGACAATGAGGGTCCAGCACGTGCCGTAGTCAGCTACCATGGGTGAAAGGTGCGCGTGTGATTGCGTACAGTAATGTCTTTTTTCTTCTTTTTTTTTTTCTTCATTTTTTTCTTCATTTTTTTTCTTCTTCTTTTCCTGTATATTTTTATCTTTTTTCCTTCTCTTTGTCTTTCTCCTTTTCGTTGAGTAAAGAAGCCGTAGTTGCGAGTCAGCGCTCTGTCCTGTCTGGTGTGTCTCTTCCTATGTCTATCTTCGCGGTGTTTTATTCCATTATGTACAACGATCACCAACTAGCCCAGCTTTCAACCTTAGTACAGTTTATTTCTTTTGCATCGGGCCTTTCTCCTGTCAATTCTAATGTTTTTTTTCTCTAATCCTTGTGTCCTCGTTAACCTAATAGCCCAGTGTGTGTGTAGTGCAAGGGTTTCTTCTTGGCACATTCGACGTGGTACGTGTCCTGTGGAACTGAAAGGGATTTTCGGCCTCCTCGCTCCATCGGAAGGACACACAAAAAGGGTGTGTCGTGTTTTAAGATCCGATTACTGGCGCCAGGAAAGATTCTTCCGAGACTGCCTGAGAGTAGCCTGTGCCTCCGCAAAGGAAAACCCTGCTAATTCACGATGGTTCTACCATGAGATGAACAAGAGAGCAAGGGATGCCACGGAGTTCTTGTGGCAGAGAATCCGGCCACAACTTCCAAAGAAGAAGGACCTGATGACTCCGTCGACCCACGGATACACAACATTGGGTGAAGCCGAGATTCCGCCAGAAATTGGCAAGCCGTTAGAGCTGGGTCCCAAGTTCTGCTTCGAGCCGGTCCTAAGCCCTCCCGAGTTGGTGACTCTGGCCAAGAACGTAGCAGAGAAGGCGATGGAAGGGGATAGGCCAAGGTGCATTCACGAGTGTGTGGAAGTTCTTCAATCACCAAGAAGAAGAGGACAGGTTTGTCCAATTACCACTTTGGTGGATTTCATGGTAGACAGTGACCTACGTGTCATGTTATCCGACAAAGAGGGTCAGTTTGTTGTGTTACCAAAGGGCATGTTCAATGAAAAGGCAAACGCGGCCATTGAGAAAAATTTCAGACCGGTCAATGTGGATCTGAAGAAACTTCGAGACACGGCAAAAGGACTTTGTGATCGCCTGGCGTTAACCCAGCTGGCGGTGAGAGTAGGAAAAGCGGAGAATGTACACCTGCAAGCGTTTTTCAGCGCCAAAACCCATAAGGAAGGGTGCCCGTTTCGAGCCATTGTCACGGAAAAGGGATCGTGGCAAAGGCAGGTGGCCTCCTACCTACAAAAACAGTTATCATCATTGAATATCAAGGACGCTTTTAGGGTTTTCAATTCTTTGGAGCTTGTAGAGTACCTCGAAGCACAGGGTCCAGAGATGAGGCATGCATGTAGTATAGACGTGGAAGATCTTTTTTACTCCTTGCCGCACGACAGATTGCTGGAAGCAGTGAAAGGGTGCATCGAAGCCAATGGAGAACTGGCTTTTATGAGTTCTAGTGGAGTATCCCTGGAAAGCTTTTTGGAGTTGTTGTTATTCTATCTGCAGTCAATGGTAGTCGGGTGGCAGGAAGGGTGCTACCGGCAAAAGTCGGGTGTGTGTATCGGCTCTTGCGTAGCCCCCGTCTTAAGTGACATTTACCTCGGTGAAGTGGACTGTGGCATTGAAAGAGAGCTTGGCGGCACGAGTGTTATGAAGATATTTCGCTATGTGGATGACTTTTTGGTGCTTTTCAGAAGATCTGGAACATTGGAAGCGTTGGTTGACGCAGTGGTGGTGGTATTCGAGAAGTGTGGGGGAGGCCTTAGGTTTACCTTTGAGGTCCCAAAAGAAGGGGTACTCCAGTACCTGGACCTTTCCCTGCGCATAGGAGACTCGCGTGTCTGCTGGACCTATCGTCCACGATCTAAGAAAGGCATCCTCGACTGAAGGTCGGCCCACTCGAAGGTTGTGAAGAGGGGCATCGTTACATCTTTTCTGAGCTCAGCACTCAAAAAATCTTGCCTCCACACTCTGGGGGAGAGCTTTAGGATACAGACAGAAAGACTGAGGAAAGCTGGCTATCCGACGACACTACTTTCAGACGTCGCAAGCAAACTGCTGAAGAAAGTAAAGGGTAGCCAGTCTACACTGCGGGATGTGGAACGCAAGTGACCTGTAGTTATCCCGTACTTACACAGGATCTCTCACAATTTAAAAAAATGTTGGAAAAAGATATGGAATCCCAGTGGTTTTCTCCGCACCAGAAAAAATGAGCCAGATCTGCCCCAGAGTTCATGCGAAGGCAGAGGGAATCGCCAGAAACAAGTGTAGCAAGAAGCACGCCAGGCCGTTCGTCCCATGTGCCACGGGAGTAGTCTACAGTATCCCCCTCTCGTGCGGCTCCACCTACGTTGGACAAACGGGACGGTGCCTGAATGAAAGGCTCCGCGAGCACAGGTACTCCCTCGGAGCGACAGTGGGAGGACACCTATCGGTTCACTGCAAAGAGTGCCTGTGCGAGCCGTTTTTTAGTGCCACCACCATCTTGGGACGACACAGGGACAAAGTGACACGCAAGGTGCTGGAGGCCTTCCACATCCAGAGTAGAGGAAAAAAGTGTATCAGCGCAGCATCAGTGGCGTTGTCAGGCAAGGAGCTGGAATTCCTGAAGTTGACAATGAGGGTCCAGCACGTGCCGTAGTCAGCTACCATGGGTGAAAGGTGCGCGTGTGATTGCGTACAGTAATGTCTTTTTTCTTCTTTTTTTTCTTCTCTTTTTTTTTCTTCATTTTTTTCTTCATTTTTTTTCTTCTTTTTTTTTTTCTTCTTCTTTTCCTGTATATTTTTATCTTTTTTCCTTCTCTTTGTCTTTCTCCTTTTCGTTGAGTAAAGAAGCCGTAGTTGCGAGTCAGCGCTCTGTCCTGTCTGGTGTGTCTCTTCCTATTTCTATCTTCGCGCTGTTTTATTCGATTATGTACAACGATCACCAACTAGCCCAGCTTTCAACCTTAGTAGAGGGATGGTATGCCGTTGTTCGGATGTGGTGTACAAGTGTTGATGCCGTTTCGCTAAACTTTAAGCACAATGTGAGTACTGCCTTGACGAATTTGTGCCTACAAATTTCAAGCGCCTTAATCGTGATAATCCGTGGATTAATAGAAAAATCATACATCACAAATGCAGAATAAATCGAGCGAAAAAAAGCAAGGCCGATGAACTGAGATGTCACTAATTTTCCGAGTGATCTTCGTAGCCTAATTTCTGTGGCTAGGGACCACTACTTCTCCGATACGCTTCTTAAATTTTTGAAGCGGGACCCTCTATTTTTTTGGCGCTACTAGACTGAAACAAATAAACTGGTTGAGCAAATTATGATGTATGAGTCTGTCTCTACTGACCCTGGTGTTGTGGCGTGCCATTTCAATGAGAAGTTTCAGTCGTTTTTCTTAGAGCGCAGCTCTTAGGCTCCCGTTTCCGGCTTGAACGGCGCCGCCGTCGCCGTCGGCATAACCAAGGTCACCCCAAAGTCACGTGACCCCCCAAGGTCACGTGACCCCTCCCAAGGTCACGCGACTCCCAGGTCACACCCCTCCCAAGGTCACCTCAAGGTCACGTGACCCCCAAGGTGACCCCCACGTGACCCCCCAAGGTCACGTGCCCCTTTCCCCCCCCCCCCCCCGAAGTCACGGGACACCCCCCCCCCGAAGTCACGGGACAACCCCCCCCCCGAAGTCACGGGACACCCCCCCCCCCCCCCGAGGTCATGTGACCCCTCCCCCCGAGGTCAGGTGACCCCCCCGGAGCATATTAAAGAATGAGGGGAGGAGGAGGAGGGGTCTACCCTCCCCTCAGTACCCTTCCCTCCTCCTCCTCAAGAGCTGCGCTCCAATTCGGCGTTACAGGGAGTTGTAAACGGCTTTCACTTTTTCGATAACTGTAAGTGACCATGATTATGTCCTTTCTAGCGTATTAAACTGTCAATCTGAGTTCATAACTTACCTTGGCTTAGTTCCTTTGTTGTTTTTACTCAAAACGAAAACAAGTGCTGGTCCTGATAAGATTCGAAACACGTTCTTACGACGCTACGCTGACTCCCTAGCCCATTTTCTTCTCATAATTTTTTGTACATCATACTCGAACAGCTCGCTGCCAAGAGACTGGCGTACTGCCATAGTATTACCTGTTCAAAAAAAGGTAATCGCCTAGCAGTTCAGAACCACGGTCCTATTTTTCTAACTTCTTCGAATAAATGATAGAGCATATCATCTGCAGTCAAATCAATAAACTGCCGGATAACCATAATTTTCTAACACAGTTTCAACATGGTTTTTGCAAATGCTTATCAACTACGACCCAACTCGTTATTACTATCCATGAGTTTGCGCAAATTGATGTGCTTTTCTTGGACTTCAGCAAAGCTTTCGATAAGGTGCCTCGTGAACAACTGCTTTCTAGACTTGAACAACTTGGTCTACAGCATGGTTTTGTTAACTGGATATCTGCGTACTTATCAGATCGCACAAGTTTGCTTCCGTCGGACGGTGTCACTCTCCAGTTCTGCCTTTAACGTCAGGGGTCCCCCGGAGGGAGCGTTTTAGGTCCTCTTTTGTTCCTGGTGTACAGAAACGATATTGTATGAATGATTGACGCAGGTGTCCATATACGTCTTTTTGCCGACGATTGCTTTATTTTCAGAGAAATAAAGTCGAGCTCGGATCAGATATCGTTTGACCATATTTTGCAGTCAGTTATATCATAGTGTGATAGCTAGAAAATGAAGCTTAATTCTGGTAAATCAACACTTTTACGTATTACAAAATAAAAACCTTTTTATTGGATCTGTAAGATCGCGGACACCCCGGTTACTGTGGAGCGGGAATGTAAATCTCTTGGTTTAATTATATCAGACACACTTTCAAGGTCTCCTCTTATAAACCATATTTGTGCCTCGGCAATCAGGAAGTTGGGCTTCAATGCAAGGAAGCTGGAAGACGCTCCGATTCAGGTTGAGCTACATGCTTACTATTCTTTAGTAAGATCCAAGTTGGAGTACGCAAATGTCGTTTGGGATTCATTTACCCAGAAAGACATCGGAAGTTGGAGGCGATGCAATGTCGAGCAGTTCGGTTTATTTACGGAAAATATAGAAGGCTGGATTCCCCGTCTCAACTTATACAGGCTAACGGAATGCACACCCTTCAGACCAGAAGGAAATTGGAACGATTAAAATTCTGGTTTGGTCTTCAAAGGCAGACTCGCACAGACCCATTGTAATATATTTCCTCTTAAAAGTCAAAAGTTACGCGGCACAGACATCCGTTTTCATAAACACCTATTTTTGCGCGTACTAATATGTTTAAGTTTAGCTTTTTCCCCCGCACTATAAGCAACTGGAACGGCGTACCTCTTGAACCATTTAACGACACCAACTTTGTACAAGTTCTGGAACGCCTTGATGACTAGCATGACGCTTTGTATATTGCTGCGTGTTCATCTTTATCGCATGGACTTTAAGATTGCATAAACCTTCATACTACATCTGTATAGATCATTTTGTTTTACTGCATGATTGCACTACATGCTGATTAATTGTTGCTGGTTTCCCCCCTCCCCTTTAAATATATATATATATATATATATATATATTGTCACGATGGAAATCAAAAGCAAGCACAAGGACGGTCCGTTTCAGCCTCGATCTTTTAATCGAACTGCCCGCCCCAGCTCGCGCTGGAGCGAGCCCCATTGCCAGCGGCCCGATAAAGACGGTCATCGTCGTCTTCTTCGTAACATTACCCCCCCGGTGTGGCGGCGGTCGTCCCGACCGCAATTACAGATTAGGGTGTGTTATGGTGTGAATGGTTGCAAGCAGGGTTTCATGCGGGCGACATGTACGGTGTCGGTGGAAGTCCGGCGAAGGTCAGCCGTTGGTTCGTGGAGCGTCACTTGATATGTGAGGTCTGATAACCGTCGAGTGACGCGGAAGGGCCCGGTGTACCGGTGAAGAAGTTTGGTGCACTTGCCTTGGTGCCGAGTGGGTGTCCAAACTCAGACGAGATCTCCAATAGCGTAGGAAACCGGGCGATGGCTCTGGTCATAGCTTTGACGTTGGCGTTGTTGAGAAGAGGCTGTGCGTAATCGTGCTATTTGGCGGGCTTCTTCGGCGCGGCAGACAAGTTGTGCAACTGTGGGTTGGAGTTTTTGTTCGGTAGCACTATATGGCAGAAGGTTGTCGAGAAAAGTCGTTGGAAAACGATGGTGCAGAAGGAAAAATGGAAAATAGCCTTGGGTATCTTGGATTGCAGTGTTATATGCGTTGGTCACAAAAGGAAGCACGGAATCCCATTGTTGTTGGTCTGACTGTAGATACATAGACAACATATCAACGATTGTTCTATTAAAACGTTCAACCATGCCATTCGTCTGGGGATGATACGCTGTCGTTGGTTTGTGTACAGTTTGGCACAGATGCAGAAGCTCCTGAATGACGCGGGAGAGGAAGACTGTTCCACGGTCACTGATAAGGTGCCTGGGAGGGCCGTGGCGGAGAATTACTTGTTTTAAAAGAAAAGCAGCAACGTCTTCAGCGTCTGCGGTACGGAGAGCGGAAGTCTCTGCATAACGAGATAAATGGTCCATCGCCACAATAATCCAGCCGTGACCAGCTTGAGTGGCGGGAAGTGGTCCCAGGAGATCGATTCCGACTCGTTCGAATTGATAACGCGGTGGTGTAAGAGGTTGCAGGAGTCCAGCTGGTGCTTGGGTTGGTTTTTTACGTTGCTGACATTGTAGGCAGGATGTGACATACTTAAAAATGTCACGGTACATTCCTTTCCAGTAAAATGTGTTTCGAACGCGCATGTATGTTTTAAAAAATCCCATATGTCCAGCTGTGGGGTCATCATGTAGAACGCGCAAAATATTCGTCCGGAGGTGTTTGGGAACAACAAAGAGTAATTCGGGCCCCTCGGGGTTATAGTTACGACGATAAAGTATGCCTTCTTTCAGTGTATAAAGACTGCTCAAACGCTGTTCTTGGCGTGTAAGATGAGCCTTTTTTAGGCATTTGAAAACCTGTTGTAAGTGGGAATCTCTTCGCTGCTCAGAAGCAAAATCTAATGTGGATGTCAAGGAGATTGCCGCGATTGGTGGATTATGATGTGTCGCATATGCCGTAGAAACAGGATTTCTCGATAAACAATCTGGGGCTTCGTGTTTTTTGCCAGATTTATAAAATATAGAAACGTCGTACTCCTGAAGCTTTAGTGCCCAGCGTCCGAGTCTTCCAGAAGGGTCCTTTAGATTCGATAGCCAGCACAAGGCGTGGTGGTCAGTGATAACTTTAAATGGTCGCCCGAATACATATGGCCGAAACTTTTGTATTGCCCAAACCACGGCGAGACATTCTTTCTCTGTAATTCCGTAATTCATTTCAGATTTGGATAGCAACCGGCTGGCGTACGCGACAACATGTTCCTTTGAGTCACAGGTTTGAATGAGGATGGCACCAACTCCGTAGCCGCTAGCATCGGTGTGAATTTCAACCTCACGAGACGGGTCAAAGTGAGCCAGAACAGGCTGTGTCGTTAGTGCCGCTTTGAGGGAAAGAAACGCCTGCTCTTGGTCTTGGGACCACACGAAAGGGACATTCTTTTTTAGGAGGCGCTGCAACGGTTCAGATAAATCAGCAAAGCCGCGAATGAAACGTCGAAAATAAGAACACAGACCAAGGAAAGAGCGCAAAGCTTTTAAATGTGTAGGGCGAGGAAAATGTGTGACAGCCAGGAGCTTTTCTGGATCGGGGGATATTCCCTGACGGCTGACTACATGGCCAAGGATTTGGATTTCCGTATTACCGAAGGCGCATTTCTTTAAGTTGAGTTGTAAACCTGCTTTACGGAAGCATTTGAAGACCAAAGTAAGGCGGGAGAGATGTTGTTCAAAGGTTGATGCGAAAACTACAACATCGTCAAGATAACATAGACAAGCTGTCCAGCGTAGGCCGCGAAGTAGAGTGTCCATCATCCGCTCAAACGTGGCGGGCGCATTGCACAGGCCAAAGGGCATTACTCGAAACTGGCAAAGACCATCGGCAGTTACGAAAGCTGTTTTTTCTTTGTCTTTTTCATCTACGGTGATCTGCCAGTATCCGGTACGCATGTCTATTGAGGAGAAATAGTTGGCATCATGTAAACGATCAAGAGCATCGTCTATTCGAGGAAGAGGGTAAACGTCTCGTTTTGTTATTTTGTTTAGACGTCTGTAATCAACACAGAATCGCCATGTACCGTCTTTTTTCTTGACGAGCACTACAGGGGAAGACCATGGGCTCGAGGATTCCTCAATTATGTTTTCTTGGAACATCTTGCTTACGTGTTCTTGTATAATGAGTCTTTCAGAGGAAGAGACACGATAAGGACGACTACGTAGCGGTCTATGATCGCCGGTGTCGATCGTATGTCGGACAACAGAAGTTTGACCTAAGTGAGGATAACTGATATCAAAGACATCCACGAAAGAACATAGTAGACTGTAGAGCGCATCCTGTTGATGACGTGGAAGACGAGTGTTAATAGTTTTCCGGAGTAAACTTAACGCTTCCTGATCGCGGTGAGAGGAGTGAGGCTTCATCTTTTCATCAGTGACAGCGCCGATATATAAGAAATCATTCAAACTTGTTCTCGAAACGCAGGTTCCAGCTGGTAGAACTTGACAAATTTCAGTAATATTTGCTAACCAAACAGTGGTTCGATTATTTTGTGACTGTGCGAGTACGGTAGGCAAAGCTAGACCTTTCTGCAACAAAACTTCTCTGTTTGGTTCGAGCAAATATGTAGAGTCATTGACGTCGGCTACTAATTCGATGAGTGCTGCAGTCGATGGTGGAATACGAGTATGAGACGTTGCACGAAAATTAACGTAGGGGCGAGAAAATGGCTGGGAGTAAGGTATTGGATCGCTGAAATAAATCGATTTAGTCGCGCAATCTATAAGGGCACGTCGAGTGGCTAAGAAGTCCCATCCTAAAATGATGTCATGGGTACAGCTAGGAAGGATAACAAAGCAATGTCTGTGAGGTTCATTTTGAATGGTGAGTTCGACGGAAACGATTCCAAGAGGATTAAGTAAAGTCGCATTCGCACTGCGAAGAGTGCCACCGTTCCAAGGAGTACAAACAAGTCTAAACATTTTGCGTACGTCTTCACGAATGATTGAAATGGATGCTCCAGTGTCAACAAGTGCCTTGAATTTTACCTTCTTAATGAAAACGTCTAATAAGTTGAATGTTGGCGGAGTCGGTGGGGGATGTCGAGGAAAAACAGAAGCAGCTGGACCCCCTTTCGCTGCCTCTACTAGTTTTCCCCATTGACGAACGACTTGGGGAAGGTATGGTCAGTGCGTAGAGGAGAGCGGCGTCGGCATTTGGGAGAAGGGCTTCGGTCTCGAGCATTGCGACTGGAGGGTGATACCGATCGTCGTTGGTACCTGTGTGGGAGCTCGTCGTCGTAATCGTTGTAAGAGGGCGGTTGGTTCGTGCCATAGAAAGTGGACGGGCGGAAATCAGGAGTCCTTCTTGAAATATCCGATATGCGTCGGCGACAGAAACGGGCAATATGGCCAGCTATCCCACAATAAAAGCACGTCGGTCGACGGATAACCGGGTAGTAGGGCTGTGACCATGGGCGTTGTAGTCCCGAGTTCTGGAAGTATCTTGACTGTTGTGGAATCTGTTCTGCCTCGAAGGTGTAACGTTGTGCTGAGGTCGTAGCACATACCGTCTGAGCGGGTGGAGCTCCTGATTGCGCCAGCTCGGTGCGAATGAGAGCTCGCAGATTATCCGGCGTGGGGCTCGATGAGTCGTCTTTCCGCGTGGTGGCAACCACGCGGAAATAGCAAGGCAAGCTCCTCCTTGATTATTTTTCGAATGATGGTAGTAAGGTCCCCAGTGGAAGGGACTCCGGAGGACGGTACACAATTCTGAAGTCGGTGGACGGCCTCAGGGCGAGATATGCGCCTATTTCGAAGCCCTTCCCAGCGCTGACATTCTTCCTGGAGTTCTTTCACAGTCCGTGGGTTTCGTGACGTCAGCATGGTGAAGGCGTCCTCGGCGATTCCTTTCATTATATGGCCGACCTTTTCTCACTCGGGCATGGCTGCGTTAACGCGTTTGCACAGCGCGAGAATGTCTTCGGTGTAAGAAGTAATCGACTCGCCTGCAGTATGGGCTCTTGTAGCAAGTCTATGCGTAGCATCTTTGCGGCTGACGGGACATCCGAAAACATCCGACAGGTTCGCTTTGAAGGCATCCCATGAGGAGATTTTGTCTTCATGGTTATCGAACCACACTTTAGCTGTGTCTCGTAGATAAAACACCACGTTTGCGAGCTTGAGAGTGTCGTCCCATGCGTTGTGGGTGCTTACTCGTTCGAAGCTTCGCAGCCAGTCGTCAACGTCGTCGGTGCCGAAGCCGGCGAACGTCGGAGGGTCCCGTTGGCGATAGGGCACTGAGCCAGGGCGGAGCGCCGGAGTGCCTGCCGCTTCACCTTGTGACATGGCCAGCGCAGGGGGCCGTTGGTGGCTTCGGAGAAGCGTGGTGATTAGCGTGCGGAGAGGTGAAGAGGAAAGACCCGCACCTCCACCACGATGTCACTATGCAAATCAAAAGCAAGGACAAGAACGGTCCGTTTCAGCCTCGATCTTTTAATCGAACTGCCCGCCCCAGCTCGCGCTGGAGCGAGCCCCATTGCCAGCGGCCCGATAAAGACGGTCATCGTCGTCTTCTTCGTAACAATATATATATATAACTGAGAAGAAAAAAACCCTTAGTGAAAACAGCAACAACGGACGATTTAATCTTCGAAGATTAAATCGTCCGTTGTTGCTGTTTTCACTAAGGGTTTTTTTCTTCTCAGTTTTATACCCACGCCTTCGGCCTCCCGCCACCATGCCCGTTATATATATATATAGACATCCTGTATATTTGCTAGTTGCTTGCTGTGAACCATTTTAATTTCGCGTTATTTGTTTGTTGCATGTGCGAATGCATATGTTGTACCCCACTCCTACGTGGGCCTTCAATTTCCTGTAGTATCCTCTAAATAAAAAAATTAAGAAAACTAAATTCCTTTGCTATTATTTTTGCACTGCCTCAGAGATTTCGTCGGTATTAACCTGGTTGACTGAAGAAGTGTTGTTACTAACAATTCTACAAACAGAATTAGGAAAAACTATTTTTTTCAAGCGGTATTGAAGGAAAGAAAAGATACTCGTAAAACTAAGGAAAAACATATTTTTTTAAGATGATTGTGAAATATGTGTTGTTTTTTTCTGAGGGGCAAAAATGTCACGACGACCTTTATAGCCGATTCACACGACGGACCGAATCGCGATTTTCGTCCGCGGACCGTGCACCACGTGACCGGCACGTCACCGATTCCTGCGATCCGCGCCTCGTCCGTGGACGCGCGGACTGATAAAGTCTAGCGCCTTTTTCACTCGCGGACGTTTGGCGGGAGATTGACTTGGAAAGCATTTAGTCTGGCAACGGTATATGGTTTTATTGTTTGTTTGTTTTTTTTTTTTTTGCTTTTGGGCGTTCAAAACAAAAATGGCGCGATTCTTGGTTCCACGAGTGAAAGAAACTCCAGACACTTTGTCCGGGTGACGCGACGCAGGTTCCGGTACTCCTCCGGTTCCGTGTCCAGAAGCTCTCGTCAAAACTCGTCTAGCACGCCGCGATAATTCTTGCCCGTCCAATCAGGATTTCACCGAGCAAGACCTCTCTTGTGGATGTAATGTGCTTGAGTGTTGTGCACGAGCGGGGAGTGCGTGAAGGCATCTCCAAACGCCCCTCCGCGAGCCCAGATCTTCGTCGCGTCTACGTTGAAGCTTTCCCGAGCAGGACCATGGCTGTGTCACTGTCATGCCTTGGGTTGGTAAAGTTAGCGGCACTTGGTGCGAAGCCTGTCCCGGTGTTTTGTTTCGATCCGTACGTAACAGCGGCGTACGATTCTTTATCGCGGTAGCAAACGTCGATTTCTCTCTTGGACAACGGTGCCACGGTGCGATGTTGGGAGTTTCGCGGCACCTTCGGGTAGCGAACAGGTTCGGTCCGTCCTCGCTTGCGTCTGCCCGTCGTCTCCCTCGTGTGGATGCGCTTGGGAGACGGACGAAACCGCGGACATGTCGTCACGTGATCAATCCGTCCGCGGATCAGTTCGTTGTGTGAATTGGCTATTAAAGAGGTCCTGCAATCATATTTAAACGTCTACCTTTTTTGCGGTTTCCACGTCTCTTGGGTTCGGGCGAGCCAGCGGACACGGAGAATAACTAAATATCAGTGCGTCATATTTTAACCGGACGACGCGGAAACCTCCTTCACGTACGGGGTGCCGAAAGTGCCGAAAGCTCGCGAAATGTGAGGTCTTTGGTCCTGGTCTTACTACTGGTCAGAGCCGCTAAAAGCTTCTGTTTGTCAAAATACAAGATATATGTTGCGCGAACCGCTTCAGTTCTTTATAAAAGTAGCTTTTGTTCAGTATTTTAGATCAGAAAAAAAATGATGTTGATAAAGTACGGAATTAAGAAATGGCCCGTCGACATACCCGCCACCAAGCGGTGGAAAAGGCGGCGCATACTAGAAAGGTGTAGTGGGATCAAGCACGGACGTGCGGCGACCGTAGAAGGGTCCCGGATGTACGCGCCTGCGCTGCGCTGGAGGATCCGACCAATTCCGAGCGTTCCGAAGGCCTTCAGCGTGCAGGTCTCGCTTGCGGTTTGGCCGTTGGCGGTATTGCAGCGCGTTCCCGTTCTGAACTGATCTTTACCCCGTGTGTTTTGTCGTTTGTGGCCAATCAAGTGTCATGCCGAATTAGTGTTTAATCGCACAGCAAATGCAATGCGAGCCGCCCTGGCTGCCCGCTTGATGCAGCCTATCCAGAACATGCTTTAGTGGCGGCCTCTCTAGCCGTCTACACGGAGTGCGGCAGCCGTGAGCGCTCGCTGCGCTCACTACCCCATCTCTAGTTCATGGCCAGTCAAGCGACCAAGGACGTCATGAAGGAGGTTATTTTTTGCTTGTTTTTTTAATTTAATTTGCCTGTAACTTTTAAAAAAAGCGAAATTTGAGAAAAGAAAAGTTTCATTAAGTTACTAAGTTCAGTGAACTCAGGTTCGGTGCAAACTAAAACCATTAAAAAAGTCCTTGCAGGGCCCCTTTAACAATAAAACTAGGTATTAAATCTGCACCAATGGATGGCTTTGTTTTTAATTTTTGCATTGCCTGAAAGATTTTGTCGGTATTAACTTGGTTGACTGACGAAGTGTGTGTTCAAACAATACTACTCACCGAATTCGTGTTCTGGGAGGTAACAAAAGAATAACAAACGCTGAATTAGTTTCGAAATATATTGTCTACCTTCTTGTCAGAAGTATCAAGATGCGTTTCAATACGTAAAAATGTGTTCCTAGTTGATTCTTTGTATGTTTCCTTACGAATTGCCAGGGTTTATCTGAATCGCGGCACAGGCTGCTTTCTGCTCCTCTTTCATACACACAATTATGAGACCTGAAGAACTTTTTAACAAGTGCTCAGTAGACAGTATGACTACACTGATATCGAGCCAGCGGTCGTGTGCGTCGTTAGTAGATGGGGTTTCAAGGAAAATGCTCCATTAGACAAAGTGGAACTAGTAGTGCTGGGTGTCCATTAAAAGTACTGTCGTATGACATCGGTAAAAGCTCTTCCGCAGGGAAGAATACAAAGCTATCAGGGCTGTCCAGGTCGCACTTAAGACGTTAGGTGTTGTGACCTCAAGTCACGTGACGATTATTTTCCCGGTATATTTAGTGGGTAAGTGATGTCAAATTATGTCGAGTTACGCGTGTATGTAGAGGAAAAAATAATATCATGTGACGTGACACGTCATGTCGTCTCCAGTCATGGGGCGTCAATTTTTGCGAGGTGTTAGTTAGCGCTAACCACAATCTGAGTATCGCGGTCTATGTCAGCATAAACGTTATTACAATTGTTTTCTTTGTTTCGGGACAGGGCCTACCACAAATGCGTTGTCATGGCCATCTGCCTGTCCCTTCTTGTTGCAGTGGGCACCTGTCTATATTTGATCCTGAGTTCCGGTTAGTGGAGACAAGAAACAAAGCGATAAAGTGTATACCAAAGGATAGTGTAGAAACCTTGACTCTGCGAGACCGAACAACCGGCTGCCAGATGTTAGCGGAGATTGTGTTTTATCAGCCATATTACTTACTGAAGCGACATGATCTCTCAGCCCTTGAGCGTGCATTTGGCTATAGCCAGCCGGCAACAGCCAGGCGGCGCCAGGAGATATGAGAGCCTACGGTTATACCCTTTAGCTTTGCAACTTGGAAGAGGGTGATCGATAAACCCCAGATTGCGTGCCGGCAGCTTCGATATGCGCTACATATGCGAGCGCAACACAAATATTGGAGCATGAGGCAGCGAAAATCCTGATACTTCTTCATAGTAAAAGCGCGCTCCGGTGATACGTAGTCATGTTCCGATTGGCCCGCCAGTGCGGTAGCTTCCTCCATACCGCCATGTTATTCGACCTGGGCATCCTGTCCTACAGAGTATTTTTGGCTTCAGATACTAGGCTAAGCTGCGCCACCAGAGTGATAGCTTACGTTTGAACAATGCAGCCGCAAAACTCAGTCATACCCAATGCTTTCTTATGCAGTAAGTAGATAGTTCCAAACCAAACAGCATTGCAGGTGGCCTCTTGCAGAACAAGCTCGCGTTATAACGTCTTTAAGAATGCAGTTTGGTGCTTCCTTCGCCTTTACAAATAGGAATGACAGCAAATTAAGCACGTGATTTGTGCTTCTACCCCCAGCACAAGATTTTCATTCACTTCCTATTGAAACTAGACCAGACCTGAAAAAAGAGTGCTGTTAAAATTACAGATTAAAGCGATAGCCGTACGTTACGATTGCTAAAATGTACTTGCACATAAACGCTCTCATACCACGATGCGTTATATATCATGCATTATGTACCAGGTACACTGAGCAAAAAATCATCTTCACAGTTTACGTAAGTCAATATATTGGCGCCGCAGCGTTGTTTGCTTTTAATGAAAAATGTGCTTACTGCGCCTCGTCATAAGGCTAGGGTGGCCACCTTCCTGCTAGCGAAATTCGGGAGGCGCGGAGCAGGAAAGGGGGGGGGGGGAGGGGGGTAAAGGAAGTTTATTAACACGCACACAACGAACCGAGACTCTGTTAACACATTTACTACCGTGTCCTGTTTACACACCTGCTAATTGTATTGCAGCAATTAAGCCCAAATAATTTCCACTCCCAGCGATATATACATTTTTTTAATGTCAAACATGTTATTAAATGTGTCCAAGTTGAAAACAGAAAAATCTACTATATCAAAACTCACTGCATCAAATGGAAATAAGAAACAGTAATTTTTGGGGGGTGATTGTTTCCTGCCAACGCTTACTTCTATTAACATGTTCCTACACAAAGTTTTCACATTTTGTTCTTTTTCGACCGTTGCAAGTGTGGATGTCTTCACATAAAAATAAAAATAAACAGAAACCCTTTTGCATTGACACAGCAATTTGAAAATAATTACAATCTTTTATATTTAAACATTTGGCGAGCAATTTTTCTTGCACTATTTTGCCACCAAAGGGACAGGCACAACGGCGCATGCGCGTCGGATCTTCTGCGAGAACGATGGTCGCTTCCCGTAATGCTTGGACAGAAAATTGCGTACATTTCGATTCACACGATTACCAGCGACCTCCGCGCTTCCCCGTGCCCTGTCATTCGGCAGCATCATGAGTTGCGGAGTGAACTTCACGACAGTGTGCAAATTGGAATGCGGGACAGTTTGAAGATTTTTGAATTTCTCGCGGGAGGCGAGGCAGGAGCCCTCAATGCGGGACAGTCCCGCGAGTCGCGGGACGGGTGGTCACCCTACATAAGGCGCAAACATAAAATAGATTGATAAGATTTATTTGTCCTGTCGACGTGCAGTGCCGCTTAAACGCCCCGCCCTGTAAGAGCCACTAGTCAGTTAAGGGCGAGGTTCACAGCAGTAATCTAAGAATGCGTGAATACCTTTTTACTTTCGTACTGTTTCTATTTTAACTACTAATGCCGATGTCTTAAGATTTCGTTTCTGGGTGTCACGCTTCATTTTTGTCTAAGTAAGTAATATCGAAACAACAGCAACGTTACCGTAGGGTTCGCTTAACATGGTGCACAGGACAACTAGGAGTAGTGAACGCTTGAGCAGCATTGGGTGTAAAAATGGGCTCTTTCCAACATCGACTCAGTGACAGGCACTGAAGAAGACGACACCCCGAGTCAGGATGATTATTCTGAATTGTCAAGCACCATATCTATACCAGCGGCAACACCTTCAACAAAAAGGGTGCGGACAGCGACCACAACAAGTTCGATTACACCAACAACGACAACGGCAAAAACTACAACAACGACAATCGCAGAGCCTATAGCAACGACGTCAAAAACTACAACAACGCGTCTTCCTTGTAAGTATGATATGGGCTCATTTTCTTCATCAGAGGCTGTTGAGAGTCACTGACATACCTTCGATTACGTAAATTACAGATTAGACAGTTTCAGTATAGCGTTGATGAACCTTACGTACGCAATACGCAATAGTATAGCGTACGCTAAAAATCACCTGCTCGGACCGAATTTAGTTGTGCGTTACGTTTTCGAGTGAACACCGCGCATGATCTTGGTTAAATTTGCTAGAACCGTAGAATTCCGCGTGCTTATAGCGCAACCATGCTCCTGGAAAGAAATATTGAGAATTAAAACGTGTCCAATCATTTTATTTTAAATGAAACCAAGCCACAGCTGCCTCGTCAAGCGCGCTTTTCTGCGGAGTACAGAGGCTGTGCGTAGCCAAATTTGATCACGGAGCCTCCGTCACTCGTCCCGTGGAAACGGCACCTTTTATCAGTGCTATCGCGGAATGAAATTCATGACCCTGATGTCCAGTGGATAGCGAGAACTTCGGCGATTTCTTTTAAGCGGGTTTCACATGCAGCGATTTTGGCCCTAAAGCGGCGCGATTTCTGCCGTCGCGGCGCTCGTGCTGCTTAACCGCTGGTGCTGGCCAGAGCGCCGCGACGGCAGAAATCGCGCCGCTCTAGGGCTAAAACCGCGGCATGTGAACCAGGCTTTAGAGTCGATCGTCCGTCGGCGATGAACCGTGGGAATAGGCTTAGCGTTGAGCAGATCGCAGCGTCGACGCTCTTTCCGAGCGGCGAACATTTTCACTGTGCACTCCTTCAGCTGCACGGCGATCTGATTCGACCGCGGTAGGTCCCAGAAAGAATCGCCGAGCTGAACACCACGCAATTTCACGTAACGCAGAACTTCGAAAACACCACGTCGCCCTTGCCGCGCCAGTCGAGGCCACCGCCATCTTGAAACTGGCGCTCTCGTTGGGTCCGAGATCTCTCGAGAGCGTTCCGCAAGGCCCGCTAGCCAGCAACGCCAAATCCCCAGCGTTGCGTGCGTACGCAATACGCTAGCCCTTTTATTGCGTTCTGCGCATGCGCACTCACGACCCGCAATTTCCTTGCGTACGCAAAGCTATAGCGTACGGTCCACTAAAACATTCTATTAAAACGATAGCCGTACGCTACGATTGCTAAAATGTACTTGCGCATAAACGTTCTCATACCACGACGCGTTACATATCATGCATTATGTACCTGGTACACTGAGCGAAAAATCATCTTCACAGTTTGCGTAAGTCAATATATTGGCGCCGCAGCGATGTTTGCTTTTAATGAAAAATCTGCTCACTGCGCCTCGTCATAAGGCGCAAACATAAAATAGATTGATAGGATATATTTGTCCTGTCGACGTACAGTGCCGCTTGAACGCCCCGCCCTGTAAGAGCCACTAGTCAGTTAAGGGCGAGGTTCACAGCAGTAATCTAAGAACGCGTGAATTCCTTTTTATTTTACGAAATTTCGTACTCTTTCTATTTAAACTACTTATGTTGATGTCTTAAGATTTTGCCTCTGGGTGTCACGGTTCATTTTTGTCTGAGTAAGTAATATCGAAACAACAGCAACGTTACCGTAGAGTTTGCTTAACATGGTGCACAGGATATCTAGGAGTAGGGATCATTGAACGCTTGAGCAGCATTGGGTGTAAAAATGGGCTCTTTACAACATCGACTCAGTGACAGGCACAGAAGAAGACGACACCCCGAGTCAGGATGATTATCCGGAATCGTCAAGCACCATATATATACCAGCGGCAACACCTTCAACAAGAGGGGTATTAACAGCGACCACGACAAGTTCGATTACATCAGCAACGACAACGGCAAAAACTACAACAACGACAATCGCAGAGCCCATACCAACGACAACGTCAAAAACTACGACAACGCGTCTTCCTTGTAAGTATCATATGGACTCATCTTTTTCATCAGAGGCTGTTGACAGTCACTGACATACCTTCGATCGTGCGAATTAAGCTATTTCGATAATTGTTAGTAAAGTTGTTCAAACTGGTGTGTGCGATGTCGCCTACTATACTCCGGCGTTTCACTGTCCGGTGAAACGCTACGATCTATCCCAGCCGGCCGAGCACTGTGAATATGTCACGTGACTACAAGCCCTTGCTCTTCGCTGCGCCCTTGCCAAAGGTCTAGTGACAGTCGCACGGCATGCAGTTAGCTTCGACGGCTCGTGTCGTCCTTGACGGCGTTCATAAGGTGAAACATAGGATGCCAGATGGCGCTGATGTGCCAAGCACAGCTACTACGTTTATAAGAACGGTCGGGAAGATCGTTTCGGGGGAAAACAGTTGGATGTGTCACGCCGAACGCAACGTACGCGGCTCTGAACTGCCCTCCGTGCTGCTTGGACTGTTAAGTCGGAGATATAGTCGACAGCAACTGAGTTTGCTGCAATTCATGCAGCTACTAAGAGTCTTTCTACTCAAACTCGTCGAAACTGGAACATTTATGAATGCTCTCAATACGCTCCAAGTTGCCTGTTGCATATAGAAAAATAATCCAAATGGTGGTAAGCCATGATACTCTGGGACGATGCCTGGTCGTTTTGAATAAAGGCATTACAAAGTATTATAAAAAGAAAATATATATATTTCCAAAATGGTAACAAAGCTGTGTAACGCGTTAGCCTTTTTCCAATCTAACGAGTAACAATCTTTTGTTACCCATTGTAACGATAGAATAAAAAAAGCTAGCGCGTTACACAACTGTTACCTTTTGCAAATGTAACGAAACACCGGTGTCGCTACTTGACATGACTAACAGACCTTATATTTTGTGTTAGTTTGTCGTTGCTTGTGCTACAGTGTTCGTATATGACTGTTCGTATATAACTGTTAGTACATGACTGTGAGTATATGATTGTAGCGTCTAAGACACAAACGTCTCAACAAGACTGTCGAACAGTTTTTGAGAAACGGGAATTTGACGCATACGGTCGATCTTCATCTGCTTCAGGAAGGGCGAGTCAAGACAGTGGGTTTTAGTTTTGGTCTTTCGTTTTTTTGAAAGAACCTTTAACTCTGATAGCTTCTGCGAATAGAGGGACTGGCGAAAAAGAAATAAAATTGGGACTGATGCGATGCACCGTTGTAAACTTGTAGTTATCAGTGGTAAGGTGCAACAAAATAGTAACTAAATAAACGGCAGCACAAATTACAACTGAAAAAACTGTCTAAATAAATCGCAAACTTAACCAGATATCAAATAAATGTGTTTATAGATTACTGCCATGATTGATTTACGCTCCTTCTGAAGTATGCCAGTTAACTACATTAAGCCGCTTTCGAAGAGTTTTCGCTAGCTTACAATAATGAGCATTTCGAGGTGGAGCTGAAAACCTATGCGACTAATAAAACGGTATCGACAGACAGGTGCGTTTTTTTGGCTAACAAAACTTAACCACAACAATTTAACGGGAAAAGAACAAGTGGCATTGGAAAATAGCTCAACTTAATGTGGTTTTCAAATCAGAGTTCGACGTCCCGGGCGTGCTCAGCAGCTTTAGTCTTGGAATGCAGAGTAGACATTTAAACACCAATTTGTCTCACTTCGTTTCCCTCAGTTCAAACATAGCACTTTGGCGGAGTTTCGGTGGACGTTGCCATCTTGCACGAAAAGTGAGTGGCAGATGGCGGTAAAAGGGCTTTTTGTAACAAGTGTTCCAAAACGGCCTTATCAGTTAGACGCAGACGTTGTGTGACAGAGACAAATGTTGAGTACACGGTCTGCTCACAAACAACACACCTCATAGCCATACCGGTTTTAGTCACGGTTTGGTTTAGGCTACACAAGCAACACAAAGAGGACACCGATCGCATAACCAATAATATTAATAAAAATTCATTATTGGTGACTATAAACAAAGTATAACACCGGCCATACTTTGGGTATTATCGCAAGGAGACTCGTAGTATCGTTACGTGTACATATGACTAAAAAAGGTGACGAGCGTTTACAAGCTATTTGCCCTAATTTTTCCTTTCACAGCAAAAACCCTTTGTTTTCCAGGCCGGCAGCAGCAAAGTAAGGGCGAAGGAGACGAAAGCAGGGCTGGGCAGTATCGCGATACAAACGTATCGCAAAACTATCTTACAGAAGCTTTCGAGTATTTGTATATCTGCATGGTAATACATTGGAAAAATGCATTTGTATCTTAGTAGTGAAGTAGATTTAAGATGTATCGCTATATCGCGATACTTTGCTAAACTTATGTATATTGTTAAAATAGTTGTCCTTTTTAAGATAAATTTAAAATAAAATATAACAACTGTTTGGTACAAGTTGCTTCGTAATTTATAATATTAACCAACCCTATAACATGATCCATTTTAGTCACCGACATTAAAAAAGAACGTGTTTAAGAATGTTGCGAGCAAGAATAACAAAATCAGCTCCTCCCCCAAAGCCATACACTCTTTCCAATTTAGCACAGAGAACGCTGTAAAAGAGTTGAGTGAAGAAAAAGTATGATCTTATTGTCGAATCTCCCCACACTATGCGTGATCTGAGAAGCTTATAATACTACAGTTGGAGATGGAGCCCTCGTGCAAAACATGATTCATTTCGGGAAGATTCCTGTTGTAAAGCATGGCACGCAGTAGTTACTAATTGTAACTATGTGGTTCAACGGGAGTGACATTATTTCTTTAGCGGCGTAAATGATACATAACGAGTTTATGGTCAGGGGAAAAGCATAAAATGCACAAAAGTGAAGCAGAGGCATAAAGTACAGTTCAAAATAGCCACGAACTACACCCTTTCCACCGAGCACCGTTCGGGAACAAATGTATTTCGAAAAGTATCTGCATCTTTAGTATGGAATACTTTTTTGCTGCTTTTGCGGAAGTATCTAGAAAATATCCCGTTGCATAAAAGACAAATGTATCTCAGTATTTGGATTTCGGGCCTTAATGTATATGCATCTCTGTATTTCGTATTTTCGAATACTTTTTGGAGTATCTTCGTTCAGTCTTGCACGACAGCCATCACTATCACGGCTACAAATCTGTGTCTGCTAGAAGAATGGTTCAGTAGCCTTCACACACAACCAGGAACTGCGAGAAGGAAAAGGCGGGCGCAGCGTCCAACAATAGATAGTTCGGTTTTTGAATGCCAGACAGTTGAGGCATGCTTTAATGTGGAAGACTACGGTATTTATCTCTGACGAACTGCGATACAATGAAGGTGCCGCCCTTGGTGGTGACGCACTTTTTCGTCTAGACTTTGAGACGCTATGGGAAAAAAAATGCCGAGAGGATTTGGAGGACTACCATCTGAACTCGAGTCATTCTCCAGCGAGAGACCGCGCATTTGTAAGACTGCGGCAGGGAATCTAAAATGTGGTAACGTCTTTCTGGTGACGGTCTCCGTTCAATGCTGCAATAACCTTGCCACTCATTTTGGTTCAACGCGTGGGAGAGTCGACGCTTCCAAACTTAGAGTTTATCCTTTCTTTTGCTGAAAGAACGAGAATTAAGTTAATCTGAAGAGAAGGATGTGACCAGCTGGAGTACTAGGGACGCTGAGAAAAAATCTACCGAGTGGCAGCAGACTGTTGTCTTCTGCCGGATGTCTCTTTCTCACTAAACGGCTGCTCCTCCAGGATACGGCGACTGTGACCTTAGCATAGGGGTTCCGCGCAGCGATAATCTCGCGCGTTTTGTGCCCGGTCGTGGCAGTCTTAAATGTGCCTTCTAAAGTAGTTTGAAATGACGCCGGTACTAAATTGCTTTCTGGGATCTTTGTGCCAACTTTACGTAGTGTAAAAAATAAAAATTAGTTTGTTTTCAAGTAATCATGCTGTCATTTTTAATCAAAAGTAACCCTTATCGGGTAATTTAATTTGATAGGGTATACCGTACGATAATAACGGCATTACTTTATTCGTTAGTCATTTGTAATTCTAACGAGACCGTTAGAACGTTAGTAAAGAAAGTAACACATTACCAGTAACGCCGTTACTTGTAACTCGTTAGTTCCAACACTGAAACTTTAGCGGATCCTCCCTCTTCACATGTTCTTTCAGACTTCTTAAAAATGGCTGATTTGGGTGTTTTTATGACCCTAAGTGTCTTTCTAGTTGAAACATATATCTGTTTTCACTAGAAAAAGGTAGTTAGTACAGTCTGTTTATTATTTTTGGCTACTTGGGATGTTCCTTGCAATTTGTGGAGTCTGCGGTGGCTTGCAATTTGATACAGAAATGATTTTTTTTCTTTGACCACCCTACCTGAAAAAAATTATTTGTTGAAACACCTGATATATATATTAAAATATAATTGCGTCGACAACAGAACACATGCCACCACAAAGCAATAAAAAAAAATTAAATATCCGGTCTGGCAAATGGTGAATGCGCGCCACTACCCTCTCTTTATGGACACTTTTCTCGGAATATTTATATCATTGTACGTGTCTTTCGCAAATCTATCTCTGATTTATATTTTAAATTATTATTTCTATTTTCCCAATTTTTTGAGGATTCTCTTTTTTTTCAATGACCATCAAACCAACGCATCGACGCTGGTTGACATTCTTGAATTGTTTTATAATGTCGTTCTTACTACCTTGATGAGATCGGATTTCCTGAGAACCTACAAAATCAGCACAGTTCTTTGGGCCGGTATTTGTTTTGGTCTATAGTGAGTGTCAGATTTCTAATTCCATGGACGTTCCGAACCACGGGATTAATACGTCCGGTTTAAGCGCGTCAGATTTCAAAACGTAGTGCAACGTGTGCTCCAGGCCATGTTCGGCATGGCGATACCGACATTATCAGTTTAGGCGCAACTGGACGGAGCAGAGCGGGCTGCATTTCCAACTGATGATATCGCTTCGAGGTCTGAAGGGTGCTCGGGTTATCTCGTACGAAGCGTGAAAGCTTTTCTACCTCATACGGTAGAAGGTGACGGCAGAACACCTTCATGTCATACAATGATAGGAGGAGGCAATTGCTACTTACCTGGCATACCATCCGAATGGTCTCAACGACCTCTCGTCAAGGGCGTCAGCTCAAGGGATATATCAATGCGCTTTGAAGATTTCCACCAGTGGGCGTCCTTTATTTATTAAACTGAGAAGGGAAGCAGAAAAAGTCCAGTGAGGCAGTACGGCTGTGGCGACCTTCGAATATTTCACAAGGCATATCACATCGATAGTGGTCATGGCAGAACTGACACTGCCTCCGCAAATAAACGTTTAGACCACGACGATTTTGTGACAGCCCTTGTCACATGGGCGAGAACTAAACGAGCGAATGGCATCGGCGTGAAGAGAGCATTTGCAGTTCTCGACGGGCGAGGCTCACACGATCGTCCAAGCGCGGGCACAAATCAGAAACATCAGGACTCCACAATTTTCAAAAGGAGACACAGAAACACTCACATCGCCACGATTCTTTTTTCCGCAACTTGTCCCCATGGCGCACACTAAAGTTACGAAACGAATGAAAAAGAGTAGTCATCGGTGCCGCTTTCATCGCAAGCTATCCCTAAACCCTCAAGCGGGAGCACTCAATACGTCGACGGGGTCTAAGTTGGACGACGAGACGATAGCCTAATTCTCACATTGTAACTCGGAAACTACAGCACAAAAATGCGGAAACCGGTACAGCTGTGCGACACAAAACCGAGATCGCTTTGAGAAGCCGGCTTCTCCGGGAAAATAGCGTCGAAAACAACATACGCCATCCCCGCAGGGGGCACCTGTGAAAGCAGGTGTTTGGAGAGTGGCGTCTCCACGGACCCCAAGCTCCGCAGGGGGCGCCTGCACCTTAGGTGCTAGGTGCTTGGTGAGTAGCGTCACCACGGACCCCAGCCACTTTGGCGACACCACAGACCCTGAGTAAAAGTGGCTAAGACCCACCCACGTCTGGCTGTGCGTGGCGAGCCCGTGTCCAGGGAAAAGGGCATCCTGGTGGTTGAGCTGAGCCCGGGGTAGGTTTGGACCCTTCGGGGCCCCCCGGGCGAGGCAACACACCACTTTGGCCCCTGCTTCCTATAGACGGGTGTCCTGGCTTGGCCCGACCAGGATGATTCAGTCAGTCGCCACATCTTCTACTATACCCTCTTATCTTTCTCTTTTCTCTGCTCTTCTTTTATTCCTTTTCACCTTCTTTGGCGGCAAGGGCTAACCTTGGGTGGCGATAGACCCCTTGTCCGGATCCACACTAGGTTATAGTGCCTGGGCAGCACTGGTAGTGTAATGTTGTCAGCAAAGCCATATTTGTTATGGCACATTGCCCACCCCCGTGTTGGGCTCCGTGGTGGGTGGTGCACCCGGGGCACCGAAATTCTCTCCCATCTCTATGGGTACTAAACAAAAAACCTTTCTTGATCGGCCCCCCAAAAGGGGCCGCACCGAAGTACATGCGATTAATACTACTAGATCTGCAGAAAAATTTCCAAGATTCCTTGTGATGCACTCTGAGAGTGAGAAACCTTTGGCGAAAATGTCACCATTCCTTGTTTCTAAAACACTTGAGTCCATTGTTGGAAAGAACTTCTCTGCCAAAAAAATGACATCCGGAGATCTGCTCGTTGAAATTAAAACCAGTGAACAGAGCACAGCACTCCTATCACTAAATTCAGTTTCTGACTATAAAGTGACAGTCACTCCCCACCGTACATTGAACACAGTAAAAGGTGTGATTTCTGAAGATGACCTCCTCGAAAGTACAGAAGATGAACTCGTAAATGGCCTCAGTGACCAAGGAGTTGTCGCTGCAAAGCGAATCTCCCTTCGTCGAGAGGGGCAAGAGATCAAAACAAAACATGTTATTTTGACTTTCGAGTTGAGCAAAGTTCCCGAGTCAATCAAGGCTGGGTACTTGAACTGTAGAGTACGGCCATATGTGCCGAACCCCAGGAGATGTTTCCATTGCCAGAGGTTCGGCCATAGTGCCCAGAGCTGCAGGGGCAAGACCACGTGCGCCAAGTGCGGTCAGAACGATCACCCGTCAGAAAACTGCGCAAACCCACCACACTGCGTCAACTGCGGCGAACCACACGCCGCTTACTCCCGTTCTTGTAAAAAATGGAAAGAAGAGAAGGAAGTAATTACCCTCAAAGTAAAAGAAAACATCTCGTTTCCTGAGGCCAGGAAGCGACTTTCTTTTCTACAGAAAGGATCTTTTGCTACGGTAACACGCACAGGGGGCGTGTCACCGAAAACCTCGGTGGGAACCCAGGTCTGTCCCAAAGACCTGGCAGCCCCGCCGACACCCCCTGCCCCCCCAAGGTCGGCTCCACGACCACGTTTGTCGTTGGAGCCAAAAGGTTCACGGTGCCTGAATGGTGCTGCCGCGCCTCTCTTAAAGGAGGCAATGGACACCATGGCACCAAAGGAGGTATCCCCTCCAAAGGCATCAGGGGTGGTGCCTCTCGCACCACCCTCAGTCCTTAAAGAGGGTCCGTCGCAGACCCCCTCCTCTAAGGAGCTGGAGCGGACACCCTCGTCGTCTGCTCGCTCTTCAGGCCGAGGCAGGGCTTTGCCCACTCCCGCCTCGACCAGCTCTCGAAAGCCTGGCCAGCTGGACGAGGCATACTCGACCGCAAGCCAGCAGTCAGTAGATGAAATGATGGATGAGAGCATGCCACCCTCTGACGACGACCTGGTCCCTTCAGGTGCTGAGTCATCAGTACCTTTTCAGGTCGTAGAAAAGAAAAAGAAAAATAAACTTCCTAGAATTTTGCCCCCAAAGGGATCGTAGTCCCTTTAGAAATGAATCATAAGCAAGTGTCCACTTAGTTATCTTGCGGTGTCCTAAAGGCCAGTTATAATTTTAATTTTAATTTCCAGTTTTAATCTTCACCATGTCTCTGTTTTTACAGTGGAACTGCCGTGTGCTTTTTTGTAATTATGATGATGTCACTTTTTTATTAGACGAACACCGCCCTGCTGCCTTCTGTCTGCAGGAGACGCATCTTAAAGAAACTAGGTCAAATGTACTCCGCCATTATAAAGTGTTTAGACAAGATAGGTTGCACTCCTCTGTGGCGTCTGGTGGTGTTGCTGTAGTTGCCCAGCGCACAACCCCATCTGCCGAAGTGGCTCTCTACACCACTCTCGAGGCTGTGGCTGCCCGAATACTGCTAGACCGGGTGATTACTGTTTGTTCAGTGTACATATCACCGGGATACCAGCTGCAGTACGAAGAGCTAGAGGATCTTGTTAGTCAGCTCCCGGCTCCATACTTAATTTTAGGCGATTTTAATGCACACAACCCATTGTGGGGGAGTGGTAAACGGGATGCTAGAGGAGCACTTGTTGAACGTTTTCTTCTTTCCACGGGACTGTGCTTACTTAACACTAAAGAAGCCACACACTTTAGTTCAGCAACCAGGACTTTTACTTCCATCGACCTTTCTATCTGCCATCCTTCACTATACTCGCTGTTTTCATGGAGGGTCATCCCAAACCCATATGGAAGTGACCATTTTCCAATTATTTTAGAGTTTAACAGTCCTCCTGCTGGTCTTCAAACGCGTACCCCTCGTTGGAAGTTTGAGAGGGCTGACTGGGCAACTTTTAGCAGCTCTTCAGTTTTAGCTTGTTCATCACTTGATGATCTTTCCATCGATGATGTCACTCTGCATATCACTCGACACATATTACAGGCCGCAATCATCGCCATTCCCATGACGTCCTCGCATCTCCCAAAAAGGCCGAAGGCGTGGTGGAATAAAGACTGCCGCCAGGCAAAAAAGGAACAGAATCGTGCATGGGGTATCTTTAGGCGTTACCCTACTTCAAGTAATCTGATTGGTTTTAAAAGAAAAAGGGCCCAGGCAAGGTTTATTCGAAGACGAGCCAAGCGGCAAAGCTTTAGAGGATATGCCTCTTCAATCAATAGCAGTGCATCTATAAAGGAAGTTTGGGACCGCGTGCATAAAATTCAGCGTTCCTACGGCGCTTTCTCTGTCCCACTCTTGTGCCGGAATGGAATATGTCCTGCAAGCCTTGACGAACAGGCTGACATTCTTGGTGAGCACTTCGAATTTGTTTCTAGTTCCGAACACTATACGCAATCATTTAGGCGGCATAAGCTACATGCAGAAAAAAAGATTGTGCCTACGACCGGTGGTTTGCAAGAGCCTTATAACTCTCTTTTCATGCTGCACGAACTGCAGATGGCTCTCGATTCGTCCGGACAGACTGCCCCTGGACCGGACGGTATCCACTATCAAATGCTTCAGCACCTTCATCCATCTACTCTAGAGCTCATCTTGTATCTTTTCAACCGAGTTTGGGTCGAGGGTCTTTTCCCATTGTCCTGGAAGGCTGCCGTTATTATCCCCCTTTTAAAGCCAGGAAAAGATCCTGCCTGTGCCTCCAGCTTCAGGCCTATAGCACTAACTAGCTGTCTTTCGAAGACATTAGAAAGGATGATCAACAGAAGGCTGATGTTTTATTTGGAGAGTAATAATCTTCTTGACAGGTACCAATGTGGCTTTCGTTCAGGACGATCCACGGTCGACCACCTAGTTCGTTTTGAGACTGTTGTGCGAGAGGCATTTGTAAATAAGCAGCATTGTGTCTCTGTCTTTTTTGACCTGGAAAAGTCATTTGATACAACCTGGCGCCATGGCATACTGCAGGATCTGTTCAGCTTAGGTGTACAGGGCCGAATGTTAAGTGGCATTCAGAGTTATCTTCAAAACCGGACTTTTCGCGTGAAGCTTGGGACAACTTTTTCTAGAGAATTTTCGCAGCAAAATGGAGTACCTCAAGGTGGTGTACTTAGCGTCACTCTTTTTATTGTGAAGATGAACTCGATTGTCCGCGCAATAGCTCCATCTGTTCATTACTCACTGTACGTCGATGATCTGCAGATTTCTGTATCGTCTTGTAATCCATCCATATGTGAACGTCGGCTCCAGCTCACAATCAACAACTTGGTCAAATGGGCTGATGTCAACGGTTTTAAGTTTTCTCCTGAGAAGACCGTCTGTGTGAGTTTCTCACGTCGCCGCGGAGTTTTGCACGAACCTTTTTTGACTATGTATGATGTTCCTATCCCAGTGAAAACTGAACACAAGTTTTTAGGTCTTATATTTGATTCCAAATTGACTTTTGTTCCGCATGTCAAGAGCCTGAAGATGAAATGTTTTAAATCGCTTAATATACTTAAGGTCCTGTCGCATGTGTCCTGGGGTGCTGACCGTCTTTGTCTCTTGCGTATCTATCGGTCGGTCGTTCGATCCCGTCTTGATTACGGTTGTATTGTGTATGGTTCTGCCCGGACATCGGTTCTCAAAATGCTGGACCCTGTTCATCATCAGGGGTTGCGGCTTGCTACCGGTGCTTTTCGCACATCTCCTGTTCTTAGTCTATACGCAGAAGCAAACGAGCTCTCTCTAGAGAAAAGAAGATCTGAACTGGGCTTCACATATTTTATGCGAATTAGATCGGTTCCTAACCATCCAACCTTACACTGTATGGAACGAATACGCTACGAGCGAACCTTCAGTAGCAAGCCTTCAGTTGTTCCACCTCTTGCTATGAGGGTTCGCAATTCTGCGGAGTCTGTAGGACTGGACGTGTTGCCTCCAGTTGTACAGTGTTTGAGTTCGGCAGCCCCTTGGGACCTAGTTCCCATTCAGTGCGAACTGGAGCTAACGAAATTCAACAAAAAGGACACTCCTCGCGAAGTCCTGAGACAAGAATTCCTTGAGCTCCAAGTACAGTATCACGACTTTATAAGCTTTTACACTGATGGTAGTAAAACTGATTCCTCTGTGGGTTGCGCAGTGATCGGGCCTGGGATGCAGCTTGTCCGGAGAATAAATGACAGTGCCTGTAGTTTTACGGCAGAGCTCTATGGCTTACTCCTCGCCACAGATAAGATCCTTAAACAAAAGCTTCACAAGTCAATTGTTTACACCGACTCACTTAGTGCTTTACGAGCTCTTGCCAGAGTGGGAAATGATCGCAATCCACTCGTAATAGAAATAAGGAACAGGCTAATTTCAGCCGCAAAACGGAAAAAGAAAATAATACTATGCTGGGTTCCTTCACATGTCGGAATTGCCGGAAATGAGGATGCTGACAGAGCAGCAAGTACTGCTAAGGATCGAGAAGTCGACCTGTGGAAAATACCTTACAGAGACTATAGGCATGTTCTGAAATTTTCCATAAGACGCAAGTGGCAAGAGGAATGGGACCGAGAAATAAACAATAAGTTGCGCGCAGTTAAACCACTACTTCAGGAATGGGAGAGTGCACGTCACCGCGAGCGTTTTTATGAGGTGGTTTTGTGCCGACTGCGAATTGGTCATACCCGTCTAACCCATGGGCATCTTTTGCGTGGGGAGGATGCTCCGGAGTGTGAACACTGCTACATTCCGTTAAGCATCCTACATATCTTACTTGTATGCCCTTTGTATGACCAAGAACGCCACAGACACTTTGCTAAGGTTTACCAAGAGCATACACCATTACATCTCGCCCTTTTACTCAGTGATGAGCCATTGATTCCACACAAGTGTGTTTTCAACTTTCTTAAGGATATAAGACTCCTGGACCAGCTATAATTTTAATAGTTCATCGTATTCATTGCCACATCTTATGCGCTTGTACTTTCATGATCATTGTTTTATTAAATTACAAGCTACTATAGCTCTTTCTTCTCTTCAACCTTGATTCAGCAATAGTCCTAGTTGTTGGCGCATTATAGCCTTGGTCGCTGCTGCGCCATTAAACCCCAATCAATCAATCAATCAACATACGCCATTTTGAAAAAGATAATACGCCAAGCTCTGACGTCAGCGACGTCAAGGAAGGAGTGAGAGCGATAGGCTGGCGGAATGATATAAATATATTTGAGGTTCATTAGCCACTGCATTTATGGCCCGTCACGTGCTTAAGCAACTTGTGCCCCTAAATGACTAAAATATAGGGTATAATAAAATTTGACTTTCTTTGGTCAGTGTTATGGTTTTTTGAGACTAAACGGATAAACAATGCCCTTATTAGACCTCCGTGCTTTTTGTTAGGTTAATGAGTGTCATGGTTGGCTCATGTTTGGCACTTGTGGCAAGCAGTTATGTGGAAAATCAAAAATAAGTCACAAAATCCAAATAAAAGTAGTTTGGCACTAACAGACGCCTTTGAGCAATCGTTTATTAGGCCCTGGAGGCCCAGAGGACCAGGGGGTAAATGTGGGAGCAGAACGCAGCCAATCTTGAGCGCATAGGTCGCTTGTCATGAGAAAGTCAGAAAACGAGCAACAAAAGAGAAGAAAAAAATAGAAGAAAACAGACAAAAGATTAGGAGCGTTTTTTTTTTATTATTATGACGGCATAACGTTGTTCGAGAGCTTGTCAACTTTATTTATTTTTACGCAATGCCCGATGCCTCTGTTTTCCACCAGGTAAGTACAAAATAAACCTAGAAAAGCAATTCGGACAGACCTTGAAAGTCATCTGCGTCCAATGGAACTACCGCTGTCCTCGTCTCTTTCGCGCCGTTCGGAAGCATCGGTGTTGCATGGAACCTTTCGCTCTAGATCAAAATATTAACTCTATGTCTGGCGCGCTTCCCCTTTCGGATGTAAAAAAAAAAAGAGATGTCCCCCCGTTCACTTCGGTGTCTAACACTGCATTTCCTTCTGCAGGGCAGCTGCCGAACAAGACGCTTTTATGTACTTTTGGAATTCAGTCTACCTATTGGATAAAGGGGCCCCAGGAAGGCCTTTGCGACATAATTATTTTGGATTGCTTCTACAACCTCAGGACAGCCACCTTCCTTGACCGCAGAGAACAAGCTATGGAGTGGTTTTTGGGCTTTGTTCGCAAGGACAGCGGATCCACCCAATTCGGATTAGGAATTCACCACAGGTGATGCCATTTCTCCGCGTGGATTCCAGGGGCGATGTGGGTGCAGGTTTCTAGCTATCCGAATTTCGACCTCTTGTTCTTAAAAAAAATAATGAAAATCACTGTAAGCCCACGCTGAAATGATAAGTGTTCACTGTCATTTTGTCAATGAAATGGCATATCAAAGGACAAAGAAACTCGTTTTCTCTCGGAATACTTATGTTGAAAATATAAAGGCATTTCACAAAGCTCCGGCAAAAATATATTTTCCAATACCTAAGTATCGCACAAAAAATGCAGAGTGTTTGAGGTCTTTTTGGTTGTTTCTCAAGAATCTAGTTAGGAATGTTAGCATAGTTTTAAATAAATACATTATTCTTTATGTGCAAGTAATTAACTATTTTCGATATTGGAATTCTGGGAATCGTTTCATTAGAAAGTTGCTGAGCATAAAAAAAGGCACAACTGTGAGCAACATAACAAAATTATCAAATACGCGCCGCGTCCACGGCGTTGCGAAAAAAAACGCTAATTTTGGAGGGGATTCTAGGTCCCGGAATCCTATCGGAGCGCATCTACGCGCAAGGAGTCCCGCTGCCAGCGGTCGAAACCGCAACGCATCGCACGTCGATGTAGCGTCTTTACACTGCCAGCGAAAACAAAATGGCACACCTCACGTAGCAGTCCGATGACTGACTCATCTAGCCTCTTCTACCTGCGATACGTGGAAGCGCACGCGGGTTGCGTGTTTTGACCACGTGGAGCGGGATTGCTGGCACGGAGATGAGCTGCGCTAAGAAACAAACTCTTCGGAACGCTTCAAGGGGAGCATTTTACAGCGAATCTGTTAATGGCTAGGATTCTGTCAATTTTTCGTGTGCGTGACGAAAAGCTCTACTCTTGCACCGCCGCACGTGCAAAAGATTTGAACTAAATGACCAAAATAAAGATTTGACGAAAGGTTTATTTCGCAAGATGCCAATTGTTTTAGGTTTTTGATTTAAAACAGTTACTCCTGCAGACGTCGGAACGTGCGGCACGTGGAACACCATTCCCTGCATTCTCCTTGATGCTTGGGTAATTTAGCAATAGCTCTCTCGTCATAATGGGAAGGTCGCGTATAGCGCGGACTCCCGAAGCGCAACGCGCCTGTGAAGAGCAACGGCGAAAACGGCACCGAGAATATCAGTGGCGGTGGCGGGCGTTAAACACCACCGATGAAGATTGTGCACAAAACACCAAGCGCATGCGTTAAACCTGACAAGACGGCGAAGGTCGCAGGGGGTAGGGCGCATAAAAAAGACGAAGGTACTATGCATCTAAATTGGACAACTTTAATCGAGCCCACGCTAAATTTTCTCACACGTCTATGTCGTGTGCGAAGCAGCTTCGTAGGTCATCCACGTCCACAGAGTAAAATCTTTCATGATTTCTTCGAACGCCGTAGAACTCATCACGAGCCTCATATCATTTTACTCTTTGTAGATTTAAAAGTTCTTAACTGTGCGCAACTGGTTTCTAAATAAAACCTTGTACTGAAATTTATATATCAAATGAGTCAACCTCTCATAAACAATGTATGACTTCAATATTCCGTACTATATATTGTTTTCTGAACATGCCCTTAATCAGGAACCAAAAACACATCAAACACTGTCTGGTGCGATGTGTCGTATATTTGCAAAACCAAATTTTCCGTAATTTCGAGTCCTTTTTTTATAGATAATGCAGTATGTTATTTAGAGAGACCACGAAGAAATCCCAAAGGTGTAAAGCCCAAGGGCGTGATTTTAGCACGCTTCGATGCGGTGGTTTGTTTTGTATTATACAAGGAATCAAATCAAGTCACTGCGCTGCCTCGTTCCTAGCCCGTAGAGTATAAGAACGCGCTTCCGATCTCCCCAAGTGAAAGGTTTCGTATACCCCCTTCGGCAGTCGCGTAAACTGCTGAAAGGTATCAACACCGTACGTGACGGTCAACAAGACCCGTGCAGACATTGTGAGCGTAGTTGCATAGCCAACACTAGAGCGGAGCTGGTGTGCCACCCAAGATAGCTTTGCCAGCTCGACCCGTGATGTTTCTACTACATGAAGGAATAAAATGCTAACACTTAAGATATAAAGTGTATGTAGCGCATGGTGCATAGGTATTCCATACGACGTTTATTTGACCTTAATATCCAACTAAGAGCAAACCCAATCCGCGTGTGACGAGAGACGAGTCCACCTCCAAACAAAACACGACCTGCTCTAGCCAGTTGGCAATGGCCAGGCGGCGCCACAAGTGAAGACGTCTCTGTTAATGGGGCGGCCAGTCTGCCCGTCGGGCCGTTGCGAGCGGCGGCGATCCCAATTTCCGCAGTCCCCGTGTGCACCTGCGTGCCATGCCCCTGGTTCTTTTATGCAGTTTTTTAAGACCATCGGAGCTTTGATAGGTCCAAGTGTTTAGAGAATATTCTAGAGTCGTCATTTGGATACCAGTTTTAGTTGTCTTCACCACTTGGGGCCGCCCGATCGGTCTTTGCTCCGCTCGTCTTGTAGAAGACGATTCCTCCTCCAGTGCGGACGATTAAGACGGCTCGGACCTGAGCTTTTGAATAAAGTTTTCCTCCTCCTCCCAGGAAGTGACACAACACAACGAGAAGGCAGCGAATGGGTTTATTGTACATCCTGGTTACCTGTCTTCGAGAGCCGGCAGTCCGGACCCGCCGACCGTAGTTGTCGCCCGTCGTTCAGAGCTCACAGTCGGAGCCCGTGTCTAGGCGTGCGGAACGTCCATCCCTCGCCAGTGCTGCGTAGGCTAGCTGTTCCGGGCTATCACAGCCAGAGTCTCACTGCGTTATCACTCCGGGATCGCCATGGACGAGGCCGGTATGGTCAGGGCTCGCCGCTTCCGCCGGTCCTGATCCGAACCATGCTGGTGGCATACTCTGGGGTTCGGCATGGGCCAGACCAGCCAGAACGGATCTATTGTTCCTGCCCGGCCCCAGCTTCGTGCAGCACGCTCTTCCTCTTTCTTCGCCGGCTGGCCCCCGCTCGCGCCTCGCTCGCCCGTCATCTTCTTCTCCTGACGCCCCACACACTAAACCAAAATTTGCATGCTAGAGAACATTACACAAGCCTCTGTAAAAAAGGCGACAGGCAATAAAGTGTACGTGTGAGGATATTGACGCTTCGCATGAGCTTTTTCTGAAGAAAAACTTTTGCATCCTGTTTTCTGCACCGCCGCCACATTTGTTACCAAACTCAGCATTAAATTTGGTTGGCGAAACAAACAAAACTTTGTGCTACGAAAATCCACTGTTTGAAATATTGCAGGTTCGGAAGGTTTCGGTTGCGACCGCGCGTGCCGAACGGCTATGCACGCGTACAACTACGAATGCCGGAAATGGGCCGACGGACCTCTCGCTTGAAGACCTGATCGCCTGATTCTCGACGTCACAGCGAAGCAACAATCGGCCCGATTGTTGTTTCGCTGTGACGTATTTCTTTATGTGGCTGTCCAAGTGACTCGTAAAACAACTTCTATAAATACGTTATTTTGCCGACTTGTCTGCGAAACGAGTTCGTCAGACCACTTTCCGAACCTCCACATCTATTTTCGTTCACTTCAACATTTAATGTAAGATTCACTTACTTGATGCGTCGCACTGCAGTAATCCACTTCTGTCGCCATGTCGCTTCCCAAGATCTCGAGGAGAAGCGGTAAAGTTTGACGCTTGAGTCACCTTCGCGACTGTGGCAGCTCATTCACGCAGCAATAGCGACGTTTATTTTTGGGGGGAACTCTAGGAGCAGGCGAGATGTCGCAGGCATCCGGTGAGGTCATAAAGACGTGAAGTTGGGACTTACTTTTACAAAAAAAATGGTTGGAAAAAGGCACACGCCGATCCAAACACCACGTTCAGACGTGGTTTCTCAATGCGACCAGCCGCCGTCCCCGTGACTTATCCCGGCCTGGCCTACCCAGTTTCTTTATTTCGCAGCCGCTAGATGGCGCAACGTGTAGTGTCAAAATGCATTGCCGGTTGCCTATACCCCATTCACCCCGAAGCTGACAGTGCGGAAACAACTACGTGCTTCCTGCACCACATATATGTCTATATCTTCGCCACGTGATCATGTTCTCACCCATGCCCACACCCAGAAAGAGGAGTCAGGTGACAAAGGGAAGGTGTTTGATTGGTCCGGCGAACCCGCGGATTCCACGGCATTGTGACTTTAGAAGATGAACGGAGTATAGCACCGAACACATTCACCGCACCACGAATGCCGCTTACCGCTATGAAAATGGAAATGCGAACGACGAGGGGTTTAAAGAATAATAATCCTTGTAAAATGGAACAAAGGACAAACACAAAATTCCAAACACAGCTAGGCGACTGGTGTGCGCTGAAAAAAATCCTCCTGGTCCTGGAATCAAACCAGAGAGCCCTCATTTTCCAGTGGAGCGCTTTCCCAATTGAGATAACCGGGAGTTAGACATCAATAGAACAAGTGAGCTTTATCAGCCGCCACCAGACCACGAACAAGGGTAAACGCCCTGCAGTTTAATGTTATGATTTTAATGCAATTAATGCAAAGGTCAAGGCGACCTAGACGGGCCCTTTTTTCTCCGAAATTAGGTCATAGGGCAGAGTTTTCTTGAAATAAAAGAAAGGGTAGGCAACGTTTTTCTTTCAATTAGGAGGCCATGATTCAACAGGGCGCGCCCAGTTGGGCTTTGCTCATGGACGAGTTCGGGGACCTCAGGGGAAGCGTCAGGGAATCACCGGCGTATTTCCGCAATTCATTTCTTGACTCCTGCTACCTGAACTCTATACTTACAAAGCCCGGCAGTTCGACGACGGGCCATGGAGTGCCCGGTCGCAGATTTGGAGCGCGAGGATTTGGTAGCACAGAGGATCAAAGAGCCATTTCTCGGGGAACCTGGACTTCACCTCAGAGCTGTCGTGGCGGCGAGGGCCCGAACTCGGGATCCGTCCGAACAGCACAAACACAAAGCTCGTGGATTAATACTGCTAAATGTTGGCTTGATAACATTAAAAAAAATGAGATAGTGTATTGAAAAACAAGGTTGGCAAACACAAGTCGAAAAATCACCCGTCATCTACAAAAAAAAAAAAAAAAAAAAAACGCCAACCGCGTTTCTGTGCGTCTGAGCTGATTCGCTCGAGAACCACTTTCGCAACCGCTTCGCAACAGCAGCTCAACCGCTACTGCGAATGCGCAATCAGAGATGCAGCCTTGTGACGTCGGCACCGCGGTGGAGGATGGGAGGGATTTCCGGCTGTTTCAAACAGTTTTGGTTCGGCGGCGGATAATTAAGTTGGCTTTTACCGATTGTTCGTCGTTTTGGTGTCCAGTAAAGATATTAAGAGAGGCTCTATATTAGCCTCTGGTGGTGAAAAGAGTGGAAACCACAAAAATCGATTGCAAACGCTCACATTCATCCAACCGGCTCCAATTCGATCTAATCGATGGTTTGTCAGGCGCTACTGAAAGGTTTGAGACAAAACAGAAAATGAAAATAGCGGTTTTCAATGAACATTTAAGCTCACAATAAAATATTCTTGTTGTATTGCCTAACGCACGATCAACTTGCATTTCAGGGGAAAGCCTGAATCTAAAGGTTTTTATTTAGTCAGCTCTTAGAGCTTCAGCCGTCTTGTTGAGATGCAAAAAAAAATTAAAAAATAACCTATTATGGTTGGACACTTTATAAATATAAGCGTCTTGATTTCTTTGAGATAAATTGTAAACAAGTGTAAAAGTTGCTTTGTTTGAGTGTTCTTATTCCTGACATTTTCCAGAGGTTAAAGCCTAAATACCCGGTGACATAATGAAATAGGAGGTAATCCTGCATATTGTAAACTGAAAACGGACTTGCGAAGTGTCAATCGAAGAATGTATTCTTGAACTAATCTTCACACATGTGTCATTTATCTCAGCAATGCCCTTCAAGCTTACAACGACCTCAACGTCGCCGTTGGTATGAACACGTTTAGAGACTTCTGGAACCTGAACATCCGACATTACTGTCTTCTCACATTTCAAGTACACGACGCTTTTATAACCAACAGAAGCACCGTCCAGGGCTACGACAAACTTTTGAAGGTAACATACAACCTACCTTGTAAGTTACACTGCGGGAAACGTTGGTCCATATATCATTCGTGTTTCGATTTTAAATACGCCGAAAACAAAGGAACGACGTCGAAATTGTTGGTTAATGATGTAAGTTATCTATACCAATGCTTGATTCTAGCCGCTCAAAATGTGTTTGGAATTAAGTCAGACGGATCAAGTCAAATATTGTTCCAACGCGCAAAAGAGTCATGGTCTGCAAGTACCATAATAGACCATTCCGAATATACGCAGTGCCGACCAACATCCTTTCGATGCAGTAAGCAATCCAATGCACGGCGAGTGCAGGGTCACACTCTTAAGAAAAGGTATATATAGTCATCCATTAAGCACGTAACATTCTTGTCCCCTATGTTCATTTAGAAACGGAGCAACCGTCGTCCTTGCAAACGGGGGAGCACAGTTCATCCCTCGTCTGCGTAGCAATATGGCGGCTCCAAATCGAGTGAGGTCGTCCAGGACGTCGTCTTTGATGTCACGCTCTAGGATGTCGTCCTAGAGGTGTTCATAGGGCGTGCTTGACGTCATCCTAGACATCGTCCGTGAGGTCGTCCTAGAGGTCCTCATCGATGTCGCCGTCTTTAACGTCGTCCTCGATGTGTGTACGACATATTACAACCATTTAATTTTTAACTGTGTCTCTGCAAAGCTACATCATTCCATCACATATGGTTAGATGAACGTGCATGTCCTTTTTTAATCCAGTATATCTACCCCAATCCATGCTCTGAAAGTGCACATTGCAGCCCTTTCAACTAAACACAAACCATATGTAACGTTACTGCTAAAGTGGGATTACACCCAACTCTTAGAAATGAAGAAACACACCGGTCAGTTCCACGCTTGCACACGTCTCCTAATGCGCAAGTTAGCCTTAAACAGTCTGCGCTCTACTGGTCGCAAAAGTCAACATGAGCCGTCTAGTGATCAGCCTAAAGCATAAAGATCCAAGCAGACCCATTAAAAAATTTTGCAAGTTTTATTTTCGTCTATTGAAGCCCTCGTAATATGACAGCACTAAAGGCCGGTCGTGAGTTTCGACGAAGATTGGTAAAAACAAAACAAAAAATGTTTGGTAGAAGAATCTAGAGGAAAAAGCTTGAGAAGGAGAAGGCATGATGAGGCGTTTGATAAGGACACAACTCATAAATGTAGAATATAAGAAATGTAAACAAAGCCCACAATGACGGGCAATGACTTCGATGCTCGATCCTTTACTCAGACATGTACACGTTAGTGAAAAAATATAAGGAATTCGATTTACAATTACTCAAGGCTAAATTGTACTTATTCACAACTACAATTAAACTTTTATAAAGTAAGTGAACATTACTCCAGAAAGTAATTCCTTACTTTGCGGGCGTAACTTCAAACATTACTGCTCTCAATAAAGAAACAAAGGGAAGAGGGTTATTGAAGTGTGTACTGTTGCCACCAGTTCCGTTTATTGACAGTGAGTATTTTGACCAACAGCTGACTCTCGAAAATCCCCTTTCATCTTGAAGATGTCGACTGCTACGCTAAACACTCTTTCAACTGAGGCTTTAGATGGGAGTCCCATATTCGGCCTTACGAATGCTTGGTGCCTTACGAATACATTGTGTTTCTCCAGCGAAGCGATGAAAGTTCTCTTTACCCTCAAAAAAATTACCAAGCTTCGTCTTTGCAGCCGGTGCCTGATAACGTCGGAATCGTAAAAGCTCTACAAGTCCCCATACAACTCGACAAACATGGGATGAGATTTGATGTGTATGCATCCATCCAGAGTCACGTACGGAGAGTTTGGTCGATGGAAAGAGCGGGCAGAGCCAGGGCCTGCGCCAGACGCCGATAAAGCACATGACATGCACTCTGGCCAACCAGAAGTCGAAAATAATTCCTTAGCGGTGGTAGCGAGAAACAGTTTTGATAAGAGCGTAAGGGTTGCATGTAGTAACTTTTCATTGTTGAAAATATAGTGAACATGATGCTGTGATTATGATAATGCAAAAATATATAAGAAACGAATGTGCCTCTCGAATTGTGTTTTGCTCAGGCAAAGTGTGTTCTCGACCTTGTCGCGCTCTTCTACTATGACTTTGGATTACCGTAATCAAAACATTACGTGCACCATATTTTGAGTCATAAAAACTACTTCGACGCACTTATTTATTTCCCTTCTCGCGACCACCACCAAGATATTATTACCGGCTTATGGATGGTAACATTCGAATTTGTGAAGCCACCCTGAAACACGCCCAGCCTGCTTCCGGTTCAATGGCGCCTACTTATAGGCTCTATACTTTCCAATGAATGGACAAACTCCCTAAAATCTACACTCTCAACAAAAGGGTAGTCATAGGGTACTATATTTGGGGTAGTCAGAAGCCGTCAAAGATATCGCTACCCCCCCCCCCCCTCCCCCCTTCGTTATACTAACGACCCCATGGGTAGTCACACGGCACACAAACAACAGGAAGTCACAGTGACCACCCCCTAAAGCAACACGGCGGCTGGCAAGCCACAGTGGAGCAATACGAGTAAGGCCTAGCGAGCTGGACTGCTTTTTGCTAAAATACCATTCTCAAGTGGGTACGCCCATTCGTTGCCTTCCGTGCGCAGTAAAGCACTCCAAAACGCGCCTCGAAGCACCGGCACCGCACCTATTACGAGTAGGGGCGACGATGTGAGGGGGGACATTCGAGGGGGTTTGCCCGCGACTGCTTTCGCGCGGCCGGCTGCGTTTACTTCGCGGCCAGAAAACATTCAAATAAGGAATCGTATAGCGACAAATGGAATGATGTCTTTATTGAACAGAGAATCTGCTTGCTGTGCTTGCCGCAAGTGATACGGCGTTTTCGGCTGAGAGCGGCGAGGCGAAGCATCACCAATTCAATCGGCGTCGGTTCCGATCGTTCAACGGTCCTGCTCACCTGTTAGCATTCATTATCCACTCTCAAGTCCCTGGTAATCCTCACCGGGTCTGTGCAGGCACTTGGCGCTATTCACCGCACGTAACACCGATTCAACTGGCTATGGGACTGATCCCACTGGGACGAGAGGCCGAGAACCGAACCCTCCGTAGGCTTCTTCGTGTAAGTTTGTAAGGGACCAAGTGTTAAAAGATATATTTTAGGCAAAACATTTTTTTAACAACTTTGACGGGGCGAGATTAATTTAAAATTCCGCGCGCAAAGTCCATGACGTCACGGAATGGTAATACGCAATTTCCCCCTCAATAAGATGGTCATACCCTTTCTCCACTTCAACGCGATGGCCAAGGCAATCCACCTCTCCTCCCCGCACCCGAAATGCCGAGAAAAAACGAGTGGAAAGGACGTGACTACCGACTAAGTCGTGTCTCGCCCAATCCCTATTTTAGCAGTGACGCAGTGTCTGTTGTCTTTCGTTGTTTGTTGCATATTTAATATTGTTGACTTGTGACTATATTACTATCTTTATTTTATGTATGTGCCTCTCCCCCTCTGTAGTGCCTTCGGGCCCTGCGGGTACTTTCAATATACAAACATTTCGTCATTCTTGTCCAGCTCGCTTGCACCTTTGCATTTTAATTGCATTATAATTCTACAAATATTGCTCTAAATTTTTTTTTATTCGCGTAAAATTTATTTTTTGACACGCGAGTCCTAACCAGACTGTTTGAAAATTTTTAGAGCCCAAAGCAAACACAACTATCAAATGACAACGAGCATACAAAAAAACAAAACAAAACAAAAAAACATTTTAAACGAAGTTTGCAAGAGCAGCTTTAAACAATACAAAACACGTTTCGAAGCCACGAGTAGAAGATAAGTTATACACAGGGCGAAACCAAACTCCGAAGTGAGGATCTGAGTGAGGCGAAGTGAGGAAGACAAAACACCTCCACGCTGGGCTCTATAAACAAGTGTATCGTTACAGCATTCAAGTTCAATTCCAATTTGGTGATTCCCGACCATGGGTGAAACTATAAACCGTGCAGTGGAGCCGGCCAGCATCGGCCGAAACATCGAGGGCCGAGAGAGAGAGAGAAAACTTTATTGACTGGGGAAATCGGTGAAGGGGAATAGAGGTCATGGTGGTGGTGGTGGGCGAGGGGCCGAAGGCCCATCCCCTCCTGGCCGTCTTCTCCTTTATTTAGGTTGGTGGTCCCGTGGTGGCGGTCGGCCGAGGCTTCCCGGCTACCTCTTCCGCCCTTTTGACCAGGCCGGCCTGTAGGTACGGGTCGGGGCTGCGAAGCGAGGTCTCCCACCTCTCCTCAGAAGGAATTTCGGGGCAGGGATCCTGAGGGCACGCCCACATGATGTGGGCCAGGTTGGCATGGGCGCCACATAAGGGGCACGCCGAAGTTGGATAAAGGATGGGGTGGATATGAGTCATGGTGGGCGGGTTGGGGAAAACTCCCGTCTGGAGTTGGCGCCAGACGTGTGATTGCTCTAAGCTAATGAATTTGTCCACCTGCGGATAGATTCTGCGGGAGAGGAGGTAGTAGGTGGTAATGGTCATGATAACCGATCAGACAGTCCCGCGCGGACCGGGCTCCGTGGTAGGGATACAGGCTCGGCCCAGCCCGGTTAGTAAGTCCTCGGGCTAGGTCGTGGGCCGCCTCGTTTCCCTCGAGCCCTGAAAGTGCAGGGGTCCAGGTCAGTTGGACTTGAGATTGCGGGGGGTTTCTGCGCAAAATTTTGAGTGCCGTTGGGGATATGCGTCCGGCGGCCAAATTTTGGAAAGCGGTTTTAGAATCGGTAATGATTGTTGCGAGGGTAGGGTTAAGCGTTAAGGCCAGCGCTACCGCCGGTTCCTCCGCCGTTTAAGGGATGGGCGTCCGGACTGTGATCGAATCTAGCGGGTTGCTGTTGGAGTTATTGCGAACTGCGACTGCGGTGAATGCTTCGTGGTGTCTATATTCCGCTGCATCTACGTACAAAACTCGGGGGTCGTTTTTGTAATTCTTGCGTAGGGAGCGCGCTCGTTCTTCCCTCCGATTGGTGTGGTGCGTAGGGTGCATATTGTGGGGGAGTGGTGTGGCTATAATGTGCGCGTGGATATCTAGGGGAATGGTTGTCGCGTCCTGATATAGGATGTGGTGTCCTATTCGTAGATTTCGGAGAATGTCTTCCTGTGGGGGTGCGGGCGAGGCGTTCATATTGTCCTATTAGATGGGCTTCAACGAGTTCGCTGGCCTTGTTGTGAAGGCCTAACCCTTCGAGTCTGGCAGTGGACGTGCCTGGGGGAAGGCATAGCGCCGCCTTGTAAGCGCGTCTTAAGAGGATATCGTTTTTGTCAGTTTCTGCCTTGGTTAATTTAAGGTAGGGGATGAAGTAGACTATTCTGCTCACGACGACGGCTTGGAGCAGGCGGACCCTGTCCTGCTCAGTCAGGCCTGCGTGTTTGTTGGTGACTCTCTTGAGCAGACCTATAGTTTGGTTTACGTTCCCTTCTATGGCCTGGAGAAAGTTGTGATTGAGTCTGGTGGATTGTATCTGCAGCCCAAGGACCTTGAGGGCAGGTACCTCTAGGATCTCTCTCCCGTCAATGTGGAGTTTGATGTTCGAGGGGCGTTGTTTTTTTCTGATTCGGTGGAAAGACACTCGGAAACCCACAGAGAAAGTAGAAACATAAAGTAATGATTAACTAAACGCGCGCGAGCACTACTTCGCGGCACCGCTCAATTTCGTGGACACGTGCTTGTACAACGTTTCGTCTACTTTTTTTTTGCCACGGGAATTGCATTATTGGTTTCATTTCGTTCGCCGCAAGCCTACCTGAACTAAAGCGGACTTGCCCAGGCGACTCTGATACGCCACAAATGAATTCGCGATCGCCGCTTTCAGACAGTCCGCATTACGCGCTGAAACCCCTCGCTCCGCTCGGGGAAACTTTAATATCGATTGAGAACATGTTTATTTACGCATACCGGATAGGACCATACCTTTCGCCTAAGAGCGAAAGGGCGAAACCTTACTCTCGAGGCGTGAAATCGCACCAGGCCTCATACGAAGCGTAACGGTTTCGTCAAGCTCGCATCGCCTTGGTCGCCGACTGAGGCGATATGTGCGGAAAGACGCTTACGATGAGGCGTCGCAAGGTTGGTCGATGAAACGAATACGGTAACTTTTCAATGAACCTAAGTTGCATTAAAACTATGCTGCGTCGACGGAACGATCTTCCGGTGTAGCATCGTGTGTTTGATGGACTGATTTCCGCCGGGCATAGTATTGAAGTGCTAGGCCTCGTTTGCACGCTAACATGGGCGAGTACGTGCCCGACCGCGTCAAAGAGCGAGCGCCTATCGTACAGGGTAATCCTGCGACTTTATGAAGTACTTACGCTCTCCGGCAATATGAAAGACCCACTGGGAGCGCGTGGCAGAGGCGGTGGCTGAGGGGGACGCTGCGCGCGCTTTGGGCAATTCCATGTCGTTTTGTGGGGAGGCCTCACTCGGTGCTCAACTGCGCCAGCCGCGCCGAGGCGTGCTTAACAGATTTTGATTTCGGTTTGGCGGGAGAGCGCTTCTTACGCGGCACGCCTGGAAGTATTGCAAAAGGAGGCTCGGAAAAAGTCTCGTTATCACGGGTGTTTTTATCAATTTTTTCGTGCAAATTATGAAATCAAGCACTGCGAAAAAAACAAAGATTACAGTTATGCTGATGCCCTGTAGAAAGCGCGCTCTCCCGCCAAACCGAAATCAAAATTTAAGCACGTCACGACGCGGCTCGCCAGCTGGCGCGGCTGAGCACCGTGTGAGGCCTCCCCTCTGAGCGACATGGAATTGCCCAAAGCGCGAGCAGCGCCCCGCTCAGCCACCGCTTCTGCCACGCGCTCTGAGTGGGTTCCTCATATTGCCGGTGAGTGTACGTTCTGATAGCCTATAACATTTCTCCTGCTCTACAAGTAGCCAAAGCCATCAAAACTCCCCGTTCAATCGGTCGCCACTCCGACTACATCCGACGAGAGATCCACCGGACCGCCACAGGTCAACTGGGTCAACCGTCACCTCTAGTTAAAACTCGGGCGCCGGAGCGGCAGTTGGAGAGTAGGTAGCCTCGTTACCGACGCCTCCAGGTCGCTCGGATTCCTTTCTTATGTTTTTCGCGGTTGGAAACATTCACCAAATATGCGCGTGTAGTCACAATTTCTAAATCCCGGGTCCAGAATCTTGTTTTGCAAAGGCTCCTTTCCAAAACAGCTACTCGAGAGATGCTTCGTCCACATCGTCGAAGGCTTGCGGCGGCCATTATGGACCGAGGGACTAAAGTATTCATTAGGGGAGCAACTCCGGTGGGAGAAACAAAATGACCGCAGGACGAACTGCTCGAGTTACCGCTTCTCAATAGACGGCGCTGGGGTCTTGGGGATGAAAGTTGGCGATTGGTTCGTTTGCACAACCTTTCCTTTAAGAGTGTTCGAAAATCATCTACGAGATCTGAAGGATGTGTTCGACAGGCTAAAGCCGCGGGGATCACTTGAAACCTAGAAAAGGCCCAAATAGCCGAAACCCGCATCAACTTGCTTGGGTTTGTGCTCGACTGCGGGCGCATCAAGTCGGACCCCGAGAAACTGAATGCTATCCGGGAGCTTCCGGCACCAACGGACGTAAACTCGCTCCCTCGCGATCTGAGAATGGTGATCTTTTACTGCCAATTCATCCAAAACTGCGCATCACTCCAAGCGACGTGGCTACTGAGAAAGTCCGTGAGAGGGAGTTGGGGACCCGAGCAGGAGGCGGCATTTTGCTGCACCTCTAAAGCGCTCGCGGTCACAGCTGAAGTAAAGCTTCCAGGCTTCAACAAGCCTTTCGTGATCCAAACGGACGCGAGCAAACTGGGCTTGGGAGTGGCCCGCTCCAAGAGCACGAGGGGGTGCTTGGTCCGGTCGCTTCTGTTAGCCGCTCACTGGCACCAGTGGAGGTGAACTACAGCAAATGTGAGCAAGAGCGCTTGGCCATTGTCTTTGCCCTCAAGCGCTTCGACATTTATTTCAACGGGATCACGTTCACAATCGAAACAGATCACCAAAGCCTAATATGACTAGCCAGACTTCGCAAACCCGCAGGACGGTTAAAGAGAGGGACCTTTCTATTGCAGAAATACGACTATGGTCGTGCGGTACAGAAAAGGCAGCACGAACGCGGTGGACGTCGCACTGTCTCGAGCCCCCGTAGACTGCACACATCTTTCCGCGACGACCTGGGCCCAGGCAACGGCAAAACTCAAAACCTAATGCAGCCGATCGACAGCCAAGAACCATGGTCTTGGGCGGCTTGCAACGTGGTCGGCCCTTAACCGAGGAGCCCCAAAGGAAGCCAGTTACTTTTGTTGTCAATGACCACTTCAGCAAATGGGTAGAACCTTTTCCACTACGAAAGCTGACAGCCCGAGCAATCACTGAAAAGCTCATGGAGATATTCACCTGTTTCTGGTTCGCTGAAGCTCTTCTAACGGATAGGGCAAGCCACCTCGTCGGGAGGGTATTTGTGGACGCTTGGAAAGCGCTGGGCATCAAGCACGAAACGACCACATCTTACCATCTAAAGGCGAACATCACGGAGCGATGTAACAGAAACATCAAAACCATGCTGACAGCGTTTGCCAAAAAGCACCGCGACTGGGACGCATACATTCCCGAGATTGGGTTCGCTCTCTGTTCCACTGTAAATTGTTCGAAAGGCTTCACCTCCTCCTTCCTCACACTCCGAAAGGAATTCCCGAATACAATAGACCGCGTCCTCAGGCAAACACCGGGTTGAGCGACGCACAGTCGAAACAGGCTGAACATGCACGGACGCTGCAAACCCGGACCACGAAAGCTTTTTCGGAGGCCCGCCGAAATCTCGGGGTAGTGCGAGCTAAACAAAAAGCTCAGTACCACCGTTCCCGCCGAGATCTCCGCTACAAAGTAGGCGATCTCGTGCTCAGAAGAAACTATGCTCTGAGCGATGCCAGCAATGGCTTTTCTGCTTCACTGGCACCAAAGCGGTTAGGCCCGTACCGAGTGCACGAAGTATTTTCACCAATTGTGTACGAGCTGACGGAGGAAAACTAGAGAAAAGTCAGCGTGCCTGTGCAGGACAGCGATCTCAAACCCTAGAATGAATGGGATGAAGGGGGGACGAACAAACGCAGCCCCGCGGCAATATGCACGCAAAACGCGAGACAACGTCGGCGAAGAACAACAGGCGTCTCGGTACAATCTACGAACTCGGAAAAACTAATATTCGGAGTTTTCGTAGAGACAGCCCCGCTAAGTTGCGAAATGTCACATTAAGGAAAGTGCAGAGCAAATATATAACAGCTGCCTTCGCAAACTTGTCAGACACCATTGTTTGCTGTCAAGCAGAGACCTAGATAGAAACTCACCTCAGCGTTCGCTTCCGGATCTACCCGTTTGGGAATCACTCAAACTACGGCATCTGAGGGAAAAGATAGGCGTAACGGCCATTGGTCAGTTGCCACCTACGCTCCCGTGGTTAACACGTCACCGTAGGAGCGCGGTGTGCGCGTCGTCACAAGCGGATTGGATTGGATTGGATTGGAGTGTACGGCTCTTCCCTTTGTATTGGGTAATCAACAATGGATACTGGATCTAGCCTAGCCAGTCGCGCCCCCGCGACTTTCGCTTCCGCTTGGTGTTCCATTGGTCGGTTGCACACCCTCCGCCGATGTGTCTCTCTCCACCAGACTTCCAGCCGCGTTTTCGTCATGTCTATGGCCGATCGAACGCTCTTTTGTTCTTCCTCTGCCTGCTCTGCACCAATTCGGAAAACTAGTGCTACTGGGGACCGGTACAATGTGCCGGCACTGCAGCATCAGGTGCTCCGTCGTCTCGTCGGTCTGCCCGCAGAGTGTGCTCGTCCTCTCCTGTCCCTCCGTGAACCTGGCTCTCCACACCCGGGGCCGTAATGTACCCATGCGGGCCTCTGCGAGGAGTCCACTGCCTGTCGAGTTGTCGTACCAGGGCTCTTTCCTTATGGCCTCCTTCTCTGCGTAGTACATCGCGAGGGACGGCTTCGCTGCCGCGCCCGCTCTCCATCTCTCCGTCTCCACTGCTCGGATGCCCGCTCTAATTGTAGCCGGGCCCACCCGGTTCTTGCCCGCTGACTCCAGCCAGGTCGGTTCGAACCCATAGCGGTCCCGTAGCCCGTAGCCGAACCCATGGCGGTCCCGTAGGCGGTGCATCCATTTGGTGCCTCTTTCCTGGTATATCTTGTAGCGCAGGGTGCGGTGGGCGAAATTCCCATCCGGGGGTCTCTGCACTCTCCCCTCCTACAGTGCCTTGGCGCTGACTTCTCTAGCTTTGAAGGACGACCAGCCTAGGTCCTCCTGGACACCCTCGTTGGGTGCTGTTCTCGGGAGTGCCAAGGCCATTCTTCCCGCATCCCTCTGTCTTCTCTCCAGGAATTCTCTTGTTTGCGATGAGAGGACTAGTACGCCATTTGCGTACGTGAGTCATGGAACGATAACAATCTTCCATAGCCCCCGCACCAACTCGAGCCTGTTGAAGGTCCAAGTCGTGTTCTTCGCCAAGACACCTTTCCCCCTTATCGCTCCCAGTCTCTCCTCCCGTTCATAGACCTTCAGGTAGTTGGACTCCGCAGCCAGGGTCACTCCCAAGTATTTGACCGTGGTTTGTCTTGTCAACTTCCCTCCCTGCAGGTGTCACTGTTGTTCCTCTGGTTCCTGATTCGGTCCATCTCGATCTTCCCGGACCAAAACTTCACTCTTGCTCTGGTTGAAACGGAGTCTAAGGTGCGTGGCGAGCTCTCTGCAGTTGTGCAGAAGTACCTGGAGGTCCTCCGGCGAGTCGGCAAGGAGCACCACATCATCGGCATAAATGAGGGCCGGTAATCTCTGCCGCTTCCAGGCTCCCTCCATTCTGTATGATAGGTCGCAGCCCACATCCGACTGCTCTAGTGCTTTCTCCAACGATTTTACATACAACATAAATAGCAAGGGGGATAGTGGGCATCCTTGCTTCAGGCATCTGGGTACTGGTAGACGTTTGGTCATGTGGTCCTCCCACTCAATCCGCACCAAGACCCCAGCATACAGTGCCTGCAGCAGGTTCACATCTGCCTCGTTTATGCCTATCCCTCGAAGTCGACCTCGGAGTATGTTCCAGTCCACCGTGTCGTATGCCTTGGAAATGTCCAGGAACGCTGTGTAAAGTCGTCTGCCCTGCTGGGCTGCCACTTCGATGCACTGTGTTACCACAAATAGGTTGTATTCTACGCATCTTCCTGTTCAAAAACCGTTCTGCAGCTCTCCCAGCACTTCCGTTTCCTCGGCCCATTTCTGCAGTCTCGTTCTGATAATCTGACTGCACGTTCTGTAAAGCACTGATGTGATGCTGATTGGCCGGTCAGAGACCAAGTAGCAGTGTGGCCAGATTGAGCTATAACCAGCCAAATTGGGCTATGTTTATTTCTAGTTGGCGTCAAAATTTTATGGTTGGCTACGTGGCTATTTTGGGGCTATTTTAAGGATGCCGCGAAGTTTTTGTCGAAACCTCAGGCGCCAGGTCGGAAATTGGGGTTCGGCTAGTTAATTTTCTAACTTCTGATCTGCTTTTATTTTTTTATATTTTGGCCAGTCGAGAGGAGAGAGAGAAAGGCTTCAAACTTCTGCAGGTTTTCACAATGTGCAGAGAAGCAATGCTTGCAGAGTTCAAGCGGTCTATCCACAGCACAGGGGAGCAAACCAAGCAGATTTCACTATTACCGCAGGCTCGTTAGCGGGTCTTCTACCCGGACCTAGACTGAACTCTTAAAATGCTGCTTTGGTGCCCATTGTGAAAATGCTTAGGCACCCACGTTCGTAAAAATGAGAAGTCCACAGCTTCACCGCTCAACGATTGTCTACGTTGCAGTGGTCGCCCACCCCAAGAAAGGACAGTGAACCATAATTGAGACCCTCATTTTACACGTAGAACCTTAGATATTGTGGTTCTGGTTTGAAACTCCCAGCTTTTTTACTGCTCTGCTTCTGTATTTTGTTATTTTACTGTATGATCATACCTCCCGGGCTTCACAATAGAGCCTATGAATGAAGGGTCAGTGTTGTACAAATTTTCATCCTGTCGAAGCTTTTATTCTTTTTCAAAGTTCAGAAGTGACCTAATGTACACAAAATATGGGGCATCTGAGGGTAGAAAAAGTAACAATAGAAGGCTTAAAAATAATTGTTTTTAGTCTTGGCTTTTTAGAGCGCAGCTCTTAGGCGCCCGTTTCTGGCTTGAGCGCCGCCGCCGTCGGCGTATGCATGTAATTCAGGTTGCATGATACCTACGTTGCATGCAACCCGTCGGTGTCAGCGGAGCCTCGCGTTGCCTGAAACCCAGGCTACATTTAGGGCAAGTTGCATGCAGCCCACGTTGCATGCAACCCGGCGACGCCTCCGAGGTCACGTTACCGCCCCCGAGGTCATGTAACCCCCCCCCCCCTCCGAGGTCACGTGACCCCCTCTCCCGAGGTCACGTGACCCCCCTGTCCCCGAGGTCACATTACCCCCCCTCAGTACCCTTCCCTCCTCCTCCTCCTCAAGAGCTGCGCTCTAATTCGGCGTTACAGGGAGTTGTAAACGGCTTTCATATTTTGGCTATATCTCTCTACGGCTTTGGCTGTATTTGGGCTATACCGCCCAGCCGTTTCGCGCTTCTTTGGTGAGACCATCTGGCAACACTGCCAAGTAGTCAGTCTACCGCAGTACGAGTATTGTGCCTGAAACGCGTCTCCGACTGGTGTGTCTAGCGCGTCCAAAAAAAGTGGCTCTCGATATCCGCCTGATAACGTCATACAAGTGACACGCTGTCGCCGGTCGCGATCCTGGCGGCGTCCCAACAGCAGTGGTGTTTGTAGCAGATGTCTGATCTGCTTCAAGTCGCTCTCAAGTGTGGCGGTCCATGGAAGTTTCGGCAGCCAGTAGTTGGGACGCCATGACGACATAAAATTGAAAGAATAAAACAGAGAGGACAAGCACAGGACAACCACTTTCTTTCATTTAGCAACGACGTTTATTTTGTGCAAAGACATTGCACCCTGAGCGAGACTCCGACAAGATAGGTTGATAAGGGGGAAGGCTAACAGGGAGATGGAAAGGGTGATATGGGGGATGGAAAGGAAACCTGGGAGATGGAAAGGTGATAAAGGAGAAGGAAAACATGGAGATGGAAGGCGTGATAGGAGAAGGAAAGGGGGAACCACCAGCCACGGGCAGAACTACCGGGATGTTGTGTATTTACGGGGAGTTGCGGTATTATTCAAAGTCAGGCTTGAAAAATTCTAACTCTCGTCTTGATAAGGTTACTGAGGCCGATGAAACGTTGTTTTCTGCGTTCTGGGTGAGAAAAGATTCGATGATTTCACGTCCGGGGCGATTTCGGTGTCCCCCTCTTGTCTTGGTTTCTACGAAGTCAGGTGCGCATCCAATGCATTCATTCGCGTGAACCGCGAACGAATGCATTGGAATCTTTATACAGGAATCCGGGGCGCGTATAGGGTATTGCCTTGCTCCTATATTAAGTGAAATCTACCTGTCTTATGTAGATAGGACCATACAGGTACAGCCCAAGGACACTGGCCCGGAATGTACCGTAGTCCGCTACGTTCATGACTACCTGATTATTCACCCTGAAGCCGATAAAGTCGAGGTGATCGTGGCCTCGTTCGAAAGCGCAGGGGGCAAACTAAAATTCAAAAAGGAACATCCTTCCTCTAAAGGGCTACAATTTCTAGACCTGCGATTGAAAAAAACCAACGAAGGCGTTTGCTGGACGTTCAGTCAGCGTTAAGAAAAGCCGGTGCTCCCTTTTGAGAGTGATCATTCAAAGACTGTTAAGATAGGTATCATCAAGACGCTACTCACATCAGCTAAAACGAAATCCCGTCAACATTCGGCAACAGATAGCATAAAGAGCCAAACTCGACGACTCCTGAGTTCCGGATATCCGGTGGAACGCCTCGTGTCCGTTTTCCACCAGCATATTAACCCAAAAGCAACTACAAAAACGCTTTTCAGACGAAGGATAGCCAGCATACCTTATCTTCATAATGCTTGCCATCGTACCCGATTCCTTGCATCACGCTATGACACGAAAGTTGTCTTTTCCAGTAGATTCAAATTGGCAAGCATGTGCAACATGATCAACCGACAAGAAGCCAAGCCGGCTTGCGAAAAAAAGCACACCCGAAAGTCGCACGAAAGGGAAGACAGACGCAGACGACGTTGCGAGCAGGCGACGTTGCAAAGAAGCAGTCGGCGCTCCGATAGGGGGCCGCGATCAGCCAATCAGGTTCGGCGTTCTGACGTCACCTCTACCCCCTGCGGAAGAAGCAGACGAACTTGCCCTCCGAATATGCATCAGTGGTCTCAAACTCACTCGAGTGTGGGGGCCAAATAGCTTACACAAAAAAGGTCACGGGCCAATGTAAGATGAAGGGGAGGGGGGGGGGGGGGGCATAACATTTTATAGAGAACAGACCTCGCTCTCTATGCTTTTTATAAAATCGCAAATTTGCCAGTGACGTCTTTTCCTTTCATGTGTTTTATGACTACTCTGGGTCCTGCCGTGATGTGATAACAAGAATTAAAATGACACCGCCCCGCCAATGTGCTGCCATTTTTAATAGAACAAAAGAACATGTACATTGTGGTTCCCGTTGCTTAATTAACTAAGGAACTAAACAAGCTAAACATATTTAAAAAAAAAAAACAAAAAAACAGTCGGTTTATTCGACAGTTCTTGCTTTCCTTGCAAGTTCTATTACACTCTAAGCAATACTTGTCTTTTAATTGTGACATTTTCGAAGGCGAAACTCCCGAGCTTGTAGCTTTATTTTTGGGAGTTGCTCCAACTCATCGAGAGTTCGCGCAGCCCAAGATGCATCCTTCAGCGAATAGCTCGCACTTGCGGCCTAGTAGCGGAACAGTTGTACATTGCAAAGAAGCTGGGAAGCAAAAAAAAAAAAGCGAAACATACGGCAAATGAACACAGGTAAGTATGATCTAAGTGAATACGTTAAAAGAGCACAGCTGCTTTTCGAGCGAAAATGAATCGGCGCGAACAGTTCACGATGTTGCGTGCTTTTTCTAGCGCTCGAGACGCGCGAACCGGGACTCGTAGCTAGTTGCCTGCGGGCCGTGTCCCAGCGAATCACGGGCCGCATGCTGCCCGCGGCCCGCGTGTTTGAGACCCCTGCTATACACAGTTTGCACGGACGTCATAGCCGGGGCTTATGGGAAATGTCAGCGCCATTACCAGGTACTGACTTAGTTTCGGGATCGTCGCCGGCAACGTTGGCCGCTGCTGTTTTGGCTTCTTCGCTACGGCGTTTGCGGTGCACACATTGCACGTTTATTTTTTTATTTTCTTTTCTGGTGTGCTGTAGCGGTCGCGGTCGCCGTGGTGCAGTCATGCCGATGGGTGGGATGTTCGGCTGCCGAAGCAGAAGCAAGTCCTCTGGACAGCAGAGTAACACAGAGCCAAGTGTAGGGTTGCACCGTTTGCCAAAGGTGAAAACGTGACAGTGTGAGCGTACAAAGCTGCTGTCCGAGAAGGGCCGAAACCTCTGGCTTGCTCGCATACATCGGAAGTGTCCGTGTCTGCGGTAGTCACTTCATTATCGTTAAGGAAATACGTTGCTCAACTGTACTTGGATTTCTGAATGCTTCTGTTCGCACCCTCTGCGTATTGCAATTGCGGTCGTGGGGCAGTGTTTGGTGTCTGGTAGCGTCACGCTCCAGGGATGTGCTTTTATCTTTCTCTCAGAGTTTCTGTAATTGTGTAGTGTTTGTAGCACACTTGTGTCGATGGTGTTGCAGTGGAAGCGCCAAGTTTACCCAGCTATGATGCTGCGAAGTTTAATGCGGCAAGTTGGGGCACATCTCTTCGTTTGCAGGCAATCCTTCGGCTTTTCGGCTGTCATAACGATGCTCGTTTTATTCCCTGTAAACTCGTCTCGCTCACCACGACGGTACGCTTCGATGGGAGACACATCGCTGTCAGGTTCTTCACACATCCAATCTTAAAATATTTGTGGGCGTTCAGGGCCTTGAAGGGCTTCATCTGTTGCAGGCACGCGTAGTTTGTCGACAAAACCAGTAGTTAATTCCACATGCGTCGTGGCTGGCTGCTCGTCGGCACCTGGAGCGGTGTCCGCGCCGACGCGTAGCTCGTACGGATGGATGCCGCCGCACTTCTTAACTTTAGACTCATACCAAGCCTCTGTGGGGCACAAAAGCACTTTGAAATAGGAAGCGCAGGACTCATGTCGAATAGCTTTCGACATTGCGCTGCACGGGTGATGCAAATTCCGTAGCGAAGTAGCAATCGAGAGGCGCACATGAGGCGGCAGCAGCGTCTGTGTCCCCCTCCCATTACCTGGCGATGGCGGCCGGAGGGAGGAAGTAGAGGAAATGACGTCACGTGGGAACTATGTATATGTGCGTTCATTTTAGATTAGATATATGCGATCTTTTCAATAAGTGCACGTTTAAAACACCCAAAGCACCGCTTCTCCCTCCGACAAGCAGATCTTGTTAGAACTACTTCGCGCTACGTATGGACATTGTGCAAACTTTTTATTAAGGGGAGAATGAGCAGACAAAAACAGACGTCGCTCGACAGAGCTTTCTTTTTAGAGCACAGCTCTTAGGGGCCCGTTCCCTAAGCCTACGCCTAAGAACTTGGCCTACGCCAATTCTACAAAAAAGGGCTCTGTTTGCCTTACGTGATTTCATCTTGGAAACTAAAATAGCGGACAGTTATTGAGAGTTATACATCTTCAACAAGAACAACAGAAACGCAACACCAAAGTGGAAACATCATTACATGATAAATTTACGTTACATACATCCTTCAACTGTGAAATTCTGTATATAATACACCTTGATTCTATACTATCGCGCTAAATTGAGCTTTTAATGTAAAAAGTGTTTGAATAATTTAATGTGCATACCGCCCTTTTTAGTGTATATATATTGTACAGTGCACCACGTACGTTTGACTGAAGGAATATATATAAATAGCATGACAAATCATTGCACCCTGATGTAAATAGCGTACTTTTATAACTTGGAGTGTATTGCAGGGAGTTCTCTGCAGTGTTTAGTTTATGTGACAACTGTGAACTCTCAAGGAAATCGACACTAAACACTCAAGTTCAAAGGAGTAGCCGGCGCTGCTATAGCAGCAGCCAATGTCTCCTTTTCGTTTATTTTGATCAGTTATTAAAGAAAAAAAAAGGGCCCGTTCCCCGCTTGAGCGGCGTCGGCGTCGACGTCGACGTCGCCATCGGCGTCGGCGTCGGCGTAAACCCCCAAGGTCATCTGAAGGTCACCCCAAGGTGACGTGACCCCCCCCCCCCCGAGGTCACGTGACCCCCCCCCCTCTCCGAAGCCACGTGACACCCCCCGAGGTCACGTGACCCCCGCCGAGGTCACGTGACTTCCCCGATGACGTCATCGTCACTGATGACGTCACCGGCATCCGCATCGTCGTCATCATCATCCCTGATGACGTCACGAGTGACGTCACTGATGACGTCACCGGCATCCTGATCGTCATCGTCATCATCACTGGCGACGTCCCCGGCATCCGCATCGTCATCGCCATCATCACTGATGACGTCATCAGTGACGTCACTGGTGACGTCACCGGCATCTACATCGTCATCGTCATCATCACGAATGACGTCATCAGTGACGTCACTGATGACGTTATCGGAATCAGCATCGTCATCGTCACTGATGACGTCATCAATGACGTCACTGATGGCATCATCGGCATCGTCACGTGACCCCCCCAAGGTCACGTGACCCCCCCAGGTCACGTGACCCCCCAGTACCCTTCCCTCCTCCTCTTCAAGAGCTGCGCTCTAATTCGGTGTTACAGGGAGTTGTAAACGGCTTTCACTTTTTTTATAGAAATACGAATTAGGATTTCCTAACCTTGCGAAGCTGTGTAGAAAAAAAAAGAACGATTTAAAACGGTCGCCTTGTTGATCATCAGTAGAGGTATCGTGTACTGTAATTAAACAGGGATATTATTCAGTTATTTAAACCTATTTCGGGGGCATCCAACGGTGGCACTGTTCAAGATTTTGTCAAATCTGCGAATTAAAAGACAACTTTTACCATTATCTGTCGCACAAGCACAATGCATAGTGTGTAAATTTTCCCTTATGTTTCTCTTTGCTGTAGAGACTGAGAGAGCTCCAGGAAGTGAACAGAGCCGGGGCCGTTGACAAGTTTGGATATGTCATTCTTGCAGTCGGCCTTCTTGCTCCAAGGAGAGGCAACGCCTACAACTACCTGAAAGAGTTGCTCCAGTAGGTCCTTAGAGATTTCATATGCATCCACCAGATGTATTCTTAGGCCGAGCATTTTTCTGAGGCACCGCGTGCTCCTCACAAATATGAGCAATCCTGAATTAGGTAGAACTTGAAAACTATGGCTGGGCAATTTATAATAGTGTTTTTATTCCCAACAAAAATATTATGTTGGAGGAAGGTTAGAAAAAAAAGTTGTTTAAAAACCTTGACTGGCCATCAAGCCACAAAAAAATAGTATTAACTTTCCGCTTAATCGAATATTGCTTTAATCGGGAATACGTTTTCATCCGGTAAATGCTCGGACTTGAAAAAAGAAGAAACAATGACGAAAATTAACACTATTTTTGCGTTTTGTTCTTACCACCAGGTTTGCTATCTCAAAACGCAGTAATTATCCTGTTCGTCTGTAGAAACCTCACAAATATTGTCAACATTTATCATAATTATGCAAGAGCTGTATTTAACTTAAAGGCCGTGTAGAATTTACAAAAAAAGAAAACTTTTAGCCTTTCCACTTTGGTGAACATGGAAGACCAGCGAAGCTGTACTGAGGTGGGAATGCATTAATGGCCGGCCGCAAGTCGGCAAGCCAGATTGGAAAGGCTGGAAAGGTTCCCTCCATCTACGAGCCACGGCGAGAACGACGGCGGCAACCAGAGAACCGGCAAGCCGGTTGTCTGGTTGGCGGCGTCGTTCATAGATGGCGATAGCTGTCCAGATTTTTGTGCCATCATTTGTTTGCTGGCGGACACGATTCTAGGGAAACGTCCTCAACAGTTCCGCTGTAAAAAAACATCTGGCTTTTTTGGCTTGCATAAGCAAGCCAATGGCGTCCATCCAAGATCTGTCCACGACAGGCAGGAGCGCGGCATCCAGCGCCAATAGGACGCTCCTCAAAGACAGCCGTTTTCCTGCACGCGAAAATTCCTCAAGAGGGACGAAAGTTTTGAATCCCGGAGCTGCTTTTTCACTAAGAGCGCACCTACACAAAGACGCATCTTTCAGGGACCTGAAAGACGTTCCTCTGTGTAGAGGCACATCTTGATTTCCTCTGTGCCAAGGTGTCTCAGATCTGATGCCAAGATGTGCCTGTGTTCTTTGTTATCGCTCCCATGGCGTCGCTTCCATGGCGACATATTTTTCATAATCTCTCATAAAATTCGGTTTAACCATAATGACCCTAGTAAAGTTTTTTTTTTCTCAATTAACGCTCTTAATTCTCTAAGCATACGTCACCTTCGGAACTTTAGCCGTCGTCGTGCCACGTAGTGGCGATTGTACCTGACGTCGAACTGTCAAAGGAAAAGTCTGCGTGTGTCGTAGTATTGTTCTACATTAGAAGAGACGAACGATGAATTGCGGTAGCCATCGCAGTGCTTTCTTGTTTTTCGGATAGTGTCGGTCTCCAGAAAACTAACATCTCTCTTTCTTAAAACGTGTCTCGAGCGTATGTCTGTGGTAGAGCTAGGATGGTTGCAAATTTGCGAAAGCTATCTCGTCTAAATTATACCAGAAAACTGCTATGCTTTGGACGCTGCAATAATAATGTGTGTTTATTATCTTACTCAACTGTATATATTTATCCAGAGCTGAAAGTATACATCGCGACGTTGATTAGAAGAAAAAAAATTGGGGGGGGGGGGGGGGGGGGGCGACATTATGACTGAAAAACAAAATGCCCGAATAATCGATTATTAGTCGAATGAAATGTGTTGATAAATCGGGTAAAAACTTGTATTCGATGGGCAGCCGTAACTATTACTGGTTTTGCATTGAACGTATGTAACTAAGTGAATAATTTCCACACATATTTGTGCCATATGGGTCGACATAAATGGCGGCAAACTATTAAGAAAACTAAACGTTGTGAAAGTGTGCTATTTATAAATGACTTATGTGTAGCATGGTTTTACGGCTCCTGAAGCAGCAACATATAGCTTAATTAGTCAGGAAAGGGGAGCAGTGACCACTTGTTTCTCGCAGTCTGTTGTTGCGAGTGGGGACAGATTTCCGTGAATGAGCGCGCATACAGTAATTGCACGCCGAAAGGACCCGAAATAGTTACAATTAAACAAAAAGTTAAAGCCGTTTACAACTCCCTGTAACGCCGAATTAGAGCGCAGCTCTTGAGGAGGAGGAGGGAAGGGTACTGGGGGGGGGGGGTCAAGTGACCTTGGGTGGGGGTCACGTTTGACGATGCCGATGACGTCATCAGTAACGATGACGATGCGGATACCGATGACGTCATCAGTGACGTCACTGATGACGTTATCAGTGATGATGACAATGACGATGCGGATGCCGGTGACGTCATCAGTGATGATGACGATGACGATGCGGATGCCGGTGACATCATCAGTGATGATGACAATGACGATGCGGATGCCGGTGAGGTCATTAGGGATGATGACGATGACGATGCGGATGCCGGTGACGTCATCAGTGATGATGACGATGACGATGCGGATGCCGGTGACGTCATCAGTGACGTCACTGATGACGTCATCAGTGATGATGACAATGACGATGCGGATGCCGGTGAGGTCATCAGTGATGATGACGATGACGATCCGGATGCCGGTGACGTCATCAGTGATGATGACGATACGGATGCCGGTGACGTCATCAGTGACGTCACTGATGACGTCATCAGTGATGATGACGATGACGATGCGGATGCCGGTGACGTCATCAGTGACGTCACTGATGACGTCATCGGGGGTCATGTGACCCCAGGGGTCACGTGACTTGGGGAGCCACGTGACCTTGGGGGTCACGTGACCCTGGGGGAGGGGTCACGTGACCTTGGGGAGGGGTCACGTGACCTTGGGGTGACCTTGGGGTAACGTGACCCTTGGGGAGGGGTCACGTGACCTTGGGGCGACCTTGGGGTAACGTGACCTTGGGGGTCAAGTGACCTTGGGATGACCTTGGTTACGGCGACGGCGACGCCGCTCAAGCCGGGAACGGGCCCCTAAGAGCTGCGCTCTAAAATTGACTACCTTGCCATCTAAGCCACCGACACCTGCGATAGTTCTATATTATCATATTACTAGTGAGTTTGATTAAAAAAATACGTAGTTTCCAGCTTTACATTCAGAGAATGATGTCTAGAAATTATCTTTAGTCGTTAGTTTATTTTGTGTTCCAAACTTAACTCAATTACTCGAACAAATATATATATATATGAGCAATTATTTATTAGGAACTACGCTGTGTCATTATTTATTAAAATTGAAAGGTTTTAGTACTCTACTGTAATTACAATTTGTTCCCTTTATAAACGTTATTTCTTTGTACAACATGAGTCTAAAACATGTAATGCACCAGCAAGTTGATGAAGCACCGAAAATGAGTTAGGGGAGAACCGTTGGATCATCAGAACCTAATAATGAGCTGGTCATAAGTTCATAACATACCTCGATCCAGAAATTCTGGATAATAAAGTTGAGGCTTGGGCGAGTTGGTACATACTTCAGAATTAAAAACACATGCGCTGCGTAGGTCTTGTTATCATAAAATTTAACATAGCTTTGACAGGCAAACTGAACGCCTCGGAGATGCTGGATTTCCCTCCTACGTATAACAACAGTCGCCGAGTCTTTGCTGAAAAATATCCAGAGCAGGCCTATGACTAGTGAAGAAGAGGCCAACAACAGAGGGGGTAGGGAAAGAAGAAAGTTTGTAGTCATTCCCTACATACACAGCTTGGCCCACAACCTGAAATGCATTGCGGGCAGGTGTGACGTCGACGTTTTATTCTCTGCTTCGGACAAGTTGTCAAGGTCTTGCAGAGCTGTTAACCCCTCTTCGAGGGCGGCCATGGCTTGCAGTATGAGGCATCGAAACCGCTTCCTCTCGTCTTCTGAGGGGGTGGTTTATTCCCTCCCCCTGACGTGTGGCAAGCGCCATGTTGGCCATACGGACCGCTGTCTCAATGACAGGTTGAGAGATTACGCTTACAGTGTCTCCACAACCGTGTCTGGTCATCTGGGCATTCAATGCCGCGACTGTGGTTGCCTACCCGACTCCCAACGGTGTGAGGTTGTTAAGCATCGTAGGGACCAGCTTACTCGGAAAATTCTGGAGGCTGTTGAGATAGCGAGGTTGGGTGCAGCATGTGTAGCAGTCCTTCTGCGGCAAAAAGATGAATTTTCGAGCTCCCTGACTTGCTGACACGTACTCTATGCGGCTGTGTCATGGCGCATTTTTTATTGGTGATGTATCACGTTGGCTGAATTGTTTCTTTCTTCTCGTGTTCACGACAACGCAAGTATATATTGCGATTTTGCGATCAATGCAATCAGTTGTAAGTGAGCGCTAAAAAAAAAAAAAATTGGGGGTTTTAAGTGTCAAACCAATGACGGGTATCTGGCACGCCCCAGCGGAGGACTGAGGAGTAAGTCAGGGCTGCGTCCGTGTTACTTCTTTGTCTAGTCCTCGTCTTTTCAGGCTGTTTTTAATTCCGAATTTTGGATAAGACGAAGAACGCAAAAAGACACGCAGGCGAGCTTGTGGAAGACTCATATTTGACCAGAGACTGGAAAAGCTACAATTCTACAAGTAAACCTAACGTCTGCACTTGAACAAATTTAAATACCCTAACATAAGTTTTGTGATTTCCATGATGATATTTGTTTTCAGGACTCACGTAATACGGCATTCTTTCATGGACCTCCGAAACCCTTACCATAAATATGATTTTACTGTCGCACACGACTGATAATCATTTCTAGGCATAAATTTGGTACAAATACGGTTGGGAACAGCATTATAAGAAGAAAAAAGTAAAACAAATAGCATTTCAAAACAAAATTCTTGTTGGTGTCGAAAATTTCTGAAGTGCCTCACTTCCTAACTAATTACATGACTTGTTAGCCACCTTTCCTTCTAATCGGTGATTGTCGCCCCCGCCTGCCAACTCTCTCTTTCGTTACGCCCTCGGCACGTGTCCCAGACGACCCTTCACTTTTTAGTTCGAGATTTTTGCAGCAGTGTTCTGCTTAGTAGGTTTAAAAAGCCTTTTTTTTTAAAGAGGTTAAAAGTAAGAAGAGAAATGATAAAAGGGATAACCCGAAGAAGCAGAAATAAAAGAGGCTTATCCTAGTCGTTGTCAGTCGCACCTTTGTCGTCATCGCTCTCAGCGCCCTCAGCACAACCGCCAGATACCGCAACATTGCAAGTAAAAAAAAAATGAAAAAAGACCGGACCAAGGACTGGTTAGCTGCGTTTTGTGTTTACAAACATTTGATATAAACATATTTTATAGAGCTCTATAACATTTGAAAAGCACGTCGGCAGCTTAAACACAACAAGCTCATCAACTGTCGGTTACTTATTTATTTTGGCATTCTTGCCTGTCAGGAAACATCAGCAGAACATGAACGACAGCCATAATATGGCCTGTGCGTCATTTATCGGCAACCAAAAAGCACCGAGTTGTATTGGAGAAATCCGTGTTGAAAACTTCCGCAGTTTCGGTGAATCAGCAAATGTTGTGCCCAACAAATGACTACACCGATGGCTTTGAGAATAAAGCGCCCCTGTAAGATTTACTTTTTGTTGTTTGTTCTACGAATTTACTAAAATAAAAACCAGGCCAAATGTATTTAACAACATTCAAGTTTACTGATCAGGTGAAATAATTGGATAAAAATAATGCATAATTACTACTGCTGTGCCATTTGGCATTAACCTACAAATTAAACAAATAATTTTTATCGGTAATAATAGTTTTACCACGTTAATCAGTAACGTGCTGACAAACCGAAAGAAAGTAAAATTTAATCGCCTTCATCACGCCGACATGGACGGGCACATCTGTATGAATCGTAGAATCGAGATAATGTTTTAGCACAAAGTAAACTGTAGGGGGCAGATATCTAACTTCAACCGATTACAGAAGGTGACACGTGCCCCGGCCGTTTACGCCGTGCGAGTGCTCGTTTAGCGCCGCAGGGACTATTACAAATCTAAGGAGGTCCACCTCTTGCCGGAGAATATCAACGAACCTCTTTGCCCCATGCAGCTGAAGTAAGAGTCTGTGAATGTGAGTTGCTTTGAACTCTTGTCAACTGCACACTACGGTTGATTCATAATAAAAATGATATATTATGCCTTTTGTCACAAATTCAGAAACTTAAACTAATGTTTTGTTTCATTAAACTGCATTGAGGTTTACGAGACATATCGATCTATTAATTATTCGATTAATGTTTGGCAATAATATTGTTAAAAATTTAATCGACCCCCAGTCATAATAATTACAGAAATTAATTGTCAAACATGTTACAGATCATCCCTAGAATAATAAAACAGTCAAATGGAATTGAAATGGCCGGCAATAATGAACCCAGTTGCGGGCGAAATATAATAAAATATCATGCCAACTTACACGATGAAAAAGTGTTAAAAATGATCCAAGAAGGCGAGTAGTACAAAGGTGGGAGTGCGCTTGAGAAAGGCCGTCGAGACATACAGGTTTGTGTTAAACTTTGGCGATGTTGTGGAAAATGTAGTGATCACAAAGCAGGCAGGAAATACAAATCACCAGCTTTTAAGAATGTTTATTTCATACCAGTTGATGGGACGGCTGAGCGGTCACTGACACATTTTACATGACTACACCCTCGCACCACGAAAAACGAACCGGTTTGTGGTTAAGTTCACTATAGTGTCACTTGCGCTAGAAATGGGAATTTTATTGGGGGCAGAACGTCTTTATGTGCTGGCATAAAGATTGAAACATAAGTTAATTTTTCTTCTTCGGCTAGGACAAGCTGCTTTGTCAGTAAATAAAGAGCATTTCGATAAAAAGAGGACAACACAATGCTTGCCAAAAAGAGTTTTATTGCACTCACTAACACAGGTGGATATACTCGCGAAGTAATTTTAGGCCAATACCGTGCACTGTAACCTCATAAAGTATTTCTAGCGACGCCGCACCCTTGGTGCAGTGTGACAGGTTTTTATCCTACTGACAGAGAACACAACTCAATAAACATGATTGCCTGTCGACAAGAACACGTTTTCCGACAGTTGGTTTTGCCTCAATGTTGCGTAGTGAAAGAAAGCATGCTTCAGCCGTGTTGAGTGGAGGCCGTAATGCTGGCTGTAGTTGCTCAAAATAACCAACATGTCACCAGCCTAACGCTACGAAAACATGACCCCTTACAAGGGGAAGAAGCGGCTATTGCTTTCGTCATCGTGCATGTTACAGCCGAAGGCCTCATTACAAACTCGCAGCAAGCTTCGCATAATTTGTCGTGCGGAAGAGCACCGTACAACACAACGGATCGTCTCTAAACACCCGCCGGTCAGACCCAACGGGATCGTGTGGGCACCCGGGCCTCGGGAAGCGAGCAGGAGAGGCCGATCCTATTGGTCACATACCGAGAGATCGCGCAGAATTAAAATTTAAAAGGATTCACTTACACAACCGCGAGAAAACAGCTATCCAAAGAGCAGAAACGACATTTCCGTGTCCTTCAGGTGAACGCCTTGCCCCAATTGCACTAAATGCCACATACTGTCTTCAAAATATATAACCCGCTATGCTGCTTCCGGGAAGCCTAAGGAACTGTTTTTTTTTTGTTGTTGTTTTTTTATGGTAAGGGGCTGCACTAAGAACACCCAACACTTCAGTAATCCCTTCCATTCTTCTTATGAGTTTTGGAAAAGAGCACCAACCAGTTCCAACCTCGGTGATTAGCGCCTGCTGCTGTTGAGGGCTGTATACAAGCAGGAAAAGCTCAAGGCGCCTTGGAGTAACGAATTTTCTACATTGTTTTGTCGCAATAAAAATGTGTATTACCTTCCTCTCATTCTTTTTTTCTACTTTGTGTTGATGCACGAATTTATCCAACTGTTTTCCCAATGCAACATCTTTGCCTGCAGATATTCCAGTCGTAGCACCTTAAAACGTATGAAAACCACATTCAAAGTTTTCGCCATCGTAACATTTAAATGAGGAGAAGCAGGGGTTGAGGAAAGGGGTGCTGGAAGTTGGGCGGGATTTTCGACGGGCTTCTTAATAAGATCAAATCCTTCAGTCCCAGCCTCTTATGCAAGCGACGTTGTGTAGCGTCACAACATACGCCTTTTGTACCTATTGTTTTCTTAAACCATCGCAGTTGGCGAAGCCTTCTCGAAGCGTCACAAAGTCCTCCCTCCCGCTTCATGTGTTTTTTTTTTCCCGCACTGGTGTAACGTGGTCGGCGTATGTCGCTAGGCAGGGATTCGGAAGCCAGCCACGTTTCACACGCTTTTCTCGAGGTTTAATCGAAATTCGCCCAAGTAAGAATGCAATCACCCGCAAAAAAAAGTATTACTGTGAGGTTTGTTAATGTCCCTTCAAAAACAATAGAAAAACAATCCACACTGAATTGTGTGGCAGGATGATAAACACTTTACTCATCATCGGCTTTCATATTAACGCCTTTTTTTTTTCTTTCTTCTTTTTTAGGACTGCTCCTGTGGATGCCGTCATAATCAAGACACACGTAGACGATGACACTTTTGGCAAAGGGTGCAAAATCACGGGACCAAACGTCTTCCTTCACCCTTACAATCAGTACGAGGTGTCAATGGTGAGGAACCTGGCCCACCTGCAGCAAAACGCGGAAATGTTGCTGAAACGCCTTTGTGTATACTCCAAGTATACGTGACTTCAGAGCATCGGCTACAAAAACCACCTTTAATAATTATAGCTTGTAAATTAGAATGTTTTACGTGATCACAGTTAGATCGACCAGGCACACACCGGACACGAGTGCATCCTTAGCGTTCTGCCGGGTCACGTGGCCAGTCAACGCATGAAAGGACTCTCTGCATTGGTCATGGGTTCACACGATGAGCTGGCGCCTTCCGACTATATTTAAATCTATAATACCAAGTTTCACCTGAAGTTTAGGCTCAACCGACGCTATGAGCTGATGGAACCACTCAGACGTCGTGAAAACTGCACAATCATGGTGTTTATCATTTTGACGTACGTGTTCTGTCACCAGTAGAGAAATCATAAACAACCAGTGGCTAGCGCTTTTGTCGCTGATTGATTCGTCCCGCTAGCTCGTAGCGTCGTAGGAGGAAGAGGAGATTGTTCGCAGGTCTTGATTATTTTAGGCAATGTTGGCAGAACATACTACGACTACGAACGCTTTGAGCTAGCATTATGTCGGAGCTGCGCTTCACGTGTCTCTCGCTGCTCACGCGGGCTTTTGGTCCAATTCGGGTCGCAGCGTCTGCCGCCATCTACCGATTTTGAAGGAATGTATCAGTGTCACTTACTACAACGTTTATAGTGCGCTCGGAATTCGTTTTTTTGTGAATTGGGCACCGTTGGCTACGAACATGGTGGTACTTCGAACACCGTCGATGCCGTTCTACAAGACTGTACCGCCTCATAAGTCAGCAAGCGTCACTCCGAATCTGGGGCGTGGAACCGGCGTTCGGACGGAGGATGCAAATAACAAGTATTTTCTTCTGCTGACGCGTGATCTTTGGCACACTTCGGGTGTCAGTTTCTGCTGCCATCTGCGACAATAGAAAAATACTTTAGTGTGATCCACGGCAACATTGAAGTGTACGTGGGGTCTTTGTTAGGAGAGATTGTGTTGATGTGCCGCATTTATTGTAAAAGCATAGCTGTGGAGTGTGTACAATTTGTTATATGGAAGCCAAGGCTACATAAAGGATGCATACATCGTATAAGGCAATGCATATCCACCCAGAGCACATACAAAGCTTAATTTCACGTAATTCATTATAAATAATAAAAACTATACACAAACAATCGAAACCAGGGGGAATCATCCATGAGCTGTGAGGGAATCCAACCCGGACCATGCGAGCCGCAGTTCGACATCTTTGATCGGCGCCACAAGAAAGAGGTGAAGGAGAGCCCATGGAATTACACTAAGTATGGCTTCCCGCCGATAGTCGCCTGCGTTAGCACGCGACTCTCCGCGGCGAGTTAGAACCACTAAATAAGCTACGCTTTACAGTAACGACACTTCAGCCACTTTGGTGTTTAAACTTATCTTTGTCCGTTGTCTGAAGCTTTATCTAAAATCGCAGGAAACGGTTTTTGTCATCCAGAACAGTTTGAACAGTTTGAACAGTTCGCGACAGTGCAAAACGATACCGCCTCAGCTTGCTACCACGTACTGCGTCTAGAGCTGCGAAAGTCGCATTTTTGAATTGTGACGATCGGCAGTAGCAACTGCTGTTCTCTTAGCACAAAGATGCAGCGCCCACTAGCTGATCAGGAAACGGAGTGCCGATACTCTAAGTGTAGCTCATGTAATTGCCCTTCGGCGAGTTGTACCAAGTGTCCCAAGTAGCAGTCAAGTTCTTTAAGTCGACCGCAAAATTCGGTCTCTCAACCCATCGCGCTACGATTTTCTGCAGCGTTGCCCACAAATGCTGAATATTTTTTATAGAATTTTCAAAGAGCAAATTTTCCTGAGGAAAAAGCAAAGTGGAAACGCAGCGAAACCACCAGTCTTCAAATATACGGAGCCGTTTCGCACGCGAGACAAGAGACGGCGCAAGCGGTCGCGGCGACAACTGCCGGCAACGAACCAGCATGCGGCGCCGTAAGCCGGCGTCTTTAGCACACGATTTTTTCGACTCAAAAACGGCTCACGTTCCGAAGGCGGCGACAGTCGCAGAAACAAAAACAAGTGCAGTAACACAAGGAACTGCAAAGCAGACGACATAAGTACCACGAAAAAAAAAAGTTATGATAACCCGACAAAACATTGTTAATCGGTTATCTGTTCATTCAATGTGTTTTATTAGTAAGGCTGGTAAAATAATGCATTCGCAACTGATATGCAAAAACGCTCAGCCTTTCAACTCTGGTCAAGAACGAAGATCAGCGAAGCTGTACTATGGTGGGACGACATCTAGGACTACTTCTTGGACGACCTCGAGGACGACGCCTAGAGGACGACGTCTAGGACCACGCCTAGAGGATGATGCCTAGGACGGCCTCAGGGACGTCTAGGACAACCTCTAGGACAACGCTTCGGACGACCTCAGGGACGAGGTCTACGACTACCAAAAAGGAGGACGTCTAGGACGACCTGAAGAACGACATCTGGGACGACGCCTAGAGAAATTCAGCCTTTGAACTCAGTCGAAAACCAGAGTGGAAAGGTTGGAAAGGTTTCCGCCATCCATAAGCGACGGCGGCAACCAGACAACCGGAAAGCCGATCGTCTGGTTGCCGCCGTCGCTCATAGATGGCGGTAGCAGTCCACAGTTTTGTGTCGACATTCATTTGGTGACCTGCACGAAACTGGGTAAACTAGCCCTTAACAGCTCCGCAGTAAAAAAAGCTCGATCCGCTTTTGAGTCGAAAAGATCGCTTGCTAAAAACGCCGTCTCTCGGCGCCGTACGCTCGTTCATTGGCGGCAGTTGGCGTCGCGACCGCTTGTGCCACCTCTTGTGTCCCGTGCGGAACGGCGCCGTATTGTTTGAAGACCGGTGGCTTCGCTGCGTTTCCATCGGCACTAAGATTTGTATTTCTTTACTGATTCCTCAGGTAAGTTCACTCTTTGCAACTTTTACAAAAAAAGATCCATCTGCGGGCAATGCTGCACCAAATCGTAGCACGATAGGTTAAGAAACCGAATTTAGCGGTCGATTTCAAGAGCCTCGCCCCTACTTGGGACACCCGGTACATAGTACATACTACTTAGACATACTACATAGAACATACTTAGTCAGCAGTATACCGCTATAGATCAGTCTATCGTAGTCCAGCATATTAATCCGAGTATTTGAATCTCTGGCGAGTTCAATTCAATTCAATTTATTTTATTTACTCCCATTTTTACATATGGGTGACGGAGACAGGGAAAAAAGCTGGAAAATGTGCAGCTTGACAAAGCCCCTGCCCCCTATCGGCAGATCGGCAGACAGGAAACGTTAACAGAAACATTTTAAAGGCGAAAAAACAAAACAGGCAGTTCTATGCAGGAGAAAAAAGTTTAAAAGTTAGAAGTGAATATTGTGCGTATTGTTTTCTTATTTAGTGCATCAAGACAGACATGGTGGTCTCTTAAAAAGTTCAGTAATGTTGGCAATGTATGATGTAACATTTGAAGCCCATAATTTGTTCTAGGACGAGGTACTCTCAGGGACCCGGCGCTACGTACTCCGTATACCGTATTTTTAACACTTAGTCTAGAAAACCGCAGTAATGGGTGGTTAAAATACTTAAGGGATGCCGCGTATACTGTCGCAAGCTTATATTTGTAATATTCTTGTATTTTTATTACTTTATGCTTACAGAAAAGTGGATCGGTTTGTGCGTAATACGACGCATTGGCTACGACTCGAATTGCTCTCTTCTGCAATAAAAAAAGTTTATTAAGGTTTGTACTGGTCGTGGTTGCCCACACCAGGTTACAGTAGGATATACGACAATGGAACAATGCATTATAAATTAAGAGTTTAATACTAGATGGTAATGTATGGCGATGCTTATATAGAATTCCTACGATATTTGAAAGCTTAAGTGTAAGATTTTGAATATAGGAGTCCCATAACATATGTTCATGAAAAATTATGCCTAAAGTTTAACAGTGCTTACAAATTCAATTTCCGAAGAATTCAACATTAACTTTACATTAGGATTGCACACTCTACCTTTTGATTTAAAGATAACGGCTTTTGTTTTGGTTTCATTTATTTTTAGGGAATTTGAGACAGTCCATGAACTAAGCTTTTGCAGACATGTGTTTGCATCGGCTATCATTATATCAATATTGTTCCCTGAAAAAAATATACTAGTATCGTCGGCATACATGACAAATGAGGCGTTACTTGCAATAGCGACTATATCATTTATAAATAAATTAAAAAGCAGTGGCCCCAAGACACTACCTTGAGGTACCCCTGTCCGGACTGCTTTCAGCACAGAAGAAAAACCATTAATTTCAACTGTTTGCATCCGACCGCTTAAGTAACTTTCAATTAAAACAAGAGAATGCCCTCGAATGCCATAGAAATTTAATTTTTTAAATAGAATTTTATGATTTATCCGGTCGAAAGCTTTTCAAAAATCGATAAATATCCCCAACGTTAAGAGTTTGTTTTCTATATTATTTAGAATAATTTCTTTTTGCTGTAGAAGAGCTAGTTCAGTAGAGCGGCCTTTCCGAAAGCCATATTGAAAATCAGTAAATATCGAATTTTTTTCACAAAAGTTGTTAAGTCTAGCGTGTATAATCTTCTCTAAGCCCTTAGAAAAAACGGGTAAGACTGAAATTGGTCTGTAATTGGACATGTCATTTCTATCTCCAGACTTATATAAAACAGACACCTTTGCAATCTGCATACCCTTTGGAAAAACGCCAGTCGAGAGCGACAAATTAAAAATATGTGTGAGGTACGGCGTAATGATGTCAATCACATATTTTACCGGCTGCACCTGTATACCATTAAAATCAACACATTTACTGTTTTTGAGGTTTAAAAACACCGAACGTACTTCACACTCATCAGTAGGAAATAAGAAGCAGTTTTATGCTATGCGTTGAGTTAAACAAAGATCACCACTTTGTAACTGAACAGGGGAAAATAGATTCGTAAGATAGTCATTACATTTATTTGCTAACTCTACTCCACTGAAAGTTCTACCATTTATTACAAGTTCTTTGATAGCGTTTGCTTTAACGTTACGATTTAGGATATTATTAACTTTATTCCAGATAACGTCACTTCTTTTTTCATTATAAAACATTTTATAGTAATATGCACTTTTTGCTTTTCTTAACATACTAGTTACTTCATTCCGACACTTTTTAAACATTTTAAGCACATCCAGGTCTTTCGTCCGCACGAAACGCTCATAAAGCTTGTTTTATTTGTTATCATTTTTAGTATATCTCTGGTAATCCACGGTTTTCTAGACTTTTTGTGTGGCGTTATTTTTCGAAGTTTAAAACATTCTTTATATAATAGACAAAATGTATTAATAAACCAATCATACGCTTCATCGGCCGAATCCATTGAGAGTATCCCGTCCCAGTTTTGAGATTCCACACGGTGTCTAAACATACCTAGCGTTTCCGCGTTAACAACCGGAGAAAAAAATGCACTATTATGACACGGTTTTTCTAGGTTTTCAAAATCAGAAAAAATATAAATTGGAAAATGATCGCTGACATCAGAGCACACAACACCCGCGGTAATCCGGGTCAGAGGTATGTTTGCAATAAATAAGTCAAGAACCATTTCACTGAGTGACGTCACTCGAGTAGGATGCGTGATCACATTAGAAAAACCATAAGATTGAAACAAAGAAGAAAACTCAACTTGACAAGCGGTAGCACAACTCATATCTATATTAAAATCACCACCCAAAATTAAACTGTAACCGTTTTCACCAACTAACTGAAATACTCTTTCAAGAAATCTCCAAAAAGCAGATAAATCACCATTTGGAGGTCTATACAATACTGCAAGTAGAGTGTTTCCGAGTTTCACACATAGGGATTCGTAATTTTTAGTCATAGAAGTAATGTCTGTCATGAGAATGCACTGAGTATCTTTTCTTACATACATGGCTATTCCGCCACCGCGCCTTGAGCAGCGATTTAAATAAAATGTCGCATAATTATCAAAGTTCAAAACATCTGATTCTTGCATAAACCACGTCTCGGTCAGCATTAGCATGTCAAAAGAAAATCCGAAGTCATTAAGAAGAATGCCAAGCTCATCGCCTTTATTACGTGCCGAACGTACGTTTAAATGAAAAACAGAAAACGGTTTTACTTTCTCGTTATCAAAAACCCTTCCCAAATCGGAAGGAAAGCAGACGTCTAAGTTGGTCATCTTTACAGAAACAAAACAAGAAGAACACATAAACGCCTCAGCCTACCTTATCTACAGTCTGTCAAGGTCATCTCTGTCCTTTATCGGAATGGCACGCATGCCTGCAGACTTTCGAACAAAAAACCTTTCCATTCCCGTACCACGCGAAAGCGTAGCTTTTTTCTTTAGCCATGTCTTTTGTGGCCCGAAGAAGTTCTCTGCTGAAACGAGTTAGGTTTTCTTGAATAAATATACGTGGGTTAACGTCCTTTAGAGTGCTTCTTTTCTTCAGCCATATGCCTTTGGTGTCTTGTCTAACAAAGTGAATAATAATTCCGGGAACGTGGTCTTTCCTTGCCGGCAACCTGTGTACAGTTACAACGTCGGAAACCTCTAGGTGAGGAACCTCTATTTTGTCAGCAACTTTATTTAGCTCGGTAATCAAGTCCTCATTTTCTGTCACCAGGATGCCGTGAATCTCTAGATTCAAACGCCTGCTTCGGAATTCTAGGTCATTTACTTCTTTCTGGAGTTCACCGTTTACTACTCTGCTCATTTTTAGAGCGCAGCTCTTAGGGGCCCGTTTCCCGCTTGAGCGGCGTCGGCGTCGCCGTCGGCATAACCGCGCGGTGCATCATGGGAAATGTCCCATAATGCACCGCGCGAGCCCCCCACCGGGGTCACGTGACCTCGGGGGGGCACGTGACCCCCCCGAGGTCACGTGACCCCTTGAAGTCACGTGACTCCCCTGGGGTCACGTGACCCCCTCCTCGAGGTCACGTGACCCCCGAGGTCACGTGACCCCCGCCGATGTCGCGTGACCCCCGATGACGTCATCGTCACTGATGACGTCACCGGCATCCACATCGTCATCGTCATCATCACTGATGACGTCACCGGCATCCACATCGTCATCGTCAACCTCACTGATGACGTCACCGGCATCCATATCGTCATCGTCATCATCACTGATGACGTCACCGGCATCCGCATCGTCATCGTCATCATCACTGATGACGTTACCGACATCCCCATCGTCATCATCATCATCACTGATGACGTCATCAGTGACGTCACTATGTCGTCACCGGCATCCGCATTGTCATCGTCATCATCACTGATGACGTCACCAGCGACGTCACTGATGACGTCACCGACATTCGCATCGTCATCGTCATCATCACTGGTGAAGTCATCAGTGACGTCACTAATGACGTCATCAGTACCCGCATCGTCATCGTCACTGATGACGTCATCAGTAACGTCAGTGATGACATCATCGGCATTGGGGGTCACGTGACCCCCAAGGTCACGTGACCCCCCCCCCCTGGTTAGTTTAACCCCACCCAGTGCCCTTCCCTCCTCCTCCTCAAGAGCTGCGCTCTAATTCGGCGTTACAGGGAGTTGTAAGCGGCTTTCACTTTTTTCTTTTTCCTCCAAGTCTGTTACCCTTTTTCTCAGTTCTTTGATTTCAGCTTCTTGGTGTTTGATTTTCTTTTCGAACTCATCGAATTGCTTCGACAGAAACTGGACAGACAATTCCATACTGTCTACTTTCTCTCTAAGCAGAGGGAGACTGTCCAGCTTCTGGTTGATGGATGCAAGTAAAGATTTCACATCAAGTTCAGGTTCCTCATCCTCACTGTTATTAGCACGCTGTCCGGCGCCTCTACAAGGACACCGCCATGTCGACTTTGCCGCTTCACTTTTCCCATTAAAGGATTTCTTTTTTATACCGGCGCATTTCCCGAAATGGTACCTGCACGCGCACATGCTACATTCCACAGGCCCGTCATCCTCAAGGAACGGTACCTGACAGGATGAACAGGCGTCAGACATCGTTCACACAACACGAGGAAACACAACACTAGACGTTACTGCAGTCCCAGTGGCAGCGGCAGCAGTGCAGCATGGATTCGGTCAAGATGAAAGAATAAAGAAGTTTACCAACCTGCAATAGGCGTGTTGTTCGGTTAGCAGTGTTGACAAGACGCTGCCGCCGCTGCCAAATGACTAGCACGGAGAAAACCGCCGCTTATCTTGCCTCGACGCCCAAAAACGGCGCTTGCGCAGACAAAGTTCGCCACGGTTTCCAAACTCGCTGGCACTGTAGCGCAGGGTCAATGATGGCGGGGCAGGAGATGGTCCTCGAAATCAGCAGCGTCGAAGAATGTAGACGACGGCGAAAAGCGGGCACAGGCCTCCGAATCGGCAACTCGACGCCCAAGAACTGCGCTTGCGCAGACAAAGTTCGCCACGGTTTCCAAACTCGCTGGCACTGTAGCGCAGGGTCAATGATGACGGGGCAGGAGATGGTCCTCGAAATCAGCAGCGTCGAAGAATGTAGACGACGGCGAAAAGCGGGCACAGGCCTCCGAATCGGCAACTGCAATAGGCGCGTTGTTCGGTTAGCAGTGTTGACAAGACGCTGCCGCCGCTGCCAAAATCCAGCTTCTGGTTGATGGATGCGCTAATTCTAAATATTGTCCCGAATGACAAGTGATGAGGCGGCAAATAACTGAGTAAACTAAATGTTTAATTGGGTGAACTTGTGCCCAAAATAAAGAAGGAAACAAAAGATAACAGTAGAGTGTCGCGGGCGTCGAAGTCGGCGAAAGAGCAGAGTCGAACGCTGGGGCGAAACTGACTCCGGTTCGCCACGCGGAGCCCCTTATGTACAGGCCTGGGGTTCCGGAAGATTCGGCGTAGGAGGTTCTGCATGTACACCATTCTGACCTCAAACAAGCCCAACACGGTTCTCGAATTTACCAGAACTTTATGTCACAGCCAACAAAAATGCGTCCCCGCGGCCAGCAATCGAACCCTAGTTTTCCGCGTGGAAGGCACGCACGATAACCGTTAGGCCACGGGCGCGCTGCCTGCTTGGTCAGCTGCGCTCCCGGCATTACTCCCTCCTTCAAAAAGTCCATCGCCCCGATGCGACACAAAACAAAACAAAGCAAATAAAAAGGGCGGTAAACTAAAGAGTCATTTAGAACACATAAGGTCGACAGTCCTATCGAGTGTAGTACGGCTTTAGGCGCAGACGTGGACGACTTCAGGTCGTGGTGCGCGGATTGATGATGTTCTTGTTCCGTCGGACATCACCTCGTAGTTTAGATGCCCGAGTCGGCGAAGCACTTTCTAAGGTCCAAAGTAGCGCTACAGGAGTTTCTCGCTGAGACCACGACGGCGGATCGGTGTCCACACCCACACCCTGTCTCCGGGCTGGAAGTGGACGTCCCGACGGCGAAGGTTGTAGCGGCCAGTGTCGACACGTTGTTGGGCTTGAATACGAAGCCTGGCGAGCTGACGGACTTCTTCTGCCCGATGAGAAACCACCTGGGCGTCTTCGCGTCCGTCTACAGCCGGTTCGTGGGGTAACATCGCGTCCAGCATCGTCGTTACTTTGCGACCATAAACCAGTTGAAACGGCGTCACTCCGGTGGTCTCTTGCACGGCCGTGTTGTAGGCAAATGTGACGTACGGCAATACCTCGTCCCATGTCTTGTGCTCCACGTCGACGTACATGGAGATCATGTCGGCGATTGTCTTGTTGAGTCTCTCCGTCAGCCCGTTGGTCTGCGGGTGGTACGCCGTGGTGCGACGATGGCTGGTGTGGCTGAGACGAAGGACTTGCGTCAGCTGGGCCATGAATGATGATCCACGGTCTGAGATCAGGACTTCGGGAGCACCGTGCCGGAGGACGATGGGCTCAATAAATATCTTGGCGACTTCCACAGCAGTCCCTGAAGGAAGGGCTTTCGTTTCGGCGTACCGTGTGAGATAATCTGTCGCGACGATAATCCATCGGTTTCCTTGCGTCGATGGTGGCAAAGGACCAAGTAGATCCATTCCGATCTGCTGAAACGGTTCGGTCGGGCGAGCAACCGGCTGCAGGAGACCTGCCGGCTTCGTCGGCGGTTTCTTGCGTTGCTGGCACTGGTACCACGATCGTGTGTAGAGGTGAACGGTCTTCGGCAGCTTGGGCCAGTAATATCTTTCACGAATTCGGGCCAGCGTACGGCTGTAACCAAGGTGTCCGGACGTCGGGTCATCGTGGCAGGCTTAGAAGATCTCCGCTCTAAGGTCGGTAGGGATTACCAGCAGCCATGGCGAGCTGTTGTCTCCGAAGTTCTCCTTGTAAAGCACACCTTGTCGGAGGACGAATGTCGGCAGGGCTCTCGAGAAGACACGGGGGGCAGCCCCCCTCGTCCTTCGCTGTGCTCGATTAGAGCGCGCAACTCAGGATCGTGTCTTTGACGTCGTGCCATGTCGTCGGTATTCACTGCGCCTAGGAAGCACTCGTCGTCATCGTCGTCGCTGCTGCCGGAAGGCGTTTCGACGGGGGCTCTGGACAGGCAGTCGGCGTCGCTGTGCTTGCGGCCCGACTTGTAGACCACAGTCATGTCGAACTCCTGTAGTCGGAGACTTCATCGAGTGAGGCATCCTGACGGGTCCTTGAGGTTAGCAAGCCAGCAGAGCGAGTGATGGTCGGTGACTACACGGAACGGGCTCCCGTACAAGTACGGACGAAACATCGTGATTGCCCAGACGACCGCAAGGCATTCTTTCTCAGTCGTGGAGTAATTTTTCTTCGCCTTGGACAGTGTCCGACTCGCGTAGGCGATAACTCGCTCGGTGCCTTCTTGCACTTGAACCAGTACCGCGGCTAGTTTTCCTGACGGGAAGCGATGGGTGACAGGCTCTCTCGGCGAGACCGGCGGAAGGGCGATGGCGAGCGTCGAGGGGATGGTGAACGGAACACCCGGCGGGGAGACAACTCAGGAGTTTAAGAGCGGCGGAGGTAGTCCTCGATGTCCCGAGGTCGCTCTCCAAGACGTGGTCGAGGGTCGTTGGGCGCAAACCCTCGTAGGCCCAGCTGGCGGTAGGGGCATCGTCGGTAGATGTGGTCCGCTTCACCACAGTGGTAGCACATTGGGCGTCGATCGGCCGTCCTCCAAACGTCGGTCTTCCTCGCACCACGCTGCCCTGGGCGTGGAGCATACAGCGGCGTCGGTGCCTCACGTCTGGGAGCTGGCTGGTAGTGTGCTGTGACGGGAGGTTCTCTCTTGGCGGCGGCGGCGTAGGTCAGGACCGGCCGTTCGGGAGCCACTGCGAAGGGGACCTCTGGCAAGAGGGCCCGGTGTACCTCCTCGCGAACAGCCTCGGCGGTTGAAAGAGCGGCGGGTCGTTCTGGAGAAGGGAGCAACCGCTTCAATTCCTCTCGAACCACATCCCGAATGACCTCCCGGAAGTTCTACATGCCAACTTCACCGAAGTCAGGGAGGGAAGATGGAATGGATGAGGTGGCAGCTACGCCGGCGACTCTCTGATATTGACTCGCCCTGGCCGACAGCGCTCGTTCAATGTTAGTTGCCTCAGCAAAAAATTAATCTACGGTCGTCGGTGGATTGCGAACGAGGCCGCCAAAAATCTCACTTTTCACGCCTCTCATGAGGACGCGCAGCTTCTTGTCTTCGGCGGCTCCAGGGTCTACACGGGCGCACAGGCGCAGGACATCTTCAGTGAAGCTTGTCACGCTCTCGTTCAGACCTTGGCATCTTTTTTGAAGGATGTCCTCGGCTCGTTGACGTCGGTGTTGGTTTGTGAAGGTGCGCTTTAGCTCCTCCACGCATGTCTCCCACGTTGTGAGGGAAGCCACGTGGTTCTCAAACCATTCTCTTGCCGTTCCCTCCAGTGCGAAGTAAATGTTATGGAGGCGCTGTTCTGCCGTCCACGCGTTGCAGCGGGCCACACATTCGTAGTGCTGCAGCCAGTCTTCTACGTCCTCGTAGATTTCACCAAGGAATGGCGTCGGCACACGGGGAACCACAGGCAGGAAGGCGTAGGACGGTGCTGCTTGGGGGTTTTCCGTCGGCTGGGCCGTGGAGTTCATCGTCGGCTTTGGTAGCTTCTTTGTTTTGTCCGGTAGTGGTCCAAACTCAGGGCGTTGTCCTCGCAGACGCTGGCTTGCCCGAGGCCCTGCCTCTTCCACGAGTCGACGACTTGGAGTGGGACTTGCCGAAGGGGTCCTCGGAGGGGTACGGTTGAGAAACATAGAGTGTCTACCCCGCACCTCCACCAAAATGTCACGAATGACAAGTGAGGAGGCGGCAAATAACTGAGTAAATTAAACGTTTAATCGGGCGAACTTGTGTCCAAAAATAAAGAAGGAAACAAAAGATAACACTAGAGCGTCGCGGCCGTCGAAGTCGGCGAAAGGGCAGAGTCGAACGCTGGGGCGAAACTGACTCCGGTTCGCCACGCGGAGCCCCTTATGTACACGTGTGGGGTTCCGGAATATTCGGCGTAGAAGGTTATGGGTGTAGAACCATTCTGACCTCGAACAAGCCCAACACGGTTCTCGAATTCACCAGAACTTTACGTCCCTGCGGCCAGGAATCGAACCTTAGCTTTCCGCTTGGAAGCATAGGTCGGCATTTTAAGCTATCCTCACTCAAACTCACGATCAACATATTTTCCTCAATCAGAACTCACGCCCACTCACGATCACGATTTATTCAAAATAGGATCATCACCCAGACTCAACCTCATGGTTCAACGCAAAACCAAAACTCACTCGCCGTCATCATCACGGTCGTCACGCTCACAGATCATCACGGTCATCACGCTCACAGGTCATCACGAATCATCAGACTCACAGGTCATCACACTCACAGATTCTCACGGTCCTCACACTCACAGGTCATCACACTCACAGATCCTCACGGTCCTCATACTCACAGGTCATCACGGTCCTCACGGCACTCACACTCACAACTCCTCACGGTCCTCACACTCACAGGTCATCATGCTCATCACACTCACAGCTCCTCACGGTCCTCACACTCACAGCTCCTCACGGTCCTCACACTCGCAGGTCCTCACGGTCCTCACACTCGCAGGTCCTCGCGGTCCTCACACTCATACAGGTCCTCACGGTCCTTACAAAGGTCTTCACGCTCATCCCACTCACAGGTCCTCACACTCACAGGTCATCACGCTTGCCGGTTGCTTTCTTTGTGCTTTTCTTTTGTTTCTCTCAAGCCTTTGGTTTGTCTTCGCGTGAGTCGTGCGGCGGGGAAACTACCCCAATACAGTGAACTTCTGAGCCACTAATCCAATTTGAAAGAAATGTACTAGGTTAATGTTTATGCTCCGCACATTTCTACCAAATTTCGTAAACCTGGATGAATTACGAAAGAAACTAAATGCAGGCTGACGAAAGTGGGTGCGTTTAACTTTCGCTTGCTGACAAGGGCGGCAGAAAAACACAAACGCGCCTTCCGACAGGTTACACAGACAACGTCGCAGTGATTAGAACATCGCCTCACTGTGCATACCTCGCTCATTTGTACACAGATAAACAATTACTACATATATCACCCCCGTTTCTTTTTTTGTGCCACCCACAGGTACTTCTACGGTAGTTTATGCAGAATATATATATAGTAAACATATGCATCGACCCTCTTTTCTTTTTTCGGGGGGGGGGGGGGGAGAAAGAACGGTTATATTAGGTACGGTGGTTTTACGTGACGACGGTTTGAGATCTCACCATAATCCCTGTTGACAGTGGTGTCTGTCAGTCGTATGCTATTCTATGAACAGAGGCCGCGGTAGCCGAGTTTTCTTCTCACTCGTGTTGCTTTTGCTCTTGTTGATCGACCGTGCTTGCCGGAGTAGGCTGCGATTTAGGGAGAATCATCGGCCGGCATTGTTTTTCAGTCATCTCGGCCTTTATAAAATACTGTCAGCATTTATTATCTTGATACATGCAGCCGTCCTCGAATTGATTTCGTTTGGATTGGTTTGACTTTGGCAGGACTTTTGGTTTGGGGGTTTGGGGCCGTCCCCATGTCGTTCTTTGTCGCGCTCTCGATCATGTAGGGCGCGCCACTTTTCATGTGGCAAGCCGCGGCATTCTGGACGCGCAGTTTTATAATGGGCAATCAGTTCGTCGAGCAAGGTTTCATAGACAGATTGTTTAATCGACACTGCGATGTTTCATCGGCAGATAGTTTCTTCGACATTTGTTTCATCGATGTGTCATCCGAAGATCGTTTCTTCGACATTCGATGCTCGACAGAGCTTACTACTCAGCCACCAAATTACTACATTTCGTCGACACTTTTTTTTTTGTTTTGTTTTACTTGTACGTCTAGACGACATTACTCTTTCTCTCTCTTTCATGGACGCGGCGTTGGCTCCTTGACGTCATGCGTTCTTCGCGTGTTCGCAGCGCACTACGGTGTCCGCTTCGGACAAAGCGCAGGTGGCGCAAGCGCAAATGCTACTCACTCTTTGTACGCATGCAGTGCAGTGTGCTGTGCGTGGTGTTGGCTGTGCGGTTACGTCGCCTATGTTACTCGAGTGGTGCGTGCGGCGCGGCGGCCTTTTGCACACGTATGGCCGTTTGGGCGCGTGCTCGACCTGTCTAGCGGATATTTGTTTACGTAAGGAGCGTGCCCTATATGGAAACTGAGGCTCGGCGCTCGGCAGCCACACGGTCGGACGTAATTGTTGCTTTCTGTCGTGCGTTTGGCCGCGTGCACACTTGACGCTCGCCAGATGCTGAATCAGTCCAAACCTTGTCTAAAAGGAGTTTTTCTCGACGCAGTGGTGGCTTAGTATTCCGCTCATTTTTTGTAGCATCATGTGAGGCTTATTTTGTGCCCAGTAATGCACGCGAAATTCCAAAACTGCCGTTTTCCATTCTCGTCTCGCAAGTGTTCCGAAATAGGCAGTGACGTAGAGGTTAATATGTCGGTTTCGGTAGTCTTTGAAAGTCCAATGAACGAGGTATTTGCATTGTTATAGAGTCGGAGCATGAGGAGTTTCAGCGAATATAGGGGGCTCTCCGATCCATCCAGTACGGCGGAAAAGAGGGGATAGATTTGCGACGGCCGTAGACCGGTAGCGTATAAATTAAACAAAGCGTGTTGTTCTCTGTTTGTTTACGTGGGCGAGACGATCATCGCTTCAACCAAGGCCTACCGTGATGCTACAAATGAAGTGTTCAAGCCAGTCGAAGGCAAGCAATCTTGCCATAGTCAAGATATGTGTGCAAGTGTTCGACGGGAGCTCTCACGCTGGTGCAGCTGTTATAAAGTTGAACCGAATGTACGCGGGTCCGAAGAAAGGTGCATATCAACAATGTTGGCGCGTTGAAACTATGACGCGTACTTTATGTAAAACTAAACTTATCGGTCTGCGGCTACAAACATTTTTGTTGACGTTGCTTGGATGAAGTAACCATTCAGGCCTCGCATTAAACGGTGTTGCGGACTCTTCGGTTGTTCTAGTTAATAGTGCTAAAAAGCGGTTGGGTGGAAAGTATGACAGCTACAGCATACAAGGGACGATTGAGGTCTTTATCCTGCGTTCTATGTATGGAAACATAGGTATCCTTAGTGTTATATTGCGATCAGCTGGTTGCCGATCGTCCTGTTTTTATGTATAATGTAAACAAGCCCCGGAAGCGCCAATCTCATTTCGATGTGCTTGTGCACCCCTACAAGTCTCCTTTTGGCTCTTGTGGAAAACTTTATTGTAATAGCAATAGTCTCATCGGCCGTTCGAGTTGTATGTACCACGGTGATATCTGCTGTGTGTGATCTGCAAAATAAACAAGTTTGTAATAAATGCCAGAAGGAGAACAAAGGTAAAGCTTTTTTAACTTTTTTCTTTTTACAAAAGAGGGCGAAGCTTCTGAAACAAGAGTAACCTAAGCTGATATTTGAGTGTGCTCAAGAATGAATGGCAAAAGGTGATTATGCCAAGTGGTCGGTCTACATAGCTAATTTTCTTTTGCCTCTGCATTGTAAATTGAAAGATATGTATCAGCAGAAGACACGTGTCCTTTTGAAAATGTATTTTATTAGGGCAAAAATAGGTTTTCATACACAACCGAAGAGTTCGCAACACCATTTAATGCGAGGCCTGAATGGTTACATCGTCTAAGCAACGTCAACGAAAATGTTTGTAGCCGCAGACCGATAAATTTAGGTTTAGATAAGGTATGCGTCATTGTTTCAGCCTCAAACGCCAAACATTGTTGATATGTACAGTGCTAATCACACTTGTCTATAACGCGCGAGCGTGCGGCTTTCTCCGGGGAGCGCTAGACTGGTGGCATTCGCGAAAACTAAGCTAGTCACGTGGTGCAACATGGAACGGCCCGCTCGAGGGGTGTCGTCCTGCCCGCTCTATCAGCTGGCGGCGAACGCGGAAGGCTGCTCGCACGCTTTTTACAAACATCATTCATTGCTCGAACAATGAACACGCTAAAGCATGAAGGCGTATCAACAATTTCGTCATCACAAAAAAAAAAAAAAAAAAGATATATCACAAAGCACTTTTATCGCTTATCAAGCTGATAGGGTGGGCAGGACACCCCTCGAGCGGGCCGTTCCATGTTGCGCCACGTGACTAGCTTAGTTCCGCGAATGCCACCAGTCTAGCGCTCCCCCGAGAAAGCCGCTCGCTCGCGCGTTATAGACGAGTGTGATTAGCACTGTACTATCGGGGAAAAATGAAATGCGAACAGAGGAGCGCGTGGCTCACGGTACAGGCTGCGCCGCCTGGAAGTGAACCTAGGGGTGAGGGTGCGTGGCCTACTTCGATGTGTTCACGCCCCTCGATTGGCGCTCCCCAAGCTTCAGCAGTGCGCCTCTTAGTGCGCTGAAAGCTATCACCGCTATCTTTGCTGGCTCAGCGCGTGCGGTGCAAAGAAGCTCGCCGCGCTCGCCGAACAGGCAAAGATAGCGGTGACAGCTTGCAGCGCACTGAGAGGCGCACTGCCGAAGCTGGGGGAGCGCCAATCGAGGGGCGTGAACACATCGAAGTAGGCCACGCACCCTCGCCCCTAGGTTCACTTCCAGGCGGCGCAGCCTGTACCGTGAGCCACGCGCTCCTCTGTTCGCATTTCATTTTTCCCCGATAGTACCTTTCTTGATGACAACTGCACCAACGTGAGAGAGCCCACGTCGTCGAACACTTGCACGCATATCATGACTAGGGTATGGCAAGATTTCTTGCTTGAAGTGAAGATCATCTCGCTACGACTAGCTGCGACCACCCACCGCAGCGATGCAGGCGCCGAAGGGGTGCAACGCAGTCAGTCGCCGTCACCCGACGCTGCTCGTTGGACATTCACGGCTTTCCGCCCAGGTGCTTCATTTGTACTTGGAACCAAGTGTTATTTTCTGTGCTTGTGTCTGGACTCAGTGGCTGGATATGGGCCTCAAGAGCAGTTCTTCAGGCTCAATAGCATTCGCCGAAGAACTTGCGAAGAAAATGCCACCCAGGAAAAAAAGCACGAAGACACAACGCACCAGCTTGGCGGACTATGCACTGGGCGCGAAAACCAGGTCCTGCAGATTATACACCAAATGCAAACTGTCTAAAAAAAAAATATTTAGGCTCGAATCGGTTTCTGCGGACTATACGCTTGGACACTGCCTGTTATTATGCATTGTATATTCACTACTGTTTGTTGCGGCTTGAGACTGCCTTCCTGTAATGGTGCAGAGGGGTCAACTGAACCTTGAAATAAACATATTTAAGCACATCTAGAGGCGATGTTCCATGAAGCCAGATGGTCAGGGATAAGGTGTGCCATTACCTAATTTGCCAAGAGCACACCAATGGTCACAATCAAAACTCACCGAGTCAATGGGCAGTTTTCCACCGCAATATTTATCGCCGTGTAATCACCCATTTGGTTCATTAAAAACCTTGAAACTGTAGCCACCAGCACACCCAATCTGGATCTGCAAAGCTTATGCTGTAGACATGCATCATCACACGAGCATGTTTCTTATCAATCTTAAACATAAAACGCTAGTTATGCAACGTAATTCCCATATCATCACATTCTTTAGCAAACTGAATGGTCCCACCTGTTACACTTATAGCTTTGGAAGTAAACCAGTTCACAATACCACCAGTGGCATACATCGTGTCAAGCATTAGTGCCGCGTAAGGCAGCAAATTGTCTTAAATAGGGAAGCAAACCTAATCGATCGTGTTGATTAAAGCACCTAGATACGGGAGAAATTATCAGTCAATCAAAGAAGGACCCTCGAAAGGGAAGTTTTCTCGCCGAACGAACATTACTTTTTATTGGGCGTTCCGCAATGTAAGGCCGAAGACATTCACTCCGTGATCGGTACAGAAGCACTTGCTTAGTAGTCGGTCGTGCGTGATAAAAACAACAACAAAAACAAAGGTAGATTAGAAACGCGATAGATTCGCCTTTGCACGGAGTACTTAAACTCAAAATCGTGTCAACATAAAGCGACTATGGCCCGCCATGCTAGCAGCTATATTAAAATTTACCCGTGCAGTCGTCACACCCGTGCACCAACCGAAAGCGTTGCTGCAAGCCCATCCGCCGTCAACTTTGAGTCGCTGTTGAGTCTGAAGAACTGCTCTATGAGGTCCATATCCAACCACTGAGCACATACACAAGCAAAGGAAATAATACTCGGTTCCAAGTACAAGCGAAGAATCCGGGGCGGAAAGCCCTGAATGCCAAACGATCTGTGTCGGGCGACGGCGACTGACTGCGTAGTCCACAGGTTGCGCTCCTTCGACGTCTGCATCGCTGCGGCGGGTGGTCGTAGCTAGGCGTAGCAGATCGTGTCACCTCTGTTGCTCGTACCGGAACACTAGAGCCGCGTAATATTCTTGCTGCCGAAGTTTATAAGCCTACGTTCGCGGCCAACGCTTTTACACAAAGCCAACGCCCAGCTAACCTATCCCCCTCTTTCTCTTTTGGCGACCGGCCGCCAGGGCGGTGACATCGTCGCTGAAACTCCTCAATCGTTTACGTCGTCTTCTTTGCCATAGTGCAGCTGACCGATTCTACGTGCGCGAGCTCTCGCTGGAAGCGTAATCCTATTTATATAGTGCTCATTCGTGTGTACTGTAGCGAATATTTCAGGCCGAACATATGAATAGTTTATTGTTATCAACCAGGAAAACGCAATATCTGTAAACACCCCCCGACAAAGAAAGAAAACGAGAGCTCGCCGTTCGCTTTAACCAACGTTGGCTTTGACCAATAGACCGATCTCACCAACCGTCTGGAGCGTGCGTGACGCAGCCATAGTTGTACTTCACTGGAGGCAGCGGTAGTGCACGAGACGGCTCGTCTCGTGCACTACCGTGGCGTTCACCTGCGTGCGGAAAGACCACAGTTCCCGCAATTCATTGCGACAGAGGAGGCATTGCGAAACTGGCGATGGGGTCGGTCTATTATCCCAAGCGCGGTTCACAAATCTGCGTTTCGAGCGACAGAAACGACAACAACCACACGAACGACATGACACCGGGACGATTATGTTCTTATTACAGAGCGTGACAGATAATGCAATGAGCAGCTTTGTCAAGCAATCATGTGTCACGGTTCTCCAGTGTCATGTCGTTCGTGTCGTTTCTGTCGTTCCTGTAGCTCGGAACGCAGATGTGTGAACCGGCCTTTACGAGCCTACTCTGATGTTACGCTTGAACGTCACAGAAAATAGGTCTTCTCGTCTTTTCGAGGTGTCGCCACGGGTAGAAATACTAGCGGGGTCTGTTTAAGTGATTTCTTCGGCACACAAACGTCAGTACAGGTTTTGACTCTGTCAACATTGCCTGAATCCTATTCTAATTGTTAAATAAAATATCGAAGGTGTCTTCCCAGGCACAATGTCCGCCCCTATCAAAATCGAACATGGCGGTGTTTTTAAATACAATATTTAGCAATCAGGGTTGGGCAGTATCGCGATACAAATGTATCGCGATAGTATTTCAGAAATACATTTCGTATCTGTATTTCTGTATCGCGATACATTTTTTTCACCAGTATCTGTATTCCTGTATCGAAATACATTTTGAATGTTCCTTTGTATCGCGATACAATCAGGACCCCCCCCCCCCCCAAAAAAAAAAAGAAAAAAAAAAAGGAACAAGTTTGAACGCATTTTTTTTTTTTACTTCTAAGGGCACCAGAGTCAAGGGGATTCTGGGGTATTGTTACTATGCTGACCAAGGTTCCTTTTGATTCTGCTTTAATTTTTCCATACGTCCTCTTCTCTCTTCTGAGAAGTGTTGCGTAGTCGGGGACTCGAACCAGGTGGCGTGCCAGGAGTGGAGTCAGAGCATCTTCTGCCGCAGGTCCTTAGGTAGGGATTTCCTGAGTCATTGTTTGCTAGCATCCAATGCCTGCTGCTAACCGTCTCTCTCGCCTTAGCGTACAGAGGACACCCAGCCGGCAAAGCTGAGTCACATTCCGTTGCAGCACGGGCCTGGCGGTGGTTGACTTGAAATAGTAGGAAGACTCACGCTGTGAAGTTCAACACATATTCGAATGCATCTGCGGCTGCGCCCGTAACATTGCACGGCTCAAGGGTACGTCATCAGCCGACGTGAACGTGACCCGCTGCTCTGGTGATCCGAAACCCAGAAGGAGGCCAGAAGTGGCCTCGCTGTGCCATCCCGGATTACATACTCCCGCGACTAGTCTCGAGACCGCTGTTTCTCGGACAGCTCGCACCTGTGCCGGCAATATCAGCTCGCAATCCACGAGGTCTCTGTTTGGATAATGCAAGGCAAAACTTGAGGACTGCAATCCGTGCGTCGGTGGCGGAGGGTCGGTAGTAGGGACCTTCAGAACAGGGATGCTACCGTATCGTTTTTTCAACTGTAAAACAGAAGATAAGACATGTATTCCAAGATGCTTCAGGTGGTCCACTATTCTCCAAAAATTCCAAATGACACTGCATGCACGATCTTCAGCTAGGTAGCCTACAACAAAAGTACGCATTGTCCTTTCATATAGCAGCGTGGTAAAGTTTCATGTTCAAGGCCCACACCTACAGATAAAGAATTCTAGTTCATTCCACCGTGACATAACGTGATCAATGTTGACAGGATTCCCTTGTCAGACAGAGAGGATGTCATGGAAGGGACCCCGGTCAGCATTGTTGGAACGTTTTTTTTGGGCTCATTGAAGACTCCTTGTCGTCCGAAAACACTACCTTCAAGGCAAAGTGCCAAGCCTACAGGAAAGTAATTTCGGGATCGAAAACATCCACTTCAAACATCAAGCTTCATCTCAACTGGCGTCTCAAAAAATTTGGAAAATGTATTGCAGTATCAGTATATCTGTATTTGTATTTCTGCCCTCCGTAAAATGTATTCCTGTATTTGTATTACCAAATACTTTTTGCCTCTTTTTAAAATGTATTTCCGATACGTATCGCGATACATTTCTACAGATGTATCTTAGTATCAGTATTTTAGCTACTATTTCAATGTATCCCAGTATTTGTATTTCCAAATACATTTTTGAGTATTTCTACCCAACCCTGTTAGCAATATATCGCGCATTTAGTTCCCGGAAATTAGCAGCACATTTGGGAAGTTGAAGTTGAGTGGTATTTTTTTCATAACTCGCGGAAATGGTGACAAGCGGTTTCTCCAGTCATTTAGTTGCACATTCACAAGATATATTATAATTTATGTTGCATAATTATCCAACCCGCAGTCTTTCTGTAACCATCGGTTCGAGACTTATTCTTTGTGGCTCAGTTAGCAAGTGTTCATTCAACGCAGTAGCGCACTTCAACGACCCGCTGATCAATCTTGCCGTCTGCTACACCATTGTAAAAATTCATTACGGGCTTGAATCATCGCGATGTCAGATGCCTTCCAACGATAAGAAGTGTTTCAGAATTGAATGGTAAAAAGTTGGTTATCAGATATATTATTTTTGTTTTACAAGAAATTCTTGCCTCACTCTGAGTACCTATGCATTCGACCATAATAACGTAAAAAAGAGAAACATGAGTAAACAATGGCCAAGGGGAGCACAGCGTCATGCACGAAGCCCGAGAAGCCCGGGCAATTGGCGCCTCGGAGTCGCGTCCAGCCGGCGCGCCGGCAACCCGGCCGTGGCCGTGGGGCAGGCTGGGCAGGCGCCGCGACGTTTCGGCCACCTCGCGCCTCCGTCATCGAAGGCAAACGGCACACGGCGAATTCTACGAATCCCGATGAGCCAGTAGATTTATTGGAGTGAAACACGTGACAGCGTCTCACAGGCGTCCATTCTAGATGCCACTTGTCTCTATGCGACGCTCTAATTGGCCCACTGAGTCGTAGCTTCCACAGTTTGCTAAGGGTGCCCATAGGCAACCAGCAATGCAGCTTGGCACTACACGTTGCGCCATCTAGCGACTGAAATATAAAACAAATTGGGTAGTCCACGACGGCCCGGGTCGCGAGGACTGCGGGCGGGCGTATTTAGAAACCACGTGTGTACGTGGCATTTTGGATCGGCGTGAGCCTTATTTGGAACTGTTTTTTTCATAAAATTAAGTCTCAACTTCACGTCTCTATGAGTTTTCCGGTTTCCTGTGACATCTCCCTAAGCCTAGAGTTTCCCCCCAAAATAAACGCCGCTACTGCTGCGTAAAAGACTGCAACAGTCGTGCAGGTGACCCAAGCGTCAGACTTTACCGCTTCCCTTTAAGATCTTGGGAAGCGACACGGCGACAGAAGTGGATTACTGGAGTGCGATGCATCAAGTAAGTGAATTTTACATTAATTGTTGAAGTGAACGAAAATAGATGTGCAGGCTTGGAAAATGGTCTGACAGACCCCTTTTGCAAAATAACGTATTTTACAAGTTGTTTTACGAGTCTCTGAGTCAACCATTTAGAGAAATACAGTAGGAAATATCGGGCCGATTGTTGCTTCGCTTTGACGTCGAGAATCAGGCGATCAGGTCTTCAAGCGAGATGCCCTTCGACCTGTTCCGGCACTCGTAGTTGTAGGCGTGCATTTGATTGCGACCGCGCGCGCCGTTCGGCACGCGCGGTCGCAACCGAAACTTTTTAAGCATGCAAGTTTTCAAATAGTGGATTTTCGTAGAACAAATTTTTGTCTGTTTCGGCTACCAGATTTAATGCTGAGTCTGGTAACAAATGTGACCGCGTGCAGAAAACAGGATGCAATTTTTTTTTCTAGAAAAAGCTCATGCGAAGCTTAAACATCCTTTTCACACGCACACTTTTTTTGCCTGTCGCCTTTTTATACCAGACTTGTGCACTGTTCTCTAAGACGGAGAGTTTGGTTCTAATTAGAGCCACTCGATATGCTCTAGTTCTAATTACCCACATTTTATTCTAGTGTCGTGGGGGCGTCGGGAGAAGAAGAGGACGGTCGAGCGAGGCGCGAGCGGGGGCCAGCCGGCGAGGAAAGAGGAAGAGCGTGCTGCTCGAGGCTGGGGCCGGGCAGGAACGATAGAGCCGTCCTGGCTGGTCCGGCCCATGTCGGTCCCCGGAGCATTCCACCAGAGAGCTTCGGATCAGGACCGGCGGAAACGGCGAGCCTGGCCTTATCGGCCTAGGTCATGACAGTCCAAGAGTGGTTCCGCACCGAAACTCTGGCTGTGATAGCCCGGAACAGCTAGCGTACGCAGTGCGTGGGAAGGACGATCCGCAGGCGTGGACACGGACTCCGACTGCAAGCTATGAACGACGGGCGACAACTATAGGGTCGGCGGGTCCGGACTGCCGGCTCTCGAAGACGAGCAACCGGGAAGTACAGCAAACCCATTCGCTGCGTTCTCGTTGTGTTGTGTCACTTGCTGGGAGACGAGCGAATCACAGACCGATCGGGCGGCGATTATTATAGAGCGACCCCGGAAGCGCACGAAGACAGTTCAAATGAGTGTCCAAATGACAACTCCAGATTATGCTCTAAACACTTCGACCTATCAAGGCTCCCTGTGGTCTTAAAGAACCGCATAAAATAAACAGGGACATGGCGCCCACGTGCACACGGGACTGCTGGAATCGGGGTCGCCGCCGCTCGCCACGGCACAACGGGCAGACTGGCCACTGGCCGACCCATTAAGACAGACACCTCCGCTTGTGGCGCTGAATGCAGCACTCTCGTGGCGCCGCCTGGCCATTGCCGGCTGGCTGTCATGCGCTTGCGCCATCTTGCCCCAAACGACACTTAAAAGCATGATATCGCACAATATGAAAGACCTCACTCGAAGCTTCGATCGATCATGACACCGCCTTTGTTGCACTTCCTGGGTGATGACTCATTTGCGAAAGGTACGTTGAGGTGCGCGGAAAAATAAAATTCCGGGTGCTGATCAGGATCATGCGAGTCATTTAATTTTATTGCAGCCGTGCGAACGCTATACATGACGCAATCATAAAATTCTGTGCCCACTGACACCGACTTGACAACAGGAACCGAAATCCACACGAACCTTTCTATGCCACAGAGAGAGGAGCGCTAGCCGTTTGGAGCGCTTCCCCGACTTCGACGTTACCGCGCCGCCTCGAGGCGCCATCAGTCCGTTGGCGTCTCGCAGTCTGCCGTGAAGCGAAGAGCGAACGCCGAGGAGAGACGGAAGCGCCCCCCCCCCCCCTCCCCCTTCCTCATACCCTCTCTGGCCTCTACAGCTGGTTGAGACATTGCGGAGGGCGCTGACAAGGAGGAGCCTGCAAAAACAAGCACCCCCCCCCCCCTCCTCCGCCCTCCACAGGAACCTGCGCGTTCACATGGCGAAGCAGCAGGCGAGCGACACCCAAACCAACTCTGAAGGCCTGAACCTCACGCAGTAGTTGCGAAGCGAGAGTCTCCTCGCCCACTAAGACGGCCCGGGAGCTCACGTGACCAACCCAGCTAAGAAAATACCAGCGCTCACCGCGACTCATCATGGCCATGGTCCTCAGGCTCACGTCATCACGCCATAGAGAATAGAAGGGTAGGAGAGGGCATGACGTCAGCCGCGTAACCTCCACAAGCCATGCTCCCTTGACGCCTCGCCTCTTTCTCACTTTCCTCCTTACTCTCCTCACTTACCATGCCAACGTGACCACATCACGTGACCGTAGCTAGCCTTCGTCTTGCTATGGGGTACTAGAAGACACCACAGTCTAGCCTTCGATGTGATAAAACCTACCGGACGGAGCGTGCGCAAGCCTGCAATGAGTCTTTCTACAATCAACCATCCATCTCACACGTGACATGTCACGCGCACCAATAGCCAGACAGATCTGCGGTCACGCTGGGCACAAAATCGTTTAAACTTTTTATGATTAGGCTTCACCAATATTGCAACGTGCCCCCTCCTAGTACTTCTAACCTCCTTGCATCACGCAGACTAATGCGATCACCGGACTCATATCCACCCAAGACTCACGTCTTGATTCAGGCTCATGCTCATGAGCCTCGAAACTCACAATCACACTCAAGAGACCTCAAAACTCACATTTATGAGTACTTCACTTAGCGCTCAAGCTCACACTCACACTCAAGAGTTTTAAGAACTCACAATCACACTCACGATCAAACTCACGCTTATGAGTTCGCAGGGCTCACACTCGCACTCACACTCATTAGTTCTCAGAACTCGCGATCACACTCACGATCAGACTCACACTCTTCAGTTCTCAGGACTCACACTCACACTCACACTCATGAGTTCACGTAACTAACGATCACACTCACGCTCACACTCACAATTTTTCGAGACTCGCGGCCTCACTCACGATCACCTCAAATCTGACGGTGAGCGTGAGTGATCGTGAGTGATCGCACTCATGAGTGAGAATGCCGAGGTATGCTTGGAAGGCACGCGTGATAAACGTTAAGCCACGGGCGCGCTGACTGCTTGGTCAGCTGCGCTCGCGGCATTATTTAAACGCCCCGCAAACAACACAGTCACCAAAATATTTTGAGATTTAGTAACAGGAGGGTTTTTGGCAGTGTATTTGAAAACCATAGGTGATGCGCGGCATAACAACGTCGCTCGTGCCGGATCGGCTGCGCCTCGAGGAGCGTGCTGCGTTGTCACACGTAGCAACGAACAGTTGCTGCGGTAGCCGGCAATCGTCTTGCAGCGCGTCTATCACTGGGAGCGTTTTCCAGTCAGCGTTCAGTTAGCGTCGCTTCGCGGCAACTTACGCGTGTACCCCGGGCGTATTTTAAACTAAACTTCGCCCGTTCACACCGCTTAGCGGCGACATTTGCGTGTGTATCAGCGGGGCGCTTGCAGACTGTCGCCACGAAGCCGACGAAGCAGTGTGAACAAGGGAGGGGGGGGGGGGGGGGAGGGGGGGGGGCGCGGGGCGGGAAGCTTAAAACGTGCTGTAGGGATTCTAGAGCTCCTGTAAAGGCTCCAGAGTTGCGCGTTCATCTCCGTAGCACTGTCTTTCCTGCACGGCATGTTGATCCCGCTCGTCACGTGACTGACTTCGGCGAATAGCGCGCCGCGCATTCGAGGCGCGTGGCGCACTCGAAACCAGAGTAACGTACGCCGGGACGCGTGCAACGTCTACTTTCCTGAACGGCACCTGATCCGGCTCCTCACGTAATCGGATCTCGGCGAATAACGGCGCGGCGGCACGTAGAAAACAGACGCGGAACTCTCGCTCCCGTAGGGAGCCTATACAGGAACTTTAAAGGATCCATGCGCCACGCCCCCACCGCCGGCTGGCGCAGCAACCACGATTTGCTATGTGTGAAAACATAGCGTCCTTTATGAAGTCGAATCCATCCCGCCCTAAGCGGCTCTACCAACCACGCTGCGAAAGTGGCTGGACGGCGAAGCTGTGGTGCCACCCAAATGATTGACTAAAGAAAGGTAAATGCACTGTACCAAACCTTTTTTTTTATTTATAAAGTCTTCTCGTACGCTGGCGTTGCCGCGGCAGCTTATGCGACCGCAATCTTTACCGAGAACCGCATGCGGGGAGTGCTACGTGCTTATCATCGCTTGCGCACGCCTCGTTGTCTAGAGTATCATGGGGATTTGGCACTTTTTTGTGGTTCCTTACTGAAACAAGTTTCAGAACCACATGAAAAATGATAAGACACTCGCGAACGATGATATGGTGCGCGCGATGGTTTTCTGTCGACTACCGTCCTGTCGACGGACACGAAAAAACACGACACACAAGGCATATACAGCTTCGCTGAAAAACGGTTTTGCGTTACCACGGGCATGGCGCGTAAGCACGGGTGAGAGCTCGGGTGAGGGCATGGGTGCACGGCTACGATGCGGATCGTAAACCTTTTCGTTCTTGTTGTGCAGCTCGCGGGAGGGCCGGTGCTTGATAACTGCCGTCAGCATCAGGCTTTTGCCGTCCCCACATTGCCAACTCAGCCAGCCAATGCTATCATTATCCTCGAGCGGCTATCCGTTGAAACGGCAACATCGTCAACGTCATCGACATCGGGACCATCGCCTGGATTCACTACAAAGCCTGGAGCATCATCGCTGTCCGCCAGTGGGCATGGGTGCACGGCTACGATGCGGATCGTAAACCTTTTCGTTCTTGTTGTGCAGCTCGCGGGAGGGCCGGTGCTCGATAACTGCCGTCAGCATCAGGCTTTTGCCATCCCCACATTGCCAACTCAGCCAGTCAATGCTATCATCATCCTCGAGCGGCTATCCGTTGAAACGGCAACATCGTCAACGTCATCGACATCGGGACCATCGCCTGGATTCACTACAAAGCCTGGAGCATCATCGCTGTCCGCCAGTGGGCATGGGTGCACGGCTACGATGCGGATCGTAAACCTTTTCGTTCTTCTTGTGCAGGTTAGTAAGCGTGACACTGACCCTTGTTTTAGATCGAACTGTATTTGCATAGTCGTGCTTCCATGACCAGAAGCCTGTGTTGAGTCGTTTCGAGTGTTGCTTTTAATGCTGTGTGGAGATGTTGAGGTAAACCCGGGTCCCATGAAGGAACAACAGGTCAAACAATTTAATGAAATGTTTCAGTTATTACAAGGCCTTAACGCTCGTTCGCTGAAGTTCGAGGAAGGACAAGCCACTGTGATTTCCTCTATCAATGAACTTAAAGCAAATCGGAAATCAATTCAGAATTCTGTCACTAATCTTGCTCAAAGATTGAAGACAGTCGACGCCAAAACCGCAGCTTTCCATGACATACAACGCGAGCTAGTCGCATCTCACCATACCATTGAGCGTATGGAAAGAGACAGCCGGAACTTAAATTCCAGACCGTCTGATATGGAAGATAGGTCACGAAGGGATAATCTGATTTTTCATGGTATTGATGACAGCGTTAATGAAACGTGGTCTCAATCTGAAGATGAGGTGTCTTTTTTATCGAACGTTTTGAATATAACCGTCTCCCACGAACAGATAGCGCGTGCCCACAGGCTGGGGGCTTTTGTAAGTGGGAAATCTCGCCCCGTAATTGTAAAGTTTGAATCCTCCAAAACTAAGGATATTATACAATCATGCCGTGCCAGACTAAAAAATAACCCTGTTTCAGTAGCCGAAAATTTTTCCCCTGAGACACGGCTTGCAAGGAAACGGTTGCTTGATTACGGAAAAAGCCAGGGGACAGTTTTTAAGCTTCGTTATAACAAGCTATCTTTAAACGGAAAATGTTTTGCGCACAATGCGGCCGACGATAGCATCTATGAGCTGCTCCCTTCTGCTGCTGTTCAACGAGCGTATAATGGGGCTCAGCCAGCAGCTGAAGCTGTGTCTGGTCCAGCTACCACTTCTTAACAGTCGGAGAGGGGGGGTGAACGTCCTGATTCCGGCTCGAACATTTCTATTATTTTTACTAATATTAGAAGTTTGTTTCCCAAGCGTGATGACTTGTGCTCAGTAGTCGACTCCTGTGATGCGGATTTAATGGTTTTGACAGAAACTTGGCTTTCGGCAAAAGTTTATAATAATGAGCTCTTCCATTGTCAAAAACGTTACAATATTTACAGAAATGATAGGATTGACAGATCGGGTGGTGGCGTTTTGTTGACGGTGGCCAATACAGTTGTTTCTTATCATGTGCCGAGTGCTTGTGCTCTTGAGATAACCTGGGTGTGTGCTTGTTTAAATTACAAAAAAATAGTTATTTGGTGTTTTTTTACCGCCCTCCTACGAATAATTCCATGTTTTCAAGTATGTTGCACGATTCTATCAACCAACTTATTGTTCGGTTTCCTGACTTGCCTATCGTTCTGATGGAGGACTTTAATTTTCCAAGTATTAAATGGACTGATAACTATCCTTCTTGTATTCTTTTTTCAACTGAGGCTAGCGAGTTTATTACGTTATGTTCAGGCTTTAATTTAGATCAAATAGTCACATCTCCGACAAGAGTAACATCGTCGTCATCGTCCTTGTTAGACCTAGTGCTTACCACTCACCCGCACACTTTTTCATCGATATCATACTTGCCTGGCCTCAGTGACCATTCTGTACTACATTTCCCGGTTCATCCATCTAAGGGCTCAACGTTATTGACAGTAAAACTATTCGAGACTACAGCAAGGCTGATTTTACTTCGATCAACAGAGATTTGTGTCTTTTCTTGAAGGCTACCTAAAAGGTTTCCTTAATCGTTCAGTTGAAAGAAATTGGAGTATGTTTAAAAATATTGTTACTTTTTTAACGAATGAGTACATACCGTCTCATTTAGTTCGCAATCATGGAAATGCGCCATGGTAGGTACAACTTTAAAGAGGCTATCCAACAAAAAGAAACGATTCTTCCGTGTAGCAAAACTTTATACCACAGATGTTCGCTGGGCAGCATATCATTCAACCGCTTCAGAATATGACATAGCAGTTAAAGATGCGAAACATGTTTCTTTAAATACTACTCTTCCTTGTATGCTTTTGAATAACCCTAAGCAGTTTTGGAACACTGTAAACAGCATTGATAACGGTGATATATCTCCGATCTTCCCTGATGGGCAAAAAATTGAAGCCCACGAGTGTGCCTCTGTGCTGAATGATGTTTTTGTAAAGTCATTTTCTGTTCAGAGTAATGTAAGTGTACCTTCATTACCAGTGCATGATTTATTGCCAACGAATTCTGTCGTTTTTGATGTGGTTGGCATTTCAAATGTAATAGATGGCCTTAAGATGTCATCATCTACGGGTGTTGATGATATTAATTCAAAATTTCTAAAAAACACCAAAATGTATTCGTCAATAATACTTCATCAGCTCTTTTCCCAATCACTCGAATTCGGTATTGTGCCTAATGACTGGAAGATCGGGAAGGTGGTTCCGTTGCATAAGTCAGGTGTCAAACATGATCCATGTAATTATCGTCCTATCTCACTAACGAGTGTTCCATGCAAACTATTAGAACATATCATCTCCTCTCATTTGGCTACCTTTTTAGAATCTAACAACTTCTTTACATTGGCTCAGCACGGATTCAGAAAATCATTCTCATGTGAAACTCAACTCGTCTCTTTTACCCATGACGTTCATCGCTTTCTTGACTCTGGCTCTTATACTGACTGTGTTTTTTAGATTTCTCGAAGGCATTCGATAAAGTTTCTCATTCTCTACTGCTTCAGTAACTCCGCGTCTTAAATATTGACCGTCACATACTCGATTGGAGAAGTGCCTTTTTAACTAATCGTCTACAGTTTGTACGTGTTAACAACAACAATTCTGCTTTAGCGTCTGTTCATTCAGAAGTGCCTCAAGGTTCCGTAATTGGTCCTTTATTGTTTCTCATTTATATTAATGATTTAGTATCTAAGAGTTCTTCACCAGTCTGCTTGTTCGCTGATGACTGCGTTCTCTATCGCAAGATCACTGACCAATCTGACATTGTTCACCTTCAAACAGATCTTAACTACATTGCTCGCTGGTGCGATGCTGAGAGTATCGCGCTCTAACACTACATGTCCTACATACTACATTAACAATGCACCCCTATCACCTGTTTCCAATTACAAGTACCTCGGCGTCTATATCACCTTTAATCTTTCATGGAATACTCATATTGAGCATGTTGTTGGTAATGCCAACCGTATGTTGGGTTACTTAAAACGCAATTTTTCTCAATCGCTTTCATCGCTAAAACTTATAATGTACGAGTGTCTAGTCCGCTCTAAATTGGAGTACGCTTCGTCTGTGTGGGATCCCGGCCAACATTGTCTTGTCACTGCATTAGAAAGCATTCAGAATCGAGAAGCTCCATTTATATTATCTAACTATCATCGTACTTCCAGTGTAACATCTATAAAAATAACTCTGTCATTACCTGACTTATCTTCCCGCCGTAAATGTGCTCGTCTCTCCTTATTTCATAAAATCTACCATCACAACTCACTTTTACGCCAGTGCCTCATGCTCGAACCATCTTATCGCTCAGCTCGCCTTGATCATGCTCATAAGGTTGGCATACCAAGTTACAACATTAACGCATTCAGTATGTCATTCATACCTCGTACGGCAACAGATTGGAACCGCCTTCCCGCTTCAATTGCCTCCATCACTGACGTTTCTCTTTTTAAACAAGCACTTGGTAACAGCGCCCTTAGTTCACTGATTTAATTGCCATCATTTTTTCGTGTTCACTCCCCTCTGAAATGTACCATGTACCTTGAGGGTAAATAAATAAATAAATAAATAAACACCGATGAATTAGGACCTAACGGTAGGTGCGTTGATTTTCTTTAGTTATTTTATTTCAAGTAGCCAATAATTTGGTTTGTCAAAGGGAATTTCCAGCTCATCTGCTCGCTCCGGCTACTCTGGTGCTGCCTTTCAAACACTAAGCCTCAGGAGCTAAGCCTAACACTCGACTTCAGTGTATTTAAAGGCAAAAGATAAAGACGACACAGGCAGGACCAAGTGACGTACCGCTCGGAACCAAGAAAAGAACAATAATGAAAACATACCAGTTTCAACGCAGACCGGGAAAGTGGATCGAAGAGCACGATAAAGAACAATCGCTACGCTTTACGCGCTTACTTTCGGAGGACAGGGCACCCCTAAATTGGCATGGGTTGGAGTGCGACTGCTGCGCCGCGACTCGGTTTTCAAAGGAAGCTTGAGAGTTTCGGTACTCTGGGAACAGTCGGTGAATCTGGCGTAAACAATTTCGTGCTTTGTTGTCAAGGCTAATTTTATTGAATCCTTAGAAAGTCACAATTTTCGTCGATGGAAGGAGCAGTTTCTCCCTGACCTCTCCAGCCTTGGTGAGGCGATCCAAATTACCGGTGACTGCCTGCGTTGTAAATGCATTTCTTGTATAGGGAGATATTGTTTTTCACACACCAGCTAAACTAGTGTCACTGAATACTGTGTAAGAGTACCACATTCTCAGCATTCAATGCTTTCCCGGCAACAGACTCACTCTAGTCGAGTATGTTTTGATTCGCTCGTAACTCATTGGACATCTGAAATCATGTGACACACGTGAGGTCCCTATTATCATCATGCGATTGTTTATAAAACGTTCGTTTGCATTTTCAAAAAGCGTGAACAAAAATGATAGCGACGCACTATCGTGACAACGGGAATACGGAACAGACCACCCTCTCTGTGTGAATTATTGGTTCGTTCCGATATTCGGGCATTGAAAGGTGACTCATCTCAATATGCGATATTTGACCAGTGCGGTATGACTGCTAGACTGGGGCCTCGACGTGCCACAGAGTGATTATTATACGAGTGCAACTAAGCTGCATTGTAAAGAATGCAGTAAATTGTTTAAGGATTCTTTTCACACCGTCAAACGCTTACCTGAAAGACCTGTCCACAATACCAACGGTGCGCTATGCATACGGTATTCGTACAGCGTATTATCCAAGGATCCAAAATTGAGACACGTATATGGATGAACTTCAGCGCCACGGCGTGGAACCAGGTAGTTTAGATACTTTGAAAACCACTTCAGTGACCCCACGCGAAGCAAGCGCACAGTTCCGCATTGCCACCAGACGAGGCGTCGGTGCTCTGTGGCACTGCAAAATAATTTTCCTGCCTCGCAATGCGTAAGAACATTATCGTTTTAAGATACTGGTGGGTATAAGCATGATTGGTTTTGTTTTGAAAGAATAATATGGTTGGCAAAAAACGCTTAAGATGATGCTTCATAACGAAAATGGCGGGACTGTCTTAGTACGACCCTTTCTAAGCTTCGAAAGCTTGAAAAAACCGAAATAGCTATTGCACTCGCAACAGCGACCGAGGAACCAATCACCTTGCAATGTTTTGTTCGTCTGTATGTTACTTCCTGTTTGTGTCCGGTTAGCAGGCAGGGAAGGCAACTTTTCTGAGACTTGGTGATTTTAGTCAAGGCTAGCGCAACTTCCAGTGTTTCAGCTCCGATGATGCGAGACAGTGTGACTTCGTCTCGCTTATCATTCGCGCTTAATTCCCACTGAAGGACACTCATTAGAAAACCGGGAAAGGTACGCTCGCCTCGGCAGTGTAGCATGAAACATTTGACGCCGATTTTTGTGCAGAGAAAAACGATCTCCAGGCATCTATATATTCTTTTTCTTCAATTTGGAGTTCTTGGTTGAGTAGTTTTATTGTACGACCATATTAACTGATTTACGTGATCTCGAGTGCTTGGAAACCCACTGTTACGTTTAGAGGGCAAGCCATTGGGGCTCGCCGAAGACTCACCGTTATTATTAAAATATACCTTGTCTTTGTGTCACTTTACATTTGTGAGTAGTCGTTCTCGTATTGCGTTTGATCGGGCGCCCGGACGAAGCAAAAAATAGTCAAACCTGAAAAGCGAATGTCGGCTTACCAGTCACAGATTTCGTTCTTCACCTCTATGGGAAAATGGGCAGCTACACAAATTCACGAAGGTTTGTAGAACACGAGACTGGAAAGGGCAATGGCGGTGTCGCGGTTGGTCGAGCATAACCTCACATATGTATATTTTAATCTCAACGCTTTGCCCCAGGTGGAAGCTCTGAACTATGTGCAGAGCCAAGTGGCTCTATTCGACTGGAGACCGCTCATGGTGTCGTTCACCATGGCCTATTTGAAGTTCTGGGTGCGGAGAACGACGCTATCGCATCGCTACCTACCCGGACAGGAGTGCGTTCTATATAGCCTGCAACCTGCAGACACGGTAAGTGACTTGTTCATCAGTAATATTGTTTCAATTTAAGCACCTCGATGCATCGGCTGGCTCTAAAAGTGCAATCGCACTTAAGAAATCAGAGATGAAATTTAGATAACAAGCAGGACGAATAAGAAAGTACCCGTTTGTTGAGCCAGAAATAAAAACAAAAACGGGGAAAGAAATTATGCAATAAAATTTAGTAAAAAAAAGAAAAACGCTAAGACAAAAAAAAAGGTAAACCGGACGTTTGAATTCCAATTTCACAATCGCGGTCGACATGACCGACCAGCTTAGGCTTACCTTCCTTGCCCATTTCGCCGCCCGCGTCCGGAGCTATACTTCATTTCAGCTCCGGTCCGGGCGCGGCCGATGTTATGAGCCGAAGGGCCAATCAAACAGCGAAAGAGGCACAACGTCATGGCGCGCTCTTTGCAGTTAATAGGACCAGCCGGTACTCGCCGTTTCTCTGTGCGTGCTCCTCCGCCGGCTAGTCCTATCAACAGCTCTAAGCACGCCATGACGTTGTGCCTTTTTCGCTGTTTGATTGGCCCTTCGGCTCATAACATCGGCCGCGCTCGGACCGAAGCTGAAACGAAGTATAGAGAAGCGGCTGCCGCGCAATGATTTTCCATTCACAGCCTTAGCGCGTGCATACCGACCACGGGAGCATTAATGGGAAAAATCCAACTTAGCAGGGGCGCGGCGTGTGGTTCAATATATGGTGTCTCCAATGTGCCGTTTGGTGTATTGTTGCTGAATTTTAGAAAGTAGTGAAAGTAGTGCCAAGCTCCCCATATCGCTGCCCTTTTGATCAATGGAACGAGTACTTTTTTCTTGACCTCCCAATTCTTGGTGAACTGATCAAATTTCGCTGGTGAAGTGTAGTTTTGTAGAATACCGATATTTTGTTATCCGCAGACCGCGAAACAGCTTCACCATTTTGCACCGCCACCACTTTCTGTGGCGGTGCTTGAAGGCATTGTAAATTATTTTTACCGTCTTCATATATGCAAGAACAATGATACCATTGTGAGATAAATAGGTAGATAAGCCTCTTTATACGTGGATGGCATGTACCGAGCCAGAAAGGCGCTGTTGAAACAAGGACTTTTTTAATAAAATTATGGTCAAGACCGATTTTGGTGCGATTCGTTCAGAACTAAGCTCTCGAGAATTGAAATGGTCCAAAACGGCTATCTTCTTAGTAGTAACAAAGTGCGATCACCAAATCACCTTGCAAAGTTTGATAGTCTCTATGATAGTTTTTGTTTGTGCCCGGATTTTAACCGGGAAGGCAATGCCGCTTCTTTTTCAGGATCCAGTGGCTTTAATATGTTAGAGTCATACTCACATAGTTCGAGACAGACGCACAAGGCTTTCACTTTTACATCAAGTTTTCAAGGGAACGTCTTGACTGTTCAGAATAGAAGATATATTTAAATGTCAGAGTTTAATATATTCGGATTCGTCTGTAGCTAGGATGTCAAGAACTAAGCAGGCCAAATATGAAAACAAAACGCGGTCTCTCATGCTAAACTCAGCTATTTGAACTAATAACTGATCTGCACACCAACGTTCGCGCGTCCTGGCAAGCCGACGCAATTTTCATAGATTTCGCAAAAGCCTTTGATCACGTACCACACAATCGTCTCATTTAAAAATTGCAATATTTTAAAATTAACGCCAATGTGATTACGTGGGTTCCAGTATACCTCAACAACCGAAAGCAAACCGTAATAGCAAATGGCAGAAGTTCACCCCACGTAAGTGTCAAAGCTGGAGTGCCACAGGGTCCTTGGGCCACTTTTCTCTTTAGTTTATATAAATAACCTCCCTAACAATCTTTCATCAAAACGTCTACACTTTCAGAAGACTGTGTGGTATACCGTCATATATCAAATCAATCAGATTGCATTGCCCTTAAAAAAGACTTTATAGCATAATGCTATGGCGTGAAACATGGCAAATGCAAATAAATATAGAAAAAAAAAAACGAGGACTCTTGCAAAACGTTCTTCCATTCTATATCATGACTATCACCCTCATAGATTTAGAATGAGATAAGTAACGTCATTTAAATATCTGAGTGTTCATCCAAGTCCTAATCTTGTATGGAATAATCATACAGATTACATTCTTAAAAGAACAAATCAGTCTTTGGGATTTATGAGAAGGCATTTGTACGTGGCAACAAGACAAACGAAACCACTAGCATACACTTCTCTGATTAGGCTAAAGACGGAATAGGCATCTGTAATTTGAAACCCGCATCAAAAGTAGTTAAATGACAGGCTAGAATCTCTTCAAAACAGGGCCGATTCATACTCAAACAATACAAACCTGGAAGCGTCATAGAACTTAAATCCTCAATTGGCTTACAGACACTTCCGGAGAGAAGATATCTTGCTAGGCTATCGTATTTCCACAAGATCTTTCACTCTTGAGCTGAAATTTGCGATAATAACGTCACGCCCCCCCCCCCACCCCCCACACCTTTCCTCGTCATGATCACGCCATTATGGTTCACATCCCCTTCGCAAAAACTTAGTTTTATCAATTTTCCCCGCTTCTGCAAGCCACAGTCGACTGGAATGTGTTGGCAAGAGAAGTTGCACCGGCAATAAACCATGACACGTTGGTTTCATCATTACGTGGCTCTTAATCATGACATCCATTTCGTTTTTATTTTCTAAGTAGCCCGTGTACGTTTGGAACATTTATATTTCCACTTGTTTATTTCATCATCGCTGAGTAAGTTTTTTTTTGTCTAAGGCTTGTGGGGACCCTCTCCCTGGCTCCTCCGCGCTCCGTGACCTTGCGGGTCCCCGCCGCCGTATTGTCGGGCGCTCCTTCGTTCCCTGTGACCTTCCCGTTTCCAGTCGCCGGCCTGTCGCGGAATGTCCGAGCTCTCCGGGAGGAACGGGGCAAGCGCCCCCCTCACCCAGCGCTGACGTCGGAGGATCGGCTCGCGGCAGGTTCCCGATTGGACGGTCGGCGGGACAAGGACTTGGGAAGGTCTTAAGAAGGGCAACGGAGACAAAGGAAGAGGGCTTGGGCTGCCGACGACACAAGGGACCGGTCACGGAGGCGAGCTCGGACGGCGCTGGACGCTGGCGCGGGGGAGTGCGGGCACTCGAGTGGCGGACTCGACAAACGGACCGGACAGCGACCCTGGACGACGACGTCCCCATGACGCGGTGTGGATGACCACCGCTGGGACTCGGAGAAGCTGCTGTGGCAGCGGACTCTCCCCCGGCCTCGCTGATGACCGTCCCCCGATCCCGAAACCCCCCCAGGCAATGAGTGAGTGAATAAACCCTTTTGCCGAGAGCGAAGTATTGCAGTGTCATATTCATCCGGAAACAGGGTCTGAGGGAATCGGAGTTAGAAGAAGCCCGCATAAACTGGCGCCGCAACGTGGGGCCTGATTCTTGATCAGGCAGGCATTCCGATTTCTAACCTGTTTCCGGTTGAATTGGGGCACTGTTTCGCGCTCTTTTTGGGGGTCATCTTTGTCGCGGGAGCGCCGCACCAAGTTTCGTCGCGGGAGCGCCGCACGGAGGCCCTGACATTATCGCCTGTCTGACTAGGGGGCGCGGATTTTGACCGCTGTTTTAAGGGATTAACCCTTTTGCCCAGCCTGTCAGGAATTTACTTATCCCCCGTTACGAGAAGCGCCTCGAGTATTCACTGTTCAGCGCACCGTTGGATGCTGGCAGGTTGATCCTGCTGAGCAAGAGCGCTCTGTGCGTCGAAATTACCGCACCCCTCGAGGGCTGTAGCGTCGGGCGTCCCCCCACCTACGCCTCCGGCCGTCCGCGTCCGCCGGGAAAGATGCCGGCTCACGGTTTGGGAGATGTGACGCGCCTAACCGCCTTTGTTCGCGTATCGATGTAATGGTTTGTAACGCTTGTTACCGATCGGACGCGTTAAAGAGGCATCGCTGCGGGTGGAGAACGCACCCATTGCGGATGGCGGTTGCACGGACTGTGTTTGGAAATTATTCCTGCATTGCATTTTGTCCGGGAGGAGACTAGCGTCTCGGTTTGACCGCATGCTAGCTCTTAGTTGGCCTTGCTTGAGCTGTCAGCGCGGTTTTGAGCTTCGTTGATTGACAGCGTTTCAAGGTACGGATGCGCTCTTGTGGTTCCGACCAAGATCGCTTTGAGCGAGTACCTTGTGGCCAGAGGCTACATTTAGGGGCTGAGCCCACTAAATCGTGCCGGGTACGCGATGTCCGGTGCGTGGACATCGGAATCCCGAAAACCACAGAGTTTCCGTTTTCACTTTATCAGTGGCTGTGCGTGTGTAATGCTCCGTGGAGTCCAGTCTGACGCGATGGGCATGACCCGTGCGTTTCTGGTTGTAGAGTCGGGAGGTTGATTCCGTTTAATTGTGCGCACAGTTGGTTCCGGATCCTCACACCGCCATATCGATGGTTGAGCCTCGAGGCGGCAGTTACTCTTTAATTTCGTTTTTTCCGTCTCCGGAGGAGCGGCGGCCAGCGCGCGCTTTGCGCTGCCGCCGGATACGGCTCTCGGCCGCGGTTGGGTTCGCGTTGGGACGCGAGGGCGTAGAGAGCGTAATTGGTCGTGCAGAGACCTGGGTTAGAGATAAATTATAAATTTAGGGGAGAAAAGACAGCTAGGTGAGAAAAGAGCTGGGCTCGTACAGTGAAAACCTGCACGAGGGGAGTGGCGGTCTTGCGATGATGTGACGAGTTGTTCATAGTTTTATCCTGTACAGATGCGCGGTTGGCCCGGGAAACCGTACGGTTCACGTCGGCGGGTACGTGCCCGGGAAGCCTAGAAATTATGGCAGCGGCATGGCCGTCGGCGGCCTATAACTGTTGTGCGTTGGGTCAACCCGTCGCTGTACTAACTGCAGCCTTTGCACGAATGGGTAGCGGGTGTTGGAATGCGGCGGTAAATGCTGTAGACACTTCGACGCTGCGGAAACTGTTTATGCAGAGCAAATATAGTTTATTAGCTCGTCCATTTCCAAGACTGGCCGGTTAGATTATTTGGCATTTCGGTATCGCGCTCGTTGCGCGGAAGTTGAGAGGTGCGCGTGTGGGATACTTACATTGTTCGGACCCTGCCTGTCCTCACAGTCGCAAGAAGACTTTTCAGTCATGCGGCGTGATTGACTTGGCTGGGGGCGAGCTTTGTGCGTAACCTACTGCGTTTGTATGTGGACACGTTGCTCGATTCGAGAACGTTGAAGAGTCGCGAGACGCGTTGACGGCGTACCTTTATTGCTCGATCCCGGCCGGCCTTGACATCAGCTGGAAGACTTTTTAGTTATGCGGTGTCGGGGTTTGGCCGGGGGAGAACTCTAACGTGTGCCGATGCGCTTGTCGCGGTTATCGAGCCCGTGCGGGGTTCGGTGCGGACCGCCGTTACGCGCTCGTCGCTCCTGTTGGGTGGTCACCTCCGAGCGGTGGAGCGGTAACGTCTGGTACATGCCCAGACGTTACGGACATAGCTTTGTAAATAGGCTGTCCAATCAGATCTGCTGTTCGCGCGATCCAGGTACTGTTCCCTTTGTACTGGTGTAAGTGGCCGGTACCACGGAACAACGGCCTCTCAGTAAGGTGATTACCCTTTCTGATGATGGCGTGCTGCGTAGCTTGGCTGTAACGTGTTTGTAGCTCGGGTATCGCGAATGCCGAGTGCATGAGTGCCCGTCATGGGTTGTTGGCAGCGTGTTTTTTCGAGTCGCACCTCGCGAACGGGACAGGATTTGTGCCGTTTCCGTTTTACGGAAGGTTATTCTTAGTTTTTGAGGTTTTGTGCGTTCTTCGCGAGTGTGTTGGAGACTAATATTGTTGTCAGGGGTGTGCGACTCTGACGCTCTGGTAGATTGCTTACTGTTTTAAAAGAATGCGGTTGAGTTTGATAGGAGCAAATGTTGTATAGTGGGCGTATGTACGATTTAAGTATGCATTGAGTGCTCATACTTTTTAGTTAAGGAATGGTTTTCCACTTAAGTACCTCATGAACGCGCAGCGTGATGTTCTTGATGATTGCCTGCCTGCTAGTATTGAGATGAAGAGTTTCGTTTTTATCTCGTGGCATGTCCAACGATCGAAAGATTTTGGTTTCGTCGCGCTGTCTGATATAGCGTGCCGCTATTCGTTTTTGCGCGATTCGCTGTCTGTTACATTAGGGGCGGAAGCGAACTTTAAGTGCCGGCGTGTTGTGTGTGCCTGAGTGCCCGTCCGTGTTGTGAGCTGTGGTGCTCCGGACCAGTTCGTGGACCGTGCTCCGTCGGTCACGAGCTTCCCAGTGAATCAACGTTCACCGCTGACCTGCTTGGTTTGATGCCATCATCATCATCGAGGGTGCTCGTCGTCATCGGCGACACTCAGCTGAACGAGCTCCCTGCCCAGGGTCCTGGGGACCAGGCAACCTCAAGCCCCCCGGGGTCCGAGCCTTGAGGGAGGGGAGGTGTGGGGACCCTCTCCCTGGCTCCTCCGCGCTCCGTGACCTTGCCGGTCCCCGCCGCCGTATTGTCGGGCGCTCCTTCGTTCCCTGTGACCTTCCCGTTTCCAGTCGCCGGCCTGTCGCGGAATGTCCGAGCTCTCCGGGAGGAACGGGGCAAGCGCCCCCCTCACCCAGCGCTGACGTCGGAGGATCGGCTCGCGGCAGGTTCCCGATTGGACGGTCGGCGGGACAAGGACTTGGGAAGGTCTTAAAAAGGGCAACGGAGACAAAGGAAGAGGGCTTGGGCGGCCGACTAGACAAGGGACCGGTCATGGAGGCGAGCTCGGACGGCGCTGGACGCTGGCGCAGGGAGTGCGGGCACTACGTCGAGTGGCGGACTCGACAAACGGACCGGACAGCGACCCTGGACGACGACGTCCCCATGACGCGGTGTGGACGACCACCGCTGGGACTCGGAAAAGCTGCTGTGGCAGCGGACTCTCCCCCAGCCTCGCTGATGACCGTCCCCCGATCCCGATCCCCCCCAAGGCAATGAGTGAGTGAATAAACCCTTTTGCCGAGAGCGCAGTATTGCAGTGTCATATTCATCCGGAGACAGGGTTTGTGGGAATCGGAGCTAGAAGATGCCCGCAGGCTTTTATGTACCCCCTTTTTTTTTGCTAGAATTTGCACATCTTTCTCGTATTACATTTTAATCACCTATAACTTATTGCATGCCGGTGTGCGTGACCATGTATCATATTACGCGTTATTGAGCCCTGTTAGCGTGATTGTTTCCTTTTATATTTTCATGCAATCACAACATTGTACGACTTTGATGAAATTCTATGTACCCCCTCCTATGTAATGTATGCTGTGGGTCCTTAGAGGTAATCAAATAAGTAAATGCATTTCGAATAGCTGCTTGCAAAAGAAACTCCAAAATGTGTTAGATTAAGAAAAAAAAACTTATTTTCGGTATGGCCCTAAAGGCTGGTTCCACGGTCCAGTTTTTTTATGTTAGGTTACATGACACACTTTTACGTCTGCTTTCGCCGCAAGTCACAGCCGACTTATATGCTTTATATTAAGTACGGCTACCAGTTGAAGGAGATGGCCTGGCATGTGACATTTGAGGCACTATTGTGCTATAGACATACACGTGTTAACGATTTTCCGTCTCGCAGGCGACCAAGAAGTTCACGTTGGTGGAGTAAAACATTTTGATTAATAGTGATACATATTAAAACTAAATTTACAGTTTATAGAAACGAAATTGATGAAACAAGCATTCGGGGAAAATATTACGCCCCTTCACCCTTGCACACGCTGCTTAGTCTTGTACACCAACTGAAGCTTGCTTGGCTGTGCTCTTGTATTCTGCGTTACTCGGGTGTCATCTAATGCCTGTAGGTGGCCCGGTGCCTCTCTGCCACTCCTTTCCCCCCCCCCCCCCCCCCCTCGCCCGGGACCACGAGTTATGGTATGTCTGTCGTTGAAATTAACTCGGCCCCGATAATCACGAACTTCGTACACAGAGAGTTATCCCGTGTATATCGGGGCGCGCGTGAAGAAAGAAAAAATGAAAAAGGCAAACAAGTAGGGCATTCGCGTCCATGCATAGCGTAAAAAATAAAGACATAAAAAACGGCGCTGAGTGAACAGGTCTTAAAAACAGGGAAATGAAGGGAAAAAACATTTTAAGGACATATATGGGACACATACATTTATAAATAATTATTTGCACGATTTTGTTTTTTCGTCCAATATTTACTCTGTTAGACGCAATTTAGGTGAAGGTAACGGCTCGCTCTAAGCCCCGAACTCAAATCACTGTAGCCGCCAATTACTACTGGATTGGCTTGGATGCTTTTTGGGAGACACGCTAACAAGCCTATACGCCTCGCAAGTGGGTTTATTTTCGTCTTTTGCGCATGAAAAAGGAAGTAGCGGTGACGTCAGAACGCCGAGCCCTGATTGGCTGATCGCGACCCCTTATCTGAGCGTCGTCTGCTCCTTAGCGACGTCGTCTGCTCGCAACGTCGTCTGCGTCTGTCTTACTTTTCCTGCGACTTTCGGAAGTTGAGCGAGCTCGACTTCGCCTTTCAGAGAGGGCAGACGAAATAACTCGAGCGCTACATTGTTTTTGTCTAACAACTAGCCGACGCGCATCAAGGAGGGGAGTCAAAGGGCTAACTGGCGAGGTGTCCCGAGGCGCCGAGGTTTGTTTGCTAAGAACCGAGAGTGAGGGTGGTTAGTGTCCGCAAGTTACCTCCTAAATACTTTTTCCCTCCTTTCGTGTGCGGCGAGACTTCTCACTCTTTAACGGCGTCGGCGGGTTGGCGCAGTTAACGTCGTCTGCTTTACGTCTGCTAGTCAAAGCGATGGCTGCTTTACCTTTCCTGTGTCTGTCAGAGATTCACCGCTTTTTTACCGGCGAGAGTCACCGTTGCCTCGGAAAACAAGGAGGTGACAAGAGGAAGAGGTCGACCTCTTAATCTAAAATTGAGGTCAGCGATCAAAGTATAAGACGGGAAGGGTTCACAAGGGTCGAGCAGGCATATTCCATTCAGCACGCCAGCCGGTCGTGGGCAGACTGTCGCCGAGTCGGAGTGCCTGCTAGGCCTGTCTGCCGTGCTCGCCTGGCCGTTGTCGGTGGAATCGTGGTTGTTGGAGCCTTTTCCGGGTGTTTGTGGGTCCAGCGTTCTTGTTCCTCGAGGTCTGTTTCAAGCACTTTTTACTTTTTTCTTGCTGCTTGAAGTAGGGACGCGTGAGAAGCGCACGTGGAAAAATAAACGTCCGTTGGTCGTCGCGACCGCGACGCTGTCGGCCATACTGATTTGATTAAGACAGCTTTGGAGCTGTCGTAGGATTTCGTCGTAACCTGCGCAAAACTTATGAAAATTTCGTTTCTTGAACACGAATTTGTTCTCAAGTTTTGTTTTACGCATATGTTTGGCGTAAGATCGTTTTGTGAACCTGGCCTCTGCACTTTCGAAATCGCAGTAAAGGTAAGACAGACGCAGACGACGTTGCGAGCAGACGACGTTGCTAAGGAGCAGACGACGCTCAAATAGGGGGTCGCGATCAGCCAATCAGGGCTCGGCGTTCTGACGTCATGACTACCCCCTACGCAAAGAGCAGACGAACTCGTCCTCCGCATAGTGTCTCCCTTTCGTGCCATGCGGTACGTCTGGTCTGGCGTCTGGCACCGCCTGCTAGTAGTGCGAGAAGACGCGTGGAAACCTCCGAACATCGTATGCCATTCCACCACCGCCTATCGTCTTCTACAATACCTGAAACACGCGGACATGAAAGCTACGGGTCGGTTTCCGTTTTCGTCACTTTGCTATTTAGCCCCCGTATAAAAACTTCTGCAAGGCTCGTAAGATGCGACCATGAAAGCGGCGTTCTAGCGTTCCATCGTGCACGAGACACGGTCAAATACTAGCGCGTGTCAAGGTTTGTCGATGTGCGGTAAAAGCGACTGATAGAACTAAATATAAATCAACAAAATATTTGTGCTCTCCTTTCAGCTTGTTTGATCTTGCTATTTTTCCGCACGGCTTCGTAGATTAAGCTGGGTGAGCGTCATGACACACAAATAAAACGCGACAGGAATACATTCGTTTTGGCAGGCCAGCTGAACCACAGGAATTGAGCTACTTGCGTTTCAACTGGAAATGACAGAAACATAGTGGCCAAATTTCATGCGAGTCGAACGCCCGATTGAATCGTGCCAAATGTCTTGCAAGGTCTTATCTCTGTTGGCATTTTCTCGGTATTGAAACCATGGTTGAAAACATGACCTTTGCACGATTCACAGAGCAGCGGGAACGCATTTACGGGGACCAAGATCTTTATTTAGCATCACACGCGCAAACGAACGCACCGAGCCAGGTCAAGTAATGTTTTCGACAGTAAGACGCTAGAACTAGGTCAATCCCTCTAAGATAACAGGCACCTGCACAGGCCTTCCGGAGACGTACACTTGTGACAGTTGTTAGATGCACAAATGCATCCACTACTCCTTGCACATTAAAAACGACACGGCCATGTTATGCTACCGCAAAATTAGAGTATATCAAAGAGATCAATCAATCAATCAATCAATCAATTCTTTATTTCACATCAGAAACTGATGTAGGCTGCAGGGGCAAAAAGTCAAAAGTTTGACTTGACAAGGCCTCTGCAGCCTTACAATTGGCACACGGCGACATACTACACATGAAGTAATAATATTAAGTTTTCAGCTTTTAACATTAAGCAAATAAATAAATAAATAAATAAAAAAGAACCAGAAGAACAGCATAAGTTAAACACGCTGTTAAAGATAACAAAAAAATCATATATATATATATATACATATATATATATATATATATATACATATATACATATGCATATACGTACATATATATATACACGCATACATACATACATACATACGCATCATACACACGCGCATATACACACATATATATAAGGCACATAGCATATTTAGGTACATGACAGGACTAGAAATAATAATCATACTACCTCAAGGATAACTGAAACATACAGAACACACGACCTCACAATACAAGCGAAATTTTAATACAGGAAGAAATTTCTAATTGTACTAAGATTCAGTCTCTCGATATTTGTTAAATTATGCTTCTGAAGTTTATTTAGAATAAATGGAAGATTATACCTTAGCATTTGGAAACCGTAATTTGTGCGATTTGTTGGCATTTTCCAATGCTCCCCCTCACGAACGTCATATACCCGGATATTTGGTGTTAGGTTTGAGATATGCGCAAGGAAAGGCTCGTTAGAACGGAGGGCTGATCTATATCGTGTTAGTAAAGTATACTCATATAGATTAGGGACAGTTATTAGACGTAGTTCTTTAAATAATGAGGGTGTATGTGTATCGAAAGGAACATTGAGTATTGTGCGAACAGCCTTTTTTTCAAGAAGGTGTAATTTGTTAACATTTGACAGAGATGTGGTACACCACACTAAATTACAGTAGTTCAAATGGGGTAAAAAAAGGGCCCTGTATATAAGCATTTTTATGTGACGAGGCAATAAATTTCTAAATTGACATAATTTCCCAAGCACTCTTGATAGTTTTTTAACAACATTATTAACGTGATAATCCCAAGACATCTGTTCATTAAAATACACTCCGAGCGTTTTGACGTTCGGCACCATTTCTATGACGGAGGGGCCCAAGATGATATTAAAAGAAAAAGAAACATGTCTATTCTTGGGTTTGAAAAGGACAGCCTTGCTTTTGGTCGTGTTAATTATTAGTGAGTTAACTTCACTCCAATCATACAGTTTCTCTAGTGAGGCATTCGTTTCTTTAACAAGGTCTTCTATCTCTGTACCTGAAAAAAATAGACTGGTATCATCGGCATAAATGATGAAGGATGGGGCTTTGCTGACATTAACAATATCGTTTATGTATAGATTAAATAACAAAGGACCTAAAATGCTATCTTGTGGTACTCCAGCTCTAATGGGTAGGGCAGAAGAACTCTGTCCATTTATTACGACATATTGCTGGCGAAATTTAAAGTACGATTGTAAAAGGTTTAAAGGTACACCGCGAATTCCATAGCGTTCGAGTTTTTTTATTAGGGTAGTATGGTCAATACGGTCGAACGCCTTCGAAAAATCAATGAAGACGCCTAAAGTTAACTTTTTTTCTTCAAACGACTTTAAAATTAACTCCTTCTGCTCTAGCAAAGCGAACTCCGTTGATCGACCTCTGCGAAAGCCGTACTGTGAGTCAGAAATTAATGAAAATTTAGTGCAGAAACTCGTCACTCTATTGTGAATAATCTTTTCAAGACATTTCGAAAACACAGGAAATATTGATATTGGTCTATAATTCGAAAATTCATTTTTGTTCCCTCCTTTAAACAAAACAATGACTTTTGCAGTTTGCATCTTTTTAGGAAAAATACCACTGGACAATGAGAAGTTCATAATGTGTGTTAACACAGGTAATAGAACGTCCAAAACATGCTTAATTGGTTTTATCTGCAAATCGTCTATATCACAGGAGTTGCTATTTTTAAGAGATGACATAATTAAAGTTATTTCATTTTGATCAGTTGGAAAGAAAACTGCGCTGTGTTCGTTTCTAGGCTTCATATACGTCATTGATGAAGGTATATGTATGCTACTAACAAGGTTAGTTAAATAACAATTGAAAGCTTCAGCGAGAGCTTTTCCTTGCAATGTTACCCCATCTCGTTGCATTACGTGTATAGCTGGTTTAGAGGGACACCGTTTTAATACATCATTTAGCCGTTTCCATACCACATCTGTTCTATCCATGCATGACTCGTTGAATAAATTATTAAGGTAGGTTTGTTTTGCCTGACGTAGAGCATTGTTCAATGTATTTCTAAATTGTTTAAAAAGAGCAAGGTCCTCAGGTGCTTTTGTTTTAAGGAAGACATTATAGAGTTTATTTTTTTTTCTGAATCATTTTCCAATTCTTTCTATTTACCCAGGGCTTGCGGTTTTTTTTAAACTGTTTTATTTGTTTATACGGAAAACACTTGTCGTAAATATTTTTGAAAATATTCAAAAATTCATTGTACGCTTCATTGGCAGTTGTTGCAGAGAATACAGAGTCCCAATTAGTATTAGAAATAATTAATCGGAATTGTTCTAATGTAGTGGGATTTATACTTCGAGTCATGTTAGTAGGTTCCTTATCTTCATTAACAAGCTCAGTGGCCTGGGGCACAGTTTTGTGTATAAACATAATAATTGGCAAGTGATCACTTAGACCATAACCTAGAACACCAGCACTGATGAGACTTTCCTCGCAATTCGTCACAAACACATCAATCAATGTTGATGACGTGGTTGTGACACGAGTGGGAGGGACAATGACATTACAAAAGTTATTAGACGTAAGTAAAGTAAGAAATTCATCTCTAAGACGCGTTTGCTCTAGCAGATTTATATTCACATCTCCACCAAGAAAGAGCGTACATCCTTCCTCATTTGCAAAACAAAATAATGTTTCTAAAAAATTTAAAAATACTTCAACGTTTCCACCAGGTGGACGATACAAAACAGAAAATATGTCCCGTTTTCTTCTAACACAAAGTATTTCATAGTTCCGTGTCACGATAGAATAATCGGAAAGAATTTCGAGGTCAGAAAAGTTTGCTTGCAACGAGACACCGCCACCACGTCCATACCCACGGTTTAAATAAAAGTGGCTATATCCAGGAAGTACAAAAAAATCATCATCATCTTTATACCATGTTTCTGTTAACATAATAATATTAAATGAACTTTGAACGGAATCAAAAAGCATCATTAGGTCATCTCCCTTGGTCCTGGCAGACTGTACATTTAAATGAAAAAAACTGAAAGTATTTCTACCTCTTCTATTCATCAAAAATTCAATTGGTCAGGCGTCAACACATCAAGGTTCTCTGCCATAATGATGCAGTACACTCGCAGAAAAGAACCAACATTATTCAACAAATCTGATTCAGGTCATCCTCTTTCGAAATCGTGATAATAGGGGTGTCGCCCGCTTTTTTTGCAAATATCTTTCCGTTTCGGACCCACACATATAGCCAACGATGCTCACGTTTCTTAGATATCGTCATCCCAAGCAGTTTCTTCAAATACGGGCACAAATGCTCGTTTACATAAACTGGAGCCTCCGTTGAGAGGCCAAGGTCACAACACGAGATTCGTTTTTTCTTTGCCTTTCCCAAGACACAGTCTCGCTTGTTACGGTTCTGGAAGCGAACAATGATATTGCTCTTTTCCCTATCTCTTGTCGGCACCCGATGGCATGCTTCAACATCTGCCTTGGTTATCGGCTCGCCGATTACTTCACAGAGTTTACTTATCAGTTGGTCGACATTTTCTGCTTGGTCCTTCGGGATTCCCTTCACCTCGAGGTTGTTGTTGCGTGAGTATTGCTCGCAGCTGACTAATCTGTTTTCGGTTTCCTTTAGCGCTCTGGCCAGTTCGCCACATTTACCGTTCAGTTCAGCGTTTTCTTTCTTCAAGCCAGAGTTTTCTTTTTTGATTAAAGCGAGTGACTGCTTCATTGATTCGTGCTCCTCGTTAATAAAGCTCATTCCTTTTTTTATTTCCGTTAACTCTTTCAAATCGGCACGTATATCACGTAACTCTGTCCTGATATCCCTCTCGAGTGACTCCCTGAACATCCTGAGCTCCTGTTTAAGTTCATCCTTGAATTCGTTCAACAGTTTGACTACGTCTTTCGACATAGAGAAAAACAATGAAAATGAACACAACCAACACGCTAGGCTTGGCAGCAGCGACAGCAAAAGCAACAGCAACACTAGTAGTCAAGGGAAGTTAGAACCAACCTGAAATTGTTCGTAGATTTAGTACGTGACGCAGTTGCCGCCGCCGCTGCCAAATGACGGACACAGTGAAGACAGTCGTCTTTTGAAGATGAGTAGCGCACGGCTCGTAGTGTTGTCGGCCAATCACCGGCGGGCAGGAATCGATGACTTGATCGTAGCCCAGCGCAGCAGTTGCGGTCCGTCGATCACGGCCAGGCTTTGTAGCACCTTGATAACCCGCCGCGCTTTCTGCCGCTTTGGCCTGAAATTGTTCGTAGATTTAGTACGTGACGCAGTTGCCGCCGCCGCTGCCAAATGACGGACACAGTGAAGACAGTCGTCTTTTGAAGATGAGTTGCGCACGGCTCGTAGTGTTGTCGGCCAATCACCGGCGGGCAGGAATCGATGACTTGATCGTAGCCCAGCGCAGCAGTTGCAGTCCGTCGATCACGGCCAGGCTTTGTAGCACCTTGATAACCCGCCGCGCTTTCTGCCGCTTTGGCCTGAAATTGTTCGTAGATTTAGTACGTGACGCAGTTGCCGCCGCCGCTGCCAAATGACGGACACAGTGAAGACAGTCGTCTTTTGAAGATGAGTTGCGCACGGCTCGTAGTGTTGTCGGCCAATCACCGGCGGGCAGGAATCGATGACTTGATCGTAGCCCAGCGCAGCAGTTGCAGTCCGTCGATCACGGCCAGGCTTTGTAGCACCTTGATAACCCGCCGCGCTTTCTGCCGCTTTGGCCTGAAATTGTTCGTAGATTTAGTACGTGACGCAGTTGCCGCCGCCGCTGCCAAATGACGGACACAGTGAAGACAGTCGTCTTTTGAAGATGAGTAGCGCACGGCTCGTAGTGTTGTCGGCCAATCACCGGCGGGCAGGAATCGATGACTTGATCGTAGCCCAGCGCAGCAGTTGCAGTCCGTCGATCACGGCCAGGCTTTGTAGCACCTTGATAACCCGCCGCGCTTTCTGCCGCTTTGGCCTGAAATTGTTCGTAGATTTAGTACGTGACGCAGTTGCCGCCGCCGCTGCCAAATGACGGACACAGTGAAGACAGTCGTCTTTTGAAGATGAGTTGCGCACGGCTCGTAGTGTTGTCGGCCAATCACCGGCGGGCAGGAATCGATGACTTGATCGTAGCCCAGCGCAGCAGTTGCAGTCCGTCGATCACGGCCAGGCTTTGTAGCACCTTGATAACCCGCCGCGCTTTCTGCCGCTTTGGCCTGAAATTGTTCGTAGATTTAGTACGTGACGCAGTTGCCGCCGCCGCTGCCAAATGACGGACACAGTGAAGACAGTCGTCTTTTGAAGATGAGTAGCGCACGGCTCGTAGTGTTGTCGGCCAATCACCGGCGGGCAGGAATCGATGACTTGATCGTAGCCCAGCGCAGCAGTTGCAGTCCGTCGATCACGGCCAGGCTTTGTAGCACCTTGATAACCCGCCGCGCTTTCTGCCGCTTTGGCCTGAAATTGTTCGTAGATTTAGTACGTGACGCAGTTGCCGCCGCCGCTGCCAAATGACGGACACAGTGAAGACAGTCGTCTTTTGAAGATGAGTAGCGCACGGCTCGTAGTGTTGTCGGCCAATCACCGGCGGGCAGGAATCGATGACTTGATCGTAGCCCAGCGCAGCAGTTGCAGTCCGTCGATCACGGCCAGGCTTTGTAGCACCTTGATAACCCGCCGCGCTTTCTGCCGCTTTGGCCTGAAATTGTTCGTAGATTTAGTACGTGACGCAGTTGCCGCCGCCGCTGCCAAATGACGGACACAGTGAAGACAGTCGTCTTTTGAAGATGAGTAGCGCACGGCTCGTAGTGTTGTCGGCCAATCACCGGCGGGCAGGAATCGATGACTTGATCGTAGCCCAGCGCAGCAGTTGCAGTCCGTCGATCACGGCCAGGCTTTGTAGCACCTTGATAACCCGCCGCGCTTTCTGCCGCTTTGGCCTGAAATTGTTCGTAGATTTAGTACGTGACGCAGTTGCCGCCGCCGCTGCCAAATGACGGACACAGTGAAGACAGTCGTCTTTTGAAGATGAGTAGCGCACGGCTCGTAGTGTTGTCGGCCAATCACCGGCGGGCAGGAATCGATGACTTGATCGTAGCCCAGCGCAGCAGTTGCAGTCCGTCGATCACGGCCAGGCTTTGTAGCACCTTGATAACCCGCCGCGCTTTCTGCCGCTTTGGCCTGAAATTGTTCGTAGATTTAGTACGTGACGCAGTTGCCGCCGCCGCTGCCAAATGACGGACACAGTGAAGACAGTCGTCTTTTGAAGATGAGTAGCGCACGGCTCGTAGTGTTGTCGGCCAATCACCGGCGGGCAGGAATCGATGACTTGATCGTAGCCCAGCGCAGCAGTTGCAGTCCGTCGATCACGGCCAGGCTTTGTAGCACCTTGATAACCCGCCGCGCTTTCTGCCGCTTTGGCCTGAAATTGTTCGTAGATTTAGTACGTGACGCAGTTGCCGCCGCCGCTGCCAAATGACGGACACAGTGAAGACAGTCGTCTTTTGAAGATGAGTAGCGCACGGCTCGTAGTGTTGTCGGCCAATCACCGGCGGGCAGGAATCGATGACTTGATCGTAGCCCAGCGCAGCAGTTGCAGTCCGTCGATCACGGCCAGGCTTTGTAGCACCTTGATAACCCGCCGCGCTTTCTGCCGCTTTGGCCTGAAATTGTTCGTAGATTTAGTACGTGACGCAGTTGCCGCCGCCGCTGCCAAATGACGGACACAGTGAAGACAGTCGTCTTTTGAAGATGAGTTGCGCACGGCTCGTAGTGTTGTCGGCCAATCACCGGCGGGCAGGAATCGATGACTTGATCGTAGCCCAGCGCAGCAGTTGCAGTCCGTCGATCACGGCCAGGCTTTGTAGCACCTTGATAACCCGCCGCGCTTTCTGCCGCTTTGGCCTGAAATTGTTCGTAGATTTAGTACGTGACGCAGTTGCCGCCGCCGCTGCCAAATGACGGACACAGTGAAGACAGTCGTCTTTTGAAGATGAGTAGCGCACGGCTCGTAGTGTTGTCGGCCAATCACCGGCGGGCAGGAATCGATGACTTGATCGTAGCCCAGCGCAGCAGTTGCAGTCCGTCGATCACGGCCAGGCTTTGTAGCACCTTGATAACCCGCCGCGCTTTCTGCCGCTTTGGCCTGAAATTGTTCGTAGATTTAGTACGTGACGCAGTTGCCGCCGCCGCTGCCAAATGACGGACACAGTGAAGACAGTCGTCTTTTGAAGATGAGTAGCGCACGGCTCGTAGTGTTGTCGGCCAATCACCGGCGGGCAGGAATCGATGACTTGATCGTAGCCCAGCGCAGCAGTTGCAGTCCGTCGATCACGGCCAGGCTTTGTAGCACCTTGATAACCCGCCGCGCTTTCTGCCGCTTTGGCCTGAAATTGTTCGTACACACACAGCGAAAAAGTACACCCCTGGACGTGTAAACCGTTGTCCCAGGGTGGACTCCCCAAATGGTGTTCGTTTTACACGCGAGGCTCGGTGTATTTCGTTTGCACCCGAGGTCTCGTGTAAAATGAACATCTTTGGACGTGTACTTCGCTCTGCGATCACACGTCTAGGGGTGTTTTTTTACAATGGCGGCCGTTTGACGCAAGACGGGTTCGACGAGCGAGGCCCAGCGCTTTACACGGCTTTTCGCCGCAGCGAAAGCGTAGTTTGCACGTGTTCGTTCGTAGTCGTCCATACGTGCTGAACTACCGCAAGCATTCACCCCCAAGCGCCGAAGCCGTATCCATTACGGCGATTACGCGACAGTGGGAGCGACCATCGACTGCATCCAGCAGCGTGCTTCCCCATCGAGCAGGTCTCGTTCGCGTGGCGGTTCAGCCGATCGCCGAGGCCTCAAGCCGGTTGCATTGTCACCGACGCCGGGTAATTTCCACAGCAGTTATCTTTTCGCGACCACAGACATGAACTTTATTGAAAAAGCCCGTTTGCCGCGAGCGACGACGAATAGCTCCGACACCGACCCGACCCGACCCTACCCTACCCGACCGGCGTTACCGACGTCCCGCTCACCTCTTTACCGCGAGCAAAGTTGTACGCGACGTTTCGACGTATCCACTCATATCTCGTGTGTACGCAAATTTTGCGGCTTTCCGGGTACGAATCGGCTACCGAAACGGCCAGCGAACGAAGACGAACTGAACGCCGGCGCTATGCGCCATTTAAACACGCGGTTACTTTTCTACTAGACTGTAGCTATGTGGTGTGGTTCCTTACACATAAATGGACTATGTACAAACAAAGCTAAAATAAAATTGGGCGGCTCCTTGCGCCACCTAGTGAGTATGCGGAAAACTACAAAAATTAAGGACATTTTGGCATTTGTGGAAGTGACACGCTCGAACCCGGACGGCAGCATACCAACACATACATCACAACACATGCCACAAGATCAACATACAAACATCTACATACACAAACAACGAACAGAGGCACTAACAACCCGACACTCCTACTCGATTGCAATAGAAACCCGCTCGGTATATATAGCAGACTTTTTGTTTCAGACGAAGGTCCGGTGACACCCCCCGTATTTTATATGAACGTAACGATATTACACAATTATTACTTATATAGTACGGCGACATAAATATAATTTGGGAAGGTACACATTTCTCTTAGTCTAGATTATAGCTAAAAGACACCCTATACTTAAAAAAATTTTTTTCGAGCTAGCCAAAATGTAGCAAAATCTGGTTTCGTTTTCGGAAGTTCGAGCGCTCAAGGCTGGAATGCGCTAGCGAAGTGTGTGCTTGCTTCTGTCAAACTATAATCCATTGTATGACGCTCTCAAAGCTGCTGGCTGCAGCCCCCGTCTTGGTTTAGGGTTTGATTTACACGCGCTCCCGTGGAAATGAAATTATGCGCGCTCGAGTCGATATTATTGACAGCGTGAAGTATAAACCGAATGTAAACGATTTTGCGAGCGACGAGAACAGCGACGGCGACCCGCTTCGCTGACGCTCGGTCACTCGCGCGACGACGCAAGCCGCATGAAAGCGGAACGATGTTTTCTAGAAATCCAAAAACCGAGTGACGCGACGAGCGATAGTAAGAAATCTTCGTAATACGTCGCTGACTCGTCGCTGTCGCCGTCGCTCGCTAAATCGCTTTATGCAGTTCAGCCTTTATACTCACGCTAGTGCCGACCTGCATTACCCGCTGAGCCCAAGCAAGCGATAAGGATATTCAAATATGTCACAACAGTGGCGTGCATTCGCTAAGAAAACATATATCTCAAATTCCTGCAGTTTGACGTCGGGATCCGTTACTTGTTCTACTGTCACCTTGGCGAAACGGTCACTAAAGAGAAACTAGTCAGTTTGTTTTATCAGAAATTATAAAAACCTTATCTAGCCACTGTTATGCACAAAAGCACTCTGGAATTTCATATATATAGTTTAGAATAAACTGAACACAATCGGTAACTTAATTTTCCAAGCATAATAATAAAAAAAAAAATCTTAGAAAACAATGTATTTTTAAGGTGTTTCAAATAAAAAAAACTGAAAAAGGAGCCTTATTTCAGCTGCACTATCACGTAAATACTTTGGGAAAAAAATATCTATTGAGAAGTAGGTTTTGCAATCTCTAATTTGCTTCTTTCAACTTTCCAGTTACTTTGTGCGTACTTGCAGATTGTATCCTGACAAATCTAGACAAAATTGTATAAAAAGTAACAGTCTATATAAAATTTATAGCTTAATTAAATTCACATTTGTTTGATAATGTTCAATCTTAAATATGAGTTTTAAATTTCACATCTATTATTACAAATGATTGAATTACATGCTGCTTGATGCATGCTGTGCCGCCCCCCCCCCCCCCCTTTTAAATATATATATCCTGTATATTTGCTGGTTAGTTGTTGTAAACCTCTTAATGTCGTGTTATTTGTTTGTTGTTGTAGGTGTGTGAATGCATATGTTGTACCCCACTTCTACTTGGGCCTTCAATGGCCAGTAGTATCCTCTAAATAAAATTAAAAAAACAAGTGAGCAGTAAAAATCTGGAAGACAAAAGTAAACACAGAGCCGTGCAAAAAGGCATTCAGTATATGAAACAGATACAGATATGGGCCTCTGGCAGTCCATCGGTTCAGCCTCCACACCGCCTAAAGACGGCAGTGTTGCAATATTACGAACCAGCGCACAGGTAGACAGTTACCAAAAATCCAAACACAAAAAACTCACATCAGCGCTGTGCGAGTGTATATTTTTGTGTATTTGGATTTTGAGTAACTGGTCTACCTGTGCGCTGGTTCGTAATTATGCCGTACCAACTCGCCCAATCTGCCGTATTAATAGTGTTGCAAAATACTTAGATCAACTATAATGCTAATGACTGCAGTGTATAAAAGCAAGCTACTCGTCGGAACGAGCTTGACGGTACGAGAATAAAGAGAATGTTTTCACAGTTAAACTCAGAGTCTGTTGCACCGTCTCTTCCGTCCTCAAGATCGAAAGTGCTACAGATTGGTGACCTGGACATGATGATTAACTCCGAGCACCTGCTATCCAGGGGAATGTTCTTCGTGGCCAAGGGCACAGCAATGGCTCTGCCTTTTCGGACGAAAATGCAGTAGGCACATATTCAACTTTCTCAGCCTCCACATCTGCAGCGCCTCCGCAACCACCTCTGCTCTGTCGCATCTAGCACCGGCATCTCCCAGCAATGGGCTGCGACCACCTTGCTTGCCCCACCGGCTTGGCAAGTGAATATTCATCGACATCTTGACACTGTTCACAAGGCATGTTGCTAGCCGACCAGGGTCTCCTCATCGTTGCCATGTCAGGCATTCGCTCTTAGTTCAGTTCCTCATCTTAGGGGATGTTGCATCGGCCCCGCAGTCGGCCGGCATCCCCCTTTCAGTCCGAGGCTGTACACTCCAAACTGATCGAGCCGGACTGAAAGCACGACACGGTCGATTTCCCCCGTCTGCTGCCTCCTTTCCTGACCTCGGCGTCAACTACCATGCACGGCTTCCAAACGCTCTCTTTCCTGCTCTCTAGTATGTCATCCTGCTTGCGGTACATGTCAACAGCAACGACACCTCTCTGAAGCCGCAATCACTTCAACAAAATCGTGCCATTCCTCACAGTGCAGAGCTGAGGGCGATAGCTCTGCGGCAGTCTATCGGTTCAGCCTTGGCATCGCCAAAGATGACAGTGCTACTCATACTCGTCACCACGAGCTCAACGACATGAGAATAAACAGAATGTTTTTATTGCTCGGAGTCGGTCGCAACATCTTTTCCGCCCACAACATCGTATACTCTATAGGTAGTAAGCAAGAGACACACTTCAGATGAAAAGAACAAATGCTCAGATCACACATGCCACGGGTGTCCAAAATTATCCATCATGTTGAATATTGTTTTTTTTTTTTTTAATTCTAACAGAAGACAAACATCATTATCGCGCAATCAAAATGAATACTTACGAAACACCTAAGTCGCAGTGTAAGTGCTCATCGCTGAGCTGCGGCTGTGGCATATATGTATTTATTTAAAAGTGCACCGATGATAAAACCTTCAGGTTTGGCAACAATACCGAGATTACAACGGTTGTTGTCCATTATAAAATACAAAAGAAATAAAAAATACCGGAAACAATGCAAGGTACAAATCTGCACAACAGGCTTCCGAATTCAACTACTTCGTCGTACTGGAGTTTGTTACAGTAATAACAGCTTTGGATGGGCTGTGAGGACAGCATTCACACTGAACTGGGTGCCTTGGTGACTATCACCAGTGTTGAGGAGTTGCCACTCCAGAGTTGGAACGATTCCGCACTTCCACAACCCTGGAATCGAATGCAAATAAAATGGTGGCAGCACTGGAATGGAATGGGAATGAAATTAGTAGTTACATTTTGCCCAGAATAGAGTAGGAATGGAATAGGCTTTGTTCTAATGCGAGCTGCTTAGATGCCGTCAAAGGGGCTTTCGAAACGGCATTATTGCACTTAGGTAACCGACGGTTTGGTTATCTGACTGCTTATGTTCCTTCGAGGATGAAAGTGGCAACCCCAGTGAAGCAACCCAAACTGTAGAGTTGTAGGCTGACAAGGGCAATTTACTCGATCTTAATCCAGGGTAAGAGTTTTGTACCTCAGCGTTCCAAAAACTACCCGTGCCCAGCACTTTTCAATCTGTGTTGTCACGTGACACGACCCACCGGAGTAACTCGGATCTATTTGGGTAAGATTTGGAACACAGCCAAAGTGTCGTTCCTGGTGCTGCGAGATGCAACCATAAGGCTGTTGGGACCATGTGTGATTACAGCACCAGTTGCAGGCCACCAGGCAGGGACAATGTCACACCGCCCGCACTTCGTTAATACACGTGACTCCTCACTTATTATGTATCTCGTAAAAGTGGAGGACATATACGGTTCTTTTGTGGAAAAGATGGGTGACTTAGTTTTCCTCTCTGTTACGAGGCTTTTACACCTGGTGGTGCGATCAATATCTGCAGTGCCCCCATAGCAATTGCCACTAGTGCTATGTGCGACCAAAGCTCAACTTAGTAAAATCAATGATTGCGGGTAGGGTTTTGAATTTTGCAGTTGTCTACGCATTTCACAACGCCAGCTTTACGCCGACGTTATTTTCCGGTAACTTAGTACTAGCTGTCAAGTGCCATTTTCACAATTGGGAGGGATTGAGAGGAATGGAATGCAGCAGTTCAGCCATTCCAGGAGTGGGAATGGGCCCAGTTTTTCCTTTCCAGGAGTTCAAAGGAATGGAATTAGTATTAGAAAATTCCAATTCTCTGCAATGGAGTTGGGTGGAATGGGGAATCTTTTGTTTGTTTGCACGCCTAGAATGTTTGAGATGACTCAAGAATCTTGTTTGTTCGAGCTCGGAACCTTCTAGATACCTACGGGCTTACAAAAAGAGCTTCGCATGGCTGCTCGAGTCAGTCGTCCTTTTGTCGCTGTCAAAGTATGTGCGGTCTTTGTTACTTTATGTTTCTCGGCACAAGTTCGCTGCATTTAACAGTGACCTGAAGTTTTATTAATCAAGTTTGTTTTTGTTCATGACATATTGGTGGATGTGCAGGGTAACGCAGTCTATGCCCATAAAGCGTACCATCTGTGAACACGATAACTCTGAAGACGACGATCGTAAAGGCGACGTCCTTGAAATCATCCGGTGACGACTCCAACTCTGACACCAACGACGACCTCAACTATGGCCTCGGAAGCGACCCGGACAATGAACTTGACAAAGCCCCTGGCTACCACACTTAGACGAAAACATCATGACGACTTCTACGCTGATGATGAAACGGACGACAACTCCAAAGACCAAACCCGGCAACAATGTCAACAACCAACCTGACAACGGCCTCGATGACAAACAGTCTTCAACCGTGGTGACGAGACTGATGACGACACTGATGATGACCCAGGCGAAGACTCAAACAATTTCATGGAAGACGATCCCGACTACAGCTTTGACAGTTATCCAAGGACAATCCGGACGATGACTTTAAAGGGCAACTCCGGCCAAAACTCGAAATTAAAGAAATTACTGGTATCGCTGTAGTGACACAAAATACGACCCCAGCCAAAATATTACGTCCGTGGGATGCCACATTCTCAACTAATGCCGATAATAAAAATGTGACCCACCGCGGGCCGCTGCACCTTAGCGGTCGGCTAGCGGGTTGCCGATCACTAAAGCAACATTGGGCCGTGACGTCAGTATCGTTCTTTTTTTCCTCCAAGCGTTACGCGGAGTGCGCTTCTTTGAGCCGCTACCACCGCTACTTGGACTTGTGATTGTCATGTTTAGCCATTGCTTTTATCTGTAGCCCGTGTAGCTTCGGTATAGCCTTTTGTTTATTTGCTTGTGAGGACTCAAAGACTGGTTTTAGCGAGCAACTCGTAGCGCCCAAGACTGCCCAGCTGTTCCTCGAAGGATGCCGAGTAGAACTTGTAGTGCTGTGGGCTGCTCAAACAACCCGCTGCACAACCCGGAGGTGCTTTTTCACAAGTTTCCAACGTACCAGAAATTGAAGAAGGTGTGGGTAAACGGTGTTCGACGAGTGGACTTTGGCTTTTACGCGCCCAAGGAAAAAAGAATGCAAAAACAGACATGTACAGCACTAACGCAGCAGCCCGTGCCGGAAAGCCTCAAAGCTTCGCGTCTGTTACTGACCCGCAGCGCGAAAGCGAGAGGGCCCCCAGTACCGTACTTCACTGGCAGCGCGTCGTAGAGCAACGCCGCTCCATCCACGGAGCCCCGATGACAATTTAGGCCTAGCGACAGAGTACGGAAGACTGCACACACGGCGACAGCCGCTGAGTACGGTACTGAACGAGTTCACTCGTTTTCCAGTCGCTACCTTTTGGGTATACTAGCGACAAGTACGGCATGGCACACGCACGGCGGCAGCGGCCGCCGAGTACGGCACTGTACGAGTTTACGGGTTTTCCAGTCACTAGCTTTTGGGTATACGCACTAACTCTTCCTACATGTGCTGGATAACTACCACATATACAGAATTAAAATAAAATCAGCTTACCTCCTACCTTTAGACGGCTAGCGCAACAGAAGTACCTGCTGATCAACCTGCGTACTCATTGAACGAGAACGATCCTGACGTCACGTTCACATAGCGGCTGATTTCTAGTGCTGCCAGGGCCTCGAGCGGCTAGTTTCGGTTTTGTTGGCCGTGCCCCAAACAAAACTTTGAGGCGTCCATATCTTTAAAACTACGCACAATAACGAGGAAAAAATTACACCTTGCAATCTGCTATTTACGAGACTCTGTATTTTGACCTAGTCTTGTTTAAGCTGTTAATTTAATTTTGTGTTGCATAAAGACGATGAGTCTTTCACAAGAGGGGAGTAATGCCACGTGCAAATAGCCGAGTCAGCAGCGTGATTGACTCACATGCCGCTGACCCCGCCAGCGCATGTCCTTCTTTCTTTTGTTTGCGTGACTGAAATGATGAGACGACTCTAAATTTTTTTTGTTCGAGCTCAGAAACTTTTAGATACCCACGCACTTACAAAAGTACCTTCGCTTGGCTGCTTGAGGCAGTTGTCCTTTCGACACCATCAAAAGTCTTTGTTAATTTATGTTTCTCAGCACAAGTTCGGCGCATTACACACTGATTTTAAGTTTAATAAAGAAGTATGTTTTTATTCGTGACAATATTTAGATTAAATTTGATAATTCAATCTTCTGATATTTCAAACTAAAGTGTGTGGCTTCCCGGGCCCGTTTGCTCAAGCGCTAACCGCGGCTAAAGTTAACTGCAGTACCTAGGAGAGGGATTTTGAAATCACGTGACTGGCTCGGCAGGAATGCAGGGAAACATGGCGGTGCCCCGGTGAGTGAGCGCCGCTCGCTTTGAAACTAATATGCCGTTGTAGCTGCAATATTGGGCGCGTTAGTCAGCAATGAATGGTGCCAGAGGCTTTCGCTTTGTCTTACCTCATTTAAATCGCAAAGCATGAGCATATGACCTCGCCGCATTTTTTAGATAGTCTTTCGATTCTGGCCATTCCTAAGCCTAAATGAACGCGATAAATGCTAGCATGGCAATGTCTTTGGAAAGTGGATTGCCTTGACTCAATCGGCCGGGTATTAATAGCACACAAAAGCAGACAGCGTCCCAATAGACCATATTAGACCTTTCTCTAAATTTCCCAAGCACCGAGGTGCAGGCTACAAGTGTAGTTACACGCGTTGCACGTGCTGGCGTCTGAAGTAGTAACTGTTCTAAAGCAAAAAGTCTAAAACAAATTTTGTCTTGCACGTGCGTTGGTCAAATATTTATTATGCTTATTTACTTCGAATCTTTTATAAGAGGAAGGCCAGTGCGCGCGGACCGCAGAATTATACTTCCAACGTTCTTCTCGATGCTTGGGTAATTTAGAAAAAGGTCTATAGGGATGCTGTTTGCTTTTGTGTGCAATCAATACCCGACCGATAGAGTCAAGACAATCCGCTTTCCAAAGATGTTGCTAAGCCGACAATCACCACATTCATTTAGGCTTAGGAATGGCCAGAGTCGAAAGACTATCTAAAAAATGCGGCAAGAGCCTTGTTCATGCTTTGTGATGAAGTGAGGTAAGGCAAAGCGAAAGCCTCCTGCACCATTCGTTGCTGACTAACGCGCCCGGTATTGCAGCTACAACGACATTTTAGTTCCAAAGCGTGCGGCGCTCACTCACCGGGGCACCGCCACGCTTCCCCGCATCCCTACCGAGCCAGTCACGTGATTTGAAAATCCCTCTCCTAGGTACTGCGGCTAACTTCAGCCGCGGTTAGCGCTTCGAGCAAACGGGCCCTGGAGTTTGAAATAATGAGAGTCGACTGTAAAACACCATTTTTGCTACCCCAAGTAGCAATTTATTTTAGTGTAATTTCTGGAATCTTTTATTCAGACCGAACACTTCTTTTTCAATAAGCTTGTCGGCATAAAATTTAGACTATTTTTTATAGCCTAAACGTAGCAAGCGTTCAAAACAAATACAACCTAGTGCATCAGATACACAGAAAACACAATATTAGCAAATGCTACTTTTATTGAACACATCTGGAGTTTCTGTTGGATACATACAGCGCTGTGAAGAAGTATACCATTCTTATATGAAAATAAGCTTCCCACCAGTGAAATTTCTCAAGTTGGACAGCCTTGTTGTAAGTCAGGCACGTTAAAGAGAACCCTGCCCAAGTTTTCATAGACACTCTTACAAAGTTGTTTCATCCGTACAATAGCGACTTCAAGGTATATGTGTAGAAACTTCCCAAAGTGCAAACATTATGTGAAGAAACTGCATTTCAAAGTTGACGTCCTCGCAACCCCCCCTATCGGTAGCTGCTCTACCGGCAACAATGAAAAGAACTATAGAAAGACCGCTGAGGCCACATAACGTAAGACATGGTGTCCAAGATTCGCCATGGACAGCATTGTTGGTAGTTGGACTTGTTTGTGCTCACTCTTTTACCCAGTCTGTCGATTGACAGCTATTTAGAGTGCATGATAGGAACTATTTGTGCTGTAGACATAAAAACATGTACATGTTGCCCCCCCACTTTGAATCTGGCAGGCGAGACCACTCGAAAATGTTTGAGAGTAGCTGTGTAGAACTGACATGTTCTAACATTCTGATGACACAATTATTCATATTAAAAGGTATGCTTAACCGAAAAATTCGAAGCTTGCAAAACAACACTGGGGCGGTAGGCGGGACGCTGCAAAACCCCCAAAACATCACACATACAGCATTATTTCTAACGGATGGCCGTATTTTTGGAAACATGTGGGATTCAACAAGGCCGACGAGACATGTGATGTCGCGATTCTCATTCCCTCTCCTCTAGGCTTCATCCCCTTAAGCAGGCGAACCGAAGCGGGAATGAGAGAAGCGAGGCCGCTTCCCCTCATTCTAAAGTGTACCAGGAGAAGTATGATGTCACATCTCTTCTTTGATTGTGCCCTTTCCTTTCCAAGAATACGGCCATCCGTTTGAGATATTAATGTATGAGTGATGTTTCGGAGTTTGTAGAGCTCCCATTCAAAGCTTCCGCGGCCTTATTTTATGAAATCCAAATTTTGGTCCAGCATCCTTTTAAACAAGCTTTTTCAAATATTAGCATAATGAACATACAATTGGACAACTTGCTAACTCACAACAGCATCCTCCCGATGATGCCGTACAAAGGTTCTGTCACACGCACCAACCGAGGGGATTGCTGCAAGTCTATCCACCCTCAACTTTTAGTCACCTTTGAGACTGAAGAACTGCTGTATGAGGCCCGTCCAGCCACTGCGCACACAAAGAGAAACACGGGAAATAACACTCAGTGACGAGCAAAGTCTCTGGGCGGAAAGCCCTCCATGACAAACGAGCACTGTTGGGTTACGGCAACGGCGTAATACACAGGTTCTGCTTCTTGGATGCCTTCACCGCTGCGGTGGGTGGTCGTAGCTAGTCAAAGCAGATAGTGTCACGTTTGTTGCTCGTACCAAAACACCAAAGCCGTGTAGTATTCTTGTTGCCGAAGTTCATAAGCCTACGTTCCCGGTCTACACACACTACACAAAGCCAGCCACGAGCAAAGCTAGCTAACCCCGTTTCAGTTTCGGCGACAAGCCGCCAGGGCGGTGACACCGCCGCTGAAACTTCTGCCTCGGCTCTTCAAACCAGGGCCCCTCAGTGCACAAGCATGACACTTGCTAGGCTGCTCTGCCTGTACCAAGTGACACACGCCCGCATGTTCCCTCTCATCATTCTTCCGACTGTACGTGCCCCGTATTGTACACGGCCATACTGTGCACATGGCGAAAGTTCCCTTTTGAAAGTGCTCCACGGTCGGCTTACAATGCTGCGAACACATAGCACATGACCACTATAGGTGACGACACTTGGGACACTTGCCATCCGTCGTTGTGGCGCAAAGTCGCTTTCTCAGTCGTCCTCACAAGGGGCAAGGAAAGGCAGGCACTGCATAAAAAATCAATACATATTATAACACTGGCTGTGGCAAACTAGTTTCAAAGATGATACAGTCATGTCTTCTTAATATGGACACCTCCGTACTATAAAAAGATTTTTTTTCTATAATGTAAGGTGTTTATATGAGAAAATTAAATTTAAAACAAAAATTGGTTAACAAGCATAACCAAACAAACAGTTTATTCAGCTAAAAGATAATGAGATGTGAGTTTGCTCTATCGCTTCAGAGCCGTTTAACATGTAGCACTACTGTCGTTTACAAGAACAGATACCCAGGCTGTAAAGTGATGATCGGCTGAATAGCAAAAGATGTTGCACTGTATGCACAAGCCGGATGTAATTGAGACTTAGCTGCCGGCAGTTAGGATCCTATAATCTTATGATCGCAGACGGGAATTACATCTGGTGCCTACGGCTGGAATAATGTCTCGCTTCGTAATAGAAAAAGCACAAAAAAAACACAGGATGGAGAAACCGGGTGTCACAAATTCAGGCTTCTCTTCATTTTTTTAAATACTTTTATGATCTTTTTTTTGGACCACTTTAAGTGTTGGTACGGTCAAAAAGGGGGAGTGTGGTGCCACTTTTAATCTCAGTTCGTCCCGTCGTAGTTCCTTTCTAAGTCCCCAACGAATTTGCTCGTTTGCGGAATGGGTTTTTGTTAACGGGCGACGTAGATCATCCCAGGTCACAGTTTGTGGCTTTGACCTCGCGGACGGAGGGGTGCGTATGCTGGCTCGCGTATGGTGCCGATTTGACATGCAGGGGCACCGCCGGGATACAAAGATGTTTATGCTGGCTAGCGCGCTTTTTGAAGGCGGCGGCTTTGCTCAGTCTGCCGCCTGTCGTGTTCTATGTATCGGCGATAATTGATGTTTTTGGACTCGTTCGGGGGAATGGATGGGCACATATGTTTGGTTGTCTGAAAAATGTAATAGGTTTTGCCATTTGGGTCGTTGCTGTGTAGCTTTGTTTTTCTTGAAAGTTGACTGACCCGAAAGGCGGGGAAACGGGAGGTTGGTCGGTAGACGAGCCTATAAAAGGGGGTTCGGGAACAAAGAAGGTAGTCCAACCCCAGAGCTGGCCGGGTCGCTACTCAACGCGGTTACTCCCTGCAGATGAGTCTTGGAACGTGTAATTTTTGGCTTCTGCCCTGCCTGTCGGACAAGTGTTTGATTTTGTTGTGCTGAAGCGTGTGTGGCTGTGTGGTGCGCGGTGTCGACCTCATCAAGCCTCTAATTGGACCGCTGGACTTCGAGACGCCGTTCTTCGGCCGACAACTCCAGACTACGGACTGCTCTGGACTCGGCACCTACCGGAAAGCTAAGCCTGGTTTTCTAGGACTTGTCTACTGCATTCTCTGGCTCTGAAGTACGAATTGTTGAATGTTGGGAAGATTTTTACACAGTGCTACTTTCTGTCGCGACTGTTTTGGGGGATTATCCCATGTGTGTAGCGGTAACGTTCGAGCTCCATCTCGGTTTGCTCTCGTTGTTAGTGTCGGGTTTTCGTCACTGTTTTGTTGGCTTATTCCGGTTTTATGAGCGTCAAGTCTTTTTAGTATTAGTTTCTGGCTCGCAGGGCTCCATAGCTTTGAGCTGGAGTGTGATTTGTGTTGAGTGCTCTATTGCCGTGTACAGCTTAGTTTTTCACTTTATTAAATCTAATCTTTTGTTTGCTTATCCTCCCTGTGTCATCATCTTTCTCTACTGATTATACACCAGGCGTGGACCTAGCGCTAGTCAATGGTCGAACTTAGCTCTCTTGTTCTTTTCCCGTAATTTCTCGTTTATTCTCAGAGTGGATCATTGAATTATTTTTATTAATTTGAACCCCACTCCGTGACACCGAAACAGATGGGAAAGCACCACAACATATTAAACTCGTCGAACATTAAATGTTCTTGAATTATACCTCACCCATGCTTGCTACGTGATGAAGCCCAAAGGTTAGTTCAATGCCAATCAATATTAAATGTCTTTAGATGGGCACCTGCTGCCCGATCATGGCCTTTATTGCAAAGCACTGTTCACACATTTGCGAGTCCTGCAGTGCCTTGTGGAATGGTGGGCGATACTTGCCGTTCCACAAGGCACTGCAAGACAGATCAGGCTCAACTTTTGAATGTCGACGTGCTTACGGAATGCTGCAGCAAACCAATCATTCGCCGAGGGAAAAAGAAAGGAAGCTGCATGCCTCCGTGTGCTCATTGCCAGTGTTTTCTGCTCTGCTATGTACCCTGCTTGTGTGCTGTGATTTGCAAGCCAGCGCGGGATATATTTCCTTGATTTGTTTGTCTGTTCAGCTGTGCGAGGTTGTGATTGAAACAACCAAGAAGTATAGACCGCCATTCTTTTCATCAAGCTAAGGCTTCGCTCATCCGAACCGGGGACGATGACTGCTGTTGTTTACACGATTTTCGACAGCTATGTGGAGTGGCTTTGTGTTTAAAATTGCAATCCTAAGTGCAAAAAGAAGTTACCGCAGACTATATTGTTAAAGGTTGATTTCAACTGGCTGGCTCTGGCTACAACCACCTTAGTATTCATTCAACATTGTTTGCATTTCTACTTACCCGTGATCGCTTCATTTGCCAAACACGTTAGTGGCCGGTCACCTTACCAATGAAACTAATGTGCTGGTGTCTCCGGCGAAGAATTCCCTCAGGGCTACATGCAATGCACAACCCAGTTTGTAGCCCGTTGTGACTGAAAGCTTTCACACTGGGGAAACGTTGTTGTCACAAACGCAGTCAAAGAATGCGATAGGATTGAGGGAACAGGGGGATTGTCCAAGTTGACTGACTACATGAGCATATGTTTCTATCGCCACCGTGTTTCCTCCACGCAGGCGACGGAGAAAACGATATAGAGACTCCCCGCGCTTGCCAATGCCAAGTTTCTCTAAAACGTCGAAATACGAGACACCCAGCAGCGAAGTGTCGATATTGCCGGAGAGAGCGGCGGGACAACGATCAGCGCAGGATCGCGGCTTCGCCACTCTTATGCGACGGTGCCTTCGGTTTCCGCTCTCTGCAGCTTCCACCGGGACGCTAGCCGTGCCTAATTGTGCTAGCTTTGAGCACCACAGTTCATAGGGTTCACAGCGCCCGAGCGAAAGCTCGCGCAAAAGAACCGGCGAGCAGTCGAGTCGTTTCCAATCGACGGGGTGGCTAAACGCCGGTTGTGTGAATCGGGCTTAACGCCTGAGCCGGCTTGCTCAAAGCAAATCTAACGTTCTTGTATGTCATGTAATAAAAATCTGAGACGTGCTACATTCTATACAAACTTGATAAAAAAAATGAAACACTCACCTTCGGCTTCCGCCGTACCGCTTCAAGGCAGAAGCAACATGGCGCTCGACGTTTTGGGGTGTTGGGCTGGGGTGTTTTCAGTGTTGCTTACACGCCTAGTCGTGTAAACCGAAGCCGAAACACCAATTTTTACTACCCGAAGTAATTTTTTGACGATTTATCGCTAGCAGAGCGTGTAAAAATATGCTAACGAGTGAAAATGGGGTGTAAACAGGCGAAATATTACATTTTCGCTAACAGTGTAGATTTAGTACGTGACGCAGTTGCCGCCGCCGCTGCCAAATGACGGACACAGTGAAGACAGTCGTCTTTTGAAGATGAGTAGCGCACGGCTCGTAGTGTTGTCGGCCAATCACCGGCGGGCAGGAATCGATGACTTGATCGTAGCCCAGCGCAGCAGTTGCAGTCCGTCGATCACGGCCAGGCTTTGTAGCACCTTGATAACCCGCCGCGCTTTCTGCCGCTTTGGCCTGAAATTGTTCGTAGATTTAGTACGTGACGCAGTTGCCGCCGCCGCTGCCAAATGACGGACACAGTGAAGACAGTCGTCTTTTGAAGATGAGTTGCGCACGGCTCGTAGTGTTGTCGGCCAATCACCGGCGGGCAGGAATCGATGACTTGATCGTAGCCCAGCGCAGCAGTTGCAGTCCGTCGATCACGGCCAGGCTTTGTAGCACCTTGATAACCCGCCGCGCTTTCTGCCGCTTTGGCCTGAAATTGTTCGTAGATTTAGTACGTGACGCAGTTGCCGCCGCCGCTGCCAAATGACGGACACAGTGAAGACAGTCGTCTTTTGAAGATGAGTAGCGCACGGCTCGTAGTGTTGTCGGCCAATCACCGGCGGGCAGGAATCGATGACTTGATCGTAGCCCAGCGCAGCAGTTGCAGTCCGTCGATCACGGCCAGGCTTTGTAGCACCTTGATAACCCGCCGCGCTTTCTGCTGCTTTGGCCTGAAATTGTTCGTAGATTTAGTACGTGACGCAGTTGCCGCCGCCGCTGCCAAATGACGGACACAGTGAAGACAGTCGTCTTTTGAAGATGAGTTGCGCACGGCTCGTAGTGTTGTCGGCCAATCACCGGCGGGCAGGAATCGATGACTTGATCGTAGCCCAGCGCAGCAGTTGCAGTCCGTCGATCACGGCCAGGCTTTGTAGCACCTTGATAACCCGCCGCGCTTTCTGCCGCTTTGGCCTGAAATTGTTCGTAGATTTAGTACGTGACGCAGTTGCCGCCGCCGCTGCCAAATGACGGACACAGTGAAGACAGTCGTCTTTTGAAGATGAGTAGCGCACGGCTCGTAGTGTTGTCGGCCAATCACCGGCGGGCAGGAATCGATGACTTGATCGTAGCCCAGCGCAGCAGTTGCAGTCCGTCGATCACGGCCAGGCTTTGTAGCACCTTGATAACCCGCCGCGCTTTCTGCCGCTTTGGCCTGAAATTGTTCGTAGATTTAGTACGTGATGCAGTTGCCGCCGCCGCTGCCAAATGACGGACACAGTGAAGACAGTCGTCTTTTGAAGATGAGTAGCGCACGGCTCGTAGTGTTGTCGGCCAATCACCGGCGGGCAGGAATCGATGACTTGATCGTAGCCCAGCGCAGCAGTTGCAGTCCGTCGATCACGGCCAGGCTTTGTAGCACCTTGATAACCCGCCGCGCTTTCTGCCGCTTTGGCCTGAAATTGTTCGTAGATTTAGTACGTGACGCAGTTGCCGCCGCCGCTGCCAAATGACGGACACAGTGAAGACAGTCGTCTTTTGAAGATGAGTAGCGCACGGCTCGTAGTGTTGTCGGCCAATCACCGGCGGGCAGGAATCGATGACTTGATCGTAGCCCAGCGCAGCAGTTGCAGTCCGTCGATCACGGCCAGGCTTTGTAGCACCTTGATAACCCGCCGCGCTTTCTGCCGCTTTGGCCTGAAATTGTTCGTAGATTTAGTACGTGACGCAGTTGCCGCCGCCGCTGCCAAATGACGGACACAGTGAAGACAGTCGTCTTTTGAAGATGAGTAGCGCACGGCTCGTAGTGTTGTCGGCCAATCACCGGCGGGCAGGAATCGATGACTTGATCGTAGCCCAGCGCAGCAGTTGCAGTCTGTCGATCACGGCCAGGCTTTGTAGCACCTTGATAACCCGCCGCGCTTTCTGCCGCTTTGGCCTGAAATTGTTCGTAGATTTAGTACGTGATGCAGCTGCCGCCGCCGCTGCCAAATGACGGACACAGTGAATACAGTCGTCTTTTGAAGATGAGTTGCGCACGGCTCGTAGTGTTGTCGGCCAATCACCGGCGGGCAGGAATCGATGACTTGATCGTAGCCCAGCGCAGCAGTTGCAGTCCGTCGATCACGGCCAGGCTTTGTAGCACCTTGATAACCCGCCGCGCTTTCTGCCGCTTTGGCCTGAAATTGTTCGTAGATTTAGTACGTGACGCAGTTGCCGCCGCCGCTGCCAAATGACGGACACAGTGAAGACAGTCGTCTTTTGAAGATGAGTTGCGCACGGCTCGTAGTGTTGTCGGCCAATCACCGGCGGGTAGGAATCGATGACTTGATCGTAGCCCAGCGCAGCAGTTGCAGTCCGTCGATCACGGCCAGGCTTTGTAGCACCTTGATAACCCGCCGCGCTTTCTGCCGCTTTGGCCTGAAATTGTTCGTAGATTTAGTACGTGACGCAGTTGCCGCCGCCGCTGCCAAATGACGGACACAGTGAAGACAGTCGTCTTTTGAAGATGAGTTGCGCACGGCTCGTAGTGTTGTCGGCCAATCACCGGCGGGCAGGAATCGATGACTTGATCGTAGCCCAGCGCAGCAGTTGCAGTCCGTCGATCACGGCCAGGCTTTGTAGCACCTTGATAACCCGCCGCGCTTTCTGCCGCTTTGGCCTGAAATTGTTCGTAGATTTAGTACGTGACGCAGTTGCCGCCGCCGCTGCCAAATGACGGACACAGTCAAGACAGTCGTCTTTTGAAGATGAGTTGCGCACGGCTCGTAGTGTTGTCGGCCAATCACCGGCGGGCAGGAATCGATGACTTGATCGTAGCCCAGCGCAGCAGTTGCAGTCCGTCGATCACGGCCAGGCTTTGTAGCACCTTGATAACCCGCCGCGCTTTCTGCCGCTTTGGCCTGAAATTGTTCGTAGATTTAGTACGTGACGCAGTTGCCGCCGCCGCTGCCAAATGACGGACACAGTGAAGACAGTCGTCTTTTGAAGATGAGTAGCGCACGGCTCGTAGTGTTGTCGGCCAATCACCGGCGGGCAGGAATCGATGACTTGATCGTAGCCCAGCGCAGCAGTTGCAGTCCGTCGATCACGGCCAGGCTTTGTAGCACCTTGATAACCCGCCGCGCTTTCTGCCGCTTTGGCCTGAAATTGTTCGTAGATTTAGTACGTGACGCAGTTGCCGCCGCCGCTGCCAAATGACGGACACAGTGAAGACAGTCGTCTTTTGAAGATGAGTAGCGCACGGCTCGTAGTGTTGTCGGCCAATCACCGGCGGGCAGGAATCGATGACTTGATCGTAGCCCAGCGCAGCAGTTGCAGTCCGTCGATCACGGCCAGGCTTTGTAGCACCTTGATAACCCGCCGCGCTTTCTGCCGCTTTGGCCTGAAATTGTTCGTAGATTTAGTACGTGACGCAGTTGCCGCCGCCGCTGCCAAATGACGGACACAGTGAAGACAGTCGTCTTTTGAAGATGAGTAGCGCACGGCTCGTAGTGTTGTCGGCCAATCACCGGCGGGCAGGAATCGATGACTTGATCGTAGCCCAGCGCAGCAGTTGCAGTCCGTCGATCACGGCCAGGCTTTGTAGCACCTTGATAACCCGCCGCGCTTTCTGCCGCTTTGGCCTGAAATTGTTCGTAGATTTAGTACGTGACGCAGTTGCCGCCGCCGCTGCCAAATGACGGACACAGTGAAGACAGTCGTCTTTTGAAGATGAGTAGCGCACGGCTCGTAGTGTTGTCGGCCAATCACCGGCGGGCAGGAATCGATGACTTGATCGTAGCCCAGCGCAGCAGTTGCAGTCCGTCGATCACGGCCAGGCTTTGTAGCACCTTGATAACCCGCCGCGCTTTCTGCCGCTTTGGCCTGAAATTGTTCGTAGATTTAGTACGTGACGCAGTTGCCGCCGCCGCTGCCAAATGACGGACACAGTGAAGACAGTCGTCTTTTGAAGATGAGTTGCGCACGGCTCGTAGTGTTGTCGGCCAATCACCGGCGGGCAGGAATCGATGACTTGATCGTAGCCCAGCGCAGCAGTTGCAGTCCGTCGATCACGGCCAGGCTTTGTAGCACCTTGATAACCCGCCGCGCTTTCTGCCGCTTTGGCCTGAAATTGTTCGTAGATTTAGTACGTGACGCAGTTGCCGCCGCCGCTGCCAAATGACGGACACAGTGAAGACAGTCGTCTTTTGAAGATGAGTAGCGCACGGCTCGTAGTGTTGTCGGCCAATCACCGGCGGGCAGGAATCGATGACTTGATCGTAGCCCAGCGCAGCAGTTGCAGTCCGTCGATCACGGCCAGGCTTTGTAGCACCTTGATAACCCGCCGCGCTTTCTGCTGCTTTGGCCTGAAATTGTTCGTAGATTTAGTACGTGACGCAGTTGCCGCCGCCGCTGCCAAATGACGGACACAGTGAAGACAGTCGTCTTTTGAAGATGAGTAGCGCACGGCTCGTAGTGTTGTCGGCCAATCACCGGCGGGCAGGAATCGATGACTTGATCGTAGCCCAGCGCAGCAGTTGCAGTCCGTCGATCACGGCCAGGCTTTGTAGCACCTTGATAACCCGCCGCGCTTTCTGCCGCTTTGGCCTGAAATTGTTCGTAGATTTAGTACGTGACGCAGTTGCCGCCGCCGCTGCCAAATGACGGACACAGTGAAGACAGTCGTCTTTTGAAGATGAGTTGCGCACGGCTCGTAGTGTTGTCGGCCAATCACCGGCGGGCAGGAATCGATGACTTGATCGTAGCCCAGCGCAGCAGTTGCAGTCCGTCGATCACGGCCAGGCTTTGTAGCACCTTGATAACCCGCCGCGCTTTCTGCCGCTTTGGCCTGAAATTGTTCGTAGATTTAGTACGTGACGCAGTTGCCGCCGCCGCTGCCAAATGACGGACACAGTGAAGACAGTCGTCTTTTGAAGATGAGTAGCGCACGGCTCGTAGTGTTGTCGGCCAATCACCGGCGGGCAGGAATCGATGACTTGATCGTAGCCCAGCGCAGCAGTTGCAGTCCGTCGATCACGGCCAGGCTTTGTAGCACCTTGATAACCCGCCGCGCTTTCTGCCGCTTTGGCCTGAAATTGTTCGTAGATTTAGTACGTCACGCAGTTGCCGCCGCCGCTGCCAAATGACGGACACAGTGAAGACAGTCGTCTTTTGAAGATGAGTTGCGCACGGCTCGTAGTGTTGTCGGCCAATCACCGGCGGGCAGGAATCGATGACTTGATCGTAGCCCAGAGCAGCAGTTGCAGTCCGTCGATCACGGCCAGGCTTTGTAGCACCTTGATAACCCGCCGCGCTTTCTGCCGCTTTGGCCTGAAATTGTTCGTAGATTTAGTACGTGACGCAGTTGCCGCCGCCGCTGCCAAATGACGGACACAGTGAAGACAGTCGTCTTTTGAAGATGAGTAGCGCACGGCTCGTAGTGTTGTCGGCCAATCACCGGCGGGCAGGAATCGATGACTTGATCGTAGCCCAGCGCAGCAGTTGCAGTCCGTCGATCACGGCCAGGCTTTGTAGCACCTTGATAACCCGCCGCGCTTTCTGCCGCTTTGGCCTGAAATTGTTCGTAGATTTAGTACGTGACGCAGTTGCCGCCGCCGCTGCCAAATGACGGACACAGTGAAGACAGTCGTCTTTTGAAGATGAGTAGCGCACGGCTCGTAGTGTTGTCGGCCAATCACCGGCGGGCAGGAATCGATGACTTGATCGTAGCCCAGCGCAGCAGTTGCAGTCCGTCGATCACGGCCAGGCTTTGTAGCACCTTGATAACCCGCCGCGCTTTCTGCCGCTTTGGCCTGAAATTGTTCGTAGATTTAGTACGTGACGCAGTTGCCGCCGCCGCTGCCAAATGACGGACACAGTGAAGACAGTCGTCTTTTGAAGATGAGTAGCGCACGGCTCGTAGTGTTGTCGGCCAATCACCGGCGGGCAGGAATCGATGACTTGATCGTAGCCCAGCGCAGCAGTTGCAGTCCGTCGATCACGGCCAGGCTTTGTAGCACCTTGATAACCCGCCGCGCTTTCTGCCGCTTTGGCCTGAAATTGTTCGTAGATTTAGTACGTGACGCAGTTGCCGCCGCCGCTGCCAAATGACGGACACAGTGAAGACAGTCGTCTTTTGAAGATGAGTAGCGCACGGCTCGTAGTGTTGTCGGCCAATCACCGGCGGGCAGGAATCGATGACTTGATCGTAGCCCAGCGCAGCAGTTGCAGTCCGTCGATCACGGCCAGGCTTTGTAGCACCTTGATAACCCGCCGCGCTTTCTGCCGCTTTGGCCTGAAATTGTTCGTAGATTTAGTACGTGACGCAGTTGCCGCCGCCGCTGCCAAATGACGGACACAGTGAAGACAGTCGTCTTTTGAAGATGAGTAGCGCACGGCTCGTAGTGTTGTCGGCCAATCACCGGCGGGCAGGAATCGATGACTTGATCGTAGCCCAGCGCAGCAGTTGCAGTCCGTCGATCACGGCCAGGCTTTGTAGCACCTTGATAACCCGCCGCGCTTTCTGCCGCTTTGGCCTGAAATTGTTCGTAGATTTAGTACGTGACGCAGTTGCCGCCGCCGCTGCCAAATGACGGACACAGTGAAGACAGTCGTCTTTTGAAGATGAGTAGCGCACGGCTCGTAGTGTTGTCGGCCAATCACCGGCGGGCAGGAATCGATGACTTGATCGTAGCCCAGCGCAGCAGTTGCAGTCCGTCGATCACGGCCAGGCTTTGTAGCACCTTGATAACCCGCCGCGCTTTCTGCCGCTTTGGCCTGAAATTGTTCGTAGATTTAGTACGTGACGCAGTTGCCGCCGCCGCTGCCAAATGACGGACACAGTGAAGACAGTCGTCTTTTGAAGATGAGTAGCGCACGGCTCGTAGTGTTGTCGGCCAATCACCGGCGGGCAGGAATCGATGACTTGATCGTAGCCCAGCGCAGCAGTTGCAGTCCGTCGATCACGGCCAGGCTTTGTAGCACCTTGATAACCCGCCGCGCTTTCTGCCGCTTTGGCCTGAAATTGTTCGTAGATTTAGTACGTGACGCAGTTGCCGCCGCCGCTGCCAAATGACGGACACAGTGAAGACAGTCGTCTTTTGAAGATGAGTTGCGCACGGCTCGTAGTGTTGTCGGCCAATCACCGGCGGGCAGGAATCGATGACTTGATCGTAGCCCAGCGCAGCAGTTGCAGTCCGTCGATCACGCCCAGGCTTTGTAGCACCTTGATAACCCGCCGCGCTTTCTGCCGCTTTGGCCTGAAATTGTTCGTAGATTTAGTACGTGACGCAGTTGCCGCCGCCGCTGCCAAATGACGGACACAGTGAAGACAGTCGTCTTTTGAAGATGAGTTGCGCACGGCTCGTAGTGTTGTCGGCCAATCACCGGCGGGCAGGAATCGATGACTTGATCGTAGCCCAGCGCAGCAGTTGCAGTCCGTCGATCACGGCCAGGCTTTGTAGCACCTTGATAACCCGCCGCGCTTTCTGCCGCTTTGGCCTGAAATTGTTCGTAGATTTAGTACGTGACGCAGTTGCCGCCGCCGCTGCCAAATGACGGACACAGTGAAGACAGTCGTCTTTTGAAGATGAGTAGCGCACGGCTCGTAGTGTTGTCGGCCAATCACCGGCGGGCAGGAATCGATGACTTGATCGTAGCCCAGCGCAGCAGTTGCAGTCCGTCGATCACGGCCAGGCTTTGTAGCACCTTGATAACCCGCCGCGCTTTCTGCCGCTTTGGCCTGAAATTGTTCGTAGATTTAGTACGTGACGCAGTTGCCGCCGCCGCTGCCAAATGACGGACACAGTGAAGACAGTCGTCTTTTGAAGATGAGTTGCGCACGGCTCGTAGTGTTGTCGGCCAATCACCGGCGGGCAGGAATCGATGACTTGATCGTAGCCCAGCGCAGCAGTTGCAGTCCGTCGATCACGCCCAGGCTTTGTAGCACCTTGATAACCCGCCGCGCTTTCTGCCGCTTTGGCCTGAAATTGTTCGTAGATTTAGTACGTGACGCAGTTGCCGCCGCCGCTGCCAAATGACGGACACAGTGAAGACAGTCGTCTTTTGAAGATGAGTAGCGCACGGCTCGTAGTGTTGTCGGCCAATCACCGGCGGGCAGGAATCGATGACTTGATCGTAGCCCAGCGCAGCAGTTGCAGTCCGTCGATCACGGCCAGGCTTTGTAGCACCTTGATAACCCGCCGCGCTTTCTGCCGCTTTGGCCTGAAATTGTTCGTAGATTTAGTACGTGACGCAGTTGCCGCCGCCGCTGCCAAATGACGGACACAGTGAAGACAGTCGTCTTTTGAAGATGAGTTGCGCACGGCTCGTAGTGTTGTCGGCCAATCACCGGCGGGCAGGAATCGATGACTTGATCGTAGCCCAGCGCAGCAGTTGCAGTCCGTCGATCACGGCCAGGATTTGTAGCACCTTGATAACCCGCCGCGCTTTCTGCCGCTTTGGCCTGAAATTGTTCGTAGATTTAGTACGTGACGCAGTTGCCGCCGCCGCTGCCAAATGACGGACACAGTGAAGACAGTCGTCTTTTGAAGATGAGTTGCGCACGGCTCGTAGTGTTGTCGGCCAATCACCGGCGGGCAGGAATCGATGACTTGATCGTAGCCCAGCGCAGCAGTTGCAGTCCGTCGATCACGGCCAGGCTTTGTAGCACCTTGATAACCCGCCGCGCTTTCTGCCGCTTTGGCCTGAAATTGTTCGTAGATTTAGTACGTGACGCAGTTGCCGCCGCCGCTGCCAAATGACGGACACAGTGAAGACAGTCGTCTTTTGAAGATGAGTTGCGCACGGCTCGTAGTGTTGTCGGCCAATCACCGGCGGGCAGGAATCGATGACTTGATCGTAGCCCAGCGCAGCAGTTGCAGTCCGTCGATCACGGCCAGGCTTTGTAGCACCTTGATAACCCGCCGCGCTTTCTGCCGCTTTGGCCTGAAATTGTTCGTAGATTTAGTACGTGACGCAGTTGCCGCCGCCGCTGCCAAATGACGGACACAGTGAAGACAGTCGTCTTTTGAAGATGAGTAGCGCACGGCTCGTAGTGTTGTCGGCCAATCACCGGCGGGCAGGAATCGATGACTTGATCGTAGCCCAGCGCAGCAGTTGCAGTCCGTCGATCACGGCCAGGATTTGTAGCACCTTGATAACCCGCCGCGCTTTCTGCCGCTTTGGCCTGAAATTGTTCGTAGATTTAGTACGTGACGCAGTTGCCGCCGCCGCTGCCAAATGACGGACACAGTGAAGACAGTCGTCTTTTGAAGATGAGTAGCGCACGGCTCGTAGTGTTGTCGGCCAATCACCGGCGGGCAGGAATCGATGACTTGATCGTAGCCCAGCGCAGCAGTTGCAGTCCGTCGATCACGGCCAGGCTTTGTAGCACCTTGATAACCCGCCGCGCTTTCTGCCGCTTTGGCCTGAAATTGTTCGTAGATTTAGTACGTGACGCAGTTGCCGCCGCCGCTGCCAAATGACGGACACAGTGAAGACAGTCGTCTTTTGAAGATGAGTAGCGCACGGCTCGTAGTGTTGTCGGCCAATCACCGGCGGGCAGGAATCGATGACTTGATCGTAGCCCAGCGCAGCAGTTGCAGTCCGTCGATCACGGCCAGGCTTTGTAGCACCTTGATAACCCGCCGCGCTTTCTGCCGCTTTGGCCTGAAATTGTTCGTAGATTTAGTACGTGACGCAGTTGCCGCCGCCGCTGCCAAATGACGGACACAGTGAAGACAGTCGTCTTTTGAAGATGAGTTGCGCACGGCTCGTAGTGTTGTCGGCCAATCACCGGCGGGCAGGAATCGATGACTTGATCGTAGCCCAGCGCAGCAGTTGCAGTCCGTCGATCACGCCCAGGCTTTGTAGCACCTTGATAACCCGCCGCGCTTTCTGCCGCTTTGGCCTGAAATTGTTCGTAGATTTAGTACGTGACGCAGTTGCCGCCGCCGCTGCCAAATGACGGACACAGTGAAGACAGTCGTCTTTTGAAGATGAGTTGCGCACGGCTCGTAGTGTTGTCGGCCAATCACCGGCGGGCAGGAATCGATGACTTGATCGTAGCCCAGCGCAGCAGTTGCAGTCCGTCGATCACGGCCAGGCTTTGTAGCACCTTGATAACCCGCCGCGCTTTCTGCCGCTTTGGCCTGAAATTGTTCGTAGATTTAGTACGTGACGCAGTTGCCGCCGCCGCTGCCAAATGACGGACACAGTGAAGACAGTCGTCTTTTGAAGATGAGTAGCGCACGGCTCGTAGTGTTGTCGGCCAATCACCGGCGGGCAGGAATCGATGACTTGATCGTAGCCCAGCGCAGCAGTTGCAGTCCGTCGATCACGGCCAGGCTTTGTAGCACCTTGATAACCCGCCGCGCTTTCTGCCGCTTTGGCCTGAAATTGTTCGTAGATTTAGTACGTGACGCAGTTGCCGCCGCCGCTGCCAAATGACGGACACAGTGAAGACAGTCGTCTTTTGAAGATGAGTAGCGCACGGCTCGTAGTGTTGTCGGCCAATCACCGGCGGGCAGGAATCGATGACTTGATCGTAGCCCAGCGCAGCAGTTGCAGTCCGTCGATCACGGCCAGGCTTTGTAGCACCTTGATAACCCGCCGCGCTTTCTGCCGCTTTGGCCTGAAATTGTTCGTAGATTTAGTACGTGACGCAGTTGCCGCCGCCGCTGCCAAATGACGGACACAGTGAAGACAGTCGTCTTTTGAAGATGAGTAGCGCACGGCTCGTAGTGTTGTCGGCCAATCACCGGCGGGCAGGAATCGATGACTTGATCGTAGCCCAGCGCAGCAGTTGCAGTCCGTCGATCACGGCCAGGCTTTGTAGCACCTTGATAACCCGCCGCGCTTTCTGCCGCTTTGGCCTGAAATTGTTGGTAGATTTAGTACGTGACGCAGTTGCCGCCGCCGCTGCCAAATGACGGACACAGTGAAGACAGTCGTCTTTTGAAGATGAGTAGCGCACGGCTCGTAGTGTTGTCGGCCAATCACCGGCGGGCAGGAATCGATGACTTGATCGTAGCCCAGCGCAGCAGTTGCAGTCCGTCGATCACGGCCAGGCTTTGTAGCACCTTGATAACCCGCCGCGCTTTCTGCCGCTTTGGCCTGAAATTGTTCGTAGATTTAGTACGTGATGCAGCTGCCGCCGCCGCTGCCAAATGACGGACACAGTGAAGACAGTCGTCTTTTGAAGATGAGTTGCGCACGGCTCGTAGTGTTGTCGGCCAATCACCGGCGGGCAGGAATCGATGACTTGATCGTAGCCCAGCGCAGCAGTTGCAGTCCGTCGATCACGGCCAGGCTTTGTAGCACCTTGATAACCCGCCGCGCTTTCTGCCGCTTTGGCCTGAAATTGTTCGTAGATTTAGTACGTGACGCAGTTGCCGCCGCCGCTGCCAAATGACGGACACAGTGAAGACAGTCGTCTTTTGAAGATGAGTTGCGCACGGCTCGTAGTGTTGTCGGCCAATCACCGGCGGGCAGGAATCGATGACTTGATCGTAGCCCAGCGCAGCAGTTGCAGTCCGTCGATCACGGCCAGGCTTTGTAGCACCTTGATAACCCGCCGCGCTTTCTGCCGCTTTGGCCTGAAATTGTTCGTAGATTTAGTACGTGACGCAGTTGCCGCCGCCGCTGCCAAATGACGGACACAGTGAAGACAGTCGTCTTTTGAAGATGAGTTGCGCACGGCTCGTAGTGTTGTCGGCCAATCACCGGCGGGCAGGAATCGATGACTTGATCGTAGCCCAGCGCAGCAGTTGCAGTCCGTCGATCACGGCCAGGCTTTGTAGCACCTTGATAACCCGCCGCGCTTTCTGCCGCTTTGGCCTGAAATTGTTCGTAGATTTAGTACGTGATGCAGTTGCCGCCGCCGCTGCCAAATGACGGACACAGTGAAGACAGTCGTCTTTTGAAGATGAGTAGCGCACGGCTCGTAGTGTTGTCGGCCAATCACCGGCGGGCAGGAATCGATGACTTGATCGTAGCCCAGCGCAGCAGTTGCAGTCCGTCGATCACGGCCAGGCTTTGTAGCACCTTGATAACCCGCCGCGCTTTCTGCCGCTTTGGCCTGAAATTGTTCGTAGATTTAGTACGTGACGCAGTTGCCGCCGCCGCTGCCAAATGACGGACACAGTGAAGACAGTCGTCTTTTGAAGATGAGTAGCGCACGGCTCGTAGTGTTGTCGGCCAATCACCGGCGGGCAGGAATCGATGACTTGATCGTAGCCCAGCGCAGCAGTTGCAGTCCGTCGATCACGGCCAGGCTTTGTAGCACCTTGATAACCCGCCGCGCTTTCTGCCGCTTTGGCCTGAAATTGTTCGTAGATTTAGTACGTGACGCAGTTGCCGCCGCCGCTGCCAAATGACGGACACAGTGAAGACAGTCGTCTTTTGAAGATGAGTAGCGCACGGCTCGTAGTGTTGTCGGCCAATCACCGGCGGGCAGGAATCGATGACTTGATCGTAGCCCAGCGCAGCAGTTGCAGTCCGTCGATCACGGCCAGGCTTTGTAGCACCTTGATAACCCGCCGCGCTTTCTGCCGCTTTGGCCTGAAATTGTTCGTAGATTTAGTACGTGACGCAGTTGCCGCCGCCGCTGCCAAATGACGGACACAGTGAAGACAGTCGTCTTTTGAAGATGAGTAGCGCACGGCTCGTAGTGTTGTCGGCCAATCACCGGCGGGCAGGAATCGATGACTTGATCGTAGCCCAGCGCAGCAGTTGCAGTCCGTCGATCACGGCCAGGCTTTGTAGCACCTTGATAACCCGCCGCGCTTTCTGCCGCTTTGGCCTGAAATTGTTCGTAGATTTAGTACGTGACGCAGTTGCCGCCGCCGCTGCCAAATGACGGACACAGTGAAGACAGTCGTCTTTTGAAGATGAGTAGCGCACGGCTCGTAGTGTTGTCGGCCAATCACCGGCGGGCAGGAATCGATGACTTGATCGTAGCCCAGCGCAGCAGTTGCAGTCCGTCGATCACGGCCAGGCTTTGTAGCACCTTGATAACCCGCCGCGCTTTCTGCCGCTTTGGCCTGAAATTGTTCGTAGATTTAGTACGTGACGCAGTTGCCGCCGCCGCTGCCAAATGACGGACACAGTGAAGACAGTCGTCTTTTGAAGATGAGTTGCGCACGGCTCGTAGTGTTGTCGGCCAATCACCGGCGGGCAGGAATCGATGACTTGATCGTAGCCCAGCGCAGCAGTTGCAGTCCGTCGATCACGGCCAGGCTTTGTAGCACCTTGATAACCCGCCGCGCTTTCTGCCGCTTTGGCCTGAAATTGTTCGTAGATTTAGTACGTGACGCAGTTGCCGCCGCCGCTGCCAAATGACGGACACAGTGAAGACAGTCGTCTTTTGAAGATGAGTAGCGCACGGCTCGTAGTGTTGTCGGCCAATCACCGGCGGGCAGGAATCGATGACTTGATCGTAGCCCAGCGCAGCAATTGCAGTCCGTCGATCACGGCCAGGCTTTGTAGCACCTTGATAACCCGCCGCGCTTTCTGCCGCTTTGGCCTGAAATTGTTCGTAGATTTAGTACGTGATGCAGTTGCCGCCGCCGCTGCCAAATGACGGACACAGTGAAGACAGTCGTCTTTTGAAGATGAGTAGCGCACGGCTCGTAGTGTTGTCGGCCAATCACCGGCGGGCAGGAATCGATGACTTGATCGTAGCCCAGCGCAGCAGTTGCAGTCCGTCGATCACGGCCAGGCTTTGTAGCACCTTGATAACCCGCCGCGCTTTCTGCCGCTTTGGCCTGAAATTGTTCGTAGATTTAGTACGTGACGCAGTTGCCGCCGCCGCTGCCAAATGACGGACACAGTGAAGACAGTCGTCTTTTGAAGACGAGTTGCGCACGGCTCGTAGTGTTGTCGGCCAATCACCGGCGGGCAGGAATCGATGACTTGATCGTAGCCCAGCGCAGCAGTTGCAGTCCGTCGATCACGGCCAGGCTTTGTAGCACCTTGATAACCCGCCGCGCTTTCTGCCGCTTTGGCCTGAAATTGTTCGTAGATTTAGTACGTGACGCAGTTGCCGCCGCCGCTGCCAAATGACGGACACAGTGAAGACAGTCGTCTTTTGAAGATGAGTTGCGCACGGCTCGTAGTGTTGTCGGCCAATCACCGGCGGGCAGGAATCGATGACTTGATCGTAGCCCAGCGCAGCAGTTGCAGTCCGTCGATCACGGCCAGGCTTTGTAGCACCTTGATAACCCGCCGCGCTTTCTGCCGCTTTGGCCTGAAATTGTTCGTAGATTTAGTACGTGACGCAGTTGCCGCCGCCGCTGCCAAATGACGGACACAGTGAAGACAGTCGTCTTTTGAAGATGAGTAGCGCACGGCTCGTAGTGTTGTCGGCCAATCACCGGCGGGCAGGAATCGATGACTTGATCGTAGCCCAGCGCAGCAGTTGCAGTCCGTCGATCACGGCCAGGCTTTGTAGCACCTTGATAACCCGCCGCGCTTTCTGCCGCTTTGGCCTGAAATTGTTCGTAGATTTAGTACGTGACGCAGTTGCCGCCGCCGCTGCCAAATGACGGACACAGTGAAGACAGTCGTCTTTTGAAGATGAGTTGCGCACTGCTCGTAGTGTTGTCGGCCAATCACCGGCGGGCAGGAATCGATGACTTGATCGTAGCCCAGCGCAGCAGTTGCAGTCCGTCGATCACGGCCAGGCTTTGTAGCACCTTGATAACCCGCCGCGCTTTCTGCCGCTTTGGCCTGAAATTGTTCGTAGATTTAGTACGTGACGCAGTTGCCGCCGCCGCTGCCAAATGACGGACACAGTGAAGACAGTCGTCTTTTGAAGATGAGTTGCGCACGGCTCGTAGTGTTGTCGGCCAATCACCGGCGGGCAGGAATCGATGACTTGATCGTAGCCCAGCGCAGCAGTTGCAGTCCGTCGATCACGGCCAGGCTTTGTAGCACCTTGATAACCCGCCGCGCTTTCTGCCGCTTTGGCCTGAAATTGTTCGTAGATTTAGTACGTGACGCAGTTGCCGCCGCCGCTGCCAAATGACGGACACAGTGAAGACAGTCGTCTTTTGAAGAGGAGTTGCGCACGGCTCGTAGTGTTGTCGGCCAATCACCGGCGGGCAGGAATCGATGACTTGATCGTAGCCCAGCGCAGCAGTTGCAGTCCGTCGATCACGGCCAGGCTTTGTAGCACCTTGATAACCCGCCGCGCTTTCTGCCGCTTTGGCCTGAAATTGTTCGTAGATTTAGTACGTGACGCAGTTGCCGCCGCCGCTGCCAAATGACGGACACAGTGAAGACAGTCGTCTTTTGAAGATGAGTTGCGCACGGCTCGTAGTGTTGTCGGCCAATCACCGGCGGGCAGGAATCGATGACTTGATCGTAGCCCAGCGCAGCAGTTGCAGTCCGTCGATCACGGCCAGGCTTTGTAGCACCTTGATAACCCGCCGCGCTTTCTGCCGCTTTGGCCTGAAATTGTTCGTAGATTTAGTACCTGACGCAGTTGCCGCCGCCGCTGCCAAATGACGGACACAGTGAAGACAGTCGTCTTTTGAAGATGAGTTGCGCACGGCTCGTAGTGTTGTCGGCCAATCACCGGCGGGCAGGAATCGATGACTTGATCGTAGCCCAGCGCAGCAGTTGCAGTCCGTCGATCACGCCCAGGCTTTGTAGCACCTTGATAACCCGCCGCGCTTTCTGCCGCTTTGGCCTGAAATTGTTCGTAGATTTAGTACGTGATGCAGTTGCCGCCGCCGCTGCCAAATGACGGACACAGTGAAGACAGTCGTCTTTTGAAGATGAGTTGCGCACGGCTCGTAGTGTTGTCGGCCAATCACCGGCGGGCAGGAATCGATGACTTGATCGTAGCCCAGCGCAGCAGTTGCAGTCCGTCGATCACGGCCAGGCTTTGTAGCACCTTGATAACCCGCCGCGCTTTCTGCCGCTTTGGCCTGAAATTGTTCGTAGATTTAGTACCTGACGCAGTTGCCGCCGCCGCTGCCAAATGACGGACACAGTGAAGACAGTCGTCTTTTGAAGATGAGTTGCGCACGGCTCGTAGTGTTGTCGGCCAATCACCGGCGGGCAGGAATCGATGACTTGATCGTAGCCCAGCGCAGCAGTTGCAGTCCGTCGATCACGGCCAGGCTTTGTAGCACCTTGATAACCCGCCGCGCTTTCTGCCGCTTTGGCCTGAAATTGTTCGTAGATTTAGTACGTGATGCAGTTGCCGCCGCCGCTGCCAAATGACGGACACAGTGAAGACAGTCGTCTTTTGAAGATGAGTTGCGCACGGCTCGTAGTGTTGTCGGCCAATCACCGGCGGGCAGGAATCGATGACTTGATCGTAGCCCAGCGCAGCAGTTGCAGTCCGTCGATCACGGCCAGGCTTTGTAGCACCTTGATAACCCGCCGCGCTTTCTGCCGCTTTGGCCTGAAATTGTTCGTAGATTTAGTACGTGACGCAGTTGCCGCCGCCGCTGCCAAATGACGGACACAGTGAAGACAGTCGTCTTTTGAAGATGAGTTGCGCACGGCTCGTAGTGTTGTCGGCCAATCACCGGCGGGCAGGAATCGATGACTTGATCGTAGCCCAGCGCAGCAGTTGCAGTCCGTCGATCACGGCCAGGCTTTGTAGCACCTTGATAATCCGCCGCGCTTTCTGCCGCTTTGGCCTGAAATTGTTCGTAGATTTAGTACGTGACGCAGTTGCCGCCGCCGCTGCCAAATGACGGACACAGTGAAGACAGTCGTCTTTTGAAGATGAGTTGCGCACGGCTCGTAGTGTTGTCGGCCAATCACCGGCGGGCAGGAATCGATGACTTGATCGTAGCCCAGCGCAGCAGTTGCAGTCCGTCGATCACGGCCAGGCTTTGTAGCACCTTGATAACCCGCCGCGCTTTCTGCCGCTTTGGCCTGAAATTGTTCGTAGATTTAGTACGTGATGCAGTTGCCGCCGCCGCTGCCAAATGACGGACACAGTGAAGACAGTCGTCTTTTGAAGATGAGTTGCGCACGGCTCGTAGTGTTGTCGGCCAATCACCGGCGGGCAGGAATCGATGACTTGATCGTAGCCCAGCGCAGCAGTTGCAGTCCGTCGATCACGGCCAGGCTTTGTAGCACCTTGATAACCCGCCGCGCTTTCTGCCGCTTTGGCCTGAAATTGTTCGTAGATTTAGTACGTGACGCAGTTGCCGCCGCCGCTGCCAAATGACGGACACAGTGAAGACAGTCGTCTTTTGAAGATGAGTTGCGCACGGCTCGTAGTGTTGTCGGCCAATCACCGGCGGGCAGGAATCGATGACTTGATCGTAGCCCAGCGCAGCAGTTGCAGTCCGTCGATCACGGCCAGGCTTTGTAGCACCTTGATAACCCGCCGCGCTTTCTGCCGCTTTGGCCTGAAATTGTTCGTAGATTTAGTACGTGACGCAGTTGCCGCCGCCGCTGCCAAATGACGGACACAGTGAAGACAGTCGTCTTTTGAAGATGAGTTGCGCACGGCTCGTAGTGTTGTCGGCCAATCACCGGCGGGCAGGAATCGATGACTTGATCGTAGCCCAGCGCAGCAGTTGCAGTCCGTCGATCACGGCCAGGCTTTGTAGCACCTTGATAACCCGCCGCGCTTTCTGCCGCTTTGGCCTGAAATTGTTCGTAGATTTAGTACGTGATGCAGTTGCCGCCGCCGCTGCCAAATGACGGACACAGTGAAGACAGTCGTCTTTTGAAGATGAGTTGCGCACGGCTCGTAGTGTTGTCGGCCAATCACCGGCGGGCAGGAATCGATGACTTGATCGTAGCCCAGCGCAGCAGTTGCAGTCCGTCGATCACGGCCAGGCTTTGTAGCACCTTGATAACCCGCCGCGCTTTCTGCCGCTTTGGCCTGAAATTGTTCGTAGATTTAGTACGTGACGCAGTTGCCGCCGCTCCTGCCAAATGACGGACACAGTGAAGACAGTCGTCTTTTGAAGATGAGTAGCGCACGGCTCGTAGTGTTGTCGGCCAATCACCGGCGGGCAGGAATTGATGACTTGATCGTAGCCCAGCGCAGCAGTTGCAGTCCGTCGATCACGGCCAGGCTTTGTAGCACCTTGATAACCCGCCGCGCTTTCTGCCGCTTTGGCCTGAAATTGTTCGTAGATTTAGTACGTGACGCAGTTGCCGCCGCCGCTGCCAAATGACGGACACAGTGAAGACAGTCGTCTTTTGAAGATGAGTAGCGCACGGCTCGTAGTGTTGTCGGCCAATCACCGGCGGGCAGGAATCGATGACTTGATCGTAGCCCAGCGCAGCAGTTGCAGTCCGTCGATCACGGCCAGGCTTTGTAGCACCTTGATAACCCGCCGCGCTTTCTGCCGCTTTGGCCTGAAATTGTTCGTAGATTTAGTACGTGACGCAGTTGCCGCCGCCGCTGCCAAATGACGGACACAGTGAAGACAGTCGTCTTTTGAAGATGAGTAGCGCACGGCTCGTATTGTTGTCGGCCAATCACCGGCGGGCAGGAATCGATGACTTGATCGTAGCCCAGCGCAGCAGTTGCAGTCCGTCGATCACGGCCAGGCTTTGTAGCACCTTGATAACCCGCCGCGCTTTCTGCCGCTTTGGCCTGAAATTGTTCGTAGATTTAGTACGTGACGCAGTTGCCGCCGCCGCTGCCAAATGACGGACACAGTGAAGACAGTCGTCTTTTGAAGATGTGTAGCGCACGGCTCGTAGTGTTGTCGGCCAATCACCGGCGGGCAGGAATCGATGACTTGATCGTAGCCCAGCGCAGCAGTTGCAGTCCGTCGATCACGGCCAGGCTTTGTAGCACCTTGATAACCCGCCGCGCTTTCTGCCGCTTTGGCCTGAAATTGTTCGTAGATTTAGTACGTGACGCAGTTGCCGCCGCCGCTGCCAAATGACGGACACAGTGAAGACAGTCGTCTTTTGAAGATGAGTAGCGCACGGCTCGTAGTGTTGTCGGCCAATCACCGGCGGGCAGGAATCGATGACTTGATCGTAGCCCAGCGCAGCAGTTGCAGTCCGTCGATCACGGCCAGGCTTTGTAGCACCTTGATAACCCGCCGCGCTTTCTGCCGCTTTGGCCTGAAATTGTTCGTAGATTTAGTACGTGATGCAGTTGCCGCCGCCGCTGCCAAATGACGGACACAGTGAAGACAGTCGTCTTTTGAAGATGAGTAGCGCACGGCTCGTAGTGTTGTCGGCCAATCACCGGCGTGCAGGAATCGATGACTTGATCGTAGCCCAGCGCAGCAGTTGCAGTCCGTCGATCACGGCCAGGCTTTGTAGCACCTTGATAACCCGCCGCGCTTTCTGCCGCTTTGGCCTGAAATTGTTCGTAGATTTAGTACGTGACGCAGTTGCCGCCGCCGCTGCCAAATGACGGACACAGTGAAGACAGTCGTCTTTTGAAGATGAGTAGCGCACGGCTCGTAGTGTTGTCGGCCAATCACCGGCGGGCAGGAATCGATGACTTGATCGTAGCCCAGCGCAGCAGTTGCAGTCCGTCGATCACGGCCAGGCTTTGTAGCACCTTGATAACCCGCCGCGCTTTCTGCCGCTTTGGCCTGAAATTGTTCGTAGATTTAGTACGTGACGCAGTTGCCGCCGCCGCTGCCAAATGACGGACACAGTGAAGACAGTCGTCTTTTGAAGATGAGTAGCGCACGGCTCGTAGTGTTGTCGGCCAATCACCGGCGGGCAGGAATCGATGACTTGATCGTAGCCCAGCGCAGCAGTTGCAGTCCGTCGATCACGGCCAGGCTTTGTAGCACCTTGATAACCCGCCGCGCTTTCTGCCGCTTTGGCCTGAAATTGTTCGTAGATTTAGTACGTGACGCAGTTGCCGCCGCCGCTGCCAAATGATAACATTTGGCAGCGGCGGAAAAGATAACATTGATCTCATTAGCATCGGCATCAGGTCCCTTCTGGACTCATGTATGCCTAACTTTTTGGATCGCTCTGTGCAGGTGAATTGTATTCTTTTCAGAGAAACGCTACTTGTCCTAATTAATCGGCACATACGGCTAATACAGTTTCGGCAGAACCAGTCAGCACCACGGTACACTCGAGAGCTTAAGTCGCTCTGCAACCGGAAAAAAAAAAAAAAATTGTACCGACGTGCGCGACTTCTTAACACCGATCAGGCCTGCTCCTGCTTTTCTGTTGCTTTCGCACTGTACAAGTTAGCCGTCGAGAAAGCCAAAACACAATTATACCAGCACGATCTTTCCGCTATTCTCAAAAGTAACCCTCAGAAATTTTGGAGCATAATTAATCCCCATTATCGTAAACCAGTCTCTTTAGTAAATGACAATGGAATTTCCCTTACCGATGATGACGCTTTTGAAACGCTTTGTGACGAATTTTCTGCCGTGTTTAATAATACCATCATCACATCGCCGCCAGATATTTTATCCCTGTCCATTCCACCTAGGCATCCAAGTACTTTTTCGGAAGACGGCATTAGCAAATTAATTGATGCGCTCAAAACGTCATCGCCACCAGGAGCTGACGACATAAACAGAAAAATATTGAAAATGACTAAACCGCTGTCAACTGTTTTTTTAACATCATTATTTCAAGAATCCTTAGATACCGGTGTTGTTCCCGGCGACTGGAAAGGAGGTAAGGTCGTTCCGGTTCACAAATGAGGCGATGCGCACTCCCCTCTAAATTACCGGCCCATATCATTAACTTCTGCATGCTGTAAGCTCATGGAACATGTCTTTCATTCTCACGTTATGCAATTTCTGGAACAGAATAAATTCTTTTTTCCCCAATCAACATGGCTTCAGGAAACACCGTTCATGCGAAAGGCAGCTGGCCGCTTTCAGTCACGATATTCATTCTTCTCTAGAAAATTGTCACCAAGTTGATGCCATCTTTCTCGATTTTTCTAAAGCTTTTGATCGTGGTTCCCATAAACTTCTACTAGCAAAGCAGTCCACACTGTCTCTTGATTCTTCCATTCTAGCCTGGATCGAAGGCTTTCTCACCTCTCGAAGCCAGCATGTGCAAATTAACAACTGTCGTTCCCGAAGCGCTCCTGTAACCTCCGGTATGCCGCAAGGATCTGTTCTTGGACCCCTACTTTTTCTCGTGTATATTAATGACCTCCCTGTTTCATTTTCCTCTAACGGTCGTCTATCTGCTGATCACTGCGTAGTCTACAGAGCCATGTCTAGCACATATGACTTGCACAACCTACAGGCTGATCTAGACCGAATTACCGATTGGTGTTCAAAGTGGCAGATGTTAGTAAATCCATCAAAATCCAAATGCCTCTCTTTCTATTGAACTCGTCAACATTCTCACTCTTCCTACTCTGTTGGTAATTTTTTATATTGATTCCGTGTCGACTTACAAGTATCTTGGCGTTCATTTTACTTAAGACCTTTCTTGGAAAACCCATATTAATACTATCATTTCCGACTCAAACCGCACTCTTGGTCTCTTGTGCCGTAATCTTCGCCTCGCGTCCCCATCTGTGAAGCGACTTGCACATGTCACATTGGTACGTCCGAAACTAGATAATGCATCGTCAGTCTGGGACCCCCGTCTTAAATAACTTGTATCCAACTTAGAATCGGTTCAAACTCGTGCCACTCTCTTTATAACTTCTCAATACTCTAGGTTTGTTAGTGTTACTAAACTTAAACAAAATTTATAATTAACTTCTTTGTGTTCACGCAGGCATCGCTAAATTATGTCTTTTCTACAGGTTTTACTTCGACGATCTTCTACACAATTCATTAATCTTGCCACCTCATCGCATATCTCCTCGCACTAACCTCCATACAAAAGTGGGCCCTTTTTTCACTCGAAATACAGAATTCCTTAAATCTTTTTTTCCCGGCGACATCTGTGGACTGGAACGGCCTGCCCGAAGCCATCGTCTCTGCTTAAGACATTGATTCGTTCCGTCAAATGTTAACCTCACTATTTTTAACCCACTCCCTTATGTAATACCCTGACTCAGGGTTCTTAAGGTATTTAAATAAATAAATAAATAAATAAACTAGGTAGGTTGAGATCTCTCTTTAGACACCCCGGTAAAAGTAGGACGTACAACTCACGCGCATAAAAATAAACGAGCTCATTGATCTACGCTGGCAGCCATGTTTGTTATCGTTTGAAACCGAAGGCGGAAGGCAATTTTGTGAATATTTCGAAAACAATAAGGACTATAATTACATCACTTGTTTCTCAAATCTAAACATATTGCCGATGAGAATAATAGTACGGCTCGAAGAAACAATTTTACGACAAACACTTAGCACGTCACTCAGCTTATCTAACCAAGGAAAACCGATATATTGAGCTTAACTATCTAAAGCTCTAGGCGTGGCCTCGAGCGCGACTACACGCATCCTGAAGTGCGTCTAATGGTGTAAATATTGCTCGAAAAAGATTTTTTTTGTGAAAAAATTACAAAAGAAGTACGTGTCCCATTTATTCCAGTTGAAAAAGACACTTTTTTATTCCATTTCAGTGCAACTTTAAGGTGCTGAATGCACAGAGCATATACAGGCCAACTGTGAGTCGTATCACGTGGCTTCACAAATTAACCTGATAAACGGAAAACCACGCAGTCACGGGACCTTACGTCACATGACTACGTAATGTGACTTAAGGTTATGTGACGTCACAATGTCATATCCCGTGACGGGGCGTCATGATGTCGCAATATTGTGTCACGTATCGTCACGTTACGTGAAATCGTAGCACCAGAGCGTCACGTGAACGTCACGTCAGTCTTACCTGTGTCAGGTAAGACTTAAGGGTTAAAGTCCTTGGACCATGTTGGGTCTCAAAACGTAGTCCTGTCTAGTCCTCTTGTGAGCAGAGATGCAAACTCTAAGATATGCCTAAATAAATCCATGGCATTTTACACAATCAAAATTTTCGATCACACCTTCATAATCATCTTAGCGTTGTGGCAAAACGTACACTCATCGTTGCTCACATCTCAACCGCTGATTTTGCCCCTAAAGAATGCTGTCTTCTCTTGGCGAAAAAATACCTGGGTCTTGTTTTCTCCTCACGTAGGTGTGCCTCGGCACTTTTTACCACAACTTCCAACTCTTTCCTGGCGCGCATGTAATGCATGGCTTTTACACGCCACAGGGAAGCAGCGTGTCTTACGACAGTCCCAGCACTATCAACTGGAAGGTGATTGCCGCAAATATTTTTTACTATTTTCCTATATGCATTGCGCTCTAGGTAGTCATTTGATAATAAAGATTGCCTTTAAAACTTTCATTTTTTATTCGTAATTTAATTGCAGTGAGATTTGCCTAGCATGTCTTCCCTTACAACCTGATGGCGAATGATTACCTAATGTTTACATAGCCTAATTTATTTTAGCATTAATATACATTTTATTTTAAAATATCAAGGATAGGAATAAAACACATTTAAATATCAGGTTAAGCAATTAACATGTCTCAGTAAAGTATAGATCCACAAAATTCAAAAAGGAATGCATCAAAACAAAAAAAAAAACTCTAGAATAATGCATAGCTTTAAACTGACACTTCATTTTTTTAGTTTTCAGACTACTCGCGGCCAAGAAAAATGAAGGCATATAAAACAACCTACTTAGCAAAAACACTTACGTAACAAAATTACTTGGGAGAAACTGAAGAAACGTCTGCATGTTTTCAAAAGCAATTTCACAAATGTTTTTGTTTTTGTTGATTTTTAGAGCAGTGTACTTCCTTAAGTACAGGGACTCCTCGAGAAAAGATGAACCTGTCTTTTAAACTCGGGTATATCATTTATGCATCGCATAAATCTTAAACACCTTTATCATGTGGCGCTAGCGGTTGGGATAGAACGGTAAAGTTTGAAAACATGACGTTATCTGCATCTGGATCAAAAGATAATTGAGAAAAACGTAAATTCTATATGACCCGACATCCATCTAACACTAATATCGGCAAAACAACAAATGACATTATGCAAGGTGTCACTACTTCTATCAAAGATATTAGGCTAGCCAGCTAGCAAAGCAGAACCGGTTCTGAACTTTTTCTTGACTATCGATACATAGAACCGAGACGATAAAATAAACCTAGCTGATTTGACCTTTACAAAAAGAGAATGCTTACAAAAAAACTATTCACTTTCTCTGAGACTCATGATAACATTGCGTCCAGCTGTCAAGCATTCATCACTAACAATGGCCCTAGCAACGGTTTATTTGGAGCACAACGCCACGTTGTGACTTCATCACTTACGGAGTTAAGGGAACTACACCTGCCGCAGTGTGTGTATTCTAGCAACGTTTGAAACGTTCCGGCAATAGCGATGGTTGCTCTCTGCGTGCGGGTGGGGGAGCACCTCCGTTGACATCGGAGCAAATTTTTGTCGCGGGTGTTGTGCTTTCGGGAGTCAGGAAAAGGCCCCGCCGGGTTCAAGCGTTATGTCCCACAGCAGTCGACGCTGCGATTCGACGGAGCCAATTAAGTAACTTCAAGAATGCAGCGTCATGGTACTCGTCGTCTTTGTGCCTGTGCTCTCACCAGCTAAACCAATCACGCATTAAGACAAAAAGCGCAGTATCTCAAGTCATTTACCGTGCGTGATTGGTTGATCCGAGGAGAGCAAAGGCACCAAGGCTACCAGAGACGTGACGATGCATTTTCGGCGCGGTTTGATTCCATCTGAGTGTAGCGCCGGTTGGCGGCCGGACATATGGCGCGTTCACACTGGAAGCGGTTCCGCAAACGGGAAGCGGATCCGCGCTTTCTCAACCACAAAGCCGCTGGGATAGAGCGCACTCCTCCGCATCGCGGTCCAACAGTGGCGCTCACAACTCCGAAAAGGATAAGAGCAAGCAATGCGGGGGGACAGCTGGCCCTCTATGCCGAAAACAAGGTTGGCTATTCATGTGGAAAGGGTTTACTTCGAACAAAGGGTCCGGGCCATGCTCTTCTGACTAAGCAGGGCGCTTTGACGCCTGGCTGTTCTTTGCTTGTGCGCGAATCTTAGAAAATCGCAGGCGGGTTTTGCGAGTCCGTGACTTTTTCTTCGCTGCCCGAAATTCGTAATGCGAGCGAACAGCCTGAATGTAGGCTTTGGATCGTGATTAAACTGGATTTTTGAATTGTAAAACGGGGTTACCGAACGCAAGTCTCAAAAGATGAAGCGTGATCGCCGAGAAAGCGCCAACCTCGTCACGGGGTGTCTGAATGGGGTGGCCCGTGTACCGCACTCACCACCGCTTCTCCAACTCATTTCAACCACCAGTGTGAATGCGCCATTAAGGCGTGTTTGTGTACTTACGACTCGCAGAAGTCGTACGGTCGACTACTGACATTTGGCAAGCGACCACCAACGTGTATACACTGCGGGCAATCGGAAAGTCGCTTGTCGGAAACTCTCGGAGGGCGCCGTCGATTCGATCTTTCCCGCCATAGGCCGGTTTCATGTTTCGCTGCTTTTCCATTTTACAGCGATTGCTGTTATGTGCTCTTACCATCGCTCGAAAGGATGTCCGTTGTTGATGTAGCAGTTGCTATACACTCCGTGCGACGCGACTGGCCCGCCGCCGCGCGGCCGGTAGCGAAGGTAGGCAGTGAGAACCCCGGAGAAAACGAAACCGAAACCACGCAGCGTACGTTGCACTCTTAAAAAAAAAAGGTGCGCAAAGGGACCAATCGCCATCTTTCATCCCCGCGACCCTAGCGCCCTCTATTCAGAAGCGGTAACTCGAGCAGTTCGTCCCGCGGGCATTTCGTTGCTCCCGCTCGAGTTGATCCCCTAACGAATACTTTAGTCCCCTCGCCAATAATGGCTGCCGCAAGCCTTCGATGAAGTGGACGAAGCATCACTCGAGTAGCTACTTTGGAAAAAAGCCTTGGCAAAACAAGATTTTGGCCCCCGGATTTAGAAATTGTGACTACACGCGCATATTCGGTGAATGTTTCCGGCCGCGAAAAACATGAGAACGGAATCCGAGCGACGCGGAGGCGCCGGAGACGAGGCTACCTACTCTCCGACTGCCGCGCGCGCGCCCGAGTTTGAACTGGAGGTGACGGTTGACCCAGTTGACCTGTGGCGGTGCGGTGGAAGCCTCGTCGGATGCAGTCGGAGTGGCAACCGATTGGACGGTGAGTTTTGATTGCTTTGGCTACTTGTTGAGCAGCAGAAATGTTATAGTCATTTCAGAACGTACTTCATAAAGTCGCAGGGTTACCCTGTACGATAGGCGCTCGCTCTCTGACGCAGTCGGGCTCGTACTCGTCCATGTTAGCGTGCAAACGAGGCCTAGCACTTCAAAACTAGACCCGGCGGCAATCAGTTCATCAAACAAGCGATGTAACACCGGCAGATGGTTTCGTCGACGCAGCAGCGTTTTAATGCCACGTAGGTTCATCGAAAAGTACCCGTGTTCGTTTCATCGACCAACCTTGCGACGCGTCATCGGGAGCGTCTTTCCGCACATATCGCCTCGGTCGGCGACCAAGGCGATGCGAGCTTGACGAAACCGTTGCGGTTCGCATGAGGCCTGGTGCGAGTTCGCGCCTCGAGAGTAAAGTTTCGCGCTTACGCTCTTAGGCGAAAGGTATGGTCGTATCCGATTTGCTTAAATAAACATGTTCTCGATCAATATTAAAGTGTCTCCGAGCGGAGCGAAGGGTTTCAGCGCGTGGTGCGGACGGTTTGAAAGCGGCGATCGCCAATTCATTTGTGGCGTATCAGAGTCGCCTGGGCAAGTCCGCTTTAGTTGAGGTAGGTTTGCGGCGAACGAAATTAAACCAATAATGCAATCCCCGTGGTGAACGAAACAAAACAAAGTCGACGAAACGTTGTAGGAGCACGTATCGACGAAATTGAGCGGTGCCGCGAAGTCGTGCACGCGCGCGTTTAGTGAAGCATTATTTTATGTTTTTAATTTCTCTGCGGGTTTCCGAGTGTCTTTCGGCCCTCTATGTTTCGGCCGATGCTGGTCGGCTTCGCGGCGCAGTTTATAGTTTCAACCATGGTCGGGAATCACCAAATTAAAATTGAACTTGAACGCTGTAACGATACTATTGTTTATAGAGCCCAGCGTAGAGGTGTTTTGTCTTGTAATACTTCTGCTTCTGAGATCCTCACTTCGGAGTTTGCTTTCGCCCTGTGTAACTTGTGCTCGTGGCTTCGAAATGCGTGTTGTATTCTTCAAAGCTGCTCTTGTGATCTTCGTTCAAAAGTTTTCTTTTTTTTTTATGCTTGTTATTGATAGCTGTGTTTCCTTTGGGCTCTGAGCATTTTCATTGCTTTGGACTCTGAGCATTTTCAAGCAGTCTGGTTAGGACACGCGTGTCGAAAAATAAATTTTACGCGAATAAACAACAAAAAAAATTTAGAGTAATATTTATTTATTTATTTATTAAAAGTATATGAAGGGCCCGAAGGCATTACAGAGGGGGGGAGGCACATACATAAAATAAAGATATTAATATAGTAACAAGTGAACAATATTAAATATGCAACAACAAAAAAAATCAACAGGTCATGGGTCACTGTTAAATTAGTTGGTGATAGACCGCTTCCGAAATTCAGTGCCATCTGGTGGTTTGTAAAGCAGTTTAGGTTTTGCCATATCAATGGCGGAAATGAACTTGTATCGGCACCATCACTTTCGCAACTCAATGGGACGCGACGAATTGTTCAGTATGAGTTCTCTCTCGATCACTTTCAGTTCTATATTGACCAAGAACCTGCATTCAGAACAAACCTCCAACCCACTCAGGTTTAAAGCCGATTGTGTGCCGCCCACAGACTGACTGAATCTGAGTTATTAGAAATAAACGCTTACGTAGCTCTTGTGTTCCATTCCCACGTCGCGTCGTACTGACCCCCCGAATGGCCTCGCAAGATCTGCTTAGGAGCATCTTCAACGTCTTCCTTTATCAGTCACTAGAAGGCCGCCACAAAGATGCCATTCCACAGATGATGATAGTGATCATAGTGGCCAGACTGAATTTCGGAGGGTCTATTGCGCGAGACGCGATTTAGTCGGTAATCACGTCCTTTCCACTTGTTTTCTTTCGGGTGCGGGGAGGAGAGGTGGATTGCCTTGGCCATCGCGTTGAGGTGGAGAAATGGTATGGCAATCTTATTGAGGGGAAAATTGCGTATTATTATTCCGTGACGTCGTGAAATTAATAGAAAATTAATCTCGCGCCGTCAATATTGCTAAAAAATGTTTTTGCGCAAAATTTATTTTTTTGGCACTTCTGTCCCTTACAAACTGTTTAAAAGAATTTTTTTTTAGGGGTCCTTTAGGGTGCAATTTTCTCGTCTTGACTGTCATTCGATTTCGCATTAATAAATTCTGGTTATGACAGACACTATGCTTTATGACAGTATCTTACATAAATAATAGGGTATTACCACATAGCATCGTCATTTTGGAACAGAAGTAGCTGCAATCAAAAATAAAAACAAGTTACGTAAAAATAAATTTGCACATGCCATGAACAGTTATCACGACACAAAATGTTGCTATAGCTTCATTTAAAGGACACTTTAATTTTGAGTTGGCCTAGCACCTCCTAAATACCAATACCTTAGCCCTTAATTTTCTTTCTCGGTTATCATATTTCAGTGCAGGGTATATAGTGGACAGTGCTATGTTAGCATTGGCCTAGAACTCGTGTTCAGTTGGTGAGAATACGTGTTCCAGCTGAATGCAAATGCAGCACTTTTTCCAGTCAGCCTTGCGATGACCTATGGGAGGGGGTAGAATCGAGCAACAGTAAAGCCTTGCGATCTAGGAGGCATTGGACTAACTGAGTAATCTCTGATTATTGAGCTCCTTAAACTATTGATTTCGCACTTGTAGGCTTCTTTGTCTCTTGAATGTTATTAGAGAAATACTTTTGATGTAGCAAAAAAAACTTCGACCACAGGTGGAGAACAGACATATGGAAAAGGGTTGATTTATGAGGTTTAGGGCGAAAACGAGCTGGTGCTAGTTAATTAAGACTATGTCTGCCTGTCCTTTCTTTTTCGAAATGACTGAGTGTTTTTACTATGTTCAAGGTTGGTTTACTTCGTTCCTTCTAATTTTCAGAAGCTGCAAGCATCCTCGCCCACGACTGAAGATTGAAATTTCATAGCCGGCCACATGGACGCAATGAGAAGAGAAAGGAAAGGAGCGAATACGTATATGGAGATGGTGAAAGATGCCATGGAGAGGACGTTTTGGGCAAAGAGGGTACATCAGCATACACCCTACAATCTTCAACACCGTAGACGACTATCCAGCCCTAAAGCTCACAGACCAGGTAATATGTTGCTTACTAACGATGTTGCTCATGCTTTTAGGAGCAGTAAGTTCCCTGACAAGACCACGACCACCCCCATTATGGTGCATTCGCGCTGCTAGCGAATGGAAGCTCCTGCAGGGAGATCTCGGTGGGGAAAATGTTCCTCAACGCACCGATCTGCTTTGCAGTTGCGGCTCCAGTCCTGGCATAAATGCGCCGTTAGTCCAGTCATGGTAAAGTCTGGCACCATGATGGGTCTCCTTTTTTATCCCACTTACATCAATTACGATTTTGTTACAACTGATAAGTCATGATTTTTTTCGCTTTTTCTTTTAAAAAGAGCAGTTTACAAATATCTTCAAGTAGACTGAAAATGTGAAAATAATGTTTCTTGCAGATCTTTGCAGTGTCTTTTTGTATTAGTACTGGCGCCAAGGCAAAGGAGCGATTTATGAATGTTGCCTCAGAAAACCTGCCAACTGTTCTCATGGTGACTGAGGGAAAACCAAGACCGGCCCTGTTCTGCGAGATCATTGTAAGGCTTCATGATGTAGAAGATATAAAAAAGGTGCACTTTACCCTTTGTTGTATTACACTTTTCTTTTTCAGCACATTTGCAGTAAATGAAGCCGTTCGTCTTTTGCTATTAATTTCCTTCCAAGGGCTCAGCTTACGGGTTGGCAGAAACTTCGGGCTCTCGGGACAAGTATTCCATTACCTGACCCTGCCCTCATGCACATGAGTATGTGCAGAAAGCATGGTCACCAGTTTTATGATCGACAGCTGGCTGGATCTGAGAGCATACCCAATGTGATAACAAGGTTTAAAATGGCACTGCCCTGCCAACCTGTTGGAAGTTTTCAAGAGAGCAAGCACACTGTCCTTGCCCTGTTGCTCAATTCAGTGGGAATTATTCAAGTTCAACATGCCTTTAAAAAAATTCTCCTCATAGGCCACTCCTTGCTTGCCTTTTTTATAGCAGCATTATAAGAAAATACTTGCGTTTTAGTTATATTTGTGGAGGGCTAGAAAACCGAGCAAATAGCTTTATATTTTGGTAGGTTCCTCCTGCTGAGCGAGATTTGGTGCAGCTGAGATGTATCTGATCGTAACTGGCCAACCAAAAACACTGCACATTCTGAATTAGTTGACTTATGTGGAAAATTGGGGTACTTCATACTTGTTTTTATTCCTTTGTTTATTTTAAAGTAAGTACTAACAGCACTTCTCAAAGCACGGGCAAAACTAAATGTGATCACAAGCATAATGAGATGTCCTTGGAACGAATTACTTTCAGAAAACTGGTAACAACATCATAGTCTTATTAACTGGCACTTCCCCCATGGCAAAAGCAAACACCACGAGTCTTTTATTACCCCACTGACATCTTTGCAATTACGATTCTGTTTCTCATAATAAATTGGGAATCTTTTTTTCTTATCTCCTGCTTTTCTACAGGGTAGTTTACGATTTATTGGCTCACTAAAGATCATCTATTTTTATTTCAGATTTTTGCTGAGTTTAATCGCATCACAAGCGTCGATGCCGAGCAACTCTCTTTTTAAATTGCCTCAGAAAACCTGGCGACCGCCCTTGAACTGACAGAGGGCAAGACAAAGCCGGACATTTTCTACCAGACTGTTGAAAGGATGGATGATGTTAAAGAATAGGAGAAACAAAGTATACCTGCTTTAGAATTTAGCCTTCATTGACTGTTAGCGGAAGTCCCAATCCAGCTAGCTTTCTATTGCAACCGAATTGGTGCCGACTCATTTCATGTGATAGGTGGGTGCAAACCAGTCTTGTACACGTTACTAAAAAAAAGTAATCGATTACAATTACTATTACTCTTGGCTAAAAAGTATTAGATTAGATTACTTGATTACTCGACGGCAAAAGTAATTGCACATTACTTAAAGAAGTAATCGTTACTTTTCCGATTACTTTATTGTGTGAAGACACATCTTTAGCGCTCATAACAATGAGCTACTTCCAACCTATATTTCACATTTGCACAAGTATTGAAGAAGAAAAACTGGCTCCATTTTCGTGGCCGTTGCACCTTCACAATGAAGACACAAGCATAAAATTCGTTTGGAGACGTTTAATGATTTGGGCGTTCGCCAGTGTGTGTGTGTGTGTGTGGGGGGGGGGGGGGGGCGGAGGGGGTTTTAGATCTTGTTAAGCTTGAGCAAGGGTTGTCGCTCAAAGTTTTCGTCGCTCATTTTATTATTCTCATGCGGATGAGCTCGCATGTTATACAAAAGAGCAGCAGCTCCAGGATTTGAAACGGATCATGTGTAGTATCCATTAGCGGAAGGGATCGCCCCGACCACTTCTCAACTCGAAACATTGCTAGTCACAAAGACCACGTAGGGGAAATGGGGAAATATTTCAACTGCCTCTGTTATATTTTGCATCCGCTTTAGGCATTCTTCGGTTCTGATTCTCCTAGGGGCTGCGAGTAGGTACCCTAAGCAGGATTTTTTATTTTTTTATTTCTGTGTGTGTGTGCGTGAGGGGGCTAGTTTGAACGAAGGACTTACAAAGCTACATTCTGCTCCCTCAAACTTCGACCTGAATGGCCTTTGTCACGCACTGTGGCTTTCCTGGGGCTTCCCACCCCCCCCCCCCCCCCCCCAGTCCCAGCTCGAAAAAACAAACAAAAAAAAAAGGGACATTCACAGAAACTGTACATAGAAAGATATTGACCTCGTTTTCTACAGCTCCGAAAAAATCTCTCCTTTTTCCGTTCAAAAAAAAAAGAAGCAAATTTTATTTTTGTCATTTCATAAAAAAAGGCGTGTGCCCGGGGGGGGGGGGGGGGGGGGGGGGGGTCTTGTGGACAAATTGTAACGGTTACAAGTAATTTTATTACTTCAAAAAGTAATCAGATTACTCTTGTGATTACTGCCTAATAAAAGTTATCAACTGATTACAAAACTACTCCAAAAAGTAATCGATTACAAGTAATTTGATTACTTGTAATGCGTACGGTACAAGTCTGGTGCAAACTATGTCAATTAAATTCGAGATATCTAACAGTTATCTGTACGGAATCTGGAATTCCAAATGCTTCTGTACATTAATTTTAAATTGTGAGTGACCGTCTGGTGATGAGTAACATTAAAAAAAATGGGGGAATGGCTGTATTTAAAAAGAAATATAAATTTGCATTACTGATGTGATGCTGAAATAGAGCCTTCATATTTTGTGTTGAATTGCTGTGACACTTGGCACTGAGCACAATTGAAAGGATCAGTTTAAAAAACAATCTACTAGCATGGGTGATTATCCTGTTATTAACTGTGTGCATATGAGGAAACAAAATCAGGCCCTTATTTCTCACCTGGTAGGATTTGACTGCATGGTATTACTGTTTCACCCTATATCCGGATGCTAAGAGCAATCCCATTTAATCGTGCTCTTTGAACATAACACATGTCACCGCGCCCACTCTCTAAGGACACATGACACCCGCACAGCTTTGGATTTGCTCTGATGGCTCGCAGCATCCGCTGCGCCCTGACTAAGGTGATAGAGTATAGTGTAGATGGTGGTTGGACAAAAAAATTCTGAAGTGTCTGTGCTATGTGGTATGAAAATATTTTAAAGGGATAATACTTAACGAAATTTGAAATATACCCGTCGTGTTCAGATATAGGCTGAATATGATCAACAATATCCGTAAATGACAATCTCACGTTTGTATTTTGAGCCTGAAGGCTGAATTTTTCGTTATAAACGAAATACCTTTCTGGCTTTAAAGGGCAACTCCGCCTTATTTTTGATATTTAGAAAACTATGTAGCCCTCTTCAGTATCATATAGGAAGACCCCATGTCAAATATTACGATCTAATTCCGTCTATATATTTAATAAACTGGCCAGCGAACCTTCAAGCGAGCCAAGTCGCCGAAATCTGCCAACTCTAGCGTGCGGCGCGAGGCGCAATCATCAGCGCAGTCAATGCCACGGAGTTGGAGCGGCCAACGTTGAACCACTACGTCAGAGGCATGCATACTTCATTCTCACGTTTTGCTTGTTTTTACTTTTCAGAGCGAAATTTAACGATGACGTCATGAGTTTCCCCTCCCGGTGTTGGCTGACCGGGCGTTCACGTGATCACCGCTGCCCTGCGCGCTTATCGGTCTGTTTCTCCGCTCCCCTTCTCCTCTTTCGTCTTCTCCCCTTCCCCCTCTCCCCCGGGCCATCACCGTCCACGCCATGCGAAGCAACCTGCCCGCGTCCAAAAAAAAAAAAAAAAAAAGGACCTGCCCGCGTCGCGTGTCCTGTTTCTCGCTCCCTCCCGAACGTCACAAGACCACGTGGTTCGACGTGAGGTGCCCATGACTGTGACGACCCGAAACCAATGTTGCCTGACGCAACCGAAGTTTCGGTTCCGGTATCTGCTGATGTTTAAATTAGGATTACACAAATATTAGTCCACATTTCGCGAATCCGAAGACGTAGAGTTGTTGAGTATTACTTTGTGAATGTGAATCACATGGAAGCGTAAATTTTTCGAAATTGAGCGGAGTTGCCCTTTAATGCAAGGCATTATATGAATCCGTGTTAAGAGCCTTTTCACATACATCAACCGCATCTAGGAGTTTTAGATATCGCAGTGCTCCCGAAACTTACTGTTGACCGGAGATGGTCCATCTTTTGCGTTGTTTGTGCTACTCCTTTGCTCACCAGTCGAACAACGCGGTGAAGTTTGGGTACCCGATGATGACCTAGCCTGAAGAGGATATTCCAGCTGCTCCAATGACCAATTTAGCTTTGATTTGCCAAGAACAATATTAGGGTAACTGGTTTGGGGTGTTAGGTTTAGGGAGTATGTACTGAACCTGTTTCAGGTAGTCTATCAGTTACCTGTATCTGCTTATCATCAGTTACTTGTATCTGCTCTAAGGGCAGGCCTCTTTTTGTTAGAAAGCCTTCGATTTTATGATTTGTTTTAATTCCCAACCTTTGTTTCAGACGTGCCCCGCAGTCTATTACATCGAAGTGTGTCCCAGGACCCCAACAGAGCGCTGCAGTGTGCTTTATGTAAATCAGGCTTATGAGACAGAGGGCCCTCTGGAAGCTGTGGCACTTCGTTTCTGCCTGGCATGGGTTTTCGACCGTCAGTACTTTGTTAAATATTTTTGCACATTTGTTTGTTTAGAGAGACTTGTAGGTCTCAAACATTCAAAGCTGGGCTGCATGGGCGCAAGGCTGCTGACCAGCCTAAATTAAAAAAAAAAAAAAAAAAGTTTTTTTCCACACATGTTAAAAGAATGTTGTTCTGGGCTTGTGTAATGCATTGAAGGAATGCATTCGCATTTAAGTGATAATTATTTTTACTTTCTTGAGCACATGCATTCCTGAAGGTCTAAAACCCATGGCAAACTTTTTGTTCTGTTTTTTTTTTTTTTTTATTTATAAATATAGGGTGACCCAAGTCACCGGGCTCGATCAAAAATGGACCGTAAAAATCTTCGCCTTCACGTCGTAGACCGTGGCAAGTTTATTCGCCCTATTATTTACAGGAAAAAGCTACGCTTTCTAATTTAAAAAAAAAGAACCGACCTGTGGAATACACTTTTGACGAAAAATTTAGATCGCTACGTACAGGCGTCAATTTTTACGGTCCATTTTAGGTCGAGCCTGGGGACTTGAGTCATCTTATATACTAGTAATTTCTTGAGCAGATATGTTCCTACAGACCAAAAACCTTTCCCAGGTTTTTTTCTTTTTTTTTAAATTTATAAATATACTAGTAATTTTACTGCCTCACATTTTATGATTGCGAGCTCTTTTACTAAGGTGTTTGATTTTTTATAGTCATTTTCATTAAAAAAGGGAACAAACGACATTAAAAAGAGCTGTCTCTTGTTAGCTTTTTTTTTTCTACAAATTTTCTTATTTTTGAATGGATATTAGGGTGTCAACAATATGTTTTTGTGCTGTGAAACGAGCCAGAACAATCATCCTGCATGTAGAAAGCTCAATTAAGATTTAACCAAATGTGAATTTTTCCTGCAGAAATTTCAAAGCTTAGCTCCCTTCACATGAAAAATAAGACCAACAAACTGGCCAGTGTCAATAGCAGTCATGTCTGCAGGTGATAGAGTTAGCGATGGTTGTAACTCCCGGTGGGCGCAACGAGCAGATGAGATCGCCTTCTGCTTCACTTGCTTAGAACAAAATGACGTCGCAGTTTACAAGCATTGCTAACGCTGCAAGCATGTCCACCGTAGGTCCTGGCAAGTTCGTCTAATTTTTCACAGGAAGGAGGCGAAATTCCTTACAATTTCAACAGGTAACATGCACATTCAGTGAATGCTTTAACTTTTAATGTGCAGGCACCAATTTTTCGGGCTCGTTCAGCAGCACTAAGAACCATTGTAGATTCCTATATATATGCTAGTCATGTAAAATTTCGGCAAGTTCTTCAGTGCCAAGATGGCAGTATTTTCTTGTATACTTTCTTGTGATGTGCAATTGTTTTCATTTACAGTGTTGTGTAGTTCCAGAATAAATATATTTCCACAATGAAAGTGCTAGTTTTGTTTTTCTACAGATAGCTGGTGCAACGTGTTTCGTAAAATGGTGATGTTAGCAGTAAAAAATCCTGCCTGAAAGTTCTACGAGTGTTGTCCGCATATCCAGTCTTCGCAGCTTCTTTCACAACAAAGGCTTGCTTTTTCCAAATAAAGGTGTGCGACTTTTCATATGTACTGCAATATTTAGCTGTGAATGGGAGTGAAAGGTCTGAGGTATTGAATACCTCCCTGCTCTGAAAAGATACTTTGTGCAACTTTTCAGAAGATATACCTTTTCAAACAAGTTGCACAATCTGCCTTTTCTGAATAGGAAGCTGTTCAATGCCGCAAACCTTTCACTCCTATTCACAGCTAAAGGGTCTCATTACTAGTAATTTCGGCTATAAAAGTGTCAAAATTCGTTCACAAAAGGACGAAAATTACCCTCTCAATACTATAAAATTAATCCCTAAAAGAGTCAAAATTGACCCTCAAAGGGACGAAAGTTACTCCCCCGTCACTATAAATATCATCCCTTTAAGTGGCAAAATTAATCCCCAAAGGGACGAACTTTAGTCCCCAATAAAAAAAAAGTTAGTCTCCCAATCACCACTGTTGATCCCCAAAGGGATCAAAGTTACTCCCCCAATTATAAACACGACGGCGCTCAAGGGACCATAATTAATCCCCTGAAGAGTTAGGCTTAGTCCCTGATGCCCTGCTGTAGGGAGCAAAAGCACTCCTCTTAACGGTTCAAAACTTTGACCTGAAGGGATCAATGGAAAGGGACTAAAAGAAAAGGGAGGGACTAAACCGGGGTTTTGCCGTTTTTGGGGGATCACTCTCAGTGACATCGATTTAGTCCCCAAAAAGGACGAAGTACTACTCCTTTTTTTTTAAGAGTGTGGTACGCATTGAAGTCGGAATGGTGCGGTTGCGCTGGGTTCACAGCATGAAGTGCTGCCTGTGCTGCGTCATTAAGTGCTTCAATAGTTATGCGTCGTATCTCGTGGAGACAACGTTTCACAGTTTTTCACCTCGCCGATGTTTTCTGGGACAGCGACAACGATGGAGCCGCGCCGTACGACGCGAGAAATTTGGTCTCCCGATCATGTCTGCCACTGTGTCATCACGGCTGACATATTCTACACTGCCGCTTTGCGCTCTGCGTTTGTTTTCGTACCAGTAACGCCTACATGTGTAAGCGCCGATGGGACGAACTGAACTGCCATCCCACACTCGCGGGTATGAAGTGCCAATTTCGTTGGAGGAATGCCCTCCAAAGAAGTTTTGTCCCCATCGTACGTGTCATTGATATTTCCGGACAAGTATGGCGCGCAATCTGTACTTCCATGAAGAAAGATTCGAACAATAAAAAAAGTGACAAATATAAATCTAAAGAAAACAACAATGAAACTCGGAATCACTGGAGAATCGACGTTTGAGTATGGAAGTTTATGTGGTGTGCTTTCTTTCTGGATCAGCCTCCTTTTGGATGTCAAAACGCTGACATCCTGAGTTCTGTAGACAACAATATTTTTCTCGGCTTTAGAGCCACCTATCGCAAAGTGGTTCGAACTGGAAGTACCGTCCACTGGTCCCTTCCGACCGGTAAAGTGTGCACCTCCCACGATGAGTGGTTTTATCTTGACAGCCTATGACGGTCAAAACTGGTTCCCATTTAGTTACGCCGCCCAAACTATATTTCCACCTGGTTTCGCTATGCCAACTCTTTTTGTTATAATAAGTGTTGTGCCAAGAGACGGTCATGTCAAAGTACCTGTGCGCCGAAAATCAGCACCTCGCACAACAGGTTATTACACAAAAGCTGACCGCAAAAGGCCTTGGCGGCCAAACCGTGTGTTGGCCGACAGCTTTGTTTTCTCGGCTTTGGAACGACCTTTCGTAAAGTTGTTTCAATTGGAAGAACAGTCCACCAGTCCCTTCCTACCTGTAAAGTCTCCACCTCCCATAATCAGTGGTATTCTCTTGACAGCCTTTTCATGGTCAAAACTGGTTCCCATTGAGTTACGCCGTCCAAACCAAATTTTCACCTGGTTTCCCTAATCCACCTTTTTCTTTTTGTATAATAAGTGCTGTGTCATGTTACTGTCAAGTACAAGCACCTGTCTGCCCAAATCTGCACTTTGCACAGCCCGCTATAACACTACATTTTGGGTCCAATATTGGATATTCCTGACAGCTTTATTTCTTTATTCGTTAGAAACATAACTTTCGCACCTGGTGTCTTAAAGAAACTTGGCACTCTTCGTGCACAAACTTAGTGAACATCTCACTCTCCTCCAAATATCATCGTTCCAGCAGTCCTAGGTTTGCAGCGACGAGCGAAATAAATTTCCCACTCAGAGCAATTATGGTGGCGGCCGTCTTGTTTTTCGCAAAATTGCTCCAACTCCTTTTTCGGCCGCAACTAGAGAAATTACCCCTAATAACGACTCAAACTGTATTTTATAAGAAGTGGAGAACAGCTAAATGCCCTTCTGCCCCAGCACTCATGAAACGTCACCCTCAACTTATCGGCTCAAAAAGCACAAGTTTCGTCCGCGCGCGCTTCCGCCGCCACAGTTAGGCATGCGAAAAGGCGCCGCAGGCTGCTGAACGCGCCTCACAGTCGAACGCCAGCTCCTCCGCTAGCGGCGCTGCGCGCGTTTTTCAAAGCGCCCCCTATAGTTCCCGCACGGAGTGTATAGTTGTAGCTTTTGTCGTTGCCGTTGTAGTTGGTGATGTAGGGCATCCGCGGTCGACGTTTCCAAATCCTACAAAAAGATCGCCCGCCGTCAGCAGAAATCGTACCTGGGTACTCTGCGTGCGAAGCGGACGCTTTACGACCGAGCTAAGCCACAACGGCAATAACCCGTTTATTCGCGGTGAGAAGCTCGCCAGGGAGCTTTCGCTTTCCTCACTATGGGTAATGCACCCATGCGGTTATGTTTTCATTTTCATACTAACGGGAGCTTGATATTGCACGTGCTTGCACCAGCAGAGGAAGTTGAATTATCTTCACTCTGGGTTGTGAAGACACTCTCCCAGGCGGCGATACCAGAACATCTCGACTAAAGCCCCTTTATGTTTTAAAAGTAGCGCCATCTGCGTTGGTGCAAGAGACACGTGCAACGTGCAACCCTTAGGAAGATCTTGGCGGCACAGCGCAGCACTGAGCCGGATTTCAGACGCCAAATTCTTACGATAAGTGGAGTGCAGCACCTTTCTTGATCACTTCCACAACAATGAATTGCGCTACTTTTCGCAGGACAGAGGGGCTTTAATCTTGAAAGAAATACTTAGGGTTTTTGAAGTACAAGCTTCCCGCTGCACGCGCTTTCTAAAGAATAAAAAAAATAAAATAAATAGTAATAATTGTTGACTAAATGCCGTTTTCGCACAGCGACTGCGATGATCCTGTGCCGGTAGATAAACTTTTACGCGCTACGGATGAAAAAAAAAAATAAATGACCGCATCTCCACGTGGTGAATGATGTTGATTGGGGCGAAGCTCTGGTGGTGCTGATGATACTGATTTTATTGTTGATAGGTAGTGCTGATGGTGCTGATTTTTTTTTTATTGCTCATAGGTGGTGCTGAGTTCCGGGTTGCGTTTCGACTTCATTATTACTGCCTCATGGTCGGTGAAATGCAGAGCCAGTGGTTCCTCTAGCCGCCTGTGTATGATAGTCATACGGGGCATTGACGATACTCCGAGTGGCCTTCTTCTGAGAGACATGAAGATTGTTTATTTTGGTTCTCGTTGTAGTTCCCCAAACCAGATGACAATAATTTAGATGTGAAGAAAATAGAGTTGCATAAAAGGATATTAATTTTAGCTGGGAGGTCGAAGCGAATCCTGTTCAGAACATTAACGGCTTTCGAGATCTTGCGAATGAGACCTTCAATGTGGAAATCCCATGACAGATTTTCCTGACAAATTACGCCTAGTGTTTTAGTACTAGGTACTATCTCAACGATGGAGAGGCTAAGAACAAAGTTGTAGTTGAAAACTAGATTTATTCCTCGCTTTAAAGAGCACTGTCTTAGTTTTTGAAGTGTTAATGGGGAGTGAAATTCAGAGTATTATCTGTGAACCGAGACAAGAGTATAATTTGCGACTTGCGCGAGCGTTTCTTTATCTTGAGCAGAAAAAAGACAAAAAAACTAGTGTCATCGGCGTATATCACAAAAGTTGCCTCCGTACTAATTTTGACAACATGATTGATATATATATATATATTAAAGAGTAAAGGACTCCGTATGGCTTCCCTGGGGAACACCGGCAGTTAATGATTGCGAACTTGAACGCTGATTGTTGATAACAACACATTGTTGACGAAATTTTAAATATGAAGCCACAACGTCAAGAGTTACCCCACGAAAGCCGTGAAACTCGAGCTTTTAAGAAGACTGATATGATTAATGCGGGCAAATGCCTTAGAAAACTCCACAAATATACCAAGAGTGGTAAACTTTGCTTCAAATGATTTCAAGATTATTTCTTTCTGGGTCGAACGCCCCTTTCGAAAGCCATACTGCGAGGGTGTCAGAAGAGAGAATCGGTTGGAAAACGAAAACATTTTGGTGTGTATGAGGTTTTCCAGTCACTTAGAGGCGGGTAAAATAGAGATAGGCCTGTAATTGGAGTGATTATTCATGTCGCCACCTTTAAAAATAACCACCACTTAGGCGATTAGCATTTGACGCGGAAAGGTACCCGAAGAAAATGCAACATTGTAAATGTGGGACAAAACAAGAGCTAATGTGTCCAGAACGTATTTGACAGGCCTAATATGAATATTGTCAATGTCACTCAATTTACTATATTGGATTGAATTGAATCTATTCAAAACTTCGTATTTGTTCGTAGGGTGAAAAAAGGCACGGCTTTAATTGCGAGTTTCTAGGTAGCCTGTCCACAAAGGGTTATGACTGTTTTGAACAATGTTAGCGAAGAAGTTGTTAAATGATTTAGCGAGTTCTTGTCCGCGCAATATTCTGTCGCAAATTTTAATTTCTAGAATGCTATTGTTTACAAAAGATCGATTTAGGAGCTGATTTACCATTTTTCTATGTGCTGTCTACTCTTGATAGTGTGGCCTATTAAATAGAGTGCAAATAATATTACTTTGCTTGCCTGAGCTTTTTAGTCAGTACATTTCTGTGAGTCCTTAACTTTTTTAAATCACTAACCTTCCTAGTACTTAATAATTATGGTATAAGCTTTTTTTTATACCAATCATCTTGAGACATTCTTGGGTTACCCACGGCTTATGGATGTTTTTTCTTTTGTTGGACTGGTTTATAGGGAAAACTACTGTTATATGCTTCCAAACAAAAGAGCTAGAAAATTGGTAGACGCGTCATCAGCGGAGCTTGATTTGTAAACTAGGTTCCAGTTTGCGTCACCAATCAAGGACCTAAAGGTTTGGAGTCAGAAATTGCATCAGAATTAATTGGGGGGCTAGTTGGTTGAACATCTAGACGGTGGATTTGAAAGCGCAAAAGACTGAGAAGAGAAGGAGGGGACAGGACAGAGCGCTTACTTACAACTGTCAAATTTAATAGAGCATCATGAGAACGACAAGGTGGAAGTGAAAAAAGAAAAGGAAGAAAAGAAAGGTCAAATTAAAGTCACTGCTGCTAAAAAGAACATATTTAGTATTATAAATTGAAATAAAAATTATTTTAACTTCAGCCAAAGGCGAAGTACTTGTCACGTAAGAAAACCAAAAACTCTATACTACAAAAAGCGAAAGAAAAAGAAAAACATGAAATAGAAGAGAAAAAAATTTCGCTGAGGAAACGGCTAAAACGTCTTCAGATAAAACACCGCTAGAACTGAAGTTCTCTCTGTGTTTCAGGTCTTCAGGGGAAACACCGAAGGAACTGAAGTTCTTTTTGTGTTAGGGTCACTGATGGCACGGTTAAGATCAATTGCCAACAGCATCAACAGGCAGAGTGCAGTGTAAAACATCGACTCAAGTATATGGAATGTCAAAGTGGAGTGGTGTATCAAATACCGTTTACATGCGGCAAAGTGTATGTAGGTCAGTTGGGGCGATGTATTAATACCTGATTAAGAGAACATGCCCTAACGTTAAAATCAGCACCATCGGGACATCTTGCGGTGCATGTCAGAGACTGCAAATGCTCACCAACATTCAACCACACCAAAGTTCTAAAGCGGTTCCGTGACAAAAACACCAGAGAACTGTACGAGGCTCAAGTCATCCTCACCAGTGGCGATAAGTGCATAAGCGCGCCATCAGTGACCCTAACACAAAAAGAACTTCAGTTCCTTCGGTGTTTCCCCTGAAGACCTGAAACCCAGAGAGAACTTCAGTTCTAGCGGTGTTTTATCTGAAAACGTTTTAGCCGTTTGCTCAGCAAAATTTTTTTCTCTTCTATTTCATGTTTTTCTTTTTCTTTCGCTTTTTGTAGTACAGAGTTTTTGGTTTTCTTACGTGACAAGTACTTTGCCTTTGGCTGAAGTTAAAATGATTTTTATTTCAATTTATAATACTAAATATGTTCTTTTTAGCAGCAGTGACTTTAATTTCATCTTTCTTTTCTTCCTTTTCTTTTTTCACTTCCACCTTGTCGTTCTCATGATGCTCTATTAAATTTGACAGTTGTAAGTAAGCGCTCTGTCCTGTCCCCTCCTTCTCTTCTCAGTCTTTTGCGCTTTCAAATCCACCGTCTAGAGGTTTGGAGTGTCTGAGAACTTATATCTCTAAGCACACGAATGCCCGCAGGTTTATCACAATGAGTAACATTGATTTTGCTAGCGACATGAATATTGACAAATGATCCCTTATCCGCACGCCAATGACACCGCCATATGCGCTGCCTAAATAAATATTGGTTATGAATAGGTCGGTAAGCTAGGATGAGACACTAGTAACATGTATTGGCGATGTAATGACGTTGACACAGTCGTTTGAATCAATGACACTTTTAAAGTAACATTGCAGACTTGAGGCAGCAAGCATCTTGACATTAAAATCCCCACCCATAAAAATATTATACTTGTTTGCACTTGGAATATCTAGAAACTTGTTAAAATAACACAACAATTGCTAGAGTGTCCACTTGGGGGCCTATACACCACACTAAAAATATTTTGCGCACATTTCAACGTCAGAATCTCAAAATCAGCGCATATGCAAGAAAACTCAGTAATAAGTTCACGGTTCAAAGTAGCTTTTACACAGATCAATATTCCTCCACGCCTTTTGCAATCACGATTTAAGAAAAACGGTTTGTATTCATTCAATTTCAGTACCTCCTCCTCACTTTGGTGCCAGACTTCAGTTAGCATAATTACATCGAACGCGAACCCAAAGTATTGGAACAGTGCACACAGTTCGTCACCTTTATTACTCGCCGAACGCGGATTCGGATTAAAGAATGATGTCAATTGTCCTTTAGTGGATGCAAAAAGGGCGGTTATTTCACTCGGTGTAAGATATGCGTGAGCAGTCATGATGAAGAAACGACTACAAGAAAAGATATGCCAAAGTTAGTTCATCATCTTGGCAAGATCGCTAGTGCTACTGATATGAACAACCCATGATTCATCCGTTTTTCGCGCGTAGACTTTTCCTCCCCTCGTCCGCCGCGGATTTCCTCTTCAGTTCGTTCTTTTTCGCGGTTCTCATGCCAGGCAGTTTTTTTAGTTCCGGACGCAAGTGTTCGTTGACGTAGACAGGGGCGCGTGTAGCATGACCTAGATCGGCCGTTAATGCCCGTTCCCTCCGCGCTTTCTCAATTACAGCGTCCCATTTTGAGCGATACTGAGCGATACTGAGTGATACTGAACTGCGCAATGATGAGCGGCCATGACGATATAATGCCAGCAGGAACGCGATGACAGACATCGATATCACACAGAAGGATTGGCTCATCAGTCAAATTGCCGATTTTTGTAGGATTGCTACCAGATCTTCATTTTGGACAGAGAGAACACCCTTCATCTCTATGTTGCGATTTCTAGAGTACTGTTCACAAGCCGTGAGCTGACGTTCACTCTGTTGGGCTTGGCTTTTTAGGACTTCAAATTCCTCTCGAAGGTCACCATTTTTATTTTTCATGCTTGCATTTTCTTTTTTTAGCATGGCGACATCAGCCCTGATATTCTCAAAGCCTTTGTGGAAGTTATCGAGGCTCAGCTTGATCTCTCTCAGCTCTTTCCGAATTTCTTTCTCAAAAGCACTACGGAAATCTTTGAACTCTTGTTTTATCTCTTTTTTAGGACATCACACATTTTAGCAAAGTCAGCAGTCATTGCACAAACGGTTAAGGAAACAACACGCTAAATGGCAGCAGCGTCAGCAATATGGCGGAAAATGCAGAATTAGGCATGCAAGTTACAAAAATAATGAATGTTTGCTTCCAACCTGTGAACAGAGCAAATTGATAAGCCCTCCGAACAGCTCGCTGCCACCCCTGTCAAAGAACTGGCCGCTGGTTCAAGGATCTTTTTTAGCAGTTTGCGGTGGTGGCGCTGATGGTCTCGGTCGAAACGTGGACCGGTCTCGATCTTGATGCCGCACGTGGTAGGTCACCCCTGACGATGATGATCCGTTAAGGGCAGCAGCAGGATCTTGAAGGTATCTGTGAACAGAGTGGGATGATAAGCCTTCTGAGCCTTTTTGCCGTCACTCAGCTCCACGCGCGTCTCTTTGGTCATAAGATAAAAACTCGTGAGATTGGCCTGCTTTATTCGTAGCCACAAATTGAAAGCACAATCGCTATACTCACGTGAATTGACTCAGGCTTTTGCGGTACGGCACCTACCTCTTCAGCCAAAAACCTCTGATTTGATGCCATGTTGAGTTCTTTTCCGGCGGTCGTTCAAATAGAGTTGCTGCTTGTTATAGTTTAATAGGTACTCCTTATTAGCGTTCATTAGAGCCGCCGCAGGGACCTCCATGCGTCTGTTTCCACGGCCTCTGTCGCAAACTAAGACGTTGGACGGACATGTCGGTTGCACCTCGCGCAAGTCTCGAATTTAAAACCAACAAGCAAAAAAAGCAAAAAATAAAAAGAATAACAGCAACAGTGGATAAACTATTGTAAAAATAATTATTTCACTATTACCTTTCTAAACTTCTTTACTATATCAAAATACACTCTGTAAATTATATGCTCCACTTACACGAGCACAGCAGCTTCTGCGTTTTTGTGGAAAGACAAAAGAATTTTCTCAGGAACAAGCGGCTACATGGTGCAGACGAATGCTGACTTCTAGTCTGCGTTTTTGCGCACACCGGGATCGCCCTTCCTGGAGCAAGCGTCTCCCAATGAATATTCTAGAACAGCTTGTTTAACATCCGTTCGTCATTAGAGAGGGCAGCCACTATCAAACCTGCCCCGGAGCATGGGAAAACTTGTTTCCCCAAAATCGGCGGATTCGGCCGGAACCAGTCTTGTAGTTCGTGCGTCGCTTTCTGTTCCGCTGATCATGACAGGACGCACGACGCGGGAATAATCCGCCATCTTTATTCTTTAATATCTTCTGGTATGGTGAGGGATCGCTAGAACGTGTGTTTGTGACTTGCAGCTCAAGGATCATTATGCACGGCGATGACTATATTTCGTTTCACCTTAAATCCACCCACAGCCGACGCTACAAGCTAATGGAACCAACCAAGCAGCACCAAATGCATCAAGGCACAAGCCCTTTCTATTAATGAGTAGTGTAGCGACGATCAAAGACGTACGGAAACTCGACGAGCACTATGATGGCGCGCGTTTGACGATGTCTGCTTTGCCTCATCGCATCGTAGCGTCTGCTGCGGCTGGACTTAAAGGTGAAACGAACTATAGTGACATCGATTGCAGAAATCTTCGAGAAGTATTATTCCGGAGCTTCTTATTTTATCGGGTTGGACCTCGACCGTTTGTACAGTGTCTAGTAACGGCGGAGAAAGGAGCAACTTTTTTCATGAGGGTTGCGCTATTCGCGATGTAATTGAGTGGTCCTATTTTAAACACGCTGACTGAACTGGCAAACGTTTCATGCAGCGTGGAGCATGCCCGAGATAAGATAGTCTAAAACAAAAATGTAGATCATGCATTTCCTTTGATCGGTTGAAGACATTATACAGCACTGACGTTTTGCCCACTTTGACTGCTTTTTGATCAACTAAATGCTTAAAAATTTCGTAGGTCTTAAGTCTCGGGTCCCGCCGTGGCCATGAAACTTCGCTGGCTACAAATTGTTTTAACGCAGATAGTGTTTATGGTCTGATTTCATGGAAACGTATTACTCTAATGTGTGACGAAAACGTGTTACACTCGGGCCGAGACAGCACAAACGCATAGCCCGTAGAAGGCAATTTCCATAAAAGGCAAAACACATAGAACTCACAATTAGTCATAATGATGCGTACGAACAGGCACAAAAATTTAAAACCACAGAAACCCACCAAAAAGCTCAGCTGGAACTGAACCCCAGTCGATGCGATTCACTGTCAGATAACTTTGCGTGGTGTTATAATTTTTTTCCTTTTATTTATCTTCATTATGTCATAAGTGGGAGATGAGCAAGAGTGCGGCCAAACCGCATGTCAGCAATTCAGCGGGCGACGAGACGAGCGACAGCGACGAGCGTCAGCGAGGAGCGCTGGAGATTTCTCACTGTCGCCCGTTGCGTCGCTCGGTTTTTGGATTTCTATAAAACGGTCGCTCATTCTTTTGGCCGCTTTCTCCCGTCACTTTAATGCGGTGTGCCTCGTCGCGAGACTGTCTTTGCTTGTCTCGTTACTGGCCAAATCGGTTGCGTGCGTTTTGTATTTAAGACTTGCCGCGGACGGTCACATGCGGTAGCATGCAACCGTACGCGGCGAATTGATGCTTCGTCCAGCGTTCTTAGTCCAGCCAAACTTAGTTCAGATACACTTAGTTTAGCATACTTAGTCCATAGGCGACCATCGGAGGCGAGTTATAGCCAGTTCGGCATGCTTGGTTTACCATATTTAGCCTGCAAGATCGCATCGGAGGAAAGCTATACTTTATCCAGAATACTTAATCCACAAACAACGTTTGTGCACCGAATCAATCTTCGTCCGTCGTACTCAGACCGCGGTCGAAAGTTGCCGGCGTGTAGTACGTACTCCATCACACTTAAGGCTCTGTTATAGCCAGCCGGCAGCAGCCAGGCGGCGGCAGAGAGCCCACGGTTATACCGTGTCTGGTTGTAACTTGGCAAAGGGTGAACAATAAGCCCCAGATTGCGTGCCGAAGGCTTCGAAATGCGCGACGTGTACGAGTGCAACGCACACATATTGAAGCATGACGCAGCGAAAAGCCTGAAGGCCCATACGCACATTCGCGTTTGAACGCATTTGAGTGCGTTGCGGCGTCCTTGCGGCCAGGAGCGGTCGCTTGCGATGCGATGCGCGCCAACCCGCAACGCTTGGTAGCGCGACGCAAGAGAGTAGAGACTCGTTCAACTTTTCGAAGCGTTGCGGTGCGTTCGACCAATCAGAAGCCGAGAAACGAGAAGGGTCGGGCGCATGCGCAAGAGCCCGAGAACCCGCCGACTGGCTCGAGGACTCGAGCAGCGCTGAGCGAGGCTTGACGAACGGAAGGTCCACGAGCTTTTATTTCGTTTGTTTTGCGGCGGTTTGCGGAACGTCGTAGCATGGCAACGTCGGTGGCGGTGTGTGTGGACCAGCAGGCAGTGGAGTCAGGGGAACCTTCAGTTAGCGACCAGGAAAGCTTAATAATTCTGGTTGAGAAGTTCCCCTGGCTCTATGACACTCGCCGGGCCGATTACCGGGACAGCGTTCGGCGGGAAAACGCCTGGACAACTATCGCACAGAAAATGGGTAAGACTCATTTGAACCGATTACTTTTACGAGTTTTCATTGATCGCGACTTCTCGAGGCCGTAATTTGCACTGTCAGGTTTGCTTGTCGCGGTGCGAATAGCGCCTTTATTCTGCGATCATTACGTTATACGCACTGTCTAGGGTTACGTCCGACGAAACCCGAAATAAAAATTAAAGTTACCCTCGTAGCACGAGAACGTTCTGAAAACATTCCTGGAATGTTTAAAAGAACATAGGCAACATTCTTGGATAGTTCCAAATTTGCGTGAGAACATTCTATCAACGTTGTCAGAAAGTGGCGCAGGCACTTATCGCTACATTCGGGGAATGTTTTCGAAGGGATATTCTTAGAACGTTCTGAGAACGACATAGAACATTACCAGGGCATTCAATCAACATTCAAATATCCTAATCTTACAACATCCAAAGAGCTTCTGCAACTTTCTTGAAATGTTGCAAATTTATGCAGAAACATCCTTTCAATCTCCTCGGAACGTGGCGTGGGTACATCATCACTACATTCAGAGAACGTTCTCTGAGGGCTAGTTACAAAGATTGCACTATTACGGCTTGCTTAAGCTACAGCTCAATGAGCTGTACTGGATATATGGATATGATAAAGCTCATCACAGGGCAATCTATTTTTTAATCGAAGGCAAGCACAAGCTTGCCACTTTCCCAGCGCACCAGCCTAAGCATGTACTAACGACAGTTTACTCCTACCTGTCACTTGTCAATTTCTTTCATTCATAATGTGCTGCATACATGACCGATTACTCACACTGAGCTTAAGAACAGGTACACATGGCATCCTACACTTAACTGGGAAATACCTTTTTCAAAGTTATGAAAAACTTTACGGCTTTACAGCCGATACATGACTTAAACAAAAAAATTGTGAATTATTACTACGTTACATCTGATGCAGCATTCATTAATCGGTTAAAATCGAGACTGCATTTGTACCTCCAGGTTTATTGATGGGGCTGGAATGTGGTTTTCGTGTGTCGGGGCTAATCCACTGATTGGTCAAGAAACAGTTCTTCGGGACACTGTCTGAGGCTCTTCCTTCCATGACGGTCATAGTGGTCACTCAAAAAGTGAGTTCAGACATCTTCGAAGCATACATATGTACCAAACAAACATGCTTTGAAGATGCTCGAGACGTTTCCGCAGGTACTTCTGGAGCTTCTGGAGCCATGTCTTTTGTGCCATGTATGAGCAGTGCGACTTAGCAATTCCAACTCATAAAGCCGCAGCCAATATTGTTCATTTATTCATAGCATTTGATCATAGATCACGATTATTGTTATTTGTTTGTACCATCCTGATGAGGTTTCTGATTTCAGGTTTGGAAATACTTGAATGTAAAAGGAGGTGGAAAGCCATTCGTGACCGCTACGTCAAAGAGACAAGGGCAGCCAAAGGCAAGAGTGGAGCTGGCAGGGACGATGCCCAGCCTTCCACATGGGTGCTCTTCAAGTACCTGAGTTTTCTCGATGGCCAGATCCGCCGAAGACGGTAGGCACAAAATGTTATAGATAATGAAGGGCATTGTGGATTTTTCCATACTTTGTATGCACTGTAATTATTATTTGGCAGAACCCTGATATGTCCCAGGACCAAAGGAGCCTCAACCAACGCCCAGACTACAAACCGGAATGGAGCCCCTACTTCTGGGCCACAAGGCAGGTTGTTTATAAAGAGTGTCGCTTTCCACACAGACTGTAATGCCTGAGTCATACTAAAGCGAAAAACGGAAAATACAAACACTGACAAGCCTCAAACAGAAGCATCATACACGCGAGGGTATCTTTGGCGGGCTTGCAATCACTCGTGCTTACTTCACAAGCACTGAACGACTAAATGCCTGCCAAAAGTACCATCGCAAGCATGCTGCACGTGTTTGAGGCTTGTCGGTGTTGGCTTCTCCTGTCTGTCGCTCCAACAGGACTCTGGCATGACAAGCTATTGGCTACTTGAGTTCCAGTAGAACGACAAACAGAAACAACCGACATTGATAAGCTTCATACAGGAGCATCACGCACGCGAGAGTATCTTTGGCGGGCTTGCAATCGCTCGTGCTTACTTCACGAGCACCGAAAGACTAAATGCCTGCCAAAAGTACCATCGCAAGCATGCTGCACGTGTTTGAGGCTTGTCGGTGTTGGCTTCTCCTGTCTGTCGCTCCAACAGGACTCTGGCATGACAAGCTATTGGCTACTTGAGTTCCAGTAGAACGACAAACAGAAACAACCGACATTGATAAGCTTCATACAGAAGCATCACGCACGCGAGAGTATCTTTGGCGGGCTTGCAATCGCTCGTGCTTACTTCACGAGCACCGAACGACTAAATGCCTGCCAAAAGTACCATCGCAAGCATGCTGCACGTGTTTGAGGCTTGTCAGTGTTGGCTTCTCCTGTCTGTCGCTCCAACAGGACTCTGGCATGACAAGCTATTGGCTACTTGAGTTCCATTAGAACAACAAACGGAAACAACCGACATTGATAAGCTTCATACAGGAGCATCACACACGCGAGAGTATCTTTGGCGGGCTTGCAATCACTCGTGCTTACTTCACGAGCACCGAACGACTAAATGCCTGCCAAAAGTACCATCGCAAGCATGCTGCACGTGTTTGAGGCTTGTCGGTGTTGGCTTCTCCTGTCTGTCGCTCCAACAGGACTCTGGCATGACAAGCTATTGGCTACTTGAGTTCCATTAGAACAACAAACGGAAACAACCGACATTGATAAGCTTCATACAGGAGCATCACGCACGCGAGAGTATCTTTGGCGGGCTTGCAATCGCTCGTGCTTACTTCACGAGCACCGAACGACTAAATGCCTGCCAAAAGTACCATCGCAAGCATGCTGCACGTGTTTGAGGTTTGTCGGTGTTGGCTTCTCCTGTCTGTCGCTCCAACAGGACTCTGGCATGACAAGCTATTGGCTACTTGAGTTCCATTAGAACAACAAACGGAAACAACCGACATTGATAAGCTTCATACAGGAGCATCACGCACTCGAGAGTATCTTTGGCGGGCTTGCAATCGCTCGTGCTTACTTCACGAGCACCGAACGACTAAATGCCTGCCAAAAGTACCATCGCAAGCATGCCGCACGTGTTTGAGGCTTGTCGGTGTTGGCTTCTCCTGTCTGTCGCTCCAACAGGACTCTGGCATGACAAGCTATTGGCTACTTGAGTTCCATTAGAACAACAAACGGAAACAACCGACATTGATAAGCTTCATACAGGAGCATCACGCACGCGAGAGTATCTTTGGCGGGCTTGCAATCGCTCGTGCTTACTTCACGAGCACCGAACGACTAAATGCCTGCCAAAAGTACCATCGCAAGCATGCTGCACGTGTTTGAGGCTTGTCGGTGTTGGCTTCTCCTGTTTGTCGCTCCAACAGGACTCTGGCATGACAAGCTATTGGCTACTTGAGTTCCATTAGAACAACAAACGGAAACAACCGACATTGATAAGCTTCATACAGGAGCATCACGCACGCGAGAGTATCTTTGGCGGGCTTGCAATCACTCGTGCTTACTTCACAAGCACCGAACGACTAAATGCCTGCCAAAAGTACCATCGCAAGCATGCTGCACGTGTTTGAGGCTTGTCGGTGTTGGCTTCTCCTGTCTGTCGCTTCAACAGGACTCTGGCATGACAAGCTATTGGCTACTTGAGCTCCAGTAGAACAACAAACGGAAACAGCCGACATTGATAAGCTTCAAACGGAAACAGCCGACATTGATAAGCTTCATACAGGGGCATCACGCACGCGAGAGTATCTTTGGCGGGCTTGCAATCCCTCGTGCTTACTTCACAAGCACTGAACGACTAAATGCCTGCCAAAAGTACCATCGCAAGCATGCTGCACGTGTTTGAGGCTTGTCGGTGTTGGCTTCTCCTGTCTGTCGCTTCAACAGGACTCTGGCATGACAAGCTATTGGCTACTTGAGTTCCATTAGAACAACAAACGGAAACAACCGACATTGATAAGCTTCATACAGGAGCATCACGCACGCGAGAGTATCTTTGGCGGGCTTGCAATCGCTCGTGCTTACTCAACGAGCACCGAACGACTAAATGCCTGCCAAAAGTACCATCGCAAGCATGCTGCACGTGTTTGAGGCTTGTCGGTGTTGGCTTCTCCTGTCTGTCGCTCCAACAGGACTCTGGCATGACAAGCTATTGGCTACTTGAGCTCCAGTAGAACAACAAACGGAAACAGCCGACATTGATAAGCTTCATACAGGAGCATCATGCGCGCGAGGGTATCTTTGGCGGGCTTGCAATCACTCGTGCTTACTTCACGAGCACCGAACGACCAAATGCCTGCCGAAGGCATCTCTTGTCTCTGTTGTTTGTTTCTGTTTGTCACTCTAGCGGGACCTGGGCATGATGAGCTGAAAGCCGTTTTAAATTTCCTACCAATGAGAAAGTTTGCACAAAACTGCATCAGTTTTATTCTGTTGGTTCGTGTTTTTCTCAATATGCAGAGATCCTTATGGGAATGTGTTCCCCTGGAGAGGCTGCAACCGCTGCAGGAAACAGTCAGCCTGGGACGCCTGCCGATGTCGACATGGAAGACGTACTGTAGCATGAAGTCATACATCTTATTTAACAACTGCCTTTGATAAGGATGTTTATAAGTGGCCCCTGTGTAATTACCTTTTCTCGCTCTCCTCCTTCATTTAAGCGATTCGGTATTCTTGGAAGCAACTCCGAAGATTCGCCAGTTTGTCATGTCCTTCATAATTAGGATTCCATATTTTGGGGGTGTTTAGCAGAGCACTGGTAAACCCCACAAAACTGATCTCCAGTCCAGTTCTATCAGTATCGCAGAAAATCAAAAGAATACCCCAACTGGAGCAGTCCTTGAATGAAGAATCCTAAGCTTGGGGTGCTTTATTTTGTTGTGTTAGAACACAGACCCCAATAAACTGTTTGCCTACCTGCTTCTATTTTTGGAACACCCCTTATCTCATTTTTTTTTTTATCGGTACTGAATGTTTCCTAAGTACTTGGGTCCCATGTAGGTCGCGGAAAAGCATACCCATGTCCCGTTTCCTAAACATAAGCCCCAACTAGCAGCAATGTTCGGTCTGACACCCAAGATTGACACCAGAAAACTTGGGACAATTTGTGGGAAAAGAAAGACCCTAAAATACAGACTGCAACGTAAAAAAAAAAAAAAGAAACCCCCCCAAAAAAAGGAATTCTATTTATAGTGGACGCAGTCTCCAGCAATATGAAAAACACATTTCGAGCACATTGGTGGGACAGAGGCTGGTGGGGACGATACTCTCACCTTAGGAAATTCTATAGTGCTCAGAAGAGAGAAATCCCTTCAGCCCTTGTGCACTGATTCAGCTGGTTTCATTATCGCACTTCATTCAACGTGGAACGATATGAGACTGTCCGCAAAACATGTCGCACCGCTGCCAGTCACAGTCTTGGCCACATGCTCCAAAAGGGCCCCTCATATTGCTGAAGACTCTCCATTTTAAAATACCCTGAGGTTTCTGGAGCTGTTGTTGTGTTGGGAGCGATTGAGCGACTGTTGGCGCTTGCGCGTTTTATTGAACGTTTACTTTGAACCATGTTTTAGTTGTGTGTTAGCAACGCTTTGCCCCTCCCCCCCTCCCTCTACCCTACAAATGATTTGATTGGCGCTTTCCCCTAGTAACTTCCAAAATATTTTATTCAACCCATCTCAATCCACATCTTTCCTTTTCTCTCCCCTTTGGCTATGAGAGTCTTTTCCCTGCCTGGAGAATAACATTTCGCATCGCCATTAATCCCCCTTTCCCATTTTATACCCCCCCCCCCCCCCCCGGAGCTGTAGTGCTGCCTTTGCCCTTTCTTATTGCTACCGTCCAGCTGAGGATTCAAAATCAAGTTTTTTTCTGTGTGAAAGTTTCACACAAAAACGTTATGTCGTAGTTTGCATTCCCGTTTCAGTGTTCTATGCAAGCGACCGCCTCTGCAGGATTTAGATGACATCGATCCATCAGCAACGTGCGTGGCGCTGCTGGATCTGGAGGAGAGGGGCCAGTTGCCTACCTCCGAGCAGCTAGCACCACCAGGCACAGCAGCAGCATCACCAACAGATGCTAACCCTACTCATAGAAATGGAGGTGGAGGGCAGGGGGTGTCGATGTCCCAGCAGTCGAGGGCGTCGACGTCACAGCAGTCGGGTCCCCCTCCTGCGAAACGAGTCCGTTTAAGCCCTCGACAAGCTCGCGCGCGAGAGGAGTCTGGGCTTCTGCACCTCCTGCAGGATTCTACGCGGGAAATGGCACGCACGTGCACGAGGCCACACCTGGACCTCAGCAAACCTAGCATTGCATTTGCAGTTAGTCTTGGTAACGACCTTGAAACGATGCTTCCGCCCCACCTGCAAATTGTAGCAAAAGCGCGTTTTTATGAAACTATCCTCCAGCTTCGGGATAGCGTAAATGACGAGGCATGAGAGAATCCTTTTTTTTTTTCTATCTAACGGAGATAAGTGTCTGCATAATGTCGGGCATGGTGGCAATTTTTTACTCTATTTATATGAAAATTAAAAGAAATGAATCTGTTTTTTGTTTTACAACTTCATTTTGTTGACCCAGAACACCGCTCGCACTCAACTGTTTGTGAGGCTGCCGATTTCTCTGGGAACCATTCTCATTTCGTCTAGCCCTTCCCTTGTCTGGACCAGTACATTTTCCAAGTATTCAGGTCGCATGCATATTCCCAGGAGGAAATGCATGCCTGTCCTGTTTCTTACAGCAAACTTTTCTTTTTGTTCACTACAGAATTTGTGGGAAGAAACCAGCCCCAGAAAAATATCCCTAAATTTGAACATAAGTAAACCTAGATAACATGTAAACCTTGTAGAAACTTAGTCTATGCCATGCCCATCTTTTATTTTTAATATGGTATGGAAAAGCAAGCTATGTTATTGCTGATGTCCAGGTGTGGAGTCTGTTCTGCTAGCACCCGTGGAAGCTTGGTGCAGACGCAGTGAGCACCAGAGGCGGTGCTTGCAGCACGTTTTCTGCTACTGCACCGCTCTCACTCACTGCGCCTACGCCGTAGCATGCAGTAGCAGACGACGTGTGGCACGCACTGCCTCTGGTGCTCACTGCGTCTGCACCAAGCTCCCCGGGTGTCAGTAGCCGTCACGGTGCGGAGCACTGGCAACACATTCTGATGTTCCTTTTAAAAGTGGTCCACTCTGTACATAGTGCAATGAAACCTTTCACAAAGGTGTCTTTAGGTAGAGCATCTCTTATACTAATATTTTGCAAGTAAATTTTTGTAAAGTTGTGCAAGAAAACAAAATCATGTTATTCCTATGCCCAAGGTGGGAAAGTGGAAACAAACAATCCGGTTGATGCTGGTACTTGCAACTGGTGTCGCACACACTCCCATTTCCTTTCGGCTGTTCATCTCGAAGCTGTCACATTTTGTTCCATGTGGTGCCATGTCTACGGACATTTTATTTCAGTTTTTCTCTCTGCATTAGAAAAACCAAGTTTTCCTTCTCTTGCATTTTTTTTTTCGGGATCCTTACACTTTTAGACTTCAGGTATAAGAAATGCACCATTGTAAAAAGCTTCATTGCACTCCATACGTTGCTTTGCATGTTTTTTTTTTTCGTTTTTTTTACTTCTAAATTTTGCATGACAACATACTGTACTTGCATAATTTTGCTGTGTTGAGAAGAATTTATAAACTGTGTCAATGTTTCCTCCATTTTGGTGTGCTAAGTGCCTTTATAGTGCACAATTCAAAGTGTTGCTTTGTACTTCAAACTACCTCAATATTTCCTACATTTTGCTGTGATAAGTGAATTTACATTTTGTACTTCGAACTACCTCAATATTTCCTACATTTTGCTGTGATAAGTGAATTTACATTTTGTACTTCAAACTCTCTCAATGTTCTCTCCATTTTGCTGCGAGAGATGTTTGTCTTTTACATTATGATTTTATATTCAAACGTCATGCCCATACCAATTTACGAATCGTGCGCACAGTTTTAATCTATCAACAGCTACTCAACCTTTTTCTTTTCTGAAACCTTTTTTGAGATAGTCTGCATCTGGTGCATCATAGCCTTGGATTGTTTGCCATAAAGCCTCACTCAATCCGCCGTTTTGCTGTGACAAGTTGTACTACATTTTTGTACTTCAAATGTGTGCTTCAATAAATTGGTAGTAATGTTCCAAAGTGATGGCAGTGAGTCACTTCTTTGCAGAACATATAACTTCACAGTGACCTTGCATGGATACATATACAGCCAGGGTGGCTCCAAGACAAAATTGCAGCCCATAGCTGCCCTGCTTGCTAGGTCACACATCTGTGGACATTATTTGCCCATAAGTACTTTGGGATTTACCCAAAGCACTGCCCCACTGCTACTGCTTAGCACATGTTTCCGAGGCTCGTGCTAGTGGCAGTGAGATCAAACTGGGGGGGGGGGGGGGGGGGGGGTGCTCTCTCCAGCTCGTTTCTCCCCCAGAGATCCGTGTTAACCCAACAGAAGGCCCGAGGACTTGATGTTGAAGGAGGGCAACAGACTGGATCTTTCGTGAAAGCAGTCGGCATAGGATGGGAGCTTGACAATGCATGCTGCCTTGTTCATGCAGGCTGGAATGGCTACAAAAGAACTCCTCCTCGGCCTACGGGAGGATACGAGCCCCAGCCGAATGCTGCTGCTGCTGCTGCTGCTTGGGGTGCGGGTTCCTCCCCAACATTGCAGCTTTTTTATAAGTTGCATCAGTGACACTTACATCTGTTATGGCTTAGGCAATAACTTTATTTTCTGCAATTCTACTAATATAATATTTACACACAAAAAAGAACAGAAAAAAGCATAACAGATTATAGCACTGCACGTTACTCTGAAAAGAAGAGAGTTTTTTGCAATAGGAACGAAAAAACGGGATTAAAAACACAGATTGATGTATTCTGCCTTCTCATGTTACAAGGGGCAGTGCAACAATTGTTATATTTTGGCGAATTTCATCTCATTTCAATAACATTTCTTTTGAAGTAAATCAGCTCCCACTAAAAAAGAAAAAAACATTTTGAAGGTTGATGCACACTAACATCTCTCTGGGTGCAACGTTTTGTTCCATCTTCAGGCCTTCCTGCCCTCCCTCCACACCTGTTGACTTTTCAAGGTCCGATTTGGCTAGCAATTGAGACAAGATTGTTTGCCGTAGGATGATGAGTAGGGCAATGGCAGAGGAAATGGTTATGTTCACTTGAGATATGTGGTGCCAAAAAAGCTTGTGTACTCCGAATAATATCACCGTAGTTCCGATGACCACCACATATTACCTGCATGCTGCAGATCTAGAGAAATATTTATTTTTTTATTTTTGTTATGAGATATTTCGGGGGAAGTGGCACATTTTCTCTCGCTTGTGCCAAGGCAAACAACATAAAAAATGCAAGCTGCAAATTCTTTAGACGTTAGGATTGCTGCACAGCCCCTTTAATTAATCGGTACAAATGTTTACCGGGCTTCCAGCAAAATGAAATGCCCACTCAGAGGGGGGGAGGGGCTGCTTATGCTTCGAGAAATTTTTCATTGTTCCGAGAGAAGGGGTGTGCTTTGTCAGTGTGGCACTGGTTCAGTTTGGCCATGTTATTGAGTGTCGCTCCCGTCGGAACCCATAATGCGTGCTATGGTCTTGCCAGTTATTGTTTTGGCCATGTGCTTTGAGTAGGCCCTTTATATTCCTGTACATAGCTAGGTTTGTCACCTTAGGTAAATTGAAGGTGTTTAGTACAATTTCAGAGTTATACAGGGCGGCATAAGTGGATGTTTGTGCTGTTAAAAGAGTAAGAAAAATTGGCGCCTACCCACAGAATGTTCACGCCTTCACCGAATGTGCAATGAACAGGTTAAGCGGCATTAACACTCTTGCAACCAAGTACGACCGAAAGAGACAAGACCGGTTTTTAATTTTCTTATGACTTCTTAGGACCGTATGCGCTGCAGTGCAAAGCTGGTCCTAAGAGAGCGCAAAAGGCTTAAAAACCGGTCTGGTCTCTCGGTCTTACTCGGTCGCAAGAGTGTGAACGGGCCTTTAGCTGTACCGTGTAAAATTTCTAGGCATAGCTCTCTTCCCCTTAAACAATTGGTAACAAACTTTTAAAAGTCATTAGGGCATGTTCGCACACGACTGAGTTAGCGTCGTCTGCTAGCTACACATATCAGGAGATGGCGCCACAAGTTAGTAGCGTCGCTAACTCAGTCGCCTGCGAACACGCCCTGTTGATTGTGAAAAGTTTGTCAATCATTTTTATAGAAAGAGAACTATGCCTTGAAATTTCACATGGTAAAGCTGACCTGCTCAGTGCACATTTGGTAATAGTTCTAACTGTCTATGTGCAAGAGTCACTTTTTCCAAGTCATCCTACAGCATCTCATCCACTTGTTTCACCCTATAATGTACACGAGTTCCTTGCAAGCCTGGCATTTGTCCTTCAAGGGGCACTAAATCACATTCTGCAATAGTATATTCATGGTTATAACTCAATCTATGGGCGGTAGCGTCCTAAAAAAAAATATTTTTCACTCACATTATGTGAAGAAACAAAAGTGACAGCTGTAGCATGGTTGTGCAATGTGGGTGGAGGGGTGCCGTCATGTTTCTGAGAACGGAGGTGCGACATGGTTAATTTTCGTAGCCGTCGTAATTGGCGTCATGGATGCCACTGACGACCGCCATCAGTGATTTGTGAAGTGGGTAAGCGTGGGTTTTTAAAATCATCCAACATTATGCTTAGTAACTGGATACTACCAAAGTGGGAATTCGCATAACATGAGTAATGTTTGCTGCAAACAAGTATTTCAAGCCGATGTTACGATGGTTCTCCCTTGGTTCTCCCTTCGTCGTGCAATTCTTGGGGAGACGACAGGGCTGCTTTTTTCGCTCGCTTCACGCGGCACAGCGGACGAGAAGTCCCGACCTCCCTCTCCTCGTGGCAAGAGGGAAGAAAAGGGTTTTTCCATTCTTTGGGCGCGTGGTGACGACAAGGGAAATATCTCTGCAAAGTGTCGCCCATAAAGCTATTGCTTTAAACGGATACTTCAACAATATTTGAAATATTACCGTCTTGTTCAAAAATAGGTTGAATATGATCCACAATATCCGTAAATGACTATCGCACGTTTCTATTTTGAGTCTGGTGGCTGTATTTTTCGTTGTAAACGGCCCACTCTGACAAGCGCTCGGAGAAGGCCCAGCGGAGACCACGTGACATAGGTCGTCTCAAGACGAGCAAAGCTACGGCGAGGCTGGCGTCGAGAGAATGGCCTAGTCGTTCCAGCCACCGAAGCGGCTGCTTTTGTACGAATTTTTAGAGACGGGTTAATCTTCTATAATCTTGGAGGGGGACAATAGCGACTTCTGCGACACACAAAAGGCATTCTCGGGAAGTTCCTCGTTCCCCCCTTCTCTCGTCGTGGCCGGAGGCGAGACAACCTCCGTCACTAGCTGTCAAGGTTCCTAGACGGGCATTACAAGCGAGGCGTTAGAGACATCCGCCAGGTGCTCTTTGCTAATCGTTTAATTCGTTTTAAAATTCCTTTTCGTTACTTTTTTAACAAGATATTGGTATGCTCGATGTGATACTGCTCCTTTGAACACATATAGACCAAAAAAATGAGCGCTGAAATTTCGTTGTAGTATCCCTTTAAAAGTCTAACATTATATTCAAGTGCTGAGTTGTGACCATAATTATAATATTGCAGAAAGTGGTTTACTGCCCCTTAAGCAATCCTAATGGTTAACAGGTGCTGCTCCTCGGAACACTACTCTGTATTGCCAGGATATCTCTCCAAGGCGAGAGCAGAAGAATTTGGCGAACTTGTGCCTTATGCCTTTGGCATCGCTCGCATGCATGTTTGAGCTTACTTGGCCCACATCTGACAGAGCACTGCCGTCACTACTGTCAGTGTGGCACTGGCCTCTCACTGTCTCGCCCAGGTAGCCCTCGCTATCAACGTAGCCAGCAGGGCAGTAGAGGCGCTCCCCCCTTTCTGCCTCGTCGCATACCCTGAGGTAGTTGTGGAGGCTGACGCATGCCCAGACAACCGCCTCCAGTGTCGCGGGACATGCCTGGATCGGTTGTCTGAAGATGCGCCAGCGTGCGACGAGGATCCCAAACGTGTTTTCAATGACCCTTCTCGCTCGAGAAAGCCTGTAGTTGAAGACTTTTTGCAACAACTTCAGGCTTTTTCGAGGAAAAGGGCGCATCAGGTTGGTGAGCAGGGGGAACGCCTCGTCGCCGACAAACACAAACGGCAGTTTTGTCCTGGTCCCCGGCAAGGGCCCTGGCGGAGGGAGGCCTGCTGTGCCTGAGAGGATGGCGTCTCCCATGTCGGAGTCACGAAAGACGCCACCATCACTGTAGCGTCCTGGCTTGCCAACATCTACCAGAGTGAATTTATAGTTGGCATCACAGCTGGCCATTAGCACGATGCTGTGAAACCCCTTATAATTATAAGTGTCCGACCCTGCACCAGGGGGAGCCTGGATGGCCACATGTTTGCCGTCCAAGGCACCGACGCAGTTGGGGAAATTCCATTGCCGTTCGAACTCTGCTGCAATGCGCTCCCACTGCGCAGTGTTGGGGGCCTAGAAGAAAGGTGACTCAAGTTAAACCACATGGCAGCAGTAGTTCGCAGTAAACAGTTTTCCAAGGCTTAAACATATGTAAGGAAAAGTCAGCACAGCTTTTCAGAGGTATGTCCCCCTGTGAACACTTGTTTTCATGCATGAACGGTAGATTATCAATATTGCTTCAGTGGCTGCCACCTTAGCGTAAGCTTGTAGGTTGTGCCAACACAATGACCAAATATTAGCTGCATAAAGTAGTAATACTGCATCCCAAGACTTTCAGTAAAAAAAATGTCAGCAATATGTCACTCTTGGCCTATCTCGACCTTTGAGATGTGGGTAGAAGCGTGGGTGGCTCTGACAGATAGCCTATGCTACCGTATTTACTCAAGTAATAGCCACACTATTTATGAACAAGGCCCTTGCGTCTACTTTCCCACAGAACACATATACAGCCAATCATTGTGTTGCGTATAAATAACATAGCGAATAGCCAGATAGAGAACACGATTCTCCATACAAATGCAATCCTCAAAGATGATACCTTGGCACGAAGACGTTATCTCTGTCCTGTAAACAGCTGGAATCATGCTGTCGAACGCGGTGTTTGGCAATCTGCGAGCTCCACGGAAAAGCAAACCCTCAGGCTCTCGTCATAAACTATGTGACTATTACTCGAGTAAATACGGTATATTTTCTGCATCTGGGGCCGCTGCGTCAGCAAGGCTATACAGGCCCTGGAAGGCCTTTAGAACTCTATACAAAAACTTGGTACTGTTAAGTCACGGCATGGTGGTGGCACCTCGGGCACACATCCAGTCTGGGGTTGTGGGCGGAAGTCATCATGCGGGACGTGCATTCCTGTGTTCTTTTGAAAGAAACTAGTCAAAAACCTGCCATCTCGTCAAAACGCTGTGACTGGGCCTGTACCAAAAGAGTCGGGAAAGGTTTGAAGGTCACTCTTTGTGTGTTTTCTGCCTGCTCGGTTTGTCAAAGAATGTTGATAGGTGCCGTGAAAAATAAAAACCAGATGCCGTCGGACAACGATTGCTCGTGCGGGAAGCACTTTGGGTTGCATTCACGAATACTTGTGTTCAACGGATTTTTTTTTTCTTCCAACATGAATGCGGAAAAACCGCCAAGCTGTACAGACCACCTGCAGACTATGTTCAGTGTGTCTTCAAGTTGAAACAGCTGCCTGATCGTTCGAACTGTCATCTACTCTTTCAAACGTTTCTGCTTGTCTGTTCGTTCAAACGACAGCGGCCCGTGGTAAGAAGTAAGGGCAGGCCTCAAAAGACTTTTAGGCTTAAAGGGGCCCTGCAATCATATTTAAGCGTCTACCTTTTTTGCGGTTTCCACGTCTCTTGGGGTTCGGGCAAGCCAGCAGGCACGGAGAGAGTAACTAAATATCAGTGCGTCATATTTTAACCGGACGACGCGGAAACCTCCTCCACCGACGAGGGCGACCCGCAGTACCGAAAGCGCGCAAAATGTGACGTCTTTGGTCCTTGGCTTGCCACTGGTCAAAGCCGCTAAAAGCTTTTTTTTAGTTGAGATACACAATATAAGTGTCGCGAACCGTTTCAATTATGTATGAAAGTGGTTTTTGTTCACTATTTTAGATCAGGAAAGAAGCAAATGCAGTTTAGAAAGTACGGAAACAAGAAATGACCCGTCGGCATACCCGCCACCAAGCGGCGGGAAAAACGGCGCATACTAGAAAGAACTAGTGGGATGAGGCTACGACGAACGAGGAGCGTAAAAAGGTCCCGGATGTACGCGGCGGCGCTGCGGTCGAGAATCCGACCGGTTCCGAGCGTTCCGAAGGCCTTCGGCGCGGGCCCTGCTGGCGATTTGGCCATTTGTCGGTGCGTCAGCGCGAAGTGGCTCCCGTTCTGAACTGATCTTTACCCCGTGTTTGCTGTCATTTGTGGCCAATGAAATGTTACGCCGGATTAGTGTTTAGTCGCGCAGCAAATGCAATGCGAGCTGCCCTGGCCGCCCGCTTCATACAGGCTATCCAACACGTGCTTTAGTGGCGCCCTCTCGAGCCGTCGACACGGAGTGCGGCAGCCGTGAGCGCTCGATGAGCTCACTACTCCTCCTCTAGTTCACGGCCACTCAAGCCAGGACCTACGACGTCATGGAGGAGGTTATTTTTTGCTTGTTTTTGTAATTCTAATTTGCCTATAACTTTTAAAATAAAGTGAAATTTGAGAAAAGAAAGATTTGATTAAGTTACTACGTTGAGTACGCTCAGGTTCAGTGCAAATTAAAAACCAGTCAAAAAGTCATTGCAGGGCCCCTTTAAAGGTGGGTTGGTGTATGCAAGCTCAGTGTAGTAGTAGATACAAGGAGATGCTGAACATTGTTACCAGTGGCCATCACCGACTTGTTATGCCTGATTAACTTCGTTCGATTTTGCTTACAATTTTCAGTATCGACGTCGACCAGCTCGGTGACGGTCCACACTTTTGCAGCCCGAGCGACGTCGTAACTGAAAACAGCGAGCAGAAACTCATCATGCGAATCGGGCTTTAGCGCCCATTTTGCAGCATCCACGCAGAATGAATCGCCGCATGTCACATTATTCACATGACGTTTTGCGGTGTAAAAAGCCTCCTTAATTTGGCTGAGGCCGCTCAAGTAATCAGACATTGCCAGGAAAACGTGGAATCAACAATTCTAACGCGGAAAAAAGAGCACGAGGACTCACACCGACGCTAAAAAAAACGCCTTCCAATGGTTTGTTTATGGGTGACGGCGAGTTTCTTGCCTACACTGCATCGCCATTGCGCAGCTCCGGTGGCGTCTGCTAGGGGTGCTCCGGTTTGGTTGTAAACATGAGTTGGTCTATAAGAGACTCCTGCAAGTGTCGGCTCAACCTAAACGACTAAATGATTACAGGTGTCTAAACGGGGTGTTGGTCAGAGACATTTACTCATTTCCAAGCATTCCCTCAGTGATGTAAACCCTTGAAAGCCCGACTGTTTTAATAACCGACAGCAGCCCGGGCCTCATTCAAATCAAAGTTCATGCAGCTCCCGTACAAAAGACTGCATTGATTTGCAATAGGGGGCTGCTTGAATTCACTCGCCTTCCCTTTGGCTTATGGAACTCGCTATTGCCTATTGTGCTCTGACCCCTCCAAACAGAAATGCTTTTTTTTATAAGTATTATACTATACGAACGCATACGGAGGGAAGCAGTATTGCTTTGCAGAGGTGTGCATGAACACTGGATTAGGGCGGAACACAGCAACGTCAATATGAGCCCCAGTTAGGAATGTTGACATAAGAGCTAGATTAGCAGAAGTCACCCCAACTATTTGATGGCTGAATTCAGTGAACATAGTATGCATATCAAAAAATAGATGTGCCTAGCCACGACAAGGAACTGATCAGCACATAGTTTAAAAAAATATTAAATCAGCCAAGAACAGTTATTCATGACATAAAAGAAACAAATGTTTGCACCATTCCACTCTTGGTATGACAGCACAGCTGTCAATCTTTCCCTTGCAGTCCATGCTCGAAGATTGAAAGTAGGGTTAGGGTTTATTTTTCTTTGAATTCTAGTCTTTTTTCGGAATATGTTTTTTACCCACACAGTCTGTGTTTTTGGGTGTAAATTGCTGGGGTCGTGCAAAAAGTCTCCTTTTCTTCGGGCTTATTTTGAGGAAAGTAGGATGCGAATACATCTTATTCCTCACAGAACCATAAAACTTACACCTTAAAAAGCAAAAATGGGATACTTGCAGGGCGGTACAGCGGTTCCAGAACCTTACGCAGGGCTTGACATGTCTCTTGGATTATTTCGCTTGCTGTTGTCCGTCCAATCCGGTAGCTGGCAGCGCATATTACCTGAGACCCTCCATGAGCAAGGTATCTGAAACATTGCCAAGCAATAGTACCACATACAAATGTAAAGTGACTCCTTAACACTGCTGAAACAATAGTCACATCATGGACATTTATAACAAGGTACTTTGTTTCTGCCACTGCTTTTCTTAAAGTAGATATCGACCCATTCACAACACTGAAGTAACTATATCTATAATAGCGAGCAATATTTTTTACTCCATAAAGCTATCCGATACTTTTCTGAGCATGCCAGTGCAAAGCGGTGAAGCTTCATGAGCGAGCCAATGCTGCACTGTGAAGTGTCACGCAAAGGCACTGGTGCGAGGCGGTGAACCTCTACGAAATAGCACAAGGCAACTGCCATGGCTTGGAGGAAGTGGGCAACAGCTCTTAAAGTATGGATGGGGCATGGCCAACAGAGTTGACAAGCGAGTTTTAGCTAGAGTAACTAGGCATGCTATCAAATAAGTGATTGTATGATTTTTCTTTCCTTCCATCTCTTTAGATATCAAGGTCAACCTATACTATTTGAAATTTGTTTTATTATACTGCACGAGCTGACCTTCATCTGCTGTGACACAGGTCAACTCTATACTTGTCCCCCTTGTTGTCCCCTGTCACTTGAGCCAGATTACTGGGTTCCTGGGAACCCAGGAGTTTTTCAGAGAACTCTTGCATGGAAGGGGCACATGGATCATTGCCTTGTCAAGTTTTTGGTTCGTAGCTTTCCACCTGGTTCATAAAGAATGAACACTCATCTCTACTTTTGCACCTCCTACTGTCTAGATTTGTTAAATTGAAGCCTCATGAAGAAACTGGCCAATACTCTAACTGTAATACCTTAAATTCAGACATTTCTATTTTTGCGACAGTTGAAGGTGGAGAGGTGTTGATTATACTACAAAAATGAATAAAATGTATAAAGTATAGGCCTAATTTCAAATTAGTGGCAAGACCCTCTTTTGTAACAGAACTCCAGTCATCACAGTAGATGAGTTTTGACATACCTGATTGTCAGGCTCAACCTTTCCGCTGGGGAAATTGGTTTCCTCCAGAAGGTTGTCTTCTTCTGGAGAAGTGGGCCCACCAATGAGAGAAGGTGGTCAAATCTGTAGACAAAACAGATTTAGTAACTCACAAATACATTATTCACTACCTTGCACTCAGCGGGATACGGCCAACTCCTCAAAAGCCAACTCGTCGAAAGCCCACCCGTCGAATAGGGTAATTCGTCGAAGGGCAACTTTTCGAAAGGGGGAATTGGTCGAACGACAATTCGTCGAATGGGTTGAATGACGGTCCGAGGTAAAAGTTTGTGGCTCCTTTTTATCTTTTGACCTAAATTCTTATTCGTGTTTGGACTAGGGACAGCGTCCTTGTTAAGTTACAAAATTGAACTAAAAATTACAAGAGGGCAAAGATAGGAAAGAACTTTTAGACAAGTTGAAAGATGTGTCATTTCATGATAATCCTTCTGTTATTTCTTCATTATTTATTTTGTAATGAGCCGCCCCAGGCCGTCGCCGTGAGGCGGCGTCAACTGATGTGCCGGGTAGGTTAACACGTGCCCCAGTGATACAAGAGCGACGTAATGACCGTGCCCCACTGCACCGTGAAAGTGGCGAAAACGGCAAGTTGTTACCTTTGACAAGAGAGAGAAGACTGGAGGTCAGTTATTTAAAGAGTGCCGATTGTATACTTTTTTTTTTTTTTTTACGAAAGACAGAACACGGATTATTATAAGGCAGTATTTGCTTTAAAATTTAAGGACAAAAATGACGAATTTGGCTTTAAAAATGCGGCGACCAGTTGGCCTCTTCGACGAGTTGCCCTATGACGAATGGGTCTATTCGACGAATGGTCTGCCGACGAGTTGGCTGTCGAGGAGTTGGTTTTCGACGAGCTGGCCTAGACCTGTCTCCACATGAATGCTTTGACATGCATGAAACAGCAACATTTCATCATTGCTATAAGGAATGCCATGAAGCTCTTGAATAGTCGGGTGAAATTGCTATCCAAAATATTTTCACAATTTTTTCTCTTGTGTAATAATTTACTAAAGAGTATGAACTCCCCCAAGCCCCATAAAAAGAGCTACAATAGTACCTCAAGTGCACCAATTGTAATATCTCGAGATATCCCCTAACCTTTTCTCCATTCTTGCAAAAGCACCAAAGGATATAACTCCAGGAAATAACACAGCCGAAAGACCCGTGCAATAAAGGGCCAACATTTTTTATGTTTGTATTCTTGACATATTTGCAATATTTGCCAGGGCTGCATTGGTACAATTCAAAACAGCTCGAAGACAACATTCAGCAGACCAAAAGAGCTTCGGTACTAGGTCTAATCTAGCGTCTATGAAAAGAACAGCTGCTGTTCCACGTTGGTACAAACGGTGGCCATGGCAGCAATAAACCATAATACAGCTGAGAGCAGCTGTATTTAACAGCAAAACAATAAACAAATGGGCCAAAACCCTGTAGTGAGTTCACTGCATAGTGTGGGTTTTGCGCAGTGAAGAAACTCATTAACAGTGTACTGACACAGTAACCACAAACGAAACATCAAATGTTTTTTTACTGCATAAAAGTTGATTTTTAGACTATAGTATTGCGAAGTAAAGTAGCTCATTCATTAGACTTGTATGGTGCTGGATTTATACGGGTATGAGAAAATGAGTAGCTGCACCATACTGATGTTGTGTTCATGGAGTGTCGCGCGCTATGCACAGAATAGCACATATGTATACATACGTAAAGACCGCCACTGACTGGTCGCTGGGGGTTAAAAGCAAGACAGTAACTGCTGGTAACACTATGATGTAATTGCCGGTGTCCCGGCAATCACGAGTTCGGTTAAATCTTCCCAGCTGACTGGTGACAGGAGGATTTGAATGCAACAAGGGCCGATGAGCCTTTTTTTCTGTATCTGCCGGTTTTGCGGTGAGCTTTTCTCCGCCGCCCCTCTACTGCATCTGATATCGTGCCGTCTGGACGCAACTCGACACTCTGATTCTATAAAAACACAAGTGGCCCCATGGCCCAACGGCTCGCTGGGAGCCACACTTCTTAAGTTAATGTTAAAATACACACCTCTGCCTCGTCATTCGGAAATATTGGAAGAAGTCTTCCCCGTCGTCCAGCCTCATGTCACGAACGAGGTGGTGGTACTCCCCGAAGGTTTCCCGGCAGCGGAGCAGAGGTCGCACCCAGTCGTGGCAGGGATGTCGTCGGCGCAGGAGGAGCATCATCGCGGCGGTAGATCGTGCAATTAGGGGCATATTAGACTCGTTGCCCGCCCGTGCCACTTACCCGCGAACACACTCAACGAACAAATTTTCCAGTTGCTCACTTTCGAGCAGAGCCGCAGCCATATCCGCGCTACCGCGGGACGCCGCCATGTTTGTTTGGGTTGCTCAACGAGGTCCATTGCTATTGGTTGAGCGAATGCGCCGATAGCAAGCTTTTATTGGCTGTTGACTGCGGTCGGCCGCGTTGCAACGCAACTGTGCGTACAAGCTTCGCGTGTACGCGCTGCGCAATGCAACGCTTCCGCTTGCCGCTACGGAACGCACCGCGCTCAAACGCGAATGTGCGTATGGGCCTTGATACTTCTTCGGAGTAGAGGCGCGCTCCGGAGATACGCAGTCACGTTCTCATTGGCCCGCCAGGGTCGTAGCCTCCGCCGTACTGGCATGTTACGCGATCATGGCTTCCTCGGATACCCAGCATTTCTTGCTTCAGACACTATAGGTATGCGGCGCCACCAGAGTATAACCTCACGTTTGAGCAATGCACCCGCCACTCCCAGGGGTACGCGATATTTCTTGCTTCCGTCGCTAGATGGCGCCAAACGAAACAGCATTGCAGGTTGCCTATACCCCGACGTTGAGCGGAGCGAACAAAGCGTAGAGCAGAACGCGCGTGTATCATTGGTGGACGAGCAGGAACTCGAGATTTCCGACCAATCAGTATCTGTGCACGCTGCGCTACGCCGCGTTTGCTAGGGTCGACGTTGGAGTATAAACAGAGCCTTTAGTCTTCAGGCGGCCGTTTGCGGTAGGTGAAACTTAAGGGCTGTTTATACTCCAACGTCGACGAACGCAACGCGCGCCGGCGCAGACCGACGTTCGTCGGCCACTACGTTGCGCCGAGAAGCGCCCGAACGATGGTGTTTACAGTCCAGCGCAGACCAACGCTGGTCCAGCGCGCCCCGACGAACTGCCCCACTTTACGCATGCGCGTCTCCGTGGCAACCGCATCGTCTCTACGCACACAATGGGCGGTAGCTTGCGCCATCTAGTCTAGAGGCAATCGGTCAGTGTGGTTCGTCCTCGTGTTGTCATGTCACGCTTCAAAACAACCATTCGGGGTAGCGGTTAGCAGTTCAAAAACAAGCAAATGATGGTGATAACGAGTGAAAACCAGCATTTATTTTCTCCTAAATGCCACACAAATGTCAACGAAAAAAGAAAAAAAAAAGAAAAAGCCCGATAACGTTTGAATTTAGCTGCTTGCAGGTTCACCGGAATCCTGCCAAGCGACTCCGGCGATTTCGCCGGAATGCTTCAATGAAATCTATGCACTCGATATTCCACAGAAACCTCTTTCTGACAGGTAGCCGGTATGTTATCATCAGAGTAGACTTTCAGGCTGACTTAAGAAACGGACACCGAAGGGAGCGGACGATGCCTAAATTACGCAATGTACGCGTTCGAAATTGTAACGCACTTTACAAAGCCTATACAAACAATACAGGATTCAGTCGAATTGTAATTGCGTATCGCTACTATCGTTTACAAGCTGAGACCATTTACAAGCTGGGACAGCCCAATTGAAAATTTCTGGCCGGCTAAATAGTTCGAGGTTTTCGTGACCGCCGTTCCCGTACGTTCGACGAAGCTTTCTCGATCGGGGATGACTGCCGGTAAGTGCGACTGGCACATGATAATAAATAGCACACACATTAGGTCATCCTTAATTCTAATTAACCCTACCTCTGGCGCGTCATCGAGCTTCCAGCTTTTGCCGGCACCCCAACACCACGGCCCACCACCACCGGCTCGTTAGGTCGATAGGCCTATCGAGAATCGAAGGTAGCGCATCCTCGGAACGATCCACGTCCACGCACACAATCGCTTAGTCAAGCGCACGAACGTTAAATCCGCACACCAACACGGGAACACGACAACAGCACGTGACACACGGAAAGAACGACAGGTTCAGATCCCAGAAATGAGCATCTCGCACCACACTCCGACTGGCCCCGACGACCCCGCCAACCGGATTCCCGAAGGAGGCATTCGCGCGAGGGCTTCTGGGATAGCCTGCGTCGGCGGCGCCGACGTCCAACGTCAAACGTAGAGCATGTCCAAGTCCGTCGCAAGCTACGACGTCGCGCATCGAGCTGCACAGCGCGGCGCCGCGTTCAACTTGACGCTGGAGTATAGACACCCCGTTCGCTGACAGCGTCAGCGAGCGTGAGCGAGCGCGTGCGCTCGTTGACGTTACGACGGAGTATAAACAGCCCTTTAGCCTAGTGTACGCATGGTTCATGCTGAATTCATAGGGCGTTTTCGCTGTCTTCACTATCTGGGCTAATGCGCGGAGCTTTGTAAACGTCGACATCTACACGACTACATTGGAAACCTTTGTGACGTAGAGGTTGAAAAAAAAAAAAAAACATTTAGTCCGTTTGTAAGCCAGGGGTGCTTAAGAAACGCAGGTGTTTGCTCATTACGTTCACGCTTCTTGCTCCGTTATTTGTTTGTTGTTCTTACCGGCTTGTGCCATAGTCTCTATGGCTCCGGAGTGATGCGATGGTCGGGAGCCGCCACGCCCTGTCAATGTTAAGCTATCCGTATCTAGACATGAACGGGTGCAGCGCATGTTCCTATGTGCTCCTGCCCTTGTCCTTGATGCTTGAGTAATTTCGCAAGAGGTTTATTGGGTCTTGGTGTATTTGCAGAGAAAGGAGAAATGCTACTCGTCGAATAAAAGGAACACAAATTGCTCAAGTTTTGTTTGTTGCTTAGTCAGCGTGCGCTGACGTGCGTTGTTCCAATGATGGCGTCCTTTTGGCTGCTTTCAGATCTGTTCGAGCGCGAAGCGGTATGCCAACCTCCAGTTTGGCGTGGCCTTGTTCGATCTCGAGCTCGAAGATGGAAATAAGTGGTGCCTCAACAAAACCCACCTGAAACATTTGGCGGGATATTGGCGCACAGTCGCAGTGTCTTCATACATGAAGACTATCAGAGATCCCGACTTTTTCAGTAAAGATCCTCCATGCTGAGCAAGAAGCAGGAAAAGAAAATAAGATAACTACATTATCGGACGATCCAGACGGCTCGATCTGCAACATTTTAAATAAAGTCTCGATGTACCTCCCATTAAATATTCCTCTCAAAGCTACTCTCGTCTTCCTTTCGTTTCTTGTAAAGATTGCCGCCGCAAAACTAAATTAGCAGTATGTTTATAATAAACTTGTTTTCAGGTCAGCAATGACATTAGTCAATTTTTGTTTTTTCTTTCTTAGATTTTTTCTTCTTTTTCTACAAAAACGGAAAGCCATGTGTTTTAGCGTGCCCCATTACCGTAGCTGTGTGTACACACTAAAAATTGCAATATCCATGTTCGTGTTAAGAGGTTGTTTTTCCGAGCTCATACCCTCCCTACACTATTCTTACATGATTTCTGAATATTCAAGCGTATGCGGAAAGGCCTACACCCTTCGTACATCGTTTTTACACCTTGCGGCTACCGAAATCGTGTTAAGAGGGTGTTGCGGTGGTACACCCATGATTTCGGAGTCCTCAAACTCGGTAACCACCGAATTGCAGACATACGGTCCAACGGCAGAACAAGCAGAAGTCACAAGGCAATCCGCTCAATTTAGAGGATTTTGTGAAGTTCAAGTAAGCACAATGGGCAGCTGACATCCGAGCGAAGCCAACGCTCAAGCTCTTTTCAAGCCAGATGAATGCCTGGGTTGTGTACAAGCTCCTTGGCTGTTTACGTGAAAAGGACCACAAAAATAGCATCGGGTACTTACGCACTTCTGCTCGAAATGGTGAGACCCCATTGGTTTTATTATGATACTATCCGTTTCATTCTGAGATCTACTAAAGCGAAGGCTAGATGTGCAAGACAGTAAAGGCTCACAGCTTTACTGTGAGCCTGTACCGTAACGTTGTTGGCCTGTGCTTGTCCTTCGCGTTTGATTATTTCGATTTTAAAGGAGCTGTGCAACAGTTTCAGGGCTTTGCTTAAATTATTGTGGAAGTTGATCCCTGACACTTCTGAAATGAACTACAGCAAACAGTTTTTTTCCTGGATACCCCAGTTTTTATTTAAAAAAATGAAAAAGATCCAGGTTTTTGCCGCCTCTCAACTCCTACGTCGTCTTCCGGGTCACGTGCGCAGTGACGTTGATGGGGTAGGCGCGATGTTCCGGAAACGTTCTCTCTTTAGAGCCATCAGTGAGCGGCGAGAACTCATCCGCTCGCGACCGCGTGACCACGTGCTGGCGGGCGCCGCGCGAACAATAAAGTGAAAGGAGGAAAGACTCATCCGGGTTCGGCCAAACCCGTCCGGCCCTCTCCCCCTCCCCCTCCGGCTCGTGGCGGCTGTTCTGGCTGTTCGCGGTAGCAGAGAGAGCCGACGGTTTTGTGAACCTAGGATAGATGGCGCTACTAAAACTTCGAATAATAAAAGTTTTGTCGATGATACCAGTTTTTTGACGCATGCATATATATGTTGGAACGACAAGATTTATGGAAGCGTTACCTTTTATCGAGCAGGTATTCGCACAACTTGCTATCTTTCCATAAGATTCCTCATTGGCGTCACGCGGCGTGTTTCTCATAGCCGCTGCTCGCGGCTGCAGGTAGGGGAATATTCTAATTTTTGCCTCGCTATTACGCAGCGGAATCGCAACATTTTGATGAAAGGAGGTGTGTTTTTTTGTCATTTGTGACAAGGGGAACAATATCAAAAGCAGAAGATGCCAATTCTTTCAACGTTAAAATCGTTGAACAGCTCCTTTAAGTATTCATTTTCAACTCGCTCGCTTTTACGAGTACTAGTAGATAGCCTGACCATTTTTTACCACCTGAGACTGGGTGGAAGGAACACGACGACGTCTCAAACACAGCTAACCACTTTATTCAGTTCTCCCTCCTTTTATACATCCTGACCCAACACCGCCACCAAAAAACATTTCAAACAATGGCACCAATGGGACACGCCTTAACTTCGCAGCCACAAAGTTCTTAAAAAAAAAAAAATATACGAACCACTTTGAATTAAGAAACGGTAAACACACAACAAAACATCGGCCGAAGGGGACATTCTCGACCTCGCAGCCACTCTTAACTTTACAACAAACGAACAATCGAACCACACGGAACCGACTTCAGTACAAACCCATCAACCTGTTACACCTGTATCTGTGGCAGCGTAAAGGCATCGCGACAGGTGAACTCATTTGAATACATTATTCGTAGGGCAGGGCAATCGATCGATTAACCTTCCGATTAATCGATTAAGGCTTTAATCCCGATCAAATAGTTTAACCGGTTAATCGGTTTTTTAATCGGTACTCAAAAGAAGTCCGTTCCCAGCCAGGTGCTATGAGCATGGTTCAATTCTCGCGCTCGCGAAGCGTCACGTGTTCGAGGATATACATTAGAGTTCTGCCGAGGCCAGACGAACAAGCCGGGCCCGCAATCGATCCCCGCGCGACCGCGAAACTTTACGTGTAGAGGACGTGAAGTATCACGTTACACATCCTGCCCAGGCAAGACAAACAAGCAGAAAAACAAGCTGAAAGCCAACAATGCCATGGTTCCTTGTTCCAGTATTCGGCACGTAAAAATGGACGAGTTCACGAGTATGAAAGGCAATCTCACTGGAAAGTATGGGTTTAGTAAACTCCAGCGGTGAACTTTTTTACTCGAAGGAAGTCCACTGCATCATCTGCAAAAGGCCGTTTTCGTACAGTGGAAGCGTAAGTTTGCTTCAGTATCGCCTACGAGCGAAGCACGCATGTAGCTGCAGCAAGGAACATCCGCCAAAACGGAGACAACAATCAACGCCTTCTCCCATCGAGGTTCCTTTCTCTGAAAAAAGGAGAAAGTATCGCCCAAGCTCTGACTTCTAGTGTTCCTGTCGGAGAATGTGGACAAACTTCTTTGTCTTCGGAGCTGGAGCAAAAATATGTCTTTGAATCGTTGAACTATATATGTATCCTCCGTTATGAATGTCCTTTGCGCCGTGTAACAGAAAGTAATACAAGCCTTTAAAGGCAAGACGAGTTGCTGCCCATTCTTTTTAATATATTATTTATAAACATTAACGCAACCGATTAATTGATTAATTAATCGATTAAAGGGTGGCGATTAATCGGGCTAAAGTTTTTGATCGACGCCGAGCCCTAGTTATTCGTCGTAACTTACCTTCACGTATTGAAGTGTAACCGAATCCACTTATTTTGCACCGCAACCGTGACAGGTTTCGACGAGGCTCGACAAAGCGTTGGTACAGCAGGCGAAAGAGCCGGTACAAAGGAGAGGGCTGAGAAAGGGGCAGCCGTTAGCTCGTCGCTCGTCCGACTCAACTGCTCAAAAGCTGTTGCCGTGGTAATCTGCGCCTGCTCGCGTATGCCAAATGGTCACGTGGTAGCGGGAGGAGGGGCGTACCGAGGGCTCCCATTATTCATCGCGCGGCGCACGCGGGCTTTTGAGATTTTTGCAAAGGGCCTCCTGGACGGAAGCTGTTGATGTGCCGCGCCGATACCGGAACACCGTTGTTCAATAGATAGCACGTCAATTCGTTTCAGGCGAGATTCATCAACATGATGTTTCGGCTTCCCAATCGAAGTATCTTGATTCGCTGGGCTAAGCATTCCAGAAAGGCAGCGGTCCGATTCTATTCTCATCTCAGAAACTTTTCTGTCGCTGTGCTGTCGGCACACTACCGTTCGATAGATGAATTCGTTTTCAGGCGAGATGCATGAACAAACCTTTCCCGCACTACTAACTGATGCTTCGGCTTTCCAATCTAAGTATCTTTATTTGCTGCAGCTAGACTAAGCAATTTAAAAAGGGCAGCGGTCCCACTGTCTTCTCGACAACTTTTCTGTCGCCGAGCTATCAGCACGTTCGTTCGATAGATCAATTCGTTTTCAGGCAAGACGCATGAACATACCTTTTCCTCAACGCTAACTGATTTTCGGTTTTCCAATCGAAGTATTTTATTCGCTGGGCTAAGCATTATAAAAGGGGCAGCGGTCCAAAAGTGTCCTCATCTTCACAGATTTTGCTATCGCTGTGCTATCAGCACGCTACCGTTTTATGTATGAATTCTTTTTCAGTATAAATGCAGGAGCAAATTTTTTGTGGAATGCTAATTGCTGTCTTGGCTTTCAAATCAAATTGTTCTTACCTGCTGGATTAAGCACTAATCAACTGAAAAGGAGCAATGGTTCGGCTACGCCTCTCGTTTCGACGGTCTCAACAATAGTACAGTCATCTTCTTTGTGGACGTGACATCACTGAGCGCAAAGAAGTCACTTGTGCTCCGAGAAATACTCGGTGCACGAGGAGCGCGCTTGAGTGTCATTCACCGGCGGCGCTCCTGTCCGTTTAGTGAAAGGAGTGCCAAACTCTCGCGCTCTGGAGCACGGGTTAACGCGCCCATTCGCTGAAGACGTTCTTTAAAACCTTGTGTAAACAATAAAAATTGCCTTTGAAAACACATTAAATGCTTTTGCGAAAGCGCAGCACCGCATGAAAATTGCACAACACGTCGAACTCAAGTCTCGTCGGCCTTGCGGCGGGATCAAATCCTCCTTGGCACGCCAAACGGTTCCGTCTCTGTGCCTTCGCACGCTCGCATAGTTACCAAGACTCCATGCCGTGGCAAAGCTTTGAAGGTAGGTGACACGTAGACGTCTTCTCGATCACCCAGCTGCTCCAGCGAGTTGCTGTCAATAGGAAACGAAATCGGTGGTTGCTATTATGCATGATTAACCATGACTATGTTCCAAATCTACTCGAGCGGATCACATGACAGCACAAATAAAGCAATGCTGTGGAGGAAGGTAGGTTTTCGAAGGCAAAAGTATGAAGCGGCGAGATCGAAAGTTTTTCAAACGTGGCTCATTCATATGGTTGTATGCAATCTGTCGCCGTCGCCATAGCCTTCTAACCCTCCTTTGTCGCCACTGGATCATGCTCGTTTCTGGGCCTCAAGTGCCGCAAGTTTCAAGTAAAGTCGTAAGAGTAAAGTAAAATTCTGCTCCATGGGCACATACATCTTCATGCACGTTGCACTCACGAAACAAATCCACACGGCGTTGATTCTTGATCGGTATTCAAACGTGCGAAGGCAGAGACGCAGCTCTTTGGCATGCCAAGGAAGCTTTGATCAAGCCGCGAGACCAGCGAGACTTGCGCTCGACGAGTTGCCTCTTTTTCTTGCGGTGTTGCGCTTTCGTAAAACTTTCGACGTGTTCTCAAAGGCAATTTTTGCCGTTCGGGTTTTCAACAAATTTCGTTGGCGAATGAGAACGAACGAGCAGAAAACATCTCTTCAGCTCGCTGCCGCCCAGCCTCCGCAACGCTCCAAAAGGTTGACTGATATTCTGTGTGCCAAGGTGGCCGTCCGGTGGCCGCACTTGCGCTGCAGCGACCAAGCGGAGACACTCGATCTTGCAAATTGTCAGAGGGATCAATGCTATTGCTTGCATGGCGTACTATTAGCCCCGAGAGGGAACACAAGCGTGGCTGCGGTCGCCACGTCTTGATTGGCCGAGGTGTACCGTGACGTCTGGCGAAGGACTCTACTTTGCGCTCTGGCATCCGGCTCGCTTCCCTGCTCCCGTTTCCTCACGATCGCAGGTTTGTGATCATGCTGACCTACTGTTCAGTGCTGCAATGCAATTCCCAGAAAGAAGCCGGTGTCATATTTTACCACCCGAAGACGTCGAGATTAAAGAAAGCATGGACAGTCAGACTAAGGATGGGAAAGACACCGTCAACATCGGCCGTTGTGTGCTGTAAGCACATTAGGAAGCGGGGCTTCGTTTACCCACAGTACAAGACACTGCGTAAGACTTATACCGACGGGATTTTGGTACCTTTTTCTAAACGTGTTTGTCACGTTTACCTTTATGATTAAGTTAAAAGTATGGAAAGCTAACGGTGGAGGCAATTCTGTCGACGAACGATAAAATGTCCATCTAAATTTAGCGAGAAAATAGGCTTCGGGCATAGGTAACATGACATCTTTTTTTCCCTTCCCTTTTGTCTGATCGATAGGCGAACCTCCCTGCCCCCTCCACAGTCCGCACGATATAAGGCGATTGTGCAGCGGGTTGTGGAAGCGGCGGTGTAAGTGTTTCAGACACTGAAATTATGTTCTTTGCAGGTTCATGAGTTAGGACAACATCACATCCCGCTTTGCGGGCATACAAATCTCATTTAAGTCAAAGGCCTTTGCGCGGTCTCACTTGTGATTTTCTCTCCATGGCCCAGAATATATATACACGTTGCTCGAGCCAAGTGCTGCTTTTTTGCTAAGAAGTTTTTGTTTAGGAACGAAGATTAAAAAAACCTTAATTTATTCAAATCATCAGCAGCGTTGATTGTGTGAGATGTAAATATATTGCGATGCTCCTGCGAGTGCGCTGGTATTTCTTCCTTTTCATATACCAGCTATTATTCATGCGCTGTCTGCCCTGGAAACCATGCTCGAAATGTTAGTTGACGTTTCTCCTGCAGCTGCAGACCATACCTCAATAAGGCCGCATATAATAATTCACACTTTCTACGAAAAACGCGCACAAAATAAAAAGAAAACGGAAACTAGTATGCCGACAGCCAACGCCGTTTCAGCCTCCGCAACGCGAGCAGGGCGAGTGAGGGGCAAAATTTTGTCCTCAGCGTAACGTCACCCCAGCTCGCAGGTAAGGGGTCGCCACCCAAACTTCTCAATGCTACTACACTCGCCATACAATGCAGCCAGTATTTGTTTGGCCCCTGTCGATGAAATCATTCTCAGTTTGCCATTTCATCTCACCGGGAGCCCGATACTGTTCATCGAGATCTCAGCCGGCTTGCACTGAGGAAGCTAAAATGCTGCTAGCAGACACATCGTCTGCTAACGTGAGGGAATGATTATGAGTTTGTTTCCCACTAGGTATCATTCTCTGACAGAAACAAAAGAGGAACAAACTAGCAGGTCATCTGCGAACAGAGCCAAAAAGGGACAATCGTCTGCTACAAATTGTGTGCCGCGCAGAGTGAGATCGAAAACTAATTGAAATATGGAACATAGCTATTTTACGGACGCAATAGCCGTCCTGTGCTTCGTTTGGCTATGCTGATTTGTTTTCTGGCCGTCTGTAACTTGACACCCACTGGTGATAAAACGAGAGCTTGGGACAAGCACCCACCTTGCCGTGATATCGACCCCAATATTCGAAAGAAGGTGACAGGTTCTCACCAAAAAATTGCCTCGTCGACAGCGAAACGAATTATCACTGTGCGAGAGCGCTCGTGTGTGGCATCGTGTCCAATGGCAGTGCGGAGCTAAGGAGATCTTGATCGCGATCTCAACGATGACCAAAATCAGGCCCCAAGAACATTTTATTCTTTCTCTTTTGGCGCTAGTTCTTTGCGTCTGTGAAGGTGCCTATGTATTTGCAAATATATATAGATTTAAAATAGAAAGATAAACTTCATTTTTGAAATTATTTATTGTGGGCTGGAATGAGAAGTGTTCTTGTAAATTTGGTTCTATCACGTTTCACTTCAGTGAAATTCATGCAAGTATGTATACATGCTCTACTTTCAGTTCCCAAAAGACTAAAAGTGCCAGACAAAGATCGAGCCAATCAAGGCAATGTCGGAAAGAATGTCATCTATCGTCAGGCTTGCCAGCAGGAAGGTTTTGAGATGCAACAAGGAGCTGGAGCACATCACCGTGATCTCAGTGGAAAGGGGCAACTGCAAGCTCGTGAAGCGTAAGCTCCAAGTATTGGATTTAATTGCTCAGTGCCTTTTCTATTGACGAAAAGCCCCTAATATTTTCTAAGAACTCCAGTTGAGCTTTGTTGTTGCATTTTTATACTCGCAGCTCATTCACTTGGCCAATTTCGTTTTTCTAGCCTCCCCGCAGGGGGCACCTGTGAAAGCAAGTGTTTGGAGAGTGGCGTCTCCACGGACCCCGAGCCATGCGGGTTCGCCCGCCCACGTATGGCTGTGCGTGGCTTTCCCGTATCCGGGGAAAAGGGCATCCTGGTGGTTCAGCCGAGCCCGGGGTAGGTTTGGACCCTTCGGGGCCCCCCGGGTGAGGCAATACACCACTTCGGGCCCTGCTTGTCGTAGACGGGAGTCCTGGTAAGGCCCGGCCAGGATGATTCAGTCTAGTCGCCACTTCTACTATCCCCTCTCTACTTTCACCCTTGTCTTCTCCTTCTTTTCACTCTTCTCATTTTTCTTCTTTCGTTTTCAACTCCTTTGGCGGCAAGGGCTAACCTTGCGTGGCGACAGACACCTTGTCCAGAACCACTCTCGGTTATAGAAACTGGGCAGCACTAATAGAGTAACGTCTTCAGCCAAGCCATTCTTGTTATGGAGCGTTACCTATTCCCTTCTTGGACTCGGTGGTGGGCGGTGCACCAAAGTTTCCGAAAACCCTCCACCTTTATATGGGTTCCAAACTTAAACCTTTTGATCGGCCCCCCAAAAAGGGCCGCACCGAAGCTCAAGTCACTCCCGAAACATCCAAACTACTCGAAAAATTTCCAAAATTCCTGGTTTCACACTCTGAAGAAGAAAAACCGCCTGCTAAACTGTCCCCTTTCTTAGTCGCCAAGGTACTGGAAGGAATCGTTGGGAAAGATTACTCTGCTAAAAAGATGCCGTCCGGTGATCTTCTTGTTGAGATCAGCACCAAAAAGCAAAGTGATGCCCTTCTTTCTCTCAACGCTGTGTCTGAATACAAAGTAAACGTTACTCCACACCGCAGACTTAATACAGTTCAAGGAGTTATCTCGGAGGACGACCTAATGAACTCATCTGAGGAAGAACTCGTTGAAGGCCTTTCAGACCAAGGAGTTGTTGCCGCTCGTCGCATCACCCTTCGTCATGAGGGTGTAGAGCGTAAAACAGGACACATTATACTGACCTTTGACACCACCACTCTCCCAGAGGCCATAAAGGCAGGCTACCTCCGGTGCCGTGTTCGCCCCTATGTGCCGAATCCCCAGCGGTGCTTTAAATGCCAAAGGTTCGGCCATGGGTCACGGAGCTGCCGGGGAAGTGACACTTGCGCGAAGTGCTCCAGTAAAGAGCATGTTGCTGACAGTTGTGAGAGCGAACCGAGATGTGTCAACTGTGATGGCCGTCACCCAGCATACTCGCGCTCTTGTCCAAAATGGAAAGAAGAAAAAGAAATACTTACTATGAAGACCACAGAAAACATCTCCTACCATGAGGCTAAAAAACGTTTCTCCTTCCTATCGAAAGGAGGGTATGCCGAGGTCGTGCGCAGGGGACCCACACGACCCGTAATGGCATCGGCGGGAACACAGACCACTCCTGGGGGGTGTGTGTCTCCCGTCAGCGTCCCCTCTAAAACCCGCGGGTGCAATGCAAGCTGCACTGCACCCCAACCACACGGTCGACGCTGTTCCGTCAACGTCCACCTTGAAGCAAGGGGCAGCACCCCCCGCCGCCCCTGCCTCCCTGCCTCCTCGAGGCCGGGGACAACCCCGCGTCTCGACCCAACAGAGACCTAGTGAGCCGTTAAGGCTGCCGATCCCACCGGGTCTCCCTCCGGCTCCCCCTGAGGAGCCTATGGACGAGGGTGGACCCAAGTCCGGCGGGGAAAGTTTTCTCGCTGGATCTGACTCCTCTCTTTCTGCCACCAGTGACTCTACTGGCCAGCAGAAAGAGGCTGTAAAGAAGACAAACGCCCCGCGCAAAAAAATAGATTTTAAGCCATAGTCACCTCATTTTACTTTTTACCAGTTTTTATATTCACTTTTGCACTGGCTAAGCATATAGGCATTATGCAGTGCAACTTTCGCGGCTTTCTACGTAACATAGATGACATCAATTCATTTTTTGATGAGCTCCGTCCTGTTGCTATTTGCCTACAAGAGACGTATCTGACTGATTCGCACTCGCAGGATTTGCGTCATCAACAAGTTTTTGGGAAGGACCGCCATTCCTCAACCTTTTCGGGTGGTGTAGCAGTGGTGGTTCAAAGTGGAGTGGCATGTGCTGAAGTTCCTTTACAAACTTCACTCGAGGCAGTTGCAGTTCGCATCCTTCTTGATCGCCTCATCACTCTAGTATCACTCTACTTACCACCTAATGTTCCGCTGCATCTCCATGAACTTCAAGCACTCATCAAACAAGTTCCCAAACCTTTTTTTAATTCTTGGTGATTTTAATGCCCACCGTCCTTTGTGGGGAAGCTCTCGTCAAGACCCTCGAGGTGGAGTTATTGAAAGGCTTTTATTATCAACTGGAATCTGCCTGCTCAATAAGAAAGAACCAACATTTTTTAGCGCTGCCCACAACACTTTTACATCGATCGACCTATCACTATCATCACCATTTCTACTTTCATGCTTTTCATGGAACGTTTTAGACAATCCTTTTGGAAGCGACCTTCTACCCATCATTTTAGAGAGTGTTTTACCACTTTCATCGATACCAACCCGCCTTCCACGATGGAAGTTGGAAAAGGCCGACTGGTCTATTTTTGGTCTAGAAGCTACTCTTGATTCCTCCTTGTTTCTTCATATGACTCCTGAGGATGCAACGCTTTACGTTACAGAATGCATTATAAATGCTGCTTCTGCTTCAATTCCACAGGCCTCAGGAAATCTTCCCCGGAGGTGCAAGCCCTGGTGGAATGAGGAATGTACTTCCACTCGGAAAAGCCAGAACAGGGCGTGGGGAACTTTTCGTAGCGATCCAACTTTCCCTAATTTGATTGACTTTAGGAAAAAAAGAGCACAAGCTCGGTGGACGCGAAGGCAGGCCAAGTGGGCTTCATGGACAAAGTATGTTTCATCCTTAAATAGTTTTGTTACTGCTAAAGAAGTATGGGATCGTCTCAAAAACGTTCGCGGGCAGTACCAAGCTTTCAGGATTCAACTTTTTCCTTCAATCTCAGCATCTCTAACAGGACAAGCAGACTTCCTCGCAGAACATTTTCAGCGCGTCTGCAGCTCTTCCAATTACAGTACGGAGTTTTTAAAGTACTGGTCTACCGCTGAGAAGCAGAAAATCATTATGTCAGGCTTCAACTCTGTTGCATACAATAGACCGTCCACAATGTGTGAATTGGAAGTTGCTCTCAGCCTAAAAAAGCAATCTGCACCTGGGCCAGACAGAATTCACTACGAGATGCTTAAACACCTGTCTCATGAATCTTTGTCCCACCTGTTCTCCTTTTTCAACTACCTATGGGAAGCTGCTGCTTTCCCGCATTCTTGGAGAAGTGCCCATGTTATACCTTTGCTGAAACCTGGAAAAGATTCCTCTTTGGCTACCAGCTACCGCCCCATAACACTTACAAGCTGCTTGGGGAAAACTTATGAAAGGCTTATAAATTGCCGCCTTATGTTCGTTTTGGACGAGAAAAACTTTTTTGACACTAAGCAGTGTGGCTTTCGTGCTGGACGGTCGACCATGGATCATCTGGTTCGACTTGAGACCGTCATACGTGAGGCCTTTGTACACCGGCAGCATTGCGTGTCAGTATTTTTTGATCTAGAGAAGGCATATGACACTACGTGGAGGTATGGTATCCTTCGAGATCTGTACAACTGTGGAGTGCGTGGCCGTATGCTTCGTTGCTTGCAGAATTTTTTAAGAGAACGTACATTTCAAGTTCGATTAGGCTCGACTTTATCCAATGTCTTCTTACAAGAAAATGGTGTCCCCCAAGGCGGAGTCTTAAGTGCCACCTTATTTTCAGTTAAGATAAACAGTCCGGCTCAAGTTATACCGTCATCTGTTTCATACTCGCTTTACGTGGATGATGTGCAAATATCATTTTCGTCCTGCAACCTTTCCAGTTGTGAACGGCAACTGCAGCTCACAATAAACAGAATGACCAAGTGGCAAATGAAAATGGTTTTAAGTTTTACCCAGAAAAAACTGTGTGTGTGCCGTTTTCCCTGCGACGAGGTTTGATTCGGACCCAATCTTACAATTGAATAACATAGAAATATCGGTGAAGCAGGAACATAACTTTTTAGGCATGGTCTTCGATAAAAAGCTTACATTCAAGTCTCATTTAAAGGAAGTAAAGCAAAAGTGCTTGCGATCCTCAAATATCCTTAAGGTGCTCTCACATATATTTTGGGGATCTGACAGACGATGCCTCCTACGTCTGTACAATGCATTAGTTCGGTCACGTCTGGATTATGGAGCGATTGTTTAAGGTTCGGCACGACCTTCCACTCTAAAAATGTTGGATCCGGTTCATCACCTCGGACTCCGGCTTGCCACTGGGGCATTTCGCACGTCACCCGTATTAAGCTTGTATGTGGACACGCATCAAATGTCTCTGGAAAAACGCCGACAGTAGTTGAGCCTGTGTTATTATTACAAAGTGCTTTCAGATCCGAAAAATCCTGCTTATAGTATTTTACAGATTCCTCAGTTCTGTAATTTGTGTGAAAACAAGCCAACAATTGTGCGCCCCCTAGGTTTTCGAGTTCAAAGTATTTGTAGCTCTCTCAACCTCCCTGTCCCTTCCACAAGCGGTGTAAACTTGCTAAAATCCATGGAGAGAATTGCCCCTTGGAACGAGCTACCCGTATGTTGTGACTGGTCTTTCACCAAATACAGTAAGAAGACCGTGGCTCCACAGTTTCTTCAGCAAGAGTTTCTATCTTTGCAAGAAAGGATATCTGGCGGTTGCGCCAAATACTATACCGACGGGTAGAAATCTTTATGTTCCGTTGGTTGTGCAGTTTATTCTAGTAGCTTTGGAAGAGCCGTGCAGCTTGACTCAATGGCAAGCATCTTCACTGCAGAGCTCTATGGTATTTTATTAGCCATTGAGCATATTATGGATAACAGTGTATTGAACGCAGTCATTTTTGTCGATTCACAAATCGTCTTAGCTGCTATCTCTTCCAGAGTTTCCACAAAGAATGTACTGACACAACATGTTCGTTTTAAAGTAAGCAGAGCTTTGCGCCTTGGATGTAATATCAAATTTTGCTGGGCACCATGTCACGTGGGAATTGCAGGGAATGAGAGTGCGGATCGTTTGGCTGCATCTGCCACAAATTCAATAGCATCTTTTGGCCTGCCCTATCAGGATTTTAAACCACTTTTAAAGAAATCTCTTTTAAAGACTTGGCAGCTAGAATGGGACACTGAAACCAACAACAAACTCCACGTGATTAAACCAATGATAGGCATCTGGGAAAGTTCATTTCCAATAACCGTCGTCTCGAGGTTGTGCTTTGTCGCTTGAGAATCGGCCATTCACGTCTGACACATATGTACCTCCTCTGTGGCGAAGAAGTTGCACTTTGTGCACATTGTGGGGAATAACTTACAATTTTACACATTCTATGGGAGTGTAGGTTTTATCATCAACTGCGCGTATCGTGTTTTCCTGAACCTTTTAGAGACTATCTACCCTTTCACCCTATGTTTTTACTTGGTGACAATGCCTTAGTACCACTTAGACGAGTTTTTAATTTTCTTAACAAAACTGGTTATCTATACAAGTTATAAAAACCTTTTCTAGCCTAGCATCTGTTTTGCTGAGTCTTAATAAACATTTTGTTTGGCGCATTATGGCCTCCGTTGCTGCTGTGCCATTAAAACCTTAATCTTACTTATTGTTTTTCTAGCCTGGCTCAGCTGGCAAGCTGAGCAGTGAGTCTGAAACTGTACCTTTGTTTCCGGCCAGACTGTCCATTATTATTTAGTGCTCTTCCCTGCTATTGTGATACTTCTGCACTGTAGTCATGACAGGTGCCTGAATGGTAGCTCCTACTTTCTACACGTGGGTCGTAGGAAACATTTTGTAAGTGATAAGGCGCCCACAATCATGGGCGCCAGCAAAGTGGTGCAAGGGGGGGAAGGGGATCATTCTGTGGGGTGTAGCTTTCAGCCTTATAACTTTGAAACAAATGAGGTTCCCCCTTTCCCTGAAAAACGTACTGCAGATGCGCATGCCCGCAATCTAGGCCAGTGGTTCTGGAATGAGGGTCTGCGTAACCTGTCCGTAAAGGCACTTTAGGAGTCCGCAAAACTCTGCCAAGCAACGTTGTTTTTTGTTTTTTATTATTATGATTTGGGGCACTGAGTTGAACCCAGTTCGGCCATATCGCATTCACAGCTCCGGGAGCAGAAGGAATCTACAGAAGAATACTTCTTTTCACTCTTCTCCCCATTTTATTCTTGGTAAACACGTTTGCAATCCACCCCCCCCCCCTCCTCTTTTTACTCTGCCTGGGGTCCCCCATCACTTCCGCCACTCCAAAAAAGGTTTGCTTGCCACGATTGGCGGTTTCCTTCTTTCCTCTATAGCATCCTTTCTGCTAAAGTGGAGGGAGTTTCCCTCATCGTACCGTCTTAACCCTGTAACGTACTATACTCTAGGGAACAAGATAATAGCCTTGCATCTTTTCTGCCGCCACAAATGCTGTGCAGGGAGTAGCTTAGCATGTTTTTGGCAGAGGCTTTTGCCGCCACCGCATGCCACGCTATGGAGTGGAGCGCCACGGTGTGTGCATGAAACAAGTCGCATAAAGCAGGGCGCTTTCGAGCTGCGTGGATGCAATGACGGCAGAAAAAAACAACAGCAGAGTGGACAATACAAAGCATGTTATTAGCAGCACTCGTCAATTCCCGATAAATCACAATCTGAATCATTACTGTAAAACCGTTTATTTTCGCAAATCGGTCACAGAGAACGTCATCACGGCCACTAAATTTAGCGAATTCCAGACGCCTGCATTTAAGCTCTTAGAAAGACCATGAAGGCAATTTCAAAATTTAATTTGACGATTGAAAGGGGCGTCGAACACGTCTAAGACACTGTTTACGAAGTTCCAGCCCGAACAGAAGTTTGGGTGCCGCACTAATCAATTAAACAATTGTAATATTTGCGCCAAAAACAATGCCCCAGCCCCCCCCCCCCCCCCCCCCAAGACGGCGGCAGAAAGGTAAACGTTTTCGTCAGGCGATTGGTTCAGACAGTTGAAGCGAATGATACGCGCTTGGTTTAGAATTTGGTGGTGAGATGTGATAAAAAGGTAATGTGAATGTTGGATAATTGTTTAAAGTTGGAGTTCAGAATTAATAGGTTTCATAGCATGTATAAGAAAAATTTCATAGCATGGATAGGAATAGGTTTCATAGCGTGTGCAGCGTGTAGGATGACAAGGAAGAAGACTTGTGGAAGTAAATGACAGCTGTAAGCTGTGCTGGTTTTGAGACGGTGGTGTGTATGTCCCTTTTCGTTTCTTTGTCTCGAGGAAACAAAATTTTCACAGCAAATTTTGAACCCTGCTAGTGCACACCTTTCTGATCCAAAACTGACTTCGAGTCCCAGTAGGTTTCAAAGTCGGTTTCAAATAAGAAAACCAATGCCAAAGTCAACTTCGAAACCTGGGGCGTTTCAAATTGATTTTTGGCGTTAGTTCCCGAAAGGATACATCATCGGTTTTGTGACCGGGAGCTTAAAACGTTCCATGCTTAAAATTATACTCATCAGTGTGGCCTTTATTGTTCTCTGACTGAATCCATTCTGCTTTTATATGCAAGAGGGAACCATCCCGACGACCCCCTCCGTTGCCTTCTCAGGACACGATGTGGGGGCAGCGAAGAGCATGAACATACTCGTTGATACAGTTTGGCTTTTTGAAGTGCAAGATGTGGAGGATGGCTAGATTGTGGTCATGGCGGTCTGCTGCCTTTTCGGTCTCGCCCATGGCCAGAAGAAATACAATACGAGCTGCCTTCTTAAGAGGCCCTGACTTATTCTAACCTACTCATAGCTACAGCCAGTTGCAGTCAAGCTGATTAATACAATCAAGAAAACACCTGTAGCCTGATTGCTGATCACATAGTGCGATCCCCAAAGTCTGGTGAAACTCCTGTTAGGATTGTTTTAATTTTCGTAATCACTAAAGGCTTTGTTTTTCTTGACATGGCTGCTGCAAGTTGTGTAGGTCACATACGTAAATATGCTTCAATTCATGACCAGCTTTATGCATTCATATTTATCACATTTCTCTAGTCCTATGTGTTGTTTCCTAGTCATCAAACTATTAGGCACCTGTATGGAGTAGTTACATTTAGTTTTTACGTATTTATTGAAATGGGTTGTCACCATGTTTGGAATTCAGCACCCTTACTACGAAATGTCAAATTAATCTGATGTCGAGATACTTTCTTAAAGGTGGAGATGACCGGCATTAAATGTTGTGTTTCTTTATCGCTCCTGCTCATACTTTGCATTAGAGCCACTAAATGAGCTGCGCTTATAGTATCGGCACTCTGTTCCCCAACATTGTTGTGGGCACCGACATTTTGGTGCTTGTGCAGAGTAGACGCAACTGCCGATCGTCATGATTCAAAAGTGCGACTTCCTCAGCACTATATTCGGTGTTATGAAGCTCATGTAATACTGCTTTGCTCTGTCGCGAACTGTTTAAACATTTGTGGAGAACGGAAAAGCTTTTCTTGTGATTTCAGATAACTGGCAACCATGAAGTTAAGCCACAATATGAACAAGTGTTACTACTCTGAAGCGTAGCTTATTTAGTGGCACTACTTTGCATATTACTTCAGTCAGAAGACACCACCAGTGTTCAATATTCCCGTGTAAGTTGAATGCTTTGGTCATTTTGTTCATAGCCTGGTCATTTTTTATAGGGCAGTACAGTGCTGTATGTAAAATTTCCTGTATGGCTATTCATTTAAAAATTGTTTTAAAATTAGTTGTTTAAATTTAAGGCTTACTTTTTTTAGAGGGAAAAGTCAGATATGAAATTGTGCGACGCATCTGGAAAATAAAGATATAGCGAATAACCAACTGTTGACTTTACATTTGTCTTCGTTAGTGCCTCCATATGAGATGTCCCCACCCCATGCTTGAATTTACACTAACCTTTTGTGCTCTTTCCAAATTTGCGAAGTGGGCAGTTAAGGTTTCGGTAACATTTGTCAGAATAATTGTATAGAGGGTCAACAGAATAAAAAAAAATGAGCTCCCAGTTTTAATCAATTTGATGGACGTGTATGGCCTGTTAGCCCCGTACCAGTGCACGCTTTTTAGCCTGGATAAAGTGAGCGTGCACAAACACGTACTAAACAGTACTGAAGGTAATGAGCGTGCACTGCTGCTGTTGTGTTGCAAAATACTTTTGCTTTCCTCAGAGTGTGTCGCATTTTAAAAAAATCCAAAAATGCTCTTTAAAAAAAATAATAAAAACCAGGCATTGTTGTGGTATATTCGTAGCATTGTGGCTTTCTTGAAGAATGCAAGCATTCCGAAGGTGTTGCCGAAGGCTCGCCAGGGTGACAGCGCGGTCGAAGGCGACAAGTGCGAGCTAGTACACGCTCTATCGCAAGCTCTTGTTCTGCGAAAGCACTTCGCAAAGTCGCTCTCGCGTGCCTGTAGCCTTAGCTGCCCTACGGTGGTAATGGTAGGTAACTCCAGCTGACAAGAAATCATCCCATCACTGCCACACTCCGTTTCGCTGTAAAGGGATGGTGAACCGAAATTTGGGTTTCAGAAAACATCGCAGGAGATTTAGACGGGACGCTTCAATCTTTAAAACACTACTCGTAAGGTGGTATCTCGAATGGACGGCCGTATTTTTGGAAAATGAGCTTGAGATTGAACGAGGCCGACGAGGCGCGAGACTTAGAGATATATCGTTTCCTCCTTTCTCCGCTTCGCCCCCTCAAGGCAGCCAGGCGCAGAAGACGCGAGGCCATTCCCTCTCCTCCTCGAAGAAACGAGATGTAAACATATCTGTCAAATCCGCCTCCTTTTTTTTGAAAAATAGGGTTATCCGCCCGAGATATTGCTGTATGAGTGATGTTTTGGTGTTATTAGCATCCCGTTGCACGCTTTTGCCGCCGTGTTTTGTGGAATCCAGATTTCGGTTCAGCATTCTTTAAGTGCAAGTGAAACCAAAATGGCAAGAACAAGCACGTTGTCCTGAACGACACTTGCACTGCACAAGTGCACATGCTTAGCAACATTCAAAGCATGGAACTTGTTCGGGCTTCCTGTTGCAGCACGTGGTACCAAGTAAAGTTTTTGGGCAGATATTTTTCGTAAGTACAAGCCTCACCTGCACCCGGTGCTTGAAGTGCCACCGGTGCTTGAAGTACGTATTTGTGGTACTTTAGATAAAACAGAAAGGCAGTGTAAACTTCGATTATCGTCAGTTATGAAGTGTTCAGTTGCAGTAATTGTTTTGCTTTGCATACAGAAAGGCTGGAATATGCTTAAATGCTGGGCTAGCAACAAAGTGCTACCAGGGGTCCTATGCTACACGACGGGACCAAGCGGAATCAAGGGACCTGGAGCCATCCATCGACCTGGATCCAGGATGGGTTCATGTTCCGCAGGTTTGGTGCCACCTGGATCTTGTCCCAAAGGGCCAGCAGCCGCCGGATATTCTCACATTGCGATGCGGGGATGGGGATGCCGAGAGAGCTTAGGACGTGCCCCCGTCCAGTGTGAGGGCCAGGTGCTCCCACTGACTGGCTAGGTGCGTGTTGTTGAGTTCCTGGAAGGTGTTGTTTACACCCAGCCGCCGGACTTTGGCGTTCGCCGCGCACAGCGGCACCCCCAGTGCCAGCCAGTACGCCTTGCGAATAATCACGTTCATCATGCCTTTACCCCTCCACAGCAGGTTTACATACGTATTGCGTAGGTGATGCGGCTCACGATGAGTGCTTGGGTCAGCCGGATTAGGTCAGACTACTTCAGCCCGTGTCTGTGACACGTTATCCTGCTCATCATGTGCATGACTTGTGTGGTTGTCTCGACGAGACTTCACCTCCGCCGTCCCGCCGGAGGTGAAGGTCCAGGATCCGAACCCGCTTCACCACCGGCACGGGGGTACCATCCTTTCACGTGAGGCGGACGTCCGCCTTCTTGTTCTTCGGGAATTGGCTTGCCCGCGCGGACGAGCAACAGCTGAGACTTATCGGGGGCGTGATGGAGGTTGCCGGCCTCGAGGTAGTTCTGCACCGTCTCGATGACTTCTTCGAGGAAGTCTAGTCTCCCTCCGTCTGATCCCGACGTAGTCCAAATAGGTCGTCCGCGTAGAGGGTATGCTTCATCCGGGGAATTCGTTCCAGTAGAGGAGGCGGCTTGCACATCGCCAGGTAACAAGGTGGATGACAGGACCGAGCCTTGCAAGTGCCTTTGCTCGGGACCGGGATGGTGCTTGTGCGGATGGACTCGACTCCGAGGGTGGCCATGCAGTTGCTCAGGAAGTCCCACACATAATCATACATGCGGGGCCCGCACCCAGTTGAGGCCAGGTTATTGAACAACAGCGTGTCACTGACGTTGTCAAAGGCGCCCCTCATATCCAGGGCCAGGACCGCCCACGTCGTCGTACAGGAGATTCTGTCGAGGATATCCTCCTGGATCTGGAGCAGGACATCGTGCGTGGATAGGTGTGACCAGAACCCAAACATGGTGTTCAGGGTGGCACTGAGTTGAGTACATGATTGTCCCCTCAAATATCACTGTAAACACCTCATCAGGGCATGGGCATTTAAAAACTCTAATGGAGTGTCCAGGTCTGTGACACTAGGCGGATCTTTCAAAGGAGTATATTTTCCACTTCGGGGCACTTTTCTTGTTTCTGGCACTTAGTACTGCAGGAGCTGCCTCACCCTCACTGTCTTTGCTTTCACAGCACTCATTTGATGTTAATGTGAAGGGGAATTTGCTGGATTCCACTCTGCGGGCCTCCGTGAATTGTGCTGGCGTCAATACCTGTCATAAAAAAAGGTGCTTAAGGTTCCAAAAATGACCAAGTGTCTGTAAACATATGGTGCCGGCATTCCTTTTTTTATTTCCAATGAGCAACATTATTTCATACCAAAACTACCCCTAAGTGCACACTGTATTTGACAGCGCGCTAAACACTGCCAGAAAAATCGGCGCCTGCACCCAAAGGGTTCGCTTCCTGAGCAGTTTGTTTTATGGTGCACTTTACCTTCTCAAATTTTAAGGCCCTCCTTTCTTTTGCTGCTAGAACATCCTTAAAATTACTAAAAATGCGTTCGCTACGAACGACCGAGTCTTCCGCCGGCAAACGCTGTCGTCTGCATTGGATTACACAGGGACGGAGGTGAGCTTAACTTTTCACAGGAACGAAGATACGCCTTGAATTTTCAGAAGGTAAAACGCATCAAGAGACTAGTACACCCCTGGTCGTTCAGGCGCCGATTTTCCTGGTTGCTTTCCCATACCTTGAGCCACCCAAAACCACCCTGCGCCCCCGCAGATTAAAAACAAATAGAACGGCACCGTGTCATATTTATATGTGTTTTGTTTACTTACCGATTATGTACGTGGAACGCGCCACGTTTCGCTGCCTGACGCACGCGCATTTTGGAACTAATTCCGTTGACAGTTCCCTCCGATGAAGCCACTGAAGCCACGGCGGTAATCGGACTTGTAGGCTGTTCCCTTTCGAACGGGCGGAAGAAGACTAAGGAGAATTTGGCAGCAAACGGGCGGAAACTCGATTACGTACAATTACGTACAGCTTCCGTATGCGTCATAGCCTTCTATTGTTTTCTGCAATGCCCGGCAAGTTTTTTTTTTTTTTCTCCAGGTCTTTAGTCGACGCTTTGTTTTCTCGATTTCGTTCGCGGCGTTCACTGTGGACTCGTGCACCCGGTCGCAGTCGAACCAGCTGGGTTGTGTTTAGGCGCGTATCGTTATAGTACATTATGCTGTAAGAAGTTTTCAAGGGATATATGTACCTAACTAAGACACATGCAGGAAAAATACTGTTGAGAAATAATATTGGCGTAACCTTTTCATATCTTTATTCAGACTAGCGTGGTCACTGGGCTAACCGATGCGCCATAAAGGTAGGTCATATATACCTCTCGGGTTACTGCTCAGTTCGTGTTAGTAGGATGTATGTACTGTTGTTGTGTGACGTGCAATTGTTCCGTGATGCTCGTACGTGCCTTTGTGCATACATGTGCATTGTTGTTTGTATGTCCGTGTCGTGAGTAATCATGTGGTCGTGACGTGCAGTCGAAAGAATTGCGATTTTTTTTCTTCAAATATTTATCACTTTTTTTTTTCGTCGGTAGATGTCGCCGCCCATTTTGAAAAGTGTGGCAGTTGGTGATCTATAACTATTAGAGGGCTAGACCACATTAGTTTATCCGTCGCGTTGATCGCTCCGATTTAATGCCGCTGGTAGCTGTGTCGCCGTGTTATGCTGCCTGATTGTAACAAAAGGAGGTTAGGCGGCTTCCCCAGCGCGTGTTCTAGGTGCTGAATGCCGCTGTTCACGCACAAACGTCTATGAGTGGATAACAGACGAAACAGCCGTCAGCACGAGCATTAGTTGATCGAGAGCCACACGGAGCGCGAGTGCGATACCTCCTAGTTGCTGTCAACAGAGGGTGTCGGAGCGATTCGTTGTCGCTCACTGCAAGTGGGCGTTGTGTTCAAAAAAGCCAGTATGCCAGTGTTTGTAAAGCGATCCCTTCTTCATAAACACTTCTGATGCGATGAAAATGCGACGGCATTGAGCAGGCCGAGCGAGACTTCGGGAGCAATCTCGGCTGTTCAGCCTCCAGCGGTTTCGGCCTTACTCGTGTTACTTGCGGTGTTGGCGCTTTGACAAAGAGATGTTTGGAAAGTTTTTTTGCGCCTACAGATGGCACCAAACGAGCGTACGAGCCTTATGCTCTTGCTCCGCCGAAAAGCCGCGTACGGCTCGCCAAGCCTTTTAATCGTATCGCCTGTGGCATACTGGCCGCCATGTTGTTTTTAGGGTGTTAGCAGTTACATGATTTTCTTTACCTCCGGTGGCTAACACCGTTACACGAATAAAGGCGTTAGCTAGAGGACGAGCCATTTACACGAATAAGGGTGTTAAAATTTTCAGTGTGTACTGTGTATGTGTTTCATGGGCTGGACCAGGAACGCTGAAGGACGCCACGCCTGAGCCCACGAGGGAGAGGGTGCGTGGTGAAAATGGGAAAGGTACTTTTAGCGGCTTATCTGAAAATAAACTGTTTAATACCCCTGTTACACGGGCACACTTAACCGCGGTTAACTCAGCTTTAACTGCGGTTACGTGGCAGCACAGATGCCGCACTATACCCTCGGACAACTATTTCAAAAGAAGTGAAGAGAGCGCGTGCTCTGCTTTGGTGGGTGCTCAAGATGCTCAAGCGCACGTTCGCCCATAGCTTTGACTGTATAGCCACAGAATGTTGTCGGCAAGTCTTGTGCGCTAATTGTGGTTTAGCGTAACTGCAGTTAAGTGTGCCCGTGTAACAGGGGTATTAGTGAGTCGCAGTACAGCTTTCATCTGAAGCTGGTCGCACAGTTTTTTTGTTCTCCCGCAGCGCACTAAGTCCGCACTAACGGGCGGGCGCTCAGTGTTGGCCTTCCGTGCCATGCGTCAGATCTATCGTCTTGAGCAGCTGGACGTGTGGATCAAGAGCAAAGCCTCTCACTGGCCCTGTATTTTGCGGCTCTTAGTTCGTGCGGCTTCAGAACCATCCAGCGGCCGAAAAGGCGCCGAAAACGCCACCGCGACAGCACCAGGGACGACACTGTTATTTTGCAAAATATTTCTCAACGGCGGCGGATGTTGGTTGCGCGTTCATGGTTTTCGCTAAACGTGTTACCAACAGTGTGTATGTGTGCGTGTGATGCACCAGCTCGACTTTATTAATCGAACTACCATACAGTTTATGAATTTACCCAGCGTCATTAGGGAGTTTTAGTAGACCGGTTCCGCAGCCCACTAAGCACCTGGATAGCGCCCCGTTATCCGCCACAACACCTCAAAATATGCCGACAAGGCTGGCGGCGCGCATACCCAGCTGCGGCGTTTTCTTTGCGGATACCGTAGCGGAGAACAAATACGATCTACTACAACTCCCTCTTTTGAGTAAATCAAAAGAGTTTTTTTTTTTTTTTTTTTTTTTTTTTTTCCGGCAGATAAGTCGGTGTTTCCTATTTGGTCCGATCACTTTTGTCGGCATGAAGCTTGCGTCTGGGTTTTTGTGATTTTTGGTTGTATTAATCTCTTAAGTTACAACATTCGAGCCTAATGTGTAAAATTAAATTTAATATAACATTTTAAACTGAATTTTTGATCTACGGATCACAGTCATTGGGCGAATAGCAGGTTGAAGGGCTGAAGGGGACTGAAAGGTTGACCCAAAAAGCACAAAATATTGGGCCGGCTTCTCCACTATGCACCGAATATTGGTAAATGTTGGGTACATCTTGCAATAATTGGCCAATATTACCTGGTATGCGTTCAATATTGGCAAATATTTGGGTGATCTTGGTATAGCTGTCCAGTATCCTCCAGGGTGTGCCCTATATTAGTAACTATGGGCACACACTTGGTATAGCTGAAATATTACGAATATTTACCCGTATGGTGCCCAACGTTAGTAAATATTGGTATAATCCTGGTATAGCTGTCCAATACTATCCATTGTGCGCCCAATGTTGGTGAATATTGGAACAATCTAAATATACAGAGTGTCCCAAATAGCGGCCAGGCTCTTAAAATCGACCGCAAACAATTCTTTTTTTTTTTGCCTATCACGCTACGATTTCGTGCAGCGTTACGCACAGGTGGTGCATGTTTTCTATAACATTTGCAAAGAGCGAACTTACCTGAGGAAAAAGTAAAAAAAAAGAGGAAGCCTTAACTCCTATGGAAATGCAGCGAAGCCACCGGTCTTCCAACGATAGGGCACCGTTCGCACGGGAGACAAGAGATGGCGTAAGCGGTCCCGGCGCCAACTGCCGCCAACGAACGAGCATACGGGAACGAGAGCCGGCGTCATTAACAGACGATCTTTTCGACTCAAAAGCGGAGCGCGTTCTGCAGGAGGTGACCACCGCAAAACCAAAAACAGGCGCCGTAAGTACAAGCAACCGCAAACCAGAAAGACAGAAGTACAACAAAAAAACGGTAAAAATAGCCCGATAAATCATTGATTTATTAGATTATATGTCCATTCAATGCGTTTTATTAGAAAGGATGGTGAAATCATGCATTGGCACCTGACATCTAAAAACTTTAGGCCTTTCCACTTTGGTGAAGAGGGCAGCCCAGCGAAGCTGCACTGTGATGGGAATGAAGTAATGGCCTGCCACAAGTCGGCTAGCTGGAGCGGAAATGCTGAAAAGGTTGCCGCTATCTATGAGCGACAGCGGCAACCAGACAGCCAGCAACCCTGTTATCTAGTTGCCACCAGGGTCGGTGCACGACTCTTTTGCCTGGCGCTTCTCCTGGCTCCGCGACAACTCCGAGCAAAGCCGGCTCATCGACGATGGCAGGTTCCTGCTTGGTGAGCATGGTTAAATTGTTAAATCTTTGCATGCCTGCTGAGACCGGATTATAGGCTACAATACTGTATAAACTGATGCTTCTAACATTGTTACTTGTGTACACACTGTGTACATACCGAGGAAGAACTTGCTGCACAAAGTGTTATGTTTTGGCCTTTGCAGTAATAAAATTAAAAATAACTTGTGGACTAGTTGGTTAAACATGATGTGAAAAAGCGCTCTATCCTGCCCCCTTCTTCTCTTCCTAACCTGTGATGTCCAGCGCGGCGCCACTCGCGCATAAAGGACGAAGATCGGCATTGCCCTGTGCGCGCGATCCCTGAGCGCGCACTCTGGAACTGCGAGCTACCGATGGCGCAAGCTAGGCACTGAGGCTCTTCTGGGTCATATTAAACTCATAAGTATTCGGGCTGTAGTTGTCATCACCACACGGACACGACACTGGCGACGAGTAATCAAGGACCTACGACGCCTGGAACCTCAGACCTCGAGCCATGTCTAAGTCAGGCAAAATGGAAGCCTTCTCAGGCAAGTCATGGGCATCCTGGATTGAGCGCCTCGGATTCTACTTCGTGGCGAATAACATCAGCGCCGTGGACAGGAAGCGAGCTGTCCTACTTACGCTGTGCGGTCCAGAAACATATGACATCGTACGAGCGTTGGTAGCACCCAGAGGACCCGGGGATGTCGAGTTCGAAGAACTCGTGACGATCCTCGGCGCGCACTTCGATCCAAAACCTTCGGAGCTCTATAGCCGGTACAACTTCCAGAGGCGAGACCAACTACCGGACGAGTCCATAAACAGCTACGTTGCGGCACTCAAAATGCTGGCTGGAGACTGCAATTTCGGCATCTTAGCTTCCGCAACTACGCTTGTGGCATCGACAACGGCACGGCAACCGGCGTCGCAGCAACCGGCGTCACAAGCAGCACCCGATGCAGTGGCTACGGCTGCACAACCGGCAACTCCACAATGGGACACTAAACTGCCACTGGACGTGATGCTGCGCGACAGGTTTGTCTGCGGCATCCGTGACGAACTTCTGCAACAACGTCTGTTCGCAGAAAAGAACTTAACGTTCGCAAGCGCCTTAGACATCGCCGTCCGTGCTGAGAGTGCCTCGAAACAACAACAGAGTATAAAAAACAAGGAGGATCTCCAGGTCAACAAGACAACGGATGCATGCAACAAGTCCGCTTCATACAAGGGACGTCCGTGTTATCGTTGCACAGGTCAACACGACCCACAGGCCTGCCGATTCAAGACTACCGAGTGTCACTACTGCAAAAAGGAAGGACACATTGAAAAGGCATGCATTGCAAAGAAAAAACAACAAGGTAAAACAGGCTACAAGAAAGCTAACTACAACGTTGAAGCAGCGACTGAAGTGGTGAGCCAGCCAGCGTGTTCTTCTAGATGTACATGTCATGAGCTGAACCAGCTGACCACGCGAAGGTGCTTCCCGAAATTTTATGTTTCCCTTCGGATTGAAGGTAAACCACTTCAGTTCGAGGTCGATTCTGGAGCCGCTTGTTCGTTGATAAGCGAAGACACATTTCGCTCAACCTGGCCCAAGAACCCACCAAAGCTCACGAAGAACGACTTGGAGCTCTACACTTGGAGTGGCGAAGGCCTGAAACTTCTGGGATCGCTTCAAGTTCGAGTACGCTTCAAGTCCAAGGATTACCTACTGCCGCTTCTGGTAATGAAAGGGGCCGGCTGCAGCCTTTTGGGTAGAGATTGGTTCGACGCGCTCAACATCCGAGTTCAAGGAATCAATCAGATGCAGCAGCAGACCACGCCACCGGAGGTGGAGGCAGTGCTACAACGACATTCCAAGGTATTCCAAGACGACATCGCTGGATACACGGGACCTCCAGTGCACTTGGAGCTGGAGGAAGGAGCCCCGCCAAAGTTTTGCAAGGCTCGCCCTGTTCCTCTCGCGCTACGATCAGCGGTGACAGACGAGCTTCAACAGCTGCAGAACCAAGGGATAATTGAGCCAGTTCAACACTCTGAGTGGGCTACACCGCTTGTACTCGTTCGCAAGAAGAGCGGAGCTATCCGACTCTGTGGCGACTACAGGAGTACGGTAAACGCCGCATCGAAAAAGGCCAGTTATCCGCTACCAACAACAGGAGAAGTGCTCTCGAACCTCAGAGGCGGAACTACTTTCTCCACGCTAGACTTGTGCCAAGCATACCAGCAACTAAAGGTAACTGAAGAGACGGCAGCTGTACTTACAATTAATACGATGAAAGGATTGTACCGAGTGACACGACTTCCGTTCGGAATTTCAGCAGCACCAGCGATCTTCCAGCGAATGATGGAAACAACACTCGCCGGCATAGACGGATTAAGTGTCTATTTAGATGACATCATCATCAGTGGAGCGAGCAAGAAAGAACATGCTGAGCGTTTGGAACAAGTACTGTCCAGATTAGACAGCACCGGTCTGAGACTAAAAAAAGAAAAATGCAAGTTTGCAGTCAGCGAAGCTACCTTCCTGGGACACAAAATTGATGCTTCAGGGGTTCACACAACCGCTGACAAAGTGCAAGCGATTCTAGACGCTCCAGAGCCAACCGGGAAACCTGAGCTGCAAGCCTTTCTGGGGTTGTTGGCATTTTATGACCGCTTCCTCAAGAACAGAGCTACAGTCGCAACAGACCTGTACAAGCTTCTCCAGAAAAATGTTCCTTGGCTCTGGAAGGACAGTCACAAGGAAGCGTTCCGAAAGCTGAAGCAACTAGTCAAGGAATCCACGGTCCTTGCCCACTATGACGAAAACAAGCCCCTGCTTCTTTCCTGCGACGCGTCCCCTTACGGCGTAGGAGCAGTGCTTGCTCAGAGAGACGCCTTGAGACGTGAGGCTCCGATTGCTTTTGCGTCGAGGACGCTAGGAGCAGCAGAGAAAAACTATTCCCAGCTGGATAAAGAAGGGTTGGCCATTGTCTATGCAGTATGTCACTTCCATGAATACATCGCTGGACGACAGGTAACCATCTACACGGACCACCAACCACTTCTGGGAATACTTGGAGGCTCGAAAACAATACCTCAAGTGCTATCCCCGCGTGTGACACGATGGTGCATCAAACTAGGTGCATACGACTACGAGTTGAAGTACAGACGGGGACGATTACATCAAAACGCAGACGCTCTGAGCAGGCTACCGCTACCTGCTTGTGTCGACGAGCCCTGCCAACCTGGAGATGTACTGATGTTGGCCGGCTCGCCTATTCCTCAACTTTGCCCAGAACGCATTGCAGCGCTCACAGCGCAAGACAAAACTTTGGCACTCGTCTACAAGGCCATACATCACGGCAATCTGGGAGAGTTGAGCAAGGACGAGTGCGGACTGTACAAAATTATCGCCACTGAACTGTCGACACTTAACGGTTGCTTGACGCGAGGCACGAGGGTAGTCATTCCCAGTGCAGCCAGAGCTCACGTCCTCGAGCTACTCCACGCAGGTCATCGAGGCATGGTGGCCATGAAGGCAGCTGCACGAGGTTACGTTTGGTGGCCTGGTGTAGACAGAGACATCGAAGCCAAGGCAAGAACGTGCAGCAATTGCCAACAGCATCAACGGGCACCGCCCAAAGCACCTTTTCCGGAATGGCAACGACCGACGACGCCATGGGATACATTACATATCGACTTCGCCGGACCCGTTGAAGGCAAGATGTTGCTGATAATAGTTGACGCCTTCAGCAAATGGCTGGAAGTTCGTCAAATGAACACCATCACTTCCAGCTCACTCATCCAGGAACTCCGTAATGTATTCGCAACATTCGGAGTACCACGCAAGATCGTCAGCGACAACGGTACGTCACTGGTATCAGCCGAAACCGAACAGTTCTTTAAGAATAACGGTATTCGACACGTCACGAGTGCACCGTACCATCCGGCGACCAACGGACAAGCTGAAAGGATGGTTTACGAGACCAAACAAGCGGTGTCGAAGGATAAGACGGGCTTATCGTGCCGAATCGCTCGGTTTCTTTTTAAGCAACACACCACCATCAGTTGCGCGACGGGACAGACTCCAGCCATGCTGATGTTGGGTCGCGAGTTGTCAACGGCGATCACTCGCCTCCAACCTCAAGCAAAGGGAAGAGATGAGGATACACCAGGAACAACCAAGTCTCCCAGAAATCTTTCTGTTAACCGAGAGGTGTTCGTTAAGAACTTTACAGGCAAACCGTCGTGGATCCAAGGAACAATCATAAGAAGACTTGGATCTCGTTCTTGGATCATCAGAACAGACCAAGGCACAGTACGACGACACGAAGATCACATAAGGAACCCGGTAACAGACCACCCGAGACATTTTGTCACAGAAGCATCTTCGACAGCGAAGACCAGTAATGGCCCACAAAGTTTACCAGCGCAGTGGACCATTCCGACGACTGGGGAACCGTCACCAGCAGAACAGCAATGTGCCCCAGAGGCTCAAGCAGAAGGGCAGCCCAATGCCGACTTGGTTCCATCAAACAGTTCCGCTAAACCTCAACGTCAAAGGCGACCTCCTCAAAGATATGGCGACGGCATCTAGAGGGGGAAGGAGTGTGATGTCCAGCGCGGCGCCACTCGCGCATAAAGGACGAAGATCGGCATGGCCCTGTGCGCGCGATCCCTGAGCGCGCACTCTGGAACTGCGAGCTACCGATGGCGCAAGCTAGGCACTGAGGCTCTTCTGGGTCATATTAAACTCATAAGTATTCGGGCTGTAGTTGTCATCACCACACGGACACGACATAACCATTTGCGGTTTTTCACATCCTTATCAAACCTCCCAGTAAATAAAACAATATTAGAAGATTTCTTTGTCCGATTGCGCAGGAGACAGCGGCTACGCCTTGAAACCTTGGTTCATCACCCCTGTCCCTGGGGCGCACACAACCTCCACCGCCAGCGGCCGGTTTAACAAGGCACATTCCGCGATGAGGTCCGTTGTGGAGCGCTGCATTGGGCTGTTGAAATCCAGATTCCGACGTGTTCAAAGGCACCGGGCTCTGTATTATCATCCAACAACAGCCACCGCCATTACAACCACGTGTGCACTGCTCCACAATATATGCCTCGCATCGATGGTGCCAGAACCGGAGCCAAATGCCGAATCTAGCAGTCCAGAGTCGGACTCCTGGTCGAGCTCGGACGGTTCTGAGCCGGGCTCGGCGGGGTTACAGCCAGAAGGTGGCGGGCAGGTTCCTGCCCACCTTTCGGTGCGCCTCTCGGACAGGGGGAAGGCTCTGAGGCAAGGCCTTGTGTCCCAGTTCGAGACCTGCCAAAGCCGGGCCGTCGCGAGGCCCTCTGCAGGACGCCCTGGCAGTTCCTTACGCCAGCAGCGGCGGCGCCACCAAGAAGTCCGTCGTCGATCTAGCCTCCCTGGCGGTCCTGCTGTCCAGGGAGGCCAGCGACGACAGAAAGCCCCTCGTCGTCACCATCGCCACCATGCCGGCAGTTCCGCGAAGACTGAGGTGCCGTGACACCCAAGGCCCTCGTCGGGGGAGTTTCCGGTAGAAGTGCGTAAAGCTCTTTCCGGTCCACAGGCACGACGGCTCATGATCCGCGCCGTCTCTTGAGCTCCTGCTCCTCACAGTTTTTAGCACTCCCATTGTGCTACCCTCGCAGAAAAATGGTGCTGCTTCCGATATATGAATTTCGAGATTTTAAAGGCCGATTCACACAAACAGCGGAGCGCTAAGTTAGCGCTACGTGAGTGCTCCATGGAGCGCTCATGTGGCGCTTCCTAGCGCGTGACTTAGTTCTAACATAGCGCGCGATTAGCGCTTCTGTAGCGCCTTGTTAGCGCTCCAGTAGCGCCTTGTTAGCGCTCCTGTAGCGCCTTGTTAGCGCTCCTGTGGCGCCTTGTTAGCGCTTCAGAAGCGGCCTGTTAGCGCTTCAGAAGCGCTTCTTGTACCGCGGTGCTGCGGATTAGCGCGTGCACTGCGGTTCCGGTTCCTGTGGTTGGGTGTGCATCAGCTGCACCACGGCGGACATGTGGGATGCTGAAATATAAATGCGACAGATGCTATAACGTACGCAATTAGTGCATGTGTGTGTGGACGATTTAACGCCCAGAGGAGCCTTCTGGGTGAGCGAAATCTTACACCACCGAGATACCGACGGGAATGCGGCGAACCTTGTTCCCAGGCTGAGGGACCGAGACACAGAGCTCTTTCGAAGGCGGTTATTTTTAACTGTGTGTCTTTGAAACCAGGGTCACGCATATCTAATAGAAAGCGATGAGGTCGTACCCAATCAATTAGTCGCTCAGAGTCCATGAGTCTGGATTGTGTGCCCGACCCTTTGCTTGGAGAGCGACTCTTTTACTTCCTCTTCTTTCAATGCCAAAGACAAAACAACAACAACGAAATCGACGTGCACGCGCTGTTCCGCAGCAACAAGCACGATACAAGGAGCGTGACAGCGCTAACAAAGCGCTTCTGTAGCGCCAACAGAGCGCTAACAAAGCGCTTCGGAAGCGCTAACAGAGCGCTTCTGAAGCGCTGACGGAGCGCTACATCACGCGCTAGGAAGCGCCACATGAGCGCTCCTTGGAGCGCTCACGTAGCGCTAACTTAGCGCTTTGTTGTATGTGTGAACCGGCCTTAAGTGTGTGAGGGTGTTTCCAATGGAGTACCTCTCCATAGGTTAGCCTTTTATTTTGCAACAGAAATGAGGTAATGAGTATCAAGTGTCTATGATCGTGATTAGTTAGTTGAGTTCATATGGCAAACATAGACAGGCCGCCTCTTTTTCCCCGCAGCAAACTCTGTTATCTTATGTCATGTATTTCCCCATGTGTTATTGGATATCGGCTGGTGTAACAGGTATGACCAAGTAACCTGGGATCCAATCATTTTGCCTCTTTATCAAATGATCTAAATTTTCCCTCTGCTCCATTCTGTTCTTCCTTCCCAGGTGTGCCACATTTTATGTATTTTTGTGACTATAAAATTTTGATATATTTTTGTTGTTTACAAAGAGGGTACACATAAGTGGATTGCGACAGAGATATTCTTTAACCAAAAAAATCTTTGCAAACATTGCAAATTTTTTCCTTGCACAAAATGCTACTACACATTGCAGTACAAAACTGTGGGTGCAAGTGAAAACAAACTACTTTTTTTTTTGTTATGTGAGAGTTCGACGAAAGATGTTATTGTAGTCACTTGAGGTGCTCTTGGATAAAACAGTATATACATGTAACAACAATCTCCAGGGAATATAAGTTGACAGTTTACGAAAGACATTGTTGCGGCCACTTCAAGCACTGTCATATAAAACGATATATACAGATAACAACATTCGCCAGAGAACATAGGTCGACAGGTCATGAAAGATTTTATTGCAGCCACTTGGGGCATTGTTATTACATTAATATATACGAGATATAAAAAATCCCCATGGATTTTAGAAACAAAAGGTAAAGTAGTCAACACTCAGTTGTCATCATCCCCCGGAGGTTGGGCCAGGTGCTCGGCCTGGGACTCGGCCTGGGGCTGGGGCTAGGGCTGGGGCTGGGCCTGGGGCTGAGGCTGACGCAGAGCGTGGCTGGATAGCAGGAGGATGACCTCTCGCATGAAGGCAGCCTTTTCCTGCATGGAGAGGACACCCTGCTGGATGCTCTGTGCGATCCGGTCCATGCTCTGCGCCTGCTGGCCCACGTTCTGCGCAAACTGGTCCAACCGCTCCAGGGGCTGCTCCATGCCGAGCGTGTTCTGAAACATGATTTGAAGATTTCTTGACTTCCGACATCTCATAGAGGTTACGAAGACTTTGCTGACACCAACTATTGGAAGCTTATGTGTGAAGTAAGTCTGTGTTTAATCATGTTACTGTGCTTCAGGGATTTGTCAACATTACCTGTCCCTGGAATCTCTCGTTTCTTATGCCGCGGCCTACGTTGGCCTCGAGCAGGCGCTGTTGGTTAGCCACGGCCGAAAAATCCGCCTCCTCCCGCCGCTCCTGTCGAGAGACTCGAGGGACTCGACGAGGCAGCCTTGGTCGTACCGTGGCTGGCCGTGCTCGAGGCTGTGGCATTCCTGCAGGAAAACATAGTTTAGATCAGTAATAAGTATGGTCATGTTCATGTTGCTGACGATTTTAGTTCCCCTTAATCAAGTAAAGGATCTTGCGCGTTGACGTAGACGCCTCCCGATCTGCGTCCTCCTCCTCCTCCGCCTCTTCCTCGAGCGCCTCCCCCACATCCTGCGAAGCAGGGTGCTCCTCTGCCGGGGCGCCCACAGACTGCACCTACATGGCACATTTATCGTTACGTGGTTGTGGTGTATGCACTGTAACATGTGCACTCTTTTATGTTTTTTTTTATGGAATGAAATGGAGCTTTGCTCCAGCTTTCGATTCTACACAGGTTTGCACCTGTAGTAACTTTTGTAGTTTGCTGTAAAAACAATACTGCAAATGAATGACTTGTGGTAAACCTCTTGTGAGCACCAGGCAAGTAGCTGCTCCCTGTCAATCACCTTTTATGTAAACTAACCACCTTACTACAGCTCTCATCAATGTTTCTAGGTCTAAGCAAAGTCGGGGCCGAACCCAGGAAAAATATTTGGCAGTCTAGGATGAATTTTGAAGCTCAGACCCCTCCTCTCATGGATATAGCCCTGAGCCTATGAACTATTTACATACACGTCCCATAGTTTTTATTAGTTATCACATGTGCAGTCCTACAGGGTTAGCCTGTACAGGGACAAGTTAATTTGCCCTCTGTACACCCTAAAGTTGGCGAGATTGTGAAAGGGGCCGATAAATAAATTAACCGTTTGTTGCTTATATTTATCACTTTAAACAATAACTATTGTAACCCACCAATAAAACTATCAACAAATGCTGAGAAAGCTGAACCCACTATTGGGACCACATAGGTAACGAGGTGCCAATCCTGCTTTCTTCACTTCTTTCTTAGGTAAGTTCATTGGAATTTTAATGGGATGCTTCCATTAATTTTAAAATACAGATTTAAACGTTCACTTCGTACACTTGCCTCGCCTCCTGAACTCTGCAGAAATAAGCAATACATGTAGATTTTCGTGCTGTTCCCTGGCCAAGTACGCACCTCCTCCTCTGGAAAGTGAGGTACACGAAACCATCCTGTGCATTGTGCATCCTGTGCATTTTCGGGGTGGACTCTGTCTAGGGCAGAGTCCACCCCGACAATGCACAGGATGCGGGAGTACGTCGATGACAGCCACGCCCCGGAGAAGCGTCCCTCCGTTTTTCGGCTGTGAATACTAAATATATATTAAAAAAAACTCTGTCCCGAGTATCTATCTACTCCCTAGCTTACCTCTCAGCCTCAACCACTGCGCACCGCTTGCGGGCTTTGCACACTCGGTTGAGTCAAACCTTCTTCCACCGCTCTGTGCTGCGCGGCGGCCTGAGGTGGTTCAGGCGGCAACTCAATTCGGCCCATAACCTTGCCTTGTCATCTCTGGTCAGGTTAGGTGTGAGGTCAGAGGCCCCACGAGCCAGGTCGCGATGTTGGAACATGAAATTGTCCATTTCTTCCTTTTAGAATGAATTGACTGGCTCGCAGGGATCTGTCTCTCGCTTGCCTGGTGAGACATGACAGACATGATTGAGGCGGTAAATTGTCATCTGCTATCAGTTTTCGAAAAAGGCGCGCGTCCGCATCCCACAATTGTCGCCGACAGCTTTTGCATCACATAACTTCGGTTTCACTTTTGTTTTCAGGCCAACTAAAGAAAGACGTGCTAATTTCATCAGCATTCAAAGGCTTTTTTTCAGGGGCGAAGCTCCTTGGGGGCTAGCCATGTCCGTATGTCCGTCCGCCGTCCGGCTTGCCCCTGCTCGTGAGCTCACGAGCAGGAGCTCACGAGCTCCTTCCTACTCGTAAGTTCAGCAGCGAGAGCAAAAAAAAAAAATAGGAAAAAAAATTAATAGGGGGTTCTGAGATGCCATCCCATCTGTCTTCTTAAAAAAAGAAAAAGAAGAAAACCACACATTCTTCTACTGACATGAATGAAAACTGCACCGTCAGCACTACTTATGATCAAAATCAGTATCAAGAAAAAGAAGAAAAAAAGAGTAGGGGGTTCTGAGTTGCCATCCCATCTGTCTTCTTACAAAAATAAAAAGAAGAAAGCCACACATTCTCCTACTGACATGAATGAAAACGGCACCATCAGCACTACCTATAACCAAAATCAGTATCATCAACACCACCCGAGCTTCGCCCCAATCAACATCATTCACCACGTAGAGATGTGGTTGTTTTTTTGTTTTTTTTATTTACGATGCTGTGTAAAATAAATTATATGTGACGGTGAGCGTCGCACTCCCCATGGCTACTGTCGGCTCGATGCAAGTACAAGAGTCGTTAGTTTGGTTCGCTCGTTTGGCTTCGTGTCTTCACGGGCGTGCATCGGAAGTGTGTCGTAGTTAATAGGGAGTTTTAGCGAGTCATGTTTCAAGCACACGGTTCCGAAATCACGAACGGTACAGCTTGTCCGTTCCACTGATCTCAATGACAATTCCTGGATCGCGCTCGCCGCTCCCGCAAGTGAAGCCACCGGACGCAACCCCGCTGGGATACGATTTCCCGTTTTGCTAGCCTTTTGCTGCGGTTTTCCAGCGTGCTGTAGACACGTTTTCTACTCGTTCGTCGTCATTCGCCGAGGAAGTTTTTTGAGACTCTGTGTATTGTTGCCGTTGTGAACACGTGGAAAATTTTACGAAAGTGTAGTGTCGCAGGAAAAAAGCACAACGCGTCGAAAGGAAGGGCTGGCGGCGTGTTCAAAGCTTCCTTGGCACGCCGAAGTGCCGTGTCTCTGTGCCTTCGCGCGCTTGGATACCGACCAAGAACCGACGCCGTGTGAATGTGTTTAGCGAGTGCAATGTGCGTGAAGCCGTATCAAAAGGTACAACTCGTCGAAAACGTGTCGCCGGTGTCGCGGCGTGATCAAAGCTTCCTTGGCACGCCGAGTGATGCATCTTTGTGCCTTCGCACGCTTGGATACCGGTCAAGAATTGACGCCGCGCCAAAGTTCTGAACGTGTGTCGCACGTAGATGCCTTTAGATCATTTATATATATCGGCCACGGAGTTCTGGATCGTCCAGCTGCTCCGGTGAGTTGCTATCAATAAAAGGGGGAGATCTGTACGTGTTCTTACGTACTGTATTAACCATGGCTATGTCCCAAATCTATTCTAATAGATTCCGTGGGAGCACGAATAGGGCAACGTTGTGGAGCCAGGGGGGTTTTCGAAAGCAAAAGTACAAGACGGCGAGAATGAAAATTTTTGAATCGCGGCCGATATGGTCGTGTGCAATCTGTTGACCAATTACAATTAGGCGAGCCGCGCTCAAACGTCAAGTGCAATTAAGTAGGTTGATAATAAGCCAGCACTGATCAGTGATGAGGAGCTGTTGTGCACGGTATTGTGTAAATCGTCTAAGGACGAAAAAAAGACGTACCTTCCCCCCATCTTCCGTCGCTAGTGGACGCTGGATTAAGCTCGTTCCTAAACCGCGAGGGGAAAAGACGCTGATCCAGAGGCACGAACAGCTTCACGCACATATTGCACTCGCTAAACACATACACACGGCGTCGGTTCTTGGTCGGGATCCAAGCATGCGAAGGCACAGAGACACGGCACTTTGGCGTGTCAAGGAAGCTTTGAACACGCCGCCAGCCCTTCCTTTCGACGCGTTGTGCCTTTTTCCTGCGACACTGCACTTTCGTAAAATTTTCCACGTGTTCACAACGGCAAGTCTCAACAATACACAGTCTTCAAAAAACTTCTTCGGCGAATGACGACGAACGAGTAGAAAACGTGTCTACAGCACGCTGGAAAACCGCAGCAAAGGCTAGCAAAAACGGCAAATCGTATCCCAAGCGAGTGAAGTCCGGTGGCTTCACTTGCGCTGCAGCGAAGAAGCGGGGAAGCGCGATCCAGCAATTGTCATAGAGATCAGTGGTCCGTTCCGTGAAACCGTACTATCGGGGGAAAATGAAATCCGAACAGAGGAGCGCGTGGCTCGCAGTACAGGCTGCGCCACCTGGAAGTGAGCCTAGGAGCGAGGGTGCGTGGCCTACTCCGACGTGTTCGCGCCCCTCCCTCTGCGCTCTCCAAGCTTCAGCAGTGCGCCTCTTAGTGCGCTGAAAGCTATCACCGCTATCTTTGCTGGCTCAGCGCGTGCGGTGCGAAGAAGCTTGCTGCACTCGCCGAGCAGGCAAAGATAGCGGTGACAGCTTTCAGCGCACTAAGAGGCGCACTGCCGAAGCTGGAGGAGCGCGAATCGAGGGGCGTGAACACATTGAAGTAGGCCACGCGCCCTCGCCCCTAGGCTCAGTTCCAGGCGGCGCAGCCTGTACCGCGAGCCACGCGCTCCTCTGTTCGCATTTCATTTTTCCCCGATAGTACGTCAAATTTGACATACTTTAGCGAATCGTGAAAGTGGCGCGACCGTGTAAACGATGATGATGATCGTGCTTAACAGTGGCGCCATCTTCTAGTGAACATGTGAAACATTCTGCTACGTGTATGTCCGTTGCGACGGTGGCGGACACCGTGGTGGCGGCTCGTGTTTCCGACGTACGACTTATGTAAACAAGAGAAACAAGACGGCCGACGTAACATTTCCCGGTCGGAATTTCAAGAACTGCGAGACTAGATAGAGTAAAAAGTATCTGAACGAGCGTAAAGGTATGTGGTGTGTCTCCGTCATCTTGAACTTGAACGATCGTTCACGTTGCGTGCCATTGAACCTAACCATTTCGTCTGCTCGCGGTCGCCACAGCAGCTAGTCTGCCCGCAGATCGCAAATAATTACTAGCATGCGCAGTTTACAGAATTTCACGATCGCTTTCTGGGCAGTCCTCAAAATGATTTGGTTGAGACTCTCGAATGAAGCAGAGTAACAGAAGGGAAAATCGCCTCCCGCTGCCCGAAGCCTCACGCTCGACTGGGTAGACGAAGTCAGTTGGCGAACCGACCGCTATCTTTTTCACACGAGTCGTGGACGGTTGCTGGCTGCGTTCCGGTGACGACTCCAGCGGCCGGAATGGGAGAAACGATCGAGAAGAGGCCCTGTTGTGACCGTGTGGTTGTCCGGGAACTTTGGGTACGGCAGGGAGCCGAGCTAGGGCGGGAACTCATGTGGAGGCCGGAATCGCTAAGGGCCAGGGAGCAGGAGGGGTGTCTCTTGTATAATATAAATCTTTATATATACATATGAACAGGTTACATCATCTCAAGAACACTTGAGAACACTGTCAAGAACACCAGAGAACACAAGCTAGCAGCCGCCTGCTGCTGCTTTTATAACGTCACTTTTCCCCACATCCCTAGTAGGGAATCCCTATCGTTCATTGTTCGTAACGTCCAGGCACGGCATCTCCCTCTCCCTCGCACTGCCACACACACGGAAGGGCCAGACATCCTTGGCCACGGTGTCGCCGGTCAATCTCGGCGGACAATGGTGCCATCGAAGTCGAGAAAGGCGGAAGACATTAATAATTGCAGGCGTCCTGGCTTCCGTGTGGTAGGGGATAATCCCATGGGCGATGTAAGCTGGCGAAATTGAGTAAAGCCCCCTCTTTGTCGAGGTCGTCCCAAGGCTGTCGGGTCGCCGTGCGTTGAGGTCACACAGAAGAAGCAATTAAGGAGAGGGACCGGACGGCGAAGTCAGCTAGATGACACTGGCGTGGGTCAGCCCGATGATCCCTCGGAGAAGGTCACGTCGTCCCCCCAAACCAAGGTGCGTTGGTGACTCCAGGGCGCCTCTCGCTCTGTCTCCGGGCGCAGCTGACCGTAGCCACCTGGCAACGATGCTCCAGGGCGTTCACCCGTGCCGGGCGGTATGGAACGGCAAGGTCGTCTCCTGGGCCCTTTCGCAACAGCCCCCGAGGCCCCGAACGACTCGCGCGCGCATGCGCAGTGGCGTCGCCGATACGTTCGAGGGAGAACCGTTCGGGTGGAAACGACCTGGTAAAACTCCCTAATTACTGCGATGTCGTCACGGCGTCCCAAGGTGAGTTTCCACGATGCGTGGTGTTCCTAAAATACGTTTATTCACACCTACATCACTTCCTTCTCCCTAGTCTCCTTGAAGTTCAAAACGTGCAACATAGCCCCCCTGGACACGGACTCCGACTGCGAGCTCAGAAGGAAAAGCGACAACTAGAGTCGGCGGGTCCGGACTGCCGGCTCTCGAAGACGGGCAACCGGGTAGTACAGTAAACCGATTCACTGCCTTCTCGTTGTGTTGAATCACTTCCTGGGAAACGAGCGAAGCGCACATACCGATCGGGCGCCGATTATTATATAGTGGTGAAGACAACTCAAACTGGTGTCCAAATGACAACTCTGGAATATGCTCTAAACACTTCGAAGTATCAACGCTCCTGGTGGTCTTAAAAAAAACACATAAAAGAACCAGGCACACGGCGCGTACGTACACACGAGGACTGCTGAAATCGGGGTAGCCGCCGCTCGCCACGGCCCGACGAGCCGCCAGTAGCACACACGCCTCCGCTCGTGGCGCTGACTGCCGCATTCTCGTAGAGTGCCTTCATACACACGCGCGCTTTTGCTTGAGTGGTGAAATCTCAGTCATTTTTCCGCCCAATCGTTTTTTTATGCATTTTGAAGTGCGCGCAATCCGGTGTCACGAAGCTCGAGCGCGTAGCTTTGACTAATGCATAGACGCCATTTTACTGCCCGAGTCACGCACCGAGTGCGCATGGGCGTCACGCGCTGGCATATTCAGGGCAACAATGGATGTCTTCACCCTGAGACAGACAGACATGTAGGCACCCTACATTCTCGTGGCGGCGCCTGGCCATTGCCGGCTGCCTATTAGTGGCAAGATGTTTTGGTGGCGCGCTCCTACGGTTCCCTCTTGTGACGTCATTACCTCGCGAACAACAAGTTCGATGGTGTTAGTAATGAGCATGATGGAAGCTTGAAATCATTGTTCCCTGAAACCAACACTGCCAACGCCACCAAAATTGAAGTTCTTCCATTCATCCTATTTCTGTTGAAGAAAAATGCTTTGCTGATGTCCTAGTCAACATTTGGCCAATCAAGAGAGGCCGATCACAGCGACGCTTTCGATCACGCACGTCTTCGATAGGCTCCCTATCCGCTCATTCACACTGCAAGCGGATCCGCGTTCGCAAAGCGGTTGCGAACGCGGTTGTATAAAGATCCAGTACAATTGCACGCGCACTCGATGACATCAAGTGCGCGTGCAATTGCACTGGATCTTTATACAGCCGCGTTCGCAACCGCTTTCCGAACGCGGATCCGCTTCCAGTGTGAATGAGCGGTATGGGAGCCAGAGTTGCGCGTCTGTTTTCCACGTGCCGCCGCGCCGCTATTCGCCGAGATCCGATCACGTGAGGAGCCGAATCAAGTGCCGTGGAGGAAAGTAGACGTTGCACGCGCCCCGTCGTTCGTTCCCCTGCTTTTTAGCGCGCCGCGCGCGTCGAACGCGTGGCGCCACTATTCGCCGAATTCAGGCAAGTGACGAGCGGGATCAAGATGCCGTGCAGGAAAGACGGCGCTACGGAGATGAATGCGGAACTCTGGCTCCCGTAGGGAGCCTATACAGGAACTCTAAGGACGGCTGAAGCTCCTTCATGCTTCAAAAGTAGCGCAATGTTTGTCGATGCACGAGGCACGTGCAACATGCAGCCTTTGAGAAGATCATGGCGGCGCTGCGCAGCACTGAGCTAGATTTCAGGCGCCGTGTTCTTCCCAGAAGTGGCGCGCGGAACGTGTTTCTAGCATTTCCACAACAATGAATGGCTCTACTTTTCGCATGATGGAGGGGCTTTAAGGGGTATTCACACGAGGGAGAAATCCCGGGGATTTCTCTCCGGCACGCGCATCCCACGACGAAAACGTCAGGCTTTGCGATGTGCAAAAGCCTCGGGTTTTCATCTCGTGATGTGCGCGTGCCGGGGAGAAATCCCCGGGATTTCTCCCTCGTGTGAATACCCCTTTAGGGACGGCCGCCGCTGCCGTGTTACAGCTAACAGTGTCCACGTTAGTACTCGAGCTCAGAGCACGTGGAGCGAAAGCTCGCGCTTCAGAAGCCAGGGATCCGGGGTTCAATTCCCATCCCTGCACATTTCGATCTGGATGAGCATTATACCGGCGTGTTGTCGAATATCGCTCCTGCATGGTGCATATTAAAGACCCCAGGCTAGCGGTCTTGTTTAACTCACCACATTTCTGATCTACAGCTGAGACAGTAGACGCCCATTGAGGCTAACTTCCGGTTGCATAAACAAACACTCGACACCGTTATTAAAGGGATACTGAACCAAGGAATTTAGTGTCCATAATAAGTGGCGCACGTTCTTTGCACGAGCCAGCAGCCGCCGGTGTGCGCGAGCACAGGCAACAAAAATGACGTCCCAGACCTCCATTCGCGCTTAAGAGGACAGTGAAATGCATGGGCTTCGGGCCAAAGGAAAATAAAGACAAGTTTCTGATATACACAGATGTTTCTGGTGTAAAACGTAAGCGATTAATTGGTCTAACAAGCACGTAGCTTTCACTTGTAGAGATGAAAAGCCTGTCTTTATTCTCCTTTGCCCCGAAGCCCATACATTTCACTGGCCTTTTAAGCGCGCATGGAGGTCTGTGACGTAATTCTCGTTGCCTGTGCTCGCGCACACCGGCGGCTGCTGGCTCGTGAAAAGAACGTGCGCCACTTATTATGGACACTAAATTCCTCGGTTCAGTATCCCTTTAAACAGTTTTCGTCAGGCCACGAGCCCCAAAAAACGAATAACGAAGCAGCTCGCTCTTTTACTGCTGGAAGTGCCCCGCCCGCTCGTGCTGATCATTTCATTCGCCGACCACTGGATTCGAAGGTAAGCACTCTGGTTGGTCGTTAGTCGGTCCCGCATTGACTGGATAAGAAGTTACGTAGAAAATATGATACCTATGCTTTACATAAGTACCAGCGCTGTTAACTTCACAGTCTTATTAACGATGCTTGTGCGTTGCACAAAGTGTGGACGAAGTGTGCTCTACCGAAATGATTAGGACACATATATACTACTTGAATGTGCTTAGATTGCGAACACAGTCGGACGCCTTCTTTGCATCGGTTCGGGCCGCGAATTCTTATATATCACCGCCCGCAGGGACGAGAAAGCAGTGCTCGGTCACGGACTCCTAGAAGATTCACGTTTATTCTGGTTCCGGTTGTAACTTTCGTCCGGCGGTCCTGATTGCCTCAAGAACGGCCCGAAGACGTCTTGATGGGTCCTTTAGGCTCACTAACTAACACAGCGAGTGGTGCTTGGTGACCATACAAAAATAACTCCCATACAACTAAGGGCGAAATTTTGTGATGGCCCAGACGACGGCGAGACATTCCTTCTCGGTCGTCGAGTAATTGAGGTGCGCGGACAACAGCGTCCGACTAGCGTATGCGATCACCCGCTCTGCACCCTCTTGTAGTTGCACCAGTACCGCTCCGAGTCGTGTATTACTGGCGTCCATGTGAACTTCTCTTTCGGATGTTTGGTCGAAGAAGCTGAAACTCGGGGGTGACTGGAGCTGTCGCTTTAGCTCGTCGAACGCCTGTTGTTGTTCTCTACCCCACTCGAAGTTCACGGCGTCTTTCGTGAGGTGCGTCAGCGGAGGAGAAAGCTTGGCGAACTCCAAAGAAAATTGCCGGTAGCACGCGGAAAGTCCCAGGAATCTTCGGACGATCTTTTTGTTGCTGGGTAGTGGAAATGGCGCTACAGCGCGAGTCTTTTCAGCGTCAGGACTTACGCATTCGTTGCTCACAAGGTGGCCCAGGAACTCCAGTTCACCGTAGGCGAACCGGCACTTCGTGTCGGCTTGAGGGTGATTCCTGTCTTCGAGAAGAGGTCATCCAAGTCTGCCGCGACGACCCGACATATGGTCACCTTGGCTACAGGAGGACTCTTGCACGGATCCGAGAAAAATACTACTAGCTAAGCTCCGGACACTGTACCCCTCTTCGTCCGTTCGTGCCGCGAATGCCAACGACGCAAGAAACCACCAACGAAGACAACAGGTCTCCTGCAAGCGATCGCGCACCCAACTGCACCGTTTCAGCAGATTAGAATGGATCTTCTTGGACCATTCCCGTAATCGACGCAGGGAAACCTTTTGATAATAGGGGCAACTGATCTCACGAGGTACGCCGACACAAAAGCACTCCCGTAGCGAACCGCCGTGGAAGATCCAAGTTCTTCGTTGAGTCTATCGTCCACCGACACGGCGCTCCGCAAGTTCTCATTGCGGACCACCTGAACCTGGCGCCATTGTCGAGTGTTCTTGTGCCCGTCGTGACCGATGCAGTCATCCTCGGGAACGTTCTTCTAGAAGGCGACGTTCAACTGCTCCTCGGGAGAGGAACTGGTGTCGCAAGGGGCGTAGCAGAGCTGCAGAATGGGCGCACTGTGGTCCTCGTGAAGAATTTTTGACAGGAGGCGCAGCACCTCACCCAACGAAAGTTACCACCGGAAGCAGAATAAACGCGAATCTTCTAGAAGTCCGTGACCGACCGTTGCTTTCTCGGCCCTGCGGGCGGCAATATTATGTATAACTAAAGCTTGACTGACCCGTTTCATTTATAGTTCTGAGTTTTTTTTAGCAATGATTACCTTGAAATCACATTATCGCAATATATATAAATCGTCTGGTTTGGACAAATAGCTATGTTTATTCAAGGAGCATCGCTTTATGATGAAATGATTAATTAAAAGAGACAAACGCATACGGGCATCCTGCAGATCTAACTCACTGGCGATACACGCGCCTCTCGTAGCGATGTCGCGCGTAGTCATCAGGAAGCGACATCGGTAGTCGCTGCTCGACTGCAGTGGTACACCGGTGGGTGTTGTAAGGTCAACATAGCTGCTTGGGCTATCACATCGCTGGAAGCGCGGGAGCAGCGGGAGTGGCGGCGGTGTTATACCGCTCTCCCTACGCTGACTCAAAAGTTGCCGCGCGCGGCCCTGTTTGCTGGACGATCAGCAGAAACTCCTAGCTGACGCAGGGTTCCCATTGCACGACTCCTTTGATTCTGACCTTAGGAGTTGTCCTGACCGTGTTTGATATGTTACTTGCAGTAGGCCGTCCACTGGAATTGAGGCTACTACTCTAAAAGCTCTTACCGCTCACATCTCTGACTCATTGATAGTCTGCAATCTATTTGCTCAACACTCGCATCTATAGGTGCTATTCACTGGACGCCATATTTGAGGTGACTGCTCACAGCGCATGCTCGAGATGAGTTTTTATTTATGGTTTCCTAAAGAAGACAATCACGATGGTGTGCAATGTGCGTGTTGGAAGCGTTGTGGAAGCTTCCCGTCAGCACGTGCTCAGCAGCAGCGAGCTCAGCTATGGTTGCCAGTGAATACCACCTAAAGTAAACCTCCATGTCACCCATTTTAACAACACAACCCCTTGTCCTGATAACGACGTCCTTCATATGTCAATTCCTGTATTGGTGACTGATGATGTGGTTTCGGCCAAAACAAAACTTGATCACGTGGGGTAGATGGGATCCCTGCCTTCATTTTAAAAGGGTGTTTTGTTATCTTGGATCCTTTGGTTAAAAACATTTTAACATGTTCTTAAAGACAAGTACATTTTTGTCGGCATGGAAAGATTGTGTGGTTGTGCCAATGCCCAAATGTGCAGCTCTGTGCGTCAATAATTGTTGACCAATTGCACGGCTTTTTGCTTTGTGCAAGGTTTTTGAGAAACTTATTTAACGCATCTCAGTTACCATTTAAGACCAGTGCTAAGTCTAAAACAGGACGTTTTTAACGTGGACGACCTGTTTAGACTAACCTTGTAACCTTTTAGATCTCGCAAAGCCTATAGTTGGGTCCCGTGGCCAAGTTGACGTTATATATTTTGACTTTTCTAAGGCATTTGACCTCGTAGGTCATAATTGATTATTGAAGAAGCTGTTTTATGTGGGTCTTTCTTTGTGGCATTGAGACTGGTTTGATGATCGCTCAAATGCGTTGTCATAATTAGTATGAACTCATATCCTTATTTGATTAATTCTGGAGTACAACAAAGGGTCGGACCTTGGGCGCTTGCTTTTTAATATTTACAATAACGACATTGCAACTTCTGATAGTAATTTAAAGATGTAAAAGTTCACTGACGACGTAAAATGTATCGTAGTATCCGCACGCCTGCCGAGTCTGATCTGTTACAAAACGATGTTGATTCCATTGCCTGCCGTGTAGTACAAACTCGTGGTTTTGAACCCCACCAAAACTAAGGCTGTTTCTTTCTCCCGAGAGGCAAATATGATTGTTCATCCCTGTAAATTGCACGAATCAAACATTTCAAGATTTTCACTTTGACGTGACCTTGGTGTTTTGATTGACATAAGCATCAATTTTATATACCATGTTTTGAAAATTATCAATGATTCTTTACGCATCCTAGACGTAATTAAACGCATTGCCCGTACTTTCAACAGTAACACCTGCATATTGCACCTATTTCAGTCCTTAGTTTTCGCAAGGTTGAACGTTTCTTCTACTGTGTACAATTATCTGGGCGCCAGTCATATTCTGAGGTTAGACTGCCTACATCGACGATGTGTAATAATTGTCTGTGATCGCGACATTGAATGGAAGAGTTTTTTTTAATATAACGTGCGTCTTTTGGATACACTTGGTCGTTCGCCCTTTTCGGATACACAACTGGATCGCGACATGTTTTTTTTATATAAACTCCTCAACGCTGTTATTTATTCCCCCCTGTTATTGCGTAAAATCTCACTTCGTGTTCCCTAGAGACGAAGCCGGTCTACGTTTTGTTTACCCTACTAAACTAAAATCTAGTCCTCCGTTGACTAGGATACAGACCTAGAGTAAAAAATGTTTTAACTCTGACGTGGAATTTTTCAATAAACTCGAATGTTTTCAAGAAAGTCTGATACTGAAGCTCACTTTGTAACGTGAAAACAGTGTACTCTGAATGTCTTTCACTTCGTGCAACTATAACCCTCCTAAGGACTTACCAGCTTTTTGGTATACAATAAAACAAGGATTGATTGATTGATTTTAGTGATGTTCATTTTTGAGCTTTACTTCAATATTCTTTTACGTCATCGGTCTTGGCACATCAGTATCGTGAATCCTTCAGCGTTTTGTGTACGCGTCGCTAGTCTAATACCTTATCTTACATTTCCGCTTGGCAGTTCGCCCTCCAGATTTCCAGTCTGCTCAATTCCCGACGCCTGCAAGCTGAAAGATGGGTAAGCAGTAGCGTATATTGGAGATTCGCCTGATTCGTTGGGAAAATTTTCGTCCGAGATTCACCTCAATCACCTCTTGAGATTTAACCTAATTCAGAGTGAAGCCGACGCTAGGAGCTGAAGGAGGCAGGCAAAGAGCGTCAACATTTTGGCATCATTATATTTGTGATATTGCTGTGTGCCTGCTGAAATCGGCTAAACTGAACGAGCGCAGCACCATAGCCCTGGGCTTTTAGCAGCCGCGTCAGTATTAGTACGTATCCTAGATTTTGATTTCGGTCTTAATTATGGCAAAACTAAGAATAGTATGTTTCATCAGTCTTACAAGATTAAATTAGTACCACGCTTTTTACTCACTCACAGTCAGCCTTGCTTGTTTATTGCGCCTTTTTTTCTCCTGAACAAAAAGAAAAGCAAAAACAATAGACCGATCCCACCAGCCAGTTTCGTAACGCCACCGCTGCCGGCATGCATCGTGGTAATTGTAGTATCTCTGCACGCGCGACAACCCGCTGCGTGTAGGCCCGAATCGAGCACGAGACGCCACTAGCTTACCCGTTCACTGTCGCCTGCCTCCTGTGAACTACAATAATTGCAGCACCACGCATGCATAGAACGCTCGGTTAGATCGGTCTATCAATTAGCATATATTACAATCCTACACGGCTAGTGTGGCTTCAGGTCATTAGCCTTCCAGAGAGTACAATACGCGGGGCCATGTGGTGCCTACGTGAGCAACGGGGGCTCGGGCAGCCCCTAAGTACCCGCGTTGGTTTCACCTGTGCGCAGTGAGGGAGTGTCCCATCTGGGGCTGCCGACGAAATGCAGCAGTGGGCGCCACCTCGGATATGCGAGGGCACACCCGGTTCGGACTGTCTTTGCAAACCGCCATGGGTCCCACTTCGGTTCTGCGGGGCAAAGTTAGCGCAGATGTGTGTTGCAGGGGGCAAAGTATGGGCATGCCCACTTCGGGCTACCCGTGCAATACCTCCGTGGGTCCCTCCTCGGGAACAGGAAGGAAGTTAGCAGAGGTAATGGTGGAAATCGTGGGCATGCACGAATTGGGCTGCCCATGTCAAACCCTCGTGGGTCCCACCACGGCTGTGCTGCGAACAAGTTGCCCTGATGTCGGCTTCACGGTGGTGTAACGTGTGCACGCCCGACTTCTGCTTCCCTTGTAAAACGTAGATCCGCTTATTTCGCCTCTACGGGGGCCAGATGGCATGACGTGGGCTTCACAGCGGCGAAGTCTGGGCGTCTCGGAGTTTGGCTAACCCTGTGAAATGCCTGTGGGTCTCGCCTCGGCTGTGCTGGCCCAAGTTTACAAAAATGGGGGCTTCAAAGAGGACTAGGCGTGGGCATTCCCAACTTGGACTGCCTGTGCAACTCCAAAAATGGCACTTACCGCTGAAATTCATATTATTTACTACGCGTTCTGGAAATTTAACATGGCAGGTCGGTTTAACTTGATATTAGGTAATGGAGTACTGAGACGTTAGGCGCGAGAAAAACGCTTACGCTTGCAGAACTTTTTACTCGTTGTGTGATTTCTTAAGTAGGGTATCTCATTCGAGAGTGCATTCCAAACACGCTTGTCAGATTGTCTCTTTTAGATCGCTCATGCCGGCTATTTGTCCCTTTTACCTGTTCTACCTAATATTATTCAGAATCGTGCACAGTTCTTTTTCTATTATGTAAACATAAAATACCCAATTTTTTATATTCTCGCTTAAGGCGTCTTATGGATCTTTGAAAATTGTAACAATATTTTCAGTAATCACATGATAAAAGAGGACCATGTTGGATTTAGGATCCACTGCAGTGCCCCAAACCATAGGGAAATGATGATATTACCCCGTTCAAAATTAGGTTCCCGGGGGAACATGACTTAACAGTCCATACGCCCCAGCAGACCCTGAAAGTGGGAGGACACCTAGGAGTAGGCAGAGGTTAAAAAATTATTTTCGGTTTTAAATAACGTTAGTTTAGATCCGTATTTTCGGCGTATGTTTAATTTCGCTTGCTATCTTCTTTAATTCGGTTTTTGGTATTTACCCGATTACTTTTCAATTATTTTAAAGTCACACTTTAAAGCTAATAATCAGCTTCTAGCGCAGTCGCATTTTTTTTGGTACGTTTTTCTTTTACGAACACAATCTATATCAAAAATAGTACAAGGGCCGCATTTTCCGTCTATCGTTTTGTTTTCCAATAACAAAACAAAGCCCCGATTTTAATCAAAAAGCTCTTCGATTTCCACATCAAGCACCACATAAGTGCTCATGTGTCTTTTGGCGAGAAACAGTGTACCGGTACCAGGATATTACGGAAACAACAAGAATTCTTCCAAAAGCACTTTATTCTAGGCAAGTCACGTACAGGCAAAAAGGCAGCATCTTGTGTAACTAGAAATGCCTGCATAGAGAAGCAGTAGAAACCTAACACATTGTTACGGGATAGTTTGAATATGTGGGGGTGGTAGGTTGGTTTATGTTTTCATCAAAACAAACAGGAACACGGGTCGAAGGCGTCCGGCGTTTGTCTTCCGCGTTCTAAGGCGTTCGGCGATTGCAGGGTGATCCTATTGGATGAGCCACAATCGCTTTCGCCGTTTGGCTGTTGTCGAAGGCTGCAAGCTTCATCTAAAGTCAGCGCCGAGATAAGCATTGAGGCAGCAACAGCTGGGAATGTGAGCCGGGGGTGACAACGAGAAACAAATAGCCGCTCAAACATCGCACATGCGCATCATGCCTGCTGATAAATCTGCTTTTGCCTTGGGGGCTTCCGAAACCACGCGCTCGCTTGGCCTTTTTGATATTTTCCCCGATTGTACACACGCCGACCTTGAACTGGTTTGGACTAACCAAAGTTCGCAACGTCGCCACGGGTGGGCACCGGAGCTCCACTGAATGTGGAATCTGGCTAGGAAACACATTCTGCAAGCGCCGACAGATGGCGGGCGGGGTGTGGGTGCGCTATAGTAGGTTACAAGTCAAGAAGGTAGCGGCAACTGCCCCTCAAAGGGAATCATATATCCCTCCGCCACCTCCGCATCCAATAGCGTCTCATCGTTTCCGTGACGTCGCGGCCAACGCGCGACGTGGGTCTTGCCTTTCTGTACATATTTGCTTTATCTTTCGACTTTGACTTAGCCTTGTGGAAGCCACGAGAGGGAGATTAGAGTACTCCCCCTCCGGTGGAAACAAATACGACTTTCGAGGATTAGGTTCCTTCTCCGATGAATACCAAGGCTGCTTTCAGGGGCTCGGTTCCCCCTCCAATAAATACAAAGGTCGCTTTCTTAAAAAGTGGGATCGGAGACATGTTGGGCATCACTCTGTAGCCAACATATATATCCATTGAAGCGGAACAAGGAGCGTTTTCATGAACTCTTCTTTCGACTGCGGAGGGATTTGAATCCGGCGCATCACGCTTGTGGAAGGAGCTTCTCCTACCTTCTTAACTTGTAACCGACTATAATGTCCCTGAATAATAAAGGTAGTGACATCGTCTCCCTCCTCCTCTGACGCGCACACCTTTTATCTTTATGTTTTCCTCTTTTACACCCGCGCGTCGACTGTAGCGCCGCCTGGAAACTCCAAGATAGCAGACGGCCTCCCTATACTTAGTGTATATTTGAGTCAAAGCGCAAAGGCTGAAAGACACGCAAATACGGACGCACAGGCTAAAAACGCACTGTCATGGTCTACCAGCCGCGAAGGATGTGCTCAGAGAAAGACGATGAAAGCCGTAACGTTGCACAGTCGGCGTTATTTGATTGACGACATGAGCTCATAGCATGCACTGCACTCCGACAGCATAGGCATTCCTTCTCCCTCCTCCTCTGACGTGCACACCTTTTATCTTTATGCTTTGCTTTATTACACCCGCGCGTCGACAATAGCGCCACCTGGATTGCTCCAAGATAGCAGGCGGCATTCTTCGAAGGATGTCGCTACTTTTCCGTATGAAGGGGCTTTAGGGTGCGCCAGAGCTACAGTGAACTTCAGAGCCTTGTAAACACGTTTGCAAGTCCGGTCTCAGTACGCCACCAACTTGCTTGGTGGAGTGCGCTCTTGGGCGCGGCCATAATCTGAAAGGCTTCAAAATCGGATTATGAGTCGTCCAAGCGCACCCCAGCCAAGCAAGATGGCAGCGCCCTGAAGCCGGACTTGCAAACGTGTATAGACCGTTCCATTTAGAGCTCTCAGGGCGTCGCCATTTTGTTATTCCGCAGCGCCCTCTCGACATGTCCGGGAAGTTTAGCAGGTTCGGAGGGGTAAAACGGGAGAGAGGGCACGCGCCCGACTCTGCTAGCAGACGACAAGCCGGGAGGTTGCCGGTCTCCATCTTTGGGCTGTATCGCCGGGCTGTACCAAGCATCCAACTCTCCCTCGTGGCTGCCGTTATGAAGTGGTTCGCGTTCTTAGAATATTTGCGGCTAGTCCAAAATCTCCCTTTAGCTCTCTGTTTTTTTTTTCAGTAAATGATCAACTAGAGTATCTTTGTTCCGTTACTTCAATAGCAGTGTTCCGTTACTTCAATAGCAGTAGCCGAGCGAGCGCGTGAATGGCCGAGTGGTTACCGCGCTTGGCTTTCGTGCGGATGCCCAGGTCTCGATTCCTGGAAGCGAGGCGACTTTTATTTATTTGTTGAATTTTGTGTTCTGGTAAATTCCATAGCATTGTTGCTTGTCTGAGGCCCGAATGTTCTACGCGCCCAAACTTCTACACCGATTGTTCAAGAAGCCTACGCGTGTACCGAGGGAGCTCCGCGTGGTGAGCCGGAGTCAGTCTCGCCCCACCGCTCGATCCTGCTGTTTTCCCGGCATCGACGCCTGCGACGCTAACCTACTCCTGTATTGTTTTGGGCAGAAGTTGGCGTCATTAAACGTTTAGTTTCTTTAGTTATTCTTCGCCTCACCATTTTTCATTCATGGCATACTGCTGTAGATGCGGTGTATTACATTCTATGTCAGGAAAGCGTACCCCTCCGAAGATACCCCGGCCAAATAAGGTGTTCGGCCCGGAAGGCTACTCCTCGCCGAAGATGCCGAAGCCCGAACAAGCGATGTTTCTAAAGGGCAACCCCTGAAATACGGACTCCTGCCGCAGAGGCTAAAGAAGAAGACCGTGACGATGACCACTCCAGCCGTCGTTGTCCTACCCGTCATTGCACGTACGCCCGCATCCTGCCATGGTGAGCCTCATAAAAGCGTCGAGTACTGTCTACAGCAGCTTGAGCGAGTGGCCTAGCAGTCAAAGAAACGGCCAGGCATTGGTTCGAGAATCGCAAGGCTTCCTTAACCTTATGACCCCCTGCAAGGAAGCGCTGAGATGGACATTCATGAGCCAATATCAACGGGAGAGGGACGAGTACCTTCGTCGAACGATGACCCAGGGCGTAAATGAGACTACCATTAGTTTTGTTGAGGTTGTTTTGTACCTGATCGTTCGTGTCGACCCTCAAGCCACCGACGAAAAGAAGCTGCGTATCATAATGCGAGGTGTAAAGGATGACATCTTTGGTGACCTTGTTCGCAAACCCCCCATCCACCCATCCACCACCGAAGATTTCGTCACGGAAGCCACGAACATGGAACGTGCCCTTGTCGCAAGTGCCATCCACTACGATCGGCACGTGAGCATCGCGGCTTCTTCTGCATTGGGCTACGACATCAGCCCTATCATCCCCGGCATATGCGACATTATCCGTCAAGGCATGGGGAGAAAACCGCAAGATGCACCCCGCTGCTGATCGCCCGTCATCGCTATCGATCACCGAGGTCGTCCGAGAAGAGGTTCACCGAGCCTTCCAACCTGAAGTTCCGGTCAACACGACGACGCCAGAGCAACCGACGTTGAGCTACGCCGCCATGGCCAAAGGATCGCCTCCAAGCTGACCGCCAGGCCACGGTACAAACTCGACGAGACCCTCCGGCGCTAAGAAGGACAAGTCCAGTACGTCCCCCCGGAGAGACCCTCGTCGAGGAACACCGACGTGTGGAGGACGCCCGATTGACGCCCGTTGTGCTACCACTGCGGGGAAGCCAGCCATACCTACCTCCGTTGCCCTTACCGGCAAATAGAGCTGCGGGGCTTCCACCCTAAAGACCCACGCCCTCGCTTTAGTGACCAACCACAGGAGATTGAAGAGTACCTTCGACGATCTCAGTCTCCCTTGCCGGCACATTTCACGGATCTCGGTCCCCGTCACCCCGACGTCCAGCTTTGAGGATGCTCCGACCTCGTCGTGAGATACTGTCGCCCTTGTCGCGCAGGGAAAATTAGCGCGGCTACCCCTGAAAGTGGAGTTGCTGAAGAAGGACGAGGGAAAAATCCCCCAAGAATGCCGAAGACCTCCCACTTGACCGACGCCAGATATTGAAGCGACATTTCCGCAACGCTGTCCAAAAAACTCCACGTTTACATCGACGGCTACAACGCGTTGGCATTCAAGGACACCGCAGCGGACTACTCCGTTTTGAGTAGGAGACTTTCTAAACGCCCGCGCAAAGTCACTACACCGTGGGATGGCCCGCAAATATGAACGGCCGGAGGCCGCCTTCTACCGTGTCATGACACCATGCTAGCAAGTCTGAAATTGCCAAGCTGGCTCGTCTGCCTCGATGACGTCTTCGAACTTTCACGGGATATAGACGAAAACCTGAGACGCCTTCGGACCGTGCTTTGCGCCATGAAAACCGCAAGACTCACGCTCAAGCCATCAAAAATGTCGTCTGGCTTACGGCGAACTCAAGTTTCGAGGTCAAGTTTTGAGCAACGAAAGTGTTCACCCCGACTCCGAGAAGGCGCCCGCCGAGGCATAATTTTCGCCGCCGTTTGAGATGAAGGCTGTGAGAAGAATTTTCCCACTTTTTGCATACTATTTGTTTGAGATTTCGCAAAGGTGTCTGTGCCACTGGCACACATCACGAAAGACGCCGTAAAGTTGGAGTGGACAAAGGAGCAGCAACAGTCCTTTGACGAGCTGAAGCGAAAACTCCAGACGCCTCCCATCCTCGTACATTTAAACCAATTTGCGGAGACCGAAATTCACACGGAGGCAAATAATACGTGAGAAGGAGCGGTCCTGGTGTAACTGCAGGAGGGCACGGAACGAATAATCGCCTACGCCAGTCGGACACCTTCAAAGGACGAAAGCCACTATTCGAAGACTGAGAAGAAATGTTTTGCCGTCATCTGGGCGATAACCAAGTTCTGCCCGTACCTTGACTGGAGCCCATTATGAGTGGTCACAGACGATCACTCGCTTTGTTTGGTTTTTAACATTAGAAGCCCATCTGGATGTCTGGCCCGCTGAAGTCTCCGATTGCATGAATTCGATATGGCTTTCCAGTGTAAATCTGGCCGCAAACACAGTGACGCCGACTGTTTTTTGAGATCCCTCGTCGAGTAAACTCCTGCTAGCGCTGCCGACACCGACGACAAAGTTTTCATCGGTGCCGTTAACATGAGTAATGTGGCAGCACTCCAGCGGAGCGACCCTCAACTCCGCAAACTGATCCATCACTTGGAGCTCAGAAGAAGTGCAGTCCCCAGTATCTTCTTCAGAATAGTGCCAACCTTTGTGCTGGTACAGGGTGTACCCTACAAAAAGAACTTCGGCACCAGCAACTCAGTGCGCCTATTGGTAATTCCCTGTAGGTTTGGCGAAGACGTTTCTATAGCCTGCTGTGACGATCCTACAGCTGGACACTCGCCATGATTCATGAGAAGTACTACTGGCCCAAGATCCCGAAGACTGTTGATTTCTACATATGATTGTGTTATCAGTGTCAATGGCGTAAGAAACCGCCGACCACTACGGTGGGACTCCTGCAGCCAATTGCGCTTCCGACCACACCATTCCAGCAGATCGGAATGAATTTGCTTAGGTCATTCCTTTTGTATATGTAACGCAACTAACTGGCGGATAATCGTTGCAGCTTATTACCTCACACGATACGCCGAGACGGAAGCCCTCGCGGCGAGGTGTGCCAGAGAAGTCTTCAAGTTTTTCGTCGAGTGCAATGTACCTCGGCACGGTGGCCCCGAGGTTCTAATCACTGTCCGGGGATTATCGCTCATTGCACAGCGAATTCAAGATATCCTTCGGCTCATTCATACCAGCCAACGTCGTACCACTGCGTACTACCACATACCAGCGTGCTGACGGAGTGACTCAACAAGACAATCGCCGACATAATCTCTATGTACATCGGCGTAGAGTAGAAGTCGCGGGACAAGGTGTTGCCCTAGGTTACGTTCGCCTACAACACGGCGGTTCAAGAGACAACTGGATTTACACCTTGCCAGCTTTTTTATGGTGAGAAGGTTACGACCATGCTCGACACAATGCTGCCTCATGAGCCAGCTGACGGTGAGAGCGACGACGCCCAGGTAGTTGCTCAACAGGCGGAAGAAGTCCGCCAGCTCGCCCGAATATGAATTCAAGATAAGCAAAGCGTCGACGCGGGCGGCTACAACATTCGTCGCAGGAGCGTCCACTTCCAGCCCGGAGACAGTGTGTGAGGGCGGACGCCTACCCGTCGTCGCGGGCTCAATGAGGAACTGTTGGAATAGTACTTTGGACCATACAAGTACTTCGTCGCCTTGACAAGCTCAACTGCGAGGCGATGCCTGACGGAACAAGAACAGCGTTACACCGCCCACCTAAAATCTTCTACGTCGTACGCATTAAGCCGTAGTACGCACGGTAAGACTGGGCTGTGATCCTTTGGAACGCTTGATAGGACTGTGTTTTGCCAGCCTCCAAATTTTCTCATTCTTCTGTTTATCTTTCTCTACTTTGTTTCCTTTCACGTTGCATTGAGACAATGCTTTTTTTAAGGGGGGAGTATGCGACGCTGAGCAAGCGCGTGGGTGGCCGAGCGGTTACCCCGCTGGTGTTTCATGTGCAGGCCAAAGGTTCGATTCCTGGGAAAGACAAATCTCCATTTATTCTTTGAATTTAATTATTTTTTAATTAAAGATCAATTTCGCTTGTTCGAGGTCCGAATGTCCTACATGCCGAACGTTCTACGCCGATCGCTCAAGGAGCCTACGCGTGTACACAAGGAGCTCCTTGTGGTGAGCCGCAGTCAGTCTCGCCCCAGCGGTCGGTCCTTCTGTTTCGGCTACATCGTCTCCAGAGACGATGCCTTCTCCTGAAAGCCAGCAGTCGTGTTTCCAACGCTTCGCGGCACGACGCCCTATTTACCCAATCAAGATCTAAACCCCCGTGAAACACCATCATCTTAAACGTTCGATCCCTTCATACCTAGACCCGGCAAACTAATAATGGACGCCATTTCCATCCTCGTAGACTCCAAAGTTATCTCTAAAGCACCGGCGCTAACTTCACCGTTGAAAGCCCAACTTAAAATTCCTTATAATACGCAGCAACCGTTCCACAAATCCTCCGACTTTCCTCCCCGGTACCACGCCGTGCGGCGCACCAAAATGCCCTATGTGCAAACACATCACCCTCCGCCCAAACTGCGAATGAAAAGCCCCGAAAATCACGCCTGCAAATCCTCTAACCTGATATACATAATTTCCTGCACACTCTGTCCAACCTTATTATATATGGGTGAAACTGACCGCCGACTCCACGAACGCTTCAGAGAACACCGCAGACCCGCCAACTCACACATGACCTCTCCACACACGTATCTAAACACTGCTCGCCCACGAATCACTCTGAACTCAACATGCCAGTGTGCGTAATCAAATAATTCTTCCCTACACCACCCTGATGGAAAGAGAAGAAAACAGATTAATTTTTTAACAAAAAAAAAACAAAACAAAAAAAAAACGGAATTTCCTTTTGGTTTAGCAAGAAGCTTTCTTTCGGCTATTAGACATTCCACTTTGCCCCCGCTCCTTTCTCTCCCTCTCTATTTTTTTCTCGATAATTTGGTTGATCGCGCGGGGGCTATAAGCTTCTCCCCACCCGCATTCCTCAACTTGTTGACTTCAAACCTTTTACACCTTACTTGACGACTTTTCCTGCTCCCTCTCTGACTCCACGACGTCACATCTGTCACGTTTTACCTCTGACTTTCGTATATACGTCATATATGTATTCTGATTTGTCATATTCCCTTATAGTACATCTGAAGAATACCGTTTGGTCGAAACGCCGTTCCACTCCTTTCCTTTGGCACTTCTCTTTCCTTTTATATCCCTACTAATACTGCGACGCTAAACTCTTATTATGTTTGGACACAAGTTCACCCCATTAAAGACCTAGTTTCTTCCGTTATTCTTCGCTTCATCATTTGTCATTCGTCAGAATATAGTATCATTTGATCGAGCTAAAGTCATCTGCTCAAACATCCTTATTTTATAATCATGGACAGGCAAAACAATCTCAGAGTGTTTCAGCTTGGCGCGACGTGTAGCATCTTTATGAGGGACAAAAAGCAGTTTTCATATTTCTTTTTTTATCTATTTATCCCTTTAGTTCGCAAATTTTTCAGCAGCTGCATACATATATATGTATATATATATATATATATATATATATATATATATATATATATATATATATATATATATATATAACCCACTATTACTTTCTGTTAAGCTGTTGCACTTTTTTTACATTTCAACATAGAATGTGACTTCCGTACTTAGTCAAATATTGTTCTTAGCTTTATCGGAGCAATATTTTGTTTTGTGCATTGGCTATAGATTGCACACAGCAAGTTATTTTCTACTATACTGTCGTTGGTGTCGTGGCTTTTAAGCGTCGTAGCGAAGGGTTTTAGGAGCGAAGCTCCTTAGGGGCTAGCCATGTCCGTATGTCCGTCCGCCGTCGGGTCACGAGCACGAGAGCACGTGCTCCCGTGCTCGTGTACGGCGAAAAAATCCGCATCTCCACGTGGTGAATGATGTTGATTGGGGCGAAGCTCTGATGGTGCTTGTCTGCGTAGACGCTGAGCCGCAGCATGCCGAGCCTTTTGTTCGTTTTCATCCATGTCAGAAAGATAGTGTGTGGTATGAGAGAAGATGTTCTTTCTTGGAGATTGCGCCGGGACCCGACGGCGGAGGCAGCTGATGGTCGCTGGCGGAAGAGTGAACCAGACAGGACTCCGCGGATAGGAGAAAAACAAAACACGTCTATTTACAAGCGAAGCTCATTTTCGAATGTCTCCGCAGGTTACAGCACGTGCTGTCCTTGTCTTCTTCTCTTCTCAAAGCCTCCCCTGCCCCAGCTCGCACGAGCGTCGCCAGTTCACCCACACACAGGGGCGCACGTGCAAACGCCAACACGCAATGGAAAGAAAAAGAAGCTCGGTCCTGCTCCCGCGTCCACCCACGGTGATGGCGGGGCCGATTCTCACACCTCCCGACTAAGTATATTTTTTAGACCCGAAATGTCAAAAATAATATATAACAACTAAACTCAAACGCGTACGCATATTAGACACACCTTACACAGAGTTTGTGACTCAACCCGTAAGAATCCAAACTATAAAATAAATTTACACCAATATGCAAATCACACGCTAGTAAAGTGATTCTTACTGTGCCCGCCAAGGCTCTAATTCTATCATGACCGGCCTTGTGTCTGCACTCATAATATACTCATACTCAAAACAGGTACTTAAAAAAGAATAAAGGGTATGTTACCTGCATAAGGTACAGGTACGAGACCAAGAAAAAAATAGGAACAGAAGTCTTTTCGTTGTCCCTTCTCGCGATGAGCTTTAACACATCCAGTTGAGTCATTGAAATCTTCCAAAAGACGCTCTTACACAGTCCCACAGCACGTTCTACCACGCCCTTGGATAACCTCCTCGCCGTCGGCGTACAGCCACGGGTGTCGTCGAGGGCCCTCAGGGAGGCCTCCTTTTTGGAGGGCACCACGAACGGCTGGTAGCGGTCCGACAGGTGGGCCCACTCTTTTTATACGTACTCTTCCACCGCGTTCTCGGCGTCCACCCACTCCTCTATGCGGTCCGTGTGGACCATTTGGACCTCGCGCTCCACAAGCTGGTCCATCTCGAAGGCGCTCAGCTGCGGCACCCGGACCTCCACCGGAAGCTCCGTGGCCTTGGCCTGCTTCTCTTTTGGGCTGGGCCGGTCCTCTTTCTTGACGGGCTCGCCCTCGGCCACTTTTTCGGGGTCTCCTCCCTCGGTCGGGGGTGCCTTTTCGCCACTCGTCGCCCCCGCCACCGCTAGGTCGCCGTTTGCACGCCCAGCACTTGCCTGTCGACCGTCGGGTTTGCGGTCCATGGTCGAGGCGAACACCACCGAGAAAATGCCGCGCAGGTTGAGACGCACTTTCACCTTGATCTTGGATGCCCCGCCCTCGGCCGCGGAGACAACCTGGTTCCCCGTAAAGCTGCCCAGCTGCAGGTTCGGGTGGGGCACCACCGCCTCGTGCGGGTACCTGGCCTCGAGGTTGAAGGGCTTGCTCCGGGAGTAGGTGAGCATCTTGATGAAGGGCAGCTGGTGCCAGCGGGGGAACACCTTGCCCGTGTCGTATCACAGCTCCATGGGGTAGGGCTGGGCATCCACCACCGCAAAGTCCTGCACCTTGAAGATGGGTGACAGCATGGCACACTGCAGGGAACCGACCCGGGCCACCGCCTCGTCCTGGTGATGGCGGGGCCGATTCTCACAGTATGGAACGTGGTTATATACGCATTTGAGCATTTGACCGCAGCGTGACATGGATGAAAACGAACGAAAGGCTCGGCATGCTGCGGCTCAGCGTCTACGCAGACAAGCACCACCAGAGCTTCGCCCCAATCAACATCATTCACCACGTGGAGATGCGGTTGCTGTTGTCTTTTTTCGTGCCGCTCTACCATTTTTTTTAAATGAAAATAAATTTTTATTCTGAGTTGTTTACAGTGCCTGAGTATTTTTTGTTTTCTACTAGCAAGATCTTTGGTTTTCATACTTCACTCCTGAATTATTTCCAGCCGAAGCTTGTGTACAAATTCCTGGCTGCATTTTTTTGGTTCATTTCAAGCAAGTTTTAGTGGGGAGCACTATTAAAGGAGAGTAATCCAAGGGTCGATACGAGTCGGCGGTACAACTGTTTGAAATAAATATTTCGAGCTTTTGTTTAGATGTTTATCTCTTCCTATATTTGCTATGTCAGGTGGGATGTTCATGAGAAATGCACGTAATGTGGTATCAAAAATATGTCGCCCATCATTAAAGCAATCAATATCGGGAGTGCACTGACATACGTATTTAATTGCACAAATCAGGTTTCTTGCCATAACAGATTACCGACAAATGATTGATGTGATTGTATTCATAGCATCAAAAGTGAAATTTCTTGTGGTTTAAAACACTTAATTGTAATTAGTCAGAACATTATTTACAAAGTAACCTTCATAGCCGTGAGGTATTGTAGCTGTGCGTGGGTTTTACAAAGATGGATTCGGAAAACACCAGCGGAATATAACGAAAGCAAACAATCAAAGAAAATGAGTATAAAACTAGTATATGAAGAGGTGATAAAGATCACTTGTATATGAGGATAATCTAATCTCTCAAACAACTGGAATATAAAAGGCCATATAAAAAACCTGGAATATAAAAACACCACCCATCAAAAGCAAGCCGGAAAATTAATTTCGGCTTCAGACATCATAATTGAAAATTTGTCAATAATACATTTTTGATGCAGTCTATTTCACTCCTCAGTAGTATACAAGACCGCTTTAAAGAAAACAATCCTCGGGGTTACCTTTTTCTGGAGATTCTCAAATAACGATGACTGTTCGAGCACAACTCTAATCAGTGTTCAAGACGCACGAGGGCAGGGTTAACGACTGCTTTGAATTCGTTGCCCAGAAACGTTGTCCCCAAGTAGAGCCATGCTTTGAGGTATCAAGAAACTATATAATAACAACTGTAAGCATATAACTGCTTCTCGGAAATATAACAACTTCTAAAGGAAATCAGTTCAACTACTTCCCAAAAACAAACCACAAAAGGGCTTTCTTCCTTTACTTTAAATGTTATATAAAGCATTCAAAAACTGATACTTCACTCAATTAATGCTCACTTACAGCACGCCGTTAGTGGTATACAGGTCCTGATGCCTCTCAGAGTTGCAGTAAACAAAATATAGTAACACCCTACTAGACCTCCCTCGGTTCTAATTTTGGCGCTATTTATCGAGCTGAAAAGGCTTCGTTTTGCATTTTTGTGCCTGTATGCCATTCGACACTTCGCAGGATTTACAATAACGCTGCTGGTCAGAAATGTGTTATCTTAAAGTAAACATTTTTGTATACGAAAAAGTGAATTTCATTCGTTTTATATGTGCCTAGGTCCTCCTGACATGACAATACTTTAATATTGCTGTTTCTTAGAAACTCGATTTTATAGCTGTAGTCCTGCTTCCCTAGAAACGACAAAAATAACGCTGATGTGACGCCGGTTGTTTACGAAAGCTTTATCCGCAAGGGTAAAGTTGTCATGTCTATGCCCCAACGAACCAGATAGCTTCTCAACGTGGAAAGTTGGTTCACTTTCTTTTAATTTGTTAGTTTATCTTCATGCCAGCATCTCACGCCATCATACTAAACTTTTGTTTACGACGCGTCACTGATATTGCGAAGAGGTTATGGATAAATTAATTTTTTCTTCGTTCCCAGGCTCCGAATACACAGACGTCGGAACCACGGTCGTGCCAGGTTTGACAGAGAAAGATAGTATGTACAGTTTCAATGTTTTTTTCCTTAACGCTAGATAGAGTCCAAGAAGCATCTGAAATTGAATACACCTTTTTCTGTTTCTAGCTGAAAAGTAAGTCGACTAGCACAAATTCAAGCTTAAGTGTGTAGTAAGTAAAGCGGTAATTCCTGTACCGCCCATAGGACGCGAAAGGGGCGACCGCAGCTCCAATCGAATTCCCTGAAGCATGGGGGCGGCACTAATGTCTAGATGGCGGCGCACCAAAACAGTTCGATGGCGCCATTTTGTTTGGGCGTGTGACGAGTTCGTTAATTCGTGCGCCGCCATATTGAATGGGTCCCATTTCATCGGTTTCACTCGTTGCTGGGTTTTCCTAGAATTTGACCTGAAAGTCAGTGGCTCGAGATTATCTGGGTTCATGTAGGTTCGCTTCTCATTTCTTCGCACGCATGGAACGTGCACGCAATACGATATGCAATAGTTGTCCTTTTGTGCTACTTTCATTAAACTGGATGTGAGTGCAGGCACCCACAGAAAACTACTATTTGATGATCAGTGTTGTATCGGCTTATGAAATGTGCTGAGCCTGACTGAGCAGGGTCGCGTTTTCCACCAGCTTGGTTAAGCAGGGTGGCACTCTTCGCAGACTTGTCCAGGAGGTCAATCATCATCGTTAATCCTATTGTAATCTTGAAGTTAAGGCGGAACCTGGAAATTGAATCTGTTTCAACAGGCTACCCAGTTAGTACACTCTGTCATAAAAGATTGGCGGAAAAGGCCAAAACACTGCATTCAATTTCAATGTTATTATAATTACATTAAAGGTGTTGCATTAAACACTGCACAGATAAAACATAAAGAAACATGATAGCCACCTACTGACCTACCGCTTGTCACACTTAGCTAATAAATATTTATATGATGCATGCAGTTATCTTTTCACGTGCTCCATATTCTCTGAGAAATAACTATAGTCGGATGCAACCTGAGAACAATCTTTTAGCTCCACCCACAAGCGCAATGCGCCCATCTGAAGTGCGTCCGCCGTCGAGAAAGTAGTTCGCTAGCAACGTTGCTTTTTCTTCCTTCAGGAAACGTGTCTTAAACTACTACAATATTTATTTAATTCATTCAGGACATTTAAATATGTTAGGATACGTTTTTGTCAACGAAATAGCTGTTTAGTAAAGAAAGAAAGTAATGTCCAATGTACCGTTTTCCCAATTCATTTTCTGTCCAAGATACTGTCTAACATACCGTCTTCTCACCTCTCAGCAGTGCTAAGCCTCGCGCCCGCTTCGAAATTTTCGTTGGCGGTAGCGTCGCTGGATTCTCACGTTGTCGCGCAAAAACTGCTGCAAACGCAAGCCGATACCATTAAGATTTCGTGGCGTAACCTCGGGCACGTAAAACACGGTGCAAAAAAGCAGAATAATTGTCACGAGAAACTAGCGTCGCGTTGCTAAGGCCAGCAGCCATGTTGAGCTTTTTTTTTTTTTTTTTTTTCAAAAGGATCGCGATTGGTGCACGGAATTGTGACGTCATGAAAACGATTGGCTGGCGCTTCTCGGCGTAGGATTACATTTTCTTCTGAGAGGCATTTCCGGTTTTTTCTTAGCTTGCAACCGACTATAGAGGGTTAATAAATTTCGCGGTTTACTGGGATAACAATAAAAATTGTCACAAGTCTTCAAGCAATAACAAAGAGCGTCAAAGAATTCAAAAATTAAGATGTAAAGTAAGGTGTGTTCAAGCGCTTACTTCGTTTTATATCACCCACACATAAGCATGCATAAAGCAACATATCTTAAAATAGAAAATTTTGAAATAGAGCCGAGTGCTCGCCGCACGTTGTAATGAGTTAAGTGTCGCGTTACGGGTACGTACTCCATACATAATAGAAATATATATTGCGATATATCGTCGTACTGAAAATATTTTACGTGATCTGACCGTAACTATAGCGACATGAAACTACTTTAGACCTCCTTCAAATAAATCAGAAACATTCGATACTGTGATATCATATTTTCAATAATCTTTCATTGAAAACAAAAACAACAAAAAATCCGAAAACTGAGGCTTAGCGTCCATCATTGGTATTTAAAACTACTTGGCTACGTATTTCGAAAAACATTGTGCCTGACTTGGCATTGTAGACGGAATGGCAAGGGTAAGTATTAATATTCAAATAACTTTTTTAACAGTTTCAATTTTGTATGGGGAGCAAAAACTCAGCAAACAACCAGATTACTAAGAGCACCAGAACGACATACAAAACCACCCCGTGCGCACCGCGCGTCCCTTCTAACTGTCACGTTTTTTTTTTTTTTTTTTTTTTTTTTTTTTTGTGAGGAGATTTTGGATCCAGCGAGAACGGCGACGCGATGAGTTCTTTTATTAAAGAGGAAGTGAAAGGAAAAACAAAAACAAAGAACTGGTAAGGTCATTCATAGCCTTTAATAAACAAAATAATAAAATATTTTATATTTATTTAAAATAAAACAAGCTTAGCCGCCCTCCGTCGGGGAAGCAACAAGCGGGAGGGATGTTTTGCCTTGATGATTGCTTTTTGAGCAGTTCTCAGGACAAAACATTTGCGTGTTTATCCGTATGGTGCCGTCGCTATGCGCGACAGACGTGCAAGTGCAAACATTATTTTAAAAAAATGAAATATAACTGCTATGGAAACCCTTGTCAATCCTGTCCTTATTGCTGTCCTTAGAGTATCGATACCGCTGGCAGGGCATTCCGGCAAGCTAAATCGTTAAAGTCCCTTTCCGAAATTCACTCTGCCCACTTTGTACCTATCATCGTCATAGGAATGGATTCTGCCGTAATAATGGCGGCCCTCTAGTGACTGATGAAGAAAGACGTGGAAAGTGCCCCTGAGCGAATGATTCCAGGACTATAGACCCTCTTACTGTTTACAAACATAAACTGCCGCTTGTTCCCCAGGCGACATCCGGCCGCTCCGTCTTTGCAAGCCTGTCCAGCTTGCTTATGTAACCAGTGCTAGAAAGCATTAATGCTGCACGGACAGAAAAGTTTAACATTTAACAAGGGCCTTCGGCTGTACAATCTGAAGGGCGACTCCGGTCAATATTTTTGGATGTGGTATTACGAATGTTTTCGGCTAAGGCAGTATCCCTGAACTTCAAGGTATATATATATATATAGGCACAAAGTTTGGTTTCGGGCGTCGACGGCAAACCCAAAACCATAATTTTCTGGGATGGCAACTGTAATCATAAGCCACGCGGCCGCTACGTGACGTCATCGTGGTGTGGCTTTACGCGACAGAACGAATCAACCGCCACTTCACTGCGACGTGACGTCACAGGGGTGTTGCACCAGTAATCCTGGACTAAAAGCAAACCCGCTTTCCACCTCCTAAAGAGCAGATGGTCTCATTTCTGAAGGCCGACGACCAGTTCGCGCTTTCCACTTTTCCCTCGATCCCTCCTCTCCCATATTCTACCCTGTCCACCATTGCCTAATTCATCCTTCCCCAAGGTGAGGAGGATCTTCTGCCTTGCAGAATCTCGTGTGTGATCGTCGGCCTTTGAAGTCAATTTTAGTAGAGTACGCGGCTTCAAGTTGGCCTAATATTTCGGCTGTGGTCATATTTCGTGCCACTAAAGTGATACCAGTCATTCATTATGGTTTTACTTTCGAACGGAGGGGCCATTTAATTATGGTCTTGTAGAAGGTAGGTTGGTTAACAAAAATATTCAAAGATTTCAGCAGATCTCGCGCTTCTTTGTACTTTTTTCGATCACCTGGAGAATTGGTCGTTAAACGTTTCATTCACCCATCAAGCAGGGCTGTTAAAGGGGTACCAAAACGCAGTGGCGTGGTTCGAGCTCTTTACCCATTGTTTCAAAGTCGGCCAGCGAGAAGCGGATTACATATCACGCTCGTGACGACTATATAGTTCACTCGTGTCCAAGGGTGCTGTTGTGCGAGCGTTGCCGCTTGAAGGCGTCAACGCCGTCTAGTAGTAATCGTCAACAATTTGCGACCGTCAGCGTTCGTATTGGCATTTCGTTCATAGACTGTCGTCTTGCGTTGCTCATATATTGAAATACATCTGACTACTTTTCCAGTTTTTAGAATTTCTTCCTTTTGATTTTCATTTTAATTTCAACGGCGGTATAATTATTTAACTCCGTTCCTCCTTTAAAACATCGTGATTGATTTCTATTAAATAGCTACTTGCGTAAGTTCTATTAAAATAGAAAAAAAAGCGGTCACAGTATTGGCCGCGCGTTACGGGACAATAGCTCTCTGTTTTACCTTATTGCCCGCACTAAATTGGCCACGGAACCAACCCTCCTCCCAAGATGAAAAATCATCTTCCACTGCTGGAATCGCGAGCGCACCGGCATCTCGCGGATAACTGGCTAGGTTCCGTATTCCGCTAACTGTTTCAAAAAACAATTAATGGGCAATCGGTATACAGTTCGTCGCTGACGCCGTAACATTAGTAACGTCTGCCTTTCTCCCTCTCCCAAGCTCGGGCTTGGAAGCGCGCTTCGTACTTTTCACCCGAATTTTTCACATCTACCTTTCTCTAAGTAATTTATTTAAGGCTGGTACGCAACGGTGTCTTAAAAAAATTGAAGCAAAACCGGTGCGGACACGAAATCTCCGCTGGATTACATTTTAGAAATACTTTCAAAGTGCTTCTTTGTCTTTCATATTAAGCGGACCAATGTTTGCTTCTTTTTTTTTTTTTTCTCGGTGCTTTCGTCAGAGTCTGCAAGGAGCGATCTGTACTGGCTCCTGATTAAAACTTCGAGCTTGCTTGTTCGAACGCTCTTACATTGATATTTCCTACGTAACGTGATTTCCTCTCTGTGCTAGGAAAAGAAACCAAATAACAGAGGAACTTAACGATCGGCATTTTTAATAGGTAATACGTTTTGGCAGCCAATTTTTATGATTAAGCCGTCACGAAAAATCGTCACAAAGTATCGGCATGAAGAAATCGGACGTGAATTTCCCCAGTAAGTTCGGCGAGAAAATAATTTCACGTGTCAATTTTACCACTGAGCCTTGTAAGAGGAAATTGCAGTCACGTGACCAACTCTCGATGTTCTTGATTTTTTTTTTCAACCCAGGAGTGTTAGGGTGTAGAAGGAGGCCCAGAGAACCATGCCAGAAGGCCTACTAAACCCAGCTAAAGAAAGCTGTCGTGATGGGCAATGAACACACAAACACAACAGAATCACAGCCCTACGCGCTTACAGTAGTAAAGTATGAAATGCAATGAGGACGTTGTTTTCCAGGTCGCTGGCCGCTAGGTGTTTGGTAGTGAACGTCATAGCTGCGCAGTTTTATATGTGAAAACATGGCACTGGCCCCTTATGTTAAGGTTCCGCAGCTTGCAAAGGGGAACGTCATGGCTCACCCTATTAAAGTTAGACGAGTTCACTGGAAACCAAGTTGTCAAACTAATTGCAAAATGTGGGCAACAACAATTTAAAAATATTAAAGTTTTAGTCCACACCTTCCAAACCGTACTGGAGAAGGGTAAGAAACTCTTTAACTCAAAATGCTCCATGACACGTCTGCTGAGCATACGCTCTATAGTACTGCATATACTAGATATGTAATATATAGGATTGTCCGGCGTCACAGATGACGTAGTTACGCCATGACCTTTGTGTACAGGGGCAGCAAGGGCAATTGCCCAGTGCCACGGAAATAAACCAGCGGCAATGAAGTTACCAAACATGACAGTCATAACTGGAGCCAATCTTGTTTCACCAACATAAAGCAGCATGAGATGGGCAGAGTCTGGTCTTCGTCACTGGTTTGCATTAATGCAACTTGATGGCCTCAGCAATATCACCAGGTATGACAGTTAGGGTTATCATGATCTCAGTGTTAGATTCGGAGTCAGGAGGGAAAGGACTGGAGAGAACAGGGTTGGATGCTGCGCACAGAGAGGAAGCGGGGCTACAAAAAAAATTTGGGAGCGCCTGGGAAGCACTGATATGGTGACCGTTCTCCGCGAACTCGGAAAGGGAGCTGGCCTTTCTTTGGTGTATTACACGGGTCCATAATGACTTTGGGAAGGCGATCGCTTTTTCAGTAACAGTTTCCAGCTGTACACTCTGACAGGTGTATATTATAGATTTGAGGATTTTTGCACCTGTTTTTCTCGACAGGGTAAGCATGGAAGCCTTTTGTGGACCTTTTGCTCTCTGGGCTTCGCGAAAGAGAGCGCTTTTTAGGGAACCGAAATGTCAGGGGAGATTCATGGATGTGCATATTGTGTCCTTGTTAGCTTGGGTGGAAAAAATTCTTTTGCTATGACGTCCATGACATCAAGCCAGCAGTAGTATGCCTCATCAGCAGATGGGTTGTCAATAGCACTGCTCTATGGGACAAGGTCTAACTAGCTGTAGTGATGGACGTCCATCGCGGCGAACATTTGAATGATATTGGCGAAGACCCTTTATTAGGGAAACATACGAGGCTATCGAGGGCTATCGAAGCCAGAAGATTTCAGGTCTTCGGACCTCAAGTCACCTGACGTTCGTTTTTACGCTAAATGTAGTAGGTAAGTGATGTAACGAAAGTCCACTTAAACATACATTTAGGGGGAAAATTTATGTCACGTGACGGGACCACTTCATGTGATTGCCATCACGTGGCATATATTTTTGTGATGTGTTAGTAGGCGACCGGCATACACATTTCGGGTATCACGGTCAGTGTCAAGATAAACGAGCTTTACAAATTATTTTGTTTTTCTTGTGACAGGACCTATAAAAGAATTATTGAAGCGGCCATCGTCATGTTCCTCATTGCAGCAGCGGGAGCTGGTCTATTCCTCATTTTGATTTCCGGTAAGTGGAGATCCGAAACAAAGCTATAAGACAAACTATCTGGTAGTATAGGAAGCGCGACTCTCGGAGATCGAGCAAGCGGTTGCCAGATAGGAGGAAAGAGTGTGTTTTCTCAGCTGAATCACTGACTGAAATTACACAAACTGTTTCCGCTTCTCAGAAGATCATTTGCTATTGCGGATCAAGCCCGCATTGTGATAATTACACGAATACAGGTTGGGGCCCCTTTGGCCATGATCAATTGGGAAAAGGCACCAATTTCAGCATATGATTCCTGCTTCCGCAACGCAAGGTTTACGTCCACTTCCTATTGGAGCATGGGATATTACCTCTTTGACACTCTTGAAAGGGACAAACTCTGAGTATAATGAACGGGCAAAGTAAGCGAGCAGGAAAAAAGGAGCAGCGGCAGCCTTGGCTCGTGTGCCTAATAAAGCTGGGGCAAATTATTTTAGGTCAAAGGACGCTGAAAAAAAAAAAAAACTTGTCGTAGTGAGTGCAGTAACCCCTCTGGGGGCGCAAGAGGTGTTGTGCGAGCATTATGCGTGCATTATATTTTGTTACTTTTTTGTTTTGTAGAGCTTTGGATATTTTGAAATACTTTGCCTGATGGGGTAGGTGTGTCACGCTGCTTGAGGTGACGTCGACTATGTCATGTAAATCTTTATTGAAAGGGGAGGAGCTTTATTCCGCCCGTTTCACCAGCTGATGGCTGTCGTGCGAAGTAGGGACTTTATACATCTGCCGCGCTAGCTATTGTTGCGTTACGATGCAGTCCATAATGTCACGAGGTTACGTTTACTTGGAGTGCCACCCATCCTCATTAGAAAACCAGCTGCAAGCGCTGAAGGTCACCATGGGTCCCGTTTTGGTCACCACTAAATCGAAAAAGAGATGTAGTTCGACCTTCGCGGAATGAGCGAATATAGCATTTGTAGACGGTTCTTCTCCGAACATGAGCGAAGAATGCGGTTCGTCTGCTAAGAATTGTAATTCGCAGTCGAAACTAAGACAAGAAAATCCCGCACGTCGCCTACTAACAAATCGGAACAAAAAGTTGCCGCCTGCTGTAAATCCACCACCGCAGCAAAATGAGATAAAGCGCAGGGTGAATTTGAGATCGTCTTCTATTTTATGTTTGCTACCATTAACAATCCACGTTTCTCTGGCAATTCTTAAGTAGTGTTTTGCTGTGCACCAGCTGCCAATGACCAGCGAATGAAGAAACATTAAGCACAAGCGCTTCCGATTCGTTCACCCTTGTTGGCTTAAGACTGGTGCTTGCTCGATTGACATCTAAATCCTTTTAGCTCAACAAGAAGCTCTTGTTTTAAGAACAAAACAAGAAAGAACGCTTTTAGTTTGTTCCCCTTGTTGCCTAACCTATGCAATAAGAAAACATAACACCTAGATTGCTTAGTTGATAGAACATTCTACTGCAAATGAAGAGGTCCTTGGTTGAATACCAAGGCCAAGCGGATTTTTTCAGTAGCGCACCAGTTTCTTAGCCATGTTTAGAGATTTGTGCTTGTCTTTTGTCCCACTTGTTCTCCTTCCCCAGGGATCCTTATCGTTATTCTTGTCCTGCTCGCTGAATCATAGCATTAATTGCATTAACACCAAAACCTTTATTGCTATTGGTTCGTGGCTGAGATTTCCTCACCAAGTTAGACTGCTCGCTGAATCATAGCATTAATTGCATTAACATCAAAACCTTTATTGCTATTGGTTCGTGGCTGAGATTTCCTCACCAAGTTTTTGTCTGATTGTGACCTTGCAAAAAGATCGAAAATGTTAAATGTTTTGGTCACGCGCCAGCTTTAATACCACGCCTGAGCAGCATCCCAGAACTCTGCCGCTCTCAGCTTGACTGAATTCGAACCCCTACTGCCGCAGGCTCTTACTATCGTAATATTATAGTATTGACTTGCTTTCCCCTTCACCACCATGCCTCCGTAATTAATATAACTTATGATATAATTATGATATTGCATGATTCTATACGCTTTTGCATCGTCTGCTCTGAACATGTGCATTCTTTACGCTGTCCTTGTCAGCCTGTAAGGTATTTTCTAGTTCTATGGGTGCATTACGCTTTCCGCATAATATCCAGTCCTCAGAAAGATTGGGCGTTCAATGTGTATACCAAAACAAAATAGCACGTTAAGAACGCGGAATTTAATACAATTCCACGCGCCTACTTAACACAATGCTTTTTGTAACATGCATTATGATCCTGAACTCTGTTAGCTGTAACAGACAAGCGGCGGCCGCCCGTAGCCCCATCGCTGCACAGCATGCACCGTCAGCAATTCCGCGCATGCGCCGTTTGGGGGACTCGCTCTTTATGCCTCCGAGCACACCTTTGCATTGTCGTCTGCTAGGAGCAGAGCAGACGACGCCTCACCGCTTGCAAATCTTCGCTGAACACGATTCCGTGGGCGCCTCTTTCAGACACTGATTGACTAACAGCCGTCTCTGCTCCTCTGGTACCCTCGACATAGCGAAGAGGTCTTAAACTCATTCTACATAGGCGATCTTTATTGGGGCAGATTTCAGGGTTATTGTGGCTTAAACCATGTGTACGTGTTCTCTATTTATGTTTTGTTTACTTAGAAATAGACGTGTGCAACGCATGCTTTAGCAATACGTGTTCGCGGACCAGCAGGAGCGCAGCAGTTGCAATACAGAAATAAACCGCTGACTACAAGTTTGTCCGAGGTACAAAAGCAAACAAATTTATCTACCATTATATGTACAATTTGTGGCGATGATTATCCTCAGCCCGGAGAAGGTATTTCCGTGAGTCATGGAATCATCCACCGCGTAAGAGGCGCCCATAAAACCGTGGGCGCCTCTTACACGGCGGTTCAGTGGACACCAAACCGTGTTCAGCGAACAATGGCAAACGCTGTGGCGTCGTTTGCTCTAAGCCTGGCAGACGACAAAAGCGAGGGTGTGCTTGCAGGCGGGAAGAGCGAGTCCGCCCCGCAGCGCATGAGCGGAGTTTTGGACGTCGACTGCTGTGCGGCGTGGAGGTACGGGTCGGCCGCCGCCGGCATGTTACAGCTAACAGAGTTCACGATAGTTCCGATCAAAATAAGGGAAAAGATATCCTCACAGTTTGCGTACAACGGTTTTATGACTCCGCAGTGGAGTTTTCTTCTGATGAAAAATTAACTTCGTTGACTGGTTATGAGGCTCACACATAAACGAGGTTGCTAAAATTTTGTTTCCCTGTGTACGTGCAGCGTTGCTTGAACGCCGCTTAAACGCCACTAGTCATCTAAAGGTGGTGTTTACACTAGAATTCTCAAAAATTACAGAAAATGTTTGGTTGTTTCCCTCTAAACCTTTCACCTGTTTTCTTTTTGTTTAATCACATTCATGGGCGTTTTGGGACTACGTCTCTAAGAGTCACAAGACATGCTTTGTTTTCTAGATAAAGAATGTAAAAAAACTGCTTTTACCTTATGTTTTGTTCAACACGGAGCACAGAATAACTAAGATGAAAAATAAAGGGTCGAGCAGCCTTGAGTGTAGTAGTGATCCCGTTCAAACTCCCCCCGCATGACAGGCATCAAGGAAATCGACACCACGATTAAAGATGGTTCCCTTGAATTCACAAGCGCTTCGAATAATGGAACAAAACTAACTTCAGTGACAAGGGCAACCACTGCAACAACGACAAGGACAAAAACGACAGCAAGGACTACGGCAAGGCCTAAAACAACAATGGCAGAGCCTACAACAACGACCACGGCGAATACTTCAACAACGCGTCTTCCTTGTACGTATCCGAGCCATATGCCACTTTCTTGAATCAGTGTATATATTCGACTGCCATGCCTCCAATCGTGCGATGAATGACATTTCAATAATTGGAACTAATGCCGTTTAAGATGAAAAGTGAGGTGCCACCTACTATAACTCCGTTCCGCTGTCCTTGTGGAGCGCAAAAACCGCTACTAGCCATTCCAGCCGATCCAGCGTTCTGAAGCAGTCACGTGACTACAAGCCTTTGCTCGTTTCTGTGCCCCAAACCGAAGGTCACGTGCCACTCGTACGGCATTCAATCGGCTTCGATGTATCGTATCGTCCGCTGCGGTACTTGAGAGGTGAAAAAGAGGACGCCAGATGACGTTGCAGCACGCACAGTTTTAAAGGATTTGAGAGCCGTCGAGATGACCATTTTGGCGAACGACAGTTGGACGTGTCACGCCAAACCCTAGTTCATATACCCTAGTTACACTAGCGCTCTCAGCTGACATTAAGCCAACGATCATTGGGAACTTCCAACAGTCATTGAGTTCAACTACGTTGTCCGGTGTTACGCGGTGCAAAGGCTAAAGAGCCTGAGTTGAAATGAGCTTCAAGGGACAACCTTGAAACTGAAACGAAACCAACACTGATATCACATTACCTTTCTTTTTTTTTAGTGATGCATATGAATTATATGAATACTTTTCAACCATTAAAAACGCTTAAAAAATAAAAAAGAAACACATTTTTTTTTGTTTTTAAAGTAAAGAGACGATAATAAGAACATTTCGAACGAATTCAAACGAGAGGCATACTAAACGGCTTATCCGCACTGCCATCACAATGGCCGCCGTAGACGAACCTTGGCGTCCGCAACGTGCAGTGTTCGCTCTAGTGGCAGCTCTGGCCCCGTATCATACCTCTTGCGAAAATATTTGCTCTTACGATATTTTTCAGATACCTCCCCCAATCTTCTGCAAGAGTAAGTGCTTTAATGGCACTGATCATGGGTGGCGATTTGCCGGACGCCGCCATCTCTAGCTCTTTTGGGGTCAACCCCCATCAGTAAACTGAGATGCGCCAGCTCAGTTAAACTCAACAATTGTTAGATTCTCAACGTCAGTTTGCGCCGCTGTATGAATCCCTGCCGATCTCGATTGGGTCAGCGGTCGTTGGCCTAATGAGCCTTAAGAGCGCTACTGAAACCAGAGTATTAGATCTAGCAGTGGATAAGCTTCATGAGACAGTGGCGTTCAAAAACGGTATTTCGATGCTGCCTGCCGGCGAGCCGGTGCGGGAGAATAGCGTTTCGGGTGTCAGCAGCGTCAACGCCTCTACGGGCATAAAAGAAGGACCTTCTTTGAACGACGCTCTTTTTGTGCAAGCATTTGCGCAACTTTTAAGTTTACCAACGAAACAAAAAAAATTAATAGCGGCTCGATGTTTTAACGCGATAGCGCTAAGGACATCGTGTCGCAGAAAAGCCGGTGTCAGCGGCGTTGTGACGGGAAAAATCTTGATTGGTCAATAAGGTCATTAAGTAACAGCCACCTGACCTCGCACGGGAATTTAAGAAAAAAACACAATGCTTACGTGAAACGTGACGTCACGCGTGGTATGAAAGCGATTGAAAAACATGACATGCAACGCTAATTAAAGGTCGTCGAATGTCTCAAATGATTTCACATGATAAAGTATTTCATTACCCCTAAAAAAGAAATGTAAGCATATTTGGCGAGATTCGAACCAACGACCCTTCAGTTTGCCAACCAGGCACGCTAAGAACTGGGCCATCTTCGCTTTTTTTTTTTTTTTTTTTTTTTTATTGCCACAGTAAAAGTTTGTAACACAATGACATACAACAGAAACATTTTTTTTTTTAAAGGAAAAGCGCCCAGCCTATACCAAGGCTTGAGATGGTCGTTAGTTTAAAAGTCTTTTAAGGCCTTCAGTTCCTCGAAGACAGGTAACCACTCAGGGGGAGGAATCTTGGCTTTGTAGACAGCTGTTAACTCACACACAGTTTGCACGAAATATTTTCGCACAGGTCCTACATTCACGTCAGCATGTCTTACAGCCATACGACTTTTCCAGATGCTGTGGAGGCCAATGAGCATGACTGTATCTAAAGGAATCGTATCGTCAGTCTGAACTTCTGTATTTAAGAACCGAATACCGTCCGGGGTGATGGGAAGATCTTTTTTTATGGTCCTCTGCAAGACATCCCAAAAGAGCAGGGCGTCCCAACACTCTAGAAAGACGTGCTCAATCGTTTCCGGTTTTTGGCACAGAAAGCAATGAACTCCCCAAGGAACAAAGATCCCTTTATCTTTAAGCCATGTCTTCACAGGAAGAGTATTAGTATGGAGCTTAAAGAAAAAGGTTTTAACTGTCGGCGGAACGTACATTTTCTTGACGCGGCTAAGAACGTCACGCTCACGGCGTTCACAGAATCTGTTACGGTACAAAGGTACAGGAAAAAGAACATCGTATAAATCCCCCGATAGACGCTTCCGCGCGACACCAGAAAGATATTCTAAAGAAAAACGCACAGACAAAAACTGAAATGCGCTAACTACTTCACTCAGGTAAGGGCTGAGATGGCACGCACTGCGTTTAAATGACGAGACGACAAAAGAAGGTATTTGCTCCGCCAAACAGGTTTGTATCACAGTACGCAGAAAAGGGTCGGCTTGATCCCGTAGAAACATGAATCTCGAAACCACTTGCTTAAGGAAAAGCTGTGACAAGGAAAGTCGGCCTTTGGTGACACGACAAAAAAGGTTATCGCGGCTTACTCTTTCCCATCCAGACTGCCATATAAATACGGCAAAAACACGATGTAGCTTCTGAATGTTGATGCGGGAACAACTGATTACTTGAAGGACATACCAGATTTTGGCAATTAAAAACACGTTACACACCGTGGCCCGAGTAAAAATGGATAAGTCACTTCCTACCCATTTCTGCGCTTTTCCCCGGGTTTCATTGATGACTGATGACCAATACGTATTGTTTGTTTTATAATGCTGAAGAGGCACTCCAAGATAGGGGACAGGGGTGAGCATGAAGCTAATGTTTTCGAATTGATGGGGCCTCGTTGCCCATGACCCGTGCCAAAATCCAACACATTTCGCCCAATTTACAGAAGCCCCGGTTGCTTCACAGAAACTTTTAATCACACACACGGCCTCTGATATGCTCTTTTTGTCGTTACAAAATACAGCCACATCGTCCGCATAAGCCAGCAGTTTGACTTCTTTGCTGTGCAACCTAAAACCTTGTATATCTCTATTTTCAATTATCCGACGACAGAAAGGCTCTAAATATATGTTAAATAATAGAGGTGAAAGGGGACATCCCTGCCTTACAGATGACAAAACTGGGATGGGTTGGGTAAGGCGACCATTCACAATCAGTTGCGTGGTGCACCCACTATATGCCATTCGTACACCAGCTAGAATAACTTCGCCAACCCCAACGCGGTCCAGTAAATCAAACAAAACATCATGATGTACGCGATCAAATGCCTTCTCTAAATCTATTTGTAACATGGCTACTTGGCCTTGATCCATGTCACAACACTCGAGAATACTGCGCGCACAGTGAATGTTTGTAAAAATTGTCCGCCCTTTAATCCCGCATGTTTGGTGATCTCCTATGACGTTGTGTATCACAGCTTGAAGTCTACGAGCAAGCACTTTCATAAAAATTTTATAATCTACATTGCTTAAAGCAATCGGCCTGTAGTTTTTGACATTCCTAAGTTTTTCGTCGTCGGAAACTTTTGGAATGAGGACTGTGTGACTATTAAGGAAAGAAGGTGGCAATGTTTTTTTTTTAGAACGCTTCCAATATTACTTTATGAAGCTTTTGTGCTAGAACGTTCTTATACTTTTTATACACAGTAGCATTCAGCCCGTCCGGACCGCGTGATTTTCCGGACTGTAGTTCGTCTATAGCTGCTTCGATTTCGCTAAGTTCAATTGGCTGCTCAAGCCAAGCAGTGGTGTCTTCACCTAATCTCGGAATCAGATGCAAGAAGGCGTTATCAAGGTGACCCCGATTCGGCTTTGCGTCACACTGAAAAAGCTGACTGTAGTACTCGACAAATGCTTGCTCTATCACTTCGTCTTTCGAACTTAACGAGCCGCGATACTCAATTTCACAGACTCTCTTCTTACTCGCGTAGTGCTTTTCTCTACTAAGCGCTCTTTTCGTCGGTTGTTCTCCGAGGAGATATTTTTCAGCACGCGCTCTGAGTACCGCTCCTCTATACTTCTCAGTTCCTATTGCGGATAAACTATTTTTGGTAGTTTTAATATCGTTTATATATATACCGGGATATTCAGATTCTAACTTAAGGAGTCTCTTTAAATCTGCACGAAGTAGGTTCTCTTCTTTGTCCCTTAAATATTTTAGAGTGTGGGATCTTTCTAGAGCTGCTAGCTTGATTTCTTGCTTTGTTTCCTCCCATGCCTCAGCTGAGTTAATAAAATGCCCACTGGACATTTTCCCCAACAACGCTTCTAGCATGTTAATAAAAACTTCGTCGTCAAGTAGCTTAGAATTAAATTTCCACAAACCCCAACTGAAGCGATTAGTTTTTCTTCTAGCTTCGCCCAAAGTGAACGTCACCAGTGCGTGATCGCTGAAAATTATCGGCAGAACCTTGTACTCGTCCGTCCCAGTTAAAAGCTCGGCTGACACGTAAGCCCTGTCAAGTCTAGCGTGACTGGACGAACAAAAATGCGTATATCTGAGCGTCTCCTTCTTTTTTTGAAAAGTAGCAACATCAAGGAGAGAGTATTCATGAACCATAGTGCTCAGAAACAACGCGCTGGAGTCGCTATGTTTTGCCTTCGTTGATCTGTCGCTTTCCTCGCAGACACAATTGAAATCCCCTAACAATACTATTTCTCGGGCACAGTTTAAAAAGTTATGTAGACACTCAAAGAATTTTTTCCTTTCTTTGACCTGATTAGGAGAATAAACGCAAATGACCCTCCAAGGCTTATCAAAAATTACGAAATCGCATACAATAAGCCTACCGAAACTATCTGCAGTTATTACGTAATCCTTAGCATTCAGCGCTCTTCTGATGAATAATAAACACCCCCCCCCCCCCCCCGACAAGCCGTTAGCGTGACTAACACAGATATCAAACGTGGCCTGAAAGGGCTGCACTAGCCTCGCTGTGTCCTCCTCACTTTCTACTTTAGTTTCTTGGACTGCGAAGATGTCCAGATTATTGTCTTCGAGAACTCTTCGTACCTGGTACTGTTTACGACTCGTAGACATGCCACGAACGTTCAGAGTTCCAAATTTGACTGAGTCAACAAGCTGTGACATCTCCGTTGCACCACAAGAAGGACACTGCAAGCGAAGGTATCCTCACAAGCGCAGGCTATGCGTATCACAGTACCGGTGCTCCCTTTCCTCCTTGGTCTAAGGGGGGCTTCGTCCTCGCCTTCTGTGGCAAACGAAGGGATCGTCCTGGAGTCGTTTTCGATGGCGGTTCAGCTTCACTTAATCCCTTGAGGGTTCCTGCCGGGTCTTGATCAGTTTCCCTTGACCTTTTGACAGCCTGGGTACCAGCGTTGGTCATGGTAATGTCCGTCACCTCGTCGGCTCCTGTCTTAACCTCTTGCTCCTTTTCGGTAAGGGTTACGACGCTCGCAGGGTGGCCACAGACGGCTCCAGCGGCTTTAGGGACCGCTGCTTGCGTGAAAATCTGTTTGTCGTCACTGGGCCATCTTCGCTCTTTTGTGATGTTGGGCTTTTTTCGTTGCACTTCCTACTCATTGGGAGGAAGAAGATGAGAAACAAAGGGAGAAGGCGACGAGAACGGGGCCCGATAACGCTATCGCGTTATGGTGGAGCCTTCCTATGTTTCCCTCTTGTGATGTCATTACCTTACAAACAACAACTTCGATGGCGTTTCCAAAAAGCATGCTGGAAGCTTGAAATTGTAGCGCTTTGATACCAACACTGCCACCAGCGTCAAAATTTAGGTTCTTACATTAATCTTCTTTCTGTCGAGGAGAAATACTTTGCTGACGTCATAGCCAGCATTGGGCAAATTGTGGCAGGCCGACCACAGCGACGCTTCGATCGCGCACGTCGCCAATAGAATAAATTCCCACAGCAGGCACAGTCTGGTTGGTTCACGCAAGCCCCTTTTGTTACGTTAAATTACGTTACTAAATATTACGTACATGTTACCGGGATATCTGTGCTTCGTAGTAAGCGTGGCTTCCGGTTCAAATAAATATCCTGACTTATACGTAAGGTAAGAAAACCTAATAAAGCGGCACTGTGTGAACCAGCTTAATGAGCATCCAAGGTTCCAGTGGCTCCATCACGTCTGTCCATATGGCGGCTAATAGTGTAAAAAACCCAACCGAGCTCACGAGCCACAACAAAGCGCTTTGCGTTCTAGGAAGCTTGTCAACGAATTTTGATCTAGTAATTTTGCGCCGAAATGCTCTCCATGCCCCTCTGACTGTTGCGTTGAACAGTTACAACTTTTCCACATACTGAGCTCGCGGTAATTTATACAGATGCTGAAAGCGCCTATACTCAAACAAAACAAAATAACTGGAAACTATATGTAGACTCTAAATATGCTTTAAGTTTAATTTTCTATATTTGAACAAAAAAAAAATGCTCAGTGACTCGAGGTAATTCAGAACGATTGACCCGTGGTGCTCTAGACATTACACAATATTGTAAGGCGTTTTTGGTGATAGTGGAATATCCTAGATTATTCCGCTTGCCTACCCGAAAACGCAAGTGATATTCTCATCTTCCGCTTTTCCGAAAGGCCAGCCATGTTCCTGTTGCACTTGTGAAAAGTTTACCGCTCCCCTGCACTTCGCATGTTTTCTATAGTCTTGATAACCTTGACTGATTCTGGGGTTTGCGATGACACTCAGCAAGTTTTGAATGTAGGCATGTTTTTTTACATTAATAAAAACGGTGGCCGCCTCGGTGGCTCTGAGGCAAAGTGCCCGCTGACGGATCAACAGGAGGCGGGTCAGAATCCCGGCCGAGGTGCCCACAATCTGGCGCGGTTGCGGAGAAGGCGCCGTGTAACCGAGCTTTCGGATGCACGTCAAAAGATCCCCAGGTGGTCAATATTAATCCTCAGTCTTCGGCTGGGGCGTGCCAGATGTCCTTGATTTGAATGAAACGTAAAACCCCCAAATTCGGTAGTTAATTATTTGGCTAATTAGTATGTTTCTTGTAACCGCTGGCTTCCGCGGTGGCTGGCGGTTTGGTACGGATAAGTGTTTCTTGTTTTATCCTCAACCGCCATATTGGAAGGAAAGCCTTCTCTGAAACAATTGGTATATATTTAGCATGATAATAGTGACAGCAGAGAGCAGAGAAGACCAATATGCAAAAAAAAAAAAGCCTTGAATTCATGTGGGTAATAGAACACGTTGTTTTATGTCAAATAAAAATGCGATATGTAATAAACACTTAGCACTGTCACGATCAGTAGATATCGCAGAAAATATGTTTGAGTCTATATGAGGAACATTAAAATCTCCCGCCAAAACAATGTTGTCATTACTACGTGCATAAGTCAACCTATAAATTGTTATATCTTCTAAGAAACAAACATGCCTTGCTGGAGGTCTGTAAGCAGCACGCCCTGCAAGAGATATTTAGTCAAACTTAATCTTGCACCAAATTCTTTTTTGGTTGATGTTTGCTCATCAAAATTTTTGCATAGTAAGTTGTGTTTTAATAAAATGGAAACCCCTCAACTCCTACACAAAAGGTCTTAGTGTATAATAATATACCCGGCAGGAAAGACTTTATGATCTAATACATTAGAGCTCAAAAATATTTATGCTAATATATTTACATCTGGGATATGAACGAAGACCGTATGTTCCGAATCTTCGGTATTATTAATAGTAGTTCTTGCATGAATATTAAGTATTTTGAGCAGGATTCGTGAAGTTAGAACCGCGGTATTTACATTAGACTGGACTGGTTCGTCAAGCAGATAGTGCAGCTTGACCTGATTTGATGCAGAATCATAGACGTATACTCAGCAACCTCTGATCAGCTTGTCGCATCACAGCTTGTTTTAATAAGTTTGCACTGTGCCAAAACCTAAAAAGCTTGTTCGAGCAAAACGAACAAGGACAGAAAGATCCTCACTCATAGCTATGCCGATATTTTTTAAGCTTATACGCCGACAATAAAACTCCACTTGTTTGTTTGAATTAACAAAATTTTATATTCATTGGTCGTTTTATATCAACCTAAATAGGCTTAGATGGTAGGTCCTTTTTATTTCTCATGAGTGGATTTCCACCACCAGCTTATCTGAGCAGAGCTTGCGTACGTGGTCCTTTGACTGCTTTCATGTTTCATTTTCGTTGTCATTTATTTCGGAAAACAAAACAAAACAAGAAAAAAAAATAACCTCAGCGATTGAGCCTCAGAGTCAGCATATTTCGGTTTAAATATAATAAAATATACTATACTTGATAAGAAATGTAAGTCTCACGATCGGCCGCTGTTGTATTTTCTACTTGAAGAACACGCAGTTCAAAGTTTTGTATACAAATGTCTTCTTTTATTTTCTTTTAATTTTTCGATTACACCCAAAATTGTGTCTTGCCCTGCCTGAAGGTTTTGAACAGTAGCGTACACTTTTGCCAGAAGATCATCCCCCCACCCCTATGGGGGCCCGGGTTTGTCTCAATATCACCAGAGTGGCGCAATGGAATAACATTCAAACCTTTTTGAACATATTACAACGGTTAAACCAGCTGAACTACGAAATTAGGGAGAAAGGAGTAAAGACAGGTGATCGCTGGAATACCAACTATTTAATAAAGATTCTTCGTTTTCCTCTCATTGTCTACTGGCGTTGTGGCTACCTTCTCTTCTTCCTACTTGATTTTTCTGTTCCATCTCGGATACTGGTTTTCCGGAGGAATCTTTTCGCTTTCCTGTAGCGCAATAGATGGTGTACTAACGCAATTTTCTTCTTTATCTTCTATGGCCAAGGCCTCAAGTATTTCACGGGCGAGCTGGTCTTTGTGGTGAGCTAATATGGTACCCAGGTCGAGCTTGGCCTCGCACGTGCATGCTCGACAATGAGCGGCTAAATGCCCCGGCCCTGTTAGGGCTCTTATGTTTGCTGCATGCTCACGTGCTCGATCGTTCACGCACCTTCCCGTTTGTCCAATATACACACGCCCACATGACAGTGGTATGTTATACACTACTCCCTTTTCGCATTGGACGTACTTATTCTTATGTTTGGTGTTGCAAGTGCCGGTGTTGTTGGCCTCCCCTAGATTGACCTTCCGGCACATGGCATATCCCTTGTTTGGTGCCGAGCACACTACTTTGACGCCCTGCCTTGTGGCGATCTTTTTCAATCTATGTGTGACTCCATGAATATACGGAACCACCGCGAAAGGTGATCCAGGAACCTTTTTCCTTTGTGTTAGAGTCATTCTTTTGGCTGGATCTCTTGATGTTTTGGCAAAGTTTTTCACATATGGAGGCTAAGAAGGGTCTCGGATACCCGGCCTCATGGAGTCTGGAGATTTGGGTCTTGAAGCTTCGTCCCATCTGATGTGAACATGTTTTTCTGAGGCTAGCTGTGAGAGCTGAGGTGGCGACCCCTTGCTTCACATTTTTCGAATGTTCTGAGTCAAAGGGAAGGAACCCTTTCCCCGATCGCGTTTCGTACCTCCAACAAACGTGTTCCTTTTGGAAGTCTAAGGCCAAATCCAGAAACCTGATAGACTTATCAGCGGGAAGCTCGTATGTAAAGGTGAGGCCCATGCAATTTGTATGAAAATCCCTAAGAGTGGTGTTAAGGCATCCGTCTGATGTTTCATCAACTGGGGTGGTACATAAAATAAGAAAGTCATCAACATACCGAAAAATAGCTGCAACTCGTGGGTCTTTCATACCTTGTTGTATAGCAACCCCACAGGCGCCTAAAAAGACGTCGCACAAATATGGTGCCACTTTTGTCCCGATGCACACTCCACTCTTCTGGACAAAGTGCTGATCTTGGTAAGTCACTACCGTTGCGGAGAGGTAAACCCTTAAAATCTCCAAGAAGGTGTCAACGCTAACACCCGCTCCATTTTGGAATTTCGCAAGGCCTTCATTTTCAATGGTATTTCTGAGGACGTGCAACAGCCTTGCTTGAGGGATGGAGTAGTACATGTCCTGTACATCCAAGGAAAACCCCGAGACTATACTATTTCCTTTTTCTTCAAGATAAGATATTACTTGCTCTGAGTTGGGGATCCGGAATGGATCTTCTATGTGTATTTTTGAGAGATGTTGTGCCAAAAACCTTGAAACGCATGCTTGCCACGTTGTCCTTTCGGAGACTATGGCCCGAAAAGGAATGCCTTCTTTGTGAGTTTTGGCGGAGAAAAACACCGAAAGCTGGTCATTTGCCGCTCATTTGATCTTGGTGCAAAGGCTGGCTTGATTTTGGTCGAACAGGTCAATGATGGTTCTTTTTGCTGCTTTTGCCCTTTTATTTTCTACTTTTATGAAATTCTTATTGATCGCTTGTTGGGCCTTTTCTTCATAGATGTTTGAATCCAGAACCACAAAACCTCCTTCTTTATCCGAGACGCACAGTTTCAGGTCTTTGCTTCGTAACTCTTGAATGGTAGATCTGAAGCTCACCTTTGCCTTGCCCTGGTGTTTTAGGTTTTCAAAGGCTTAGATGCCCTCATCTATGATTTGAGGGCCTTTCTCTTGGGGGGCCTTGGCGGCTATCTTCCTTACGAGAGCAACGTTGTCCACCCTCTCGAGCTTGGGAGCGATGGCGAACTTAGGCCCTTTTTCCAGCACCTGTCTTGCTGTTGTGGAAATCTCTACATTGCCGATCACCTGGATCGGATGCTTCCTCTCAGGTTCCTTGGCTAGTCGATGTGCTGCTAAGAGGTGACGCCAAATCGGGAGGAAACTTTGAATCCATAGGTTCTCCGTCGTGTACCTGGTCATTGCGATGTGGTTGGAAAACCAGTTGTAGGTAGGACACCTGGCTCGCAGAACATCGGTGAGGAGGCGGACTTGCCGCCATTTTTCGGATCTGAGGATCTTGGACACTCTTTGAGCGTGCCCCTGGGATGGTTTTACCCCTCCAAAGAAGGATTGGACTTCAACCAGGAGGATCTTCTTTTGTATGCTCCGAGAGATCAGTCTTGCTTGGCAGATGGAAGTTGCAATACAAAGGCATAAGGCCTCCGGTTTCAGAAGGTTGAGATCTCCAGATCTCCAGACTCCATGAGGCCGGGTATCCGAGACCCTTCTTAGCCTCCATATGTGAAAAACTTTGCCAAAACATCAAGAGATCCAGCCAAAAGAATGACTCTAACACACGGAAAAAGGTTCCTAGATCACCTTTCGCGGTGGTTCCGTATATTCATGGAGTCACACATAGATTGAAAAAGATCGCCACAAGGCAGGGCGTCAAAGTAGTGTGCTCGGCACCAAACAAGGGATATGCCATGTGCCGGAACGTCAATCTAGGGGAGGCCAACAACACCGGCACTTGCAACACCAAACATAAGAATAAGTACGTCCAATGCGAAAAGGGAGTAGTGTATAACATACCACTGTCATGTGGGCGTGTGTATATTGGACAAACGGGAAGGTGCGTGAACGATCGAGCACGTGAGCATGCAGCAAACATAAGAGCCCTAACAGGGCCGGGGCATTTAGCCGCTCATTGTCGAGCATGCACGTGCGAGGCCAAGCTCGACCTGGGTACCATATTAGCTCACCACAAAGACCAGCTCGCCCGTGAAATACTTGAGGCCTTGGCCATAGAAGATAAAGAAGAAAATTGCGTTAGTACACTATCTATTGCGCTACAGGAAGGCGAAAAAAGATTCCTCCGGAAAACCAGTACCGAGATGGAACAGAAAAATCAAGTAGGAAGAAGAGAAGGTAGCCACAACGCCAGTAGACAATGAGAGGAAAACGAAGAATCTTTATTAAATAGTTGGTAGTCCAGCGATCACCTGTCTTTACTCCTTTCTCCCTAATTTCGTAGTTCAGCTGGTTTAACCGTTGTAATATGTACCACCAACTAGCTCAGCTTCTACCCCCTTTTTGAACAGTTTCACGCTATTTCCCACGTCGTGCCTCAAGAGTGACGCTAAACGAATTAAGGTCATCTATCGACACGGCTTTCATCCCTTCCATCGAGCGAGGCTTACGCGATCGTCCAACCATTGCACTCAGCACGTCCACGACGACTAAGTTGGACTACGGGACGATCGCTGAATTCTCACACCGTAGCAGAGAAACTACCGCGCACAAGAGCCTATACTGGAACGCCCATGAGACGTATAAGCCCGGTTCACTTCGAGAAGCCGGCGTCCCTCAGCGAAAACGTTGTTGAAAGCGGCGCGCACCATGCTGGAAAAGATAGTTTGCCAAGCCCTAACGTATGTGACGTCAAAGAATGAGTGGAGGTGATTGCCTTGCAAAATATTGTGAATCAACTTCAGGCGAATTTGACGCTGAATTTATAGCCTTCCATGTACAAAAGCTGTTTAGCCTCTGAAAGACTCTCAGAATTATGGCATAACCAAGACATGATATTTTTTCACCAGAGATTTGGTATTCAGATCCTATATTTCCAAACAAGCTTAAGAAGTAGGCATCCCTGCTTTTTGTTCGCTTGATGCGTAGCATGCTTGGCTGATATTTGGCAATCTGTCAATTATGTAATGAGCCAGACAAAAGCCCAAAAAAAAGTACCTTGACACTAACTGACGCTTTGGAGTAAAACTTTATGAAGGCCACGTCAGGCCCCTAAGACCAGGTGAAGGAAAACGAAGAAATAGCGAAGGGCGGAAAAATAGAACAGCCGATAGGACAAGCCCGATTCGCACGGTGCGATTTTATTTGAGATTTCGCAGTCACGGCGTGGCGTGAGCAGCAAAAAGAGCGTGGTGGAGGCTACGGTGCTCAAAACCGCTGCTGCGAAATCGAATAAATAAATTTAAAAAATCGCACCATATAAACCGGGTTTTACAAGTGTTCGTTTCTTTCGGCGACGACATGAAGTCGCATGAGTGCTTGTCTACTGTATTTCATTTGACACGACGCACAAAGCCAATGTTCTCATTCAAGTGAGTACAAAATTAAGGTAAAGAAAACGATTAGTAGAGAGCTTTCAAGTTCACAACCGATGGGATCACGGGTGCCCACGCCTATGTCCTGACGTTCAGAAGTGGTGACAATTCATGGCACCTTTCTCAGTAGATCACTATATGAACTCTATGCCAAAGACTGCACAACTTGGGCTAAGTTATTCTTTTCTCTGGCGTGCTGCTTCTTCCAGATTTTAAAATGTTCCAATCGTTCACTTCGGTTCCTAACACTTCATTTTGTCTCGCAGGGACACTGCCGAACAAGACGATTCTATGTACTTTTGGAATATACACTTCCACGTCGACCGTGGGGCCCGAGGATGGGGTTTGCGACATCATTATCTTGGACTACTTTTACAGCAATGACATGGGCACCTTTCTTGACAGTACAAAACTTGTGTTGCGGTGGTTTCTACGTTTGGCCAGCAAGAACAACGCGTACACCCAATACGGAATAGGAATTGACCACAGGTAATCTTCTGGCTCCGCGTGTATTTCGAGGACAATCGTTGCTGCAGTTCTTTAGCTAGCAGGGGTTCGACCTGTTATTAAAAAAAATGAAAATCACTGTAAGCCCGCGCTTAGTTGATGTGTGTTTATTGTAACATTGTAAATAATATGGCATATTAAAACATCAAGAGGCCTTTTTTCTTGAAAAACTGATATTTAAAATGTACAAGGTGTTCAACTTAACTCAGGCAAATTCTTTTTTTGTTGTTAGATTACGCAGCACACAAAACTAACAACTTCATGTCTTTCTGGTTTCTGCCCCGGAACCCATTTAGGGAAATTAATATAGTTCAGAATAACCAGGTGACTGAATATTTTTGAGTAATTATCTATTGTAATTATTAAATTTCAGCCCTCGGTTTCAATTAGAACGCTGTCGGCATCATCAGAACTCAACATATGGAGTCACATTACAATAATATATCCAGCACCTAGCGTTCTATGGCATCCCGAAGCAGAACCGCTTAATTTGGACAGGTTTTCTAGGTTTCGGTTTTTTATCAGAGCGCACCCCCGCAACAGCGGTCTCGCTTCCCGTAGTGAAAACACGCAACGTTCGTGCGCTACAACGCATCGCACGTAGGGGCGCGTCTTTAACAATATTACGTCGTGATTTCAAATAGTAGTTTCTAATAATATTTCAAGGTTTCTGAAATTCGTATCCAATGATACGCAAAGTTTTTTCAACATTGATCCCGGGATGATATCCCGGGATTTTCAATATTGGTATCCAGTATTATGCCACGATTTCCGATATAGGAATCCAATGATACGCAAAGAATTTTAACACTGATATTGAATGATCTCCCGGGATTTCTGATATTGGACTCCAATGATACACAAAGAATTTTAACTCTGATATTGAATGATCTCCCGGGATTTCTGATATTGGTATCCAGTACTATACCACGATTTCTGATATAGGTATTAAATGATCCAACATTTCATTCCAATATTGTTAACCTATTATATTGTGCCTTTTCCAATATTGTAATCCAATCACATACCCATTTTTGTCAGTGTAGTTATCCAGATGCATATCAGCTATCCCCAATATTGTCCACCAAGGATATGCCATTTTTTTCATCTTGGTATTCATTATTAGCCCTCGTCTCCTAATAATATTAGCTACAATAAACTCGAAAATTGCCAAATGTGTCTAATTTTAAGCCGGTCTTGGAGTGTTCTTTGGGGAAATATCCTGTCTTCATATTAAATTTAAATAATGAGGAGCATATTGGAGATCACATATATACTTCTTTTAGTTATGTAAATATCAAATCGAACCGAAGCGAAATAATCTACTTTCATTTGAACCTAAAAAGCAACAAACGCATTAATTTTGTTTTAATGATCCTCACCTATTTCAAGTTAAACATCGCCACCGTGGCAGAACCAATGAACGTTCGCCCATTTTCCCTGTTTGCAAAGGAGCCAAATAATAGAGTAAATATTTGATCTCCCTCCACGTTGGAAGCTGCGTTGGAAGCATCAACGTTTAACGTAGCTACAAAATGAAAATCATTTTTAGAAACATTTTTGATTTATAATCTTCCTTGACGAAACAAAAGGTGTTTCAGAAAAATTCTCCTTTGGATGATTACTTCAAAAACTCGAGTGAAAAAAGATTTAAAAAACTAAAAATGTTAGGCTCTGTGTTAATATATTAAAAAAATGTTATACGTTTCAGGAGAAAAAAACATAAGGAAGGAAGAGTTACCTATAGTAACCGCAAGCGCGGCTTTTTTTTTTCTGTAGAAATTTAGGTCGGTCAGGTGATTGGCGCATAGCGAATGTCTTTGCAGTCTGGGGAGTTACTTATCTAGCCTTTCCTACGTGTGATATTTGGCAGCGTATTTGAGGCTGTGAGTTTTGACCACGGGGAGCGAGATTGCTGGAGTGAAGATGCGGTGCGATAAGAAACCGAAACTTTGAAACCCGTCCAAAGGGAGCATAGAATAAACGCCGTAAAACGAGTCGCGTACATTATTTTATTGTAATGTAGGTGAATTCAGTTGAATAAGTTGGTGCCAATTAGGATTATAATTAAAACTATGCCCTTAATTTACAAAATAAATACGCTAATTACTCAAAAATAATTAGTGCCCTTTACTGTTCCAGACTATACACATTTTCCTAAACAGTCTCCTGTTCAGGCTCCAAAACACATCACCCTATTTGATGTAAGACGCACATTTCTCTAAAAATCGAACTTTCCGAAACCTCGTGTTCACTGATTATATATATATATATATATATATATATATATATATATATATATATATTGTTAGGAAAGACGACGATGTGACGCGAGTTGCGCGCTCTAGTGTCGGCCGCAGAGTGCCCGCGCGATCCGATTCAGACTGACTTCGCCTGGCTGCGCTGCGGCACTGACCGTCATCTACAATCCTCCGATCATCTCATTAAACCTGCACATCGTTGCCTCACAGGTTGGTGGAGGTGCTATCGTTCTTCCGCCTCTCGTCTAACCGTTAATTATCAATTCTGGAGCTACGCAGCAGACGACCTGCGCAAGTCAATATGCCAGAAGAAGCGGGCAACGCTAACCGTCCCACGAACACTACAGCGCCCGTGGTCAAACATCGACAGCGCGACCCCCAGATCTTCGACGGATCTACGGACGCCGACGTCGACGATTGGTTAAAGAACTATGAACGGGTCAGCCACTACAACCACTGGGATGACAGCTTTAAGCTCGCAAATGTTGTTTTTTTTCTAAAACACACAGCACTTCGCTGGTTCGACAATCACGAAGAAACCATCAATTCCTGGGAAGGCTTCAAAACAGCATTCGCCGATGTGTTTGGCAAACCCCAGCACCGGAAGCAGCAAGCGCGCGACCAACTATTGCGCCGCTATCAAAGACCCACAGAAACATCAAAAGCGTACATTGAGGACGTCCTCCGTTTGTGCCGCCGAGTTGATGCTGAAATGGCCGAAGACGAGAAAATTCGCCACCTCTTCAAGGGCATTTCGCAAGAGCTCTTCTCCGTCGTGGCTCCGAAAGCACCTGCTACAACAGAGCGCTTGATAGCGGAATGCCGACAGTACGAAGAGCTCGATAGCGCACGGATCTCCAAAAAAACCATTCGAGCGACTCCCTGAAGTGTCCCAGGTAACAACTCCCGACACAAACCTTGCTTCGCTCATCCGCACCATAATACGCGAGGAGCTTCGTACCGTCGTCGCACAGCTACAACCATCTAGTGACGAACACCAAACAAATACTGACGTACATGGCATAAAGGAAGGACGCATTTCAAAGCGAACTGCGCGCTGTTCTGGGGCACGTCACGCCAGCAGCCTCTCCTTACGCACCAGCAGCACCCGTCCCAACTTCGATCTGCGCTTATCAGTCCATCCCTGCCACGTATGCCGCACCAACCCCTCCATGGACACAACCACAACCAAGGACAAATATCTGGCCAACGCCAGATCAGCGACCTCTGTGTTATTATTGTCACACACCAGGACACATCCTCCGATATTGTCGCCGTCGACTTAACAACACGGCTCGCACCTCGCCGACCAGCCGTGTATACTCCACAGAGTATACTGACTACCATGCTACTCATCGCACTCCGCCCATCGACGAATTTTCTTCACGTTCCCACACGTCCACTCCCCCCGGTCACGAACAATTTAAAGACAGTCGCCGTCCCTCTCACAGCCTCGAACGTTCCCCACCGCCACGACGTGGCCACCCATCATCGCCGTACCCGCCACGACGCCGTTCTGTATCACCCTTCACCACCGACGCTCCCGGACCTTCCCAACAGTCAAACTAGATAAAGCGGTCTGCAGCTACATTGGAGGTCAGGCTGCACACTCACCACTATCCGCAAATCCTCCTTATTTAGGATCAACATCAATTGTACTCAAAATTAGAAATCACAACTTTACCGCCTTAGTCGATACAGGAGCCGCGAAGTCTTGCATTTCTGAACACATCCGCCGTCGTCTGCACGCAGTACTTACCAAGCCGTTGCAAGGACACTTGATGCTCATGGGCAATGGTGATTTGGTTCCCCCTCTCGGATACTGCACCCTTACAATCTGGATTGGTAACAACCGTTACGTTGTTATGTTCATAGTGCTTCCTACCTGCATCGCCGACATCATCCCGGGATGGGACTTTCTGTCTTCAACAAAAGCATTCATTGACTGTGCCAGCCGTGAATTGCACCTCAACTCTTCTGATACTGCCGAGGTTGCTGCTGATGGTTCGCTCGTCACCCTGGTAGCCGACACTGACATACTGCTGCCTCCGTACTCTGCCGCTGTCGCCACACTCGTACCGACCCTACCCACCGCAGCAACTTCTGGTCTCATTGAACCCATCTCTACGCAGCTCGTGACCAAGGGCATAATCATTCCCTATTCGCTTGCTACACTCACGAGTGGAAAACTTCAGTTATGGGTAACCAACTGTTCTTCCGAAGCCCAAATCGTCCCTTCCGGAAGTCGTGTCGCTACAATGCACTCAACAGTGCATCACCAATTTGCCAGTCTCCTCCCCACCACTTCAGACGCGCTCCCCACACCACCTGATTTCAGCAAGCACGTGGAAAAAATGATCGACCCCCGCCTACCACTGACCCAACGACATATATTAGCTCGTCTTCTTGCAGACTACGAAACCCTTTTTGACATTAACCCTGGAAAGTTGCCGCAAACTTCGCTTATAGAGCACCGAATGGATACTGGCGATTCATCACCCGTTCAAAGCCGACCGTACAGAGTTTCCCCAGCCGAACGCCGAATAATACAGACACACATAGATGATATGCTCCAAAAGAAAGTAATCGAACCATCTTCTAGTCCATAGTCTTCACCCGTTGTTCTTGTTAAGAAGAAAGACGGCTCTTGGCGTTTCTGCATTGATTACCGCAAGCTAAACAAAGTCACAAAAAAGGATGTTTATCCATTGCCCAGAATTGACGACACTCTTGATACGCTCCAAGGGTCGTCATATTTCTCTTCCATGGACCTCCGAAGTGGTTACTGGCAAATTCCTGTCGCCAGTCACGACAAGCCCAAAACCGCATTCACTACTTCAACTGGCCTGTATCACTTTAATGTAATGCCATTTGGACTTTGCAACGCTCCAGCCACCTTTGAGCGTATGATGGACTCTCTACTACGCGGCCTTACGTGGAACATCTGTCTGTGCTACTTCGACGACGTCGTCGTGTTCGCCCCGACTTTCGACGAGCACCTACACCGGCTGCGTATGGTCCTGCAGTGTTTCCGAGCCGCCGGTCTACAACTTAATTCCAAGAAATGTACGTTTGCCGCTCCACAAATCAAAGTACTGGGTCATCTCGTCAGTGCTTCCGGCGTCAGCCCAGACCCCGACAAACTCCGAGCTGTGGCTGAATTTCCTGTACCACTGAAAGTGAAAGATGTCCGGGTCTTCCTAGGATTATGCACTTATTTTCGAAAATTTATTTGTGGTTTCTCTGACATCGCCGAGCCTCTCAATAATTTACTAAGGAATGGTGTACGCTTTCAGTGGACCAAGGAACAGCAGGACTCGTTCGAGTCCTTAAAAATAGCGTTGACCTCTGCCCCCATCCTTGGACATTTCGTCGAAGGCGCAGATACAGAAATAAGAACAGACGCCAGCGGTCACGGTGTGGGAGCAGTTTTGGCCCAGACCATTCGAAATGAGCAGCGAGTAATAGCATATGCCAGTAGAACTTTGACTACCTCTGAACGAAATTTTTCAACGACTGAAAAAGAATGTTTAGCGGCTATATGGGCAATTACAAAGTTCCGCCCCTACCTATATGGTTCACCATTCCGCATTGTGACTGAGCACCATGCCCCCTGCTGGCTAGCAAGCCTCAAAGATCCAATGGGTCGTCTTGGACGGTGGTCATTAAAGCTTCAACACTACACTTTCACGGTTGTCTACAAATCAGGTAAACGCCATCTCGACGCTGACGGTTTGTCCCGATGTCCACTTCCCACCGATCCTATGCTCCCATCACGCGTCGGCACAGCAGACCCAGCAGCAGTCCTCGACAATGTCGACATACGATCGGCACAGCTGTCCGATACGTTCTTAAAACCTATTATTGACACCCTCCACGGCACTCTGCGATTCCCAACCCGTCGTACAGAGCGCCGCGCCCGCCTATTCACTCTTCGTGAGGGTGTTCTTTACAGACGCAACTATGATCCCCAAGGACGACCGTGGCTCCTCGTCGTGCCACGTCATCTTCAAAAAGAACTCATTCGAATCCACCACGACGACCCTACAGCCGGACACCTCGGGTTCTCCAAAACATATTTCAAAATTCGGGGAAAATACTTCTGGAACGGAATGCAACGCACCATCACGCGATATGTTCGCGCGTGTCACCTATGCCAGACCAAGAAAAAGCCTACAACAAAACCGGCAGGAGCACTACGGCCCATCCCTCCCCCTAACCGCCCGTTCGAACGCATTGGTATGGACTTTCTTGGCCCATTTCCACTCTCGACCTCAAATAACCGTTGGGTAATCGTCGTCGTCGACTAATTCACACGCTATGCCGAAACAAAAGCCGTGCAAGCCGCCACAGCCTGCGAAGTAGCTACCTTCTTTCTGCACTCCATCGTGCTTCGTCACGGTGCCCCTCAGTACATAGTCACAGACCGCGGTACTCCATTCTTAGCTCACTTGCTTCAAGAACTCCTCCGTCTCACTAAGTCCGTGCACAACATCACGAGTGCGTATCATCCACAAACAAATGGCCTCACCGAACGTTTCAATCAGACTCTAGCTCACATAATCTCCATGTATGTCGCAGAGGATCACAAAAATTGGGACGTCATTCTTCCATACGTCACGTACGCCTATAACACCAGCCGCCAAGCCACCACAGGATACTCCCCTTTCTACCTCTTATACGCAAGAGAGCCACTCTCAACCTTGGATACCGTTTTACCCTATGTTGATGACACTGCACATGACGAACACACCGACGAAGTTCTCTACCGCGCAGAGGAAGCAAGACAACTGTCCAGAATTCATACACTGCAGACGCAGCAACATCAAACCCTTCGTCATGCCGAAACCCACACTGATGTCGCGTACCAAGTAGGGGACGAAGTTCTTCTCTGGACGCCTCTACGATCTCCTGGGAAGAGCTAGAAACTTCAAAAACGCTTCACTGGCCCCTTCAGGATCTTACGACGCCTCTCGTCCACCAACTACGAAGTTGCTCCAGTTTCGGCCCCTCGTGATCAGCGTTCAAGATCAACCGACATAGTGCACGTCGCACGCATCAAGCCCTACTATCGCCAAGCACCATAAACACACGTGCCGGCGGTCCGGCACTTTCCTCACCGGGAGGGTAACTGTTAGGAAAGACGACGATGTGACGCGAGTGGCGCGCTCTAGTGTCGGCCGCAGAGTGCCCGCGCGATTCGATTCAGACTGACTTCGCCTGGCTGCGCTGCGGCACTGACCGTCATCTACAATCCTCCGATCATCTGATTAAACCTGCACATCGTTGCCTCACAATATATATATATATATATATATATATATATATATATATATATATATATATATATATGTATGTATAAAGGAGTACATTATAACAACAAGTAACGAATAAAGTCCAGGCACGTTATCCTTCGCAACTGACGGCCAAAAAATCTCTGATGTTTCACCGCCTATAGACACCTATCCGAAGCCTAACGCAGCGGACACATGAGTGATAGTAACGGCCACGTTTCACCAAGTTCTTCATCACGACCAATACGCCCCGTCGATTTCTACACTGCACCTGTAGCACGCGACGAAAGCAACAAGCTTTATGACCCGTTCACACTGAAAGCGGGCACGTAATGGCGAAGCATATCCGTGCGTTTTCAAACGGAAAACGGCTGGGATCGCAAGGTTGGGGCAGGTTTTTGCCCGCCGGTTGAGGACCGCTAGAGAACCAATCACAGCTAGACGCTGAAGTGGCGTCGGGGGCTTTGAAAGCAAAGTGGCACCCGTCGCTGGTGAGAAGGTCCTGTGCTTTAGTTCGCGCTGCCGCGCGCAAATCATGAAAGAAACGTGATGTTCTCGTCTGTCATTTGAATTCGTCGTGAAAATAATTGACATCTGGTTTTAACTTGCCTCGCTGCGGTGATATGAATCGCGTAAGTTACCCTGTTAGAAAAAATGGTGTATTTGGGTGGAAAATACACCATATTTTAAGTAATTCGCGAAACGTTATACGCTCGCGAAGGAATAGACACTTACCAATATCGCCTGGAAACCTATGAATGTTGCGTTTGTTCACGAATACACATTCGTATGTGCCCACGACCACGAAAACACAACCGAGCTCGTTGAAAAACACGCTTACCTCTATTATCATCGTCGGCCTTAATGACTGTGATGCTCTGGCGGTCATGATGAAAATATTGTCCACCGCGTCTACCGCTGGCATATCGACGCCTGTTGAACGTAAGTTCGCAGTTTCTTCTTAAATTTCTAGAGAATGTATGTAAGAATGTTTATAAGTTGCTGTATAAGAACTTCAACGCTCGTCAGTGTTTGTGTACATTTCCCAACTATGAATTACACACCCGACCTATCAGCTAGAAACGCCGACCGTGAGACATTTCGTCGCTATCGTTTTGTAAAAATGATATTTTGTTTATTAAATAATAATCGAAGATTTCGTTCGACTTTAAAAGTAAACCGTTGAAGTTTAGCTAGCGCAGCTCCTTTACGTCTTATTTCTGAAGCCGACGAAGCAGGCGGAAAAACAAGAGCGGCCACAGTGCGGAAATTTTTTAAGAAGCAAGCATTCTTAAAGTTTTGAATGTTGCAAAAATTAACCAATGTACTTACCCACGTGAAACATACCGACATTACATCAATATACATCGCATGTTCGGAATTTAAACATTACAAAAAAAAAGAAAACAGTCAAAATATTACGATGCATAGGTAGGTAATATAAATTCGTTTATTTTAACTCAAAGGAACGTGGAGAGCAGGGAAAAAAGCAGCTGCTGCAGCTTGAGAGGCCCCCACCTCCCAACACTTGACAAACAGTGAAGTATAAAATTCGAACTGAATAATCACTCAAAGCATAGCATCTACATACAGAACATTTAAAGGCTAACCATCGAAGAGATGGAGTAAAAATAATGCATACTTAATTTCAATAATTATATACCGGTTCAAGTAGTAATAAAGTAATGATAACCCAAATATTATAAGTGGTGAATCAGCACAAATAACATATAATACATGCAATATGCCATAAAAACATACATACCTGAAGTAAAACATAAAGCGATGAAATTGCAGACATCGTGATACACAAAAAATAACATACATAAATACTCAGGCATGGTGTGAAGTATAGATTGTTGTTCATACGAGGTTCTGACTATTGGTATTTTTCATATTTCTGGCCGTCGTTATTATAGGGTGTATGTGTTTAATGATAATAAATAATTGTAGCAGTGGTGCGTTATTTATTTTTACTGTATTTTTATAAACAGATACAAGCCTAAAATCATGCATTTTTAACACATTTAGGTTATTTAGTTCATTAAAATTCTTGCAAGTTGATGTATACCATGGTACGTTAGTTATAACACCTAGAGTCGTTTTTGCTTTTTTTTTTTTGCGACGATTAACTTTAGCATGTTTTGATTTGTAGTTCTTTCCCATGTGACAGGGCCATAAGTGAGAGTCGGCAGAAATAAAGAAAAATATTGGAGTTTTTTTGTGTTTTGTGGCGAAACATGGCAACGTTTACTCATTAGGCTATTAAGTTTGTTTAATTTCATGCCAACGCGGTTCATGTTTTGTGTCCCAGGTGAGATGTTCGGAGAAGAAAACACCTATAGTTTGAATTTCCTGAACGAATTTTATGTTATTTACACCCAAGCAAAGATTTGTGAGAACACGTGCTATTTTATTTCTAGGTCGAAACAATCAAGCCTTTTTTTTTATTTACGTTAATATTTAAGGAGTTCAAGTCAGTCCATATTTTTTAAAGAAGAGAGAACATGTTCTGCAGAAACTACACGTTTGTCGGGGCAGGAGCCAGTAAAAAAAACAAAGGTTATATCAGCAGCATATGGTGTTGAATGTACTTAGGTATTGATAATAAAAACGTCATTTATAGAAAAAAAATAATTGTGGCCCCAAGGTGCTGCCTTGTGGGACGCCTGATTTAATATCCTCGGTAGATGATAGGAATGAATTAGGAGATACACATTGCTTACGGTTTTGGAGATACGATTTAGTTAGTCATAAATTGTTCCACCAACACCATACATGTGAAGCCTAGTAATTAAGACGTCATGATTTATGTGGTCAAACGCCTTAGAAAGACCTCTAAAAATTCCGAGTAAAATCAGTTTTCTTTTTTTTTTCAAAAGCATCGATAGTTATGTTCTTTCTCCCCTATGAGCGCAATCTCAGTCGACATATTTTTTTCTGGAAACCCAACTGTGAATTTGACAAGGACATATGCCTGTTAAAAAAAAATTTGATAAGGAGTGAGTGATTTATTTTTTGAAGTCCCTTGGGAAATACAGTAAGAATAGACATAGGCCTATAGATGGAGATATTATTTATATCGCCTCCTTTATGAATTACGGTTACTTTAGCGGTTTGAATTCGTAATGAAAACTCACCTGTTTCTAACACTAAGTTAAATTTATATTTCAGAACAGGGGCAAGTAAATCTAGGACTATTTTTCCGGCTTTATTTGTAAATCATCGCTGTCACGGGGTTTACTCTTTTTAAGCTATGGTAGGTGTTGACAACCCCGTTTTCGCATGTGTGAAAAAAAAGGAGTCACACGAGCGTTAGTTGTTATGAAATTTCCTGTCAACACAGTATTCCTAGACGGGACCAAATTCACAAAGTGGCTATTAAAAGCATTAGCTAAACTCTCCCTCTTGTAGTCTGTTTCATTCAGAAATATTTTTTGAATAGTCAATTCAGCAACTGGGAGCAAAACGTTTCTGAGTCGCTTCTATAAAATGTCTCCCTGTGTAGTTTCGTAAAACTGTTTAAGACAGTAGTTTGTTTTTGCGGCATTAACTGTGAATTTAATCGATTTCTCTAGTTTATAATTCTTCAATGATTTTATGTCCTTTGTTTTATTAAAAGTTCTAAAAATTTTGATCTTGATATATTTTTGCAATGATTCCGTGGTAATTTATGGCTGACGGTAATTATGTTTTTTTACTTTTTTGTACAAAAAGTTGTGATTATATTTTCGGACAATGTAATCCATCAACTTGTTATAGGCTGCTATCCTATCAATAAGCCTAAGAACCTGCTCGTGTTAGCAAGTTTTCGGGGAGCCGTCTACGTTTACCTTTAAGCTGAGACTAGAATCTCCGCCTTCAGCGCGAGCTCGCTGGCTTCCGCAGTGCTTTATTTGCGCGTGCATGCGCGTTCACAATTTTGTGAGCTAGGGCAGAAAGCACGCGCTGAAGGCGGAACTTCTAGTCTCCGCTTAAAGGGGAACGGAGTATATGCACAGGCTTGCCCCTATCGAGCACGTGAACGCGCCGATCAAGGCAAAACACGAGGATACCAAACTTACCTGCGAGAACAGCACGCATCACACGGCAATCGCTGCAGATACAAATCGTAGAAATGAACGTAGAATTGAACTGGGTAACCAGGATGTCGGCATCAACCCGCCCGGCTTGCCCCAAGTTCATTATTTACCAATGAGTTGATTATGCGAGAGATTTTGGGACAGGCACATTCTGCTAATAATTACTTTTCAATGCACTAGTACACATTTACAATGGCTCACTGCTTCTGTCACTGGGAGCCGGGCTTGTAAATAATATTTTTTATGTATTTTGGTTGTGCACCATTTGAAACACACGTTTCTCTATTTTCCTTCTTTCTCGCTCAATAAATATGACCTTTGAAGAAATAACGATAGTGTTACACTTCATTTCGTCTCTATGACACTATTTTTACGGTTAATGGCGACACTGCTAATCAGAGGATCGTTTTTATATCACCGTCACCAGTGCCAGTAGCCGCACGCTCTCAACAAACCGCGGCACCACTGGACGTTGAGATGTTTTCGCCTGACCAAATGAAAATATCATGACGCACCGTTATGTTACGGCTTCTAATTCTTCCCAGAGTAGCCCGAACTACTGATACGGTAATAACATGTAGTCTTTTAGAAACGTGTTTGATGGCAATTTTCCAAAATCAATGTGAAGACTCTGGTTAGGAGCTGCACACACACCGTCGTCGGGGCCCGACGTCGAGGAGAGACAGTACTTAGCACTAGTTCCGGCACATATAACTTTATCTAAATTCGGCTTGAGTTCGCGACACAGCCAACTACTAAGACTTTCTCCGTCCGAAGGCTTGCGATGGCTAAATGCCCTCCTTTGCTGTCCCTCTTCTTTTTTCTATTTTTTTCCCCTGGCCGCGAGGCGAGAATTCTTCGTAATCTGGCGCAAACGCCACTGTGGGACACACACACTCACACGTGCCCGTACGCACAGCACCGAATGAGTCGGGAATACACTCCGTCACACTCGCCCACACAAAAAAAGTAAATTTTTCTTACTCAAAAGTCACCTGACAAAACTTCAAGGGATGTTCATGTTTAGGTTCATAAAGACACTTATCTTTCGGACCGAAATGAACACACTATGGGATACCTATCGAAATACTGGGCAAAGTGTACAGAATACACCATCACGTGGTCGCTAAGAACAGTGAACAGAATGGGACAACACAGTGAACCCAGAACAATAAGGAGCACACTAAGAAAGTTTCCGCAGATTACAGACAACCCGGTGGGCCCCGCAAGTTTCTCATACGTGTGTCGATTTAGGTCGATCAACTGGTCCGATAATGAGACTATTGTAATAAAAGTGCAGTAATTAAATTACTTTTCGTGGGGACGAGTAATGTAATTAAATACGTTTTGGGCTGGTAATTTTGCAATGTAACGAATTATTTTCATGCAGTAATCCCGAGAAAGTACTCATTACTTTTGCAATTACTTTTGTCCAAAATAAAAAAAAAAGTTGGTTTGTGAGCTTTAAAAGAAGACAAAAATTACTTTGCACAATGATATGTTTTGAAAGGAGCAGAGGAAACAAACGACAGCTATCTGAACGCAAGATCTCGTACGAAGGAATTGACAGATTCAGGAATGCTGGCTGGAGAGGTGAATGAGAAAAGATTACGCGTACAGACGTCACCGGAGGGCCTCGGCTCGCACACTCGAGGCACGACAGATTCACGGTGTCACGTCAAAATGACGATACTCTGCTTCGTTCATCCCTAAACTTACTGTGTGGTCGGAGCTACAACCTCACCAGAACCAATCAGCCACCGTCTTTGATTACCTGACCCGTCCCTTTCTCTACGTGTGGCTACGAACCAGTGCGTTGTTACATGGCGAAAGACAGATGTGTGACTGTTCCAATGAGCACGTAGCTTCCACCGCAGTGCCAGCTTAGGGAAGAAAGGCTTATAGGCTACAAGGTGACGGGCCCATCGCCAGTGAGGTCAACGCATTTATAACCCAGCCTTTTTGCTTTTTTGTCAAGCAATGCCAAACTGTAAGCTCCCACCATTCTGAACAAGAAACGATCGAAATAAATAGTTCATCGCAAATGCCTTGTCAAGGTCCCAGAACGGTTCGTGCGTATCCATGGTCTTGTTAAGTAAAGGAGTTTTTTGTTGTCGGAAAAGACGGGAATCGGAAAAAGCATGGTGTCACTCGCGGTATTCCTCATTGCCTTTCCTTCGGAAGTTTATTCGGGAAGAAGCCTACGAGCAAATATCCCCACCCGTTTGTTGGAAAAGTACACATTAAAGGAAGCTCCCGCCATCCCTTTCCTCAACTAGTGACACTTCTGCATAGAAAATAGTCAGACCCTTTGTGGGATAAGGCATCATAACTTGGGCTCTTCGGACGTTCACTAACAAGACGCCTTGAGAGGAATGACCGCATTTGCGTCAACTAATGCTCTTGGGAGAGTAGAATTAGATTGCGTTTGGGGAGGTGGAAGGGAACCGTTTAACGTGACGACTGTTCCTAAGAACGAGCTCCCATGGCCCGACTTAACATACTGGCACGGACTATAACTTCCAAATCCGAAAGATGGAAACATATCACACTTAACTGAGAACCTTCTTCATTGATTGAACAGCGAAACCGGTGAGTCGACTGGCTTTGAGAAATATTGGAGGAAGATTTTCATCATGTTTAGCTTATGTTGTGTGCACCAGCATAATGACTGTTCAGTATGCTTTACGTAGAGGCGCACTAGGCTGTTACGGTGTAAACAGGAACTTTTGAGTTTTGGATTATATTATGGAAAAAGAGTAATGAGGACTGAGTGCCTTAAGTTATTAAAAGTAATGTCAAAATAATATTGTTTCCTTTTCGAAAGTAATTCTAATGTCACGTCATTAATTTTAATCTGCGGTAATCTATAATGTAACTTAATTACATTTTTGGGGATTTCATGAAAGTAATTAGCAATGCAATTTAATTAACGTTTGAAAGTAATTTTATCATCTCTGTTTGTAACCTCCATCTTCGGTTTTAGAAATATTTGGTGAACTGAGTATTGGATATTTTCCTCCCATGTTGCTTAACCTACTTTCGCGGATTTGACTTTAAACCGCTAGGTGCTGTGAATACCTGACTCGCTCAAGGAGACGGGCGAGCGAACCTGCCGCTAAACATTCTTTTCCTGCCGCTAATGGTGCCATCAATTTTGCTGGAGTCGATAATTCTGTCGACGTTTCTGCCATGAATAGAGGCGTAGCCGCAGCTGACACTAAATAAGCTAGGGCTGCGGTTCCTAATGCGGGCGAAAATTCCACGGCAAAACTTGTTTGGTGACTGACAGGCACCAAGGCACTCAGTTCAGTACGACTACTGCTCACACAGCCCGTCAAAAGCTGTTGGTACCAAACAGGCTTCCGTATCCGGGAGTCTGTAAAGTAGGTTTGCACCTCGTTTCATTTCCAGATTTCTTGTTTTGATTTCCCGTCTTTTATAACGGACAACTGTTCACTCTTAAAAGTGTAACAGGTGTTATAATGTTGATATTGCTGCCAAACAATTCGGCGCTCTTTTGAAAAATTAGGCCATTGCCGAGGATCGGCAGTCCGCTCTTACCCTGGTATTTAATTGCGTTTTTAATCAGTATTAATTTTATTCGTGCAATCATGACATTCGGTTTCAGTTTAGAAAAAAAAATATATTTACTACCCAGGCAGCACACCAATGTTGGACCTACATTGGTCCAACAATGGCAAACGCTGGCTCCGGAGGTTGGTCCAACATTGGTATTCTGGCCGAGCGCAACTTCTTCCAATGTTGGCCCAGCCATTGGCACCAATGTTGGGCCATCGTTCAACCAATGTTCCAGCCATCATTGGCACCAACGTTGGGCCATCGTTCAACCAACCTTCCAGCCGTCATTGGAGCCAACGTTGGGCCATCGTTCAACCAATGATCCAGCCATCATTGGCACCTTTTTAGGCCATCGTTAAACCAATATTTCAGCCATCGTTGGCATCCACACTATGTCATTGGCTATGCCAATTTTGGCTTTCACACTAATTCAATGGCTATGCCATCATTGGTATACAAGTTTAATCATTGAATAGGCCGTTATCGGCAGTCAAGCGGATTCATTGGCATGTCCCAGTGTTAATGCCATATCTTTAATGCTGGCCATGCAATGATGGCAATGTGTTCAAGTCCTGGTTATTCCAACATAGGGTTTTAAGAACCCCTGGCCTGTTTCTTATTAGCAGCCCACTGCAAGAAAAACATTCTGGGCACAAATGGCAAGGTCCTCCTATGCTTTGTCTGTGCACTATTGTATTTGGCGAGCAAATGATTATTTCAAGGTCAATTTATACTTTTTTCGGAACTTTTATTGAAAGGGGCTAGGGTGGAAGCTCAGTGGGGAGCCTATGCCTGGCCCTGGGGAAGGTCCTGGGGCGAGTCCTGGGGCTGAGGAGCCATTACGGCTTCCGAACGCCTCTTCCTGCAGCCTCCCCTGTCGCAAGACCCTGGCAGCCACTTCAGCACCATTTTTAAGCTGCCGATTCTTCAATTGTTAGCTTCGCACTGATGGCATCTACGAAAAGATCCAAAGGTCAAAGATGAACGCTTTCAAACCCACATTGGTCTTAGTAAAGCACACTCCCAAGCAGCACTACAACAAATGTTAAGGTTTGCGTATCCCCTAAAAAGTCCCTCGCTCACGACTTTTCAGTTCTTGCGGCGTAGCACCCGTGGTAGCCGATGATCAGGGGTCTACGACGTCAGGGCCGAGGTCCGGACGTAGTGACGAGGCAGTTGACCGATGGCCGAAGGCTTGAATCAGGCCCCGTACGCCGGTGGCAGCCTATGACCAGGTGTCCGCCAAGGTCTGGGCCGAAGGACGTAGCGACGAGGTAGTTGGGCTTTGGCCGAAGGCTTGAGTCAGGCTCAGAACGTCTGTGGCACGGAGTGGCAGCGGGTGTTCAACTGCGCCACGCATGCAGTCTTGTCTACCTCCGGAAGGTTGGCGCCCAAACTGCGTGAGAAGTGGGTTGTGGGTCGGGCCTCTTGACGTCTGGTCACGCCGACGGAGGTCCGGCCTGGTCGCGTCTGCACCGTCCTTTGTCAACCGCCCGAATCCCCTCTCGCGCTCCTCGCATGCCCCCACCTCGTCTTCTTCTTTCTCGTCCTCTTCGGCTGGTCGCGGGATCGCTCATCACACCAGACGAAGCCAATCAATTGGCGACGTGCGCGACCGAAAGCGTCGCTGTGGTCGGCCTTTCACGATTGGCCCAAAAGCTGACTATGACGTCGGAAAGGGTATACCATCGACGGAAATAAGAATAATGAAGGAACTTTAATTTCGACGGTGTTGGCAGTGCTCCTTTGAGAGCGCAATGATTTCAGGCTTCCACCATGCTATTTACAAACACCATCGAACTTGTTGCTCGCAAGGTAATGACGTCACAAGGGGGAACCATAGGAGGGCGCCACCAAAACATCTCGCCGCTAATTACCAACGTTGGTAGGCCACTGGCTAAGACAGGCAATTCGTGGCTTAAACCAATCGATTGCCAACTTTGGTAACCCGTTGGCTCTATTACAGCTTATATTTCTGAGGGCGTTGTCACTACCGTAGTCAGTACTGCGCAGTTGCCGTATTTTGTACGCAATTTGAAGTCATTTTTGGGCAAGCAGGCATAATGCTCAGCTTCTTCTGTTATAGACCTTTCCAATGTTTACAAATCCACAGCTCAGCGTGCGATCTCCACAGCTCAGCGCGCGCGTGTGCGTCACTTCGGAAAGCGAGCAGGTCACGCGCGATACGCACGAACACTGAAAATGAAACCGGCCAGCAGCCCTTTTCTGGGAAGGTCTATATGTTGCGTGATAACCTTTCTTTGCAGATTGAAATGCGCATCAGCTTTATGTCACCTCCTACCTCAAACATAGGGTGTTCGAGATGTTAATTCAACGCAATTTTTTATTCGTGAAGACATGTAATTGCTTAATCAGTCGCTGGATATTTGTTTAAGGTTTTATTTTTTTGCTAAAATTATTAGTGCCTTTTATTTTTTTTTTTTTAATTTTGTCCGGTTCAGTCTGAATTATAGGCCGCGTTTTGCGGCTCAGCAAAGCGGGTTGCCTTGAGATTTTCAAGATCACATACAGCTGACAGTACACCCGTGTCCTAGGTTGGGAGGCGGGTAGAAATTTCGGGGTTGAACCCTGTCTCCCCCCCCCCCCCCCCTCTTTGGAAAGGTTTCCCGGCTGCGTCGCTAAATGGGCATAAGAGAAGAGGCACTATGCTTTTTGCCGTATAAACATATACACAAATCGAAGGAAGCGTGTATTTGGTATTTTGTGTGGAATTAACTAAGCATAACTATCAGTTTTTGGAAGACGCGTGTTAGTTATAGTCGGTGACAGGTGGTAGAAGCTCCTCCCATCTCTTTCCATATTTGTAGATCGAAAGATCAGGAGGAGTCGACCTCCTCCCCAGCGTTTATTTTTAACCTGTCACCGAACACGGTTTTTACGGTTTTTTTCTGCGTGGACGTTCAAACTTGCTACAGCTCGCAATGCATACAGCGTTCTAATTCAGTTGCTAACTTGCTCTGCGTGTGAAAACAGAAGAATCGTTTCCCCCGGAGGCATAGCTAGAGATTGTTCTCAGCGTGCGCGATCAGCACATTAAACGAACTAAGCCAATTATATATAACATTGGTAAGCCTCTGCCTAAGACAGGCCAATGTTGCCCAGCCTAAGTCAATCGATTACCAATGTCGGTAATTGATATTGGCTTAAGCTGGCCAACATTGGCCTGTCTTAGCCAATCGATTACCAATGATGGCAACTCATTGGCTAACATAAACCAATGTTGGCCAGCCTAAGCCAATTGATTACCAATGTTCGTAACCAGTTGGCTAAGACAGGCCACTGTTCGCCAACCTAAGCCAACCAATAGCCAACGTTGCTAAGCCGTTGGCTGAGGTTGGCCAATGTTGGCCAGTCTAAACCAATCGATTGCCAACGTTGACAAGCCATTGGCTGAGGTAGGCCAATGTTGGCCAGCCTAAGCCAATCGATTGCCAACGTTGGTGAGCCGTTGGTCAAGTCAGGCCAACGTTGGCCAGTATATTCCAGTGTACCACCAATATTGGTTCTAGGATGGCAACATTGTCCCAATATTGGACCGTTGTTCGCCAATTAAATACCAATGTTGGCCCGACGTCATGTGCTGTCTGGGTACATGATGGAGAACCTGAAATATCCGCGTTATTTCTGATCTCAGCATTTATTATTTTCGTTTGATTTCTCTTGTTTAATCAAATAGCAGTGTATTCGATGTTGAGGACTAAATATATTACAACGAATGAAAATTGATGAGGCGACGAAAACTGATGCAAAATAAATGTTTATTAGGTACAATCAGTGACCAAGCAATATAAGAATGAGCGAACTATAGACGGCATTGATGTCCGTATAACGGCAGGACCGAGCCCAGTAGAAAGACTCCGTGCTGCGCCGTGCTGTGTCTTTTATACCTTCCCTGTGAGCCTAGAATATTCTGTATTGATTCTTCTCGAAATACGTATTCTGAACATGAACACCCATTACGGTTCTGACGATTTCTTGAATCTTCTACTTTCAAAAAGGCAGATAAAATGACATGCAAGTTCGGGAACCAAACCCGAGCCACCCGTGTGTGAGCCGAGCGTGCTGCCAGCTCGGCTTTGTAAGCGCCTATTTTTTTTCCCCTTCGTGCGTCTCGGTTATGCAAACGCGCGTCAATATATGATGGGAGCGACTACGAGCGTAAGAGAAAACATTCTGTTCATTCTCGTGCCATCGAGTTCGTGGCGACCCGTATCTTTGTCGTCTTCGACGGTGCCGAGCCTGAACCACGGTGTAGGAGGCCTGAACCGATGGACCGCCACAGAGCTATCCGCTTACAGCCTTCGCTTGCTCCTGGGAAGACTACGGGGGACTGAGCGATTCCGTACCCGCAGCAATTACGGCTCAATGGAGGCGTTGTTATTTGTCACGTGGGCCATGAGTGCGCACATGGTGCAGAACTGGAAAGGCAGCGTTCGGAAGCCGTGCAGTGTAGTAGGCAATAAGGCAGCGGACAGCGGGGCAATCGACCCGGTCATGATGTGGGTCAGGCCCGATCAGTTAGGATTGTGCTGCCTTGAATTCGAGTAGAGATGCTGTGATGTACCGGTAATTTAGGAATAATGCAGGATATGACGAAAATAATCCCTTGAGTAGGGGAACAAGGGGGACAAAGGACAAACACAAATCTCCAAACACAGCTAGGTGACTGGTGCGCGACCGAAAAAATCCGCCTGGTCTGGGTATCGAACCCGGGACCTCTCCATTACAGGTGGAGCGCTCTACCAACTGAGCTAACCAGGGGTTAGACGTTAGTAGAGCAAACGGGTTTTATCAGCTGCCACCAGTCGTACACCAACAAGGGTGAAGCTTGCAATTTAATGTTATGATTAAAATGCAATTAAATGCAAAGGTGCAAGCGAGCTGGACAAGAATGACGAAAATAATCCCTGGAGAAGGGGAACAAGGGGGACAAAGGACAAACACAAATCTCCAAACACAGCTAGGTGACTGGTGCGCGACCGAAAAAATCCGCCTGGTCCGGGTATCGAACCCGGGACCTCTCCATTACAGGTGGAGCGCTCTACCAACTGAGCTAACCAGGGGTTAGACGTTAGTAGAGCAAACGGGTTTTAACAGCTGTCACCAGTCGTACACATACAAGGGTGAAGTTTGCAATTTAATGTTATGATTAAAATGCAATTAAATGCAAAGGTGCAAGCGAGCTGGACAAGAATGACGAAAATAATCCCTGGAGAAGAAAACAAGGGGGACAAAGGACAAACACAAATCTCCAAACACAGCTAGGTGACTGGTGCACGACCGGTCGCGCACCAGTCACCTAGCTGTGTTTGGAGATTTGTGTTTGTCCTTTCTCCCCCTTGTTCCCCTTCTCCAGGGATTATTTTCGGCAGTCACCTAGCTGTGTTTGGAGATTTGTGTTTGTCCTTTGTCCCCCTTGTTCCCCTTCTCCAGGGATTATTTTCGTCATTCTTGTCCAGCTGGCTTGCACCTCTGCATTTAATTGCATTTTAATCAATGCAGGATATATTTATTAAACTGTTTGACTACATTCGGTTGAGAAGCGTCTTGTTCGGTCCGCGACCGCGCCCAGTCCGCTCTTTCGCGCAGGTGTCACGTTCTTCTCCGTGGCTCGCTCTCCCCCACCGGCGTCTCCGGTTACATCAGCCCGCCGTTGCCTGGGCCAAAGATCGTGTTCGCTATGCGGGTTGAAAACGCACACAATACACGGCAATATCTCCCTCTAAAAAAAAACTTCACGCTTTCGCAGGCCCAGCCGCGTGGGTGGCTGGCGCGTCCGTGTTGACCTTCGGAGAAGAGGAGGGCTGTCCTCCGTGCCTTGGTCACCTGTGCCATTAAGCGGTGTGGCTGGCGAGCTTGGAGTGTCTGGCTCCGGTGTTGCAGAATCTTTCAAATTGTTTTGAATCCTGGTTGGAAAGTCGTCACTGGAAATCGGAGACGGTGAACCGTTTGCTGACTGATGCCGCGGGAAGGGGCGACATTTTTCGATGTTTTTGCGCCATTGAGGTTATCACCTTGATTCGGAGGTATTCCCTCTTTCTCCTTGGGTACATGTTCAGGTTGATCACAGACATGGGTGAGCCTGAATGCAGCGATGGGCAATCATCTTGTCAGGGTATGACTTCGACATAAATACGTGTTGACCGATAAGAACGTAGTCTCAGACACGCTCTCAAGACTCCCAATGGCTGACAAGGGCGCTACAAAATCAGAAACCACAAGAATGGACGAAATTAAATGTCTCCATCTACAGGGTGAAACAAGGAGACGCAAGGCTCTTTAAATTGACCGGAAAGTTCGGTTCCTTAACCTATCGCGCTACGACTTTGTGCAGCGTTGCACACAGATGGTGCATTTTTTTTTGTGAAATTTGCAAAGAGCGAACTTGCCTGAGGAAAAGGTAAAGAAAGAAAAAGGCTTATCTCCTATGGAAACAGAACGACGCCACTGGTCTGCAAATAACACGACGCCGTTTCGCACGCGAGACATGAGATGGCTCAAGCGGTCGCGACGCCAACTGCCGCCAACGAACGAGCAGACGACGCTGAGAGCCGGCGTGTTTAGCAGTCAAGGAACTGCAGTTCCTTGCTGTTACCGCACCTGTCTTTTTTGTCTCTGCGACTGTCGCCGCCTGCGGAAAAGGCCTGCTCTCGGCGCCGTATGCTCGTTCGTTGGCGACGTTTGTTGCGCCATCTCTTGTCTCCCGTGCGAAACGGCGCCGTTTTGTTTGCAGACCGGTGGCGTCGCTGTGTTTCCATAGACGCTAAGCCGTTTTCTTTCTTTACTTTTTCCTCAGGTAAGTTGGCTTTTTGCAAATTTTACAAAAAAATGCACCATCTGTGGGCAACGCTGCACAAAGTCGTAGCGCGATAGGCTAAGAAACCGAATTTTCCGGTCAATTTAAAGAGCCTGGCGTCTCTTTGTATCACCCTGTATAGTCGGTGACAGGTCAAGATCGAAGTTGAAGCTCCTCTCACCTCTTTCCACTTTGGTAGTGCCAACGTTGCAGAGGAGGTGACCTCCTCTCCACCGGCTGCTCCGCTGAAGTGGAAAAAGGGGTGGGAGGAGCTTCCACTTCGTTCTTGACCTGCCACCGACTATAGAGAAGTTTCAAGCACTTCCACTGACAGATAAGCAGATCAGGGGGCCATGAAAGGACACCACGTTGTCTAAAGTTTTAAGACTCAAGAAGAAAGGACGAGCCAAACTTCACCAACCATGTCACCACACAGAACTCGGGATACGAAACTTCGTTTTATTTCATCGACCCAAGCTACCCGAAACCCATCACAGTAACTGTGGAGATTTGCAACAAAGCCTTACAGATGGAGATTGACAAAGGCGTCACGTTCTTCTCCGCGCCTCGCTCTCCCTCGCCGGCGTCTCCAGTTACATCAGCCCGCTGTTGCCTGGGCCAAAGATCGTGTTCGCTATGCGTGGCGAACACACACACAATACACGGCAGATGCTATCCGTTTTTGGGGAGGATGCAATGTCGTCCCCAAAAATGAAGAACCGAACAGAGAGCAGATGCCTGACGTAGCAGCGATGATAAGGCCCTGTGCAGTTAGCAACTTGCCTTGTTGCTAAAAGTGAAGGAATATCAATGAACGTTCACTGCCAAGGCCGGCGTGGTTTCGCGGTTCCATGTCTCGTCTCCTGCTTCCTCAACGCGGAATGCGTGCGAATTAACTGCGTGAAGCAAAGCCTTCTGTAAAAAAACAGCAAGAGTTTTTTTTTTTTATTTATTTATACATACTGCAGGCCAGAAATTGCCAAAGCAGTAATGGCAACATACAGGTGAAAGCGCACTCATTATAAACACAAAAGCTGCTATAGCTGATCACGTCATATGATTCGGACACATTGCGTATGAGGGCACTTGGCACTTGCACTCTACCATTTGTCCCACTATAAACACACACATTTACATTTTGCATGAACCCTGTTCATCACATACTCAGATAAGCTATCAAAGATAACTTTCTAGGGAAATTGGTAAGTTGCTTTAAAAGAAGAAAGACATCACTTGGGAGATTTTTGAAGGTGTTAGTCCGGGAAAATAGGGGAGTTAAAGAAAACTTATGACGATGTCGAGTAGGTCTCGAATCAGAGTATTTTATTAAAGGGAAAGAAGCCAGATCCGTCTTTTTCGAGCAAAATAAGAAATAAAAACTTTAATCTCGCTACCTTTCTACGTTCAGCTAATAGTTGGATATTGTTCGCCCGCATATGTCAGGTGAGCGAGTCAAATCTGTCGTACTTCTTAAAATTAAAACGCACACACTTTCCTTGTGCGTTTTTTAAGCCAATAATCTGCCATCAGAGGGGGGCAATCGTACGTTTGCGGTGGAGGAAGCCGAGCTTTTGGTATGCCGTTGAACAAATGTATTGAATATGACTTGTCCACTTTCAATTTTTTTTGTAGTTGTCTCTCCGCGGTACTGGAACTCGTGTACTTCTAGGATACTTGTATTGTGAATGGTATAAGTAAACTATAAATGCTTAGTTCCATTTGTTACAAGAGAAATACCTTCTAGTCTGAGTTCAGCTTCATGTCCCAAATACTGCACCAGTTTGAAATTCCGGCTAGACATGCGTTTAGAGCCTCCTGACCTTTCTGGGACGAAATTTTCTGAAAACGGGCACAATCTTCCGCAAATACCCGTATGTTCACGGGGTCCTCTACTACAAATGTGAGGTCGTCTATATATATTAAAAACAAAACTGGACCGAGAACGCTTCCCTGCGGTACTTCGGAGTCAACCGGTAGGGCCTCTGAGTATGTACCATTTATGTCAACGTACTGCGTCAGGTTGGACAAGTAAGCTCTAATCCACTGAACCAGTTTTAAAGGAAGGCCGATTGGTTCTAGTTTAAAAATCAATTTATGATGAGGTACCCTATTGAACGCCTTACTGAAATCCAGAAATACAACGTCAACCTGCCCTGCCCTGTAAGGAATTGAACTAACATTGTGAATAGCGGTTACCAACTGAGTCACGGTTGATAACCCCCTCCTGAACCAGGCTGAAATTCTGTGATAATCCTACGATCTTTCAAAACTTCGTTAATATAACTTGCAACGATATGCTCCATTACTTTATGGGACAGATGTGAGCAATATAGGGAGTATTCACTGGGCGCCATATTTGTGGGTGATGTCTTGAGCGCATGCTCTGAACGAGCCCATATCAATAAGCTCCCATGACCGGCTATCTTGAGGGTGCGGAATGCACGTTACAAAAGAACTGTGGAAGCTCGCCATCAGCACGCGCTCAGCAGTCGTGCACACAGCTATGGCCGCCAGTGAATACTTCCTATAGGACGATAATATAAAACACACAATCGATCACCCTTCTTAAAAATTGGGACTACACGTTCTGAACGACTGTCTAGGAGAATGCAACTGTTAGAAAACAAATTTCTAATTATTGACATCGAAAACCTTAAAAATAACTCAGCATAGCAGATAAGGAAGGCATCTGGTATTTTATCAGGACCACATGATGGCTTTGGTTTTAGATTCAGTAGCATGTTAAAAACACCTTGAATGGATATAAAATCCTCGTCTAGAAAACCACGAAAATCAGTAGAAACCGTTCTTTTATCAAACTGGGAAAATACTGACTGGAAATGCTGCTTGAAAGATTGCGCAATCTCGGTATTGTTCACAGCTAAGGCGTCATCTTGTTAAGTTGCTGAATTGAACTTTTCGTATCGGAAAGGTATCTAAAAAAATTAGGGGTTCATTTCATATAAAACTGGATAGCGTACTCAAAAAATAAGTCTCTAGCTTTGCATACCTCAGATGCAAGCCTTTCCCGTGCTTCTTCAGTGCGGACATCTACACGAGATTTCCCTCTCTTAAAATTTTTAAGTCGACGTCTCAAGAGTATTATATGTCTGCTAACCCAAGGATTTGGCCTTTCTGGCCGATTGATTTTATCTGGAATAAATTCAGTTATGCAGTAATTAGCGATTGATATATATATATCTCAAAAATAGGTAACGTCGAACCCCACGAAAATGTCGAGCTGAAATTCTAAGTAATCCAGAACGCTTTCGTCGTTTGCATTGAATAATCTTTCACAATTTTGACCTGGCGAGGTTGGGCTACGAATCGCTTCACTGCGCAAGCAAAGGCCACCAATTTATGATCTGAGCTACCATCCTCAATAGCAACATGTACGTCTAGCAAATTGTTGCTGACGAACACAAGATCTAAGACCGAACGTAAAGAACCCTCTTCACGGGTAAACAACTTTACTATTTGTAGAGGGTCGAAGGAAAGCCTCATATCAAGAATAATATCGGATGACCATAAATGGCCATTTGAAGCGTCAACTCAATCTAAATCGGGAAGATGGAAGTCCCCAGCGATGATTAGTTTGTTATTTTGAAACAGTGAAACATGACCCTACAGTTTGTACAAAAAATTAATACCTGCTGACGGATGTCAGTATACAGCAAAAAAAACCGTCATATGATCCCAACAGTTTAACTTCAAACAAAGGCTTTCGTGATCACTGATTTGGTCCTAAAGAGCAACTTCAACGTTAGATTTCACAATAATAGCGACGCCACCCCCACGGGTGGCGTTGCGGTCATTCAGCGAAGTTTCAGTGATCACGGCTACGTGCGGATTGAGTTTCAACAGCGTCGAGTTTAGGAGGTCTATCTTATTTACAATACTTCTCGCATTGAAGTTTACAAAACGCAGTTATCTTTCTGTAGTGACAGGGGCCGGCGTCCGTCATTCGGGCGGCTGCTGGGTTGAACTGGCAGCAAACCTTACACGCGAATCGACTGAATTATCCCATACACACAGCTCGTCATCAATCCGTAATTTATAGCCCATTTAGCGCACATTTTCCCCCCCCTTTTTTTTCGGCCCTAGCACTTTCCCAAAAAGACTTCCGCGTTTGAAGGGTACTTTGGGAGTAGTCATTCTGAAGACAAAATTTGGATCCCTTCAGTTTGTATGCATTTCGTAGAACCATCTCCTTTTCACTGAAATCTTAAAAATACAGGGTAACGGGTCTTTTTTCTGTTATTTAATTTCTTTCAAAGGCGATCAATGCGAGGCAGCGAAACACAGGACGTACTTAGTTTAACATTAAAAATGTCGTCGATGACTTTGGGTCGTAATAGCGCCTCGTCCTCGTTAGGTCTTTCAGCTACCTCAAAGACAATAAGGTTCGCGAGCCGAATCCGGTCTTCTAAATCAGCAGTTTTTCTGCTCTGTTGATTTATAGTTTCTCTAAGGCCAGAAATCACTGTTTCCAAAGATTTAATTTTTTTTTTCTCAATAACAATACCGTGCAAAGATCAAAAGAATTATTTTACTTGGTCGCCAATTTGGGCGACTACTGTTTCCGTCGCGTCATGCTGGGTTTTAAGATCTTCTATTTCTTTATGAATGGAAGTTTGTACTTCCATTATACTTTGAAACATTTCCGCAGTCTTAGGACCTGAGTTAACTTCCACATCGCCACAAACAAGCAACAAAAGTCGTTCCAAGTGAGCAACAGCTGCACACACACACTGCTTGGGCACAGCAGCAACAGCAAAAAAGGGTTATTACTGCGGAACGTATGAGCATATTTTTTACTAACCTGGATCAAACAAAAGACAAATTTTAGCGTCCTGTTTGTGACGTAGACGATGTACCCACCAGACTTGTACCGTACGTATTACAAGTAATCAAATTACTTGTAATTGATTACTTTTTGGAGTAAATTTGTAATCGTTGGATTACTTTTATTAGGCAGTAATCACAAGAGTAATCTGATTACTTTTTGAAGTAATAGCAATTACTTCTTAACGTTACTATTTTTCCACGCCCCCCCCCCCCGCACACACACACAAACTTTTTTTTCTGAAATGACAAATATAAAATTTGCTTTTTTTTTCGAACAGAAAAAAAAAAAGATTTTGGCGGATTTGTAGAAACCAAGGTCAACCCCTTTTTATGCACACTTCCTGTGGAATGTACAGTTTTCTTTTGTTGTTGTTTTTCGAGCTGCGACTGGGTCTGGGATGCCCCAGGGAAGCCCCAGCGTGTGACAAAGGCCATTCAGGGCGAAGTTTGAGGGAGCAGAATGTAGCTGTGTAAGTCCTTGGTTCAAAGTAGCCCCCTCACGCACACACACACAGAAATAACAAAAATCAAATCCTGCTTACGGTACCAACTCGCAGCCCGTAAGAGAACCAGAACCGAAGAATGTCTAAAGCGGATGAAAAATATAACAAGGCCATTTCAAATACACGTCAAGATCCCGTATTTCACCTACGTGGTCTTTGTGACAAGCAAGGTTTCGAGGTTGGAGGTAGTTCATTGTTATGAGCGCTAAAGATGTAAGTCTTCAGACAATATTGTAATCGGAAAATTAACGGTTACTTCTTAAAGTAATGTCCAATTACTTTTGCTGTCGAGTAATAAAGTAATCCAATCGAATACTTTTTAGTCAACAGTAATCGTAATTGTAATCGATTACTTTTTTTAGTAACGTGTGCAAGAAGACTGGTGCCCACTGAAGCAAACTGGCCGCTCGCGTCTTTTTATAGCCTCGATGATTGATGTTGATGACGACCACGCTTCAAGAAATACGATTGCGGGACAGGGATCGGCTGCATACGGTGACTATGGTGTCCCCCCTTTGGCTCATTGGTTGGAACGTCGGTGTCGCCGATAAGGCATGGCTCGAGGCAACTGGCATGGTCATAAAGCTGTTCACACGCAACTAGCGGTCCGAGGAGCAGCAACTGGATCAAACAAAAGACAGCTTTTGGCATCCTGTTGGTGATGTAGCCGCTGTGCTTGGGATCGTTAACTAAGATTGATTTTCGATTGTAAAACAAAGTTGCCAAACGCTAGTCCCGAAAGATTGACGGAAAACCGCCAACCGCATATTGGTGTCTCTGAACGGGGTTGCTCGTGAACCGCATTCGCAACCGCTTCGCATAAGCAGCTCAACCGCCCTTGTGAATGCATCATCAGTGATGTGGCATTGTGACGCCGGCACCCCAGTGGAGGATGTGAGGGGGTGGGGTGATCGGGTGGACAAACAATTTTGTTTTGGCGGGGGATATTTAAGTTTCTTTTTACCGATAGTTCGTCGTCTCGTAGTCCAGAGTAGAGATCGCTAAATTGGTTTATTGTGATGTAAAGAGTGGAAACCACTAAATTTGTCTGCAAAGGCTCACATTCCCCCAACCGACTCCACGTCGATGTGAACGGCGGTTTGACACACGCTTTTAAACCGTTTGAGAAAAAAAAAACATGCATATAATTGTTTGTAATGGACTTTAAGCGGATAAAATATTCATGTTGTACATACCTAACGCACGAGCAACTTGCGCTTCATGGGGAACGGTGAATTTATGTACATTTTTTACTTCTTGATTTTCTGGAGCATGAAGCAGCTTTTTGAGAATCAAAGAGGCGTAAAAATAGTATATTTTAGTTTGAGGTTTTATAAAAACTAAGGTGTGTTTTGTTTTTTTTTTTAATAATTTGTAATTAAGTGAAAAAGTTGTTTTGTATGAGAGTGGGTATTTCTGATATCTTTCTGGGGCTACCGCCTTTTTTTCGGTGACATATTTCAAAAAGAGAGTAGCAGCTTTACAATGTAAGATGAGAATGGTGCTTTTAAATTGTCAATTAAATTAAATACTGGTGAAGTGAAGTATGCATTTGTGTTATTTCTCTCAGTAATGCCCTTCGAGCCTACAACGACCTCTACGACGCCGTTGGTATAAGGACATTTAGTGACTTCTGGAACCAGCACATCCGGCATTACGGACTGCTCAACTTCCAAGTACGCGAGGCTCTTGTGACCAAGAGAAGTACAGTCCGAGACTACGACAAACTTTTGAAGGTAACACAAAGCCTGCTTTCTAGGTGACCCTACAGGAAACCGTTGGTCCATGGGTCCGAAAATTAAAGATGCAAAAACAGAGGAACGCAGTCTAAGCTCGTGCTTAAAGAGTTAAGATTCGCCAGACCAATGTTGGGGTCTAGCTGACAAAAAAATATTCAAATTTCATCCGCATCACCACATCAGATATGTTTTTACGCGCAAAAGTGGCATCTTATGCAAGTATCATGATAGACCATTCCGAGAATACACAGTGCCAAACAACGCCCTTCGGCTGCAGTGCGCAATCCGATGTACAGCGCGTGCAGGAGTAGCCACGAAGATAAGGAGCGAATCATGATGGTTTAGTAATTTGCGACTTCAGAATGCCAAGAAAGTGGCCGGTACCAAAGCAGGTTACGTATCGATATTATGGTGACTTCTCTCTGTCTTCTTCGTGCTCTGAACTCGCAGTGGTACGAGTGAAGGAATTTATCCAATTACAATTTGTACGAAGCGTGCGTGCCTTCCCGAGCGTACATTGGAACGGCCGCAGAATTCCCCAAGCCGAGGGATTGTAGGAATGACGAGAGGCCTTGAGGGATCTTCCCCAAAGGTGTATTTGCGACAGGCGCACTGCAGAGTAGGCTGCTTTGATACTTTTCTCAAGGATTAGCCAAGTGCTCACTATGGCGTTTTCAGTAGCATTCATTGTGCTTTAATTATTACACAGATTCAAGCTTGTCGTTTATAACCGGTCGTGACGTCAGAACTATGACATATCGGCGGGCGCGACCGAAGCAACTCGTTGTCAATAGATTGTAAAAGGCCGAAATTTAAGTTCTAATATGCTCGTATTCATTGCTTTTCTTCCCACACAATGTCTCCACCTCTAAGCCTAGGAAAATAAATTAGGGTGCTTTCAGGGAATAATACTCGCCATGTGCTTCAAAGTTGTATTTTTATTAGGTGTTTGTTGCTTCAGCAGTACTGCTGTAAACACGATAATAATATCAACTTGTTGGTTACATTACAGCGCGCGCCACGTGCCCTTTGACCTAATATCCTGAAACTCAGCAAAGTGTCGTCATTGTAGCGGGCAAGAGCAAACAATGAGCGACTCTTGGTCACTAATAATGGCGAGCACTCCCGTCTGCCGCCAGAAAAACGGAAAATTGTTTCGTGCCTCTTATTTGTCCTAGCTCTGTGTTTTAAAGCGGTGGCTTTATCGGGCCAACCAAGCTTAAGAGCCGCGTAAAAACGAAATGTTTACGTGGGTTGGTTCGTTACCCCTAAGCCAGTGGTCTTCATAAATGTAATCTAAAAGCCTTTATTAATAATCTGTAAAAGGCTCGAAGACCACAAAACAAAGAAAGAAAATAATAAACAAGGAAAAGTCAAACCGAGAAACATAGGTTAGCATTTAATCACATGAAGTAATGTTAGGGTAAGCACTAAAAATGTTTTAAGGCTGATAAATACATATACTTTATCTTGATGGCTACTATTTAGCTAATTATAATGTCGCACAACAGTCGTGACCCAGAGCACTCACTATAAGCAATAATCGAAGGACGTGGAAACATTTGGACATTCGCGCTGTGAGAAAAGACTGATGATAATTAAAATAACGAATGGTGAAAATATGGAATAACTGTGGACGGAGGACACTAATACCAATGTATATGAAAACGAAAAAGAGTATTGACATAGTTGTTATGACATGATATATTTACTTTAGCTCAATATAGCCGCGACGCCGCAGAAAGGCAAATCGCCCATGCATTGAAAGCCTGCGGCGCCGCTTTTAATGATGATGAAATGGTATTGTTGCAGTGAATCGTGTGAATGACGACGGTGATGATAGTATGGTGAAGACAGTGAAGATTGTCAAGCCTTACAGCATCCTTCGCGACGGTGGTCTTGGCGGCTAACTTCTTGCGGGCCAGTCTCGAGCGCCTGGTGAGGACTCCCTGCGTTCCCAGCTTTCAGAAGAGCAGGCCAAATTTCTGGTGATGCAAGGAGTTCAGCACCCCGTTGTAGAGAGCCAGGGGTTAGCGCCGATGTTAGACGGGCGGTGTTACTCGTGAAAGCGGGCTTTGATGTGTCCAAAATTGCGGTCGGGCGTGTAGCAAAACTATCTATCGAGGACATGGTGGATGCCGCAGCTCCGGCTGACTCTCTTACAATGGAAAAGCACACCCTTCGCCCAGCTGGCTTCCTACTATTTCCTTTCAATAGCGAGGCTGTGTCTGCTGCTTGCTCAGGTAAAAGTGGCGATCGTCAGAAACTAAACTCTAAGTCGTCGATTTGTTATGTTCATGAGACAAATTTTTGCGAAATGAGCGAGGCAAGATTTCATTAGATTCTGTTTTAGGCCAAGCCAGACAGGCGACACAATCGTAAAAACAAAACAACAAAAAGAAACAATTTTCGGCTGCTTCATCTGTTTCCACGTCACTCCTGGCCCCCGACGACCTCTCGGCCATCGCGAAGGCGACGTCTAACGTGGTCTTCGTATCAGTCACTGACAGCCTCACTGGAACCCTACAGCCCCTCACCGTGACTCTTGACGCCCTCACCACAAGCCACCCTGGTAAGCAGCCGTCTAGACTGGTCCATGAGCATCCCCGAGAGTGTTTTCTTGGCGGCCACGGCAGCCATGACGGCCGCGACGTCCAGGATGCTACTTCCGACTCGATTAACGTCACCCTGGCCGCAACTCTGCCCATCGATCCCTCTGGACTTCTGGTCCATTCTTGCTCCGCTAGACCCTCTGCCGCCACCTCTGCCGCGGTTCAACGTCCTGCGATTGAGCCCGTAACAATCATTCCCGGCTTAAAACCCCGGCAGGCCTACGCCATTCTAACAGAGCTCCCCCAACACCCAAAGAGGCTATCCAACGCAATATTCACGAAATCAGGCACCTTCACCCGCACCTACTCTACTTGGACAGCATGTTTCCACAGCACCAACATCTTATCTTCGAGCGCCTCAAACTCTTTTATGTTGTTGCTCGCCGCAACTGGCGCACGCCATTCGCTGTCAGACTGGACGCCTTGAAGCTGACGTCGCACGTGAGCTGCCAGACTAGATATCCTTGCCACCGTCCCAACCTCAAGGTTAGGGCAGCTGGCAGCCCCCAAACTGAGGAGAGCGGACTACGCCCAAGTCCTGAACTCAGAAAGGCAAATCACCCAAATGTGTGAATCTTTCCTTGTGGTCTACTCAAACGCAGCATCTCGTCATGTACGGGGTTTGAGTACACGCCGCTTTCCAAGACGCCTTTTCCATCCACAACGCCCTTGCGATTGCACTCCAGGAAGGCAGCGTACCTTATGATACCCTCCTTCGTGAATTGCAGACTCAGAGGAGGAACAGCCCGTAACTGCAAGCTACGCTGCCGACGACGCAACCAAGCGTACATTGGAATGGCTCGAGCCATATGGGTCCGCCACTCCCGCGATATTGGACACTGAGCTGTTCCTACACTTCTCTGAGTCAGGCGACCGGGCCAGCCAAGACGACAACGATGACAACGACGACAGCGACGCCGAGAGTCACGAGTGTGGCCGAGGCACCGCCTCCTCCTCTCCCAGTCAGAACGGAACCCCTCCTCCTTTCGTGCTACTCCCAGTGTCCGCAAAATAAACAGGGTCGATTTTAATTAGCCCTTCCACTTTTCCCAGCAGCGGACTATTCGAGCCCTTTTATCTGATGAAACCCTCCTCCTCCAATGCTCGTTCTCCCCCTTCATCACAGCCCCTTGCTAATGACGCAGCGGTTCAAGACATGGTTTGTGCCGAAAATATAGAGCATACTGTCTGTGGCCTCTACCTTCGCCGAATAACTTCGGTACCCAAGTCGAGTTCAGAGTCCCGCTTAATCCGCGACTGCTCGGCGCAGACCGCAGCACTGCCCACTACGGAATTCAAAATGGGGTAGCTCCTTCAGGCTATGCGTATGTGAACCCTTTGACAGAGCAAGTGTAGCTCGGCATGCTCAACTTGAGCAAGGATTTCTACCACATTTTTTTACGCCCGCAAAGAATACAGCTGACAACTCTCCGCCCTCCGCAAGCCGTCCCGTATGCTCGGCCATATCTGGCCATATGAAATATTATATGATTATATACGGCCTATATACAGCCTTATCTGGCGTATATACAGCTTTATCTGGCGTATATACAGCTGTATCTGGAGGCCGGTTTTTAATTTATTAAAAAGTTAAAAAAAAATGTTAAAAAATTTCTTTGTTAGCAAGCTGTGAAGTCTCATTGTTCGCGAGCTAAATATTAGCACGAATAATCTCAAACTTCAGATTTGACAAGCTTAAGTTTTTAGATTATTTGTGCTAATTTTCACGAATATTTCAATGTAGCTTAATTATTTCAAAGTGTTAACATTACGCCCGAATCGACAAGTTGCTAAATCCCCCAAGCGCCTCGGCCCGTACTCGAGGAATCATGGGGACGGTGTTTCTTCAGCTGCCTAGTGATCAAAAATTTCACCCAATTCTATGGTTACACAGTTTTGAGCGTAGTTCGGAGTCACCCTGAGCAAGTGTCGTATAGAACCCAAGTACCTGTCATACCACTTTTAAAATGTCCCGCCAATGTCAGTACTGTGCATTCCGTCCAAACTTCAACCTGGATGAGCTGCAGACATATCTCTTACATTTGTATCATTCTCGTACAGCTTCAAAGACGCCGATATTAAGTTAGAAACGCTAAAATGTCATAAGCAGCTCCGCTGAATCCGAGCTAAATCCCGGTTTGGGTTCTTGTGATTTCTCGGCTTTTAAGTAATTTCTGCTAAAACAACAATCACGAGAATGATAATATTGTAAGAGATTTCGGCGGGTCAGGCCTGGTTGAAGGTTGGACAGAATGCACAGCATCATAAGCGCTGCTATTGACGAGGAATTTTAAAAGTGATGTGACAGGTCCTTGAGCCCCATGGGACGCTTGTTCAGGGTGACTACGAATTACGCTCGAAGTTGTGTAACCATGGAATCGGTCAAAATTAGCGATCACTAGGGAGCTGAAACATCTCGTCGCTGTTCCTGAGTTCCGGGTTTGCTGGTTTCATCTCGTCCGGGGCCAGCGTTCCGCGGTCCCTGGCTACGTGTCGTCGAGCTCCCCGGCGAGGGTGCCGACCGCCATGGCGGCCGCATCGACGCAATCTTCTCCCCCGCCGAAAGCGCACGCTTTCGACGTTGTCGTGCCAGTAGGCACATCGGCGGGCGACCTCATTGCTGCGATATCCGCCATTGTGGGGCTGTCCGAAATTTTCTCGGCGCAGCACCTAGGAGGCACAAACTTCCAAGTTGTCGTCAACACCCGTGCAGTCGCCCTCAAGCTTTGTGAGGCCGGCAGTGTCTCCATCGCCAAACAGTCAGTCCCCATCGTGCACTCTAAGAAAAAAGGGAGCGCGACTTAGTCCCTCGGGGGACCAAATGCGCTGCCACCACCATTAGTTCCCTAGGGGAGCAACTGTAACGGGAGCAACTGTTGCGCCCCGTCAGTTAGTCCCTCGCACTAGCACCGTTGGGACTAACTGTTACACCTTTTCAGTTACACCTCGAGGACTAGCTGTTGGGCCCTTACACTTCGTCCTTTGGGACCAACTGTTACACCGTTTCAATTGAACCCTGAGGACGAACTGTTAGGCCCTTGCAGTTGGACCCCTGGGACTAACTGTTACACCGTTTCAAATGAACCCCGAGGACCAACTGTTAGGCCCTTGCACTTGGACCCCTGGGTCTAAACGTTGCGCCCTTGGATTTAGACCCTTTGGGACTAAAGGTTTATCCTTTACATTTGGTCCCGGGCCACAAATCTCCGAAACGAAATTGTGGAGTTCAGGTTAAACGTAGCTTTATTGCCTCGTAGATACACATCGCATTCAAGGATGACTGAAGTCGAAGTTCCTTTGCGGTAGAATCCACGATAAGGCCAAATTCCGAAGAGTGCACTTGCGTCGACGATGGCTTGGACACTGGGACGTCTTTCCAAGCCGGTCGTGGTCCCAGCACCGTTTATTGGGGCACCGGAAGATTTCTGCCTGTTTGGGAGGAATTTGGATTATTTGTAACAGGGCAGCGTAAATACCCACTCGCTTTACAAATATATGAAATATAAGCTATAACACATGCATAATAAATTAACAAATAGGCTGCATAAGTGATACAATGGTTCACATCCAACATGCGATCTGTTGACAGCAGACCAGCGCAATATTAGATTTTAGTAGACCGTTCGCTGCGAATGACAGACCCAGCGCGTGCGTGCTCAAACTATGCTTCAAAGTGACGGCACGATCTCCCGCCATCAACGCGAAAGTCTAGTGTACAATCGAATAAATATCTCCATTCATGCCGGCTCTCACACGCAGCGAAGCGCTGATGTAGCGCTGCTCACGTGTCATGAGCTACTTTTCGTCTGCCATGAGCAAGCGGTTTATCCGTGCGATACAAAGCTGGTGACCGATCCCGTCAGCACGCGCTTAGCGCAAGGTCAGCGCTATGCCTGTAGCGCTCCTCTGCATGTGTGGACAGGCGTTTATGGTCAAGCGATCCTGCCAGGGTCTGCTAAACGCACACACACACACACAAAAAAAATAAGCCATCGGTAGAACTGGCGTTTCGCTCGATGCGATTGAATATGGGGTCTCTGTGCTGCATAACAAAATCAGCAACCATGGTGCCAAAAAAAAAATAGAGCATGGCGCGCGCTTTGCAAGCTAGAGAACGCGCTCAAAATAAAACACTTTGTGAAGCCGCAGTTAATAAATACACCATAAACAGAAGCACTTCGACATACCTTAATTGAGTTCCCTTGACTTGTGACTTCAGAACAGATCAAGTGCAGTGCTTCAGCACCGCGAATCCAAACCGGATCCCGCCATGCTCGGAGACGACACAAGGCGACCACCCTCCGACGAAGGCTGTATTTCGGCTTTCAACTTACTAAAAACAGGTTCTTTTCAAACAAAGACACTTCCCATTTTCCCGGCGGACCCCATCTGCACAACTAACGCCCAACCCCCCGCGTGAAGAAGGAATGCGGGGTAGGGGATTGGGGGGAAGGGGCAGTGCGCGCAGAAGATAATCTCTTTTCCCGCTCCCACTACAGATGACACAAGGACAGCGAAGAGCTCCAAGGACGGGAGAAGGTCGCCACTGTCAACACGCCGGTCGAGTGACGTACAAGCAAACACTTTTTTTTCTTTTTTTTTTCTCTCTCTCTCTAAGCATTTTCAGCTTTCTCGAGTGACTTTTTTTTAGTTTGCATTTGTTTTGTATTAGTAGGGTGCTGCCAGGTGTGACGTTCCGGGCGTGGTTCCTTCTTCGTTGTTCATCTGGATTGTTTTGGAAACAGCGACGACGATGGCATGAAGGCGTCTGGATACTGCCCCTGGATGTGCTCTTTAAGTGGAACGTGCCGTGCATCAAGTGTGTCGTTGCGGATTTTGAGTTCGACATTGGACTACCAAAGAAAGGTTTGTGACGCAGAGACGGAGGCGCGTTCCCACCGGCGATGCGACCTAGTCGCGCGATAACTTTCATCGCAAAAGCGACAATCGCGGCCAAAAAGCGACGCGATTTGAGCAGTCGCTTCTCGACCCGACTTTTTTGCGATGCGATGTAGTCGCGGAGCGGCCAACCAATCAACGGCGTTCGGAGCGAGAGTTTTCGAGAAACGACTCACCAACGAAGGCGTTAGACTCGCTTATCGCACACGCCGGTGTGACCATCTAATTTTTTTTTGCGATGCGATCTAGTCGCATCGCGTGACTGCTTATATCGCCGGTGGGAATGCTCAGTTTTAGCGATTGAAGTGACCATTTATTCTGGCTGCGAGACTCCCGTGTTAAAAGCGTGGCTTCTACAAACTGTTACGTTTAATCTTAAAAAGAAAAAAAAAAGTGTTAGTATTTGGAGGTGTTCCGTTTGGATAAATGCACATTTTTTCCGCGAAGGCAAATTACGTAAATGGGACTTGTGGAATGTCAACAGATCCTTTTTGACGAAATAGTTGGGTGAAGTCGAGTCAACAGATTCCTTCACTCGCATTCACACAACGCGTGAAGCTCTACCATGTAATGTCTTAACGTTCGTGGCACATTAAACAAATTCGCCAGTTTCGTCCGAGTTTTGTCAACACTTCCAGCCGTGCTGGGCTGAGTCTCGCCGATCCCCAAGACAAGCGAAATCGCATCCGTCCTCCTGGCAAACATTCCGTTTGCCTTTGGGGACTAAATCATACAGATGCACCCTGTCTGAGGGGGACTAATGGATGCTTTTGCTCGCGCACGCCTATCGGTTGGTCCCAGTCAAGTGCAGTTAGTCCCCAGCTTTTGCGCACGGTACCTAGCTTGAGCCAGATGGTCCTTTCGGGGAGCAACTGGGAGTTCAGAAGACCAAATGCTGCCGTTAGTCCCTTGAGGCCAACTTTTTTCTTAGAGTGTGCCGACGGGCCCGCAGGTGACGAATGTGACTTGCCTCTTCCTGCCGACGTTTGTGCGCAACGACCAGCTCGTCCAAGCCCTGGCCCCGTACGGCAAAGTCATCGACGTCTGCTACGCAGCCTACCACCGAACGGCGACTTTGAAAACAGGAACACGCTTCATCCGCATGGAGATGAAGGAGGCTAACCCCCTGCCCAACTTCCTGCGCGTCGCCGGACATCGTGCTACTTTTGACTACCGCGGCCTGAAGCTCGTATGCCGACGCTGCAGGCAGGAGGGCCACGTCCGGGCACAGTGTACGACGGGCTACTGCGACCGCTGCGGTGTCTTCGGGCATCCAACTGAGGGCTGCACTGCCAACTGTGGACGCTGCGGTGGAACCCACGCGACTGTGGACTGCACGGCCAAGAGAAGCTACTCCTCCATGGTCACCGGAAACTACGCCACCGATTTCCCGGCCCTGGACCCAGGAAACGCGACCCGTCCCATCGCCCCCGAAGCTCTGGCCGTACCAACCGTCTCCACCGTCGCCCCTCCGTCACCACCTGACGCCGCAGCCGCGGCCGCACCACCGCCTCTTCCGCCGCCGCCCCCACCCGCCCCACCTGCTGAACCAAGCCCGACCGGCTCGAGGGTGACTTCAGCCGAAGCGACGGACTCTGCCCGAACCGCCGCGGTTATTGTCGGCGACACCACCTATGCAGCGTGGAGCCAAGCGTCGGGTGATGGCGAGGTGTCCAGAGACAGCGACCACCTCGTCATCGACGAGAACCCCGCTCCAGGTGGCCCCGCAGAGACACCGACCGACAGTATGGATACGACCACAACTGAAACACCGGAGTCCGACTCGAACCGACTAACGCACGAGGACTCCAAGCGTCCCCTCAGGAGCAGCGGTTCCCGCTCAACTGACAGTGGGGGCCCACGAGCCACGTGCCCCAAGAAACCGCGAAAGTCCTCCCCCCCGCGTCGGGACCCCTCTCCAGCATCGTCCGACAGCTCCACGTTTTAAGCAACACGCCGGCGTCCCTATCCCCCTTTTTACTTTATACTGGCCACACTTCGCATATTATCCCTGAATGTGCGGGGCTTTCGAAACCCAGCGAAGCAAACTGAAGTGATGCATTTCGCGAGGATGCAGAACTGCGATCTTCTGTGCTTGCAAGACACCAACTTTGCCCGCTTCCGTGACGTTGCGGATTTCGAATCCCGGTTTTCTGTGACTGCTTTTTTTTCTTACGCGCCGCGCCGCGCGACGGGCGTGGGCGTGGTTGTCTGCAATCGCAGTCTGCTGCGCAATGCCACTTATCTTTTTGATACGGAGGGAAGGACTCTTCGTTTGGACTTTTTCTTCGGTGAACGGAAATTTCGCCTCGTCACTGTCTACGCACCAACTGTATCGACCTTCCAGCACGAGTACTTCCGCAGCCTGGACGTGCATCTACTCGACGCGGGCCCGTGCTTTTTGGTCGGCGACTTCAATTGCGTTCTGGACTCTAACGCCGACGTTCGGGGTCCTGGTCAGGGTCGCTCAACCTGGTCCGCCCGTGAACTTCGGCGGCTTGTGAGGCACTTCGACCTCGTAGACGGATGGTCCTTACTGCATGGATCCACCCACCAGTCGACGTGGAACAGAGGGGCTTCGGGAAGTCGCATAGACCGGCTGTACTTGCCTCGCACGCTATCTGCCGCGCTACAGACCTGTACTACGGTGGACTTCCCGTCGTGCCCAGAAGAGATTTCCGATCACCGTCCGCTACTTATCAAGTTCTGCTTCGACTCTGCCGTCGCACGCTCCCCACGTCCGTGGCGTCTGGATTCCAGGATCCTCCACGACGAGACCACGCGCCGCACGCTAGGCAACCTGGTCAAGGAGTCGCTAGAGGGCGTGCGCCCAGAGCCGGCGTCTTGGGACCGCCTAAAAGGTCAATGGCAAAGCTTCAGCACTCTGATGGGACGGCACCTCCGCGAACGGCATCGAGGGCTTCTACAAGACACTATCCTCCGAATCCGTATCGTCCGCCGAGGGGGCGCCTTGACCCCCTTCATGAGGGCGTACCTCGACCAGCTGCAGAGACGCTACGAACGATACCTTCGGTGGGACTCCACCGCGGCTACTGTCTTGCAGGCTCAGGGGAGCCCGTCGGTCCACCCGGAGGTACTGCGCTACACCCATCGCACAAGCCTACAAGCCTTTGAAAGAGAGCAGACGCCCTCCGCATCGGGGTCGCCCGGCCACCTTGACAATGGTCGATTCGCAGCCCACTTCCGATCGCTGGCCCAGTCGGACGCGCCGGTTGATCGCTATTCGGTGTCCTCGCACCCTCTCCTCAGCGGCCTCCCCAAGATCTCCGCCGAGGATGACGCTGGCCTGCGGCGGCCCCCGTCCGCGACCGAGCTGTGGAACGTTTTGAAGCGGATGAAGAACGGCTCCGCACCAGGACCGGACGGTCTCCCAGCGGAGTTCTACCGCACGTTCTGGCACATTCTCGGTAACTTCTTTACCGCTGTCGTGCGGGCCTACTTTGAAGACCTCCTCCTACCGCCATCCTATCGGCTGGGACGGATCGTACTCATCCCCAAGGAGGGTGGTGACCATGCCGACCCCGGGGCATGGCGCCCGATAACGTTGTTAAACAGTGACTACAAGCTCCTCGCGGCGACCCTAGCCTCGCGTCTGCAAACTTTCCTACCGGAGCTGGTAAACCCCCGACAGACGTGCTCGGTGTCCGGCCGCAGCATACATACTTTGACGACTCTCACTCGCGACATCCTGGAGTTCACACGCTCCCGACGGGCGAACGGGCTTCTCGTGTCGTTGGACCAAGCCAAGGCGTTCGACCGCGTCGAGCACCAATACCTGCTCGGTGTTCCCGACGGGTTTGGCTTCTCCTCCGAGAGTGCTCAGCTGTTCGCAGCCTTGTACAGTGACTTGCGTAGTGACCTGTTCCTGAATGGCTCCTTAGTGGCGCGCTTTCCGGTAACGCGAGGAGTTCGGCAGGGGTGCCCGCTGTCCCCGGTACTTTTCGTCCTCAGCTTAGAGCCCTTCCTGGTTGGAGTCGACAGGCACCCCAGCATAAGCGGACTTGCTCTACCTGGGTCCGGTGAGCTTCGCGTCTCGGCGTATGCGGACGACGTGACCCTCTACCTGCGCGACGAAGACAGCCTGGTGAAGGCCCTCCGACTCTTCGACGAGTACGCGTGCCTCTCCGGCGCACGATTGAACCCTGAAAAAAGCAAATCTCTCTTTATCGGGGCTCCCCCCACGTGCCCGCCATCTCTGCCGCGAGCCCAGTCCGTTACCATTCTTGGAATCTCGTACGACGCCTCCGGCGTGGCTCCGGAGACCTGGTCCAACCTGCGTCAAGAGATCATACAGAAGGCCGCTGAGGCTGGCCATTACGACTTCCCCATGGCTGTGCGATGGTACCTTGTTCAGACGGTTTTCTGCGGAAGGTTGTGGCATGTGGCCCGCGTAGCCCTCCCGCCGCGCCCCTTCATCCTCCAAGTGCGCTCGGCGTTGTTTACCTTCTTCTGGAACAACCGCACAGAACTCGTGAGGCGCTCCCGCTTATGCCTCCCCCGCTGTGAAGGAGGGTGGAGCTTTCCGTGCATCGAGCTGGCAGCGCCCCTACTGGCCCTGAAGACAACCCTGGCAATCCTTGACGACCACGACAACCCAGCACGGCCACTCACGCTCTACTTCCTCGGCGCCAATAACCGTCTTTTGGGAGACTCTCTTCCGAGCCCTCTTCGGCCCCGAGCGGAGACGACCCCTGCATTTTACAGGTCTACCGCGGATCTCTTCGACAAGCTCAGCGTCCACGTGTCACGAGAGGAGATACTCGAGGCCCCGGCGTCTAGGCTTGTTGAACGCCTAGTGGTGGCAGACCAACCCCCGCCGCCGCCGGGCACGGTGCAGCCGTACCCGTGGCTGGCACTGACGTCGTCCACGCTGCCGGACCACGTGCGCGACTTTGAATGGTTAAAGGGTTGGGGTGTCCTCCCAACAAAAGACAGGCTTTTCCGCTGGGGAGTGGTACGGGACGCACAGTGCGTCAATTGTGGTGCAATAGAAACAAACGCGCACGTCGTGAGAGAGTGTGTACCGGCGAGGGACCTATGGCGCGTAATACAGCGCTCGTTTCGAGGTCTCGGGGTGGACGTATACGTCACACAAGGCCGTTGCCCGCGGGGCGCCTTTGCGCTGCTACTAGTGGCAATATGTGAGTGGGTGCTGTGGCGAAACCGTTGTGTCGCGACGGCCCAGCGACAACGACGCCGCGCGTTGTGGCCGCTGTTGTGGGACATCCGAAAAGAACTCACCGCCTACCTGGACGACCAGCGGTTCGCCCTTGGCGAACAAGAGTTCCTCCGCCGGTGGTCGTGCCGCTACCTTTGTGTGGTGAGGGGTCGCGTCATGATCAACTTTTTACTGTTTAATGGGCCTTAAACTCTAGTTGATACTACAGACCAGTCCCCCGCGAGACCGTTGAATATGTTTGTTGCGTGCAGCGAGCGTGCATTTTTGTGGAATAAAATTTTCTGAACAGCTGAAGGATCACCAATTCCTCGAGTGCATGCCGGTGAACGTGGGAGAAATGTAGACAATAAAAAGATATAAAACGCTGATTTCAGGCTTGTGTCCTTTAGATATGCCTGGCCAGATCTGGAATTTCCTTACTTATCCAGATCTGGGATTTCCATGCCTGCCCATGGGTATTAGGCTATATTCGCCATTATGAGGCTATATCTGGCAGATATATCACATCAGATTATATGTGGCCATTTTTTTTATATGACCATATCTGGAATCTTCAGATCTGGCCAGATATGATTTTCTTGTAAGGGGTATTACCTCTTCACACGGTTGCCATTTCGCAATCGTCCGGCGTCTTCCTACATGCAACTGTTCGCTACAGCGGTCGCTCGCGAGGCTTGTGCACGAGGCCTCTGGGCCTGGGCACACATTGACATTTTTTTCCTTGCACGCCCAGATCCGGAAGTCCTCGCCTGGTGCATATCTTACATTGTTACTTATCTCATCAGCACTTGCTTTCGCATCAACAAAAATGACACCGGCCTTACGCTCATGCAAGATCTTGACCTTCTGGGGTTCTTCTAACACAGCGAGCCGCACAGTCGAGCACAGACCTGCACACCTTGCGGTCTTTTCCTGTCTCCTCGATTGCCTCGAAGGTCCACACTCTGTGCGCCATCTCCAAAGAGTGGCTGGTCACCTGGGCGTCTACCTATTTCTACATAGCTCAGGCTACTTTCTACTGGGACCACTTTTCCGCGCCATTCATTACGAAACACCGGTAGACGTCCTCTGGATTCGCTTCATCCAGAAGGTTTGGGACGCACTACCTCACACTCAACCACTCCGCCTCTCTCCGCTTTCCTTCTCAGCCTTGGCAGATGCCTCTTGGTCGCTTTCGGCATCATCCCGCGCACCACCAAGGAGCTCGTTGCACAATCACCGAGGCCCATCTACCTAGCAGCCCTAGCCCTGCTCTGGAGCGCTATTAATTCGTCACACGACATTCTGTTGCATATAGACAACTAGGGCTTCTGTAGGGTTCTGCGGCACGGCCACGGAAAGGGAAAAGACGAGAGAATATTGTGTCTGATTTTTTAATAAGTATAAAAACGCGCATTTTTATGAAGTGGACCCCGACAGGAAACAACCCTACCAATCTGCTATTGCGCGTTTACTACACGAAATATATATATATATATACATATACCGGGTGTTTTTGCGAAGACTTTCAAAAATCCTAAAAATTAGGGCGATTGAAAAAAGTAGAAACTCTCTTCAGGAACAAACTACCTGCCACGGCGGCCGTCAGGAATTGCCAAAAACCTACTAATTAGCCAGATAATTGCCTAAAACTTGTTAATTAACTTTTTAATTAGGGGAAATACACATATGGTTCCAATTATAAAGTTGCTGAGCGTTATCGAAAACCACTAAATCAGTCATTTTCAGAAAGACTTTGAGCGCGCGAGACGAGTAGTAGAGCACTAAAGTTACCACTCGTGGAGCACGTACAAGGCTAGCGGTTGCGGTAAGGCGCCCGCGGGATTTTTCCGGCTCTTATCTAGCCCCAGCCTTGTACCTGCTCCACGAGTGGTAATTTTAGTGCGCTACTACTCTTCTCAAGCGCTTAAAGTCTTTCTGAAAATGACTGATTTAGTGGTTTTCGACAACGCTCAGCAACTTTCTAATTGGAATCATATGTCTACTTCCACTAATTAAAAAGTTAATTAACAAGTTTTAATTAATTATCTGGCTAATTAGTAGGTTTTTGGCAATTCCTGATGTCCGCCGTGGCTGGTAGTTTGTTCCCGAAGAGAGTTCCCTCTTTTTTCAATCGCCCTAATTTTTAGGATTTTTGAAAGTCTTCGCAAAAACACCCGGTATATATATATATATATATATAAAACTGAGAAGAAAAAAACCCTTAGTGAAAACAGCAACAACGGACGATTTAATCTTCGCCGTTTCGGCCGGAGTCCGGCCTTCGTCAGGAAGACTCTAAATCGTCCGTTGTTGCTGTTTTCACTAAGGGTTTTTTTCTTCTCAGTTTTATACCCACGCCTTCGGCCTCCCGCCACCATGCCCGTTATATATATATATATATATATATATATATTCCGTGTTGTAAACGCGCAATAGCAGATTGGTAGGGTAGTTTTCTGTCTCTCTCTCTCTCTCTATATATATATATATTTATTTATTTATTTCTAGTGATGTGCAGGCCGGTATGGTTGTGACGGCACTGCTTAGGGCTCGGGGCATTGCCCGAGAAGTGCAGCTGCCACCCGCAGGCGCCGTCTGTTTCTGCCCGTCGCGCCAAAGTGCCGATCCTCGGAGACGAAACATTCGGGTGGTAGGCTTTTTACGCATACGCACAGTATGTGACTACGAATATTGATGCTGATAATGGCAATGTTCAATTATTTTTATGGCGAAAAAACCCGCTTTATGATGCAGTTCTTTTTAATTTTTTTTTTGTCTATTTGTTTGTACATTTCTGGTTTGTAGCGGCGCCGTTTCTGTAGACATAATTTTTGCACAGCTAGCAGCGGCTCAGCTTGAAGCGGGAGCGGGCTGGCCTTTATTGGAAGAACTGAGGCCAGCCGCAAGCCGGTCGGAAGACTTACGCTGGCCGCCTCTCGCCCACAGGCCGCTGTTTGGAAACCTCTGCGCTTAACGATCTTGAAAAAGAAATGCTAACCGGTGCCAGAGATGAAACAACGGTCAGCGGCGTAGAAGCCAAGTACGCTGCCGATTGATTTACAAAGCCAACACGCAGGAACGTGAGGAGAAGAAGCAGAGGTGAAAGAAAGCGCGCGGAGAGGAGATGGGTTAAAAGAACAAGGAAAAAAGAGCAGAAACAAGAGATGTGGAATGAACGTGCAATAAGAGAAGTGGACAAGGAAGGAAAGCACGCGCAGCATTACAAAAATAGATTTCTGTGGCGTAATACGTTCTCCTACGAAACCCTTCCCTATGCACCAACTGAATTAGAAGCACCAACCGCCACAGGTGTTGAACGACAAAGGGTCATCCTGCCCAAGGCAAAACCTAAAGGAACAGCACCACACTTCCTATAAAATTACCGCATTTTAACTGTTGCAGAATAACCAGACATGCAGCCATTTTTCAAGTGGTAGCTTTATATGCCCAACCACGCTCAAGTTCGTGTAACCGAGGTCACGAAACGCCAGTGACTGAAGTGCTCGTCTCTCAAGCGATAGTGGCTGAGGCGCTCATTGTTCAAGCAGTGGTGGCTGAAGCGTATGTGTCTTAAGTGCCGGTGGCTGAAGCGCCCGTGTCTCATGCGCCCCTGGCTGAAAACCCGGTCGCGTAAGCTCTTACAGGGGCGGTGCAATGATTTTAACACTGAACGAATGTGCAGCTTGTATTTTTTATATTGTTTACTTCGGCATAAGTAAGAGATAAAGTGCCACCATATCCCAAAATACCTCCATTTCGCTGCGTAATCGCAAAATAAAGAACGCTTTTTTCCCAACCTACGGCCACATGGTGGCCGCAAATGGAACCTGTGGTGTGACGTCATTCGGAGTGGTTTTTGTAAGTGATAGTGTTAGGCAATTGTAAGCTTGATTTAAGGTTAAGTTTAAAAAATCTTGTCGTTTAGGCATGCAGAAACGCTTCAGAAGCCTAATATTGCCGCTAAAAGGGTATTAATTATTTGTGGCGCCATCTACCGCAAGTCAACCAAACCTGCCGTCGCCGACATCCGTCGACGCCCGAGGCCCCTACGGCGGCTACACGAGCAACCCGGACGTTTTGTCTTTCCCTCGCTCGACGGAGTGCGTTGGTCGTGGTCCGCCGTATCATGGTATCGTTATTGTTCCTGGTGTCTCGACCTCGACTTCGACTTCGACGGCCCGCCGCGTCGACTGCCCGCCGTCCAAGGCTTACTATACGCAAGCATTTTGCGCTTGACGTCGCTCAGGCCGTCCGCCCATGCCGCCATGTTGGTCGGGAATCGGCGAAAGAGCGGCGAGCCCGGCGAGCCGGCGAGCGCTGGGGAAATGGAAGCCAGAAGAACCCAAGCGGAAACCAACGCCACTCCGAATGACGTCACAGGCGAAGCTGGTGCCGCTTCAATGTTGAGTTGAGGGGTGCCAGAGATACCAATTTCTTTTATTTTTTTTAATGAAAACTAGGGCAAGCAGGAAAGAATAGTTTTCGGCCCTTCGTTTTATATATGGCCGGGATCGATTCCCGCAATTAATTAGCCAAAGTACGCAAATTGTTGCACCGCCCCTTTAAGCGTCGGTCACGTAAGCCTAGGTCGCGTAAGCTCTTCAGGCCCAACCACATATGGCATTTTTCCGGCGATTCTTTCGCGTCAGCGTCACCTTGCATCACGCGACGCGCTCCAAGCCTATGTCTATACCGTCCAGATTTCGGCGTTGAGTTAGATGAACTCGAGCGACGCACGCCGACACTGACGCGGGCAAGGCTCATGAAAAAACGTCTCATGTGGTTCGAGCTTTAAGCGTCGGTCGCGTAGCTCGTAACCACCGGTCGCGTAAGCGCTGTTTGTTTAAACTCCGTTTACGTAAGCGAAGGTCACGAAGCACAGGCAGCGTAAGCTCCTAAGCGCCTGTAGCCGAGGCTGACGTGACCTGGTGTCCGATGCCGTCGTTGACGTCCTAATAAATGTAGTCCTCGAGATCGTCCTAGAGGTTGTTCAAGAGGTAGTTTGAGACGTTGTCTTCGACATCGTACCCTAGGTTGTCGTCCTCGACGTCGTTCTAGACGCCATGCTCTAGAACATTGTCCTCGGCATTAGTCCTAGTTGCAGTCATTGAGGTCGTTCTAGATGTCGTCCTCGACGCCGTCCGTGAGATCGTCCTGGAGGTCATCCTAGACGTCTGATTTGACGTCGTCCTCTAGGAGGTCGCCCTACAGGTCGCAAAGACGTCGTACCATTTCTTTTCTACTTTTCTAACTGTTCCCACTCACGATGTTCCTCTAAAGCTACCGGCTTCCGTCGCGTCTGGTTGAATAAAGAAAGCTGCAAAATATTTCGATCCAGTCCCAATCCAAGTCACCATAATTCAGGTCGTTACAGTGGGCATTGAAATATTTTTAGGAAACACAAAGAGCTTGCTGCTTCAGTGTCAACGCTACATTTCTAAGCCAAGGCTTAGAAATAAAAATAAGTAAACGGGTCTCTTGCACGCTTGCAGCAATCTCCTAACGAGCAAATTAGCTTTAAAGACTCTGAGCGCACTACCTGTCCCAAAAGTCAACATGAGCTGTCTAAAGATCGAACTAAAGAATAGAGAGATGTTGAGACCCATCACAAAATTGGCCAAGTTTTATTCTCGCCTATTAAATCCCTCCTAGGACTACCGCACTTTAGACTAGTCGTGTGTTACGTCAAAGGTGTGTAAAAGAATAACAAACTACGCTGGTGGCAGATTTCAGAGAGAAAAAAAACCTCACAAATGAGATTATCGGCGAGGCACAACATATAGAATGTAGAATATGAGAACATCAAACACAATGTGCCCAAGAACGGGTAATGATCTTCAGGCTCCGGCTTTTTCCAAGCATGTGCGCGTTACCAAAATAGTTAACAATTTTATTCAGAATCACAAAACGCTAAATTTCAATTAATTACAACTACCCGTCTCAGAGTAAGTGACCGTTACACAAAAAATCGACCGGCACTTTTGTGGTGTTAATTTCAACCATACTGCTCTCAAGTAAAAAAAAAAAGGAAGAGGGTTATTGAAGTGTTTATTGCCGCCGTCTGTTCCGGGTATTGACTTTGAGCATTTGAGCAACACTTGTTTCCGAAATTCGCCTCACACATCTTGCCTCATTTTATCTTGAAGATGTCGATTGCTAAGCTGTACACCCTTTCAATTGAGGTACTCGGTAGGAGCGCCAATCTTGGTGCCTTACGAATACTTCATGCACTGCTCTCTTCTTCTCTAGCGCAGTGATGGAAGTGCTAGCTTTTACCCCGAAGAAAGAGGAAAGCTTCGTCCTTGCAGACGGTGCCAAATAATGTCAGAATCGCAAAACTGTAAAAGTCAGACTATAACTGGTCAAACATGGAATGATTATTGATTTATGTACGTCTATCTATAAACTCAAATATTTGGGGACTGTAGCAAACAAAGCTAATAACAAAGGGAAGTGACACGTGACATTTATATATTAATAACGTCTCGATGTATAATATTATTTTTCCTTTGATTCTAAACAGGACGAGCGTCCGTTGAGACGTTTGAGAACAATAACAATCTTACTGCGGTGGCAGTTAGTGGGACTCTTCCCGTGTTTGGCGCCGTCTACCGCGCTCCATATCTATGCGGGAAGTTCTCGGCACTCCGCCAAAAGATTCCAGACTGGAGTCTCGTCGTTGCCGTCACGCCAATCGACATGACTCGGACGTCACGCCGCGCATCACGCACCTTGTTACCTGGCGTGAGCTGACGCCATGACGTGACATTCCCTTGTCAAGTCACGTTGCACAGTGACGCCACGCGGCTCAATAACGTCTGATGACACAGTGAGTCACGTGATATCATGACGTCACGGGACACTGTGACTTCAAGTGACATTTAGACGTCCCATGACGAATCGTCGTCAGGTTACAGAATGACGGCATGTAAAACTATAAACATGAGGCTGCTGATATCGGAAACAACCGAAACAAAGCGTTTTCGCTGATTATGCCAGAAAGGTTGTCCGAAGATAAAACGTATAACGCTTGCTGGGCGTCAAGCTGCCGAAACCACGGGCGTGATATTATGTGGAGCTACAAGCTCGAGCCTTGAGTGCGCGATTTTGGTAGTGTTTTTAATGACCACAATGCGGTGTTAGTTTGTGTCCAATGGCATTGCATAAGAAATTCAGGCAGTCACACCAGCGACAGGAAACGGTTCATGCACACACACGCAGTTTCGTCGTTCCCTGCATTTCAAACTTCGGCGCGCAATTTTCCAGGTGTTTTTCAAATGCCACAAGGCAGTCTTAGTTTGTGTCGAATAAAATGTTTCAACAGGTTTACGAAATCCACTCTACTCAACACACCCTCATTGGTTTTAAAAAGCTATAGAATTTTCGACCGGTGTGTTACTCGGTTTAATACGAACTCTCTATGCAGACTGTAACCTTTCCTTCAGTCGACCTGCTCTGAATTCGCACATTAGCGGCTCCTACATCACACATCAGTTATCGTAGTGTTTCACCTAACGGGTAGCCTAAGACACTATGAATTGTTTTATGTAAATATAAGGAATAAAACAAAAAAAGGAAACTACAAAAAACAATTAATTACAACGTCTGTTAAAGCGATCTAATATAAACAAACTTTTGCCCTAGGTACCTTTCTTAATGACGTAAAAACGTACAGAGCATGTGCCGGCAGTAATATAGACGCTTTACAGCAGCTGTGCATGGGCGCCGCCATAACTGACCTTCAGTTTTTGTTCCCTCTTATTCCGTTCGCTTCACTTCATCATTACCACAGTAGGACAGGTTATTGCCATTTTAGATGCTACTGTGTTCTTGTGCCCAGCATAGGCCCTTGTGAAGACCCGTCAACGCCCGCTTCAGTGGCTCGGCATCTCGGTAAGACAAGAGAAGGGCAGCTATGGCGGCTCAATCTGGCGCGTGTGTAAAGCGTCTATACTCCAGTGGTCCCGAGATAAACCTCCACTGAGGCCATGGGCAGCGCAGGAGAGAGAACAGAGACACACTCAGCGAGTTTCACTCCCCCCTCAAACTGGAAATTTCTAGCCTACATCAACTACCATTCTGTTTTATTAGTAAAAATCTGCTTCTGAATTAAGATGTTTCCTGCTCGAGCAAAAACTGCAGAAAAAACACGACCCTTTTTGAAGTAGTCGAAAAACATTGACTCACAAAAATAGTGACTGAGATGCAGAGAACCTGGCTGGAATTCCCAAATTAAGAGAGACAGCACTAGAGGTTGAACTACAAAAGAGTAGAGTACCCCCCCCCCCTTCCTAATGAAAAAAAACAACAAAAACAACGTCTTGTTTTCTAAAATAAGTTGAGAAGTGTTCTAATAACGTTTCTGCAGCAACGAACAGGGGTGTTTCTGGATATAACATTTTCACTTACTATCATGTCGCTTCTAGTGGATTTTAGGTCTGACAGTGCATCCTTTCGAGTTGTAATATTATAAGAATTATCATTATAAGTATGCCCGAATGGACACTGTTAATTCTTGTATGGGTACTTACTGGCTTCGTTTTCTCGAAAAGGTGCAAAAACACTTGGTGTTCTCCTTACAGTTTCTTCATCGCGAAAAAAGAACCGAAAAAAAAAGTTCGGTATTTTCCGGGACATTTCAAATTTCCTCACACGTAGTGCAGAATTAAGTTATATGCTTATGCAGTTTAGAGTATACATATGCTATCTTATCAAGACGTACACGTTTGAAACATCAAAAACACCGCTTCTTCCTATGGCGACCAAATCTTGTTTAAGCTACTTCGCGCGGCGTATCAGCAATATGCAGAACTTGTGTTTTTTGTAAAACCAATTATAGAAAAGGCAAATACAGCTTGCCTGCACTTCCTATGTTTTAGAAATACTTATTTGGATATTCTGACTTCGTTGTTAATAAGTGTGGAAAAAAACTGCAGAGGCTTGGCGTTGTAAAGAAATCCATTGTTGAACTGAAAATTGCCAAGAGTTGTTTTGCGCTGGTTAATGAGTGTGACAGCGTGACTCTAGTCGACTCCGGCAAAATGAACACATATTGTTTTTCGTTGCATATGTGCGTCTGTTGGTAGGGGAGTTGTAAATAAAAATATAACGAATGAGAACGAAGCCGGTGCGTCATATGCAAGAAAATTACTTTCCAAATAATCTAGCAAATATTATTCAGTTGCAAAATTGCTGATAAACGTAAGAGTTTACAATGAATATATTCAGTTGTAAGAGATTACGTACTACAAGCCGACATTACCATTCAACTTTATTAAGTTTAATAAGATAAAATAAAAAAACGCGATTGTAGCCTTGCTAATAGTAGTCAGTAGAGGTATCTTATCCTAGAAGTAATCGGAGATACAACTAGATTATTTAAACCTATTTAAGGGACTTCGAACGGCGGCAATGTCATCAACATTGTGTCGCATCTACAAATTAAAAGACAACTCTTTCTATATATCTGACACATAGGCGGAATGCGCAGTATGTAACAGTTATTACTCATGTTTTTCTTTGCTGTAGAGACTGAGAGAGCTCCAGGAAGTGAACAGAGCCGGGGACGTTGACAAGCTTGGATATATCATTCTTGGAGTCGGCCTTTTTGCTCCAAGAACAGGCAACGCCTACAACTACCTCAAAGAACTTCTCCAGTAGGTGCTTAGTGTGTTCATATACATCCACAAGATGTTTATTGAGGGCGAGCATTTGTTTGAGGAAGCGCGTGCCCCTCACGAATCTTAATAATCATGAGCTAGGTATAAATTAAATGTTGCTTTCGCATTGCACACTTTCAATGAAGTACTTAGTGATTGACTTTACCACATTTTGATCTGATCTGGTTTGGCTTAGATGATGACCAACCATTAACAAAACTCAGGGTTTTCAAGGTCACTTCAGCGTACTATTTATGAATTGCATTATTGTAGCATACGTTTTACGGCTATTGAAACATCAACACGCAGCTTAGACATCTAATGCACTGAAAAGGAGTTTGAGGATAAACCATGAATCATCAGGGCCGAATCGCAAGCAGACCATAACATAAATGTAAGCAGTAGTTTTAGTAAAGAAAATAGAAAACATAGAACAAACGCAGGCAAGCATGTGTTAGACTTTGATAATGGACCAAAGCCTAGAAACACGATAAGTTTATGTGTAAACACCACGTCTGCACTTGGAAAAGTGGAATTGCCGTACCGTAAGTTTCGCCATTGCAATTATAATATTTATAGTTGCATAACTCGTGTAATGCAGCATTCTTTTATAGACCTCTAAAATCTTCTACATCGATACTATTTTATTGTTGCAAAGGACTGAACATTATCTATATGTGTTTTTTTTTTTGTAAATCGTAGGCCGTTAGAAACAGTAGTCTCTTTGTGACGAATAGCAAGATGGTCTAAAAAACACATTTAAAACCGCCACAACTTTCATCAACGAGGATGTCGAAATCTTTTGTTTCTGATTTATTTTAATGGTTTATGAGCGCACTTTCCTTCTCATCGATGACTGCCGCGCCTGCCTGCCAACTGTCTACAGGCCGTATATTTCGGTCAGCGATTTTTATGTGTCCATTCTCCGCGAGGAGTCGACGCGTAACTTTTTAGTTCAAGATTTTTCTTAGCCGTGTTCTGCTTAGTCGGTGTAAAAGGCTTTCGTTTTAAAAGGTTAAAGTCAAAAACGGCAGCCTCTTTTGAGTTTGACTGGCAACAGAAAGAATAAAACAAACTCCGGACAAGGGACGACGAACATTGAGTTAATGTGATCTTTTGAGTTGCGTGAGGGATAACCCGAAGCCCATTATCGCTTTACAATCGCCCTCTCGAAGTCTAAGCCATATTGGAAAACCCAACATGAAAATCTAACTGGTAAAGCTGGTAACTAAACTGGTCAAGCTGACAATGTGGTAATCAAACAGGTTTAACTGGCAGTCAAGCTGGTTCAAACTGGGCAGGTTAGAATTTGAGCTGGTCAGTCTGGTTGAAGTAAAAACCAGCATGGTCTAACTAGAGTCTGGTTTTAGATTCAATCTGGTTTAGATGAGAGCCAATCTGGTCCAAATTGGTCAAACTTGTTCTCAATGGAGCCAATGTGGTCAAGCTGGTCGAACTCATAATCGTGGTGGTCAAGCTGGTCTTGCTGTGAGCGCGCACGCCAAGGTCAACTAGAGATGGTCGAACTGTCATAGCTGGGAGCGCGCGCGCCAAGGTCGGCTTACGCGGATGCGAGGCCATGTCTTTTTGATAATAATTAAAAAAGCGCAACAAGACTCCGGACAAACAAGGAGGAGACACAGACACAGCGCTCCTCCTTGTTTGTCCGTCGTCTTGTTGCATTTTTTAATCATTATGAATCACCAACTTGCCCAACTTTCTACCCTTGTCATGTCCTGTTCTTTGTCCTCTCGTTTTTGGTAGATGACCGGGCGCCTCAGGCGCGCTTCGAGCTGCCTTTGTGTGCGAGAAAAAAGAGAGAGAGTGGTAGGAACGGAGAATTTGAGACATCTTGTAAACCCTGAGATGGGGAACGATAAAAAAAAAAGACGAACACAACATTTGGGGGGGGGGGGGGGGGGAGACCGTTAAGCGATTGCTTCGAGTAGGAAATAGGGATTAGGCTTTAGCGTTTTGGAGGTCACCATGTGTGGTGACCGTGGGGTTGTTGTTGTTCGAGTGGTCGGCTCCCTTTCCGAAGGTTGTTGGAGCCGGGGAGTAGCTTAGGCCGTCTGGGGTGAACGCGTTGGCCGTCTTGTTTTTGCTTTTGAGTTTTTTCGCCCTTTCTCTTTTTCTTTTGTGTGAAAGTCTATTTATTGGTATGCTCCTATCAATAAACTTCAGCTGCGTTTGAGATTTTGTTGGGTTCGTCCGTTTTTTTATCGTTCCCCATCTCAGGGTTTACAAGATGTCGATTGATTACCAGCTCGACTGCACTCTCTCACTGCTTACAATTCTACTACCTGAAGCAGGTTTCGTCTTCCCTTCACCTTCTTTTGTGTCAAACCTTCCACCACATTCTCAACCAGCCTTGGCGTTTTTAACGCTGTGCAAGATCGGTCAGCGACTGAGTGACCTCCAGACGGATGTGAGCTACTTTGGGCTCTGCCTAAGGAAGAGGTTTGTGGATCCCAGCCTTTTCGGCTATGTCGCTCACCGGAATCTCCCTTGGCGGCACCAGAAGAGGATTCTAAAGGCCTCTCGGAATGTGGCAGATCAGCAACTTTGTGAGCTCTTTGAGCTCGCTGATGTGTTGTGGAAAGGTGTGCTGGGTGAGGGGTTCCGCGGTTCTGTGGAGTTCGACGGTTGGAACTCTCTTCGGCTCGCAAGCTTTTGTTTCTCATGGGCCGCCAAGAAAAGAGACGTCTTGAAGAAACAAGACTCGACGAAGAAAAGGACAGCTTTATCGGCTTCTGTGGAACGTTTTTTCAATCCTGAAAGTGTTGTAGTGTCTCAGAATTCTCAAACAATTTTAAATGAAGGTCGAAAGTTTTGCCTGGATGTGAAACCGTCACGGTTTGATTTGTGCTCGAATGTGCATGCCATTAGTACCAAACTTCCTACGCCAGAGGATAGAACGTCTTTTGTAAATCAATCCTTGAGCAAGCTGAGCGTTCTGCTAGATTCGTCCTTTCCAGTTGAGCAAAGAAATTTCAGGAGAATGTCGGCTTTGAAAAGGGAGTTGAAAGATAACTCTTTGACCCTGCTCCAGACTGGCAAGAGTGGCTTGTTTGCAGTGCTCTCGGATGGTATTTTTAATGAGAAAGCTTTGGTGGCTGTTTTCAAGTTATTTGTAAAGAGTGATGAAAATGTTGCGGTTCGAAAACGGGATGTGTGTAAGATTTTGGCAGAGGAGGACATCACGGCTACGCTAAACAGAGTGAGGGGCGCTTCACGCTCCTCTTTTGGTTTAAAGTTTTTAGTAGAAGATCATAAAGTAGATTTCCCCTTCCGTGTGGTAGTTAACGAAAATGGTTCTTGGCAAAAGTCGCTTGCGGTTTTCCTTCAGGGATGTTTAGGCCATGTCACTCTGGAGGGCAGGATTGCCCTTAGGAACTCGGAAGAATTAATCGAGGGCATATCTCCCCTGCATTGCAGCTCGTGCACGTTGATGTCCCTGTACATCAAAAATTTGTGTTATTCTTTAGATAGCGTGTTGTTGCTGGAAAGGGTTAGGGAGCTTTTAGAAAATAATTTGGTCTCTTTTCAGGCCAAAGCGGGTATTTCTGTAGATGCGGTACTGGATCTTCTGACGTGCTATTAGAAGGCAACTGTGCTTAAATTTAATGGTGACACAGCGGAAAGGTGTGTGCATCGGTTCGGCGGTGGCTCCCGTGTTGACTGAGTTTTATCTTAACACTCTTGACAAGAAAATAACAGATTTTGTTGGCTGTTTGGGCGGAGAAAGGTTTTTGGTTGGGAGGTTTGTTGATGATATCTTAGTTTGTGCTCCGAATCAGCTTTCTGCTACTCAGATCCATGATTTTATTTTGACCGCTGCACCGGAATCAAAAATTCACCTCTGAATCAGCGAAAGATGGGAAGTTACAGTTTTTGTACTTGCAACTATTTAATAAAAGGGGGCTTTGTTGGTCTTATGGTAGGGAAACCGTAAAGAAGGTTCTTTCTACATAGAGTGCTCATTCTAAACTGGTAAAAGGGGGGTGGTGAGATCATTAATTGGCAATGCACTGAGAGAGAGAGAGAGAAAACGTTTATTGAAACAACAGGAACGGGGTAGGGGAGAAAAGAGTTAGGAGCTGTGGGCGGCCATCCTATTCCGGTAGGCCGCGTGGCGCGGCTGCCATCCTCGCCCGAGAGATCAGGGCCTCCTGGTCTTCGAGCTGGCAGCTCTGCAACACGCACTCCCACTGCTCAAGGGTAGGGGATCTGGGTGGTGGAGGGTTGGTGGGGCACGTCCAGACGAGATGAGCTGTGGTGCTGGGCTCATCGCATTGGGGGCAGTTCAGTGGGTAGTTGGCAGGAGAGATGTGGTGGAGATGGAGGTGATTGTAATACGTGTTGGTTTGAAGTCGGCGCCAGATGCGGGCGTCAGCGGTAGAAAGGGAAGGGTGGGGAGGGGGATAGGTGCGTCGGGTCGCTCTGTAGTGGTAGAGGATGTCAGCGTATGTTTGGGAGAGGGGCGTAAGGGAGTTGGCAACGCTGGCTGCGTTGTTGGCCTCTTCTGGGAATGCCCGGTGAAGGAGAGCTCGGGCGGTGGCGTGTGCCACCTCGTTCCCAGGGAGGGCAGTGTGGCTGGGTGTCCACACTATGCGGGCATGAGGGAGGGTGGGGCATTGAGTAAGGATGGCCAGGGTAAGAGCTGAGACTCGTCCGAGTGCAAAGCGACGGCAGGCAGCTTGTGAGTCAGACATTATTGTTATGCTGGGACTCGTGGCTTGGGTCATTGCGAGGGCAATGGCTGCTTCTTCGGCCGTGGTAGTAGACGCTGTGCAGACGGTTGCTGAGGTGAGGAAGGCATTGTCGATGCGGGCAACAGTAGCGACGTGAGCTGGTCGTTGAGGATAGGGAGAGGCGTCTGTATAGAGGGTGGTCGGGTCGCTGCCGTATTTTCTGATGAGGAGGCGGGTGCGATGCTGACGACGGCCGGCGTTGTATGTAGGGTGCATATGACGCGGAATGGGAAGGACATGGATGTTGCGTCGCACTGACGGAGGTATGCGTTGTGGCGAGTCCGGAGTTTGTACCACCTTCCGGCCTAGCGTTTTGAGCAAATGACGACCGGCGGGTGTGAGTTGTAGGCGCTGCAGTTGGTTTTGCAGATGGGCTTCAATAATCTCCGAGAGGGTGTTGTGTAGACCCAGTTTCAATAAGCGGTCGGTAGAAGTGAAGGTAGGCAGGCCGAGGGCTGTCTTATAAGATTTGCGGATTAGGACATCAATCTTGGCATGTTCTTGTGGTTTTAAAGTAAGATAGGGTGCCCCGTAGGTGATGCGGCTGATCAGCATTGCTTGAAGGATGCGGCAGTTATCTGTTTCCTTGAGTCCGTGTCGGCGAGAGCATATTCGTTGAATTAGGTGTGTAAGTTGGGAGACTGTCTGTATAAGTTTGGGGAGATACGCGGCCCCGGAGCCGTCGTGGTGGTAGTGAACTCCTAGGATGCGGAGGGTCTTGACGGTGGGGATGGCTTGCCCGTTGAGAGATAGGGAAGGGTCCGGGGTAGGGTTTGGTGGGCGGCCCCGGGTTCGTGCTTGGAGGACGAGTAAGGCGGATTTTGATGGGGCGCAGCAGAGACCACAGGTTTGGAGATATTGGAGCGTAGTGTCGATTGCCTGTTGAAGACTGTCTTGCTGTTGTCCGGGGGAGCCTGTGTTGGACCATATGGTGAGGTCGTCTGCGTATAAGGCGTGCGACACGTGGGGAATTTGTTCAAGCAAAGTCGGGAGTCCCATGAGCGCTATATTGAAAAGTAGTGGTGAGACTACTGAGCCTTGGGGAGTACCCTTTGCCGGTGTGTGAAAGGTCTCTGTCTGGTAAGGGCCAATGTGGAGAGTGGCAGTTCGTTCTGTCAAAAAGGCTCTCACGTAGTTATATGTGGCAGACCCGCAGCCCGTGGTTTGAAGCTGGCCGAGAATGGCTGTGTGAGTGACGTTATCGAACGCGCCTTGTATATCGAGAGCAAGGACGGAACTGGGATGTACTTTGCTGAGGCAGTCGAGAATCCGTTCTTTGAGTTGGAGGTGGACGTCTTGCGCTGATAGGTGAGTGCGGAACCCGAACATGGTGTGAGGTAACTGATTGGTGTCTTCTAGGAAGTCCGTTAGACAGGCTTACTCCGTTTTCCTTCAGACGTGAGGGATGTTGCGGGAAAAAACGCAGAGATCCCTCGGTCTCCTGTGCCACAGAGGTAGTCTACAAGATCCCCTTTGACTGTAGATTGTGTTATGTTGGTCAGACGGGGCGTTGTTTGAATGACCGACTTGTGGAGCATAAAAGGTGTGTAAAGAATTTGGCGCAGAATTCTGAATTGGTTAAACATGTTAGTTTTTGTAATTTTTGTTACCCTCTTTGGGAAAAAACTTCTGTGTTGTGTAACGAGAAAGAACTGTTTAGAAGGCTAATTAAGGAGACTTTATGCATTCGCGAGGGGGGAATTGTGTCAGCCAACCGTCCTTGGTGATCACTGATCGAATGAAAGAGTTTTTGCTTGTATAAGGGGAGCTTTGTAAACCTTGAAAAAAAAAGGGGGGGGGGACCGGGAAGCGTTTGCTTCGAGTAGGAAATGGGGATTAGGCTTTAGCGTTTTGGAGGTCACCATGTGTGGTGACCGTGGGGTTGTTGTTCGAGTGGTCGGCTCCCTTTCCGAAGGTTTTTGGAGCCGGGGAGTGGCTTAGGCCGTCTGGGGTGAACGCGTTGGCCGTCTTGTTTTTGCTTTTGAGTTTTTCTGCCCTTTCTCTTTTCCTTTTGTGTGAAAGTCTATTTATTGGTATGCTCCTATCAATAAACTTCAGCTGCGTTTGAGATTTTGTTGTGTTCGTCCGTTTTTTTTTTATTGTTCCCCATCTGAGGGTTTACAAGATGTCGATTGATTACCATCTCGCCTGCACTCTCTCACTGCTTACGAATTTGAGACACGTTTGGCTAGCTTAGGCAGATTTTCAAAGAGACGGCTGTGTGCGCATTGTTTGGAGGCTACTTGAGCGATGGTGCAACCGAAGCGGGTTTTGACGAGACAGCAAGCTGCAGTCCGTCCAGTGCGGGAAGAGGTTGGACGTCCCGACTGAGGCGTCGCTTCATGTCTTCGAACGCGTGTGTGTGCTCGTGAATGACGGTGGTGCCGAGTAGTATCGCCAATGCCATCCAAGCCACACGGATTTCCTCGCCTCTGCCGACTACGCAAGAGGCCGCTTCGCCCGAATTACTGGCGGGACCCAGGTTTGCTTCTCTCATCCGTGTAGTACCTTTTATTGTTATTGCCTGGTTTTGGCGTGTGTCTATTTCTTCGTGTTGAGAGATAAGCAATCTAGTTTAATAGAATTGTTTATTTTTCACCAAAAACCGCTGTATTGCGTCGGTTAGTATTGTGTCAGCGTAGTGGATGTGTAGCATCTGTGTTCATGTAAGCAGGCCGCGAACACGAAAATAATAAGCTAGATACCGAGTTGGCTTTACTGAAAAGCTTGGCTTGTTTATCTTGTCGATTAATTTAAACATGTTAAACTGGTTGGGAAGTTCACCGGTATGACCTGTTTTACCAGCGTGACCAGCATGCCAAACTTGGCATGCTGGGGCAATAACCCAGCTTAAAGCTGGGACCAGATCAACCAGAATGACCAGCATGATAAATATGGGCATGCTGGAGTAATAACCCAGCTTGAAGCCGGGACCAGATCAACCAACATGACCAGTATAACCAGATCAACCAGCATGACCAGTATGACCAGATCAACCAGCCTCACCATGTTTGTTTTTCAATAGGGAGTGGTTAATTAACGCATAACAAATACGACCTAGTCGTCGTTAGTCATACTGTTGTCTTTATCACTATTAGCGCCCTCAGCACAGCTGCCAGGTGCCGCTACATTGAAAGTAAAAAAATATACAGGACACTATTAATACCTTTTTAAAATAGTAAGCGCTGTGTTGCTTTTCCAATCATCCTATAAAAGCATCTGATGTATTTTAATACTAGGTGTGAAAAGACTGTCCCACTTACAAAACATGTCGGCAACATCTACACGACATCTTCATCAACAGACGGGCAACTTGTTAATTTGACTCTATTCCCAGACAGGGAAGATCAGCATAACATGGACGGCAGCGATAATGTGGCCTGTTCGTAATCTTGCGGCAACTGAAAGCAGCGACTTATGTCGGACAACTCGGGTTGCCAGGTTCGGTGAACGAGTGAATTTTGTACCGAACAAACGACAACGCTTAGAGTTTTGATGTTAACGAGCCCCCATAACATGTTCTTTGTTTTTTTTATGGATTTACTGATATAAATACTTGTCAAAACAAATTTAACAATATTCAAGCCTTATGGACAGCTGAGATAATTTCATACATATGTCATGATTAGAAAAAGCAATCGTCGAAAGTGTTACAGCCGGTAACTTAAAGAATATAACAGACAGCTGAAATTGGAATGTTCAGGAATAAACGGTCACATATTGAACGTATAATATAAAAAATAGGATGCCTACTTACACGTTAAGAATATGTTAAAAATAATCCACAAAAGAGAGGGACACAAAGGTCGAAGCGTGCAAAACGATGTGGTAAAAGCAGGACGTAGATATACGTACGGTTGTGTTAAACTTTTCACAAACTTATCGCAAATGAAGTAATCAGAAGGCAGGCAGAAAAAATGAGTAAGCGGCGCTGAGAAATATTTACTCGTTACCAATTCCTGTGATAGATGAACCGTCCCTGCCACTTTTACAGGACTGCAGCTAAGCACCGTGATTCACGTACGGCTTTGCAGCACAGTTGACTTGAATATGCCGCTAGAAATTCGAATTTTTTAAAAGATAGACATTCTTTATGCGCTGCCGGAAATTCAGAAACTATGAGACATCTCGCTTCGTCGGATAGGGCCAGCTGCTTTGTCAGCAAATAAAGAACAGTTCGATAAAGGAATGTACAATAAGAGTCAAGTCGATTTTTGCAATCAATAACATAGGTGCATGTTTTTCCGAGGTAGTTTCCTGCCCATTTAAGGCACTGGCGCTTCGTAGAATCACATTTCCAGCCACGCCACTCCGTCATCGCAGTGTGTCAGGCTGCTGTCCAGCTGTCGGAGAAAAAAACTCGTCATCGCAGTGTGTCAGGCTGCTGTCCAGCTGTCGGAGGAAACAACTCGATAAACATGATTGCCGGTCGCAAGAACGCGTGTTTCCGCAAATTTTATCTTGCCTCAATGTTACAGTGAAAAAACAAATTGTTTCCGTCATGTTGGCGGACAAAGATTGCCAACTGTTATAGCGCCCTCGCTAATAGGCATGCCAGTCGTAGTGCCTTAAAAGTAATGATATATACCTTCGCTACCTTCGTCATTGCAATGTTGAAGTAAGGAAGAGCTTAGAGGGAGGGGAATTTTGGACGCGCTCTTTGATGCGCTAGAAGATGTCCCAGTGTCCCAGTGGTAACAATGTCCCAGTGGTAATGATGTTCCAGTGGTAACAATACCTAAAATACACGAAGCCGAACTACTTATACATCAAGATATAATCCTTAATCACCCGGACCCACGGGTTTCTGGCGGAAAACATCCTGTACGTGTCCCACCGAAGCTACAACGAGCCAGCGCCTCCTTGCTGCACAGGCTACGCACCGGATGTGCCTTCACGGCGAAAGCCCTCCACCGCATAAACTCTGCCGTCGACCCCCTCTGCCCAACCTGCAATGTTCCTGAGGACTTCGACCACCTCCTCTGGGACTGCACGGCGTTAACGAAAGAGAGAAGATCCCTCATCGACGGCCTGCAGTGCGCCGGCGTCGCACATGCCACTACAGAGGAAATTCTTTTTCCCCCGGGTCCGGCCGGGACCGCTTCTAAAACATTCGCACGTCTGCTCACATTTTTAGAAGACACAGAATTATTCGATCGCCTATAAACCACAAGTACCCGACCTTAAGTGCAGAGTGCCAACAAGTGACAGTCATTAACCCCTTACCTTTGTTTTTATCTCTCTCTCTCTCTTTCTTTTCTTTTAATCTGTCTCTCCTCTAACCCATTCCTCATCCCTGAACTGACTCGCCCTCATTTTTAGGAGTGGCCAACTGTTCAGGTTTTCCTTTCCAATAAAATGCTTACTACTACAAGAATCTGTCTATGTTATATAAATATGAAGCATTTGAGACGGTTCACTATTCACAGTTTTATTTTGAATCGCTCAAGCCGTCCACTAGCAGCCTTTTAGGCACGCGACGTCGCGCAGCTTCGCCACATGCGCCCATTGTACCTTTTCTTTCTACTTAAGCTTTTGCAGCTAGCAAAACCTTCTCAAGCGTCTCGGAGTCTTGCATACGGCTTCATGTGTTTTCTTTTTTTTTCTTTTCTGTTCTTCAGTGCTTCTAATGTACTTGGAATTGTTTGGCGGGACAGTGAACACTTCACTCATCTGTGAATTCACCGCCTCTAATTTTAACGCCCGTTTTCACTCTTTCTTTTTCTTCAGGACTGCTCCGATAGACGCCGTAGTAATCAAGACACACGTAGACGAAGGAAGTTTCGGTACGACGTGCAAAATCACGGGCCCAAACGTTTACCTTCGCTCATGGAATGAGTACGAAGTATCGATGGTGAGGAACCCCGGTCACTTGCATCAGAAGGCGGAAATCTTAATATAGCGTCCGTGTGTATATAGTCGAGTATGCGTGATTTCCACGCACAGGTTGCAAGCACCTTCTAAATTAATTACAGGGTGTAATCTAAAATTTCGACGTGATTATAGTGAGATCGAGGAGGCACACATCGGTCACGACTACTGCGTCAGGGCCCGCCAAGGTCTCGTGAGCAATCAACGTGCCAAAAGACGCCCGGAATTGAGCTTGTCCGAGTTCCGATTCATATGTCTTTTTCTGCTGTCGCAGGCTTTTTGGTTCACTTCGGGTGATAGAATGGGATGTCATCTGCCGACCTTGGGGGAATACTTCAGTGTCAGCCACGACAACCATGAAGTGCGCCCGGCATCCGTTTTAACCTAGAACTTGTTTATGCGCTGGATTAAAAAAAAAAGTGAAACACTCGAGTGTGGAAAGAGCGTTACGCGGAGGCCAACGCTACATTAATTACGCATAGCCCGTAGCAGGCAGTTTATGACCACCCAAAGAACGTAGAAGACATAACTAGTAATAATTAGTTGTGCATAATGACAGATATACACAAACAATCGGAACCAAAAAGATCCATGAAGAAGCTGAGCGGGAATCGCAACCAAAACCCTGTGATCCACAGTTCGGCTTCTTCGCTCGGCGCCACAGGAGATGAACGAGAGCGCAAGCAACTGGACTCAGTATGGCTGGCAGACGATGGTCGCCTGCGGTAGCACAGAACTGTCTTCGACGAGTTATACTTAGTTCAACAAAATTAGACTTAAGCCGACCGACATTGCTGAGTCATTCTTAGTTCGGCATACGCATTCCGCAGGCTAAGTCGCTGGCGAGTTACGCTTTGCCTATCATGCTGATTTCCCAGGGGACCGTCGATGGCGAATCATACCTAGTTCAAAATACTTCGTCCGCAGGCGACCATCGACGTCAAGTCACACTTTTCAAGCGTAGCTCTAAGGAGCCCTTTTCCGGCTTGACTGGCGTCGCCGTCTGCGACGCAAACAGGATTTAGTCGCGACGCCGGCGGGATTTAGTCCCGTCAAGTTTTGTTCAGAGATCCAAACTGTAGCCGGCTCTGTAAGTATACACACCCGATTCACCCCATAATGGTCGGTGAGGGGGGGGGGGGGGGGGGAGGGGGTTCATCACCATGACTTTTTTATATTCAACCATAAACATTTTAAACTATATATGCACTCCCGTGGGGTACATGCGACTCTGTAGCATGCGAGTACGGTGGATGGTTGCATGAATGTTGCCGTACCTTTGTGCTCGCTTCCGTCCGGTAGGATTTACGTAAGCGATCCGAAAGCTAGGCTTGCGAGGCCCCGAGAAGCAGACGACGGACCGCGATCAGCTTTGACGTGGTCCGTTGTGGATGCGGAAGTTTTTATCCAAGCAAACTCGGGGAGCAGAAGCGGAGTGCCTTGTATCAGCTGTCCACGCCGAAGAACTGCGCTTTCTCCGTTCGGTTCATCAACCTGAGAAACTCTATTTTACTGAAATATGGGACTCTTAACTCCTAGTAAATCGGAATTTACCGGAAGTCGCTAGAATTTACCAGAAGTAACCGGATTTGCCAAAACTCACTGGATATTTCCAGAAATCACCGGATTTGCAAGGATTCACCAGAATTCACCAGAAGTTACGTTTTTTTATTTTTTTGGACGTCACCGGGAAGCATTTAAGAAGGAGCCAATCAACCGTGGGTAGTGTGTGTTTCCCAGATACTGGAGGAGTCGATAAGAATTTAATCGGTTACTTAAAATAGGCCTGAAAGTTCGATGTCTTTATTTCACAGAGTCGTTAACAGTAAAACGATTTGCACAACAAAATTTATAACATTATATGCATCAGATATTAAGAACAAATATTCTATAAAATACAAAATAGAGCTGCCCATGATGTCACTTATCTAAACACTTTGAACAAGTGAAAGTGTAAAAAAACTGCACAATTATAAACAAAGCGAACTTTTAGTACCAGGAAAAATAAGTGTATCATTACAAAAAGACTCCGGAGAGTTGTTTTAAAAGCTACTGCACAGGTGCCTAGGACGAGTGTACTTGAAATGCTGCTTTTGCCTTAAGGTGTACCGGCGCAGCGACATTTTGGTACTACACGAAACAACAAAACGCTGGGCGTATATCGGTGCCTGGCAGTTTAAGGGGAGAAAGCGAAGCGGGCTAGAGAATTCTGCCACCTCTCTCGTCACTCCTTTAATCGCCCAGACACGAAGCTACAACCAGCGGGAAAAGACCACGCCGGTCAAGCCTCCACGAAAATAAGAAAAGGCCGAAGACCCCAGATAAATATATCGGCGCCTTTTTCTCCTTTCCCATCACTCGTAAAGAACCAGCCATCCATCCTAACAGTACCACTGCGAAACGAGCGTCAACTCAACTTTGTGCAAACGTACGAAGAAGTCACATAACCTGCCCTTTTTTATATTACCCCGCAAACATCTCACCAAACAAATGGCCTTTTAGAGAACTCACGCCACTTAATGAACTCACCCACCTCATACATTCACGCCCCTCACCCCTCTTAAATATTACACTTGACCCCTGATATGTTATAGGACCCTATCAGCGCTTCAAGCTCCTCAGCCCTGCAAATCCCTTCATTCCGTCAGACCTTCAAACCCTTACAGCCCATCAGACACTCCATCCTTCAGACCCTTCAGCCGTTTTGACGTCCAAATCACTGTGAACTATTGACCGCAATTACAGTTTAATACGTCATTGGAAATGTATTTCAGACATTGAGTTTACATGCATGTTGCAACTGAAAAAGATAATAGGAACCAACGTTTGATCGAACGCGGGCGCAATCATCTGTAGACGAAAGTGATCACACCAAGTGAAGACAACGGTGTTCTTTTGCTGAAACAATATTTTTAAATGCACTGACAATGCCGCTGGGTAAATTATGAGATGCATGGTAGCTCATCTAATAAAACCGAGCAGCTGCAATACACTCAAACATTCACACACTATCAGTAGCACGTTTAGCAAAAACCACGAACGCGCCACCACAATCCGCCGGCCTTCGGAGATCCCGAACAATTTATGGTGTCGGGTATGGTGTCTTTATCTGCTCCTGGATGCTTCGGAAGCCGGACGGACGATGGGGGCAAGGAGCGAGGCACTGAGAGACCTTCTTGATCTGTTCACCCAGCTGCTCTAGAGGATAGGTTCAACGCAAGGGACGGGAAACCGACACTGAGCGTTCGTTCATTGCGCATTTAGTTCGCGCGCGTTGACGGAGAAAAATCAGGGCGACGAGCCTCTGATGATGGCTGTATTTCGACTGACTAAAAACGGATTGTCCACAAACAGGCAAACGTCCACCTCCCATTTTCTCTATGCAAGCTGTCTCCCTTGTAAGCGAGAACTAGGCAAAGAAAAACAGTCCAAGGAGAAAATTGCGGAAACTAGGAGAAATGACGTGGAGAAGTGCGACCTCCTTTCCAGAACGGCATTTCTCGTGGTCGCTTGTTTGCACTTTGGTAGAGACGCCTAAGGGCCACGACGAGAAATGAAGGGAAAACGTCTCCAAGCTTCAAAACTAGTCGCGGCCGCCGGAACAAAATAGCCATGTGGCTTCCCCGACGCATATATCCTGAAGGGTCACGTGATCTCCCCCGCAGACCCGTTAAAGTTATTCTGAACGAATTCGGACAGACCCCCCAGACCTTTCAAAGAGCAATGGCAGGTCTCTTCCACGATATAAAAATTCTTAAAATGTACGTCCGTCCCCTTAGAAAACTTAGACGAAGATCTCAATTAGTTCAAACATTTTTCATGGACACATAAAAAGATTTCAAATATCCTGGTGGACCCCATCGACAGATTCGTCATAGAGACTAAACTCATGAGCTCACCAACCTCACACTCTTACCACTTGTCGTCGAACTAATCAGCTCAAAAAGTCACACCCCTCCCTAAGCTCATGAGATAACCGAATTAAAACCCGTCCCCCCCGAACACAAGAAATTACCGTATGTATGCCCCTTCACCGACCTCAGGTTTCTCACTCAACCTCAAACATATCCATTTTTGAGGCTTACAAACTCACGGACCCTCGTCTCACGTATGATTGGTTAGGATGATTGAGATGAGTGAATGTACCCATGAGTGAGTTTTCCCGATATATACATCTCGCTTGTCTCCAAGAAAGCGTTTAAATTCGGCTTTTTCGAAGATCGTTCCCGGCGCCGCAGTAGAGAAATGTTGTTGTGCAGCGGGAGCCATGATTTACTCAAGCGAGTGAGGCGGATGTGCGTACTTCCCTCTTTTAGGTCTTCTTTTTCTAACTGCATAGCAGGAGGATATCAGCTAAAGATTAACTTCAAAGAGAGTGTGTGGACATCTCACCGTAGGTTGACTGCCCAGTGTGTACACAACCTAAACCATTGAGCATGCATTTATTTTTAGTTAAGACGCCGTTTTATTTTATTGAGATGCCCACTAGTGCATACTGAAGAAATATTTTAAAATTAGCCCAGCGAACATGGTTATTTTAACGTTGAGAATAATGACTGTGTGCCATTGGATACTTTTCTTTTTTTCTTTCAAATTTGTGCAGCTTATTGCCGTCGCGCATGGCAGTACATCACGCCGACCCCACTTTCAAATAAATTATATATCATATTCTCAACCTTGTGAAGGAAGTGGAAATGATTTTCTTTTTACTTGAGAACCGAACCCAAAGCGGCTAGGCATTTTAAGGTGATCTTCAGAATTTGTGCTGTTTAATATGGCTGGGTAAGGCCTTGTATAGCACTTTTAACCAGAACTGACAAGTGTCGTTGGTGCTTGCAAAAAATTATGAGCCATTTGACTCTGTGAAGGTGGATTACCAGCAAAGCTGTTGAGCAAACGACACAGACGTGATGCAGAAGTTTGAACGAAGGTATGAACACATTATTGTCTTGATCGATGATCATCGTGACCACCGGTACGCACACACATGTTGAGGGCTATAGCCACCCCGAGAGCCAGAGGAAAATAGACACGCTTGAATGGACCGCCACCCGGCGGAAGGAAAGGCAACTAGGCAGGCAAGCGCTTGGAACGACGACAAAAAGAGAGCGTTGCGCTTCCTGCCTAAGCCTCTCCTTCTCCTGTCCTCCTGCCGCTGAATTGGTTCATGGGTGATATGACACGAAGTCGAGACGTTTTTTCCTCCTCTAAATTTAGCGGGAAAATTGAATTGGTGTTGAGGTCACGTGGCGTCAAATTCCCCGCTAAGTTTAGGCCCCAACTTTCCCCGCCAAAACAAAGTTGGGACGTAACATGACGTCATTTCTTTCAGGGCTTCCTGATGTCGATGTCACGACTTCGTGTCATGTGACGTCAATTCTCCCGCTAAATTTAGCGGTGAAACTGCATTGGTGTTGAGGTCACGTGACGTCAATTTTTCTGCTAAATTTAGCGAGAAACTTTTCTTGCCCTATTTAGCGGAAGAATTCCTTCGCTAAATTTAGAGGGGAAATTGACGGCACGTGGCACAAATTTGTGAAATCACATGACGTCGTGAAGCTGTGACGGCATCTATGTTGCCGCACACGAAATATCCATGGGATTCTAGTCATAACCAGCTTCGCTGTAAAACTAAAAACAGGTCCCTTGGGGGATTTTTAGGGAATGCGCTAGCATGAGCCTTTGGAAAAGACACACACGTCCCCCTTTGATAAACGCTAACTCGGACCACTTCACTAGCATTAAAAAGCGTGTTTTAAAAGCTAAACACCCGGAATGATTAAGCACCAAAATAAAACGAAACACGGACGTTGTGTGTCGTCCGCTTCTTCGTGTTTATTCTTTTCTGATGTTTTACCCCTCCAATTTTCTGTTTTGACAATCTCCTTTGCTGTTTTCCTTTGCGTCCTCTATTGCTGGCTGCCTCTTTCTGCGAGAAGGCGTGGCTTCGTGTTTCTTCTTATTTGCACTCGTTCTCTTGCGAAGTAGACATGTTGGAGCATTGCGAAAGCTATGCTAGGCTTGGCAATACAGCACAAAACAGGTGCCGCTGAGTGTTGCAGTGTGAAAGAAATTAATCTCCATGCTTTTTTTATGTGAGTTTTCCAATGCAGTATTTATTATGATGCAGCCATGGTGACTGCTTCACCCGATCTAAAAACCTTGGAAACTTTTTTACGTTTAGAAGGCAAGTCACAGGGGCCTCGTCCCTAAGCGGGCTCAACCTCATTCTTTAATAAAAAAATGCCAGTTAATTCTTCCTCTTTGTGCCTTTGCTTTGTTAAACAGTTATTCTCCCGCAGTGTTTGATCAGACGCCCGGAAGAAGCAAAAATTACTCAAATTTGAAGCGATAATTTTTTCATACCAGTCCAAACTTAGTTATTTAGCGCTAGAGTATGAAGCACCTACAGAAATATATGTAGATTCCTAGGACAGGAGACAGGAACATAATGGGCTATGTCGGCTTCTAAGTCCGTAGAGTACAACCTCACGGAAGTTAATTTTAATCTGAACTTGTTACCGCAGGTGGAAGCCCTGGACTATGTGCAGAGTCAACAGGCTATATTCAACCACCTAGCGCTCATGGTGTCGTTTACAATGGCAACTCTGTTGTTCTCTGTGCCCGAAACGACACTCTCTGAGCACTACCAATTTGGAGAGTTGTGCAAATATCATAGCATAGTTTCTATATACACGGTGAGTCCTTTGATCATTTGTCACAGCGTTTCATTTTATGCTGCTCAGTGTATTAGCTGACCTTAAGATGCTCTCCAATCTAAAAATGAAAGCGCCGAAATGTAGATAAAAAGCGGGACGCATAGAAAACCAGGGACCCAAAAATAAACGCTAAACAGGCAACAAAAAAGGTACAAAATAAAATCAACAAAAAATGCGAAAATAATGAACAATATATTAACACAGTGTTCCAAGCACAATTAAGCGACTATTGTCGACATGCTGCGCCAATAAAGATTTCAATTTTTTTTTTTATTTGAGGGCGGAGGAGGTAGGGCTTTGTTTCCCTTTTCCCCTCGGCTTCCTTGCCCATTCCGCTGCCCACGGCATTAGGTAGAGGAACGGCTAGCGCGCGCTATGGTGTTCATTGCGGAGCTTCAGTGTGTGGAAGCAGATAACGGTAGCAGTATTCGGAGAAGGTCTACCTAAGAGGAGCGAGGCGTGCGGTTCGATGTACGATTCATCTAATGTTAAGTGTGGTGTAATGTCACGACATCCTCGCGAAGTAGCACCAAGCTCCCCGTATTGTCACCGTTTCAGTTTATTAAATGAACAGCTTCTCCTTTTCCTCCCCATTCTTGATTAAATATAATCAGATGATGACCGGATGCGTTGTAAAGAAGTTTTTTGACTACCGAGTTTTTGTTATGCACACATGGGCAACAGACGCGCAAATAAACGATAATAATCTCCGGAGATGGGGAACATGGGGAACAAGTGAGAAACAGAAATCTCTAAACACTCCTAGGTTTATGGTGCGCACTAAAAAGGACCGCCTGGTTCTTGAATCGAAGCAGTGACCTTTCCATTTCCAGTTGAGCGCTCGACCAATTCAGCGAACCAAGCGTTAGACGTCAGTAGATCATACTGGTCTTATCAACTGCCACCAATTTAACACCAACAAAGGTGGACAGCCTAGGACAGCATCTTGGGCGACCTCTAGGACAGCCTTAAAGGAAACATGCAGAGGAACAAAACATTTTTTTAAACAACTTAGATGGAAAAAGGGTGTCGTGAAACGATTTTACAATGAAGAAAAATAATTCTTAGAGCTATATTAGGGCGCTATACGAACTTTTAGTTTGCGCCCGCAGGCAACGCGAAAAAGTGTTTATCATGTGACTGGCCCTTATTTATCACGTGGTGCTTGCGCTCTTTTGGAAGCTTCCTGTGACCTCTAAAAGTAACTTACTTATCTTAATTTGAAGTATAACAAAAAACTAAGATTAATAAGTAACTTTTACAACCCAAGGGAAACTCCTGAAAAAGCGCAAGCAGACGTGATAGACCTGTGCGCCGGTCGGATGACGGCGGCGGCGACGGCGGCGTGGAGAAACGCGTTGAAGCGGCGTCGCACAATGCTCAGCGTGCGACGGCGGCGTGACTTTGCGGCGGCGGCGATACAGCGCGGCGGCGCGCGGGCCTACCACGTGACCAGCGGTGGTTCCCGCGGGCGCAAACTACAAATTTGGTTTGCGCCGTAAATACAGCTCTAAATATTTTTCTGCATTGTAAATTCGTCATATAATATTCTTTTTCCATCTAGCCTGTTTAAAAAAAAAAATGAAAGCCGTTTACAATTCCCTGTAACGCCGGTTAGAGCGCAGCTCTTGAGGAGAAAGATGGAAGCGTACTGAGGGATAGGTGACTCCTTGAGGTCACGTGACCTCAAGGGGGTCACGTGACTTCAGGGGGTCACTTGACCTCATGGGGTCACGTGACCTCAGGGGTTCACGTGACCTTTGGGGGTCATGTGACCTCGGGGGTCACGTGACCTGAAGGGTCATGACCTTAGGGGGTCACGTGATCCCCAGAAGTCACGTGACTTCAGGGGGTCACGTGACCTCAAGGCGGTCACGTGACTTCTGGGGTCACGTGACCTAAGGGGTCACGTGACCAGGGGGTCACGTGACCTCGGGGGTCACGTGACCTAGGGGTGTCACGTGACCTGGGTGGGTCACGTGACCTCGGGGGTCACGTGACCTCGGGGGTCACGTGACCTAGGGGTGTCCCGTGACCTGGGTGGGTCACGTGACCTCATGGGGTCACGTGACCTCAGGGGCTCACGTGACCTTTGGGGGTCACGTGACCTCGGGGGTCACGTGACCTGAAGGGTCACATGACCTCGGGGGGTCACGTGATCCCCAGGTCACGTGACTTCAGGGGGTCACGTGACTTCAAGGCGGTCACGTGACTTCTGGGGGTCACGTGACCTAAGGGGGTCACGTGACCTCAAGGGGGTCACGTGACCAGGGGGTCACGTGACTTCTGGGGGTCACGTGACCTAGGGGGGTCACGTGACCTCGGGGGTCACGTGACCTGGGTGGGTCACGTGACTTCGGGGGGTCACGTGACCTCGGCGGGTCACGTGACCTCGCGGTTACGCCGACGCCGACGGCGACGCCAACGGCGACGCCGACGCCGACGCCGACGCCGCTCAAGCCGGAAACGGGCCCCTAAGAGCTGCGCTCTAAAAAGTTTCATCTTTGCATCTGTCCTTTAAGAACAACCTTTAAGACGACGCCAAGGACGACGTCCAGACGTGAGGTCATGTCAGCTCCAGCTACCGTCGCTTACGCGACCGGCGTTTACGCGACTCGCTCTTACGAGCTTACGTTATCGGAGCTTACGCTTCAGTCGCCATCGCTTAGGTCACGAGCACTTCATCCACGGGTGTTAAGTTTCCCTGATTACTTGACCTTGAGCGTGGTTAGAATTATAAAGTTACTGCTTTAAAACAGTTTTCTGACTATGCGCCTGCCCGGTTCGCACGGCCCTCCTTTTTTAATTTATATCACGTTATGAAATCTAACGTCTGCTTACGCCAGAAGTCACCGGGACATCTGTGGTTTATGCTAAGCGTGGTTGTCAGTTCAAGGAGAAAGCCTGGAACGCGACGTTGAAGACACGAATGTTTCATTGACTTGTATATACGTAAGTATGCGAAGCGAAAACTTAGTTAAACGCAAGAAAACGGTGCTGCGTAAATGAGCCTTAAAGGGCACTTCCGGTCTAGAACAAAACCAAAATAAATGCCTGGTATCGTTTTTGTGGAACAAAATATTACAGCCGAAATATCACGTCAAAGTGAAGTCGCGTACCCCAATAAAACGAATTTTAAAGATGCGACCAGCCCCACTTTAGTGGGAGGCAAGCGGTTTAGCTTTTAGTCAAAGGACACTGACGAAGCACCTTTGTCACGTCACGTCCCGGCCGTACCGATGATGATCAGTGTTGCCATCCCTCAAGCAGATTATTTTGGGTTTGCCGTAGAGGCCTGAAACCAAACTTCGAGCCGTGATTTTTTACGAAACTATACTCCATCCCGTAAATGTCTGTAGTAAAAACAAAGGCACAGACCCATGAGCATAGCTCAGCAGAATGCCTTTGTCTGTACGAGAACTAGCGCATAGGAGGCAATTTCCAAATCTACGCGTTTGTGCCCATGTGTTTGTCTGCACTCAAGATGTTTGTGAGACGAAGTATACACACAATATAGAGAAAAAAAATAGACCTTGCAATTCAGGGACACTGTGTTAGCTAAAGCCTTCGTAATCCCAAATTCAAAAATATTGATCGAAGTTCTTCTTTAGAGGAGCTATAATACGATTTTATTTACTTTCGCTAAATACCACTATAGAATCACTCCCTAACGCCCAAAACTAAATAAACGTGCCTTAGTTTTTTTTTTTTTTTTAGGTAATGTAAGGTCACCGAAAAAATTCGAGAAGAATTATGATCATCGTTCATCCCCTCAATTCGGAGCCAGAACAAGATGCCACATGGCCTCGTGCCTACCATATGCCGCCAACGTTATTCATAGGCACGCGCTAGGGTTGCGAAACTGGAAAACGCGTGCTGAGCTCCAGGTTTTGTTAGAGTTCGGTTATTCTCATCACCAGAGAGGTTGGACAAGAGCAACTACCCGAGTCTTCGCCGAGACATCTATTGTTACGAGCCCAAGTCGAAAGCTTAAGGAGCTCTCACGTGCAATCCATGAGCCGCGCTCGACTGTCGTCAGGCGGGTGGTTTCGATCCCACGATTAGGTCATCAAGCTTTTCGAATGCAAAACTGGAAGAAATAGGCCGCTTTTATCCTCGCAATCTTACCCCGACTAAGAAACTGCTCAACAAGTGGCGGGCTGCAGGACTATATTTAGGCCTCTTCAGAGTCATGAACATTCCAACCCGATATCACTTCATATAATCCCTTTAAGGCGCTCAAAATGCATACATGGAGACCCAATGTCACCTGATATTCAAAAAAGCATGTAGTCTTGTGATTTTACTCCATTTGATCACGTAACCTGACTTAAGGTTATGTGACGGGATGTCACTATGTCTCATTGTGGTGTCACGTATCATCAAGTAGCGTGAGAGCATAGCAAGAGAACGACACGCGTCGGCACTTGACTACCGGGTAGGCACTTTTTCAGGAGACCTTACATCACATGACCACGTGCCGTGAGTCAGGTAACGTGACGCCATGGTGTAAAATGACATTGTGGTGTCACGTGAGCTGGTGTATATGACGTCAAGTCATAGAGTCGCCCTACAACTGTTTCACATACTATCTTGACGTCACAGGGCCAGGTGACGCGACATCTCATGATGTCGCGTCGCGTCGCAGTGTTACGTAAACAGTTGTTCTCCGTGAGTTTTTTTCTTTCCGAGGACTCGTTACCCTTACAGTCCCACGGTCAGATAGCAACTGTTGTGAAAACCGTGACATATTTAGCATGACGTCACTCTTGAGATATGAACACTAGAGATAAGCACGAGCGTGTGCCACCTGAAAGCCCGCAGGCGGCTTGGGACGGGCTTTGTTCTCAATGTCCGCGCCCCGATCCCCGACACCAGGCCTGTTTTACCTCCCACTCTCGAATCTTGAAGCACCTCTAGCCGAGCCAGGCTAGAACCGGGCCGGATAAGTAGCAGTCACAGGACGGGCATGTTTCAGGTGACTGAAGTTTAGAGTGCTCGGGCCGTGTCAGGGCTCAAGGCGGAAGCCCGTCCAGTGCTCCAGTGAGCAAAAATGCAAACCATAAGATCTGGCCCAACAAATCAAATACATTTAACACAAGGAATACTTTCAGTCACACCTTCATAAGTATCTTCACGATGTGGCAAAAAAAAAAAACTCATCGTAGAACTTCTCCCAACGTCAGTTTTTTCGTTGAAGGAAGCTGGCTTCTTCTGGTGCAAAAATAATTTGTTCTCTCTTTCCCCTCACGTAGGTGTGCCAACACAATGCGCTCTACAACTTCACAGTCGTTCCGGACGCGCATGTAATGCTAGGCTTTCAGTTCAAGCCAGCTCAGAGCATCTCCTACGACAGTCCAACCACTATCAACTGGAAGGTGAGCGCCTCATACTTTTTCGTCATTTCTCTAAGTTCATTTGGCTAGAAAAAGTTCTTTAAAAGAAAGAAAAGAACACGGCTTTTAGTAATTTTTTATATAAATATTACTGGAGTAAAATTTTCTTGCAGATCTGCGATAAAAATCTTATTGCTAATATTTACTAAAGTTTTATATTACATAATTAGTTTGAGACATCATATTTGCAAAGATAATTGGCATGATGAAACAAATTTAAAAATTGAAATAAAAAAAATTAAGTCAAACAATTGTAATCTGTAAAATGGCTACTGTATCTATTTAGGTATAAATAAAAAGTAAAAAACAAAACAAAAAGAAACACATTAGATTAATGCGTACATTTATACCGACCCTTCAATATTTCTTTTATTTTAGCTCTTAGGCTAATCGTCACAAGAAATCTTGGAGGCGTATCAAAAACTAACGTTTCAAAAATACTCGAGGAAAGCTGAAGAGGATGCATTCCAAAGAGGATGCATTCCAATTCCAACGATTTCAATTTTTTGTTTGTTTTCACATTCGTATTTTATAGTGCAGTCTGCCTCCTTAAAGGGACAATAAATAAAATTCTGATTAAATTTTAATGGTGTTTATAAGCTTCTTTGGAATCTAGCACTCTGCCTAATTTCTATAGGCATTTGTGACGCGCAATTTTGTGCCTACGAAAGAACTGCAGACACCGAGACTGGACTATCTTCATATTCGTTTCTGGGCCTCCGAAAGCGCAGGTGGCGTAGGGAGTGACGTCAAGTGTGTATAGTCGGTATCGGTAGCATTTTGGGAGACCTAACTCTGGTTACCGCGGTGGGTTGTAGCAGCGCGGTGGAACGGTCGTATCGTCGACCCTGCCAACATGGACGACAATGGGGATCTCCCGAGCGAGTTCGAGCTTTCGTTCAGTAACCTAACACCAACGGAGCACGACACCGACATCTGAAACCAAAACCAGACTCCTCCCGCGTGCTCCTCGCTATGTCCATTTAGGGCAAAGCGGTTAAGGGCTAGTTTTCCCACTATCGTGTCCGCGGACATGCGACGTGTCGACACAAAACTCCCGACAGCTACCGCCATTTATGAGCGACGGCGGCAACCAGACAACCGGCTTGCCGACTTGCGGGGACAAGCGGCGTGTCGACACAAAACTCGAGCCAGATCACCGCCACCCTCACTCGCGTACGACGAGGAGAGTCGCCTATTGAGTTCCGTGCCGTCTCTCCCCCAACGCTTTCGGCAACGGAGGCTAGCCGGTCCATTTGCTGTCACGCAGCTTTACCTTGTTCTCCGGCGTCCGCGTCAGCGGCAATGTGCGTTCGTGTCATCGAGCACGCCCTACGGAATAAAACGTTGTCACGGCCCTACAGAATAAAACGTCATCGTCTCACCTACCGATCGTGTGTGTCCTTTGTCCAGTGACGTCAAAATGGGGCTAGCGCTCTTTTTAGTTGCCTTTTGGACCCACGATGGGTCGGCCGAGTGCCGTTCCTTTGGAGGAAGAATACCGGGAGCGCAAGGAGGGCGCCGACGTGCGCAGCAGCGCGAATGGCCGAGCAAATGCCGCGAAGCCGCTATTGCCTCGAGTTCCACTGGGTCGCTTGCTTCCGAATCTCTTTCAGAAGAAGAGCAGATTGCTTGCCTCGAACGCCGCCGAGAAGAGAAGCGGCTTTGTGACCGGCGCTGGCGGGACAACTCCGTGGACGACGATCATGCCACGGAAGCCATAATACAGCTTCGCTGGTTTTCCTTCTTCACCAGACTGGAAAGGCTGACATTTATTTTAATTATTTACTTTCTTTGCCCGTAGTTGCTCGTTACCGTTTCGTGTCCAGCGTAACAAAGAGACAGACAACTGTGCTGCTTTATTTACGGTTTAATAATCATTTCCCGTCCGATTGATACTGTGACGGAAGAAGAAGTAGTGATGTTCGGATTAAAAGGATAGAAGAGAACAGCAGGGGCGGGATACGCTGAGAATAAAGCGTAACAACTAGTGTCACATGTGGAGCTCCGTTCGGGACGCCGTCTTCCGGCAAGCATGGACCCTCCTCGACAACCTGAGGATGGGCTTCCGCAACCTGGAGGAGGAGTCGTCCCGCCCCGATCAGTTCCTGATCCCGTTGAGCCTAGCAGTCAAGCCGATGCCTCGACCGCCATTGCAGCTCTGCTGGATGTCCACCACCAGCGGGCTGCCCAAGAGCTCAGGGAACGCGATGCAGCTCTCCTGGAGGCCATTTCAAGCTCCTTCGAGAGAACATCAGTCGCAGTCGTCGAAAGCTTTCGAGCGCTGGCACAACCAAGCTCCCTACCAACTGGTGAAAATGAGCTTCCACCCACGGCTCAACCGGCCATCGATACGTCTGCTACGTATCTCAAGCTACAGGCGCCACAATTTGACGGCACCGGCACCTGGTCTGCCTACGCGACACAATTTCAGATCCTCGCTGCCGCCAATCGATGGACCGACGAGCAAAAGTCACAGGTACTTGCAGTAAATCTCAGAGGTCCAGCATTACAGGTCCTTCACCACATGTCGCCAGAATCTCGTACGTCGTACACCTTTCTAGTCCAAGCGTTGGTGCAACGCTTCGGTGATGGGCATCAACGCTACCTACACCACACCCAACTGCGCCACAGGCGACAAAATTCGAGCGAGACGTTGTCTCAGCTGGCTGACGATATCGAGCGTCTTACACGCTTGTCGTTCGTGGGTTCGCCTGAAGAGACTGTAGATGCCGTTGGCACTGCGGCTTTTATTGATGCAATTGCGTCAATTGGAGATTCAAGATGCAGTCCACCTTTCTCGTTCTAAAACACTTCGAGCCGCCCCCATTTATGCGCTAGAAGTGGAGGCCGCCCGTAAGGCATCACGATAGGCTACGAAGCATCCACCTGCAGCACCCGCCTCAGTCCTACCAAAGATGATCTGCTGGAACTGCCGACAAGAAAAACACAGCAAGATGCAATGTCCCCCTTACACCCCCAGATGCCCGACCAACGGGTACTCAAGGAGCGTCACGAAAAAAAATTACTTTTACTTGCTCGGTAGCTTCACCCTCATCCGTCTACCTCCAAGGTACAATGAATGCCGTCCCTGTGCGGGCATTGATAGACACCGGAGCGACAAACTCAGTCGTCCGACCCACAGTCTTCGACCAGTTACATCTCTCAGCCATGCCTGCGGGACCTGATTCCAGTCTTCAAACTGCAACTGGCGCTACCCTTGCAGTTCTGGGACTAGCCAATGTTTCCTTCCAAGTTGGTGGCCTGAAGACGACACTACCTGTGGTCATAGCAGAAGTAACTGACGACTGCATACTAGGAATGGATTTCTTAAAGACCCACAAATGCGCGCTCGACTTTGCTCAAGGGATCCTTCACGTTGGGCCACAGGCATTTCATCTCGGCTCGGCGACTGTATCAGTGTGCTATGCAAATGGGCTGCCATTAAACTCGCTAACACCGTGTTCTCTTGGTCTCAAAACTCACCTTATACCTCTCTATGCTGCCGCTGCCCCTCGCCTTCAAGAGAAGGAGGCTGTTCAACTTCAGAATTTACTTTCACGTTTTTCGGCTGTACTCAGCAGTAGCGACACTGACTTAGGAAATACCAATTTGGCTAAGCACCGCATTATAACCGGTGATGCAGACCCCATTCGGCAAGCGCCTCGCAGACTACCACTGGTGAAGCGTTCACATGTGAAGGACCTCGTTGAACAAATGCTCAGACAAGGTGTCATTGAGCCAGCCTATGGACCCTGGTCCTCGCCGATCACCCTTGTAAAAAAAAGGATAGATCAACTCGATTTTGCGTCGATTATAGGAAGCTAAATGACATCACAAAGAAAGATTCTTTTCCACTACCACGGACAGATGATATCCTAGACGCGCTCGCGGGATCTACTTGGTTCTCCACCCTTGATCTCAAGAGCGGCTACTGGCAAGTTCCCGTACATTCATCAGACCGCGAAAAAAACAGCCTTCAACACCGGCAACACGCTCTATCAATTCACAGTCATGCCCTTTGGGCTATGCAACGCTCCCGCAACATTCCAACGTCTAATGGAAAAATTCCTCGAGGGACTAACCTGGTCCGCTTGCCTTGTGTATATAGACGACATTGTTGTCCTTGAAAAGACCTTCACCGAACACCTACTAATCTCGAGTTGGTGCTCAAGAGGCTTCAAGACGCAAACCTGAAGTTGACCCCTAAAACATGCACCCTTTTTGCTCGGGAAGCCCCAAATCTAGGACACGTTATTGCAGCCAGTGGCGTCTCTCCTGATCCACTGAAGTTATCAGCAATCACCGACTGGCCAATTCCAGCATCAGGTGCTGACGTGCTGAGCTTCCTCGGCCTGGCGACGTACTACCGGCGCTTCGTCCCTGGTTTTTCACGAGTCGCCAAGCCTCTATATGCCTTGACCGAGAAGTCCAAGGTATTCAAATGGTCTACTGAATGCCAAGACTCTTTCGACGCACTAAAGTGTGCGCTAACGTCGCCCTCAGCGCTGGCTTACCCAAGAGACAACGCGCTGTTCATTCTGGACACAGATGCCAGCAATACCGCGGAAGGTGCAGTACTGTCTCAACAACAGGAAGGCCATGAACGAGTAATTGGCTACTACAGCATAGCCTTCACAAAGCCTGAACGAAAGTATTGCACCACAAGACGTGAACTTCTCGCTATTGTCAGGGCTCTTTCCTATTTCAATCACTATTGTGTGGCAGGAAGTTTATAATCCGCACAGACCACGCAGCATTGACATGGCTTCTTGGTTTTAAAGAACCAGAAGGTCAAGTTGCCCGCTGGATAGAACATCTACAGCAGTACGACTTCCAGGTTAAACATCGTGCGGGATAACACCATAGCAACGCCGACGCCCTCTCTATACTTTGTTTCAGCTTCGGTCCAGACGCAGTCGATGCTTCAAGCGCGAGCATGTGGCCCAGAATAGTGCTTGCACTGCGCGAGCGCGCGTGCTCGGCAGGGATGCTGAAAGCCCTGAGCTCGCGCATGTAGCTTTGGCTGCGTCTGGACCGAAGCTGAAACGAAGTATAGGCCTCCATGTAGTGAGGGTTCCTGTCGACAGTGCATGAGCATGATTCGCCGTAATTTGGGACTGAGTCGCACCCTCTGCCCGTCACCATCTCCAACAGCATGTGGTCACCGCAAGAAATACAAGAGGCCCAGTCACGTGATCCTGATGTCAGCCTGTGCGTCCAGTGGAAACGGAACGGCCGTCGGCCACGACGTACTGAGATATCCCACCTATCTCCAGCAGCATTAAACTATTGGGCCCAGTGTGCATTGGACCGCCCTTCCCTTGGCGGATTCGTAGGTGCAATGGTTCCCCACGAACAGCATGCTCCGGCGCAAACTTAGGCCACTACCCCAAAGCGACCATTAGAAATCGCCATAAGACATCCCAGCGCTGACTAAATGCAGCAACTCTACACCAAATTCATTACCCACGTTCGGCACTGCGCGTGGCACGTGCTTTGGCCCGGGCACTTTTAGAGTTCGGCTAGGTGTGCCACTGAAGCAACTCTGCTCGAGCAAGAGCCTGAGCGTCTTCAATATTAGCCCATCTCAGATCGAGTGGTTACGGGGTGCGCATGTTGAGTTTATGAGCCGCTTTAAGCTCTCGTCTCTCACGCTTAATGCCCGCAGCGTCTCCGACATCTCGATCTTTATGAGTACGTAGGCAATATTTGTAACGTAGATGTTGAGAAACAATACTTTATTCCGCTTTTATAGACGTTTGCAAGTACGGGCCCTGGCCGAGGCGCGTGAAGAGGGGAAAATCATAATTCATTAGGAGTATAAAACTTTAGGAGTAGTTTCTCCTTCTGCATGGTATCTGTTCAGGTCCCCTGTGGACAAGGTCTGGCTGCTTTGTTCAATCGGGTTATTGTATGCAATACCACACCCAGCAAAAATTAAAAAGCGCACTCTCAGTGCGAAGCACTGAGTGTGCGCTTTTTATTTTTTATTTTTTATTTTTTCATTTCGGGCATCTCTCCCAAAAAAAAAAAAAACGGTTGTAGCAATGGGTCTAGAAATATTTACTGCAAACTACGTATAAGGGGGTTTGACTCAAAACATTCATCATTAGGCATTGACGTCGTGAATTTCCAGAGAAAAAGTACAAGCGCGGCACATTCCGCCCAAATACTTATATTTGATATTACTTCTCTTCGGATCTATATACAACAGAACTTTCAAACTTTGCCAGCGTGTTGTCTTTTATCTTGTTGATGTTGGCGAAACATATTGTTGTCCTGGATAGAGGAATAACTTTATTGAAAAACGCCCAAGTTAAGAAAAGACAATTTTTTAGCTCTCCAACGTTAATTTCAATGATAGGAACTAACAGAATCTGCAAAACATGTCGCATTGGTTTTGCGTTTTGAAGTTATAAAGCTAGAAATATGAACAAATTGAGGTTACCGCAGAGCTGTGAATGAGAGCGTGTAGATGCCGACACATAACAAATTCCTTATTTTTACCCATGTTTAATTAACCTGAGTCTGGGGTAGAGAAGAAACATCAGAACGTAGAAGGGACAGAAAGAGGACAAGAAGACGTCTCAACCTCAGCTAGCTCGTTTTTTTACTCCACCTTCTTATATAGCCTCAATCTCAAGGTCATCTCCACCAACACAAGAGGACGAAGTCTATATAGTTTATCATTCTTTAGACCACCTGAGACTGGGGGGAAGGAACACGACGACGTCTCAACGTCGTCGTGTTTCTTCCACCCAGTCTCAGGTGGTCTAAAAAATGGTAAACTTACACCAGCTCGCCTGCGCCCTAACTGTTTTTTTCTATATAGTTCAAGCGCCAGAGTATCCATTACACAATTCAAGGACGTTGACCACCTTGCTGGTCGATGCGATAAGGCGACATCCATCAACCTGATAGAGACTGTGGCACTTGAACTGTATAGACTTCGTCCCTTTGTGTTAGTGGAGATGACCTTGAGATTGAGATTTTATAAGGAGGTGGGCTAAATAAACGAGTTAGCTAAGTTTTAGACGACGTCCTGTCTTTTTTCTGTCCTTTCTACGATTTGACGTTTCTTTTCTACCCCAGCCTCAGGTTAATTCAGCATGGTTAATATTCACCAGCTCTCCTGCACCCTTAGGATATTTTAGAGCGCAGCTCTTAGGGGCCCGTTCCCGGCTTGAGCGGCGTCGGCGTCGGCGTCGGCGTCGCCGTCGGCGTAACCGCGACCCTCGTAACCCTCGTGAGGGTTACGAGGGTTACGAGAGTTAATCTCATGAGGGTTACCCTCACGAGGATCACGAGGGCCACGAGGGTTACCCTCGTAACCCTCACGAGGGTTACGAGGGTTAGTTACCCTCAAAAGGGTTACCTTCACGAGGGTTACCCTCACGAGGGTTACTTACCATCGTAACCCTCACGAGGGTTACGAGGGTTAGTTACCCTCAAAAGGGTTACCTTCACGAGGGTTACCCTCAAAAGGGTTACCTTCACGAGGGTTACCCTCACGAGGGTCACGAGAGTTACCCTCACGAGGGTCACGAGAGTTACCCTCACGAGGGTCACGAGAGTTGCCCTCACAAGGGTTACTAGGGTTACCCTCACGAGGGTCACGATGGTTACCCAGGTCACGTGACCCCCCGGGGTCACGTGACCTGGGGATACCCCCCGAGGTCACGTGACCCCCCGTTGACGTCATAGCCACTGATGACGTCATCAGTGACGTCACTGAAGACGTCACCGGCATCCGCATCGTAATCATCATCACTGATGGCGTCATCAGTGACGTCACTGACGACGTCATCGGCATCGTCACGTGGCCCCAGGTCACGTGACCCCCCGACGTCACGTGACGCCCCAAGGTCACGTGACCCCCGAGGTCACGTGACCCCTCTCCCCCGAGATCACGTGACCCCGGGGGGTCACGTGACTACCCGCAGGTAACGTGACCCCCCTCAGTAAATTCCGGGGAAACCCTAGCTATCGGATCATATTACCGGCCCCCCAGCGCAACCCATGAATCACTGTTATCCCTATCTGATGAGCTGTCTTCCATCTCAAGTGATTATCTTGTACTTGGGGGTGACTTTAACCTGCCTGACATAACATGGCACGATAAGCAAATGTTAACTACCGGCTCTTCGATATTATACACGACATTTTCTCACTTTGTCTCAAGCTTTGGGTTGTCTCAATACGTCACTGAACCAACCAGAGTGGACTTCAATAGATCAAGTACACTAGACCTCCTTCTTTGCGATTCCAGAACAGTTGTTTCTGCAGTCGCAAACCTTCCGGGCATTAGCGATCACGACATAGTTACAGCAAGTATACAGTGTAAACGTCCGCTATCGGCTCTGCAGTCCCCACGCAGGATTTATTTTTACGACCAGGGCAATTACGCTAGCCTTGCTGACGAACTTGTAGCGTTTTTTGCCATTTTTGAAATGCACAGCTATGAGATGGACGTTGAAACCCTGTGGAACATTTTTAAAACTAAGCTTACTGCCTTAATCGACACTTACATCCCACACAAGCTATTCTCTCCAAGAAAGCAAAAAAACAAACCTTGGATAAATAGAGAGTTACGGCAAATTTTGAGGAAAAAGAAGCGCGCATACTTAACTTTCCGCAGGACTTCTATTGCCGCATCCCTTAATCGGTTACGCGACCTAAGTAAACTCTACAAAAGAAAACTTAAATTAGCTAAAAATGTTTTTCAGGGCACTTTAAGTGACCGTCTTAAAAGGAGCCCTAAAGAATTCTGGAAATTGGTAAAATGCAACAAGAAGGACCAGGTTGGCATACCACCAATTGAAGAACTTGAACAGACCATACACGATGACCAAGCAAAAGCTACATGCTTTAGTAGATACTTCCAATCAGTTTTTTCTCCCCCAATAACTGCGGTGCACTTGGCTCTGCCAAACGCAGTAAATGAATTCCGTGACATGCCGGAAATTGAATTCCACTCTGACGGACTGGTTAAACTTCTGGGGTCACTTAAAACTGATAAGTCTCCAGGTCCTGATGGCATTCCTAACAAGATTCTTAAAGAATGCGCAGGTATACTCGCTATGTTCTTGCACGTCCTGTTTACCAGATCTATATCAGATAGTATTTTGCCTTCTGACTGGAAGAAAGCTCATGTTGTGCCTGTGCATAAAAGCGGCCCCAAAAACAAAGTTGAAAATTACAGGCCCATATCATTGCTAAGCACGTCTTCTAAACTTATGGAACATGTGATCTACACAAGTATCGCTCAACATTTACAGTCAAATAATTTTTTCACTCCATCCCAGCACGGGTTCCGTCCAGGCTTGTCATGCACTACTCAGCTAGTAGAATTTTACCATGACCTAGCAAACGCATACGATAAAGGCCTTCAAACAGATTGTATTTTTCTTGATTTCCGGAAAGCTTTTGATCTCGTGCCACATAAATTTATTCTGCATAAAATGAAGTCCTTAAAAATAGATGGTAAAGTTCTTGGGTGGTTAGCAGATTACCTAAGTGGCAGGACTCAAGCAGTGTTAATTAATGGCAAGTCATCTGATTTTATTTCCGTCACTTCTGGTGTACCCCAGGGTTCGGTGTTGGGGCCGCTTTTATTTTTAATATTTATCAATGACATTGTTGTAGACGTTTTTTCTAGTATACGCCTGTATGCTGACGATTGTATAATTTATCGAGCAGTAAGTTCGGTCAACGATTGTATCACTCTGCAGGCCGACCTTGACCGCATAGCAAACTGGTGTAGTACTTGGGGAATGGATTTGCACGTTAACAAATGTCACTTTGTCCGTGTAACTAGAAAGCGTAACCCTATCACCACCATGTACCAGATTAACGACATTCCCATCAACATGTCACCACAAGTAAAATATTTAGGCGTTTACTTTTCCCACGATTTGTCATGGCGCTTTCACATTGAGTATATGACTGCTAAAGCTAATCGGATGCTAGGCTTCATCAAACGTAATTTCAAAAATTCACCTCAAGAGGTCAAAAACACCCTGTATCTCACAAATATTCGGCCCATTCTAGAGTACGCTTCAGAAGTTTGGGATCCCCACCAGCAGTACCTGATAAATAGTATAGAACTGATACAAAACAGAGCCGCCAGATTTGTCCTTAATGCATACTCGCGTGGTCAAAGTGTAACTGCCATGAAACGCGATCTTAACTGGCAGCCTCTACTGAATCGTCGTAAATGCTTCCGCCTGAAACTCCTTCACAGCATATATTACGATCAGTGTGGAATTGACAAAATGCGTTATTTACTTCCACCTCACTTTATCTCTCGGCGCCTGGATCATAGCAGAAAAATTAGGCCTTTTTCCAGCAGAACAGACATTTACAAATACTCATTTTTTCCTTGTACAATACTCAACTGGAACAATTTACCTGAAGAGATCGTCTCAACAAGCGTAAGCTATCAATTTTATCAGGCATTGTCAGATTCTTAAAACCTGTTATTTCTACAAACTTCAGCTTTTTCTATATATATTCACGAGTGCAGTGTCTAGTTTTACGCTGGTTTGGGTTTACGTTTGTCTTTATTTTCATGTTGATTTCTCCTGGTAAGTCACATTTTGAGTTTTGACTGTATAGGCAATTTAAGTGTTCTTTGGCGTCATGTTCATTTTGTATTTGCCCCTCCCCCGCTATAATGCCCTCACGGGCGCTGTGGGGTTATTTCAATAAACAATAAACAATAAACAGTACCCTTCCCTACTCCTCCTCAAGAGCTGCGCTCCAATTCGGCGTTACAGGAGTTTGTAAACGGTTTTCACTTTTTTATTATTATTTATACAACGTGTAAAAAGTCCTCTAGGAGGGACAGAAAGAAACACATTAACGGCACAGAGTAGGGCGGTGGTTTTACATTAAACATTCTTAGTGCGTTTTTATATGAGTCGCAGAAAACGCACGCGGTCCGCAGTGATCGAGAGACACTATCATGTCACATGATTCGCAGAGCCCGTTTTCAATAGCCGGCTTCTAGGGTCTCAGAATTTTGCCTGGCGGTAACATGATATGGTGCGGAGGAACCGGCGCGCCTCCTCAAAGAATTGGAGCCTCCGTCGCGGTGGGCCTGTGGCTAATGTGGCCGCACCTCCCGGCAAACGCCCGTGATGTTAGCGGCAGACAGAGCGCGGACCACACTAAGCAAAAAACCATCTTATGCGCTTTGCTTAGTGTAATGACAACTAATCACTTGTTCCCGTCTCTTTTGTGCATTGCGGTTTTGTTCTGGAACGCATAAAAGAGCGCTCCCCCCCCCCCCCCTTGCAAGAGCTCTTGACATTTACGTCTTTTAGCTACGGTTACTACAAAGAATGGCATCACCCTAAACAGAAACATGTCCATGGACCATAACGCTCTCCACCTGGCTCTCCGGCGCGCGTCGGTGTAAAAAACGGGGCGCGCCGTCCGAACCCGAAGATCAGGTTTCTTCCTACCTTTTGCAGTCCCTTCAGATGGAGAATGAAAACTAGTAATCGTTTCGACACCACAGAGTTGGACTGCGATTATCGTACTTTGCTTTGGACATATATTCACAGGCCGTAAAACTCGAAGAGAAGACAAATACCGGAAAATCCCGTTGTGTAAAACTTTTTTATAATTCTTTGTCATCAGATTTTTATTATATTCATTTTAGTCACTTTTCACTTTACTGCTCACACGCGTTGGTGAAATCGAGTCTTTATTTACGAAATGGCTTCTTTGTGACGCTCCAGTTCTTGACGCCAGCATTTAGTACCGCAGGGGGTCGAAGCTCGTGCAATACTAGAAATGCCAGGATTGAATTCCGGGCACGGGCGGACGGAATCCCAATTTCTCGTTTTCATTTTTCTGAACACTTGCATATCAGGCCTTGGTAGGTGAATTAGGGCTCTATTCGGTAATTTCGTCCGGACGACATCGACCATATCCGACGCATACTTCATAGCTGATGTGGCATGCTCTTGGAGATTGAAAAGAGGTGCTTGGTCATTGACAAGGCCCCCAATCCCGTCGCAGGCGTACTCGCCATGTCCTGTAGCTGAAGGTAGTCATTTGGTCGACAGACACTTATTTTTGCGTGAGATTATAGAGTCCATACCGATTCCTAGAGTTGCTTGCCCCCCGCCCCCCGTCACTGACTTACTACGCCCCATACGCCTACAACGGAGCAACGTCCTCAAGTCACTAGTGAATTTTCGTAACGGCGTAGCATGCATGGACGGAATCGTGGCTGGTGTCATCACTGATGAAAGCGTAGCTACGCGTTCCTTTTCTAGTTGTCACCACGCGTGTAAAGGCTAAAACTTGACTCTTTTGCCAGTGATGCGATTGAATTTCTTTGGGCAGTACGATTGTCCTGTTTTGTGTGACATCAAAATGGAGCAGGAGATTAGTTTTCCTATGAATGTCTTGCTTCACTGATCGTTTTGCCCTGCTCGCGTCGAATATATTCATGCTGCACTCATTTTCTCAAGCATTCCTGAAGATATTCCATAAACGTAACAGGACTCAATTCTTTCTGATGAGGTCTACTTTCTCCCAGGCTGCGCACAACAATACTTCATAATCATCAGTGACTTCCAGGCAAGGCGCAGTGAAACTTTCAGTCGAAGGGCATGCATGAGCTGCACTGGTCGAAGAAACAGTTTGTAGGTGGAGGGTCGCATATAGTCAGTTCACGAAGGCCTGCAGCTCTTCTTGTTGGTTCAGTGGCATTTTTTAAAGTACAAACACAGCTTGATCCTAGCGCAGTACGTGCACTCGCAAGGTCACGATGTGTCTGCCAGATGGTCCACGAGAAAGTCAAATGAGAGTGAACGCTACCTCCCGGGTCCCCTATCACTGATATCACTTTTGAACAACCGGTACGCTTTTCTCCAGTGCTTGTGTTCTCGTCGCTTTTCACGGTCCACTGCGGCGGCGGCTCCAGCGCCGTGAGCAGACGCGCCGGTTTCACCGCGTCACATTATGTTACCGGCAGGCCGAAGTCAGAGATAAACATGTGTTAAGCGCAGCTTTTCCGGTCGCCTATTTTACGTGGCGTACACAGCGACCTCAGACGCTGGCTATTGAAAGCACGCCCGGCGAAGCATGCGACATGAGAGTGCCTCTCGATCGCTCCAGACCGCGCGCATTATCTGCGACTCCTGTACAAAAACACACTGAGCACTATCACTTTAAAACCCCGTCCGCTTCTTGTGTCCTCAATTTGTTTCTTTCTAACCACCCTCGAGCATTTTGACACTTTCTAAAAAAATGAATGTGTTTATTATGAAATTAAATGCAAAGGCGCAACCGAGCTACACAAGAATGGCGACAATAATCTCCGACGAAGGGGAACAAGAGGTACAAAGAAAAAAACAAATTTGGAGATCTGTGTTTGACCTTTGTCCCTTTTCTCCAGGGCTTACTTTCGTCAATAATTTGTCATCCATTGGTATCTACACGCCCCATTTTCGGTGCTACGCTAGCCTCAATTTGGTCATAGTTCTAGCTTTATAGCTTAAAATGCAGAAAAACAATGGAACATGTTTTTGCAGATTCTGCAGTGTTATTATGTATCATTACCTTAACGTGAGAGAGGAAAAAAATCGAACATGGCCTTTTTTATTGTAGCAAATTAGCTTGTAATTATTAGAATGGCTTCAATAAAGCGGTTATCATAAATTTGTTCCGCTTTCCAGGACAGCAATATTGGGCACCATTACAAATAAAAAAGAGGACAACACGCCGGCAACGTTTGAAAATGCTGGTGTTTATAGATATGGAGAAAAATTAATCAATTTTAAGTATTTTGCGAAATGTGCCTTGTTTGCGAGTTTATTTTTTTTAATTAACAACGTCGATGCTTAATCACACATATTTCCGGTCAATCCTCGTTATGTTTAGTTTGTTAGTAAATATTTTTATAGCCGTAGCCATAGGAGTTTTTTGGGTGAGAGGTGCCCAAAATGCCAACTTCGCGCAATTCTCAGAAAGCGCTTGGCACTGAGATTGGTCTTTCGTATTTTCTGCAAATACAATCATTTTTTGCAATATAGATTTCGTTTTTCTTTTGATAACCATTAAGTCTACAAATGTTTTTTTTTTTTTTTTTGTAAAAGTTCAAAATGTAATTCGGAAGTGGTCGACCAAACTTAACTGAAAACGACCTATTGCAAAAGCGAGCTAACAAAACTTAGCACGTTGCTTATTGTCGTCAGACTTCTTGTTTGCTTGTAGTTCTTACCTGCTGGTGCCAAAACATTTGTGGCTTCGCAGCAATGAGATTCTTAGGAGCCACCACGGACCGAGTTTCTAAACCTGTTATTGTCTGCACATGCATGGACGCGCGTGGCCCGTTTACTTAAACCCTCATGGCTTTTCTTTAATTCATGGTGCATTGATGAGGGGTCTATTCGCTCTTAGTAAATTTGCCGATAAAGTGAAAATACAACTCGGTGGAGCAAAGAAACAGTAATTGCTCCGCTAGGTTTTTCTTTGGAACAAGTGTTATCCGGCGCTGACGTGCGCGGCTCTAATGATGGTGTCCTTTTGGCTGTTTTCAGATCTGCTCGAGCACCAAGCGGTACCCTAACCTCCGGTTTGGAGTGGCCTTGTTTAATCTCAATTTCGAAGATGGAACATACAACCTGTGCCTCCAGGAGAACCACCTAAAAGAAGCTGCCGGATATTGGCGCACAGCCGGAGTATCTTCATACATGAAAAGTGTCGTTAGACACCCCGATATTTTAAGTAATTCTTTATGCTGATCAAGAACAAAAACAACAAAAAAAAAAGAAAAACATCCAGATACGTTGATTCGTACGGCTCGATCTTCGCCGTAAGAAAATAAAAGTCTCGCTAACCCCAGTAGCATAAATATATCGTATATTCCTCCCAAAGCTACTGTCTTTTTTTTTGGTCTGAACATTGTTACTTCAGAAGTAAGCAGGTACGGAACTCATTAAGAGTCACGAGTTACTTCTGCCTAGTACTTCTTGTTTATCGCTGAACACGTCAACCGAGCTCTACAGCTGGAAATGTCGTTCACCCAGCAAACATATTCAGGTTCGTTAGTTCACCTTGTATAATCATGTAAAGAACGCATGTAGATCCGAGGTTCCCAACAAAGGAACGTATAAAACCCGTGGTCATCTTCAAAGTCTAGAAAAAGAGAGAAGAAAATATAGAGGGAATCCTAGACTAGGGTGTACTCCAGAGGACGTCGAGGGGGCGAACCACCAGAACAAGACAACTGTTTGTTATTTCTGGAGTGAAACATCTTTCCTCCGTATTACGCATTAAATGTTAAGACTAAAAAATCCAAAATGAAAGCCTTCTAACAAAAAAAAATGGCCGCATCTCCGCTTGGTGAATGATGTTGATTGGGGCGAAGCTCTGGTGGTGCGTAGACCATGCGCTGCAGCATGCCGAGCTTTTCGTTCGTTTTCATCCATGTCAGAAAAAGACTGTGTGGTATGGAACGAGGTTATATACGCATTTCAGCATTTGACCGCAGCGCCCTCTCGTTTATAAACGTTGAGCCAATGCATGCAAAGTTTAACACGATTATATACGCATTTGACCGCAGCGCCCTCTCCTGTATAGGCGTTGAGTGGCTACATGCAACGTTTCATCCATGACATCCCCAGCTCTTGAGTTACTACCACATCTAAGAGCCCCCTACTCGTCCCGCAGTCGTGGCCGAGTAATTAAGGCGATGGACTAGAAATCCATTGGCGTCTCCCCGCACAGGTTCGAATCCTGTCGACTGCGCAAACATTTTTTTCCTTTTTTAAGAAGACAGATGGGATGTCAATCGATGTGAGCATGGGCGCCGGACAAGGCTAGACCCTAAGGAGCTTCGCCCCTAAAAAACAGGAGTGGCTTTGTTGATTTCAAAGTAGAAGCTGCTTTAATCAGAACTACAGAGAACTTTGTTTATATTTCGTCGTCAAAGTAACTATAAAAATATTAAGGGAAACAGCTCATACGAAGAAGACGAAGTGAAGAAAGCTTACACGACAGGACAAAGCTGTACTCGCAAGTGAAGTTTCGATAGTAAAAACAATAGCATCAACAGCCACCTACTCATTTATCAAGCACCAGACTAACTTTGGAGCTGAAACGCTTCAAACAACGCTCTTCATATTAGCTTGCAATATAAACCATAAAACTGGCTTTTTGCAAGCTAATATTAATAGCGTTGTTTGAAACGTTTCAGCTCCGGAGGTAGTGTGGTGCTTGATGGGTTGAGGACGATTCGTCACATCCGCACTCGCTACAGGACGACTGGTCACACGACGATTCGTCACATGTAACCATTTGTCCTAGGATGACTCGTTACGCGGGCAACTGGTCACATCGAACGCGTAGGGGACGATGGTAAAATGTAAATTTCAACAGCTGTCGACATTCCCTGTTGACTGTGCAGCTAAAGCGATGAACGTGATTCTTTTTTCTTTAATTAATGCATGTAAATGTACGTATTGCGTAAGGTTGTAAGTAGTTGCATAGTTCAATCATGTTGCGGTATATGCAGAAATGGCATGAAATATTCCCACCATGTTGCTGAAAAATGGGAAAAATTTAAAAAAAGTTGTTAAACTTCAGATTGCAACCTTATTGCTCTGATCATTACAAGATTTTAGAAAGCAATGCTTCTAGCCAATGTCCTGAGTGTGTTGAGGCGTCAGATGCTGTCGTTCTCTCCAACGATGAATTGGATCCGCCTGTTGCTATAGGCGTTCTTTCTTGGTGTGCTTACTGTACAATCTTCATCTTACTGGTAGACCGCCCTTTTTTAATGCGGTCCAGAAACTAACAGAGGATCGGTTTTGTGGACTCCACGTTCCTCTATAATAAAAGAAAGAAAGCCCAATCGAACAGTGATGTGTAAAAAGTGTTATAAATCAAAACCCTTGTGAACATTGCTCGCTCGTGATTTAAAAAAAAGAAACCGCTTAACAGCAGTTACCCGTGTCACGCCTCGACGATTTGTTTTGTCCTAGGGAAGCCGGTTATTTTCCAATCTCTGTCTGGCCACTTAGCGGTTCATTGTGACCGTTGCGATTGCGGGCCCAACTCTGAAAAGTGCAGCCCCATCTTTGGTGACACCTGTGTCATGGGCCATTATAAAACAAAAACGGCAAGAGAAATTCATGAAGCTTTCCTGATTAGGTCCCACCACGACAATACTTGCATAAGCGCTCCCTCTTTGTCATTGACTGATAAAGAATTCTACTATTTGAAGAACCAATGACGCTGGCATTTGAGGGGGGTGTGTTTTTGGACCATATCTGTTGTTCTGCCACGTGTGCCTGCTTTTATATTATATTTTTCCTAAATTCTGTCTTCTAAATAAACAATTCAGTTGAAAGTTACGCCGCGTCCTGTCTAGTTCTACCTTCGTTTTGTCTGTCCCTGTTGTTTTGGCGTATTACACCATGTTCCAATCTCTAACAGACCACACTGCCCGTGAAAAGAGCGCGGAACACCGGCAATTTCGGCGTGGCCTGCCTACATATATGTTCTCAAAAAAGTTGGCCACTCGGATAGCTTCCGCGATTAGGATTCCGTGTCTGAATGCCCAACGAGCCTGAATATCCAAGGAGAGGAAAGATCCAAAAGTAGATATTTATGCACGTTAGAGATTCACGTACGTTCGACATTCCTTCTGGGTTGGATCTTCCGCCTCGCTGGGCATTCATGCGTGTTGGACATTCCGCCTCAATGGGACCTTCCGTCTCGTTGGACGTTCCGTCTTGATTGGACCTTTCGGCTCGTTGTTTATTCACACTCGCTGGACATTTTGTCTCGCGTGACTCATTGAAGAAACATGGACGAAGGGGATCATAGGGTCAACGAGAAGGACAGTCCGGTGCGTCACGTTTCGGGTTGCGAGGTGGTAGCGAAGGGAAGGTTACAATCCGTTTGGTTATGAAAGAATTCTCGTGATCTACGTACCACGTTGTCACATTTCAAAGCAGCGAGTCTGAATATAAGAAAGTAGGTATTCATGAAAACAAAAAAAAAGGTACTCACAAGGAGTCGCAAATAATTGAACGTTCTGCATAAAAAGACCCACACTTGACCATATGTCAGTAAAGAAAGAAAAAACGTGGAATCTTCAGGTTGCCCAGCAAACGGTAAGGAACGAATCATCCAGTGCGAACACGTGCATGTCAAACCCCATTGATGGTCTCCGCAGACGGAATAAAATTTTGTATGAATAGACTACTCAAGGCGTCAACTTTTCTGTGCGACCTTGTTAACACCTCAATACACATTTACATAAAACCGTCCAAAGGCGCGTTCACACTGGCTTTTGAATCGCAACCGCGTACCGGATCAGCTCGTTTTCATCAACAAATGTGCGAGAAATTGTACTAGATTTTTAAGCAAGCGTGTTCGCAACAGCTTTTGTGAACCCGGTTCAACCGCCAGTGCGAATTCAGCGAGTTTATTGCTGTGTGTTTGCGTTTTGCACTAGCATTGTGTCGCTGGCCGTATGAACGTAAAAGAGACAGAAAATAGACAGGACGCCGTCTTAATTGAGACGTTCTCCTGTCTATTTTCTGCCTTTCTGAGTTTTGATGTTTCTACTCTACCCCAGTCTCGGGTTATTCCAACACGGCTTGAGGAGGAGGAGGGAACGGTATGTCCTTCCTATTCCTCCTCCTCCAATTCAGTTTCGCCGCAAGATTTAGCGGGAAAATACCGCGACATGACTTGGTGCAACGTCGCCTATGAACAAAGTCAGTTTCTCCGCTAGATTTGGCGGCAAAAATGATGTCACTTGACTTCAACACCAATTCATTTTCCCGCTAAATTTATCGGGGAATTGAATTGGTGTCAAGGTCACATGAGGTTAATTTCCCCGCTAAATCTAGCGGAGAAACTGCTATTCCGCTCTAAATTTAGCGGGGAATTGAATTGAAGTTTAGGAAACGTGACGTCAATTTTCCCTCTAAATATAGCATGGTTATGCCAACGCCGCGGAACACGGAAACGGGCGCCTAAGGACTGCGCACTGAAAAGCAATTAAAAATCGACTGCACTCAGGTCATATCTGGCGTTGGGAGGAGCATTGCGTCGGCATCCAGGACAACATCTGACCGATGAAAACGTCATATTTCGCTGAGATCGCAAATGCTGTTGTTAAAAATGTTTATGTTTTTGTAGATGATAAAAGCAAATACGAGTTGTCAAAAATAATATCTTTCGCGGTGAGGGGACAAATACTGCAATAATCGTCTAAAACAACGCAATTTTTCGTTATAATGTAAATAATGCAAGGAGGCGAGCGAGCCGGACAAGAATGACAAAAATAATCCGTGAGAAAGGGAACAAGAGGGACAGAGGCCAAACACTGGAAACACTCTCCACTTAGGGGTGGAAGCGGGCTAGAGCCTTTTGTAGCAGGGCTGGGAGTAGCAAAAGTCCCACTTTGGAGCAGTTTTGGAGCAGTAAAAGGCTCGCTTTAGAGCAGCTTGGCAGCAGCAAAAGTAAGTTTTGGAGCCGTAGAAGTAGGTTTTGGAGCAGGTCACGGAGGTCAAACAGGTGTCTAAAAGTGATTCGTTGTTGCTAAATGTGAAAATGTAGCAAAAATATATGCATGCACATCCCAGAATAATTTTCAAGCAACATACATACATACCTTTCTATTTCTTTTGCATTGAAATATGGAATATTGGCAATTTATGCAAAGGAAACGCTTGAGAATCATTCCGACAGCAGGCAGAGTCATGATAAACTTTATATGGGAGGCCCCGACAATAAAAGCACAACTTGAGCCACGCCAGTAGAAAATCGTCTATTTAATAGACGAATTGTATATATGTATCCAGAAAACTAAACCACTGCAAGGTGTCAGTTAAACTACCTTCGCTGACTACAGTTTTTGTTTAATAAAGAAAACACATGTTCAATCACTGCCTAAAAAGCCCTAGATCAAGTTTAGTAACGAAATACAAGGCTACTGACATTTGACAAAAATTAGGTGTTGCACACTTGCATACCTTACTACAATGTATATAAAGAAAATATTTTTTTAATTTCTTTTCGTGGGTGGTGAATGCTGCCGAGCTGATGATGATGACTTGGGGAGTGATGCTGAGTTACATTGAGGTGCAGGATGGCAATAGACTCTCGGGTATCGGTGCCAGCTCAGTTGGAACGAGACTGAAAATGAGATGTAGCTGATCAGGCGCTGATCCCTGCGGGGCAGGCTGCCTTCTTACGTGACAAAAAGCCCACCAGCTTCTCTCTACCCAGCCCAACCCCCCCCCCCTCCCCCCCAACCAGATACACCTATACCCGAAACTTGTACGAGTAGAGTGGCTATAGCAAGTTAAGGTGCGTTCACGACAGGAATCGGCAGCGCGGGAGTGTTGTACGGCATTTCTGATGTAACCCCCACTCCTCTACACTAAAGGAAAGAAACAAAAAAGTGTCACTGCCAATGAACCAACTCGCTTAAAGGAGCTGTGCAACGATATTAAATTGGAATGTTTTTCTCTCTAGACGAGCTTAGCGGCACACCTGGGACTCAAGGATACTCACACGCAACGCCATTGGCCAAGAAACTCCTTTGTTGCGGTGTAATTTCAAGGACAAAAGCGATCATTTTCATTCAATCTCTCCTTTGCAAAATTTGATGACGTAACTCGGGGATCGCAGTACACCCAAGTGACGATATCTGAATGCGGTTCATAGATTGGTCCCGAGCATTACGTGGGCACTCGACTTGGGCTCGTGACAATTGCTAGCTCGAGGAGCATTCGTTTTGTGACCAGTGTCCAATCGCTGCAACGACGACAACAGCCGAGCCATAACAATGTCTGGAACTCAGCGCGTGTCCTGCGCTTTGCCAACCCCAGCGCGTGGCTATGATCCACACTGGCGGCACATAATCGGCTCCAGATCACGTGGCCGCCTGTTCTGGCTGCGAGTTGAAGGGGTGAACGCTGCTCGTTTTTCTTAAATTTTTTTCTGGGACTTCTATTGCGTGGGGTGAAAAACGAACGCGTGTTTCATAGGTCATTAACGTTAGGGATCCGTTTTAAGCGGTATTTGTGCACAGTACAAAAATTGTTGCACAGCTCCTTTAAGATCGCGGGTATTGTTTTCGCCAGTGGTCTGACGGCGGGAGACAACACACGACAGCGTGCACATTCGCGCACACAATGATGGATTTGGTTTCGTTTTGACAAGACAAATTGAGCTTGAGAACGCATGTGCCTATGCTCGCGATTCTTCACGGCTAAAGGCCCTGTCACATTGAGGAAACACGGCGGAAACATGAACAAAACATGTTTCTCAACAGTCGGGAAACATGTCGGCTGTCGGCTCTGTTGCCCGACAACCCTGTCACATTGAGGAAACAGCAACACAACATGGACGACAGCGACAATGTTGTCTCTGTGTGACAGCTTTTGGCAACGGAAACCTCGACAACTTGTGTCGGACGACACGTGTTGCCCATTTCGGTGGCTGAGCGAATGTTTTTCCAGCAACACGGCAACATCTATATTTTTCTGTACAGATAGTCGCACGAGAATACTTCAATAATTGACAACGTCAAGCGTGAAGGGCCATTTCGAACGCGGCTTCTTGCGCGGCGGCAGCTGGTCGTCAGAATCATCTGAATCGATGGCACAAAGAAGCACCAAAGTAAAAGCTGCTGCTGTGGCCGGCGCGTATGCCATCCTGCAAGGGTCTAGCCCTGTAGCAGAACGCCACCGCCAGCCCTGTAGCAGAACGCAACCGCCAAATCCAGAGAACACGAGATGGTTCGCGCGGCTGATGAATCGACTACGGTAGAGCGACGGCAATGAGACGGCGATCCAAAATGGCAACGATTCAAGGGGCGAGCGGAGCCAGCGGATCTGAGCCGAGCCGCCTATACTTCGTTTCAGCTTCGGTCCAGACGCAGCCGATGCTACAAGCGCGAGCATCTGGCCCAGAACAGTGCTTGCACTACACGAGCGCGCGTGCTTGGCAGGGATGCTGAAAGCCCGGAGCTCACGCTTGTAGCTTAGCCGAGCCGGCCGGGCAGACGAGGGCGAGAGAAAGAGGGAGGCAGCGCGCAGGAGAGGAGGCAATTTGTGTTCTTTCAACACGCTTTCTCGGTGTGACAGGATGTTCCCCGGGTGTCGGAGAACAAGTTGGGAAACATTGTTTTCAGATGACAGCAACATGTTTCCGGACTGTTGCTGTTTCCGCAATGTGACAGGGTCCACGAAAACATGTTTTCCTCCTGTTGAAGGACAAAGTTCTCCGACTGTTTCCGCAGTGTGACAGGGCCTTAAGCGTCCAAATATGGTACGCTACCAAATAACAAGTAAGACTAGTAAAGACCATTTATTTTTACTCATGTTGACGCATGTGCATGCGCTCGCAAAGAAAAACAAACGAAACTGACATAGCGCGTGTTTCTTAACTGCGTTCGCAAAGAAAAAACAAACGTAACTAACATAGTACGTGATTCTTAACGGCTTAGCGTCAAAATATGGTACGCTACCAAATAACTGGTAAAGCTAGTAAAGACCACTTACTTCTGCTCATGTTGATGGCCGAGGTAGCCCACCGGTGTCAAGGCACCAACTCCCACGATCACAACAAATCTGGACCACAGGCAACTGCATGCGCGCTCCAACCGCGCCAACAACCAAACCGATGTGTTCGTATATCAAGCTCTTTGTAGTCAAAATCGACATCTCACTCTCGATGACCTAAATCGACGCCTCGCCCTGCGGTTACACGTCGTTCGGAGCCCGAGTCGAGTTGGTACGAGTCACCCACACTGACGCCTAAACAAAACTACACACCACATGGTGGCCAGTGGCCGACCGTTTTCCGCTAAATTTAGAAAAACACACAGACACAAAAAAAAGCTGAAATTGGCGTTTTGGAGCTGGCTGGCGCAGGGAAGTGAATTGGTGCAGGGTGGCGCAATTGGCGCAGCGCTTCCACCCCTGTCTCCACTGGAGTCTGGAAATGAAGACGTCTTTGGTTCGATACCGGGACCAGGCGGATTTTTTCGGTCACGCACCCGTCACCTAGCTGTTTTTTTTGTGTTTTTTTTTTGTCTTTTGTGGGAGTGATGTGTCCAGTCGTGAGCTCGCGAGCGTGCGCTCGCTGGGTTAAATCGCAGCCCGGCTGCATGGGCAACGAGCCGCGAGCATTCGAGATACCACTCCGTGGTTCCACCGGTCGAAGGCGCGAGGATCCCTCGCTTGCTATTGGGCGACAGTGGTGTTTGTCTTGGAACATGCTCCTCCCACCGCAGGAAAGGACCTCTGTGTGGTGCAATCTTTGACTGCTATTTTTTTAATAGAAAAATTGGACTCGTACCGTCATGATTTAGGAAATTCTAGGAGGCTTAGATCCAGCAGAGTGAGTTATTGCGGCCACATTTAAGCGATTTGAGAAACCTTTCCAGGGCACTTTTAAGCGCGTGAACGACACCTGCGCGGTTTTATTTTAAAATTAGTCGCGAATGAACAAAAACAGAGTAATTATATTGAACGCTACTATATGTTCAGCTGCCACAATCCAAGAGTTCAATGTTAATTTTACTTATGGGACTTGGCAAAGGCAACGTCATCGGGATAAGGTCAGCGGCACTCGAAAATAGCCATGCATCAAAAATCCCGGCACCAAAACGACCGCTATAACTATTAGTAATGAACTATTGGAAAAAACATAAATACCTTCTAGATTTCATTCAAGGTACATTTCATATCCGTTAAATTTTCCGTCTCTGAGAATATTAATACTCGTTCTACATTCCGTCTAAGCTGTCATGTGACCGGTTGGACATTCAGGCCATACGCGCGCGGAATTGACCTCGAGCAGATCCTGAAAGGCCTCAGGTATCTTGCCAACAAGAAGAAAGGCAAACGCTGGAAAACATTCTCATCTGTAAAACATTGAAGTGGTGAAAGTACAATGCGGTGTGAATAAGACAAAATAGAACGATTATAAATCTATAAAAATATAGATTACTAATCTGCACCACGGAGTCCTCGTTCGTGTCGATTTATTTTGCAGAGGTTCCGGTAAACAAAGTAAACCAAATAAAAAAAAAAACAACCTGATTGCGTGTTTTAGTTAGGTACTAGGAGCTTGATACAGTTGTGGCCGCACTCTCGAAGTCCGAGTTCAATAGTTTTTTGTTGTCCTCGAGTGAATTAACATTAGGCGTGCAGGCGACAAGGACAGTGTGTGCCCTTGCCGTCCACCTGGAGGCAATTGGTACATACAATATACAAATAATTTAAGGTAGAGAGGAAACAGGAGGGCGTGAGGAGGGAGGGGAGGCGCTCTGATCTGGAAAGCGTGTCACAGCAACACCCGCCAGAGACGAACGCCTTAGCACAAACAGCTTCCCGCCACCGAATATTGCCCAGCGCAAGCACAGACCAGACGCGAGTCCTCTCGCCGGCTGGACACGAGTCCCAACCTAACACGACTTCGACACTCAGGGATCCCAAGAGACTTAGAAGAGCTGCAAAAAAGCCTAACAAACGTAAGTAATAATAAGGGCTTCGATTGGAAAATTATGTCACATAACATTTTCTACCACTAGCACTAAAACTATCGATCCAAGATAAGAAGAACTACCTTCTATAGGTGTTTCCATTCCTGCTTGGCAGCAGCCCGTAGGCCATTGGCACGTCTACAATTGATAGAACAGCAGTGGTGTCACTTTAAACGTGCCGTCCACCAACCAGACTTTCGACTGAGCCAAACAGCATATACCCCTTTCGGTTGTGAAGTAGATGAGCCTCGCATAGTCGCCGCCACCGCCTTAGTGCAGAAGAAAGCCCTCGCATATGCTCGTACCTAGAATCAGATCTGAATAATAGTAAAATCCTACTACCATTCAATCATAGAGTGTAACTTGAACTCTTTGGCGATTCGGGTGTCTTCCCTCGCAGATAGAATACTGTATGTGAACGTAATGCGCTGTCTCTGCTTCCTGATGGTTCGCCCAAGGGATGAAGGGGCCGGCATTCGAGACGAGATGTCCTCGCTAAGGATGGAAGCAGCGTGCAGAAGAATCTGCAGGAGTTTCACGACCTTTTACTGTGGCATAAATCAATGGTTAGAAAAGCAAATCTTACAACACTGAACGTAGAAACGTTTTTAGAGCGCAGCTCTTAGGCGCCCGTTTCCGGCTTGAGCGGCGTCGCCGTCGCCGTCGCCGTCGGCGTAACCGCGCGGTGCAGTATGGGTAAATTTTTTTCGAAGGAACCCGAGGTCCTCCCGAAGGACCTCAGGTTCCTTCGGGAGGACCTCATGTTCCTTCGGGAGGACCTCGGGAGGACCTCGGGTTCCTTCGGAAGGTCCTCGGGTTCCTTCGGGAGGACTTCGGGAGGACCTCGGGCCCCTTCGGGAGGACCTCGGGAGGACCTCGGGTTACTTCGGGAGGACCTAGGGGGGGAGGACCTAGGGGGGGAGGGGGGTCACGTGACGATGACGTCATCAGTGACGTCATCAGTGATGATGAGGATGACGATGCGGATGCCGATGACGTCATCAGTGACATCACTGATGACGTCATCAGCGATGATGACGATGACGATGCAGATGCCGATGACGTCATCGGCATCCGCAGCATCATCGCCATTATCACTAATGACGTCATCGTCACGTGACCCCCAGGTCACGTGATCTCCCAGGTCACGTGACCACCCCCCCCCCCACAAGGTCACGTGACCCCCCGAGGTCACGTGACCCCCCCCCCCTTTCCGTGGTCAACTGACCCCCCAGTACCCTTCCCTCCTCCTCCTCAAGAGCTGCACCCTAATTCGGCGTTACAGGGAGTTGTAAACGGCTTTTATTTTTTTGGCACTCACCTGCTTTTCTTTTCGTCATATGACGTGTCTTCAGCAGATTGATCTCAGTTGTGTCCCCCGCGTGAGATGCTGGCTTAAACGAGCAATAATCCCACTGCAGCTGAATCACTTATTACTTTTGCCTGGCGTTCACCCTTTTTGAGACAAATCCAAGCACAAATATCTATTATTTCTGCTCAATGTGTACGAGAACCCCTCGTGAAGCAGCAGAGCTACACTTCTCCCTGTTGCGATCACCTCCATCATTTCGAATGAAGTCGAAGTGCGAGAATAGTCGCCCTTTTATGGCCTTCGCATAAACCGTCCGTGACCGGACCAGACGCTAAAATGTTTGTTACAAATTCTTTGCATTGGGAAGCGAAATGCATGTTCAGATAAGAGGTGACACATTTTCTCCGGCCAAACCACATGGAACAATACATTTTCTTGGAAACGAACTTTTGTGGAACCGGCTGTCCGCGTCGTGAGTCATCCTTTGACAAAAGTTTCTGTATGACGAATCGTCCCCAGACGGGTGCGCATCTGTGGTGTCGACCCTATCCCGTGCATAATAGATGAGTAAATGGTTGCTGATGTTATCAGCCTTGGCTACGATATTTTCTTTGTATCGTTTTACTAAGAATCACAATTGTTCCTTCTTTATAGGCTGGTTTATTGTTATATGTGTCCTAAGGCTCAGGGTTTTTAAGCTAGCCCTTTCGGATTTAGTAAGGTTATGCCGTTTTACCGCCTGCCTGCGATATTCCCGCATAATGTCTTTTTGCACCGCGGTTATGTACAAGTTAAGACAATCGTTACGGTTAGCCTTTGGCGTCCAGTCGCTCGTTGCACGCTGCTGAGACGTGTTGGAGCTGGGTGATTTCAGATAAGATCGACCAAAGGATGGCTAGTCGACATTTTCAAATCAACTGATGTTTTTATATGTTATTGTCTAGTGTCTGGTATGAACGAATCCAAACTTAGTTTTGACCAGAAAAAATACTTCGGGACAGGAAAAACGTAAGTCATGAGGTGGTGGACAGTTGCATTAACGCGCACTGATGGAGGGGGCCCGTTTGAGAGTGAATAACTAAAGCGATAACATTAGGAGAAGTCTAATACATTCTAGGCGCAAACTATGGGTATAGCTTGCTTGTATTATAAAGTAATCATATTTATTTAAAATTTATTTATTTTTCTAAAAATTGACAAACATGCCTGCTCGAACGACAAATGGCAAAATTTGGAGGTCTGTATCTCATGAAATAATTTAATCATTATGATATAATTTGCAGATATTATTCTACTGATATATAGCTAATATTTAAAAAATAACTAAGGTAGCTGTGTGATACAATAGTTAGGATATATTTAGTCAAACATGGAAAAAAAATCAAACAAAGAAAAATTCCGATGCGAATAAAAAAAAAAACACCACCCTCGATTTTTTTTAAATTTAGGTAACCCGTTATACTCTATTTCGGCATTCATTTCCATTAAAAACATGTTGCATCATTTTATTGAGAAAGAAGATACAACTCCCCAAAGTAGGGTCCTTTTTCAAAGCCTACACTTAGCAGTGTTTTATACAAGAACTGACTCTGAGTTCCAGTTTCATGAAACCAACACACATCTTTTATATATTTTTATTCAGATGAGGCCAATGATAACTAAAGAAATCGTTCACACACTTAAATTAAGGAGAAACTACTGTGTACAAAGAGGTATCATATTACGGACTAGTGATCCGAGAAAAGATCATGCAGCCATCGGCCACTAGGAACTTTGTTTACTATATTCACCTGCGACACTATATGCTATTCCCTCTTCCGCTCTACCTTCATCTCTCTCTCTCTCTCTCTCTCTCTCATATATATCCCTGATATATATCCAGAACAAAAACATGTTCAAGCATTCCCTTTCTGCGTGGTAGTGTTCTGTGGCTAGCAAAAATAATTTCCTCGCTAAGCTCACGATTATGGCAAAATAGTTGCCGGAAACCGCAGACGACACTCGTCGCTAGTTCTGGCAAAACGGCCGATACAATCTTTTTTTCGCATTTCCCCGCTCGCTGTCAAGGACAAGGGGGTTCGCTTCAACCAGCAAAACATGGCCGCCGACGCCTGTTTACTGAGCAGTCATGCCTGTCGCCATCTCACTCGCTGGCGTCACGGGCGATAATATCAGGCACAAAGGGGCACACCAACCGGCAGCATTATCCCCAAATACTCGAGCCTCGCGTAAATACATAGAGTGTAAACGCTGTCGCCATGTTATCGTAGTAAGACCGCCCCCCCCTCCCCCAACGGGGGACTGCAGTACGCGACGGCGTACTAACATAACGGCGACGATATCGACATCGCGGGCTCCGAATTTTCCCATAGTTCTACTCCACGGGCATTTCTCGAAACGCTTGATATTGTGTACGCCCGCCTGGAAGGATTTCAGGCGCGTAGTTAAGATAAGGCGGTTCTCCGCGGCAAAAGAAAGCAATTTCACAAAAGCTTAAAAGCGGCGGCGACGCGTGTGCGGTGAACGCTTGTAGTTTTGGTGTAGACAGGGTGTGTGTGTTCTCGTTGTTGACACCAGCCATCGATAAGGCACTGCAGGCGGTAGCTCAGTACAGCAAGGGCTAATCCGAGTGACCATCAACGTAACCCCACCGCCAACCCCTCGCGAACCGGTCGCTGACATGGCTCAGGCTGTGTCGTGAACCACGTGGTAGAAGCTCGGGTGCTTTCATATCAGCGCGTGGAGGGACGACAGTGCGATTCCGGAAAGTCTTTTTCGAAGGCCGCTGACCACAATTTTTTGTCTGGAGACTTTCCCTCTTTCTTCCTTTGACGTGGATCAAGCTTTGCCGACAGCCTCAGTTGTGACCTCTCTTTTCAAATGTACGTTTGTAGTGAGTGAGCTCCTCAGCCTCGGACTTGTCACTTGTGCACCCAGTAGTTCTTTCACTTGCAATTATATGCCATCAGTTGGGGTTTAATTTCTATTATTTATGTATACATTATGAAGACGTCCTGGAGCTCCGAACGAGTGTTTTGTGCAGATTACTTTTGCAAACACAAAAAGACTATACCAAAGCAGCGGAATTTTCAAAGTGTTGGCGAGTTGGACCTAAACTCGTTGAAGCAAATTCTTCCGCCTGACTGTTCCACCAAAGTGAGTGCGACGGACTACCTGTGGTACCATTGCTTCATGCACATCACTAAGGAGATCTCGATGCGAAGCTCAGAGCAGTGCCCTGACATATTTGTGCCAGCTGCAGAAGCAATTGAAGATCTAAATCGCAGCATACTACCTACATATGTGTCGCCGCTGAGACAACCAAGCGTCGTAAGAAGTCGGGACAGGCCTGCCTATGTCAAGAGAAAGCAGACAGAACTGGAGCAGGTTGCTGTCAAGAATATACGCTCAAGGCTACGTATTGCGTACGAGAGGGACGCACCATCGGGGTCGTCCGAACCAACATGCTCCACATGCACTGAGTGGGTGGACAACTTTCGGCAGGCCTTTGAAACCGCCACCTCTCTCCGGGAACGTTGTCAACTGCTTACACTCCTGCCGTCAACACTGACGAAGAATGAGGTTCAAACGATGATTCCACAGGCCTCAATGTACCTCATCAGTAAATCCCGAAAACTCAAGGAAAAGCATGGCGTGTGGTATGAGCCGGATCCTTACACGAGGTGCAAGGTGAGCCCTGAGAACCTGTCTGCTGCCCTAGAGTACTTCACGAAAGACGAGCTGCAATGTTCGCGCCAAAGTCCCAACCAGAAGGACGTCATCTCTGTCATGCTCAACGGAGAGAAAACGTTCGTGCCAAAGCGCTTCATGACACGCTCAATACGAGAGGCCTTCCGTATATACAAAGACAAGCATCCCGATTCCGGCGTTGGGCTAACGAAATTTTATTCGTTGCGCCCTAGATGGGTCCAATGTATTCCACACCAGGAAGTGTGCGTTTGTGTGCGCTGCGCCAATTTTTAGAGAGTTTTAGTAGACCGTTTTCGGTTTCCCGCTCCGCTCTATGCAAAGCGGAGTCGCCATCGCGCATGCGCGACCCGCTCTGGGATTTGAGCGTGGAGCGTCAGCTCCGCTATCGTCGCCATTTTAAGAAGTACGTTCCACTCTCAGTAAAGGTTCACTAGATGGTGCTTTTCTGGAAAGGTGGGTGCTCGCTATTTGAAATCATGCTTGGGAGCGCGCTTGACCGTTATGAACCTCGCTGTACTAAGATGGCTGCGCAGGCTTTGTTTGAAAAGGCGTCCCCCAGAAAACGTTTCACGGTGCTCAAGAACCTCTGGCTGCTTCGGGAAATCGCTGGCCGCAATCCTCTCACGGCCCCTGAACGGTGGGAACAGGTGCTGCCTTGTCTAAGCCAGCGGGCTCGATTTTTTTATGCGAGATGACGACGACGACGTTGAGAGGATGACACACCGGGCGACGGCGGTGTCTCAATCTGAGCCCTAGGCCGCGGTTCCTCGGAGGCGGCAGCTTCTACATCGGCTGGACTACCTCCTTAGAGCATGATGCTTTGACCCCAGTGGACCCCAGTGAGCAATAGCGCCATTATGTTCCTGGTGCTCCTTCATGCACTGATCGAACGGCGTGCAAGATCCTCATAGCTCGCTGCTCACCCGCCCAACCCGCCTCCACGAAGTCTGGACTTCTGCGAATCGGACTGCCACCCTCCCCAATACCAACAACCCATGTCGTCGTCATCTTGCACGTATATACTCATCACATTACCATGTTCCCTAGACGCAGCACCGCGGGCCTCGGTGGTACGGGCTGCTGCTTTCCGCGGTGCCGCGGCTCTCCAGAGCCAAAAATTAAAGGTTAAAGACAAAAGACTAAAGCAGTCGGCAAACGGACAGATATTTTGTTTGGTTACTTCAGGCAGCAAGACAGTGAAAATTAGCGAAAGCGAGTGCTCCATTTATATCTCTACTTTTTTTTTCCCAATGAAATGAGTCTTTTCTTCTTCGTATGCTTCGGTTTGTGATATGGTGCCTTGGGGTTTACGTACACTGCGCGACACTGTTAGCGGGAGCATTCAATATCCTGTTTTCATTTTTCACCTTAAATTCGAGGGGCTGACATTTGCCTATTGGTGTGGAATAAAGTGCTCGTTTGGGGCATTAATCTGAGCGACAAATTTTCAGCTTTTTCAATAGCTGTCAAAGAAATAAACTGCAAATAAAAGCGATTTTTTTTGTGTTCGTATTGACAGTGGAGCGCAGTGTATCTATCTGCCTTGGGGGGTGACATGAAACCATTTTGCTTGACTATACACTTCTTTTTATTTCTTTTGTGTGTTTATGAAAGTGCGTTTTTCAGCTTAAGCTCCTGCCCAGTTTCTGCCTCACTTGTGCTATGGTCTTGTCCTGCAATAGAAGGCCACGCAACATAGTCTACTCTTACAATGCTGAATTCAACAGTAACACTGTAATTTGGTTAGATGCAATATTCACACGCACATCTGAGAAGTAAAATGGGAGTCGGTAGTAAACGTTTTTATTAAAATATTTCTAGATGCCTTTCAGCCCAGTTGGACAGGCATTTCGCCCAGTACAAAAGCTTGAACATGATTTACTGTGATAATTTTATGCATTCTAATATTAAACAAACAAAAAAATGCCCATGGTCTTTGTAGGTTTCGTCCAGCCGTCAAATTATGCCGTCTGCGGACATCACTGCCTGGTGCTTCAGGACGAGCACCCTCTTGTGGTCTTCTTCTAATTCTTTTGATGCACGGCATGTGGGCATGCTGTGCGGTCAACAAAACCCCAACAGTTGTTCAGGGGTGTTCTCTTGACCTTGACGGCCTAATAAGAAAGACAAAGAAAAACACTCTTACAACACGGCAGTATTTAAACACTACCAAAACATGTGATATGGGACTTGTTACTCCTCTAAGATAAAGCGTATTTCTAGGGTGCCTTCATGTGCGCTTTGCTTAGGGTGGTGGCATCTCGCCATTTTATCCCACATGTTTATCATTATTTTTTGTTCAAAAGCGCGTGAAAGAACGTGGCCCTGCACGCGTTTGTGGCGTTGACTGTGCTACGGCGACATTTTGTTTTCTTTGATTTCTTTGTATTTTCCCCGTGAGCGCGCGCTGTCGGCATCGGGTACTACAAAGGGTGGCATCACCCTAAACAGAAGGACATTGAGGCACCCTACGTATTTCCATTGTAGGGTTGTAAAAAACTGGGTATCGTAACTTAATATATATATATATATGTAGTTGTTCCTTAATTCTACTAAGGTTTGAGGCCGTCAAACTGTGCATGCGATGCCCGCTACGCCGGAATTCAAAACGAAACTTCCGAAAACTGTTCTAATCTACCACTATTGCTTAGAGGTCCAGGGTTGTGTTTGCTAAATTTTGCATTGTTTATGCCTGTCTGGTTTTCACCAGGCAAAAAATTGACGTGGAATATTCTTTCGACCGTTATTGGTAACTCTTTTCAAAACACCACCGGGTAACATATTCGGCCGCCATATATTGGGCATCGCTTTTAGTGCGAGACTTGTGACTAGAACCCATTTCATATTCAGTATTGACGCAGCATTCGTGTCTAATACATTTAGACTCGCGTCCGCGACAAACAATGACGTAGCTCTCTTGCTCCCTAGACACTTGGCCAAAATAAGGCGGCCTCGAAGACTAGCGGCACCATCGGTTGCACTTTTAAAAAGGCTGCATTCAAGTTTCTATTATTTTCTAAATCTACCAAGGAAATTCAACGGAAACATTTATTGACGAAAGTTAAACAATTCAAAAGTTGCGAGCGAGTGTGAATAAATAAAGCTGAGAGGGGAGTGGTTTCTTTGGTGCAGCTTGCGAGCGCTATGCTCGTGGTCAGCTTTCAGTGGCATTTTCGACAGGAGGGCGCGTGCACAGATATAATCGGCGTTCAAGCACGCGCACCCGTACATCTGACTGCATAGCCATAGGACGTCCACAAAACGCGACGACTTTACCGACGCCGTGCTGGTTGCAAAGTGATACTCGTTCACTTCGTTTGATTATGCTGTTTTGTGTTACATAGAACTTTACGCGCGGGGCGTACGCTTTACTTCTTGATTCGACCTCTTTCAAGCTGAGGTCACGGTCAAAAACATCGACGCGTATTGAGTAAGTGCAGCCATCTTGAGATCTAAGCGATCACGCTAAGGACGCTGAGGGCAGTCCGCTCTACAACTTGTGAAGCGGAGCGCACGCTCACTCCGCTAACTATACGCTCGAACTCAGAGCGGGCCACGCATGCGCGGTGGGGATGATGCTTCTCGCAGAGCGTAAAGTAGAACAAAGAGGGTTCATAAAAGTGGCCTACTAATACTCATAGATTACGAACGCGCTCGTCGTGACCTGTCCTGACACTGCCCATGTACACCTTTGGCGTATAGAAAAAAGTAACTTTTCACCAGACAGAGCAGCTGTGCTAGAAACAATGGAAACGCGAAATTTACACAAACCATGCAGGGTCTCACCTGTGAGCACAGCTCTAGTTTCGCCAGGGTCAACCACCTATGTTTGTTCATGTCAGCGAGCAGGTGGCCGAACCTCTCGTTGATGTGACCCACGATGAGGTTCACAGAACTGAAGAACACCGACAAGTTCCGTTCAAACGCTCATCCAATTACGAACAGACGGTTGGGATAGGCCAGTCGAGGAAGAACCATGCAAAGCGTCTCGCCAGATTGGCAACACCCTGCGCCGATCTGTCGGGTGCTGGTATTTGGAGGCCCGCATGCAGAACAGCCAGGTCCTTCTTTAAGCAGGATAGCTTCCTAAAGGGTTTCTTTTCTACGTTGGAAATATCTAGCAAACCGCGTTCGGAAAGGAAGCTTCGGCGCTTGATGGCACGAGGGATACGAATCATAGATTCGTTGTCTCGCCAGCTTAATCTCGTTAGTAGAAGTCTCCTTCCTTGAGAACAGCGGGGATTCATCGTGCAGATGCCTTGCTAGCCTTGAGCAACACTGTACTCGTACTACGCAAAAGGATGTACTCGCAATGCGCAAACTTCGTTCTTTTCTCTTATTTTTCTACTTCGAATAAGTAAATCTGTTTCAGTTTTATATCGAGTGGAGCAGAAGCTACAAGAGCGAGTGCCGGCCTTTCAGCGTCCTTGATAAGCACGCGCGCTCGTGCAGCGCAAGTACCGTTTAGAGCAACATGCTCATGCTTATATTGGGTCCGTAGCTCTCAAGTTTTGAGCAGCGCTCCAGGCGAGCAAAATAGAATATTTGGCTCGCGTTTTGAACGTGCGTCTTCACGCTTCCCCATCACAGTTTTTTTTTTTTTTTTTTTAAACTCCGCTCCATTCTAAGTACCAGCGTAGTATAGGCAACAAGAGCGAGCTGGGAGCTTGCGGCGTCCCTTCCAAGCACGCGCGCTCGTGCAGTGCGAGCATCCTTCAGGGGAACATGTTCTTGCAAGTAGCTTCAGCTTCGCTATCACGTAAAGTGAAACATACGGGCTCACGGAAGCTATGAAAGAACGTAATAAAATGATAAGGCTGTATGGGGCGCTGAGGCCACAAACTGCATACTTTTTTTAGATGTTTTGTTATCGCGCGTCTTCAGATGCTGACAGATGCTTGCATTCAAACGTGCCACGTGCACAATCGAACGTTACAGCGCCTCCTAGATAGTGCTGCAAGCATAACATGGTCGCGTCTTGCGGACGCTCTCGCGCCCCCTGCCCGAGAGCAACGGGTCAATATACCTTCGGCTTCACTCGCACACAAGGTGGAACGATTGTATTTATATTTTATAGCTTAATATATTTTCGGGTGTGTGCCTACTCTTTTGTGTTTATTATTGTCGCCTTTGTTTTTACTACCTCTACAATCACGCTCCCTTTTACTCTCTTGGTGTTAACGCTTACAAATTAACGCTTACGCAAGCAAATTTTTCGAACCCGCTCAAAACGCTCTTACGCTGAAGAAAAACGCTCTATTAAAACGCGTTTTTGGACCTCCGCTTTCTATTCCGGCGAAGCGGGCCGCGCATGCGCAGTTTGGCACCCTCAGAGCGGAGCGGAAGGTGAAAATGGTCTACTAAAACTCTCTATTATCTTTGTATTGCCGCTCTAGAGAACGTTACAGGCTCAACATTCAACACTGGTGAAATGAACTCGGCATTTCTGTGCGACCCAGCAACAGAACTGTGCCTTCAAGGAGACTGTGATCACTGCCCAAAAGGCCAGTTTCTTACACTCCAGGAACTTGATATCCCGGAGGATGAAGAGATTGTGCTTGCAACATGGGAGTCCGGCGACCTTGTGAAAAAAACTTTGGAACCTGAGACTTTCCTAAAAGTCATCCAAGTGACGGTTGGAAGTTGGGTACTTCACAACCATATCCGGCAAACGCAAGGTAAAGCGATCTACGATGAAAAACAGTGCATGCAACGCGGGAGCATTGTCTTTCATTTTGACTTTGCTGAAAGCTGGACCATCGTGCTTCCTGACGAAGTGCAAGCATATCACTGGAAAAAAAAAAAACAAGTTTCGATATTTACATGTGTAGTGACGACAAGAAAATCTACAAACAGCTTTGCCATCATCAGTGAGGACCTGTGTCACGACGCCGCTCACGCTTGCTTGGCTCTAGAAAAAGTGAAGGAGTGGGTTGAAGACAACGTTGCGGTATACTCGTCAGTGACGTACGTAAGTGACGCCGCCGCCAGTCATTTCAAGAATCGCTACCAGCTTCACCAATTTGCAAAGGACGATTGCCCACAAGCCCAGTGGTTATTTTCTGCATGTGGACATGGGAAAAATGCATGTGACGGAGTTGGCGGACTCGTGAAGCACCAGGCCACGCTGAACAACCTGAGAGAACGTTCAGTAAGCGCAATTCAGACGGCCAGGACAATGGTGAGCGTTCTATCAAAGAAACTGAAAGGCGTGCATCTTGTATATCTGGACGAAAATGAGGTTGTTCGGTATCGTGAACAAAAAAAAGAAGAGTGGCTGACGGTGCGCGCCTTCCCTGGCATTCAGTCTTGGCACGCGTGGCGGCTCAGCAAGTCATCAACAGAAGGGACCTGTGACGTATATGTAGCACGGACAGTCGGATCTGCTTGGAAGCAACTTTATTAAATAGGTACAGCGAGGAAAACCTTAGCGTAAAGTGCCGAATTTGATTTCCCAAGGACTGCTCATTTTGAATGTAGGGACATCTTATTTATCACATTTTTCTTCACGGGGTATTTAACCTACTGTTTTTGTTGGTGGTTACTAATAATTTTTATCTGATCACTATAAAAAAAATCCCAAAATGTTATCCTCGAGCAGGATAAAATATATCGGCTTGCCACGATTCATTCATACACCTACAGCATCGAAGCTGCTCCAGTTAGGCACTATGGCATCCGTCACCTGAAATTGTTTGTAATCGTAAATACACAGCCAACCTAAACATCTTACTATTATATCTTTGTTTTTGTGTGTGGAAGTAAAGTTATTTATTTTACTCTAGATGTAAAATATACCGGAAGGTACAACTTCACACTGCATCATCTTTTCTCAAATCATTAGTCTCTAATACTTTGCACGCTTATGTAAAATGCTGTATATAGTTTCTCCTGCCTTTTACTGTGTGACCGATCGCTCTTTTTATCAATGACCTCATCTAAATAAATGTATATAAAAGATTTGAGCAAGTTTCATGAAACTGGAACTCAGTCACTTCTTGTACAGGTCACTGCTAAGTGTAGGCTTTGAAAAAGGACCCTACTTTGGGGAGTTGTTTCTTCTTTCACAGTGCAATGATGCAACATGTTTTTAATAGAAATTAATGCCGAAATAGAGTATAACAGGGTACCCAAATTTAAAAAAAAATCGAAGGTGGTGTTTTGTTTTTATTCGCATTGGAATTTTTCTTTGTTTGATTTTTTTCCCATGTTTGCCTAAATATATTGTAACTATTGTGTCACTCAGATACCTTATTTATTTTTTTCAATAATAGCCATATATTAGTAAAATAATGTCTGCAAGTTATGTAATAATGATTAAATTATTTCATGAGATACAGATTTCCAAAGTTTGCCATTTGTCGTTCGAGCAGGCATGTTTGGCAATTTTTAGAAAACTAAATAAATTTTTAATAAATATTATTACTTTATATTACAAGCAAGTTGTACCCATAGTTTGTTTGTAAAAAGTTTTAAAATTCTGCTAATTTTATTGTTTTAATTATTCACTTTCAAACTTGCCCCCTCCATCAGTGCGCGTTATTGCAACTGTCCACCTCTCCCTGCCTTACGATTTTTCTTGTCTCCAAATATTTTTTCTGGTCAAAACTAAGTGTGGATTCGTTTATACCAGAGACTAGACAATGTCATATAAAAACATCAGTTGATTTAAAAATGTCGACCAGCCACCCTTTGGTCGATCTTATCTGAAATCACCCAGCTATAAGTTCAGTCCAAGAACTATTCCCGCAATCTTAAATTTTGAGCAATGTTGTCGAGGTTGCTTAGTAATTGAAATTCGTCAACAAAACCTGTGGCGGAATCAATCCTCTCGAAAAGAGTTTTTCCTCTCCTCTTGATATAGTCACTCCAGATAGATTAACCACTGTAGTGCCACGAGGGGCATTAGTGCTTGGCCTATCGTCTGTTATGCTAATCGCCGGTTGAGTATGTTCGCTCTAGTTAAATGATGTCGTAAGCTGAGGTAAAACAGTTTTAGGAACCTTATCGCGCTGTAGCTTACTTAGCTTGATTGTTTCGACGTCATGGGGTTTCTTTTCTTTTCTTTTTTTTTGGGGGGGGGGGGGAGGGGACAGCACTTTAGTTGGCGCGTGTGTCTTTCGTCTATTGTACGCTATCGTCCAGGTCACCCCTGCCCGCCCGGACACAAAGTCACCCTGCGCCCCCTCTCAAGAAGCTACAACCGTCATCCCACCGTCTGTGAAACTTGGCCCCGACCGTGAACCTTCTTCACCCGGATAAGAACTGCCCTACGCTTCCCTCTCACGAAAGCTCCAACCGTCACCCAGCCGAAATTGGGACCCGACCGTAGCATTGTATATACGTTTGCCCATCTGGAACTCTTTCTACGCTTCTTTAGAAACTCCAACCGTCATCCCGCCGTTTTTGAAACTTGGACCCGACCGTAGCATTGTATAAATACCACCCGCGTTCATCTGTAAAAGATCTTCCTGACGAAGGCCGAACTCCGGCCGAAACGTCGAAGAATAAATCGTCCGTTGCTGCTGTTTTCACCAAGGGTTTTCTTTCTTCCCAGCTATATATATATTGTCAGGTAGGCGAAGGAGACGTTGGCAGTGGTAGGACCCAAGAAGGGTTTAATGAGCGTACTGCAAAGCAGGATCAAAGAGAGAAAAGGCGAAGGGCCGGTCCGGTCGATCTGCTGGCAGCTCTTCGAGATTGCGCGGGGCACGAGAGAGCGCCAGGTGCGAGCCCCGTGCCGAACCGAAAAGGACCGAGGCGCGCTGTCATGCGCGAACAATCGAGGTGTTTGTTAACTGTGGCATTATCCCCCCTTTAAAGGAAGCAGCGACCCGATGCTTGAAGGTAAATCTTCGCGGGAATAGACGGGCACATATGTTCTTTCAACGTCTATCTGGCATAGTATGGTTTCAGGCGGACTACATGAACAACTTCTGGGTGTGAATGGCGTCGCCGTGATGGCGAGTTTTCTTGGTGCATGACCTCGTAGGTTAATTGTCCAAGACGGCGGACGACCTTGTACGGGCCGAAGTAGCGACGGAGGAGTTTCTCGCTGCGACCTCGTTGGCGAATGGGGGTCCATACCCAAACTTGGTCGCCAGGTTGGTACTGTGCGTCATTTCGTCGAAGGTTGTAGCGTCGGGCGTCGCGTTGTTGCTGGTCTTGAATTCAAATCTTTGCTAGCTGGCGGGCTTCTTCTGCGCGTTGGAGGAACGCATCCACGTCGTCGGGATGGACGTCGTCTTGAACGTACGGTAACATGGTGTCTAGTGTACTTTTGGCCGCTCTTCCGTATACGAGACTGAATGGCGTCATTCCTGTCGTCTCTTGCGTTGCCGTGTTGTACGCGAAAGTAACATAAGGTAAAATTTCGTCCCACGTTGTATGTTCGACGTCCACATACATTGATAGCATGTCTGCGAGGATCCTGTTGAGGCGCTCAGTCAAGCCATTTGTTTGGGGGTGGTAGGCAGTTGTCCGGCGGTGAGCGGTTTGGCTGAAGTGCAGAATGGCTTGCATGAGCTCGGCCGTGAAGGCTGTTCCTCGATCTGCGATGTCGCAGGAGGATCGCATGCACGAAGAATCGTGCTACCTCCATAGAGGTGCCGCTGGGAAGGACCTGTGTTTCGGCGAAGCGGGTTAGGTAGTCGGTAGCCACGATAATCCATTTGTTACCGGTAGCAGAAGTAGGAAAAGGACCCAGCAAATCCATTCCTACTTGTTGGAAGGGCTGCATGGGCGGCTCTATGGGCTTCAACAGTCCTGAAGGTCTTGTAGGCGGCGCTTTTCGGCGTTGGCATTCTCGGCAAGTGCGTACGTAGTGAGCGACGTTGGTAGCGAGGCGAGGCAAGAAGTAGCGTTCATGGATCCTGCCGAGAGTACGCGTAAACCCCAGATGTCCCGATGTTGGCTCGTCATGCGCCGCTTGAAGGATTTCGTCGCGGAGGGCTGTGGGGACCACGAGAAGGTACTGTGCCTTGTTAGGGGCGAAATTCTTCTTCAGGAGCATGTCGTTTCGCAGACAAAATGTGGATACGCCGCGCTTGAAGACTCTTGGGACTATGGTGGTTTTGCCTTCGAGGTAGTCGATAAGCTTGTTTAGGTCTGGATCAGCTCGTTGTTGCTGAGCGAGGGTACTAGCACTAATCGCACATAGAAACGTGTCTTCGTCGTCCGTGTTTTCTGGTGGTGGGTCGACAGGTGCACGCGAAAGGCAGTCGGCGTCGGAGTGTTTGCGTCCCGACTTGTGTAGGACTATGAAGTCAAACTCCGGCAACCTCAAGCTCCAGCGTGCGAGGCGTCCGGAGGGGTATTTTAAACTGGCGAGCCAACACAAAGAGTGGTGATCAGTGATTACCTTGAAAGGCTTGCCATATAGGTAGGGCCGAAATTTGGAAATCCCCTATACGATGGCGAGGCATTCCCTTTCAGTCGTGGAGTAGTTTTTTTCGGCTTTTGACAAAGCGCGGATGGCGTAGGCGATAACTTGCTCAAGTCCGTTCTGGTGTTGAACAAGAACGGCGCCGAGGCCTACAGAGCTGGCGTCGGTATGAACTGCTGTTTCGGCATTCTCGTCGTAGTGGGCCAGTAACGGGGGCGACTGTAGGCGCTGATGAAGCTCCCGGAATGCGTCTGCTTGCTCTGACTCCCAGGTAAACGGTACATCATCGTGCGTCAAGCGCATGAGGGGCTCGGCAAGTTGAGAAAAGCCCTTGACAAAACGTCTGTAATAAGCGAAAATGCCTAGAAACCTACGAACAGCTTTTTTGTCGGCTGGCTGCGGGAAACGTGCAATAGCTGCAGTTTTCTGGGGATCCGGATGAACTCCACTTCCGCTAACGATGTGTCCGAGAAATTTTAGTTCCTCGTAAGCGAAGTGGCACTTCTCCGTCTTAAGTGTTAGTCCTGAAGACTTAATTGCTTCGAGTACCATTTCCAGTCTCCGTAAGTGTTCATCGAAGTGCGTGGAGAACACGACAACATCATCGAGATATACGAGGCAGGTCTGCCATTTGAGCTCTGCCTACACCGTGTCCATAACTCTTTGAAACGTTGCTGGCGCTGAGCAGAGGCCGAAGGGCATGACTTTAAACTAACACAGCCCGTCGGGGGTTATGAAGGCCGTTTTCTCCTGATCCCTCTCGTCGACCTCGATCTGCCAATATCCCGTCTTGAGGTCCATCGAAGAGAAGTATTTCGCGTGGTTTAATCGGTCTAGAGTGTCGTCGATTCGGGGCAAAGGATACACGTCCTTCTTAGTGATTTTGTTTAGCCGGCGATAATCAACGCAGAACCTGAGGGTGCCATCTTTTTTCTTCACAAGAACGACAGGCGACGCCCAAGGGCTTTTCGATGGTTGAATAAAGTCGTCAGAGAGCATCTCTTTAACTTGATGTTGAATTACCGCTGGGAAGGGCCGGTCCGGTCGATCTGCTGGCAGCTCTTCGAGATTGCGCGTGGCACGAGAGAGCGCCAGGCGCGAGCCCCGTGCCGAACCGAAAAGGACCGAGGCGCGCTGTCATGCGTGAACAATCGAGGTGTTTGTTAACTGTGGCAATATATATATTTTTTTTTATTTATATAAATAGAGATAAACGAATATGTGCAGGTGAATGAACCGTATTTAATCCAATGAATCAAAGAATCAAAGTTTTCAGGAACCCGCCGAAAGCCAAAAAACGGGGGAGCCAGGATTTGAACTCTGGGCCTCCCAATGTCCCAGAGTTCAAATCCTGGCTCCGCCATTTTTTGGCTTTCGGCGGGTTCCTGAAAGTTTTGATTCTTTGATTCATTGGATTAAATACGGTTCATTCATCTGCACATATTCGTTTATATCCTCCTCGGAGACCACGTACGATGGTGTGAAGTGCCCGTGTTGTATGTGGATATATATATATATAGATTTATTTATTTTTTTTTAATTTATATTGTATTTGAAATACGTATTTCAAACACTTTGTGTATTTTGGATTTGTATATTTATTACAAATTGGGTAATGTATTTGACGTGTGTATTTATATACTAAAACGTGGGTATTTCAAATACAATTGTAATTAAATACAATTTTGTGGGCGAAAATACATCTTGTTTTTATGCATATGGTTGTAAGTTATAGTCTTCATCCTTTATTCGGCCATGGGACTTTTTTCTTTTTCTCCTCCGGCTTTATTTTAAAAGCACTGCCCAGAGCAGGAAGAAAACTACGTTCTGCACCGAATGCAGTGTCTCTCAATCAAGCACAAGCGTTTAGTGACTTTGTGATTACGGTGCTAGTCCAGGGCAAGAATAGTGACGAAATCGACGTTCACAGGCAGACTGGCTAAATAAGTGCCCGAGACAACTTGTGATGCTTTCCAGCCTGATTTCCATCCATATTTTTGCCTGGAATATTCTAAATACGTGGGTCGTCCAAATTTTCGTAACTGGTGCGAGTTGCAACAATAAAAAATTCTCTAGCTAGTGCGGTGCGTCTTGGTCGTCTCGGTTCTTTGTTGGTCTATACCAAAATGTAATCGACAAAAAAGGCTGCTTGAAGCTCTGTATTTTTTCACCTACTATGCAAAAGCTGATTACATTTCTCCGTGATTATATTTCTATTACATTACTGGAGCCTCGCGCAATAACTCCCGAGTGTGCGATGCAAAATTAAAATGAGGTACCCAGGAACCCGTTGCAGGTGCCCTGAAGTCGCTGACGCAAATTTTGATGAATGTATTTGGAAAAGTATTTGGAGGAGACCAAATACATTTGGTTGTATTCGTATCTTGTACTTAAATGCTTTTTTTGGAAATGTAATTAGATTTGTAATTAAATACATTTTTGACAAAGTATTTTGTATTTGTATTTCGATACATATTCGCATGAATTTTGCCCATCCCTGTATATATATATATATATAGAAATTGATTATTAGTTTAGTAAATGGACGATACCGATTAATCGAGTTAGAAGTTTTAATCGACGCCTACATGTACATAAAATGGCGTGAACCACCTTTTGTATGCTCAGAATTTTGTGCACTTTTCTATTAGTTTTCGAAACGAGTTCGAGCCATGCGTAAAAATAACCATCAGACAAAAGACTTAACTCGAAAAAAAAAAAATCTATTTTCAAAAAACTTAATATAAAAAAGTAATAGCGGGAATGTTTTGTGCCGAAATCACAAACATGATTTTAGGGAAACTCTGATTGCTATATGCACTCAGTAAATAGGCTCACTTCCATTATAAACAAAATAGGGAAGTGTTTTTGCAGATTTCTTCAATTTTTAGCGCTTTGGAATTGGCTTTTAATATGATGGAGCTTGTAAGCATCGAATTGCCGACTTCAATTTATCTTTTTATAAATGAACAAGTCGCTTGTACTTGGGAGTGACAATCACGCAAACCACGGTGAATGAAAACGTCGAAGAGATATATAATGCCATGGAAACTGTCTGCGCTGTAAAACTGGGCATGATAAATTGAAAAATAGAGGCTCCAGAGTTGTTAGAGTTCTCCGAACGAACACTTCAATAACTGCTCGTTCTGTAACATTCGGAAATATAATTCTGGAGAAGTTCGCGGTGCCCTAGGATTGCAAACATGCAGTGGATTTTGTGCCCTATGATGTTTGCCACAGGGATTTTTATACGTAAAATCAGCGATTCTATTCGAGCAGGGTGCTATTGCCAATGCGATACATAAACGAAATATTTGCGGATTTATGCACGGATAGACATTTACAACAAAATAGATGGTGCTTCCTTGTAATTGAAAAAAAAGACTCAGGTTTAAAGTAACAAGAAAAAAACGTAAAGGTACATGAACCTCTTTTATGCATGTTTTCATCGTGAAAATGCGGATGATAATCTAATCATTCTCATTTGCACAGGAGGGGAATTTGGTGCTCCCCCTGTTTCTCATGTGCTCCAAGTATTTCTAAAACTGATTTAGATATTTTCGATGACGCTCCGCAATTTTCTAATTTTAATCATGTTTTTTCTTTCACTAATTAAAAAGGTAATTGTAGTGTCCTGAGGACACGAAGAAAGGGACGACTAGTCCATTCGAACGTTGAACAAAAAAGCGTTTTTAATGCGAGTCATAGGTTGCCAGATCACGTTATGGTACGTACAGTGTTGCCAACATAAAAGCAGAAAAACGAAACAACTAAGCAAAAAATGACTAATTCATATGAAAGTCCTGCAGACGGGAGGGACGCCGTCGTTCTCTTGTCGACGGTCCTCTGTGAGGTCCGTCCGACCACGTCGTTCCTTGAGCCTGTGTAGGCGCCGCAGAATCTTCCAGTCGAAATCCAACAACTGGACATTCATCTTGCGACACTTGTACCGGCGACATCAAAACTTCCTGACGTTGTTCTTCAACGGAATCTGGTCCAATCGTAATTTGTATTGGCGTCGCCGAAGCTGCTAGGCGATGTTCCTCAACCGAGTCTGCGCCTCCAGAAACTTGACATGGTGTTGTCAAAGCTTCGCGATTCTCCCCAACGGAGTATTCGCCTTGGTTGTCCAAAACGGTTTTCCTGGCTGACTGTTCTTGACCTCCAGGAACGGGTAGCAAGTGTAGCAACCGTTTACCTCTTTCCGTGACGCACTCCTCAGGCACAGCCACCAGCTTGGAGGCATTCCAGCTGCGTCCGTCTTCCAAGCGGAAAATGCCTGGACCCACCTGTTTCTGTATTTTGAGAGGTCTAGAATATGATAGCTCACCCTTACCGCCACTTGTGGGTTTACGGACCCATACGTAATCTTCCTCCTTGAATTTTGGAGTTTTGGCACTTCTTTTCCAGTCTGTATACTCCTTTGTCCAGCGCTGCTTGCTTTGGACACGAGCTCGTAACTGTTCCATTGCCGTGGCTGGCTCCTGGAACAAGTTCTTTGACGGAAGGCCCATGATGTCAAGTCGGGTCTTTGGTTGGCGACCGTGTAGGAGCTGAGCAGGAGACACTCCTGTGGTCGAGTGTGGGGTAGACCGATATACGCCCAAGTAGTTCACGACGGCTTCTTTAAGCGGTCGTCCTTCCAGAACTGAAACTTGAATAAAGTCCTTCAGGCTCCTGTTGAATTGTACGACCAACCCATTGGCCTGCGGGTAGTATACCGACGAGAGACAGTGCTTGATTCCTCTTTGGTTCAGGGAGTCTTCAAAAAGCGTCGTCTTAAACTGTGGCCTGTTGTCTGTCACGAGTTCTTCCGGATAGCCCTCCCGACTGAACACGCTTCGCAAGAAGACTATTACCGCTTGTGACGTAACTGTATTTGCAAAACAAACGTCCGGCCACTTGGAATGGTAGTCCACAAGGGTGACGACAAACTTAGGACCTGCGGTGTTCAGGTTCAGCGGACCCACAATGTCCATAGCCAGCTTCTGCCAGGGCTTTTCCGGGAGAGTAACTGGACATAGTGGTGCCACGACCGGTTTGGCTGAATTGTCGGCTGATTGGCACACATGACAGCTTCGCACGGAACACTCCACCTGGCTGTCCATCCGGGGCCACCAGAACTTGTCTCAAAGTCTTTGTTTGGTTTTCACGATGCCAGGGTGTGCCTCGTGTGCAAAAGAAACCAAGTCCGAGGTCAGCGAATCCGGCACAACAACTTTGTCTTCCCTGAAGACTATACTATCCACCATGGACAATTCTTCCCTAAGCTGGAAGAAAGGCATCAGCTCCTGAGTGAGCATCCTCTTGGCTGGCCAACCCTTCTCGAAGTACTTGGTCGCTAGCTGTAGGGTAGGATCCTTGGCCGTTGCGACTTGCACTTGATCCTTGGTGATGCAATATTACACCAAAGACACACCTTCTTCCTCCATCTCTGGCTCTGCTGCTGCCACCAACGGTAGTCGGGACAGCGCATCTGCGACAGCATTGTCGCTGCCCCTTTGATAGACGATGTCAAAATTGTAGTGAAGGAGTATCGTTGACCATCTTGCAATTCGTAGTGGCCTTCTGCCGGAATCTCTGAACGATAACAGAGTAACCAGCGCCTGGTGATCCGTTCTAAGTAGGAACCTTCGGCCCCACAGGTAGATTTGACAATGTTCACAAGCAAACAAACACGCCAGTGCCTCGTTTTCTCCACCAGAGTACCTCCACTCGGTAGAAGTCAGTGACACGGATGCAAAGGCCACAGTGTGTAGCTCTTGCCCAGCTTGTTGCTGAAGGACGGCTCCAAGGCAAGTGTCTGATGCGTCTGTGGTCACAACTACTGGAAGGTCAGGGTCAAACATCTTGATGACGGGACATGACGACAGAACCTCATTAATCTTCTCGAAGCTTGTTTGCGATGCGTCATCCCAAGGGAATGCCTGGCTCTGACGCAGAATTTCCTGAGAGGCTCGACCACATCAGAATAGTGTGGGACAAAACGGGAGTAGTAGCCTGCGAGTCCCAGAAATGACCGCAATACCGAGACGTCCTTCGGTACTGGTGCTTGAACGATGGCCTCCACCTTCTAATGCAGAGGAGCGAGGCCCTCCTTGCCCACCACATGTCCGAGGAAAGAAAGCTGGTCCACGTCGAACATTCCCTTGTCATTCAGTTGGAGTCCAGCCTCGGAGATGCGCCTCAGGACACGTCTCAGGTTTTCTTGGTGCTCGCTGGTCGTCCTCCCCCACACGATGACATAGTCGATGTAACACAGAACTCCACTGCATCCTTTCTGGATGAACGACATCTTCTTTTGGAAGGAAGTCGGCGCTGATGCAAGTCCGAAACGAACGCGCTTAAACCTAAACAGACCATCGTGGGTGACGAAAGTTGTTAACTCGCGGCTGTCAGGCGTCAGTTCAACCTGGTGGTACGCAGATGCCAAGTCGAGCTTTGAAAACCTGGTAGCACCCATCATCTGGTGCAGAAGCTCCTCAGTATGGGGAAGTGGGAACCCATCCACGATGGCGGCTTTGTTCGGTTCCCTCAGGTCGACGCACAACCGGATCGTGCCGTCCTTTTCCGAACCACAATGGGCGAGGTCCATTCCGCTGCATTCACCCGCTCGATGATGTCGAGACGTTCCAACCGTTGAAACTCTTCAGACGCCTGTTCGCGCAACGTAATGGGCAATCTGCGTAGCTTCGCAGCGACTGGCTTCACCGATACAAGCACCTTGACTTGATAAACGAAGCCCTTGGCCAGGCCAAGCTCGCCCGAAAAAAGGTGCGAGAATTCACCGCGTACATTCACTGGCAGCAATTCCGCTGAGTGCGCCACAGTTTGTAGACAGCTGAGCGTGTCGGCCGTAGATGTTCAGTTGCAGGTTGTGAATGAAATTCAGTCCAAGAAGTGACTTGCCGCGCTGTACAACGTGAAACAGAACACACGTGCGTGTGCGTTTGTAGGCCACGTCACCTAAAAAACAGCCTCTCACTGGGATGCGCTTTTTGGAGTAATCCAGCAGCGTCACCGTCGCGTCAGTCAGCGAGCGGCCAGCAAAGTGCTTGTGAAAGATATCTTCACTCAGAAGTAAACCAGACGAGCCGGTGTCAACCAGAAACCATAATGTCACGCTGTCAACGTCGATTTCGACGTAGATCCCTTTCTCTCGCATGTTGTCAGGGTCTAGGTTTAAAATCGTGACAGAGTTCGTGGCCGCCGACGATTCTTTCGCGGCGTGATTTTCCTGCCGACCTTCTTGCCCTGCTTCGTCTTGCACTCCGCAGCAAAGTGTCCCCGCTCGTTGCAGTTGCGACATATCTTGTCTCTGGCCGAGCATTCCTTCGCATTCGCGCGTTGCGCAGTCGAGCCGCGACGGTAGCACGACGCAGTCGACGCCTTTCCAGTACTCCCACTCGTCGGCTTGTCAACAACTCGCTGGACGACGGGGTCTCCAGCAAGCTCCTTCAGCTCTCGCTGAGTCTGTTCGATGTGCCTGCCGAGATCGATCGCGCGGTTTAGTGTCACACTCGTTCCCTCGAAGAGCAGGCGCCCGCGTATCCGCTGCGACGGTGTCCCCTCCAAGAGCTGATCGCGCATAGTCTTGTCAGCTGCCTCTCCAAAGTTGCAGTCCGACGACAACTCACGAAGGGCGGCGGCGTAGGTTTCGAAGGCTTCACCCGGCATTTGACGGCGCTGACGAAAACGATGTCTTTCCATCAGCTCGTTCGTCGCAGTCGAGAAGTGGTTGTCCAACACGGCCAGTGCTTCCTCGAATACGTTCTTTTTGTCATGCCCTCCGGTGACTCCTTCCTTTCCTTTTTCTTTAATGACCGATGCCGGAGTAGTCGGTGCTACACTATTGTAGATCCGCTGTCCTCCCAGGCCCAGCGCATTGAGCAGAATAGCCTTCCTGCGTTTTGGCGCGAAGTCGTCGAAGCCAACAGCTTCCAAGTAGTTCAGGAAAGCTAACTTCCACTGCCGCCATGGCACGCAGGCTGGTCCCGGCGTAGTAAGGAACGGGGGTGGTGACGGACTGTAATTGAACATGGCGTCCGCTCACCGGCAGCAGGCAGTCGCAGTCCCGGCAGGGTTCCTCAACGATCTTCACTCGTCGCCATTATGTAGTGTCCTGAAGACACGAAGAAAGGGTCGACTAGTCCTTTCGAACGTTGAACGAAAAAGCGTTTTTAATGCGAGTCATAGGTTGCCAGATCACGTTATGGTATGTACAGTGTTGCCAACATAAAAGCAGAACACAACAGTAATGAAGAGATTTTATTTCATTATCCGACTTATCGTGAATACTAGCCCCCTATATTATGTCCCACTGGTCGCATAACATTAACGTTTCTTTGGCGAGTTTCTTTGTAATATACCTGTTTTAATTAAAATCGAACATCCTGTATATTAATACCGGTGCGCTCTTTTACGCTTTTCTTTTAGTTCGTGCAATCCCTGTCATGCCGGGCCACCAAGTGCTTTGTGTGCGTTCAGTTATTTTAACTCAATCTTCAACTGCCATTCTTTCAGCAAAATATAAACTCCAGATTTTTATTGTTCTATTATTCATTTAAAAAAAAAGGCTTTTATTACGAAGCGCTGTAATCCCGTAGCTTAATTTACGCGTAATATATCACAGTATCCCATTCAAGACGCGCGAATAATGAGGCCGCAGGAAGTTGCAGTGTCCTTCACGAAACCGCAGAAAAGGTGCTTCCTCCTCGGAGTAGACGACATCGGAGATTTCTATGGTGTATCCTGCAATAGTCTCCTGGAAACGACGTGGAATTCGACTGCAATCAAACAGAACAAAAATTTGCTTACTCTCTGCCATGTCCCGAAAAGCGTTCTAAAAACATTATATATCGGGACTCTCCGCACTCCCCCGTTTGCGGGCACAGTGAGGAGGCCGCTCAAAAGCACATGGCGAGTTTTTTTTTTTTTCTGGCTTTAATTTGGTGCTTTTAAGATTACTGTCAGAATACTTACGAATATAAACGCTCTAGGTCGACGTCGAGGACGACGTCAAGAACGTCAGGTCACGTCAGCCTCAGCCATCCACTTTTACGAGCCTTCGCGACCGGCGCTTCCTGTACCGTGACCTTGATTACGCGACCCTGCACTTCGGCCACGCGAATTACGTGACCTTGATAGCGCGACCTTGAGGTCATGACCATGAGGACATGACCTTAAGAATAAGGACATCGCCTTGAGCATGGTTGGGCCTATTCGCAACTCTAACGCCTTATAGGTGGCGGGGTGGTACTTCCAAGATGGCGGAAGAGACGGGGGTAGATTCTCCAGGATTTCCCGAGCACCTGCTCGCTGACGCTGGTCAGCGCGCTAAATAGGATTTATTTGTGTACAAATGCGAAGCGGTAAGGGAGGGATCATATTACAGATGACAGAGATGTTGATGCACAGTAGGAAAACGAGCATCGTGGTGGTTAAGAGTCGCAGAAACCTCAACTTGCAAAGCTTTGTGGTAGGCGAGCGCGTTTCAAGCACCGGTCACGTCACTCCTTGTGGCAGAATATTTTTGAGGGTGATGGAGGAAATTTTCGCTTTGCCTTGCCATTAGTGCTTTAGAAAGTGAGCCGCGAACGGTGACCGTCAAGCTTCGAAAGAGCTGCGTTCAGAGTATTGGTGTCTTCGTGTCACAGGCTCACGACTCGCTGCTCACCCTCACGGTTTTAGTGTATTGCAACACGTGATCAAAATGCTCTATGGTTATTGATAGAAAGTTTGCTACCGAAGGCTACCTTGCGGTGTAGCATTACACCCGGAAGCTTGCACTGCGCTTTTGAAGCACAATATTGAGCGTGCGCCCAATGCGTTACCCTGCTCATAACTCTAAAAAAAAAAAAAGTTGTGTTCCTTACTCCCTTTTTACATATGCGACATTTTAAAATTTCAGTTCGCCCTGCAGCGCACGTCATTACGCCAAGGTGGCACTGACGTCATCGAGGCCAGGTAGATGCCACGAACTAAAAATTCCCGAGTCTGGCACTATAAATACGAGGCAGTTAATAAGCATGCTCGTGTTGCAAACACTGCCCACATGACCGACGCGTACGTGATCGTGTCAACGAGAGTCATGCGTAGTCAGTAAAACTCAAAATGTTATACAAAGAGCACCAACGTGAGCACCAACGTATGACTGCATACCACCGTTCGCCTTATACGTAACTTGTACCCTTGTATCTATAAACAGCAACGTGAAGATTGCTCATTTGCTGATATTTACTGTTTATTGCAAGTTTGTTTATATTTCAGTCTGGTTCTCTTCCGATTCATAATACACGCACTGTCATATGTGAATAACATACTCCAAGCATATTTTTAGAAAGACAGATTTGGTGTAGGTATCTGTTCCCCGCGTTTAGGTATAGAAAATATTATTATTCTGGGATCTTGTTCACAGTCATGAGCAAAAGGTAAAAGCATTTTAATACATCCGAAAACACTACAAGTATGACGAGGAATATGAATGAGTGATAGGTGTATAGCGGTTAGTGAAATATGCACTTTAAACGTCCGACCTGTCAAAAAACCTTTTTTTTCCTTTTTCTTTTTTTTTAGGTTTACGCATATTGCTTGTTCTCTCAATCATTCTGCTTCCTCCGTACATTTTAACCGATAGGCCCTCCGAGGCAATTCGCAGTAAATTGGACGCAGTTTGTTTTTTCTAGAGCGTCTAGTGTTTCAAATGGGACTCGGCGTCAAGTGCTTGGATACAATAACCAAATACGTCATGATTTCACGCCAACCGCTTCATATATTATGACGCGAACATCGTTGCGCAGTAAACTCCGCAATGACTCATACCCGGTTTTGGCGAAGCTCGTCCACAGATGAATCATTCGGAGACTGAGGGCCTCCAGCCGCGGATTCGAACCCCTGACCATGGGATCGCCGAACACGAGACTCAGTGCGTAGCTGCGCTGGGCTCTGGGCTCGGATCGTCTGGACAGCAGGTACCTTCGCACGCTGCGGGCGCCGGCGCGGACCAGGAAGTCGGCGAAGTACAGCACCGGGCACACCGACAGCAGATCGGAGAACATGTCCCGCTGCCGTGCACGCACGTCTCCCATAAATCCCTGCAAACCCGAGGTCATCGTATACCGCACGGGGCTCTGACATCACGCCATTTCAGTGGTGCTGCTTTCGTCACGGGGCATGCGCAAACACTTTATGTCACGTGCATTCTGCGCACCCGCAATGCCCATATCTCTTGTTGACAAACGCGAGCTTTTCCCCGTGTAAACTTTGTCCTCATTCCTATCAGTAAGGTCGTCGGAACAGCAGAAAGCAATTTGCCACCCCCCCCCCAAAAAAAAAAGAAATGTTTGGCAGAAACATTAATTACCTACGCTCACGGAGCTCTTAGTGGGAGAACTTAATGCATACTATACCAACTTATATACCCTTTAGATAAAAAGAGCGTCATCTGTCGCACGGAAGGGCAACTAAACCCCGACGCCATGCATCTTGAAAGATACCGCGTCGCTCATGACAGACTGTGCATGTTTCAACGTTGCAATACTAATCGCAATACCTTCGTGTTTTGTTGCGTAACGAAACTATCTGTCTTGATCTGTCGTGATGGCTAGACAAAAACACCAGTTATAACGAAGTCAGTTATAACGAAATAGCGGCTACAGCGAAGTGATCACGATGCAACATTCTTGTTTGTACTTTTTCAATGCATTTGTCTGTTTTTAGTGAATGAAATTGAGCGACTCCCGCGGATATTGCGAAGAGAAATTTTGTGATAAGTTAAATAAATAATAAAATTTGCAAAGTTTACTAAGTCTTGGACCGCCGCGCTTTGCTGCCGCGGCCAAGGAGCCACCCAGAACAGGCTGCAGAAGATGCCGGAGAGGCCGCCGGCGGCAGTCTCTGCAACGTCGTCTGCTCCCCACTCCTTCTCTTAGAAGCGGCTTTACCAGATCGCACGCGGGGAAGCCGTTGTGGCATGCCGATAGAGGCGTTCGGAGCGCTAGCGCCATCGTATCGGCTGAGATAACGGAGGGAGTATAGATTTAAGATAGGAAGCAGTAAGTAGGCCTGCATTTGATTGTCGCGTGGCCAATGTGGCGAGGAAACTGACGGAAGAGGCGGATAGGTTTGCAGAAAGTGAACGCTTTTGAGTTTTGACTCCTTGGATGCTGCAGCTCATTTTGCAAACGCGGCCCACAAACCACGTGACCCTGATCGAGCAGTTGCCCCATCTCTTAAATCTAGGCTCTCCATACCGACGACAGACAAGCTTGAGCACGAACTCGGTGCCGTGCGCGCTTCTTTGTTTGCTTCGTGATCCGTGTAGGCGTCCGGTCGGTGAGGTCACTCTTGCGCGAAAGTCTACTTTGCTCAAGCACGGATTCAGAGAATCATCGCCACTCAAAGATGGAGAGTCCCGGCACCGCCGGCAACTCGACGAGGAAAGCGAGGGCAATTTTCTTGAATCAATAGCGTGCCATCCTCGACGGAGTGCGCATAAAGCGCGAAACACATGTACGACGAAACCGTCCGATCCGACGTCCGACCGCGCAATACGACGGTCCGAGGCGAGGGTTTTCAACGCTCTCCGATGCTACGAAAACCCTCTCCCCCCCAAGGTCATTCCGGCAGTCCGCACGTCGGATCGGACGGTTTCGTCGTACATGTGTTTCGCGCTTAAACGTAAAGAATGCCGTCCGCCGCCAGCATTCTCCGCGGGGCCGTCGCAGCTGTCGACACGGTCTGTACATAACAGGACCTTTTTTCCATCGGAGCTTCTCGCAGTTGGGGAGAAGCTGCTTCGAACTAGTAGAGTACGCGTGTAGGGAAGCCTCGACCGATTTCTGCAGGCTTGATAAACATGTGTCCATGACAGCCCCTTTTATTATTTTTTTCATGTTATTTGGATGAGTTCATGTATAACGTAGAAGCGGATACAACCAAGCGATTTTCGACTCCCGTTGACTTCGTCATAACTGGTCTCGACGGTCGGTTAAATTACGGTCTCGCGTGTTTGTTTGGCAAGCTTAAACAGCTGATTAATTACAGCGTTCAGACTGCTAAGTACAAATTAAAGGGATGTTATCACAATATATTTGTATTCAATACATTTACCAAAAATTCTGCGGATTGGTTGTTTTAGCAAATACGTTCGGTTGGGCGCGGGGAAAATATTCCTTCGCGAAAGCGACTTATTAAGCAATAAATGAAAATTAATTTTGTGGAACATGTTTTAAACCGGGTACTATTTTATTTGTGTGTGATCAAATGTTAGGATCTGTCGCAGAACTTAAGAACACCCCACTATGAAGTGCGATATAATTCATTTTTGATTTTATACAAACGGTCTACACTGATGATGTGCTCGAGCCATCCAAGCAAACAGAAAGGGACTTTCCTTTTGCAAAACTGCTTCTATACTTTGTTTGAGCTCAGGTCCGAGCGCGGCCGATGTAATGAGCCGAAGGGTCACTTAAACAGCGAAAGAGGTACAACGTCATGGCCTGCTCTCTACAGTTGATAGGACCAGCCGGTTTTCGCTGTCTCTCTGCGGGTGCTCCTCTGCCAGCTAGTCCTATCAAGCGCAAAAAGCACGCCATGACGCTGCGCTTTTTCGCTGTTTGATTGGCCCTTCGGCTCATAATATAGTCTGCGCTCGGACCTAGGCTGAAACGAAGTATAGACATTAACACCCATATTCACCAGGCGCGAGTAGTGCCTGTTTAACCACTGACTAGCGACGTCATCGACTAAAATGATCACGTGGCAAGCGGTAGTCTCCGCTAAGTGAGCGCTTGGTATTCACCGGTCGTTTTTAGGGCCTAGTCGCCCCGTGCGACTAAGGAGTCGACTAACAAATCTTAGTCATGGGGTAGGGCTAGTTTGGCCGGTGTTTAGCGGGCGACTAGCGGCTTAGCGCCATGGCCGACTCGTATAACCGCTGACCGCCAGCGCTATAACAAAGCACTTACTGTCTCGGAACGCTGCGGGACATATTTAGAAAGAATCGGAGGAGCAAATATTGACTAAATAGCCATGTTCAACGGCCAGAGACATTGCTAAAGCAATCTCGGCAGGGCGGTGGACGGCGCGAAGAAACGCATTTACGGGCGCTTCCATATTCGTTTATGTCGCTGGCAATGCGGCTTCCGTGTTTCTCCCTGGCGTTGTTTTGAAATTTTTCGCTGTAAAACTCTGTCTAAGACAATATGTCTCTCATTGTAAATTTGTTTTCCTCATAAACATTTAAATATTAGTTTTTATAGGATAAAATACCCATTTACGCAGCGGCGTTGAAGTTCGTGTGTCCGTGACCTATCTTTTTGTGTCACTTCCGCTTCTTAGTTCTGACTAGATAGTCACCCGCTCGCTTCGCGCTCGTGAATACCGCAGAACATAATCGCTCGTTAGTCGCGGATTTCTCGTTTAGCTCGCAACTACTTAGTCGTGCTACTAACCTTAAAACGCCGCTAGTTAGCCGCGCCTGGTGAATACGGGTGAAAGTATTCTTGCTTCACGTGCTGTCTGCAACCTGCTAACGAGTTTGGCAGTCAAAAAAACTTGCGTGTGCAGCGACTAGCAATTGGTGGGGCCGTAGTCACTAGATCGCCGACAACTGTGCATTGCGTGTTACATACGCTCGCGACTAATAGGCTCTAGAGTAACAGAAGAATGCAACATCGAGCCTTTCAATTTGCGTTACCACGGACACTCACCCATGTTTTGCAACAACGTGGCTGCGAGCGCATCACCGAAACAGATGAAGGCCGTTAAGGGGACCGTTACACCGTAACGGTCCCCTTAATAATTGAAGAGTACCCCTCAACCTGTCGTTCTTACTCCAAGCAGCTAAAGAAAGAATTTCAAAAAGACTTGTATTTCACGCACGACCACGAACCTCGTACTGGGGCACGGTGTAAGATACACTGTTTAGGTGAGGACACGACGGGGCTAATCCCGCGGCGCGAGGGATCAGATAGCGTTCGTTCGACGGGCATCCGAAAGGCTGCATCATTCCGCGGCCACCGTGCCCGCTCCTGATAGTGTCGCCGGCGGCCAAACGGCGAAACTGTGTGAGAGCGAAAAAAGTATCTCGTTGCCATTACACCCCGGTGCCGCACATTCGCCTGCTCAGCGTCTGCGCACGCTTTTGCTTCGTTTTGAATAGACCTATTGCTATATTACCCAAGCATCAAGGATAATGCAGGGATGGGTGTTCCACGCGCTGCACGTGCTGGCCTCAGAAGCAGTAAATTTTCTAAAGCAAACACCTAAAACGAATGGCATCTCGCACGCGCGTTCGTCAACGTTTTATTTTGGTTATTTATTTCGAATCTTTTATACGGGGAAGGCGTGTGGCGCGTGGAACAACAATCCCTGCATTCTCCTTAATGCTTGGGTAATATTAGCGGCGAGATGTATTTGTGGCGCAATCTTATGGTTCCCTCTCGTGACGTCATTACCTTCCGAACAACAAGTTCGATAGCCTTTGTAATCAGCATGATGGAAGCTTGAAACCATAGCCCTTTGAGACCAACACTGCCAACACCGTCAAAATTATAGTTCATACTTCTATCTTATTTCTGTCGGAAAAAAAATCCTTTGCTGACGTCATAATCAGCATTCGGCCAATCGTGGACGGCCGATGGCAGCGACACTTTCCATCGCGCACGTCGCCAATAGCAAATGGTCTCTTTCGACGGAGACATTTGGAACTCCAGTCTCCGTACGCTACATGGAATGAAGATTGAAGAAGCCGTGTGCGGCGTTTCACCCCGCGTTTGAAGCGGGTTCAAAGTGGTGACAAAGGGCCGGAGATGCTTCGTCCAAAACTGCAACTCAGATCACCCTATAGTTGCAAAGGAAAGGTCAGTCTGTTCAAGCTCCCATCCGATCCCACACGTCTGGAAGCGTGGGCTCAAGCAACTCGATCCTCGCAAGCACCGTCCGCTTGGCCCTAAAGATTTTGTTTGCATCAAGCATTTCACCAACGACATGATTGTGCAAGGACGATACTTCGCTTTGCTGTAGTGATATTGTCCCCACGATGTTTTGCCAAGAAAATATGAATCCCAACATTAGGTGTTTAGCGCCTGATGCTCACGACCCTGAGACCTAGAAAGGGATGAAATTCCAGGGAAGCGCCGACACATACCCGCTTAGACAGTTTGAATACCGCGCCAAATGCCTCTGCTTTAGTGTCTTCATAAAACTGCCCTCGCTGCCGTTGAGTCACGAAACTAAGACAAACGACGAATCTATGCCTAAGCACCACACATTCTACAAGTGCCGCGTTATAAGGAATGCACCGCATGCACAATACGACTTTTTAAAAAACGCGTTTCCCATCGAAAAGCGCAGGAGACGAGGCACGCCGAACCACGGGTCGACGAGACGTCTGCCGGCGCCGCTTGAAAGCATGGTGAGAGAGAGAAAGAGAGAGGATGAAAAGCGAACTTTATCGGCACGTCGCGAGGAGCACGCTGTCCTCACCTGAAGGGTATTATCTTGCACCGTGTACTGGGGCGACTTAATTAAACCGGGAGCATCCTTCAAGATGGCTCGTGCAGCCTATTGTACTCCGGCAGTTTTTTTTTTTTTTTTTGTCTTTTTTTACACAATACCACTAATCATTTTGATCTCGGTGTACTCTCGCTTAATCACGTGAGCACCTCCTCCTTACCCATTCCTAGTCAGGCGACCTCTCCCCCCCCCCCCCAACCCGGTTAGAGCGTTGAGCTTCCTCCATCCGAGCGCATGTGGGCGATCTCCTCATCACCTTCCTCTAGCCACGTGACCTCCCCCGTTAGCCAATCAGCGTCTAGCCTCCTTCATTTTTTTCTTTTCCCCCCGTCGACGAATCAGCGTCGAGCTTCGCGTCGCTTTACTTTTTGGGCTTGACAAAAGTTAAGCACCTAGTCAAAGAATGTTTCACGTTAAAACTCTCTTCAATACCCAATGAGCTGTGACCCATTATGCAATAAGCCGTGTTCTCTTTTTGTAGGCGTCTTGAAATAAAAAAAAAAATGGCTGTATTCTCCGCTTTCCTTCTGACCACAGCCGCGGCTACAATCCGATGCAGTCAATCAAAAAGCGACAAATGTCTAATGTCACGGAATTATTTCTCTTTGCGAAATCCTCCTAGACGATTGTGAAAGTTGGATCAATCTTAAATGTAAACGTGTCACCTCCACTCGGTGGAGGTGACACGATATAAACCAGTCTTGCAAGAATATAAAACTAGCATAAATGTTTTTTTTTTTTTTTTTTTTTTTTGGAATAAGGGCTTCCAATAAGCAGAGATTAAAATGTGGCTTTCTCTTATGCTAACGAAATGCAAGTTCCTGGAGCGAAGAAATCGAAAGATAAGTATACAAAACGTGCTTTTTAATTGTACTGCACTGTTGGCTGATTAATATTATAGTAGAGCCAATTCCTGCTGGCAACGTGGAACCGCGAAACAAGACGTCACGTGCGTATTGAACGTAACTTGTCTGCTGCTGGCGCCTAAGTAAACTCACCGACAACTTCAAAAAACACAGAGCGGTGTCTTTCAATATATACGCTTCTTGCAACCTGGCGCGTTCTTTTCTTTTTTTTTTTTTGTCATCTGAAGCCCGATATACATAATGCGATTGTACAAGGTGTCACCGAAAAAAAAAATTACATACTCCTTTTCACCGCAAAAAAAAAAAAAAAAAGAATGAAAGACGTTTACAATTTTCTGCAACGTCGAGTTAGAGCGCAGCTCTTGAGGAGGAGGGAAGTGTACGGAGGGGAGGTTTGGGTACAGAGAGGAATTTACCGCGAAATTGCGGGGCAATTTCCCGGTATATTCTCCCACTAAATTTAGCACGGAAATGTTCCCGCTAAATTTGGTGTAAACATTTCCTGGCTAAGCTTAGCGGGAAAATTTCCCCGCTACATTTGGCGGGTAAATTTCTGTGCTAAATTTAGCGGCAAAAAAAATGCCCGACAAATTTGGTTGACACATTTTCTCGCTAAATCTAACGAAAAATTTTCCCGCTAAATTTGCCGGAAAAACATCTGCACTAAATGTGCCGGAAAAACATCTGCGCTAAATTTAGCAGAAAAAAATTGTCCACTAAATTTGTCGGAAAAATTTCCTTGCTTAATTTAGTGGAAACGATTGGCAGGGTAATTTTCCCTTTAAAGAGGCCCTGCAAGGACTTTTTACTGTTTTTTAATTTGCACCGAACCTGAGCGCACTGAACGTAGTAACTTAGTGAAACTTTTCTTTTCGCGAGATTCGTTTTATTTTAAAAGTTATAGGCATTTTAGAATTACAAAAACAAGCAAAAAATAACATCCTTCATGACGTCGTAGGTCCTGGCTTGAGTGGCCGTGAACTAGAGGAGGAGTAGTGAGCTCATCGAGCGCTCACGGCCGCCACACTCAGTGTCGACGGCGCCAGAAGGCGCCACTAAAGCATGTTCTGGATAGGCTGTATGCAGCGGGCAGCCAAAGCGGCTTTCATTGCGTTTGCTGCGCGATTAAACACTAATTTGGCATGACACTTCATTGGCCACAAACGGCAGCAAACACGGGGTAAAGATCAGTTCAGAATGGGAGCCACTTCGCGCTGCCATACCGCGAAACGGCCAAACCGCAAGACAAAGCCTCTCGCCGAAGGCCTTCGGAACGCTCGGAGCCGGTCGGATCCTCCTGTCCATACGACTGCAGCGCCACTGCGTACATCCGGAATTTTTCCGTGTCGGCGCCTTATACCACTACTCCTTTCTAGTATGCGCCGCCCTTTCCACCGCTTGGCGGCGGGTATGTTGACGGGTCATTTCTTGTTTCCGTACTTTATAAACTGCAATTCTTTCTTTTTTTCACCTATAATAGTGAACAAAAACTACTTTTATAAATAATTGAAACGGTTCGCGCCACTTATAATTTGTATTTCGACCAAAAAGAAGTTTTTAGTGGCTCTGACCAGTAGTAAGCCCAGGACCAAAGACGTCACATTTTGGGCGCTTTCGGTACCGCGCGTCGCCCTCGTCGGTGGAGGAGGTTTCCGTGTCGTGAGGTTAAAATATGGCGCACTGATATTTAGCTACTCTTTCCGTGCCCGCTGGCTTGCCCGAACCCCAAGAGACGTGGGAACCGCATAAAAGGTAGACGCTTAAATATGATTGCAGGGCCCCTTTAAGGTTGCCGGAAAATTTGTCCGCTAAAGTGGTCAGAAAAATTTCCCCGCTAAATTTAGAGGGGAAATTTCCACGCTAAATTTAGGCGCCGTGTGATATCACGACACTTGACGTCATGTGTGACGTCATTATGAGAAACGCCCCGTAATGTAACGCGCGGTTACGCCGACACCGACGGCCGTGCCGCTGAAGCCGGGAACAAAATCCTAAAAACTGCGCTAAAAAAAAAAGAAAAAAAAGTTCCGCATTGCTGAACGCTTATTCTTCGCCCGAAGGTAGCGCTAAAGGCCCGATCCAGATGCCTAAGTTTCAAAGCGAAGCGATATAGTATTTAAAAATTATAAGTGATTTTCTAAAAATGTCAATGGGAAAATGTTTGCCGGAGAAGCTCTCAAATACATGCAGGTCTACGTCGCCAGAAACCGAAAATGGGCAAAAATGGGACGAATTTTCCCATGGAAATTTTCCGAAAATCAGTTATAACTTTTGAATAGCATATCGGTTCGTGCCGAAACTTTGGGATCTAGTTAGAGCCTCTAGTGCTGTATTTCGGCGGAGAATGAGCATTCGGCGATGCGTAGTTAATTTTCGCGGTGAAGAAAAAAACGCTGCAAAAGTTTTGGGGGACACCCTGTACTTTTAATTTGGTAAGTACTGCGGTGAGCACCGCAACTTCCCCAACGTTCTATTTTTTAAGCCGCACAAGAGATGGTGTAACCGGAAAATCGGGAATGAAATCGCTCCATGTAAATCGGGCGTAATGTGCTACCTCATTGGCGACGGAGCACCAAAACAATGCTCAAAACTCGACGCTCTTGCTGTAGTCTGGCCGTGAGTCTGGCGCAGCGGAGCACAATTATACCACACTGAAACTATAGTTATTGGCAGCTTATTAAAGGGGCTGTGGAACAGTACTGGGCTGGAATGTCCCTCACATTAGACAAACTTCAAGGGGCTGTAACGGGGCCCAGGTAAACTCGCATGAATCGCAACTGACCAAGGAGCATCTTGGTCGCAACGTAATTTCAAGGACAAAAGCGGAAGTTTTCGTCACACCCAGCTCCTTCGCAAAACTTGATGGCGAAGATTTTGGAGCAGTGAATCGATGATGGTGCCAACAATGCTATTCCCAGGACCTGTTCAACGAGCTTTATCATTCCCGGAATGACAATGCTAAAAAAAAAAATAGAAAACTGAAACGGTTTTGTATTTGGGGAAAGACATTTTAATCCTCTTTATTTGGCCTACAGAATCACGAATATCGAGATTTGTTTTCCTTTTTTTTTTTTTTCATTTGCTGCACGGCGGTTCTGGAAAATCATTTTTAGAGTACAGCTGAAGCCCCTTTTTTTACGGAGCATGATAACATATAAGGAGTTCTCGGAAACTCCGCTCTCGCGCATCTTCAGCGCTAATCAAAGCTATGCATGCGCACTCTTGCCATTTTCAAATAGGTAAAAAAGAAAAGACATCCCGACTGATGTCACTGCGGGGGAATATGCCTGGTAAGTTTGCAATTCCACGCGCTGCACACAAGGGCGACTGGTGCTTGGCGGCCGAAATACCAGTCCTTTTATAACCAAACTACAGGTTGGAGGTTTTTCGTGTCTTTTTCGCGTTTAGTTACATCTTCGTGGAAAACGAAAGTGGTATTCGAATTCTCGGGAAAAATATCCACTAAAATTCACCTCTAACCCGTCTTTTTCTTTATTCAAGAACATCTCCAGCTTCCCTTTCAATGCAATTCATACAGTGTACAGTGGAACTGCGTGAGCATCAGATTTGGGTTCGTGACAGTCAATCCTTACCCCCCATTCACACTGGAAGCGGATCCGCGTTCGCGAAGCGGTTGCGAAAGCGGTTGTATAAAGATCCAGTGCAATTGCACGCGCATTTGATGTCATCGTGTGCGCGTGCAATTGTACTGAATCCTTATACAACCGCGTTCGCAACCGCTTTGCGAACGCGGATCCGCTTCCAGTGTGAATGAGCCCTTATACTTGCCTCGGGCGAGCGGCTCGTTCCCCATTGCTGCAAGCACGAGAATAGCCGAACCTTAAAGGGTATCCACACGAAGAAGAACTCCGCGGACGGATGTCGTGACGTCAGCAACCCGGGAAACTCCGTCCTCTGCTCTTGCATTCACACGGGCAGTGGGGAGGCGTGAGGGATTTCAGTGTTACCAGTCGAATTTAGCGGTCGCGCTCTCGACAAGAACATTCGGAGCACGCTGAAGAGAACGCGCGCACCGTAGTTGAGAGCAGTAAAATGGAGGCGCAGATGAAGCGGCGGTATACTGTTATGGCAGCAGCGCTGTTAGAAACGGACGAGGACGAGGTTCTCCTTCTTAAAAGAAGGTTCTTGGTGAAAGGTTGGATGGAGAAAAAAGCACTTGGTATACAGAACCAGTTGTACGAAGAGCTAGAAAGTGACTCCATGGATTATCGAAACTCCTTTGGTGCCCCATGACGTCTTCGTTAAACTACTGGCCCGGGTGTGCCTATCAGCGTCACCATTCATCTTTACCATTTTAACAACTCGCTACTACAAACCTAATGGCCCAGGCGATGCCGAAAGCGCGAAAAGAACGCGATGGCCCCCGTAGCCAGACGAGGCAAAATAGTGTAGCTAAAAGTAGCTAAATGCGAACTACTCCGCCGCCCATCCGCGGAGTTTTCGTGTTGACAGAACGAAACCTCCGCGCCTACGCCACGAGGGAGGACGGCGCCGCGAGTCGTCAAAAGGGGATGATGTATATCTCGTGGTGCACGACGAATTCACACGAAGATACTTCATTAATGGGGTATCCACACGAAGATATCCGCCACGCCACGTAACCTCTGTACCGATTCAGTTTTCCCGCTAAAGTTAGCGGAGATAATAACGCTATGTGACCTATGATCCAATTCAGTTTCTCCGCTAAAGTTAGCGGAGAAAGTTAGGTCACGTTACCTATGCACCAATCCAGTTTCCCCGCTAGATTTAGCGGAAATAATGACGCAATGTGACCTATGCACCAATTCAGTTTCCCGCTAATGTTTAGCTGAAATATTTACGTCACGTAACCAATGCACCAATTACGTTTCCCCGCTAAATTTGCCGGGTAAACCCATTAGGACCTTGAAATAGTTTGTTCCTTAACAGAGTATGAGCGCTAAATCAACGCAACGTAATTTCCATTTCAAATCACTGCCTGACGCACGATCGTCGCAATGTCAATCGATCGTCATCGTCATATCGTCGAATGAGCAGCACAGCTGTCGCTTTATAAAAGCATCACGCCGAGTGATCCTCGCGCTATTCTTTCTGCGACCGCCATTCCGCCAAGAAAAGAAAAAAACGCGATTCATTTGTTGTTAATACCAGGAAATAATATCAAGTGGCATTCACTGCAAGTACAAAAATTGCTGCATCTCCCCTTTAAAAAGCGCAGTGTCAGACAAGTGCCTAGCATCTTACTACAGCCTCTGGAATAATGAATTTGTAGCACTAGCCAATAAGAATTAGGAAGAAATCACCTAGCAAGAGTAGAGAACCATGTTCTGCAACACACGTCCTTTCTTTAGCTCGCAGAGATTATGATGGTCGCAATATATAACGAGATTAGAGGAAAGATGCTCGTCCCATTGGAACTCACGCTGAAGTAGTGACTGCGAATTGCGTCCGCGCTGGACTCGTTGAACCCAAGCTCCTGTATTATTGTCCGACTATGATTTATCAGGCCAAACGTGTCCAGGTTGAGCCTTTGCTCTAAAAAGTGAAGAATGGAAGATGCCTCGTCGTCCACATTACCCAGGAGAACTTCGATATTTGCGAGCTGGAAGAGAGTAAAAGAAAAGAGTAGCTTCAGATATTTTTTTATGCGATTAGGACAGTCTGGTAAAAAAACGAGTCCGACGTGCTTCGTGGCAACAATGCACAGATAGCAAAAGCAGCAAGGGCCAATATCTTCCAATGCAAGCAGACAATAAAGGGGCACACAAAGATAGCAACGTCGACGATGTAATATTGTTTCTTCGAAATGGCGTCGATGGGATGGAAACTGAAGCATTTTTTGAGGATGCATAAATGAATCTACCTCCATAAAAATTATGCTTCCAGAGTTTCTGGTATGAAAACACATGTTCGCGTTCAGTAGATTCACGAGCGACCATGGTCATAACCAACGTTACTAAAACGCTCAGTTGGGAAACTCACACTCGAAACCTGGGCCGCTGGCATCCACCGAGACCAAGCTAAATACGATAACAGCGCCACCCTTTAGTGACGAGTTGAAACATGAAAGTTGCTTTAGATAGCCACTGCGTGATGGCCCTCCGAGATGGCGCCACCGGCCCTTGCCGGACTCCACCTGAACAAATACGTGCAGCCGTGCAGTTACCAGAGTAGAAGCTGCGGGATAAATGGCGGCGTTGCGATCGCCATTAGCTCGGTTCCCGAGTACGGATCGGAGCCACTTTTTAAAGCAGGCTCTATGGCAGTTTCCCAACTGAGTGGTTCTAGTAACGTTGGCCATAACCATGGCATGTTCTCGAGCGAGATCTCGTGAGAGCGCTCGTGGTGTGGACGCGCGTTCCCTGCCCAAAAATCTTAAACCGGTGATCTCCTGAAAAGATAGATGAATTATTAATCTTAACATGTTTTGCGTCATTTGCGAATTATCACCATTGCTTTGGTCAGTATTGTTCCTTTCATACCATCCCATCACAAATTTAGGAGTCCATTTTAGAATAATACAGATCTTTATTACTTTAGAGGCGCATATGTTCTACAAATATCGAGAAAAACTAAGATATCTATGCACTCTCAGAAAGTTTGTAGCGCAAGTCACGCCTTAAATAATGCGTAAAATACAAGTGTGACAATAACCGCGAGCAAGGTCGCGACAAGCGATGGACACAGAGGACGGTTCGCCACCGTGGTTAGGAGCGGCGCGGAAATGGCTTTGTCGACTTCCGATAAATTGATCCATGAATACATAATTTCTCCCAATGACATCATACCGCGGTGTCATCACACTGTGGGGACATCACAGCATTTGGGGAAAGAATAGCTTTTTATTTTATTTTGAAATAACGCAGCCAAATCCCAGTAATTAGGGTGGAAGGTGGCACGTTCTTCCCCTAACTTGTGCAAAGATAAACGGAATAAATATTACAAGCTGCAATTTCCTTCAACGTTAAAATTCTTACGCTGACCCTCTACATCTGTCATTCTTCACTTCGGTAAGCGCAATTCATGACATTATGGTTTTCATGAAAAACACGACCTTTGCCCATCTGCCCTCCCCAAGTTCTTGGCTCAAATGGTAATCGATCCCTTTGACTCGCGAGGCATATTTGCACAGCTCGTGACGGTGATGTCTCCACGTCGACTCACATTAATTGCGTGCTTGCGGCGCGAGAAATTCCAGACCCCCTGGAGGGTGGGCGTGAAGTGTGGGATGGCGTTGGACCTGCTACCCCTGGGCGCCAGCAGGGACTGGGCGCTCACCGTCCGCAGACAGTCGAGGCGGTGACTGGTGACTTGGCGAGAGCAGCCGCTCGTCTCGAGAAGTTTGTCCAAGTTGTCTTGTGCGTTCTTCGTGTTCTCACTGTATCTACAACATTAAATTGCTCTTAAAATGCACATGTCACAATATAAGTCGTCTCAAATCTAAAAAAAAAAGAACTTTTTTTTTTTTTGCTGAGATTTTGCTGGCGTATTTCTTTGTGGTTTCTGATTTACCTTCAGAACGTCTCTGATTTACATTTAAACACACACAGACACATGTGCGCGCGCGGCTACATATATGCACAAGGGCATTCACATTTACATACAGATACGTTTGCGTAAGTATGCATGCATGCTCGCACGTGCGCATTTACGCCGGCACATGCGCAGGCGCAGATTCATGTCGATCAATCGGCATCCTCCTAGACCTACCTTTGTCAAAGTATTGATAGTATATGTGCCTGGGGCATTACTTTTAGGAAAACAGACACGTCATCAAAAAAGACACTATTTTTTTTCTTGCTGACAGGATTGCTTCGCGGAAATAAATGCCACCGGCGCCCACAATGTCATAACTTCCTTTGAAAAATGAGGTGTAGGTGCACATCGGCTCATGGGGAGATACCATCCTTCCTTTTATCCATTGAACCAGGTAACACCATGTTCTCGAACCTTCGCACCTTAACCCTACTGCTAGCGTCATATTGTGACCGAGTTGCAACTTCCTACAATGGGCAGTTGATTCATGCGGGCTGAAAACGCGGTCATTTTCTCAATCGAACCCGGTACTTTTAGGCGTGCAACTTTCGATTCCGACCCGGGCAGCAAGCTTTGATTTGATAAGTAGCGCTATCCTATGCAGCATTTTCGCAACTACGGGAAGGTCAGCGGTTTCATTTTATTTTATCCAGCCCGATACATCTCCTAGCACTAGGATTCCTGAAACGCGTACATGACTGCTGCCTTTAGTGTCAATTCCGACCGTGCATTAAAATTTCTCTCGAAGTGGCAAAAAAATTACGCCGCAAAAGCCGGTGTGCCATGCGGTCGGATGTGCAATCTTGGCGGTTGGGCGTGGGAGCTCTGAAAATAGAAAAAAAAAAACGCAAGAGGAAATGCAAGGGCCGATGTCGTCTCGGCCTCCCAGCCATTGGATATAGTAGCTTTCGTGAACTGTCAAGATGAGTTGCGACCTAGGGCAGGACAGGAGGCTGCCGCGTGGCCCCGCCACAATCACGACCGGCGACAGATTAGCATACTTATCAAGTCATTAGGCAGAAATGTAGAGACCGTTTTTTTAAGGACGCCGTAAACACACCTTTCGGAGACGTGTTCAAGGCATGGAGGTAAAAGCGCTAAAAAACGACGGACAAGTTGAAGAATGACGAACACCACAGAGCGCTCTGTGGTGTTCCTCATTCTTCAACTTGTCCGTCGTTTTTTAGCGCTTTTACCTCCTATTCATGAATAACCAACTAGCCCAAGTACACACCCTTCTAGTGTTCAAGGCACCGCATGACGCATACTTTATGTGACGGATCAGGCCTCACCTCGTGAACGGACTCTCGCTCATGATGATGGCCCTTCTAAGCAAAGGGTGGGACCCGGATTGGTTGGTGGCTGCGGTGAGCAGATGAAATCCGACGGAAATGGCACCAGCGCCATGGCCCATGAGTACGACGTCTGAGCCGTTTCCCCCGAAGCTCCCGATGTGCGTCCGAATCCACTCGACGGCGAGCAGCTGATCGTGAAGGCCGGCGTTGCCCGGTGCCGATTCTGTGCCGTCGTTCAGGAATCCGAAGGCGCCGAGACGGTAGTTCGGAATGACAACCACCACATCGCCCATTGCCGACAAGAACCTGCGAGCGTCTCGTGGGTTATAGATATACGGGCCGTGTTATGCCATGTCAAGTCCGCGGACGCATCTTGCGTAAATGTCACGTTTTGGTCGTGTCTCTCCTCGCGACTTCAACTGAAGTTTTGCGGTCTTTTTGTTCAAATTGATGGCAGACGTAAGTTTAAAGATTTACGACAGGACTAGCGTAATGGCAGGTCGGATAATTGACGCAGCTGAACTCACACGCTAATAGGGGCCGGTCAAAACTCGCGCAGCAAAATACAAGGAGCCCCACTGCGTACGCCTCGCACGCCTGAGTCCAAGCAAATGAATGACCCGTAGGCGTCACTGCCGCTCGGGGCTGGCGGGGAAGCCTGAAGTTCCGCGCCTGGTGGAAGCACGAACGAAACCTCATCGTCCATTGGCTAATGTGCATCGGTCGCAATCGGTCCCATCATTATTTGCTCACACTGTAAATGTCGTTTTTGAAGTCTGAACAAACTCGGTACACTTGAGGCGCTTAGGTTTGCGTGCGTTATGAAGGATCTGCGCGTTGCGCCCGTACTGTTGCCATTCATTTACACGATTCATGATAAAGACACTTTTCAAAAGCGTGTGACATCTCACTGCTCTGCCAATTATCCAAGTACCCAATCGTTTGGCCACGTCCTCTGAGGATGTATTCCACACGAGGGCTGCATCACTGCTCGGCGTGAACTCGGCTCAGCCTGTCCAGAAAACTATAGAGCAGCTTCAGCGTTCGGCGGAGAGTCGGATCTAGTAACGTACACTCCGTGCACGAGATATGGCGGGCGCTACACTCTAAAAAAAGGGGGTGTCACCTTACACGCTTTTACCCAATATAATTCACCCCAAAACTTCAATTCGACGTACACCGCACTATAATCGAACGGCCCAAAATTTTACGAGGCGCTTGATAACGGTGCAATATAACTTATAAAATAGCTAAAATACTCATAGAAGTCCAGAGAAATAAAACACTGAGGTTTTCAGTAGAACCAAGGAAACCCTGATTATTATTTGTTTTGTAGTCATTAAGACGGTACAATAGCTATTTTAATAAGTTGTGCCACACGGCCATAATGCTTCTCGTGAAAGTTGGTACCGTCAGATCGACGTCAGACCACTGAACGTCGAACTGCAGTTTTGGGGTTATTATATAAGACAAAGGGTGTAAGAATGCACCCCCTTTTTTGGAGTGTAAGGTTGCTTGACATGGTCTTGTAAAAAAAAAGTATGTTCGAAGGTGAAAGTTTAGATAGAGCCAGGCTTGTAATACCGCATGTAATACCCATGACTGCAATCCTGCACCAGCAGGATTGTAATCCCTCATTGTGTTTCATTTTATTACTATACTCGAACTCAGCTCTGTTGCGTCATGGCGTGATGGTCTCGTGGTGCGTCAGGCGCACTTCCGGTCTCGGGCTGGGGACGCAAGCCCCCACACGGTACGTACATTGCTGGGTTGTTTTGAAAGAACCCGAAAAAAAACCTGCTTCTCGTCAAAACGCCACGACTGGGGTTGCACCAAAAGAGTCGGGAGAGGTTCGAAGGTCAGCCTTCATGTGTCTTCTGTCTGCTCGCTTCGTCCGAGAACGTTGATAGGTGCCGATAAAAATAAAAACCAGACGCCGTCAGACCACGATTGCTTGGGCGGGAAACACTTTGGGTTGAATTCACGGATAATTGGGGTCGTCAGATATATTTGCTTTGTTCCATCATGAACGCAGGAAAACCTCCAAGTTCTATGGACCAGGACTACGTTCAGTGCGTATTCAAGTTCAAACGGCTGCCTGATCGTTCGAACTGTCGTCTCCTCTTTCAAATATTTCTCCTTGTTGTCGTCTGCTCGTTCAACCGAGAGCGGCCCGTAGACCAAACGCTGACACGGCAATTGCGATAAGAAGCAAGTGCAGGCTCCGAAAGACTTAAAGGGACCATGAAGGCAGTTTCGAAAATTTATTCGACGATTGAAATGGATGTCAGGCACGTCTCAGATACTGTTGACCAAGTTCTAGCGCGAACAGAAGTTTGGGTGCCGCACCAATCGAGCAAACAGGCGCGGTAATAATAGCGCCGGGAACGATGCCTGAGACCCCACCGAGGCGGCGGCAGAAAGGTGAACTAAAGTGCGCCGAAGCGTGACGACAACGGGCACCTCGTCTGGCGATTGGTTCAAACGATACACGCGCTCTTGGTTTCGATTTCGGTGGTGAGATGGGATGAAAAAAGTTTATTTGAACGTTGGATAATATTTTGAAGTTGTAGTTGGGAATTAATAGATCTCATACCGTGTATAAAAGCATAATCTGAAGCGATCCCTCCGTTTGTCACTGGTTGAACGCATCCCGCACTGCTACCTTAGGCGCGTGGATAATGGACAAAAAAAAGAAAAAGAGGTACGAGCGCCGGGGGGCGGCGGACTTTTGGCTTTGGTTTCGTGCGTCGTCTCGTGTTCGCTTTGTGAACTGGTGTCTCACCAATCATGCCGCGTTTATGTGCAGTAGTAGGTTGCGCGAAAGGTCGGCTAAAGACGTGCGGTCGATCGGGCGACGTTAGTTTGCATAAACTGCCGACCGATGCAGCAATGCGCAGCATTGCTGCATCGGTCGCCTTTCCAGAGTTCTGCGTCCTTAGCAGCATCTCCCCTTCAGTCGGCGTGAGGTCGCTGAACGGGAGCTCAAACTCGTTTGCGAGCGCGGCGTTGTCGTCCATTTCTTTCAGGTATTCTTCACAGACCACCGTGCACTAGAGCGAACCATGGGAACCACACTTAGTGTGCACTAAATCCTACCGATGCCGACAGTGCTCCCTGACGTCACTTCTCTTTCCAGAGGCGAAAAAGGTAAGAAATCTGAAAGTTTGTTTCGGTTTCGCAAATTTATTTGCAGGTACAGAAATAAGAGTCAGAACGTTCTAGAAACAATTGTGTGGCATGCCAGGACCCCAATTCTTCCGAAAACAACTTCTTTTTTTAAAAAGAATTAAATTGCCTTCATGGTCCCTTTAAGCTTGATGGTGGGTTAGTGCCAGTAGGCTCGGTATAAACTGTTGATATAAGGGGATGTTGATCATTGTTACCAGTGGCCATCACCGACTTTTTATGCCTGATTTACCCGGTTCAATTCCGCTTGCAATTTTCAGTATCGCCGTCGATCATCTCAGCAACGGTCCACGCTTCTGCAGCGCGAGCGACGTCGCGACTGTAAATAGCGAGCAGAATTTCATCATGCGAATCAGGCTTTAGCGCCCATTCTGCGGCGTCCACGCGGAATGAATCGCCGCATGTCATTCACGCGATATTTGGCGGTGTAACGGGCTTCGTTGATTTCGCTGAGGCCGCTAATGTAGTGAGACATTGCCAGAAAGACGCAGAAAAAACAATTCCAACTCGAAAAAGAGCACGGGCACTCATACCGCCAGCGACAACATCGTCTTCCAATTGTTTGTTTATGGGCGACGTCCTGCTTCTTGCCCACACTCCATCGCGCATGCGCGGCGCCTATAGCGTCCGCTACGTGCGCTATAGGCGCACGTAGCGGACGCTATATTTCTAAACATGAGTTGATCCATGAACTCTCTCACAAAATCAGCAAATGCGTCACATATAATTTTTCAAATAAATGTAGTGGGAAAACTCGAATTTGAGTTCAATTATACCGCAACACTGGCAGCACCAAATGTGGTGCCTAATTTTCTTCTTCCCCGCTATAACTTAATTCTATCTTCATACTAAATTATGTGAAGAAATTACTAGTCGCACTCTCGCATAACGCCGAGAAAGGAAAACATTACGTATCTTCACTTCTTGTACATTTCAGCATTAGCGTAGAAATCAAATAACCTCGTTTACCATAGCTTTCATATAGCACATCAAGTGCTTTTTAAAGGGATACTGATTGGGTATTTATGCTCGCCGAGGTTTTTATTTGTGCATGACATATGGAAGCCAAACTACCCAGAAAACGATTCGCGGCTCGAAATTTGTTTTATTTCCGACTGAAAACAGCCGATCGAGAACTGGCCGGTTTGAGTCGCGCTCACTCTCTTCTCCGTGGTCACGTGCCGTTTTCTATGGTTTATACATAAACACCAAAAATAATCAAAAGCTTAGGTCATTAAAAACAGACAGTCAATATTAAAAATAGAGAAGAGATATAATACCTATATTTTGTGGGTTCTAAAAAGCTGTAAATACGTTGAGTGGCAGAAAAAAAGTATCACAGCCACGTGACTTCCGACAACGCTCTCCTCCTTTACATTTCTTCTTCCTCCCAGTTCAGTTTTGGTGTCAGTTTCACGCGGTTGCGTTGTTTTACTTTATCAAAAATAGACGTCACGCTGTATAAAAATATTGTTTAGGTAGTCTTCTGAGACCATAATAATTTACCTGGCAAAAAAAAAATTGTTTTGGGGGATGTCAGTGGTTTCAAGCTCTTCATGTGCTAAACAAAAACAGTGTTGGTGTAAACGCGTTACAGGTAACTGTGTTACCGGCAACGCGTTACTTTTTTCAGCAGAGTAGTAACCTACTCATTTCATTTTCAAAACAGGAAGGGGAAACCTACTTAAGCTACTTATATCAAGTAACGGGTATCGTTGTCACGTTACTCGTTAAATATACTTGTCAAGTTGTGAAAAACGTGCACTTAACGTTTTGCAAGTTTCTACACTTCGTGGTGTCTCGCGTTTGTTTGTCTTCCGGACGCCCCCCGTTCTGCAGCGTGAACTATACCTGGCGTCGTAGATGGGATCCCTGTTGCCCCCCAGCTGGAAGAAGCCACCGTGAAGGAAGACGAGCACCGTCCTATAGGCGCATTTGGCGTGCGTCCCCGTCAAATTGTCGCTGCATTCCACACTGGGAGTCCACACGTTCAGGTGAAGGCAGTCCTCGGAGTTGATGCTGTACGCCACGGTATAGAAGTTCTGGACACACGCGGGCCCCAGCTTCGTTGCGTCCTGGATCTGCGCAGTGCCAGATGTGTTCGCGGAGGAAAATTTTACCATTGCCAATAAGATGCATCGTAAATATTTCGTACATCCAATGGTTTCGAAATCGGAGGACCGACAGAAGCCTATGCGGAGAGCAAGTCGTCTGCTTCTTGCGCAGGAGTGGCGGTGACGTAAATACGATGCCGAGCTCTGATTGGCTTTGATTGAAAAGCTAGTGGGTAGGCCTCAACGCTAGATGCCTTGCCGCCTACCAACTATTTCTTTTGTTTTGTTTTTTGTGTTTTTTTTTTCAGTCAGCCAATAAGAGGTCGGCGTTTTGACATCATCGCAACCCCGGTGCAAGAAGCAGACGAACTTGCGATCCGCATACACCAACACGCGGCCCGGACGTTACGACTCTGCGGTCGCGCAGCTAGTGGCAGAGCGCATGCTCAAACGCTCTACCTGACGCGAATCTGGTTTCTGCAAACGCGCAGTTCCCACACCTCTTGCGGAAGCTGCGGGTTTGCCCACACCTGGTATAGGCTCGATTGTAAACAGCGTGTTGGCCAATAGGGACTGGCCGCCATTGCTCTGCGTGCTTGTGTTGAGCGCAAGCTAACTTTGAATGCATACCTTTCGCACCGCCAAAACTGCATCTTTCTGCACGAAACAGAACAAGGTATATTATACCGACAAGGGAAGGAGGCACAAGCAGTGTCATAACTAGGGTCAGGGGTACCCAGGGCGGTGGCCCGCCGCGACACCCCCCTCCACCTTTCACTGTTAAGCTGCACCCCCCTGAGCGTGACGCCACTGGGCACAACAACGCGCTGAGTTCTCTCCTTCCTGTGATATTGTCTTGTGACGCTTTCAGTTACGCAGATTCGAGTTTTAATGTTAATTTTATAATAGGTACCCAGACGGCACAGGTGTCTTCTGCATGCCCACAGGTCATCGACGCAACGCTGAGACAAACCGATGACGTCCTTGGAACCATGTGCGATCAGTGGCAGTAATCATTTGGAACGGCGTTGTAGATATCAACTCTGACTTCCTTCCACATCAACTCCGACCGCCGTCGACACTACAATCCGATGAAGATCGACATCCGAGTAGCGCCAAACGTGCAACGTCACGGCGCCCTTCGTTTTATTGTTCTTCCTATCACCCGCTGGTCCAGTCAAGCACAGGTAGAAGTGCAGTACCAAGGTGCGTTCAAAGTGCGTGACTGGTGTAGCCAGTTATAGCAAAATCACAAAAACGACCAGCGCCTGGACCGATGCGATCAATATATTCACAGCGCTCGGCAGGCCGTATTTTCGGCTTTTTTCGGTCTTAGTACGAGGGGGGATGTACCTTGTCGTCCTTGTTGGCGTCCAGAGGGACAGGCTTTTTGAAGCGTAGGGGACCCACTGGGCGCTGGGCGTAGGGCACGCCAAGAAAGGCGAACACTCGGTGGTCGCCCGCATGCAGCTGCAGACCCCGCAGTCGGCCAAACTTGGCCCATACGATGACCCCGGTGACCTCACTCTTGGGGCCGGTCATCTCGGAGCCGAGGACGAAGGACAGCACCAGGATGAGCAGCGCGACGCACAGGATGGTTGCCAGGGCGCACGCCAGGTCCACCGTGGACAGGTAACGGCTAAGCAAGATGGCTTTTTATAGCAGCATTCTTACTGGAGCCTAGCTCTGATTTTGTAGTAGAGCGTGTCACGGCGGCTCCTAAGAATGTTGATGGCGCCCACGGTAAACGGGAGATCGCCGGCTGCCAAGCACCCACGGCGACCGGGCGAATGGGAGTTCATTCAGTGGACTTCGGGAACCCGCCACCGCCAGTTCCACTTACTTGTTTGGGAGGAACATTTGACTACTGGTATGCGAGATGCAAACTATCATCAACTTGAATATAGTGAGAGACCAGAAGTTACTGAAAACAGCCAAATCGACAGGATATACGAACTCATTTTTATTGATAGGTGACCCAGTTTGGATTGCCTATTTCCCAATTGATAAGCCATTTCTTTCACAGTTTTTTCTCGTTTCGATGATATTAACAATGACATCTTGCTCAAAGTAGCACGTGTTGTGCGGGGCGACGCTGGATATTCTACTTTCATTATCCGGCGCTTTACGGCTGAAGTACTGAATAGTTCTACCACCATTTCAGCGCTTTAAGACTTCATGAACATTAGTATTTCATTAGCATGACTACGCATGCGAAGTTTTCAGCAGTAAGGTAAAGTCACAACACAACTATCACTATATTTCGTTTAACAGGTTTTGCCTCGTTACCCGAACAAGGCATGAAGCGAGATGGCGAACTAAGATACTCGTGCCGTCTGCTCGGAATCCTATCCGCCATGTCAAGACGATAATGGTAATAGCTAGAAGAGTGCCCCCTGCAGTTCACGCATAATGCCAATAGTACTGTACTTCCAGCCATTCAATCAGGAACTAGTCAATATATTGTTCTTTATAAGGGTTAACAATTTTCGTTTTCGGGCTCTGAGAATATTTAACGGTAGAAATTAAGGGTACGCGAATAATGGTGCGAATCTAATTCGCAAGTCGTGCATTGCGTTGGCGCTTTTAAGAGGACCGGTTTGTAGGGGTCGCCATCCTGATATTGTTTTCGAGATGCCCAAGAGATGGCGCCAGCATCCATCCAGGAAGATGTAGATAAGCGCGTGTTCTCGGACACGGGAGGATTTCGGGCTCTTCACGCTCGGTAATAAAAGCTGTGGGTTCGTCATGGCACCCTCGTCTGCTTCGTCTTCCTGGCTGCCGCGTCGCCTACAGAGCATCCTAGCTTTGAACATGCTAGCAGAAGTGGGATCCACCTGCTTCTAGTCAGCGCGATCACTGCGCCGGACGAAGAAAGGAAGAGAGTGCACCTCGGAGCCACGGGGCTTCAACCGCCGTCGCCGTTCGTCTTCACGAGCCTAGGCGAGCAGACAACGTGGATTCCAGCCTACGAGGACTACGCCTTTGCCACCGGTGTACGTTCTGCAAGCGACGAAACGCAAGTACGAGCGTTGCTTTTTGCATGGGTCCGCAAGCTCGTAGCGTACTAGCTTCGCTTTGCGTGCCAACCCCGCAGACGTAACCGTTTTCCGCCGTCAAAGAAAGGTTGACCCAACACTTCGTTCATCCCTCAAACGAAATTTACGAAAGCCGAAGATTTCACCGCAGGACTCAGCAGCCTGGGGAAACAGTCGACGCGTTTTTCATGGAGCTTGGAACCTTAATCAGACGATGCAACTATAACAGCCCCGAGATAGAAGACCACGTATTGCGTGACAAGTTTGTGGTCGGCTTATTGGACGAGAAGCTAACGGATCTGTGCCGTTCCACACGACTTTCCGCTGACGGAGCTCTTTTACAAGTCCGCCAGCACGATGATGCTGAGAGGAAGCGCAGGAGCACGCTTCTCGTTCGGCGAAAGCTGCAGCGGCCTTGAACATCCACGCAAACAAAGGAAAAGGCTGCGTCATGCGCTCCGTCATCGCGTGCACGCGACCGGCAACAGAGTTTGGACAACGCAGTTTGTGGCAATTGTGGGCGTTCGGCGCATGACCGCAAGTATTGTCCAGCTCGGAAGGGAACTTGCAATTTTTGTAGAAAGCAAGCCCACTTTGCAGAAGTTTGCCGCGCGAAGAGGCATAAGGAGAAGTTTGGTTCCGTCGAACTCTGCTCTGTACTTACGCAACGGGCAAGATACGTCGAAGTAAGCGCCAACGGCCACGTGACGAAGTTCAAGGTGGGCTCGGGAGCAGACGTCCTCGTCGTTCTGCCGTCGCTCCCAGGCATTCCTCGCAAGCTTGGCGCAGTAGAAGGGGAGCTCATCGGCCCGGAGAATCAGCCACTCCCTGTCTGGGGTACTTTTCAAGCTACTTAGGCATAGAAGGAAAAGGGCACCGTCCAACAGATTTACGTCATGCGGGCTCAAACTACACCGCTTCTACGGCTACCTGCGATAGAAGCTCTCGGCGTAATCAAGTTTGTGGGCACCACCTCCGCCGAGTCGAGAAAAACGGACAGACATGCCCCATCTTCCGACGCTCGTTACGGGTGCGTTCCATCTCCCGACGCCCGTATTTTTAAAAGACTAGGCCAACTCCAAGACAAGTGCATCATTCGTCTTAAGTCAGCGGCTCTGCCGTACTCGTTGAGTGTTCCAAAACGAATACCACCACTCTTTGACGTCGTCAAGAAAGAACACGATGCCATGGAAGCTCAGGGCGTCATCAGAAGGGAGGACGAGCCGACAGCATGGTGTTCCGAACTTGTCGTCGTCCCCAAGCCGTCGGGTGAGTACCGGCTGTGCGTCGACCTGACCACGTTAATCCAAGTCATCGAGCGGGAGCGATACGTCCTGCGGACTGTTGACCAGATCCTCGGGCAGCTAGGAGAGGCCACGGTCTTTTCAAAACTCGACGCGACTTCCCGTTTCCACCAAATCAAGCTCAGCGACGCAAGCGAAGATTTAACGACATTCATCACGCCGTTTGGTCGCTACGGCTACCGCCTTCTACCATTTGGTCTGGCGTATGCACCCCAATATTTTCAACGTCAAATGTCACGGGTCCTGGAGGGGGTGTCTGGCGTCGTGAGCATGATCGACTATGTCCTTGTTTACGGGAGAGACCTTGAACAGCACGATCAACGCCTTGCTGAGGTACTCCGACAACTTGAGCAAGCCGGGGTCAAGCTCAACGACCAAAGGTGAAAATTTCGGGTTCCTTTGGTCAAGTTCCTTGGAATCGTCGTCGACGGTAATGGTATCACCCCGGATCCCGACAAGCATCGCGCCATTCAGGAGCTACCTCCGCCAATGGACGTTGCAGGCGTACGCCGTCTACTGGGGATGGTTAACCACATAGGACGCTTCCTGCCACACCTTTCAGACGTAACTGCCCCATCCATTTTCTACTCAACAAGACAAGCGCATGATCCTAGAGAGCAAGCCAAGAGGATGCCTTCACGCGGCTGAAGGTTATGCTGAGCTCAGAGACTTGCACGTCAATGTATCATCCACGCTATCCTAGGATAGTGTCCACAGACGCAAGCTGATTTGGCCTGGGAGCGGTACTGCTGCAAGATCAGCCGTCCGGAGCTCGTCGTGCTGTAGCCTTCCTTCAAGATCCTTGACTTCGCCTGAGCACGCTGCAGTCAGACAGAAAAGGAGACTCTCGCCATGACCTAGGATGGTCTTCGGTTCGATCAGTATCTGCGTGGGCTAAGTTTTACCGTGGAATCGGATACTGCCTCTCGTCGTCCTGCTGGGAAAAAAGGAGCGGGAGTTGCTGCCGCCACGGATTCAACGAATGCGCATAAGGGTAATGTGCTACCAGTTCGACCTTTGGCATGTACCTGGTAGAGTTCTTGCCACTGCGGATACGCTTCCACGTGCCCCTTGCGACGTTTAGTCTTCCTCACCAGTGTTCTCCATCAAAAGTTTAACAAGCGAGATATTTAAAGGTCTTCTGCCTCCCCTCGCTAACTGGCTGACGAGGTTCGTCGATGAAAAGCTGAAGACAGATTGTTCTCTCGTCGTCCGCTACTGCCAACAAGGATGGCCAGACAAGAGGAAGCTTCCTCCCAACTTGGTGCCGTATTGGAAGAAGAAAGGAAGGTTGATAGTCTTCGAGGGCCTTCTGCTGGCCTGCTGCCTCCTAATGGCTGCTCCTCTGCGTAGCAACGTCCTGGCCCTTTTGCACGACGGGCTTCAGGGACTTCGCCGTTCTAAAGATAGAGCCAGAGAAAGCGTCTGGTGGCTCAACTTTAACAGCCACATCAAACATCTGGTCACCGGCTGCGACAAGTGTGCGGAAACAAGGGTTGTACACTCGGAGCCCTTGGTGTCAACGCCTAGACCGGATCGGCCATGGCAACGCCTAGCCATTGACTTCTTTTAGCTGGAAGGCCGTGATTCTGTTCTTGTGGTGGACTATTATTCTCGATTTCCGGAAGTCGTCTCCTTGAGCTCTACGCCGGCCTCAGAGGTTATCGTGGCTATCAAGAGCTGTTTTTTCCGCCATGGGATACCGGACGTTGTCCAGACAGACAATGGTCCGCAGTTTGCTTCACAGGAATTCGCAAACTTTGCTGTGTCATACGGTTTCGAGCATGAGACCAGTAGCCCTCGGTACCCGCAGTGTAATGGCGCAGTAGAGCGCATGGTGCACACGCCGGCGGATCTTTTGTACAAGTCAGAAGACTCATACCTAGCGCTTCTCACCTACCGGGACGCGTATTTCCAAAACATGGCCATTCCAGATCTGCCGCGGAGCGGCGTGCTCTGATTGGCCAGGTTACAGCCGCACAAAATTTTGACGGCGATGGACATGCGGCGCCGGCCGCCGGCAGGAGCGTCTGCTACACTCCGGCAGATACTTCGGTGCCGTGGTGACTTGGTGGACGCGTTGTTTCATCTGCCAGTGCATACCCACTGAGTTATTCCACATATCACGCGCATGAAAGTCGGTAGCAGAAGTTACGCAGCATGCCGATGTTCACAGACCGACTGGTCCGACTGCTCCAACCTCGGCGATTCTCTACCCAAGCTCGAATGAAGTAGGCCTCGCTGTTCTGTTCCGTAATTGAAACTGTGTAGATGTGGAGTGCTTGCAGCGCTAATGCGCAGTGCTTTTCAACCGTATTTCAAGAACCGTGAACTAGAGCCCTGCACAGCGTGTGTGGATTGTGTCTACGTTTTCCGTGTGGCTCTTGTCAAAGTAAGCCTTGTCGCCTTCCTACGCGCCCGCGTAGCGCCCGCAATGCTGTCAATCGTACTGCTCAATTTGCTGTTTTTCTTGCTCTGAAACGCTATGCATATTTTATATCCACTTCAATGCTTCACAGTTGAATGAACACTTGTTTGTCGCTGAACAAGAATGCCATGAACGGATTTACTTCCGCGGTTTTACGCCCCACAAGTGTTTACTTTTTCTGCCGTATTTTCATGTTTTATTGCACAGACTGCTTTGATTTGTACCAGCTTTAGGCTATTTTGCGCATATACCAAGTCTTGTGAAATTAAAAGGACGCGAATTGGTTTCAAGCTGTTTGTTTCTTACGCCTATCATTATTCCACGTCATGTTACTTTAATCAGCACTGGAGGTGAGCTAGGAGTGCCCTAATATGTATTTTTAACCCCAAGGAGCATAGAATGAAGTACGATATACAAACCCATGCAGAACTTGGTTTCAAAATATAGGGACCTTGTCCTGGTGCCTTTTTGTTCACTGTTCCCTTCTCAGCACTTGATACATAGGTATGTGACCTGTTGAGTTGCCTGAAATGTCATCTGCCCTTCAGCCTGTGGAGGTCCATGGGATTTAGAACAGAAGCAATAAAACCATCTTCAGAATTACTTGTGCATTAAATCCTGTTACCCACGGGACATTCTTGTGGGAATCTGAAGTCCATGCTACTGATAGCTTCTCCATGCTAGTGATAGACTCCAGCTACAATCAAATTTTGTCATCTTTATTTCGGTCCCATCAATTTCCAGCTGCTGATGTCATCACTGTGTAATGCTGAAGTTCTAAAGGTCCCATAAATTACAGGCAGATCCAGACAATCCAGGAAACTGAGCACAACGAATGCAATGCTGCTGGTTCTCACGACCAGCGACTTATACGCAAACACCCCTAACATGCCCCAGGCCGAGTCCCTAACAACCGCGTCCCACTAGAGAAACAACAACAATGAGCGACATACGACACTGACAGACAGCCTGTTTGTCGGAGTCCGCCGTCCCACCTAGGGGGACACGACGCAGCACAAGGGGACAAGAAAACTTGTTTCCTAGTGGGACTGGAGTTGTCAACAAAACGCTTCAAAATACCGACAAACAGAGAATAGCAAAGCGGTTTTCGTGTTTTTCTCTTTGGGCGTAAAACGCACCGACAAACACGGTGAAAGTGGAGACGATTACTTCATTTCTTGTTTAAAGCTTCTGCTTGTCTTCATTTGCCATTGGCGACTTTCTGAAAACAGTCGTGACAATCGACACCCAACTTTTTCCAAACTAGAATTTCTGAATCGTTCCTCTTTTGGGTCGTTCGAAGCATTCCAGGTGGGCACCACAGAATTTCACGTCGATGTGAGGACCTTTTTATTTTCATATCCGAATGACCGAGGGCAGGCGTTTTATGGGGGTACAATACGGGGGTAGTTTTATGGGGTACAATCGCAGAACAAATGACAAGTCTCTCAATTTGCCGGAATGGCTTGCCACAGAACTGGCGGAGCGTCGTGTCCTACTTCGTGGTGAGCGGTCTTACTTTGGTCAATCCTCGCACATGGGTGTATCCATCCTGATGCAGGGGCATATACTTCGGCATCTTGAAGCACCAGCTCCCGCACCAAGTTTTTGTGAGCAAAACCAGCCACAGCAAATTTCTTTTTGCAACACGACATCTAGCAAGCAAGCCCCACCCGCGACCACTACGGGCAATCCAGGAATCGAAACTGCTGGAGCACGAACGATCAGTGGCCGCCAAGGACTGAGTCACGGGAGGGATGGGAGGTACGGTAGGAGGGTGGGGAAGACAGCAACAGAAGGCACAAGCGGGCGAGAAAATTAAGTTTGTCCCCAAGCGATGTTCCTCGGTGGGACTGCTTGCTGCGCTTCAAGTTCAACGACAAACATGAACTCGTCCGTCGTCGATGGTTTGTCGGCGTTTGTCGCGGGTGTTGGACATTGCAGTGAAACACCATCAGCAACACAAAACTTTGTAATGTTACTGGACAACAATCGGTGTTCGTCGCTCTAGTGCAGGGGTGGCCAGGCTGACCCGGCCTAAGAGCCACAAACAAAACTACGAAACTTTCAAGAGCCGCAGGGGGGGGGGGACTTTTGTCGAGAGCAACTAATGAAACTTGAACTAATTTCAATCTATCCGAGTCAAAAGCAGTACAACTGTACGTAAGGTAGCAGTAGCACAAGACTACCAAACTTCAACCTGTCTTTCGACTTAAAACGCGTTCCAAACGGGCGAGGGGGAGGGGGAGGAGGGGGGGGGGGGACCGCGAGCTGCACTTTAACACGCGAAGTCGCGAGCCGCAGCTTGGCCACTCCTGCTCTAGTGGGACGACGCTATAAGAATTTTCTACTCAAAGTACGCAAATCTGTGCTATATATCCCTTGGGAGACCTTTCCCAGAATTAGCAACACCTTTCCATATTGACAATCATGGATGAACCCCTGGTCTCAATCCTGGCGGTGTTACAGCAGTGGAAGGTGGGCACTGCAGATGCTCGTTCTGCTGCGACTCACTAGCGAGTCAGTCGAGGGAGATTCAAGGAACTCCAAGTTAGGACATTGCGACCAAAGCAACATTTTCCCCCCTCTGCTTGGTCTCTTTGCTTCAGCTTCTAGAACAAGCCACACCGGGATCAAGACAATCTGCACCAGTACATGGCAGCTCCTATGACCCATCTTGTAACGCCTTCATCTCAACCGCCATTCTCCAGCAGTTCTTTTAGGCACAGTCTTCAGAAGGTAATCAAAAGAGCATGCACAAGCTACGTCAGAGGTCCAGGTGCAGTTCAAGGTCTTGCATCCAAGAAATATTTCTCGAGACATTCACAACATATGTTGATGAACACCAGTGTTGCACGCAATCATCTGCCAAGAAACCACACTTGATCCTGCAGACGCTTGTTTCCCAGAGGTCGATTGCGTAGAACCGGATGGTGCAGCTTGATCGTGACCATCAACCAGGCCTTTGGCTATTTCCTCTACTGTGTAGCATTGCAGATGCTTGAAGTAGACTGTAGACTGCCTGCCTGATGGTGAAAGAAAGACCACGCAGTCAATCCAAGCCACTCTTCAACCAATGTGCAGAAAAGGAAATTCAAACATGGAGATATGAAACATGCTGTAGTCAAGACAGATTGTAGGTCGCTATGCTCGTTCTGGGTGTGTTCTGATCAATCCATTAAGTGGGAGTGGGAGACTCACTCTTTTAAAGTGCCCCTGAAAAAAAAAAAGTGTTTTTTTAACAATCTATAGTCGGTGACAGGTCAAGGACGAAGTGGAAGCTCGACCCACCTCTTTCCACTTTAGGAGTGCGAACTGTGGAGAGGAGGCGACCTCCTCTCCACCATTCGCCCAACATTCGCCCCGCTGAAGTGGAAAGGGGTGGGAGGAGATTCCACTTCGTTCTTGACCTGTCACCGACTGTAGTTGGGACACGCATGTCAAAAAAATTTGTTGTGAGGAAAAATGTTTTTAGAGCAATATTGACGGCGCAAGACGCGATTTAGTCGGCAGTCACGTCCCCTACCGCTTGTTTTCTTTCTTGGCATTTCAGGCGCGTGGAGCAGAGGTCGATCGCCTTCGCCTTCACGACCAAGATAGTCATTTTGGAATGACCAGTGACGCCATGGACTTCGCGCACTATTTCAATTATATCTCTCGCAATCAATATTGATCTAAAAAAACTTTTTTTTCGTAAACTTTTTTTTTAGCACGTGTCCCACTCGACGGTTTAAAAAAAAACTTTTTTATTTTCAGGGGTTCTTTAAGTTAGCCACAAAGTTACCTCACAACCAGCAAGTTGTCCCTTGAAGTCCTGCTGCATGCTACCTGAGGAAGAATGTTGAAGAGGGGAAATTTGAATTGGAATGAGCAAGAATGTTTTCCAAGGCGAAAAGCATCTATGTGTATGCTCCGCCAAAGTGCTTACCCTGCTACATTTCACCAAAATGTGATGAATCTATGCCTACATTGTACCATAAGAGAGTTTCCGTTTATAACTACCAAAACTAATAGTTCAGGCGTCGCAGTACTGCCAGATTGTTCCTGCAACATTGTGTGAATCGTTCAGAACTTCCGGTTATTGCTTAGAACAATGTGCGATTTGATTTGACTTACACACCGAACATGACTCAGAACTCGGATGTTTCCTGATATCTCTCACTGTATGTGGTATGTTCGGGCAGTCTAATTATCTCCGTTGAGTGCGCTTCTCACACCACACACTGGTGCACTGCCAAAAAGCTACACCCGTGGAGTAGGCATTGCAATTCTGCATATGTCGCTTTGCCGCAGCTCAGCCGTGTATTAAAGGGGTACTAAAGTGCTTTTTGAGATCCTCGTTTTATTGTTATAACTCAATTTACAAGCACTAACCATCCTAAAAAAAAAAAATTACATTCCCATCTGCGGTTGACTTGCATACTAAAAAATTAATAAAAATTCTTGACACTTAGCGCCAGCATCACCGCAGAATGACAGATGGCGCTACCGAACCTTCGTGAATACGGTCAAACAACGGACGGCATGTGTCGGCCACTCGCGAGCGATTGAGTCCACCGTGGACGAGGTGCCGACCAGTCGTGCTCGTCCACGCGGGAACCCATCGCTCGCGAGTGGCTGACATGCGCTGTCCGTCGTTCGACCATAATCAGCAAGGTTCGGTAGCGCCATCTGTCATTCTGCGACGATGGTAAGTGTCTGGAACCATCACTTTCTTAAGATACGAATTGGCCGTGGATGAATGTAATTTCTGGTTGTTTAGGATGATTAGTGCTAGTAGATTGAGGTATGACCATAGAACGAGACTCTCAAAACATGCTTTAGTGCCCCATTAAAGGGATATTGAACCGAAATTTGGATTTAGCGAAATAAGGATGCACGACAGTTGAACAACACGCTGGGAACTCCAAAACATGACTCATACATCAGTATCTCAAGGGGATGGCCGCACTTTGGGAAAAAAAAAGTGCGCGATCAAGCGTGGTCTTTGACGTCATTGTCCTCCGGCAGAATTTCAGATTGAGGGGAAGCGGCCTCGCTTCTCTCCTCCTCGGTTCGGTTCACTAGCTCGAAGGGACGTAGCGACAAGGAGAGGGAATGGGAATCTTGACGAGACTTGTCTCGTCGGCCGTGTTCACTCACGCACTTCCTTTCCAAAAATACAGCGATCGTTAGAGATATTGCTGTATGAGTGTTGTTTTGGGGTTTTGCAGCGTCCGGCCTATCCGTCCAGCCTTGTTTTGTGAGCTCGAAATTTATGTTCACCATCGCTTTAAGTGTAAAGCACTATTCCAGGGTGAAAAGATGGACAACAAAGCATTAATGAGAAAAATATATATATATATGTGAAAGAAAAGAGAACTTGGTGAATGCTGATGTGATATTTACCTTGCAGTAAACTTTGCTAAATAAAAATCCGGTTAGTTCATATCAGGGGCGGCCAAACTGAGGCTTGCGAGCCGCATGCGGCTCATCGCGGGTCCAAGTGTGGCTCGCTGGTTTTGAGTAAGCGTGCCACCCTGCCCCTCCTGTGTTTCAAAGACGAACAGACTTTTAGAACTAAAAAGAAAAAAGCTCACAGACTTGGTAGCCCTGTATTACACTATGTAGATACAGCTGGACTGGTTTGTGACACATTAATGTGTCCAGTGACACTGTTTCTTTTATTGTTCTAGAGAAAATTTTCAACCGTATACGCATAACGGACGTCAGGGGCAGTGGCTTGCTAGCAAACCAGCCGAAGCTTTCATTTCTGCTCAGCGGTTAAAGTAATGTTCTGCTGTTTGGTGTTATTTGTTGTAGTCAACAATTATACTTGCATCCCCCCCTTTACTTTTCCTGTGGCTCTTTGAACTTTTGTTGTTTTGTCTGCAGCTCTAACCCCATGACACTTTGGCCGCCCCTGGCCTATATGATAGACTTTGACACCTTGAAAATATTACACACAACTCCTTTACGTGGTTAGCATGCGTAATTAATGATGCAAGGTGCTCATCAGTGAGTAAATAACACAATCATCCCCAGAGCCCGACCTGTATTTCTGGCGGTGTGCTGTGTTGTACGTCATTTATATATGTCAAGACTAACCCTAAAACAGAACTGTGAGCTACAGCTGAATATGCTGGCAGAGGGTTTGCAACATTACCGTTGCTTTTTACACTTTGGCTTCAATTTGTTCGGTGGGAATCAATCCAGTTAGTTATTGCTGGTTCCATCTCAAATGTTTTGATTCTGGCCACAGGTCTCCAATGTGGCACTCAATAAGAGGCCTCATATAAGCCTACATATCATATAAACCTCCTCTCTGTCATTTAGTGTTAATACAATTAGCTGTTTCCTATGCTCTGTTCACCACCAAGCTGACAGTGCGGTGGGAGCTACACATTCACTGGACCTATCGACCGCCTTCCTCTCATCACCGCACCCTGCTCCTGGCGCATGGATCTAGGCGGGGCAGTGTGATCAAATGGCAAATGATGGGCGTACGACTGGTCCAGCAAGCACGTAGCTTCCAATGCACCGTCAGCTTAGGGGTGAGCGGAGTATACCAGTTGTGCGACTCTACATAGGCCAGGTCAGCACCTGTGTCGTCTAGGTTTGTGGCGATTTGGCTCTGCCATAACCCAGGAAGGAGCCAGACATCTCATTTTTCTCCGACACGATTCACAGTGGTCCCACTGGAAGGAAATGAGATACATTTAATTCCCTCATGAGCTACAATGGAACTACATAGCCATGAAACCTTTACCCATGACGACACACACGCAGCACCCGAAGCGGAGGTGTGGGATGGCGATAGGTGATGCCATTAAATGACAAAGCAGTACAACATCATGTTTGTGTTTAATATCTGTTAAAGTGCATGGTGGTTCTGCAATAACCCGCACATTAAATTGAGAAAACTAATTTGCAACTAGCAACATGGTTTTGTAGAAATCAAATATTGTTTGGAATTTTTGTGCGACGCTTGATGTCCCCAATATTGGGGTTCCTCAAAATTGAGTGCTGAAAAAACATTGATTCAAGGCTTCTACAGTACCTCTTTCTTCATTCCATTTCATTGAATGGCAGTGACAGCACCATAGGAATTGAACAAAGAGTGAAATCTGCCACCTTGTTGACAAACCTACCTGCTGAAGGTGGCCACGAGATTCCCTTGTCACCACTTGGTCACTTGGATACGCCGTCAACTATTGTATCTAGTTGTACTGTGGCAGCAATGTTGCAGCTGTGATGCTCGTCGGGCCAGGTCTCTTTCAGATGTGCATATTCCCGTCGGAGAGTAGCCCATCGCCAAGGCAGCTGGTATGACAAGGGTATAAATACATTAGCCAAACAATTGAATAGTCAGACAAGCTAGTCTACATGGCACACAATTCTACACAAGGAGACTAGAACAAAAACAAATGAAAGCAATGCAACATTGTCTTTACCGGGCTGTGCATCTCAACTCTCTTCCTTAGTCCTGCGTTGACCAAGACGTGATGTGTGCATACTTGTAAGTTTAGACGAAATGGTACAATCTACCTACGCCGTCTCTATAGTTTGCATTGCAAAGGCAGACCATGCTTTTATGTTGGCTCTCACAAGGAGACTACAGGTATAATTTAAGGTTCTTTTTTAGAACAAAACAATTCTGTGAAGCGAACCCACGTTACAGCCTGTACCATATCTAAGTGAGGCGAGTTAAATTCTCGTTTCTTTCCTGAATGTCTATAATAAAGCATTATACACCTAGCAGTGCTAGAGCATTTCTTTGTCAAAGGCTACCCAGCAGCACAAAGTGAGTAAGGCACAGAACTTCCTTTTGTCGTCTAAGGCCAGAGACTGAACCTCTCACAGGGGTGAATGTGCACGAAACGCGTAATAATGAGTGCGTTGTGGGCCAGACGTAGATAATACGACAAATTTATACTTTATCATGACATCTGAGCGTATGTACAATGTCTAGACATGCGAATTTGGTGTCCAGCCAAACGTATTCCTCACTGCTTTATTCTGAGCAACAATTGCTACTCAATAACGTCACTGCAGCGTGGTGGTTTCAGACGGTGCTGTGTCATTAGCTATTTTCAGACGGAAACTTAGCAGCGGACGAAAAATCTACTGTCGCAACTTCTACATCCATTCAGCCCAACTAGCTGACGAGATAAAATCATAACTAGGGATGTTACAAACCTGCTGAGATTGCAGGAGTTAAGGTTTGAACTTGAAAAGTTTGCAAATTTCAAACCCTCCTGTGTGTTGAATTTGAAAAGCTTCAAGATGTCAAGTCTCTGAAAGTTCAGGTTCGAAGATTCCAACTCTCTTCACAGATTGAAAATGAAAAGTTTGAAAATTTCGAATTTATTTGCTATTCATGTTCGAAGAATTCGAATTTAAATTTTTGATTCTTAAGGAACGAGATCAAATACCACAATATAAAATAAAGTTTTTAAGGGCTCATCTGGAAAAAAACGTGAAAATGCTACAAAGTTGACTAAAAACGCTGCACATTTTATTATGTGCCATAAACACTACTTTCTTCTCGGTACCGGGTTCTGAGGATACTTCTAGTTATTTATCATGATTTATGAAACAAGCCTTGAATTGGATGGTTCAGCGACAAGCCTTGAGGCGGTCTAGTGTGCATCAGGAATTGCTATTTCTTGGCGAACTGGAAGCAATGCGATTGAATGCCTAAATGAGATGCTGGCATGAGACAATGAAAAAATACAAGTTGATGCGTGCAGACAAAGTCGCCAAGGCAAGACATCTTGCTACACGAAAGATTGTAGTTGCTCTGGGCGTTTATTTCCAGTGGGATGGCCCGTGGGGCAGAGAAAACACTGCACGCAGGTATGGCACCCGACAGAGCTCAAGGCCAAGCAGCATGCAACCAGACACGCTCGCAGGTCCCCGGCCCCCCAAGATACAGCTGATCAGGAAATGACCGTTCGTGCATCAGGCTCACTACACTGCCGGTTTCTTTGGCACCTCAGTGGCTCCAAGGCAAGGCACTGGCCTACAGACCCCAGGTGGCGGGTTCTAATCCCGGCCCAGGTGCCCATAATTTGACAAAGACTTATTGTGGTGAAGGTCATGTAATCAAGCTTTCTGTTGCACGTCCGATCCCCAGGTGGTCCAAATTAATCCTCGGTCATCTGCTGAGGTGTTCAAAATGCTTGTCGTCGGTTTGGCTTGTAAAACACCCAGATTTGATTTTGCATAGCTGGCTCTTCGCGCTTTCCTTCTTAGAAAAATTTAAAAAAACAAGCGGAGGTATTAGTTGCTTTAAAATGCAAGCGGATTCTGACGATAATGAATCAAGTTCCGATCCAGTGTTGCCTTTCACGAGGCGTTGTCGCTTTCAGTGCGCGCCTTTCCCCAACCTGCCACTAACCGGAGGAGATCAAGCAACTTGCATTAAAAAACAGCTAGAGTCATGAACAATGCCCCAGAAAAGTGCCTTTGTCGGATTTCCAGCCTGCAGACAAGAGACCTGCAGGTTACTTAGGGGCAACCTACGCAGTTTTACATGGTAGAGGCTGTGTGCGAAAGTCGGAGAAAAAGCTTCCAGGTATAAGGCTGGCCGCCACCCCAAAGTGAGTCTTGGTGGCACCACCACATCTTTGTGTTACTAATATTTAAGACCTTATACGATTTGGGTAAAGTTTCTTCTGTATGTTTCACTTTGTATGTTTTACATACCCAACTTTCCCCTTGAACTGGAAACCTCAAAAATTATTTTTTAGTTTCGTTCCAGAATGAAAAAAATTATAATGTTTCGATTTGGTTTTGGTTTGCACACAAATGGGACTTTTTTTCTGAAGTTTGGTTTTCTTTTACGTTCAACGCCCCGGTGCCCAACAGCTCAATACTCCTCAAAACTTCCATCCTCTTTTTTTTCTTTTATGAAGAGTTTATACTGTTATCGTTGCATGTGACTGCAGAAAACAGAGCGAGGGAAGGAAGCCTTGAGCGACAGTCTCGAGATTATGAGTCACGAATATTCTTTTTTAATGTTGGGACCTTCTTTTTCGTGTTTCTGTAAACTCTGGAAAAGCATAAATACCTTGGTGCTTTACGATTCAAAATACAATAACATAAACAATGGCGTAAAAGAAACAATATTTATGTCATTCTCAATGTTATCATCTTTTGAATTGTAAAATATAAACTCTTTGTCACTGGTCCTTCAGGTGTTCTAATTTCAGGGAATTGGATGCAAAACGTAAGGTAATAAGCACAATCGTTTTTGCAATGTTACATCGCGCAATAGGTCCCTTTTGCGCGCCTTTCCCGAACCAGCCACTAACATGAGGAGATTGGGCAACTTGCTTTAAGAAACAGCTTGGGTTATGAACAATGCCCCAGTGAAGTGCCTTTGTCGGATTTCAAACCTGCAGACAAGGGACCTGCAGGTTACTTTGGGGCAACCTATGCAGTTTTACACGGTAGAGGCTCTGTGCAAAAGCAGGAGAAAAAACTTTCAGGTACGAGGCCGGCCGCCACCCCAAAGCGAGTCATTGGTGGCAACACCACATCTTTGTGTTAATAATAGTTAAGACCTTATACGATTTGGGTAAAGTTTCTTCACATTTCGTCAAACTTCTGTATGTTTCGCATACCCAATTTTTCCCCTTCAACTGGAAACCTCAAAGATTATTTTTCGGTTTCCAGTTCGTTTTTTCCAGAATGAAAAAAATTATAATGCTTCGGTTTGACCCCGGTTTGTACACACATTGAAGTTTTTTCTGATGTTTGGTTTTCTTTTCAGTTCGATGCCCTGGAGGATTAATCAAATCCACTGTCTACGATACAGATTACCTCTTTCGTCTTTATACCTTGAAAAATGTGCAGACCGCCAACGCAGCATCAGTTTGTACCGTCGGCTCGGTCACTTAATCGTCACTTCAGTGTCGCGTCGTGCAAGCAACTGAAAAATGGGTCGGCTTTCAAGGCACAGTGTTATGTAAGGAAAACAATGGTGACCACTTCCAGTCCCGACCCAACTATCCATTTCGTGCAGAGCTTGTGAGCTCTGTTTATAAGGCCCCCCGGCCACTACAAGTAGCTGATTTCACTCTCCTTGAGCACATAAGTTATTCAAGCTTATTGGGTTCCTTAACTTCACTGTATACCTTGCGAGTGCACGAGGCACCGCCATACCCGGGGCCATGTAAGCAAACTTGGACGAGTGAAATCCGGGCGGCCTTGATATCACGAAAGCTCTCCTGCACCATCAAAAAGTAAGGACCAATATGTTAGAAACAATCTTTCTCTGAATTCAGCACATCTAGGAACCTCCAACGAAGTTGGCCCTGCGAACAGGAGAGTTCACGATTGGTTTTCAAAACATTCCGTTATGGGGTACTGTCGCACACTTTAAATGTTTTGCCTATAACTGTTATTTTCTGTTTTCTTGTTTTTCATGTGTTACGGTCTCGACATTGAAGACGGGGGCGGCCGAGAGAAGGTTAGGAAAGGACGTTTAATATACGTCAGGCAGGTATGGCTACCGAGAAAAGAACTCTAAGTCACGCGGATCGTGGAGCGCTCTTGGGGTACTATTCGTCGTCTTCGAGGACGGCGCTAACATTCGGCCATCCTAGCAATCAAGTGCCCTCACTTGATGTTTCTTCAGAACTTTCTTCACTGTCCACATCGAATGTGTTGAGTCGTTTCAGCTTATCGACGGGAGCTGTTGAAGTGTAATAACGTTGAGTCCGCTGGTGGCCAGGTATGTCCTCGATGCGATAGGTGTCGTTTAGAAGTCGCTTCGTGACTACGTACGGACCTTTGTATTTCTCCTGCAACTTGCGCGATTCTCCTATCGACGTCGGTTCTCGCTGAACCACAACGATATCTCCCGGTTCAAACGTTGGAGCATGTCGTCGCTTCTAGTTGTGGCGACGCTTCAGCCTCTCTTGATCAAGTCGGATGGCTTGGATAGCTGCCTTCCTTCTATTTGACATCTCCTCGCTAGTTTTAGTAGACAGGTCGCGCAAAGCGTCATCGAGGTGATCGCCATTCAAGCTTCTTGACTCGAAGTTGAACAACAATCTGAACGGTGTGCTGTCTATTGCTTTGTGGTACGTGTTGTTCAGGCTCCACTGAACAAGGTCAGCAACCTCATCCCAGATCTTCTCACCTTTGTCCTTTGTCAAAGTGGCAATCGCTTGAGTGATCGTCCTGTCGAAACGCTCGACTTGACCATTCGCACGCGGTGTGGCTGTTGAAGTCAAAATGTGAATGATGTCAGAGTTTTCACAGTACTTCTTGAATGTCGTGCTAGTGTACGCCACTCCTCGGTCCGTGATTACTCGCGTCGGCGGTCCAAAAAGTCCAACGATGTGTCGCAGGCATCGCGTAGTCGCTTGGCCTCCTGCGTTCTTAACAGGTGTGAGTATCACAAACTTTGTGAACCCGTCCACAGCTACAATCAGGTACGTATTGTCGTGTCTGGATCTTGGAAACGGTCCCAAGTGGTCCAGATGGAGTGTGTGAAACGGAACACCGACCTTGTCGATGGAATGAAGCATGCCAGGTTTGTTTCCTGTTGGCGTCTTATTATAGAGGCACTCTGCGCATGAGGCGACGTATCTCCGTACATAGCGCTTCATTCCTGCGAACCAGTATTTCTCCTGGATCCGTTTGATCGTCTTTTCCGTCCCCACATGCCCCAGATCATCATGGGAACGTCGCACAACCTGCCAACGCAGTGGTTTCGGAACAAGCCACAGCAGCCTTGATGAGTCTCCATAAATGTTTCGGAAGACAACATTCCTCTGGAGTTTATACTCGGAGTGGATGCGGCGCTCCTCGGCCGAGGACGCAGGTTTCTCCAGAACCTCTCTGATGTGTTTCACATCGGCGTCCAGTAGTTGCGCGGCAACCAACCAGTCATCCGTTTCTTCCATCGCTGTAGCGTAGATATGGAGTCCTTCGCACGCCTCCATCTCTTACGCTGGTCCAGTCGGAGACCTACTCAACGCATCAACATGCTGCATAGACGCTGAATCTCTGTGAATAACCGTGAAGGTGAATTCTTGCAACCGCAACCACCAGCGTGCCACTCGGGGTATGATTTCACGTTTGCTCATCGTTCCCCGTAGGGCGCTGCAGTCCGTGACAACGTTGAAATCGATTCCAAAAAGATAAGTCCTGAGTCGTTCCAACGTCCACACCACGGCGAGTGCTTCCAGCTCGTATGAATGATAACGTCCCTCAGCCTCTGACGTTTGACGACTTACGTAAATCACGGGGTGGAAGTGGCCATCACTCTGTAGTTGAAGTAGCATGCCCCCCAACCCCTTTTTGCTCGCGTCTGTGTGAACTTCCGTCGGGGCTTCATGGTTGTACAGGGCCAACACAGGGCGTTCCTGCAAGCGCAGCTTTAGGACACTGAACGCGGTGTCCTGCTCTGTGGTCCACTCCCAAGGTGCGTCTTTCTTTAGAAGCTTCGTTAATGGCTGTGCGAGAGTTGCCAAATTCTTGACAAACCGTCTGAAGTAACTGACCAGTCCAACAAACTGTCGGACTTCGTGCACTCGGGACGGTGTTGGAAAGTCAATTAGAGCCTTCACTTTGTAGTCACTGGGTCTGAGTCCAGTCGCTCCGATCTTGAAGCCCAGATACGTGACGTTCTCTGTCATGAAGGTGCATTTGCTTATACGAAGCGTAAGGTTCGCAGCTCGTAGAACCTGGAAGACCTGCTCGAGATGAGCAAGACCCTCATTAAAGTCGGTGGAAGGGATAAGAACGTCGTCCATGTACGCTAGGGCGACACCATATCGCAACGGTCCCAATACGGCATTCATCATACGTTGAAAGACCGCTGGAGCGTCGGTGAAACCGAACGGCATTTTTAAGAACTCGTAATGTCCGTAAGGCGTCACGAAAGCAGTCTTAGCTCGGGACTCCTTAGCCATTGGAACTTGGTAGTAGCCCGATGCCAGATCAAACGTCGTAAAGCAGTAGTTTCCCTGGAGTCGGTCCAGCTGATCTTCGATAAGAGGTAGAGGATACTTATCCTTCTTTGTAATCGCATTCAGCGCTCTGTAGTCAACACAAAGTCGTTCCTCTCCGGTTTTCGTTTTTACGACAAGTAGTGGGCTCGCATACTCGGATGATGAGTCGCGGACAACACCTGCTTCTTTCAGTTCTTCTACGGCCTTGTTTACTCGAGTGCGTTGGTCGTAGGACAGCTGGTATGGACGAAAAGATGCTGGTTTTGCCCCAAGAACAGTCTCGATGTTCATCTCTGTCGCACTCGTAGAGCCAAGCTCGAAGACGTTGACGGCAAAGCAGTCACGGTACTCGTTAATGAGCTCTAGCAGCCTGTCAAATTCTTCAGCAGTCACCTGAGGCCCCTTTCGTATATCCTCCGCCTTAATCAGTTGCAACATATCCGTCGTCTTTCGCTGGCACACAGTCTCAATTGTTCCTGAACACCAGGATCCTCTGGCTGCAACTTCTCCTTTCGAAATATGGAGGTCGGACTTCGATACATTCAAAATAGGCAAAACAGTGTTGCCGCCTTCCGAGACGTCGATTACGCAAGCAGGCAGAGAGTGTTCCCTGCCCTCTTGCGTTCGAAATTGTGCGTCAACGAAGACGTGTCCTGTGGCGGATTCCTTGGTCGTCAGACGAACAATTCCCACGTAGTCTGGTGGAATCACGACAGACTCCTTGGCCCAGAGCGTGACAGAACGTGGCGGAAGATCAGGAACTTGAACGAATCGAAGCTGGTCATCTTCATCAGCAAAGCTGCCGTTCTCTTCAAAAATGCGAAGTGTGTTCCTTCTTCGCACGATCGTGACATGTGGTTGCTCAGTAAATGGCTGTGCAACGAGAAGCGGAATCGCTTGCGCTTCAATTGGAACAATGTAGATTGGAACGCGGGCTGTAGCTTGGTCCACTGTGACGCTTGCTTCCGTCATTCCACACGGCAGAACTTGACCGGAACCGTAGCCCGCAATCTTGCATCCCCGGGACGGCTCGTTATAGCTTATTCCCAAATCGTCGGCATCTATCTTACGCAACGTAACGCACTGACTGCCAAGGTCAACGTAAGCTCGAATGGGCTTCCCGTCTACCAGAGCATCTTGAAAGTACTTCTCGTTTCGTGCATTCACTTCCTGTTTATCTTCAATGTGATGACTTTTGACGTTCGTACTACCTTTGGCGCTTGCTCTGCAGTCCGCTGTTTTATGTCCTATCCGTTGATATTTGCTGCAGCGTTCTCGCTTCTGTGGTTTACTGCAGTTTACATATATATGTCCGTATTCGTCGCAGTTAAAACAGCGCGGCTCACCGCTAGCGTTGAAGGCCGGTTTTCGTTTAACAACTCTTTGGGTGGATCGGTGATTCGATGGAACTGTCTTGACAGTCGCTGAAACGGTCGCCACATCTGACCGGTGGGACGCTTCCTCAATGACGGCGAGTCGGTCGTCCAAACATTTTAGACATTCCAGCAGAGCCTCCGGTGTCGGGAATTTGACAACGCTGAGACTTCGCACGAGAGATTCGTCATTGATGCCGGTTATGACATAATCCACGATCTGATCTTCAGGAAGTTGACAGAGTCGAGCTAGGCTGACTTTTTCATGAAAGTACTGCTTGACAGTTTCGTTTGCCAATTTCCGTCTCGCTTCCATCTCCTGGTGCCGGCGCTGTAAGCATATGACGGGTGGAAAAGCTTTCTTCAGCTCCGCCTTCCATTCAAGCCACGAGCGCTGGACACTGACGAGGCCGTCGCATCATGTTTTAGCGATTCCTTCCAGTTTCGTCAGCGCAAAACACGACGTCTGTCGCTCGTTCCATGAGTATATCACAGAGAGTTCGTCGACTTTTCTTATCCAATGTTCGATGGTCTGCGCTGGATTCGTCACGGGGTTGAACACTGGTACCAGCTTACCAGAGTCTGTCGGTGGTCTTGCGTTATTCGTGGGCTGAGCTGTGGAACGTAGCAGGTCAGCCAAGCCCCTGATCGCTCCTCGAACAGCGGCTTGTACGGCCTCCTGTACAAGATAATTAAGTCCAGGAAGGTCGCCTGTCGGTACATTCAATCCAGTCTGAATTGCCGGAGGGACGATGAATGGGCTCGTCAGCGATGTTCCTTGTCCTTGATTAGCGGTGTCGGAGAGTTCAGGATTTCCAGCTGCCACACTACCTTGGCTCGTGGTCGCGCCATCGCTACCGCCAAGGCCTGTGCTCCCTGCTCCAGTAGTAACGGTGACTGGAAGTCGGGGAGGGCCCGCTGCCGCAGTGTGTCGGGTCCGGTTCCGTTCGCTGCGCCGCTGACCTTCCTCGTTCGGTTCAGCCATGTCGAGGTTTCGTTTGGCGCCGCTGTGTCAAGTCGTAGCCGCAGGATTCGATCCGAAGTGGGCCGTGGTCGCTGGCTATCCTACTTCTGAGATGTTATGGTCTCGACATTGAAGACGGGGGCGGCCGAGAGAAGGTTAGGAAAGGACGTTTAATATACGTCAGGCAGGTATGGCTACCGAGAAAAGAACTCTAAGTCACGCGGATCGTGGAGCGCTCTTGGGGTACTCTTCGTCGTCTTCGAGGACGGCGCTAACACATGGTTTTAAAGTGGCGAGGTATGAATGTGTATAGTGCACACCTTAAGAATGAAAAGCTTAATCCAGTTATTCTTTACTTAAGTACCGGGTATAGCTTGATTACGTTAAGCTAAGGTCATACTGCTTATACATCATACAAAAGACAGCCTGCATACAGATTTGAGGGCAAGTCGCCGTGAGATCCATGCTTCGAATGCAGCCTCGCAATGGGTTCAAGGAGAAACTTAGCATGCAACATTCAAACCACAGATACTGTGGTGACTTGCGTGTGCAGACTGTCTTTTGTATGATGTATGAGCAGTGTGACCCCGGCCAGCCGTCTTCTGGGTAAAAGCAGAATGTCTCGCCATCACGTTGAGAAGCCGGCCAGATGACACTGGGGATTCGCGTCATAGGCTTCTGAAACACGAGCTCTTGAAAGCAGGGCAAAAGGGGCGGAATGCTTCACATTGGGTGCTTTCGTGCACCACCCGCAAAAGGCTGCTGAAACCCTATAAAAATTTTCATTTTAACCATTTTTGCTGCTATATAACTATTATGAAGCCAAGCCGTAAGAATAGCGGAGGTAGTCAAGCCAAACCAATCCTGACTGAGTGGACGAGAGAGCCCCCAAAAATGGTGCCTTTCCCTTTCCTCCTCTCTCCGAGTTCACACACGTGCCCAGATATACATGGCTTGCATTGACGTCACGTCAGCCGCCATTGACCATGCGCCTGTTGCTGTACCTTCTGCAGTATAAATTTGACACCATCAAATTTGTCTTCTGGGCAAGGCTTGCCGAGAGAAACAAATTGAATGGTGCGAAAGGTATGCTGCACAAGGTACGGTGCAGCAATGGCAGCTGGTACGGTGCCATATGACGCCCTGTGCAAGGCATGTATACAAAGTCTGCAAACACAGATATGAGACCTGCAAACGTGGGTTAGGCACTGATAACAAAACTGACACCTGGATAAGCATGTCTTCAAGTAATTTGGTCTGAAATACTAGTGTCATCGTACATGCCACCTAATTAATTATGTATATTCGTCTATCCTGAAAAATTGAATACGATCCATGTACTGGCTCAAGCGTACACGGTGGCCGGCTAGCAGTCACGCATGCGTAAGGGTCGCAACCTTTCTGCCTAGCCTTGCGCGTTGTCGTGTACGCACCAATCTCTTGTGCAAAGAAATTAGAATTAAAATGCGTCACTGCCTCGAAATCTGCCTTCAGCAACATAAAATCAAAAGGGGCTATACCGATCTCTTTCTGCCCGTTAGAAACTCCGCAACAAATTCTGAAGTTTAATCATATCAAGGCTGGCAGTCTGCTATTTGGGTATTTGTTATGACCGGCATGCGAAATGTGCACTTGAAGCTTGTACCCAAAGATTACATCAAAATGTTTCACATATATCGAAGCATAGCGTCACTTAATAAGCAATCGGAGCAAACTTGCCAAAGGACGCAGTCCGCAGACGACGTAGGTTCATGTAGCCCTCCTTGGTGTAGCCCACGGTGGAAGAAACGAAACGTTTCTTCCATTGTGGTGTATACAGATGATGGGCGCAGCCATGACAGTTATTCTAATGTTTGAATTTTATGATGTTACAGAAAGTTTCGCACATCAACTTTGGTTATTTATTACGTTCGTTATATGTAAACCAAAACAAAACATTTAACTACTATTGTAATTTATTATTTATTATAATTTGTTTAATGTTTTAATACGTTAATTTAACGTTAACGAACCTAACGACTACGAACGAACAGAAACGAAATCGACAACAAGCAAAATGGCTGCCACCTGTTGACGCTGCGGTGGTTAAGTTAACAGCATTCAACGTTACTGGATTTAGCTGTAAGCTCTTACACCACTATAATTCGACACGAGATTTCTGAAAAGTCAACATGCTCTAAGTAAAACTGTAGCGTGCCCTTCTATTTAATTACAGCTGGAAATACATTTGGGAGTGAAGTGATTTGAATCTGAGCAGGTCGCCCGCTGCAACACAACGGTATGTATTCACGATTCACGAAGATTTCTTGTGCATGTATCAGAAGATATTTCCTTAAAGCATGGATCACGGGGCATTTTCATCATCTTAAGCGGCCTTGAAAAAGGAAATAATGGAAGCTACGCAAGGGAATGAAACGTTAGGATCGAACAGAATTGTTCGGCGGTGCCACACGAACGACGTTGTATTTGTCAACTCTACTAAAGATTTGTGTTGATATGGAGACCTTTTGCGGGATGTACCTCTTATTTCTTTACATTTTGCACCCAATTACCTGAAATTAGAACGCCTAACGGGCCAGTGACGAAGAGTTTAAATTCTACAATTCAAAAACGATAACATTGCAGATGATTGTTTCCTTTGAGCCATTGTTTATGTTATTGTATTTCGAATCGTAAAGCACCAAGGCAGTTATGTTTTTCCGGAGTTTACAAAAACACGACAGAAAAGGTCCTAACATTAAAAAAAATATTCGTGACTCGTAATCTCGAAACTCGCTCAGGGCTTCCCTCACTGTTTTCTACAGTCACATGGAATGATAACACTAAACTCTTCATAAAATTAAAAAAAAGGATTAAGGTTTTGAGGAGTATTGAGCTGTTGGGCACCAGGGCATTGAACAAAAAAGAAAACCAAACATTAGAGAAAAAAAATTTATTTGTGTGCAAACCGGAATCACACCAAAACATTATAATTTTTTGCATTCTGGAGTGAAATCTAAAAATAATATTTGAGGTTTCCAGTTCAAGGGCAAAAATTGTTCAAGGTGAAACATACAGAAGTTTGACGAATTTCAAACTTCTGAACAGAAATTTGACGAAGTGTGAAGAAACTCTAACCAAATCGTATGAGGTCTTAAATATTAATAACACAAAGAAGTGGTGGTGCTACCAACGACTCGCATGTGGTGGCGGCTGGCCTCGTACGTGAAAGTCGTACCGTGTAAGACTGCGTAGGTTGCCCCAAAGTAACCTTTAGGTCCCTTGTCTGCAGGTTTGAAATCCGACAATGGCACTTTACTGGGGCTTTGTTCATAAGCTTGCTTAGGAGAAGAACGTGTTGGTTTAAGTCATGGATGAAAAAAGAATAAAACAATTAAAACAGGGACATCACAACCACACCTTTCAACTAGCAACAGACGAGTAAACTTTCCACAGCGAGCAGCCGACTATACCCAGCAGGGAAAGGGGGGAGAAGGAGAGATAAGAAACGCGAAGTGCAAATCAGAGAGGTGGGTTTATCTCGGATTTTAGAAATTCAACCTCAGTTTTCGTCAGCAGGAGGGAAGGGTTCGACACATTGTTTTTTGCTCTGGTCATGGCGAATGGCTATGATATCCCTGCTGCTGTAACAACGTGTCAAACCCGTCCTTCCTGCTGACAAAAACTGAGGTTGAATTTCTAAAATCTGAGATAAACCCACCTCTCTGATTTGCACTTCGCGTTTTTTATCTCCCCTTCTCCCCCCTTTCCCTCCTGGGTATAGTCGGCTGCTCGCTGTGGAAAGTTTACTCGTCTGTTGCTAGTTGAAAGATGCGGTTGTGTTGACCCTGTTTTTAATTGTTTTATTTTTTCTTCATCCATGGTTGTTCATAACCCTGGCTGTTTTTGAATGCAGGCTGCCTGATCTCTTCGTGTTAGTAGCTGGTTAGGGAAAGGCGCGCACTGAAAGCGACACCGATTCGTGAGAGGCAACACTGGATAGGCACTTGACCCATTATCATCAGTATTCAGTTGCATTTTAAAAGCGACTAATATCTCCACTTGCTTTCTTATTTTTCTAAGAAGGAAAGCGCGAAAAACCAGCTATGCAAAATCAAATCTGGGGAGTTTTACGAGCCAAGCAGACAACGGGCATTCAGAACACCTCAGCAGACGACTGAGGATTAATTTGGACCACCTGGGGATCATTTGACGTGCAACAGAAAGCTTGATTGCACGACCTTCTGGGCAATAAGCCTTTGTCGAATTGCGGGCACCTGGGCCGGGATTAGAACCCGCCACCTGGGGTCTGTAGGCCGGTGCCGGGATTAGAACTGAGGTGCCGAAGAAACCGGCAGTGTAGTGAGCCTGTTGCACGACCGGTCATTACCTGATCCGCTGTATCTTGGGGGGCCAGGGTACCTGCGAGCTTGTCTGGTTGCATGCTGCTTGACCTTGAGCTCTGTCGGGTGCTGTACCTGCGTGCAGTGTGTTCCCTGCCCCACGGGCCATCCCACTGGAAATAAACGCCCAGAGAAACTACAAACTTTCGTGAAGCAAGATGTCTTGCTTTGGCGACATTGTCTGCACACATCATCTTGCATATTTCATTGTCTCATGCCAGCATCTCAATTAGGGGTATTCAATCGCATTGCTTCCAGTTTACAAAGAGGTAGCAATTCCTGATGCACACCAGACCACCTCAAGTCTTGTTGCTGAACCGTCCAACCAACTCAAGGCTTGTTTTATAAATCATGATAAATAACGAAAAGTATCCTAAGAACCCGGTACCGAGAAGAAAGTAGTGTTTATGGCACAAAATAAAATGTGCAGCGTTTTTAGTCAACTTTGTAGCACTTTCACGTTTTTTTCCAGATGAGCCCTTTAAAACTTTATTTTAAATTGTGGTATTTGATCTTGTACCTTGCGATTCAAAAACCTAAATTTGAATTCTTCGAAAATGAATAGCAAAGAAATTCAAAATTTTCAAACTTTTCAACTCAATCTGTAAAGAGAGTTGAAATCTTCAAACTTGACCTTTCAGAAACTCGACATTATCAAACTTTTCAAATCCGAAACACAGCAAAGTTTGAAATTTGCAAACTTTTCAAATTCAAACCTTACCTCCTGCAACCTCAGCAGGTTTTCGACATCCCTAGTTATGATTTTATCGAGTCAGCTAGTTGGGCTAAAGGGATGTAGAAGTTGCGACAGTAGTGTTTCCGTCTGCTGCTAAGTTTCCAACGTCTGAAAATAGCTAATGACACAGCACCGTCTGAAACAACCACACTGCAGTGACGTTATTGAGTAGCAATCGTCGCTCAGAATAAAGCATTGGGGAACACGTTTGCCTGGACAGCAAATTCGCATGTCTAGACATTGTAGAGTCAGCACAGAATAAAACCCGAACGCCCGAACGCGTGGCCATTGTCACAGGCTGCTCCACTGGAGGGACCCTGGGAACTAATGAAAATGTGTCTTGGAGCGAGGGTGCAGGTCCTACTAAGATGTGCTCGACCCTCGCGCGGCGTATCTGGAACTTCGCGTTTCGCCGGTGGCCGAGGGTCGAGAGCAGCTGAGTAGGACACGCACCCTGGCACCCCAGTGCATTTTCATTAGTTCTCAGGGGCTCTCCAGGTGGAGCAGCCTGTATCGATGGCCACGCATTGCGGCGTTCGGGTTTCATTCTGTGCTGACTGTACCAACACTCAGATGGCGTCATAAATTATACATCTGTCGTATTATCTACATCCGGCCTGCACTCATCGTTCTACATTTCTAAATGGTGTTTTTCGGGCACATTCATCCCTGTGAGAGGTTCATTCTCCGGTCCTAGAAAACTGAAGGAAGATCTGTGCCTTACTCGCTTTCTTCTGCTGGGTAGCCTTTGTCAAAGAAATGCTATAGCACAGCTAGGTGTATAGTGCTTTATTATAGACATTCAGGAGAGAAACCAGAATTTAAGTCACCTCACTTAGACTTGGTACAGGCTGTAACGAGGGTGTGCATTACAGAATTGTTATGTTCTAAAAAAAGAAAAACGAACCTCAGATTATTCCTGTAGTCTCCTTGTCACTGCCGACATAAAAACATGGTTTGCCTTTGCAATGCAAACTATAGAGATGGCGTAGGTAGATTGTCCCATTTCGTCTGAACTTGCAAGTATGCACACATCACGTCTTGGCCAACGCAGGGCTAGGGAAGAGAGTCGAGATACACAGCCCTGTAAAGACAATGTTGCATTGCTTTCATTTTTTTTTTGTCTCCTTTTGTAGAGTTGTGTGGCATGTAGACTAGCTTGTCTGACTGTTTCATTTTTTGGCTAATGTATTTATACTCGTGTCATACCAGCTGACATGGCGATGGGCTACTCTCCGACGGGAATATGCACATCTGAAAGAGACCTGGCCCGACGAGCATGACAGCTGCAACATTGCTGCCACAGTACAACTAGATACAATTGTTAACGGCGTATTCAAGTGACCAAGTGGTGACAAGGGAATCTCGTGGCCACCTTCAGCAGGTAGGCTTGTCAACAAGGTGGCGGATTTCACTCTTTGTTCAATTCCTATGGTGCTGTCACTGCCATTCAATGAAATGGAATGAGGAAAGAGGTAATGTAAAAGCCTTGAATCAATGTTTTTTCAGCACTCAATTTTGATGAACCTAAACATTGGGGACATCAAGCGTCGCACAAAAATTCCAAACAATATTTGATTTCTACAAAACCATGTTGGTGGTCGGCAGCTTGGCCGACCAGCATGCAACTGGTCGGCAGCTTTTCTACGGTAGACCCCATCGCTCGCGAGTAGCAGACACGCGCCGTCCGTTGTTTGACCGTATTTACGAAGGTTCGGTAGCGCCATCTGTCATTCTGCGGTGATGCTGGCGCTAAGTGTCAAGATTTTTTATTAATTTTTTAGTTTCCAAGTCAACCGCAGATTAAGGGGGGGGGGATGTAATTTTTTTTTTAGGATGGTTAGTGCTTGTAAATTGAGTTATAACAATAAAACAAGGATCTCAAAAAGCACTTTAGTACCCCTTTAAGAGACGGCTGAGCTGCGGCAAAGCGACATATGCAGAATTGCAATGCCTACTCCACGGGTGTAGCTTTTTGGCAGTGCACCAGTGTGTGGTGTGAGAAGCGCACTCAACGGAGATAATTAGACTGCCCGAACATACCAAATACAATGAGAGATATCAAGAAACATCCGAGTACTGAGTCATGTTCGGTGTGCATATCAAATTAAATCGCACATTGTTCTAAGCAATAAGCGGAAGTTCTGAACGATTCACACAATGTTGCAGGAACAATCTGGCACTACTGCGATGCCTGAACTATTAGTTTTGGTAGTTATAAACGGAAACTCCCTTATGGTGCAATGTAGGCATAAATTTATCACATTTTGGTGAAATGTAGCAGGGTAAGCACTTTGGCGGAGCATGCACATCGATGCTTTTCCCCTTGGAAGACATTCTTGCTGATTCCGATTCAAATTTCCCATCTTCAACTTTGTTCCTTAGGCAGCATGCAGCAGGAGTTCAAGGGACAACTTGCTGGTTGGGAAGTAACTTTGTGGCTAACTTAAAGGACCCCTGAAAAAAAAAAAAGCAAATGTTTTTTTTAACAGTTTGGTTGGGGCACATGTGCTAAAAAAGAAATTTTACGGAAAAAAAAAGTTTTTTGGAGCAATATTGATTGCGAGAGATTTAATTGAAATAGTGCGCGAAGTCCGTGACCGTCACGGGTCATTCCAAAATGACCATCTCGGTCGTGAAGGCGAAGGCGATCGACCTCTCCTCCAAGCGCCTGAAATGCCAAGAGAGAAAACAAGTGGTAAGGACGTGACTGCCGACTAAATCGCATCTCGTGCCGTCAATATTGCTCTAACAAATATTTTTTTCACAAAACTTTTTTTTGACACGTGTCTCAATTAATTAATAAAAAAAAACATTTTTTTTTCTTCTCGGGGGTTCTTTAATAGGGCGAGTCTCCCACTCCCACTAATGGATTCATCGGGACGCACCCAGAACAGGCATAGCGACCTACAATCTGGCTTGCATACAGCATGTTTTATGTCTCCATGTTTGAATTTCCTTTTCTGCACATTGGTTCAAGAGTGGCTTGGATTGACTGCTTTGTCTTTGCTCCCTATCAGGCAGGCAGTCCACAGTCTACTTCAAGCATCTGCAATGCTACACAGTAGAGGGAACGTGCCAAAGGCCTGGTTGATGGGCAGCATCGGGCTGCACCATAGAGGTCTATGCAATCGACCTCTGGGAATCAAGCGTCTGCATGATCAACTGTGGTTTCTTGGCAGATGATTGCCTGCAACACTGGTGTTCATCAACATATCTGGTGACTGTCGAGAAGTATTTCTTGGATGCAACGCCCCGAACTGCACCTGGAACTCTGACGTAGCTTGTGCATGCTCATTTGATTACCTTCTGAAGACTGTGCCTAGAAGAACTGCTGGAGAATGGCAATTGAGATCAAGGCGTTACAAGATGCGTCATAGGAGCCACCATGTACTTCTGCAGATTGTCTCGATCCAAGTGTGGCTCGTTCTAGAAGTTCAAGCAAAGGTACCTAGCAGAGGGGGGAAAATGTTGTTTTCGTCGCAACGTCCCAACTTGGAGTTCTTTGAGTCTCCCTCGACTGACATGCTAGTGAGTCACAGCAGAACAGGCATCTGCGGTGCCTGCGTTCCACTGCTGCAACACTGCCAGGATTGAGACCAGGGGGGCTAAGCTCGGCGCGGCGAGATCGAGGCAAGTTCTCCGCCAAACTCTCCGACCGCCGCGATTGGTCGACGCCGTGCATGACGACACGCGCAGACACTCCCCAGATCGTGACGTTAAACGGAGGGTTTGAGGCGGTCGGAGAGTTGCATATTCGGAACTCGCGGCGAGATGCGGTGACGTCATTGTGACGTGGCAGAAGCCGCCGCGGATGGGAAGAGCTTGCCGGCTCCGACCTAGGCGAGTTTGGGCGAGTTGGGCGCGAGATCAGGGAGAAGCGTCCAAAATGGCAGCGTTTTCGTTCGTGTTTTGCCGTCGGCATAGGTATTTAAACCACGCCAATGTGTTTGACATGGACGACGTTCATTTTCAACAACACTATCGTCTCTCGAAAGACGTGGTAAGGTGGCTGTGCGATGAACTGCGTGGCGAACCGGGCTTGAGGCGATGGAGCCGTGAATGAACCGTCGCCCCCGTCGTGAATCCCACATCCAAATTCTACAAAGTGAATCCTAGAAACAAATGTGTTTTTACGGCAATCTGCAACCAGGAACGCAATTTACCATTACCTACAGGCTTTTACAATTATTTTGATGGGTTGCTGTGCTGCGTAGATGCAAGATAAACGCTCTTGATAAAATTCAAACTAAAACAGATGATAGAAGAAAAGCAATATACATGAATGGCGCAGACTAACAACTGTGTAATTTCTTTCTCATCTTTCTTCTTCCACACCGTACTTTGACAAACAAATTGGGCGTTAGTTGTTTATACAGCAGGAGAACATGCCAGAACATTACGCAATTGTCACCTACTGTAGATAAGCAATTTAGCCAGTGCAGTATGACTGCTAGCCTAGGGTCTTTAACGTGCACCACGTAGTAGTGATATACGACCGCATGCCGGTACGATGCTCATCAACATCGAAAAGGGTGGGGGTGGGGGTGAATCCACGATCCTGGGTTCTGCAGCGCGAGCTTTCGCTCCACGTGCACCCTATTCTGAAAAAAAAAAATATATATATATATATTGTGGCTGTGTGGCGGCGTGGGGGGAGAAAGATGAGAAAGAAATTACACAGTTGTTAGTCTGCGCCATTCCTGTATGTTGTTTTTAGTCTATACTCTGCTTTAGTTCATATCTTTATCAAGAGCGTTTTTCTCGCATCTACGTGGCGCAGCAAACCATCACATTGTCTAATCAACGAGCCCACATCCAAGCAATGTTTGTATAATTAGCATCCCTGCTGTTACCTATTCTTATTTGTCATTTACGATTTAAATAAAAATATTGGGCTGTATGTATGTTGATACTGCCTAAAACTTGTTCTGCCTCAACGGGAAAGATTCTCCCAGCTGTAGATGAGAAATTTAGCCATGCAGTGTCGTACAACCGCTAGCCTGGGGTCTTTAACGTCCATCCCGCAGAAGTGTTACATGACTGCACGCCGGTACGATGCTCATCAACATCGAAACGGGCAGGGGTGGGGATTGAACCCAGCATCCTGGGTTCTGCAACGGACCTTTCGCTCGACGTGCTGCGAGCTGGCGTGCGCTAGCCCAGCCGGCCACCGATCCCCCGATTTAAATAAAATAAAAACCCTTCACTGCGGAGCGTAGGGAAAAATCGGAGCTACGCTGGGGAACTCGCCGCCGCCGGGGGGGTCGGAAATGTAAGAGGGGGAGTGGGAAACTCGCCGGGGTGGAGTCAAAAGAAGCTCCTCCCCTCCCTCGTGACGTGGCATCGGAGAGATTCCCGCCGGAGGCGAGCTTAGCCCCCCAGGGCCCGTTTGCTCGAAGATGGTTAACTAACCGCGGTTAACCGGATTTCCCTACGAGGGGGAATTTTCGGTCACGTGACCGACAGGGTAAGGACGGCGGGGAAACATGGCGGTGCCCCGGTGAGTGAGCGCCTCTCGCCTCGGAACTAATACGGCGCAGTAGCTGCTGTAGCGGGCGCGTTAGTCAGCAATGAATGGTTCAGGAGGTTTTCGATTTGCCTCACCTCACTTAAAACGCAAAGCATGAGCAATGACCTCGCCGCATTTTTTAGATAGACTTTGGACTCTGGCCATTCCTAAGCCTAAATGAACGCGATAGTTGTCGGCATGGTAACGTCTTTGTAAAGTGGATTTCCTTGACTCAATCGGCCGGATATTGATAGCACACAAAAGCAGAGAGCGTTCCCGCTACGAGGGTAGTTACACGCGCTGCGCGTGCTGGCGTCTGCAGTAATAACTATTCTGAAGCAAAAAGCCTAAAGCAAATTTTGCCGTGCACGCGCGTTCGTCAAAGATTAATTATGATTATTTACTTCAAATCGTTTATAAGTGGAAGGCCAGTGAGCACGGACCGCAGAAATACACTTCCAGCGTTCTTCTTGATGTTCGGGTAATTTACTAATAGGTCAATTTTCAGTGGAGCCGAGTTAAAGGTTTTTCAATTTATGACGGTGTTATATACAGTTCTTACATGCTGGCCAACCATGCTGCCAGTGTACCTCCCAGGGGGGTAAAGGTGGGTGAGGAGGAGTGGCAAATCCCGTGCGCCGACACCCGGGGTCCCGAGTGAACGATCGCAAAAGAGAGCGACAGAACACGAGAGAAAGAAAGCAACGTTGCCATGGTAAACGCGAAGAGTGAAAACTCTCAGCAATATAAACAGTGATAATTTAACGTTGTAAACTAAATTCTGAGATATTCTAATGCTTATAAAAAGCAATAAAGTCGTTACGCTGCATTAACTTCCCTTCTGTCGAAATCTCGGAAATCTGGTGGTTGCGCAGTTTCGTATTTCTCAACCGCGCCCACCCGCGCCCACCGGCGAAGCCGGGTATATGGTTTAGATTAGCGTTAACGCGAGGCCGTACATCTGCGCGCTATGCAAAAAAAAAGCTTCGAAAGGAACGCGAATATCTTTCCACCGGTAAGTTCGTGGATTGTTGAAGTTCACGAAACTGCTCTGATGATGTAACCTAGTGCCACTAAATAAGCTACGCTTCAGAGTAACGACACTTGGCCATATTGTGGCTTAAAATCATGGTTGTCAGTTATCTGAAGCTTTATCTGAAATCACAAGAAATGCTTTTCCGCCCTCCACAAATGTTTAAACCGTTCGCGACAGAGCACAGCAGTATTACATGACCTTCCTAACACCGAATCTAATGCTGAGGAAGTCGCACTTTTGAATCATGACGATCGGCCGTTGGGTCTGTTCTGCATACGAGCCAAAATGGCGGCGCCCACAACAATGTCGGGGAACGGAGTGCCGATACTCTAAGCGCACCTTATTTAGTGGCTCTAATGTAACCGTGTTTGGGACCCCGAGGGTCTGCCTGCATGATGCGCCGCTTGCGGCAGCCAGAATGTATGGGAAAATGGCGGACCTTTTCCTCTAGAGTTAGTATGTATGATCTCTCTATGGTACCGCCCGCCTTTCACTGCTCACTTCTTCCTCGTCGTTTTTAGGACTCAACTTCGTCGTCCTCTTTCGAACTCGGAAGGAAATTTCAACGAGGCTTTTCTTCACTTCATACAGCCAAATATTTAGAAAATTTCCAAACAAGGGTTAATTTAGTTTTACCTTTCCGATTATTTGTACCACGAGCAATAAAAATTGTTTCTTAAGCTCAAATGTATGCCGCGCTGCGTCGCGAAAACCAGGCAGCGCGCATTTTTTGGGTCCCCCCATTTCCGGAACCTTTCCATGGAATTTCGCTATAGCCAGTAGGTGACACCAGCTACCACCCCATAATAAAACACGGAGCTATCGCTCATCCAGCCCTCGTCAAACTTGGCTAGGTACTTGTAGGTACCTAGTAGGGAAGGGCGGTTAACTTTTAACCGCGGTTAAAGTTAACCGACTTCGAGCAAACGGGCCCAGGGGTTCATCCATGATTGTCAATCTGGGAAAGTGTTGCTAATTCTGGGAAAGACCTCGCGAGAGGTGTATAGCATAGATTTGTGTGCTTTGAGTAGAAAATTCTTATAGCGTCGTCACACTGGAGCGACAAACGCCGATTTTCGTCCGGCTACATCACAAAGTTTTGTGTTGCTGATGCTGTTCCACTGCAACGACCAACATCTGCTACAAGCGCCGACAAACCATCGATGACGTACGAGTTGTTGTCTGTCGTTGAACTTGAAGCGCAGTAAGCAGTCCCACCGAGGAACATCTCTCGGAGACAAACTTAATTTTCTCACCCGCTTGTGCCTTCGGTTGCTGTCTTCCCAAACCATTTTCTACCCCTCCTCTCATTCCTCCCGTGACTCAGTCCTTGGCGGCCACCGTTGTTCCCGCTCCCGCAGTTTCGATTCCTCGATTTCTCGTAGTGGTCGCGGGTGCGGCTTGCGTGCTAGTGTTGCGAAACGGTATTTGCTGTGGCTGGTATTCATGCAAAAACTTGGTGCGCGAGGTGGTGCTTCAGAATGCTGAGGTCTACGGCCCTGCATCAGGATTGATTCACCCATGTGCGAAGACAAACCAAAGTAAGACTGCTCATCACAAAGTAGGACACGTTTCGTCAGTTCCGCGGCAAGCCATTCCGGCAAAACGAGAGACTTGTCATCCGTTCAGTGATTGTACCCCATAAAACTACCCCCGTATTGTGTCCATAAATTGCCTGCCCTCGGTCATTTGGATATGAAGTTAAAAACGTCCTCAAATCGACGTGAAATTCTGTGGCACTCACCTGGAATGCTTTGAACGACCTAAAAAAAGGAATGATTCAGGAATTCTAGTTCGGAAAACGTTGGGCGTCGATTGTCACGACTGTTTCCGGAAAGTCACCAACGGCAAATGAAGACAAGCGGAAGCTTTAAACGAGGAATAAAGTAATTGTCTCCACTTTCACCGTGTTTGTCGGCGCGTTTGATGCCCAAAGAGCAAAACAAGAAAACCGCGTCGCAATACTCTGTTGGTCTCTGTATTTTGAAGTGTTTTGTTGACAACTCGAGTCCCACTAGGAAACAAGTTTCCTTGTCCCCGTGTTCTGAGTCGTGTCTGCCAGGTGGGACAGTGTCGTGTGTCGCTCATTGTAGTCTGTCGCTGTCGTTTTGTTGCTGTTGCTCTAGTGGGACACGGCTATTAAGGACTCGGCCTGGGGCATGTTAGGGGTGTGTGCGTACAAGTCGCTGGTCGCAAGAACCAGCAGCATTGCATTCGTTGTGCTAGGTGTCCTGCATCTTGTCTGGATCTGCCTGTAGTTTATGGGGCCTTTAGAACTTCAGCATTACACAGTGATAACATCAGCAGCTGGACATTGATGGGACCGAAAGAAAGATGACAAAACTAGACTGTAGCTGGAGTCTATCACTAGCATGGAGAAGCTATCAATAGCATGGACTTCAGATTCACACAAGAATGTCCCGTGGGTAACAGGATTTGATGCACAAGTAATTCTGATGATGGCTTTAATGCTTCCGTTCTAATCCCCATGGACCTCCACAGGCTGAAAGGGCAGGTGACATTTCATGTAACTGAACAGGTCACATACCTATGTATCAAGTGCAGAGAAGGGAACAGTGAACAAAAAGGCACTGCAGGACATGGTCCCTATATTTTGAAACCAAGTTCTGCATGTGTTTTTATATCGTACTTCATTCTCTGCTCCTTGGGTTTAAAGGGACATATTGGAGCAGTCCTAGCTCACCTACAGTGCTGATCAAAGTAACACGATGTGAAAATATGATAGGCGTAAGAAACAAACAACTTGAAACCAATACGCGTCCTTCTAATTTCACAAAACTTGGTATGCGCAAAATAGCCTAAAACTGGTACAAATCAAAGCAGTCTGTGAAATAAAACGTGAAAATACGGCAGAAAAAGTAAACACTTGCGGGGCGTAAAACCGCGGAAGAAAATCCGTTCATGGCAATCTTGTTCAGCGACAAACAAGAGTTTATTCAGCTGCGAAGCATTGAAGTGGATTTAAAGTCTGCATTGCGTTCCAGAGCAAGAAAAGCAGCCAATTAATTTAGCATGAGCAGTACGATTGACACCATTGGGGACGGTACGCGGGCGCGTAGGAAGGCGACTAGGTTTACTTTGACAAGAGCCACACGGAAACCGTAGACACAATCCACACACGCTGTGCAGGGCTCTACTTCTCGATTCTTGAAATACGGTTGAAAAGCACTGCGCATTAGCGCTGCAAGCACTCCACGTCTACACGGTTTCAATTACGGAACAGAGCAGCGAGGCCTACTTCATTCGAGCTTGGGTAGAGAATCGCCGAGGTTGGAGTAGTTGAACATTGAACTGTGGACATCGGCATGCTGCGTAACTTCTGCTACCGACTTTTATGCGCGTGATATGCGGAATAACTCAGTGGGTATGCACTGACTGATGAAACAACGCGTATTCTACACAACAACGCGTCCACTAAGTCACCACGGCACCGAAGTATCCGCCGGACTGTAGCAGACGCTCCTGCCGGCGACCGGCACCGCATGTACGTCGCCGTGAAAATTTTGTGCGGCGGTTATCTGGCCAATCAGAGCACGCCGCTCCGCGGCAGATCTGGAATGGCCAGGTTTTGGAAATACGCTACCGAAACACTCCGGGCGCCGCAAAAGTTTTTTTTTTTTTTTTTTTTTATGGCGTTGTTTTATCAGCGGCTACAGACGTGTCTTCCTGCACTGCCACAGCGATTCGCAACAGTTCAGCCAAGCCACGAGAGGTTCCGGGCTCAAGACTCCAGGAATAAGATTCGGCAGGCAAGAGACTTCAATCGCCGCCACAACGCTCGCTCTCTTGCTTCTCTCAAGCCGAGTGACAGCGTCTGGGTCTCGGATGCTAGCTGTCAAGCACGCGTCCTGAGCCAGGCCCAACGACTACGGTCGTACGTCGTAGAGACTCCCAAGGGAAATCCGCAGCGCAACCGCCGGCACCTGGTGCCCTTCTCGCCGCCCGTTACAGCGAGGGAGTATATCACACTTCCTGCTGCCGAGGAGCCTCCAAGACAACCCCCTGATGAAGTTAGGGCTGGGGAGTTCTCCACTGCGGACTGCTCTTCGACCTCTCTGGATCGTGCATCTTCCCCGCAACGTGTCACAAGATCACGCTATGGAAGTGCCATAAAGCCGCCAACACGGTTGGACTCGGAAACAACGCTTTCTTTTGAACTGTGTAAATAGAGTGCAGGAACTATCCCTGGGGGAGATTGAGGGGTCGGCACCCTGATATTGTTTTTTAGATGTCCAAGAGATGACGCCAGCGGGCATCAAGGAAGATGTAGATAAGCGCGTGCCATCGGACACGGGAGGATTAGGGCTCTTCACGCTCGGTAATAAAAGTTCTGCGTACGTCACACTAATATCTATGTCTATTTGCTGGATCGCGTCTGCCCGCTCCGCGAATGCAGCCACTGGCGGCCATCTTTTTCGTAGAGTTATATTACCTCTAGCCAATGTATAGCTGGTGCAGCCACTATTATCCATCCATGGCAGACAACGTTGTCGCAGTTGTGGTGGCAGGCTGCCGTGAAAATAGCCGTGGGTTATTTTTCGTACAAAACTTGAAAGTATAAAACAGAGAGGACGAGGACGGGAACAGGACATCTTTCATTTAGCAACAACATAGAATGGCACAACGATAAAAAACCGCCCCCCAAGGGTCTCAACGTTCTCAAAGAGGGAAAGGAGATACTAGTTATGAAGGAAAGGGAATACACTAAAAGAAAAGTTTGAAAAGCGCATCAGTAATCTAGTTATTTTCGATTAGTTAGAATTAACCTTGGTGATTGTCAGTGATAATGCAGAATTATTCTTGTTTGCAGTCCAAAAAGAGAATTGTACTATAAATATAAGAGTTTAAAAATCTGTAGCGTCACGACGAGGTGTCAATATTCTAGTCATCTCTGGGCTTCATGCTACCGAGTAATGCAGATTACGAGAAAAGAAATTTCTCATGAGCTTCACGTGATGGAAAGAGTGCTTCCCTCCCAAATGGAGAAACTTTTCGGACAAGGATTCAGCGCCCGAGCGGAGTACAAGTTCGACATGGATGCTGCTGCCAGTCTTCTTCAAGCATCGTGGAATAAACTGCTCAAGGAAGTCAACACCTCGTGTCTACAGGTAAAGACCACCAAGTTTGAACCTCCTGTGATGCTTTCTACAAAAAAGCTCTCCGCTGCCACAATGGATCTTCTGTCGAGGGGACCAAAGTTTGCTCCAGATCTTCCTTCGTTGAAGGTAGACCAGCTAGCCTCTGTGCATCAAGTAGCGTCGTCTATACCTGAACATCAACGGCAAATACTTTCTGGGCTCGGCAGTGCGTGCAGTGTGTCACCATCCACCACCTCGGCCAAGCAGGCTTCCACTACGTGCGGCTGTGCAAGAGCTTCGCCAAGAACACTTAAAATTACTTGGATCGGACAAAACGGGTGTTTTTGTAATTTTGGAGGAAAGTGCTTTTAATGATAAGGTTCTTGATGCCTTGTCAAAGAATTTTGAGCGCTTAAAAGCTAGGCCTTCTGGTAGACTGCGTTCAAAGGCAAAGGAACTTTGTTCCTCCTTGAACTTGACCTCTCTTAAGAACGTCATTGGTAGTCCTGCCAAACAGTCTTTGTCTGTTTTCTTTACTGCAAAGACTCACAAGTATGGAGTTCCCTTCAGGAGCATAATTTCAGAAATTGGGTGTTGGCAAAAGCCCCTGGGTCGTTATCTACAAAAACATTTGTCTAATATCATCCTCCCTCAGCCTTTCAGAGTCCAAACTCCCTTGAATTAATCCCCCGCTTCGATTCGCTTCATTTTTGTTCCATCCCGCACTCAGTTATGTCCTTCGACATTGAAGATATGTATTACAGCCTAGAACCTAACTAATCTTAGATTCTGTGACTAATGCAATTCATGAACACGGAATTTGCGACTTTCAAAATTCCTCCGGTGTTTCGGTTGAGGGCTTCATCGACCTGATAGATACTTATTTACAGTCCACTTTGGTAGAATACGAAGGAAATATTTACAGACAAAAGAAAGGAGTTTGTATAGGCTCTTACCTCGCACCTGTCCTTAGCGAAATATTTCTTCTTTTTGTTGACAGGGCTATCAACGATCGGTTGAAAAAGTCCTTCCAGGGTTGCCTAGTTTTTAGGTATATTGACGATTACTTGGTCATTTATCCAGATGCTGCGTCCGCTGACAGCATCTTTGAAGTTTTCAAAGACTGTGCGGCAGGGCTTACTTTCACCCGGGAAAATCCTTCAGTGGAAGGATTACAATTTCTGGATTTACGATTGCATCCTCATTCCTCGGGTGTTTGTTGGGCCTTCCAGCGGAGGTCGGAGAAGCCAGTCCTTCCTTTCACCAGTGCTCACTCTAAGTCCGTTAAGCATGGAATAGTAAGGTCACTTTTCAAGTCCTCATTCTCCAAGTCATGCACGCATTTCTCCGAAAGTAGCCTCAAGATGCAGCAGCAGAGGTTAGAAAAAGCAGGTTTTCCTGCTGACCTACTTCGCTCCACCCTTGAGAGGTTCATTATCAAACCACAACTTCCGCAAGTTGTTTTAAAAAAGAAAGGTCGTTTCGCTGTGATTCCCTACATGCACAATTCCGCGCACCGTCTAAGGTCTATTGCGTCCAAGTTCGACACGAGTGTGTTTTTTTCTTGTCGTATGCGCCTCAAACAGATGTGCAAAAAGGTTAATGGGAGCGACAGTCCCCGAGGGTGCATTGTAAAACATGCAAAAAAGTTCGTAGAATGCGAAGAAAGGAAGGTGTATTCGATTCCACTAAGTTGTGGCAGTCAGTACATTGGACAGGCTGGGAGATGCGTCAACCACCGACTCAGAGAACATAACTTGGAAGCATCAAAGGCTTCAACTGAGTCGTATCACCCCATTGTCGTTCACAGCCGCACATGCGATGACTGTACTCCTCATTTTTCTAATACTAAGATACTGGGCGGGCACAACAACAGATTTGGGAGAGAAATCATCGAGTCATTTACCATGGGGACTGTTAACAACAACATTTCTGCACCGTCATTATCATTGACAAAGACAGAGGTCGAATTCTTAACCCCAGAGATGACTAGAATATTGACACCTCGTCGTGACGCTACAGATTTTTAAACTCTTATATTTATAGTACAATTCTCTTTTTGGACTGCAAACAAGAATAATTATGCATTATCACTGACAATGACCAAGGTTAATTCTAACTAATCGAAAATAACTAGATTACTGATGCGCTTTTCAAACTTTTCTTTTAGTGTATTCCCTTTCCTTCATAACTAGTATCTCCTTTCCCTCTTTGAGAACGTTGAGACCCTTGGGGGGCGGTTTTTTATCGTTGTGCCATTCTATGTTGTTGCTAAATGAAAGATGCCCTGTTCCCGTCCTCGTCCTCTCTGTTTTATACTTTCAAGTTTTGTATCTATTAACCAACACGCTCGTTTTCAATTGTTTATTTTTCGTGCTTGATTGAAATTGTTCGACGAAACATATTGCTAAAACCCGGTGTGAACGGTAGCCGAATCTTTAAGGACCCGGTGAAAGTTTCACGAAATCGCAGCACCGGGGAAAAGCAGCACAGCACGCATCGATAGTCGCATCAAAAAAAGCATCGAAAGCAGAGGCCGGTAAAGCGTCTGCTTTCGATGCGACCTGCGCTGCTTTCATACGGTGCTGCACTTTCGTAGACCTTTCTCCGGGTCCTCAAAGATGGGGCTACCTTCACGCCGGGTGTCAAGAATCTGCTTCGTCGAACAACTTCAATCAAGCACGAAATATCGCCCACGGTACGGTGCACTAGACCCGCGGCTATTTTTATGGCAGCCTGCCACCCTAGCGCTGTCCGCCTTATTACTATGATGGCTAGAGGTAATATAAATCTACAGAAAAGACAGCCGACTGTGGCCATCTTCCCGTCTTTAGGCGGAGCTGGTCAAACGCGATCCAGCAAATAAGCATAGAGATCAGTGGTTCGTCATGACAACCTCGTCTGCTTCGTCGTCCTGGCTGCCGAGTCGCGCCAAGAACACCCTAGCTCTGAACCTATCTCTAATTAGCAATGTCGTGCATTGCGTTAGCGCTTTAAAAAGAACAGGTTGTCGAACTTTTTTATCTACTGTGAAGGCCACGAATGACGCAGGGCTATTTATTTAAGATACTATTCGTATATACTTGAATGATATTTCTCACATGGGTTTTTCTCTAGAATCAAGAATTATATCGTAACCTCAGTGTTTCTTGCGCTTTAGGACGAACCGGAAGAATCGGCAGCTGAACAAAGTAAGCTGAAACTTTAACCGATGATACAGTTAACCTGTAGACTTTACCCGGCTTATAAAATTTCAAGGAATAGTTTCCTTCGTGTAAAATAATTTGACCAACAAACTTGCCAGACCCTATGTCGGACGTGTTCGCAGACGACCGAGTTTAGCGACGAATGTAGCTTACGGCACCACCTCCGGATAAGTGCAACCAGCAGACAATAGGGTGCGTCGTCTACTCCCACTCTCTATATAAAACAAATTTATTAAAACGGCGTCTTAGGTACTAACCCGTAAGATGTATAGACTATATTATAAGCGGATTCAATAACCCCGCTGCACTAAACGGGAAATTTGCGGCAAGCTTTCGTTACTCACTTCCTGTACCCACTTCCGTTACAACTTTTTGGCACATTTCTTTTTTTATATTACCTGTACCCCCATGCTTCTCTTGTTCACTTTATATACAAACCTGTGTGTCCCCTCTTCCGTCCTCTTCCGATGCGCACCTCCATTAGCCGTCTTTAGAGATTTTTTTTTTTTACACTTTAGCTTTATATGTATTTTTTCTCAAAATATATTGCCGTGCATTTCTGGCCGGGCTTACTTGAAACTCCTGGCGCTGTTTGTCGATCCCCAGCTCCAGAAGCTAATAGCCTGGGCTGATTCGATGCGCCACCTGGTGACTTTTTTGATCTTCGCCAACCTGCCTTCGGCGGGGAACGGTCGCTGCGGCGTATCCCGGGACGACGTACTCATGTCCGCCGGCGTCGTTAGCTGGGTCAAATTCGAAATCGACGTAGGGATCAACACACGATGCTGACGTCACACCGCGGCGGTGGCGCTGCTGTTGCCGCGCTGCTTTGTTTATAAACCTTCCCTCACACGAATATGGTTTGTATGCACGCGCAACGCCCACGCCTGTTGGGGGAAAGCACGAGATTGTTTGTTAACGGCGCGTTTGGTGGCTCAGGGAATTTCTAGCTATGCGCCGAGAAACGAAGACAAAGGAGAAGACGAGAGCGGGTGACGACGTCAGAAGGCCGAGCTCTGATTGGTATGAATGCTACACGGACGATAAAGTTGGAGATGTAACGAAAACTTTTGTCTGTACAATAGACCGATCTCACCAAGCGTTCGGCGCATGCGTGGCGCGGCCATAACTTTAGTTCACAGGAGGCAAACGGCAATGCACGATAGGGTTCGTGCTGTCTCGTGCTCCGCACGCGCAGAGCTCCAGCGAAGTTGCGCACGTGTAAAAAGACAAAAGTTCCCTGGATGCGTAGTCAAACTGGCTGGTGAGATCGGGAGGCAAGTTGGTTTACAAGAATATTCGGAACATTTTAACACATCTCGCGCTTCTTCGTCCTTTTGGCGTTCACCTGGAGAATTGGTGGTTGAACGTGTCAATATAATGTGCTTACATGGGCCAGATGGTACATCTATAAGGAGTATTCACTTGGCGCCATATTTGTGGGTGATGTCTAGAGCGCATGCTCTGAACCAGCCCACATTAATAGGCTGCTAAGACCGGCAATCTTGAGGGTGCGGAATGCACGTCACAAAAGAACTGTGGAAGCTCGCCTTCAGCACGCGCTCAGCAGATTTGCACACAGCTATGGCCACCAGTGAATACTTCCTATAGGGAGTATTCACTGGACATTATAGTTGAGGGCGGTGTTGAAAGCGCATGCTCAGAACGAGCTCGCAGTACTACGCTGCTAAGACCGGCCACATTGATGGTGTGGAACGCACGTTGAAAAAGAAGTGTGAAATCTTGCCGTCAGCACCCGCTCAGCAGCCGCGCACACAGCGATGGCCACAAGTGAATACTTCCTATAGTGGCGGCTGCTTGTCTTCTCATTTGACCGCGAAAAATTCGCAAGGAAATAAAATGGCAGCAGCACCTCCTTCCCGCGTTTTTAATAAAAGTGTCTACACAATAGACCGATCTCACCAAGCGCTCGGCGCATGCGCGACGCCGCCATAACTTTAGTTCACAGGAGGTAAACTGCAGTGCACAAGAGGGCTCGTGCTGTGTCATGCTCTACACGTGCAGAGCTCCAGCGAGGTTGTCGCGCATGCAGAAAGACTAAAGTTCCCTCGATCCATTGCGGCAGCGGTGGCGTAGTCAAACTGACTGGTGAGATGGGTCTATTATACTATATTGGGCGCTATCTCCTCCGATCAATTTATGCCAAAAAACCCGTTTCCGCAAAAAAAAATATATATATATTTATATATGTATGTATATGGGTGATTTCATCTCAAATCGGGCAGGCTAAAAATGTCTCATTTTTAATTTTCACGAAAAAAATATATGTTTTGGGGGTATTTCTCAAATGAAGGAGGGCGCAAACCGCATGTTCTCCCGATTTTTTGTTCTCGAGTTACGAGCCGTAGAAGCCGCAGTGGCAGAAACTAGTGTTTTTGCCTGCCGTCGCAGGTCGCGTGTTTGACACCCTCTGCTGACGCTATTGTTTTCTCTACACCCTTTTAAATTTTCCCTCTAATTTAATAGGTATTATAAAGATACCTTGATGTATTCAAATATTTTTAGAAATTCGATTGTTTTCTAAAACACATGTCAAACTCGTCACTCCGGTCGCTTTTCGGTCAAATTTCACAGGTCATTACTTTGTCTGTACTTAAGGTAAATTTTCTTTATTTGGCTCTACAGAAAGCCCAAAGCAAGCCCATTATAGATATAATAATATCATTATGATCTGTCGGCTAGCCGCTCCGCTACCTTTACGTAAACGTTGTAAGAAATAACAAATGTTGAACGTTTGAGGTCGATTTTCTGAAAAACCCCATTTTTGTAAATTTTTATTTTTTAAATTATTTTAGACATATTAGTCGACTACAAAAAAAAAAACAGTCTAGAAATGTAATATTTTGGTTGTATGTCCTCTGTTTGAGCCGCAATCGCGTGAAATGTGTGAACATTTGTTATTTTTCACAACGTTTACGTGAAGGTAGCGGAGCGGCTACTCGGCAGATAATAATGATATTATTATATCTATAATGGGCTTGCTTTGGGCTTTCTGTAGAGCCAAATAAAGAAAATTTAGCTTAAGTACAGACAAAGTAATGACCTGTCAAATTTGACCGAAAAGAGACCAGAGTGACAAGTTTGACATGTTTTTTAGAAAACAATCAAATTCCTAAAACTATTTGAATACATCAAGGTATCTTTTAATACCTATGAAATGATGGGGAAAAGTTAAAAGGGTGTAGCGAAAACAATAGCGCCAGCAGAGGGTGTCAAACACGCGACCTGCGACGGCAGGCAAAAACACTAGTGTCTGCCACTGCGGCTTCTACGCTTCGTAACTCGAGAACAAAAAATTTGGGGAACTTGCGGTTTGCGCTTTCATTCATTTGAGAAACGCCCCTAAAACATATACTTTTTTTTGTGTGAAAATTAAAAGCTGGACCCTTTCAGCCTACCCGATATAGGAAATTTCATCTCAAATCGGGCAGAATAAAAAAGTATGAATTTTAATTTTCACGAAAAAAATATATGTTTTGGGGGCATTTATCAAATAAATGAGGGCGCAAACCGCATGTTCTCCAGATTTCTTGTTCTTCAGTTACAAAGCGTAGATGCCGCAGTGGCAGAAACTAAGTTTTTCCCTGCCGTCGGAGGTCGCGTGTTTGACACCCTCTGCTGGCGCCATTGTTTTCTCTACTCCTTTTTAACTTTCCCCCCTCATTTAATAGGTATTATAAAGATACCTTGATGTATTCAAATAGTTTTAGGAATTTGATTGTTTCCTAAAAAACATGTCAAGCTCGTCACTCCGGTCGCTTTTCGGTCAAATTTGACAGGTCATTACTTTGTCTGTACTTAAGGTAAATTTTCTTTATTTGGCTCTACAGAAAGCCCAAAGCAAGCCCATTACCGATAAAATAATATCATTATTATCTGCCAAGTAGCCGCTCTGCCACATTCACGTAAGCGTTGTGAAAAATAACAAATGTTCACACATTTCATGCGATTGCGGCTCAAACAGAGGACATACAACCAAAATATTACATTTCTAGACTATGTTTTCTTGTAGTCGACTAATATGTCTAAAAGAATTTAAAAAAAAATGTACAAAATGAGGTTTTTGAGAAAATCGATCTCAAACTTTCAACATTTGTTATTTCTGACAACGTTTACGTGAAGGTAGCGGAGCGGCTAGTCAACAGATCATAATGATATTATTATATCTATAATGGGCTTGCTTTGGGCTTTCTGTAGAGCCAAAGAAAGAAAATTTACCTTAAGTACAGACAAAGTAATCACCTGTTAAATTTAACCGAAAAGCGACCGGAGTGACGAGTTTGACCTGTGTTTTAGAAAACAATCAAATTCCTAAAAATATTTGAATACATCAAAGTATTTTTATAATATCTATTAAATGATGGGGAAAAGTTAGAAGGGTGTAGAGAATACAATGGCGCCAGCAGAGGGTGTCAAACACGCGACCTGCGACGGCAGGCAAAAACACTAGTTTCTGCCACTGCGGCTTCTACGGCTCGTAACTCGAGAACAAAAAATCGGGAGAACATGCGGTTTGCGCCCTCCTTCATTTGAGAAATACCCCAAAAACATATATTTTCTTCGTGAAAATTAAAAATTAGACCCTTTTAGCCTGCCCGATTTGAGATGAAATCACCCATATATATATATATATATATATATATATATATATATACAACACGGGCACTTCACGTCATCGTACGTGGTCTCCGAGGGGGATATAAACGAATATGTGCAGATCAATGAACCGTACTTAATCCAATGAATTAAAGAATCCAAGTTTTCAGGAACCCGCCGAAAGCCAAAAACCAAAAAGCCAAAAAAAAAATCCTGGCTCCGCCAATTTTTGGCTTTCGGCGGGTTCCTGAAAACTTGGATTCTTTAATTCATTGGATTAAGTACGGTTCATTGATCTGCACATATTCGTTTATATATATATATATATATATTTTGTTCGCAGGTGCTGTTCTATATATACATATATATATATATATATCAGTGTGTCGAACCGAAAAAAATACGGGTTCGGTTACGGTTCAGGTTCAGGTAAATTTATTTTGTTCCGGTTCAGTTCCGGTTCGATTAATTCGATCCGCGAACCGGTTCGCGAACCGGTTCGGGGCGCTGAACGGGTTCGCGAACCGGTTCGGAAATTATAAATGACAAATTGCAACATGAAAAAAAATACAAACAAAACATCTGAAATCAGCACATACGAAACGGGATACATCGTAGTGTAAGGCTCAGGGATTTCTACCTGGAATGGTTTCTTTATGTGCACTCAAAGGTTACCTCACCGACGTTTACGCATTCGGACTTCTTCTAATTGGGTCTGACGCAGTAGCTGTAAAATCCGCGACCTCCTTACAAACCCACTTACAAGTAGAACTCGCTAACTATCCCGCCACCTCGGCGTGTAAGCAATTGAAGGAACAGTGAGGAGAAAATACAGCTTTCTTTATTTGAACTAGCCTTCGGTAACTCAAATTAGACCCTTAAAGAAGTTTTCATTTAACAAGATACGGAATATGAAAAACACTTCACCGAATGCAACGCCAGAAGGACGTAATAGGATAAATATTAAAATAGAAGAGTTCGCTGTCTCACAAATATGTTAGCTTCTAAGTGCCTATACGAAACCGGATGCATTATTATCAAACTCCACAGCCTTTTCTTTTCTCATTCCGATGGAAGCAAGCTTTAAGAACTCGCGCGTTCTAGAAACGTGTTATGAAATGAGCACACAGCAGCATTTAGGATTTACGAAATTGTAGGAAAATGACTTCCCGTGACGCGATTTTTTTCTTTGCACAGCCTTCCAATTCTCTTTCTTCCGTGCGAGCCGCGACCAGCGCAATACTGGTTCCTATGTCAGGATTCATGGATGCAGCGTTTGTCAAGATTCATGGATGCAGCGTTTATATTCCTAAGACTGAGTGGAGAAGAAAAATATGTAAGCGAGGTGTGTGTCAGTTGACGGCACTTAAAAAACAAATGGCATTGATAGCACATTCATTGTCAACAGCGCGTGGCCGAACCGTTTTGACATGAGCCGGTAACCGTTATTTTTTTTTTCCGGTTCACCTCCGGTTCGGGTTCATCGCGATCACAATATAACGGTTCGGGTTTGGGTTCAGTTCCGGAAAAAATACCGGTTCGGTTCCGGTTTTCGGTTCGGTTCGGTTCCGGTTCGACACCCTGATATATATATATTTATTTATTTATTTATTTCCACACACGGTCAAGATTATATTTCACACTATATGCCTGATCACAGAACCCTAAAGTATACCTGGAAGACTGATTAATGTGAGCCCCGACAGTGTGAGCTGGCACGGACACGCATGCAGTGTCAGATATTGGACCTCATTTTGTACTCACAAAGAATCGGATTTCGGTTACACTCCTTCGCCCATAGTGCGAAGCTCACATATCTATAGAACGTTATTTATCTTGCCTAAAATTTATGCGGCAGCAATAACTGAATTTCGTGCAACCCATCCTAGTACTGAATACACCGGTCACCATGCAAAGAATGCTTTTCCTTGTAGCAGTTTTTCTGCCCTGTAGTCTTTGCCAACTATCCACGACTACATCATGGCATCCAACCGATTGCGTTGCCAGGGTCATTCAGTATAAAGGTGCGCTTTTTATCTAAACATTATCTAGTGCATAAAGAATTCATTTTATATATCACACTGACTCTGGGGAAATCGCCTCCTTGGGTCCGCGCCAACAATTCACGGACCACAACAACAATTGGCTCAAGTGCGCCTATTAGTACCTTCAAATTAATTTTGAAAGATTAGTGTGAGTGTATGGAAAGATCAACATTTCGATGACTAAATATGCGCCGGAATAATTCAACACATTTTATACTTTTCTTGGAATAAAAAAAAATACATAAATCAGTACCAGAACTGATAAACTGCAGAGTACTTAGCTTGCATGTGACGTCAATCGCGGCCATGCAAGTATTTTATGCGCCGCGGGCGTTTGGTTTGCCGTTTAAGTTTCACACCGCAGATGCTGTAGTTCAAACAAAGCAGTAAGTAGAAACAACCGTCAGTACACAGAAATGGCGAACCTGGCAAGCTATGAATACCTTTCTATTAACGTATATAGTTTAGAATTAAGTAATTACTTGCGAAAACGCTCACCAGCAGGTGTTTTTCTACTATCTAAGCGAGAAAACGCAGCTGCTTGAAAGACTCTTGTTGAGCGCTCTAGCCACTGCGAAGTCCGCCAGTTAGGTAATATAAGATTTGTGTACCGCTTACTTGGAAGGAATTCGAATGGAACTGTTTTTACTAATGACCCGGGGTCTTTGAAGGGGATCTTAAAAGGAACGATGCAGTAATCGGGCTGAAGGTGATGCACCCCCTTCCGAATGAAAATGTAACTTACGATGGTTTGTTCCTGCGATGCGATCTTTCGACAGAGATGCTTCGAGTTTCGGTGCATTCAATCAGTCAGTCACGAAACCTCATTTATTTTGGAGACCTACACAGATTTGAAAGAGACTTGGGCATTGTGACCGGAACACCTATGTATCTTAATTATCTTCTTCTTCTTGGTAAAAATATAACTGGCAAACCCGACCTGCTGTAATCTTGACCTGCCAATAGAATAGCTCCCAATACGAGACGCTTTCCCCAATAAAGTGTCTCGCTTTGCCATTGAGGGCGTTTGGTAAAGGCTTTTTTGCGATCCAAACGCGGTTCACAGCCTGCGTAGCCAGTTGCTGGACTAGCGCATTGTGCGCAAGGCGCGCGGCTGGTGATGTTTTCTGTCGGGAACACCTACCGTGGCGTGGCGCCCTCAGGCTGCAGTAGCTACGGCGCCTTGATGTGTTTGCATTTGTCTTGCAAGTATACTTCGTCTCACCTTAGTATGGACTATTGTTAGCCGCGCGTGCTAAAAGCGCAAGCTAGTCGCTTTGAATGAATCCGCGGCGGCTGCACGAGCGCTCGTGCAGCAAGTGCTCTAGTCAAGGCAGTCAAGGCTAGCCGCTCGCGCTAACACAGTCTTCGCGGTTAGTCCATGCTAGGGTGAGACGAAGTATAGTGTCAAATGCGCCAGTGCACGAGGTACGTGCCTCGAATAGCCCTTGAAAGCAAATGGCGGCGTACCACTTAATAGGGCTGTCCTTAGAAGCGAATGGCGGCGGAGCACCCGCTCCTGGAGCGTGTCTTGCGCGTTTTCACATCAATGATTGGTGGTACTTGAAAGCGTGAATTTTACCGAGGGACTTCAGCAGTAGCGGCAGAGCCATATATGGCGAGAGTTTGGTCAGGTGAGAGGAGCGGGCAGAGCGAGGGCGTGCACGGGACGCAGGTAGAAAGGCTTGACATGCTCTCTTGGCCAACCAGAAGCCGAAAATAATACCCTAGAGGTGGTAGCGAGAAGCACTTTTATTAAGTGCGTAAATTTTAAATGGAGTAACACTTCATGGTTGAAAATATTGTGCACATCATGTTTCGATTATGTCCATGCAAAAAGATGTAAGAATCGAATGTGCCGCTCGAGTTCTATTTGGCTCGGACGCAGTACAGTTCAAAGTACATTCCCCAAATCTGATTTTGTTAAATTTGTATCACGAAATGATGCTTTGTCAACTCCGAAGAAATACTGACAGGGATATTCTACTCTCACCAGAAACGTGAGCAGACGAGGTATCGCTTCGTTTGTTCTGGGGCGGCTTTCTTGTAGCTTTTTGAACTCTCGCTACTTCTCGGTCGGTCAGCGCAAGCAAGGAGGTTTGAGATATCAGGAGAGCGAAATGAATCATAATGTAGCACCTCAGACTGTAGTACGTAAAAATCGAAGTAAAAGGCAACAGAGGAGAACGTCACAATGATTTGAGACGTTCTCTTTTGTTTTTTCCTTCTATTTGAAAGTTCCTAAATTTTTTTATTGGGGTAATCTCAGGTGTCACATTACGATTAATTATCACCAGCTCGCTTGCACACTCGCTGTTTTTTTGTTTTTTTTTTCATTAAGGAGGGGACACTCTACTTAACCTTAACTTAACGTGACGACGCCTGCAGCAGCAACTGCCCCTCCTTTCCCAACTTTGACCAGGCAAGACATCGCCAACACCGGCATTCAAGGCCATCCACACAGCCCTGCGCTAGTACCCGACGTCACCTCTCGGACAACCACCTCACTGCTAACATCGGCCACCTCCAAAAATGCAATATACTTGATGTAGTACTTTAAGTACAATGTACTTAAAGTACTTCCGATCACTGCCTTCAGCTAAGGTACCTAAGCAAAAGGTACCTTTATGCTGCCGTGTGAATTGGGTATAGACGCTTTACACGCGCGCCAAATTACAACCGCCATTGCTGACCTTTTTTTGTCTTACCGAGATGCCGAGCTACTGAAACGGTAGTTGACGATCCTCTACAAAGGCCGATGCTTTAGAAAAGGACACAGTTGAATCTAATATAGCAATAACCTGGCCTGCTATAGTAAAGATGAAGTGAAATAAACGAAATAAGAGGAAACAAAAACTGAAGGTCAGCTATGGCGGCGTCCATGCACAGCTGCTGTAAAGCGTCTATAACACTCCTGCTTGAAATGTCGATGAAACGTTTAGCCACCAACTCTCCAGGTGAACGCCAAAATAACAAAGAAGCTTTAGAATGCTAAAATGTTTCGAATATTCTTGTAAACCAACTCGCCTTCTCCAAGACGCTAAATTGTACAGCCGAAGGACATCATTAAATGTCCAACATTGTTTTCCGTGTAGATTGTATGCTTTCTAGCACTGGTGACGTAAGCAAGCTCGACAGTACTGCAAAGGCGGAGAGACCGGAAGTCGCTTGGGACGCAAGCGGAAGTTCATGTTTGAAAAAGCAGAAGGGCCAGCTTGACAAGCATTCGGGTAGTGGCTCGTGCCCAACCGCGGCAATGGACCCTTTTCGAACGTGTACCCTTTGTTGGAAGCTGTAGAATCCCTGCACAACGGCCGAAGAAAATCCGTGCTTCTGGGGTTTGACCGCGCCCCGGCTCACGAGCCCTTGTGCAGCCGGAGCACAAGTCGAAGCTTCTCGCTAGCGCCACTTGCACGTTCAGCGGCATCGGTTGTTCCACCATTGTCCAGTGAAACCACTGATCTCTATGACCATTGCTGGATCGCGTTTTCCTGCTCCGCGAATGCGGCCACTGGCGGCCATCTTTTTGGTAGAGTTATATTACCTCTAGCCAAGGTACAGCTGCTGCAGCTACTATAGTCCATTCATGGCAGACAGCGTCGTGGCAGTTGTGGTGGCAGGCTGCCATCAAAATAGCGTGGCTGATATTTCGTGCTTGATTGGAATTGTTTGACGAAACATATTTCGGAAACCCGGCGTGAACGGTAGCCCGATATTTGAGGACCCGGTGAAAGTTTCACGAAATCGCAGCACCGGGGAAAAGCAGCACAGCACGCATCGATAGTCGCATCGAAAGAAGCATCGAAAGCAGACGCCGGTACGGAGTCTGCTTTCGATGCGAGATGCGCTGCTTTATCCTGGTGCTGCGCTTTCGTAGAACTTTCGCCGGGTCTTCAAAGATGAGGCTACTGTTGACGCCGGGTTTTAAGAACCTGCTTCGTTGAACAAATTCAATCAAGCACGAAATATCACCCACGGTACAGTGTACTAGATCCACGGTTATTTTATGGCAGCCTGCCGTCATTGCGCTGTCCGCCATATTAACCCTATGATGGCTAGAAATAATATAACTCTACCGAAAAGATGGCCGACCGTGGCCACATTCCCGTCCATAGGCGCAGCTCGTCAAACGCGATCCAGCAAATAGACATAGAGATCAGTGAGTGGAACGGATTTTTTCGATTTTTTATCAACCGACTCGTGACTTTCGAAAGGGGTCCATGACAACAATAGCCGGACCGTAACAACGTCTGGAACTCAGCACGTGTCCTATGCTTTGCTAACCTCAGCGCGTGGCTACGATCAACACTGGCGACTCCAGATCACGTGGCCGCTTCTTCTTTGCTGAGATGTGAGTTGATAAATGCAGCTCGTTTTCCTTTAATTTTTTGTCAGTCTACTGCGTGGGAAGAAAAATGAACGCGTGTTTCATTCGTCACAAACATCAAAGATTTGTTTTAAGCGGTATTTGCTCAGAGTACAAAAATTGTTGCACGGCCCATTTAATGAAGTAGACGACGAAGCAAATCGTTGTCTTTCCACGCGTCGCGGGGCGGTGGGGGAACATGGCCCAGTAACAGTCCGTTACCAACCTAACCATGAAGAAGGGCAGTTTAGAAAGCCCATACGACACGTCCAACGCCGGGTTCAAAGCTCGCGAAATGCGGGTTCCATCGACGAAACCAGACTACTTGCGGTCTCTGGATGAACAGCGACGGCGCTCCAGTGCTCGCACACAGGCGTCTCTCTTCTCCGATGACGAGCTGGATCGCTACCACACGATACATGGTGCATCCATGTTCGCGTCCATGAGGGGCTTCGCCGAGTCCCTGCGGCGCAAGCCGACTGACTTAGACCGCTACGCGAACTTCAGTGACAGCGTTTCGGCCGCTACCTACTTCCATCAACCTCTACTCGAGCATCCTTACGGTACCGCCCCCTTCCCTTTCAATGCCAGAATCGGAGACTCGCTTGATGCCTCCATAGGGCGATCTACCGACCAGGAGCCGTTAGGTTTAGCCCACTGCGTGAAAGGCGAGAAGCCGTTTCATTCCGAACAATGCATCGGCCTTCACTGGACGACAACGCAGTCAAGCGGTGCTGACCAGCCACTGTCAGTCGGAAGGGTGGAAAAGACACCAGGTCAAACCATACCGATACCTTTCCGCGCCCCTGTCGAAGAAGATTATAAAAAACACGGAGCTTTCCTCTCGCAATGTGGCACTCACGTGAAAAGAAGCATTATCGGTCAGCAGGAAGCGTCAGCAAGAATGGATGCTGGTTTGAGCACGAATTGTGGGACTGCTTGGAGGTCCTTGGGACCTACAAGCATCACTACGCCATCTGTCGTTCCTGCTCGAGGTGGAGGCGCCGCCCCAAGTACTCTCGCGCCTATAGAAAAATCGATCACAAGCAACCTTGCGACAACTCATGGTTCCAAAACCTCTGAGTCATCAACATCCGCTTCCACAACGTCAGGGACGTCGTCAGCGTCCGACGAAGACAGTGAGAATTCAGAGACAACGGCACATGATATGAACCTGATGTCCACATCCACATCACCCTCTGTCGCACAGGAAGCAACTTCGTACTGTGGTGCGGTCTCGGCTGCTTTATCAACCAGGCCACTATCACGCAGGGTAGCCGGTAGAGGAGCAATGCAGACCGTGGCATCACAAAGGATTTGCGGCAGCACAAGCCTTACTACAACGCAACTGCAGACAAAGCAGCACAGACAAGCCGTTAATGTCAACAGCCCGCGTACCGTACTAACAGCGGTGTCCGAGGACGCAAACCCAGTCGTTATGCAGGGACGGGGTAGCCTCCGTAATGTACCTATTCCTAAGTACATTCCTGCGGCCGACAAAAACACGGACAGCCTCTCAAGCACTGCTGCTTATTCAATTCACACCGATACCACCGCGCTACCTTATACCGGACTGCAAACGCAAGCATCAGAAGATAAACCACCCTCGTTGCTTTTCGGAGATGAGGCTGAGTACTATCCATCACCCGCTGAATCAAAAGCATCGGAGGGCGTTGCATCGCAAGCATCAAAAGTAATTAAGTCGCAGGTTTCGAAAGGCACGTTGTGCCATCTAGAGCTCACTGGAGGCAGCCTCGCGTGTAATACTGGACGTCAGCCCTTGAAAACAGCGTCACTGCCGTACGATGGTCTATCGACAAACACGGGAGAGGTGTTCCCGCCGCGTTCCTCCTCCATGTTCAAGCCGTCTTCTAGCACCGCAAAACGTTCTCGCAAGACGGAAGACTCACTGATCATGCACCTCTGTGTGGCCCTTAATGTGATTCTTTTCAGTGCTCTTACCGGTATTGTTTTCGCTTACTTTCTCAAGTTCGCTTCCGCATCGAAAAGTCAAATGTAAAACCCCCTTGTTACTTGTCATCGAGATGCTTTTTTTTTTTTTTTTTTTTTTGAAGGAACAGAAAACACCACAATGTTGCGGAGCTTTCGAGGTTAGTGTACGAATCTTTCATGTATTTGAAGACGAATAAATTCACTATTCCCATTTCTTTTTCTTTTTTTTTTTTTTTTTGTAAAATCACTTTGTTTGTAGGTTTTGCCCTTGGATTAGTATTTTTTTTTTCATTTCAAATATTGCAGTAAAAACGTTATTAGCAGTTTGATTTGACAAAGGACTGAGGAGGTAATATTGCTGGATTGTTTATCAACTTATTTCGGTGTGATGCGTTGCTGCTTGCCTATGGAAGCGGCGAGCCACAATACAGCCGCCATTGCTGTCCTCTTCTTGTCTTACCAAGATGCTGAGCCACTAAAACGGGCGTTTACCAGCCTCCACAAAGGCCATTGCTGGGGAGAAGGACACAGTGAAATCTACTATGGCAATGAACTATCCTACTGTGGGAATCAGGAAGTGCAATAACGGGAAGAAACGGAAACAAAAACTAAAGGGCAGTTATATGGTGGCGCCAATGCACAGCTGCTTAAAAGCGTCTATATTTAGCTGACATCACGATTCGAGAAGGAGAGGGGGGAACTGCAGCACTACTATTATATTATTGTGCACTAACACAGGTTCATTGTTGCAAACACTGGTAGTATAGCGTTACGTAACAAAGCCACTAACGCCACGTCTGCTCTCAAACGGGCATTTCATTAATGACCTCGCAGGCAGTGCACAAGGACACAGTGCCATCTGGACTGCATTGCATCGAATTGCGAGTATAGATATAACCAATTCCTTGTGCATACCGAAACTTTTGAACGTAAGAAACAAACACAGACTGAAAGCTTTGTGTCCGCGCTCTTCCTATTTTACGACACATCGCCTGCATCTTCAGTTTGCGATAAAACGAATATCTTATTTAGTGTCAAATTCTTTTAGATCTATAGAGTGAAGCTAGAGCACTATATAGCCCCTGTATCCTGGGAAAAGTGGCGTCATTCATTGTTGTGGAAATGCTCGAGACACGTGTCGCGCGCCACTTTTGGGAGGAACATGGCGTATGAAATGTAGCTCAGTGCTGCGCTGTGCCGCCATGATCTTTCCAAGGGCTGCACGTTGCACGTGCCCCGTGCATGGACGCACCTTGCGCTACTTTTGAAACATGAAGAGGCTTTAGAGTAGCGTAAAGCCCCTCCATGTTTCAAAAGTAGCGCAAGGTTCGTCGATGCACGAGGCACGTGCAACGTGCAGACCTTGGAAGATAATGGCGGCACAGCACAGCACTGAGCTAGATTCCAGACGCCATGAATTTCCCAGAAGGGGCACGCGCCACGTGCCTCGGGCCTTTGTACACCAATAAATGGCACCACTTTTCCCATTATGGAGGGGCTTTAGAGTAGAAAATCTAGAACGCCAGCTCTCAGCGAAAGCGGCGAACGCCCGGAAGTTTTAACTCGCCACAAATGCATGGGGAACGTGATAAAATCGTTTTTTTTTTAATATTCTGGGGATGTACAGAACGACAATAGTTTTTGACATAATAAAGAAACACTTTACGATACTTTGCGCTAAGTTGTGTGCCACGTAAGAACGTAAATATATATATATTTTAATTTCCTGAGCGGCATTTTGCAGGAGACGATGCGGTAACGTCACACCTTTCACGTGACCCGCTCCGGCCCACCCAAAACGTTCATCTCCTCTGCTTAAAAAAAATCGTCAGCTTCAAACGCCATTGACTCGAAAATTGCCTTCTCAAAATTTTCGCACGCTACCGATATTACGAAAACTTTGATAAAGTGTATAGTGCTTTACCAACTTCACAACAGACTAGTTTGGAAAAGAGTGAACTCGGTGTTTCTTTTTTGATCAGCCGTGTTACGTCGATTTCCATGTGCTCTCCCACAGGGCGGGCCGTCTCCTGGAGCCCTAAGTACCACGTGACTCGCGCCCAGCTGATCTGTCGGCCATTTTGTTGGCGAAACACGCGGATCAAAGGGTTGCGCTACTCTGCTCCGTAGGAGCTATATAGTGCTCTAAGTGAAGCCAATCAAAAGAGCTGAAGAAAATGTCCCCCGAGGAACTATTGACAAAACCACGGCCGCTTGACTCTGGTTCACTTCCTGCTCTGCCTGCCGAATGAACATAGCATGATTCTATATTATGTGAACATAGCATAGCATGTGAACATAACTACGTGAGCATAGCACATCTATAGACGCTTTCAGGCAGCTGTGCATGGGCGCCGCCATAACCGACCTTCAGTTTTTGTGTCCTCTTATTCCGTTCGCTTCACTTCATCATTGCCACAGCACGACAGGTTCTTGCCACTTTAGGTGCTACAGTGTCATTCTCCCCAGCATAGGCCTTTAGGGAGGCTCGTCAACACTCGCTTCAGTGGCTGGGCATCTCGGTAAGACGAGAGAAGGTCGGCCATGGGGGCTCAATCTGGCGCGTGTTTAGAGCGTCTATGTTGACGCTACAGATACAACATGACGGTCATTCATAACACAAGCAAACGTAAGCGCAAAAAGCGGAACGATTTCGTTAGTCTAGAAGCAATCGTGGTCTGAGAAGTTCATTTCGCTTGTTGCGCTTAGGTTGGCGTATTTTAAGAAAGAACTGGTATTTTGGCCCGCGAAATCGAACGTGCTCGAAGCGACCGCAGTGAGGGGCACTGAACCAGATTAGGGTGTGTAAAACCAGTTGATAAAGTCCACGTTTCGTGCTTCTTACAGTGCAACCAACCATTATGGTAGGAACCTGCTAGAGAGACGTAAACCACGCGCAAGTGATGCACCTCCATTTACTCCAAATGGCCGCATAGAGCACACATCTGGTGCATTGACGGATTCGGTGCAACTTGTAAAGCCTAGTTCACATGCAGCGGTTTTGGCCCTAGAGCGGCGCGATTTCTGCCGTCGCGGCGCTCTGGCCAGCACCAGCAATTCTGCGGCACGAGCGCCGCGACGGCAGAAATCGCGCCGCTTTAGGGCCAAAATCGCTGCATGTGAAACCCGCTTAAGACAAATCACGACCGTGCTGTGGACACTAGTGACACTAGGTCCAGACACTACTGTCTAGTGTCTAGTGACACTTAACACTGTCTAGACACTACAAACTAGTCTCACTGGTGACACTAGGTCGGGCTATTGGTAACGTGCGCGACCAAAACTCGTCGCTGGGATCGGCCTTTTACGATTGACCAAACGCTCAATATGACATATTGTGTAGGAATACGTCTGTACTCAAAGGATCGGTGGCCGATTGGGCTAGCGCACACCAGCTCGGAGAACGTGGAGCGAAAGCTCGCGCTGCAGAAAAACAAATTGGGTTGTGTGTATGTTTATAAAGCCTAGAACTTGGTCTGCCTCAACGGGCGACGAGTCTCCCAGCTGTAGATGGGCAATTTAGCCAGTGCAGTACAACCGCTAGCCTGGGGTCTTTAACATGCACCACGCAGTAGTGATACACGACCGCACGCCGGTACGATGCTCATCCAGATCGAAACGGGCAGGGGTGGGGATTAAACCCAGGATCCCTGGGTTCTGCAGCGCGAGCTTTCGCTCCACGTGCTCCGAGCTGGTGTGCGATAGACCACTCGGCCACCGATCTCTTTTTCTTTAATCTTTATTGCATGGAAAAACACAATCAAAACAAATTAATACCACAATCACTTCACATTGTTACTTCATGTCGACTCGATTGGCTCGCAATGCCCAGTTCTCACTCCTTGTTGCACGACATATTCAAAGCTACTTACTTGTACGTATGTACGGTATGCGAGTCGCGAAGTACATAACTACACAGACGGACAAGAAGTACAAAACAAACTTCGCGCTTCAAATTAGAGTATTAACATGGTCGGAAATTTCTCATACCACTCACTCGAAAACGATGATCCCCCTCGCGCTGCAGAACCCAGGAATACTGTGCTCAATACACAACCCTGCCCCTTTCGAACTGGATGAGCATCGTACCGGCGTGCGGTCATGTGTCACTACTGCGTGGTACACGTTAAAGACCCCAGGCTATCGGTTGTACCGCACTCGCTAAATTGCTCATCTACACCTAAGATACCAGACGCCCACTGGGGTAGACAAACTTCCGGCTGTATAAACATACACAAAAACCATTTTTTGTCCGTACTCATCCAAAGAACTAAAAGGAAAGTGAGGCTCTCAACACTAAAGCGGGTTTCACATGAAGTGATTTTGGCCCTAGAGCGGCGCGATTTCTGCCGTCGCGGCGCTCGTGCCGCAGAATTGCTGGTGCTGGCCAGAGCGCCGCGACGGCAGAAATCGCGCCGCTCTAGGGCCAAAATCGCTGCATGTGAACTAGGCTTAACGGTGACGATTTAGGAACGTGATGACTATAGGCTACAACTGCGCTTTTTACGCACCATCAAACTTGTCTCTCGCTACTAATCATCTTGTTCCGTGGCCTCCGAAATTTCCAAGTGCTGGGGCTGCACTCCTCCGGCGGTTCCTATCGGCTCAAATATCATATTGTCACGAATGATAAATGATGAGGCGAAGAATAACTAAAGAAACTAAAAGTTTAATGAGGCGAACTTGTGCCCAAATAACAGAACAGAAAAAAGATAGCGTCGCAAGCGTCGATAGCGGCGAAACAGCAGGATCGAACGCTAAGGCGAGACTCAGTCCGGTTCGCCACGCGGCGCCCCTTATGTACAGTGCTCAACGAAACGAAATGGGCCAGCGGAACGCGTGGCCTCCAGAACTTGCTGCGCCATCTACCGATAAAAGACGGGCTGCCTGGTGACGCGAGTCGGAGGTGTGCAAAGCTGATACGAGCGCTCATCGGCTGTTCCCACGCTGTGCACAACCCCCGATGGGTAATCTCTGCAGAGTGATAGCCTTTTTTTATTATTTAATCGCCGCGTGGTTTTATCGCGATCTGTTTGACGCCCTGTGCATACTTTTATCTTGTCTCAAATATGAAAGAAAAGGAACAAAAGGGCAATATTTTTTTCTTTTAATAAAAAGCACAGTGCCATTTCACTTCACATTTATTTTTCTATAAATTGTCGGTTCACTGCCATCAGTATCCATTCGTGAAGATGCCGTCGCGAGTGCCAATTCACAAACGCTGGCGAATTGTGGCCCTATGCTGCGCGGGAATGCCCTAACGAGAAGTCGCCCGGATGACAGGAAGGACCCGAACCGCAGTGGCCCGAATTTTCACGGCGTTTCGAGACGACAACGGCCGCATCCATGACGCTCCTCACGACGTCCGCCCAAGGTCCACTACCGATGAGGAAGATCGATGGATCGTCGCGGCTGCAGTCGACCAGCCTTTTATTACGGCCCGTGACATTCGAGGCGAACTTGGTCTCAATGTCAGTGACCAACTTGTGCGACGCCGTCTTGCAGAAGCGGGTATTAGGAGCTATGCTGCGTGCAAGAAGCCAATTTTAACTCCTCGACAAAAAGATATCCGCCTGCGGTTTGCCATGGAAAAGACATCATGGACGATTCAAGACTGGAAAACCGTTGTTTTCAGCGACGAGTCCTCTTTCTCAACTGACTGGCACCAAGGAAAACAAGTTTGGAGACCGCGAGGTGCACGGTATGTTACTTTTGAGCAACACGACAATTTTTAACAAGCCGGATCTTATAATTTGTGATTTTGATGTTTCAGGTATGATGCCCCTTACTTGCAGCGTGTGGGCAGGAGTGGGCGACAAACTGTTAACGTCTGGGGGGCATTGTCAGCGGAAGGACTTGGTCCACTTGTAAGAATCCAGAGGATTAACTCCGAAACGTATTGCGACGTCATTGAGCACGAGCTCATTCCTTACGTTCTTGAGGGACCTTTCCCTGACGGATGCTTTTTTTTCAACATGACCTTTGTCCTGTTCATCAGTCAAATCGTGTGCGTGACCTTCTAGAGGAACGCGGAGTGGCGGTTATGCCATGGCCCCCAAAAGGGGCTGACATGAACCTTATCGAGAACATCTGGGGAAACATGAAGATCCAGCTATCGCGGCGAGGACTTCACTCCGTCACGACTGACCAGCTATGGGATGCTGTGAAGGAAGAATGGGACAGGCTGCGGCAATGTCCAGAGTTGGTGGTGAATCTTTATGAATCCCTTCCGCGTCGCATGAATGCTATTTGTGAAGCCAATGGAGAGTTCTGCAAATATTAGAGTAAGGTGCTGATAATAAAACAAGCACGTTACTTATATTATTTTTTTTCTGGTAGGCGCAGCATTGTGTAACATGTCAAATAAACTATGTTGACACAGCACACGCTTTTTAATGACTGTCAGACGCTCGCTAAAATTGAATAAAACCACGAAAAAATAAAACTATCTGCATTAATATATTATAGCTGCAAAAGGCCGGACGCGCTGGCTCATCAATCTTTTATGGAATAAAAAATGAAGCTTTATCTTTTCTTTTTTATATATTTGAAGCAAGATAAACTCATGCACATCATCACGACAGTGTCTCTGAGGAAAAATAAACGTGGTCACTCCGCAAAATCATGGCCTGCGCAGATTATCGGGGGTTGCGCGCCTGTGTGCGAACAGCCGCTGAGCGCTCGTATCAGTTTTGCGCATGTGCGACTCGCGTCACCAGGCAGCCCGTCTTTTATCGGTAGATGGCGCAGCAAGTTCTGGAGGCCACGCGTTCCGCTGGCCCATTTCGTTTCGTTGAGCACTGTACATGAGTGAGCTTCTGGAATAATCGGCGTAGAATGTTCGACGCGTAGAACTTTCGGACCTAGAACACGCCCCCAACATGATTCTCGAATCTACCAGAAAACTAAATTGCTGGAATAGCAAAAGATGAGGCGCTCCCAGGAATCGAACCCTGGCTTTTCGCGTGGGAGACAGGCACGATAACCGTTAGGCCACGCGCGCGTTGCCTGCTTGGTCACCTGCGCGCGCGGCATTACTCCCCCCCCCCCCCCCCCCGCCCTTTAAAAAGTGCATCGCCCCGATCCAACGCAAAACAAAACAAGCCACATAAAAAGAAACGACAAATTAAGGAGTCTTTTGGTACACATAAGGTCCAGCCCTATCGAGCGTAGTACGGCTTTAGACGAACGACGTGGACGACTTCAGGTCGTGGTGGGCGGCGTGATGATGTTCTCTCTCCGTCGGGCATCACCTCGTAGTTCAGATCCCCGAGCCGATGAAGCACTTTGTAGGGTTCAATGTAGCGCTTCAGGAGTTTTTCGCCGAGTCCACGGCGGCGGATCGGTGTCCACTCCCACACCCTGTCTCCGGGCTGGAAGTGGACGTCCCGGCGACGAAGGTTGTAGCGACCAGTGTCGATACGTTGTTGGGCTTCAATCCGGAGTCTGGCGAGCTGACGGACTTCTTCTGCCCGTTGGGCAACCACGTGGGCGTCGTCGCTTCCGTCGACAGCCGGTTCGTGGGGTAACATTGCGTCCAGTATTGTCGTCACTTTGCGACCATGAACCAGCTGAAGGGGTGTAACCCCGGTGGTCTCTTGCACGGCCGTATTGTAGGCAAAGGTGACGTACGGCAACACCTCGTCCCATGTCTTGTGCTCCACGTGGACGTACAGTCGGGGACAAAAGTCTCCAGGACACGCGAGCTGCGACTGAAACGCATTGCTCTGCCATCTGCCGGTGGGTCGCCTGGTTTCGAGATCATAGAAAAGCGCATGCGCGTCCTACTGTGCCTGCCAACATGTGCGCTTTACCGCTCTTCTGCGGCGCGGCGCCTAACTCGGAATCGGGCGCGTGGTACCGCCTCGGAGATAGCGCTTACTGACATGGCGCATATCAAGCAAGAAGTCACGGCATCTCGACTGAGCAATAAGTTCAACTGGTTATAAAGCAAGGTGCGCTGACACGGCGAAATACGGCGAAATGCGGCGAAATGCCCCAGGCGGTATCTCGAGTTTCGGAATGTGTAGCAGACGCTCGTCAGCCGCCAGCGCTATCTCCGAGGCGGTACTACGCGCCCGATTCCGAGTTAGGCACTGTGCCACAGAAGAGCGGGAAAACACACATGTTTTCAGGCAGAGTAGGACGCGCAGGCGCTTTTGTGTGATCTCGAAACCAGGCCACCCGCCGGCAGATGGCAGAGCGATGCGTTTCAGCCGCAGCTCGCACGTCCTGGAGACTTTTGTCCCCGACTGTACATGGAAATCATGTCGGCGACGGCCTTATTGAGTATTTCCGTCAGCCCGTTGGTCTGAGGGTGGTACGCCTTGGTGCGACGATGGCTGGTGTGACTGAGACGAAGCACTTCTTGTGTCAGCTGGGCCATGAACGAGGATCCACGGTCTGAGATCAGGACTCCGGGAGCGCCGTGCCGTACGATGGATTCAATGAAAAACTTGGCAACTTCCACAGCAGTTCCGGAAGGAAGGGCTTTCGTTTCGGCGTAGCGCGCGAGATAATCTGTGGCGACGATGATCCAGCGATTTTCCGACGTCGACGGCGGAAAAGGGCCAAGTAGATCCATTCCGATCTGCTGGAACGGTGCCGTTGGCGGACGAATTGACTGCAAGAGTCCGGCCGGCCTCGTCGGAGGTTTCTTTCGTCGCTGGCATTCATGGCATGTTCGTGTGTATAGGTGGACGGTTTTGGGGAGCTTGGGCCAGTAATACTTTTCACGAATACGGGCCAGTGTCCGGCGGTAACCAAGGTGTCCGGACGTCGGGTCGTCGTGACAGGCTTGGAAGATCTCCTCCCGAAGGTCGGTCGGGATTACCAGCAGCCACGTCGAGTTGTTGTTGCCGAAGTTCTCTTTGTAGAGAACACCTTGTCTAATGGCGAAGGTCGGCAGGGCTCGTGAAAAAACACGTGGTATGGCACTCCCACGCCCTTCCAGGTGCTCTATTAGTGCGCGCAGCTCAGGATCGTCTCGTTGACGTCGGGCTATGTTGTCGGTGTTCACTGCGCCCAGGAAACACTCGTCGTCATCTTCATCGCTGCTGTCGGAAGGTGTTTCGACGGAAGCTCTGGACAGACAGTCGGCGTCGCTGTGCTTGCGGCCTGACTTGTAGACTACGGTCATGTTGAACTCTTGTAGTCGGAGACTCCATCGCGCAAGGCGTCCTGACGGGTCCTTGATGTTCGCAAGCCAGCAGAGCGAGTGGTGGTTCGTGAGTTCGCGGAACGGGCTTCCGTGTAAGTACGGACGAAACTTCGTGATTGCCCGGACGACCGCAAGGCATTCTTTTTCAGTCGTGGAGTAATTTCGCTCCGCCTTGGACAATGTCCGACTTGCGTAAGCGATGACTCGCTCGGTGCCTTCTTGTACTTGAACCAGTACCGCGCCAAGTCCTGCGTTACTTGCGTTCGTGTGAATGTCGGTTTCCGCATCCTGGTCGAAATGTTCAAAAACAGGAGGCGCCTGCAGTCGTCGCTTCAGCTCGTCGAATGCCTGCTGCTGCTCCTCGGCCCATTCGAACTTCTCGGCGTCCTTCGTGAGGTTTGTGAGCGGTGCGGAAATCCTTGCGAAATCTCGAACGAAGCGCCGATAGTAGGCACATAGCCCAAGGAACCTTCGCACGGCCTTCTTGTCTCTTGTCACTGGAAATGCTGCGACGGCGCGAGTCTTCTCTGGGTCTGGACGAATGCCTTCGTTACTAACCACGTGACCTAGAAACTTCAGTTCGTCATAGGCGAACCGACACTTTGACGGCTTGAGGGTGAGTCCGGCGGTCCGTATGGCTTGGAGAACAGCTCGGAGTCGTCGCAAGTGCTCGTCGAAGTCGCCGGTTCGAACGCTAAGCAGGATCGAACGCTAAGGCGAGACTCAGTCCGGTTCGCCACGCGGCGCCCCTTATGTACAATCAGCACGAAACGAAACCCGAACGCCGGAACGCGTGGCCGCTGATACAGGCTGCTCCACCTGGAGGGCTCCTGAGAACTAATGGAAATGCACCGGCGTTCGAGAGTGCGGGGCCTACTAAGATGAGCTCGACCATCGCGCGGCGCGTCTGGGAGTTCCGCGCTTCGGCGGTGGCGCGCTGTAAGCGCCGTCACATTCGATACAAAAAGCACTGTCACACGCTTTGTGTATCGGATTCCAGCGATATCTCTTCAGCGCTGTCATTCATTATCGCTTTGTGTATTGCAAGGGCGAAATTAAAGTTAAAACATTTCGTGCAAAGAAGACCCGTAGTGCTTGATGACGTGTCACCGGAAACAACGTGCCACGCGCGGTTTCTGAGAAATAGTGAAACGTCATAAACGCGAAATACATTTCGTTTATTCGCACACCCATATTCTTTATGGAAAAAAAATGCTACAACAGACCGACGCGGATGCCTCGGTTTTATGAGCAATGCGCATTTTTTCGTGCGAGGCTATCAGTCGATTCTTAAAGAAATCGAGAAATTGCTCGCTGAGGTTCTCTTCGGTAACCACCGATATGCCAGGCGTATCAATTCCGGAGTGGAATAAATTCATTACCCTGTCTGAGCAGGGCCTATCGCAAACAGCTATCGCCAGGTTAGGCGGCCGCCCGGTGTCGACCGGGCGACAGTGCGGCGACAGAAGAGTGACGGCGGTTACAGCGCGCCACCGGCGAAACGCGAAAGTCCCAGAAGCCCTGCGCGAGGGTTGAGGATATCTTAGTAGGACCCGCACCCTCGCACCCAGGTGCATTTTCATTAGTTCTCAGGGGCCCTCCAGGTGGGGCAGCCTGTATCGATGGCCACCCGTTCCGGCGTTCGGGTTTCATTCCGTGCTGATTGTACATGCGTGAGCTTCAGGAATAATCGGCGTAGAATGTTCGACGCGTAGAACATTCGGACCTCGAACACGCCCCCAACATGATTCTCGAATCTACCATAAAACTAAATTGCAGGAATAGCAAAAGATGCGGTGCTCCCAGGAATCGAACCCTGGCTTTTCGTGTGGGAGGCAGGCACAATAAGCGTTAAACCACGCGCGCGTTTTTTTTTTTTTTTTTTTTTTTTTTATTGCCTGTTCAGACAAGAACACAAACAGTCACATGGATAAAAACACATGCACGACGGATGGCCGACGTGCATGAGGGTTAAAAAATTTCTCATATTTTCTAGCACATTCAGAACTGACACACACTCAGGTGGACACGTCAGCGTGGCATAAACTGAGTTCAGTCTGCGGACCGTTTCCACGAAATACATCCACACAGGACGTGCATCACCATCCGCATTCCGCACAGCCATTCTGCTTTGCCAAATCGCGTGCAAACCCAAAACCATAATAAAATCAACAGGAGTTTCACCATCTTTGTCAACAGGAAGGAATCTAATGCCTTGGGGCGTTAAAGGTAACTCTTTTTTGATAGTCCTCTGAAGGACATCCCAGAACAGCAAAGCGTCCCAGCAGTCTAAAAATACATGCTCTATGGTCTCAGATTTCTTGCAGAAAAAACAATGAACACCCCATTGAACAAAAATATTTTTCTGCACAAGCCAAACTTTCACAGGGAGGGTGTTTGTGTGTAAGTAAAAGAAAAAAGTTTTTATACCAGGTGGGATTGCCATCTTTTTAACCCGGGATAACACGTCTTGCCCAGGACTTGCCTGGAAAATGGACCGGTACAAAGGGACGGGGAAAACAGTTTCAATGATATCACGCGTTAAGCGCTTACGCGTGACACCCGACAGGTATTCAAGAGAAAAACGAACAGACAGAAAACGGAACGCCTCTACCACTTCTCTAAGAAAACTACCAATGTGGCGCTGTTTCCGACAACACGATGAAACGACAAACAAAGAAATTTCCTCTGGCAGTCTGGTCTGAATTACAGCTCGAAGAAATGGACTTGATTGGTTCCTAAGAAACATGAAGCGTGACACAACTTGCCTGACAAAAATGTGTGACAATGAGAACCCGCCGTTCTTGACGTGACGAAACAAATTGTCCCGACAAATCCTTTCCCATCCAGACCGCCAGATGAACTCAGCGAAAACCCGGTGCAGCTTTTGCACATTTACACGCGCGCACGCCAAGACTTGAAGCACATACCAAATTTTTGCAATTAAAAAGATGTTACAGACGGTGGCGCGCGTAAATATAGACAACTCCCACCCACCCCACTTACTACACCTATCGCGTGTTTCCTTGACAACATTTGACCAGTACGCCTTCGAGCTTTTATAATGCTGCAACGGCACTCCTAAATACTGCGTAGGCGTTGACATAAAATTGATATCTTGAAATACACGAGGCTTCGTGGCCCACGTTCCATGCCAAAGCCCGCAACACTTTTCCCAATTAACTGCCGCACCGGTCAGGTCGCAGTAATATTTGAGGTCACGAACGGCTTGTACAATACTTGCTTTGTCTCTACAGAAAATAGCGACATCATCTGCATATGAAAGTAGTTTGACTTCGGTTCCGTGGAGCGAAAAACCATTAATTAATCTATTCTTCAATATAGTTCTACAAAAGGGTTCTAAATAAATACAAAATAACAAGGGCGACAAGGGGCAGCCTTGCTTGACGGACGACTGTACGCTGATGCGCGCAGACGGCTTCCCATTAATTATGAGTTGTGTAGTACACTTGGTGTACGCCATCTTGACAAAGCTAGTTATAACTTCACCCACTCCTACATATTCTAAGATTTTGTACATTACCCTGTGCTGAACCCGGTCGAAAGCTTTTTCCAGGTCAATCTGGAGCATAGCTACCTGATCCGCCTCCTCGTCGCACAGCTCTAATAAACTTCTAGCAATATGCACGTTTGTTAAAATGGATCTACCTTTAATAGCACAAGTCTGATGCTCCCCAACTATTTTAGTAATAACATTCTGTAACCTACGGGATAGAACTTTCATTAAAACTTTGTAATCAACGTTACTAAGCGCAATCGGTCTATAATTTTTAACGTTCCTTAGCTTTTGGGCGTCATCATTCGTGGGTATGAGTACGGTATGCGTGTTTAGAAAAGACGGCGGCAATTTGTTTGTCATGTATGCCTCACGAATGACTTGATAAAGCTGCTCAGAAATTTCGCTTTTATATTTTTTATACAGTGCCGCTGTCAAACCATCAGGTCCCGGAGACTTTTTCGTTGGCAGTTCCTCGATGGTGCGCTCGATTTCGGCGATGCGTATCGGCTCTTCTAATCTTTCTTTCATCTCGTCGTTTACAAGCGGCATCACCGACAGATAATCGCCGAGTTGCGAGTCATTGCCACCGTCCTGCCGCTGCAACATTGCGCTGTAGTAATGGACGAACGGCTTTTCTATAACATCGGGACGACTACTTACAAGACCACCATATTCTATATCGACAATGCTTTTCTTTTTTACATACTGAGTTTCGCTACTTAATGCCCGTTTGGTTGGTTGCTCACCTAAAACATACTTTTCTGCCCGCGCTCGTACAAGTGCCCCTTTATATTTTTCAGTTTCGAAATCCGCGATATTGGACTATACGCATTTAAAGGAACGATGCAACAATTTTTGTACTTTGCGCAAATACCGCTTGAAACGGATCCCTAATGTTAATGACCTATGAAACACGCGTTCGTTTTTCACCCCACGTAATAGAAGTCCCAGAAGCAAATTAAAGAAAAACGAGCAGCGTGCACCCCCTCAACTCGCAGCCAGAACAAGCGGCCACGTGATCTGGAGCCGATTATATGCCGCCAGTGTTGATGATAGCCACGCGCTGGGGTTGGCAAAGCGCAGGACACGCGCCGAGTTCCAGACATTGTTATGGCTCGGCTGTTGTCGTCGTTGCAGCGATTGGACACGGGTCACTACCCGAATGCTTCTCGAGCTAGCAATTATCACGAGCCCAAGTCGAGTGCCCACGCAATGCTCGGGTCCAATCTATGAACCGCATTCAAATATCGTCACTTGGGTGTACTGCGATCCCCACGTCACGTCATCAAATTTTGCAAAGGAGAGATTGAATGAAAATGATCGCTTTTGTCCTTGAAATTACACCGCAACAAAGGAGTTTCTCAGCCAGTGGCGTTGCGTGTGAGTATCCTTGAGTCCCAGGTGTGCCAGTAAGCTCGTGTTAAGTGAAAAACATTCCAATTGAATACCGTTTCACCGGTCCTTTAAGCTCCTCTGTGAATGTGCCGGGGTTCTCACATTCAAGGCGATGTATCCGTTGAAGATCTTCCATGAGTAGCTTTTCCTCCGCTTTCCTCCAGTACGCGAGAATACCGGAGCGTTCTATCGCACACAATTTAAATTCACACTTAAACCATTCCCATCTCTCACTCGCGCTTTCACTTACTCCAGCCATCTTACTAAATAATTCCTCAACGGTCTCATTAAACACATCGTCCTCGAGAAGGCTATTATTAAGCTTCCACATCTCCCACCGCAAGTTGGTTTTCTTTTTTCCCCTCCCACCGAGAACAAATGAAACCAATGCATGGTCCGAAAAGAAAACTGGGGCCACATTGTAATCGTCATGCCCTGACAAGAGACCAATAGACACGTATGCCCTATCGAGGCGAGTGTGACAAGAGGATTGGTAATGCGTGTAACGCAAACTCGTGTTGTTCCTCTGAAAAGTCGCGACATCAACTAAACTGAAATTTATTGCCAAATATTTCAGCACCTTCGTGCTGTTATCGTCATAACGTATTGTACTAGATCTGTCTCGCGCGTCACAAACACAGTTGAAATCACCTATCAATAGAATACTACTTTGACAATCTAAATATGATCCCATACTCTGAAAAAATATTTTCCTTTCACTTGAAGCGTTTGGCGCGTACACATTGATTATTCGATATTCCACGTTATTAGCATTGCAGTCACAAATAACGAATCGACCTGCACTGTCGGCAATCACATTTTGAACTTGTGCGTTTAACGACTTCCTTGAAAACAACATGCAACCTCCTGACAGACCATTTGCGCGTGACACGCAAACCTCAAAACACGGTAAAAAAGGCGCCAACAGGCGTACGGTCTCTTCATCACTGTGAACTTTTGTCTCCTGAATCGCGAGGACGTCAATGCCTTTATCAATGAGAAGCCTTTGAACTTGGTATTGCTTATGACGCGAGGCGAAACCTCGCACGTTCAGCGTTCCTACCTTCAGGATATCGGCAACTTTAGTCGTCCTCGCGAGTCAGGCACTCACCTCGTCTAGAGACCCAGAGGCGCTGCACCTGTACAACATCAACCAGCCGGCTTGTCCGGTCCCCTGGGATCGGACGGAGGGCTGGAAGGAAGTCGCAATGGCCTTTTCTTTTGCAGGGCTGTCTTCACAGGAGGTTCTGCCGCGCTCGAGTCTCCTGCGATCTTTTGGGCGCCGGTCTCCTGTTCCCGAGGCCGCTTCATCGTTAGCGCGTTGACACTAGCGTCCACCATGTCAACCTGATTCACCGGCGGCACTGCAGTTGCCGTCGTCGACTTATCGCCCGGTGATTCAGCCTTCGTTGTCACACCTCCCTTGCTCCCTGTCGCCGAGTAAGGTTTTGCCGCAAACACAACGGCCGACTGGTTAACCACGGGCTTCGGCTGTCCACCCGATGCGACTTGGTCAGGTTCCTTTGTAGCCTTTTCCACGGGCACCTCGACAGACGAACCCACTCCTTCGACCGCCTCTTCCGCGTCTGCCTCGTCCATGTGGTGTTCACTATTGGCCTCTCCTCCTCCAGGACCCGTAGCAGCTGCGTACGTTTTCACGCAATGGTCGGCGTCATGGCCAAACCGGTAGCAGCTGCCGCACTTGGGCACCCGACATTCACGGCGGATGTGGCCCGTCCGTCCACAACGCAAGCAGAGTGGAGCCCTGCCCGGCACCACGACGAGTACCATCCCACCAGCGATGCGTATCTGATGAGGCACCTTGTCTAAACTCAGCCCAGGCTTGAGCCCGATGACAGCGGTGCGAGTCATTGACCCGCAGCCCACAACTCCCTGCACTCTCCACTTTTCGGTCCCTACCTTGCTCACATGTCCGTAGGGCGCAAACGCCGCCCTTACCTCGTCGTCCGGCACGTGGTGAAGCAGCCAGTGCAGCTTGATTCGAATGTCCCGGTTTCCCGGGTCAATGCTGACGCAGCGATGGCCTTTAACGACGAGGTCTCCCGCCGCAAGGATCTTCCACTTTCCGTCGAGTGACTTGAAGGTCACGGCCCAGACGTGGTTCATTTGGTATGCCCCCAAGGCGAGAACCTCGGGGAGCAGTCCCAGGTGGCCCAGGGTGTGGCGGAAGTCCTCGACGCGGTATGGACGGCCACGAACATCAGCATGAAGAAACGCGGTGTTTAGCACCGTAGGCCCAGTTGGCAGGGGAGGCAAAATTATCTTATATTCCTGACTTGCAGAATCGTTCCTGTCACCGCGGCCCGGCTGGGCCGTTATCGCCGCTCCGACGGAGCTCATGATTCGCCGTCCGTACCCAACGAGTGCCGGAAGAAGAATGAGGCCACGCGCGCGTTGCCTGCTTGGCCACCTGCGCGCGCGGCAATATCCTCGGCGTGTGGCAGCCCTGGAGACCCAGTTAATTTCGCCAATTGCGCAGGAAAGACAATTTCCATGCGTGCAGGAGCCAACTAAAATAGAAGAAGGTGACGCCAAGTACAGTATAGCTTTTGTTTGACATCGGTATAAAATAACTCTTGACAGAATCGTCAAAAAACCGGCGAGTTGCTGTACCAGTACTTAAACATGAGGAAGATAAATAGAAAGGAGGGACGGACAACGAAGATATATTTGGCCCGCGAAATCGATCGTGCTCGAAGCGACCGCAGTGAGGGGTACTGAACCAGATTATGGTGGATCTTGCTGTACCAGTGTCGGTTTTCGTAGCGATGTGGCTCCCCGCGGGCCTGCACATAATGTGCCATTAAAACATTTCGTCGTCAATAGAGCGCGGAAAGTGCAAGAACGTACTCTTTCACACGAGCCCGGCCGTGGAAAAACAAACACATCAAGGGGTGTTAGGCGTGAAACGCATGTGAGCAAGTAGTATGAGCAAGCATCGCGTCGCGTATCGCCGACGCAATGACGTGACCCAATGCCGTGCCGTCCCGTGTGACGGTTGCCATGGTTACGATGCTTGGCGGCGCGATGCGACGCGATTTTTGCTCAGACGTGCTTCAGGCTTTAGCCTTTGGTTGGCCACTGTAGCTGGCGATAAAAAAGCGAGCGCGTCACGGGGCACAATTAAGCAACGCAAAAGCATTGCTCGATTCCGCCGTGCGAAGCCTGCAGCGACGAAGTGAAAAATCACAGCTGGATCACGGTTGCTACGCACCTCCTGGTCAAGAGTAGTCAAGAGCCGGTGATCAAGCGGCCGTGTCAGAACAAACCTTGTTGTGTTTGTTTTTTGAAGGCTGATCTCACGGAACTCATTAATAAATATAAAATTACCCCTTTGCAGCACGACCGCGGCGAACACACTGGGAACAAAGAATGCGATGTGTTAATCTAGAAAAAACTGTGCACAGAACTGGAGTCTGGGCGGCGCAAATGGTCTCCGTGTTAGCGTTGCCAAAGTCGCTGGACACGATTTCGCCAAGGTCCGCGATTAGCGTCGTGCATTCAATATTTCAATCCGCGCGCAGGGGCACCAGTCGAGGTGGGCGCGCTCGATTGTTGACTGTCTGTTGCTGGTTTTTTTGGCGGAGTGTGAAGCGACGGCAGAAATAGACGGCTGGGTATTATCGTGTGCACGAAAGCACGCCGAACGGATCGAGAAATCATCTGCCGCCATGAGATTCCAGCATTTTTGTGGTGCCATAGCCTCCTTTATAATCAGAAAGCCTGGCAGTTCGACGGCGGAGCCATAGAGAGCCCGGTTGCAGAATTCGAGCTCGAGGATCTGGTAGCCGAAAGAATTTCTAAAATCCCACTGTCCTGGGGCTTTAAGCATTTCTGATATTCAGCGCACAGCTTTTACAGCGGTGAGGGCACGAAACATGGTTTTGAAACCCGACGAGAAAAGAAGCGGTAGCGCGAGGAACGCGAAGAACACAAGCGGATATTCCATCACTTGGGAGAAGTGTGTTTCGGCGTCTCGCCGCAGCGGGGCGCCTGTTGCATTCTTCTCCTCTGATCCGTTGTCTGCCGCTCTACCTTTTCACATTCGGCGGCCGCGTCTCGTGGCGATCTCCCAGGCTTTGTCGGTATAGAGGAGGCTGTGGTAGAGCCTTCTGCTCTCATTTCTGGACCCGGCCGGTTACCCCTGAAAGGTTGACTTTGCAGTCTTCTGTCATGTACGGTAAGCGTATGAGTGCTCCGTGGTTTTCTTACTTCTGGGTGTCATCTTTAACGGTTGGCCAGTAGACTGTGCAAAGCAATAGACTTAAAGTGCGGAAAGCAAAAACAGTCTAAACGCGCCAGCGCCGCAGTCTGCTCAGGGTCCGTAGCGTTTCCAACCTCTAGATCGGGTTTGCGTGGTTAATTGGCCGGGTTTAAAATACGAACTGCTGGCAGGTCACGAAGGCGTGCATTGTTTGCAAACATCTCTTCCTCTTCGCACGTTTTTCTTCTTGACCAATAAAAACGCAACTCATGCGCACTTGCAATCAATTCGCCCATCAGTCGTACACCATTAATACACAAACTATATGGTTTCAGTTGCTTCCTATCTTATAACTCTATGCACTCTACAATGGCAAGAGGAACAGCCCACAAACTGAGCACGCCTAATGTAGCGTATTAGCATATCTTTTCTTTTTTATCTACTTTTATGTTGTTACCCTTAACGCTATTCTTCTGGGGAAGCCAGGAACGCTCTCGTTTCACTGAGCAGAGCACCTATCCATGTCGGAGCATGTGATGTTTTCTCGGCGGGAGTAACAAGGAGGCTCTCTCGAGAGAGGTTTGGCTGGCACTGCTGTCTAATAAGTGAGGATACGAGCAGCTAAGTAAACCTTCCGCGGGCACTCGGCCTGTCGGCTTCACTGCCTGGTTGGAGACCGAATATGGTTAGGTGCCAGCCATATAACACGTTCTGTCTTTAAGAAAAAATCCTATGGACATGTTCAACTTGGCGACGTACGCAACCACAAGTATGCGGAGCGCAAGTTCGTCTGCTCCTTTTGCAGGGGTTGCGGTGTTGTCAGAACGCCGAGCTCTGATTGGTTCTGACTGAAGAAAAATGGGCGGACTTTAAAGCAAGCTGCCTTGAGGTCTACCCACTATCCATCAATCAGAGCCAACCAGAGCTCGGCGTTCTGAAGTCACCACGACCCCGGAAAAAGAAGCAGACGAACCTGCGCTCCGCACTGCTGTGGTTGGTTTTCCAATATTTGCCAGACACTCACTGTGGTGTCTTTAGTAGAATATATTCCGCTTTCATCGACGGAAATAAGAATGTGCTGGCAAAAAGTGAGAAAGAGTAGGAGAGGAGAGCGGGCAGGGACGTCAGAACTCCAAACTCTCGTTGGAATGAGTAATGGGTAAGCTCAAAGCTTGCTGCCATTGTCTTCACTTCACTCGTCGAACGCGTTATGAACGCGAAATACGGGCGTCCCGTGTTAGGCGTTCGCATTCGAATGCGTTCCACAAGACCCAGTAAATGAGCGACGTTCAAGGCGGGGTCACGATGCTGATACGTCATACAAAAAATTCTGGTGGTGGTGGTACAAACTTTATTGAGCTACTTTAGGAAATCCCCAAAGGTCGGCGTGGGGCCTTCAGTCCAGAGCTCCAGTGCTCTCTGCTGCAGATCTTGCCCTCCGGGTCAGTGCGAACTTGTCGTTGGGGAAAGAGCTGCGCAGCGAAACTTCATAGGCTTCGCATTCGGAGGGAGGGGTGCAGGGGAAACGGGAGGGGATAAGAGGCCAGGCCCAAGTTACGTGGCAGAGACATGGGCGATCTCCGCAAATGGGACATTCGGCTCGGTATTGTTGAGGAAAGAGTTTTTGCAATAAAGCTAAGAGTGTGTATGCCTGTCTGGAGTTGTCGCTAAGCTGTGGCCTCATCTCGGGTCAGTGTCTTCTGCGACGGTGAATACTTTCTTCTGTATTCCATGTAGAATGATAGAGGGTCCGTATGGTGCACGAGAGTGGCAAGGAGCTGTGCCTCCTGTTCTTCTTGTGGGACGAGGAGTCGACTCGTTGAACTGTGGCCGCTGGCCGTGGAAGGAGTGGTGGCTCGGAAGATACCAGCATGAGCCGCAGCTTGCGCACGCCGCTTTTCCTCAACGTTTGCGTGACCGGGCGTCAAGACAAAGGTAGCCCTTGGGAGGTTTTATCCAACAGTCCCAAGCACGTGGAGTGCTTGAAGTGCGATTCTTCCGGCGAGGTAGCGTCGTATGGTTGCCTGAGAGTCGATCAGGATAGTGAGTTACGGTGAGTCTGGGGTGGCGGTGGTGAGAGCTAGTGTGATGGCCAGCTCGTCCACCACGACCGGGAGATTAGTCCGTAGCGAGGCCGTGGCCAGGGTTCTGCCGCACGGTCCCACAACGCATGCCGCCGCTATGGTATCGGTGTGGTGCGTTGCCGCGTCTGCGTATCTGACGTACTTCTTCCCGCTGTATTATTTTCCGGGAAATTTGGCTCTGGCCGCCCTCCCACTGGCATGTAGCGTCGGTTTCATGTTGCGTGAGATAGGGTTGACCTGAATCTTCTCGTGGATTACCTCCGGGATCTGCGTCGTTTCCTGCATCTCTCTCGGAATGGCTAAGCCGAGGGTTCTGAGCACGTGTCTCCCTGTTGCCGTGGTGGAGAGTCGTATCCGCTGCCTTCTGGTTTTCGCTTCTGCGAGTTTCATGTACGTATTGTGGACCCCTAGACTAAGCGGTTTCTTAGTCGACGAGTACATGGGAAGTCTCAGCTCCAGCTTGTACGCTTTCCTGATGAAAATATATAGTTGCTCCGTGTCTTTCTTCGAGAACTTGAGGAATGGTGCCGCATACGTAATGCGGCTGAAGATGAGGGCCTAGGTCATGCGTATGATGTCGACCTCATTAAGTCCATGTTGGCGAGTGGTGAGCCGGTTCATAATGTGCATGACAAGTTTCGCAGGAGCAACATGGTGTGGGACGATCGGCCATCCTGTTGAAGTTGGAGGCCGAGGTTTCGAACATTCTCTACAACTGGAACTACGTTGCCATCCTCGAAATGGATGTGGCTATCCGCAAAGATTTTTGTTTTTTGCATAAGTTGATGATGAGAAACTCGGACTTCTCCGGTGCTGCACACTCGAGTCCTTCCTCCTTGAGGTCCTCTTTCGTTACTCATATGGCTTCTTGTATGGCGTCCTGCTTGTCTCCGTCCCACCCGGAGGTAGTCCATATCGAGGGGTCGTCTGCCTAGAGTGAATGCATGATGACGGGATGGCGTCGAGTCGCTCGGGAAGTTTCCTCATTGTCAAGTTGAAGAGAGGAGGGGACAGCACCAAGCCTTGTGGCGTGACCTTGTTCGGGACTTCAATGATGTCGGAGCGGATCGATTCCCCCCGATGGTGGCCGTGCGGTTGCAGTGAAAATCTTTGACGTAGTTATACGTTTTCTCTCCGCAATTGGTGGATTCTATTTTATTGAGGACCAGTTTGTGGCTCAAGTTGTCGAAGTCTTCTTAGATGTTGAGATCCAGTACAGAGTGGGTTGTGGCTAGCGAGACTCGGTCGACGATCTCTTCGTGTAACTGAAGGAAGACGTCTTGAGTCGAGAGGCGCGGTCTGAAGCCGAACATAATGTTTGAATACGCTCCGGTAGCTTCTAGATAGGGCTGGAGTCTGTTCAAGATGACGTGTTCCATCAGCTTTCCTATAGGCAGGACGTAAGGGAGATGGGTCGCAGGTTGTCCAGACTTGGTGGCTTCCCCGGTTTTGGTATCAGGACTATTTCAGCGTGTCTCCACTCAACTGAAAGTTTGCCAGATAAACAGACTTTGTTTCGATGGCGGGTGAAGTCCCCGTATGATTCTGGGTCCAGGTTACGGAAGAGCCTGTTCTGTATCTGTCTCGACCTGATGACGTGCTCGTGAGGTCCCTCGTTGCTCCTATGAACTCCAGCGTCGTTATCGGTCTATTGGGTTTTTTATGTCTGGGCAAGTTCTTGGCGGGTCTCCTGTGTCGAGAGACCAAAAAAGACGAATTCTTACATTCGCTTCTTGAAACATATGCCGCCAACGTCGTGCGTCGTCCGCTAAAACCCACGAGGGTACCAGCGCCTCCCTTGAGCCGCTTCTTCCACCACTTGGTGGAGGGCATGTCGACGGGTCATTGAGCGTTGTTTCTTGTTTTTATACTTTCCAAACTGCATTTATTTTCTTTCTTCTAAAAAATACCGAAAAAAAAAAAAACATTTTCGTAAATAATTTAAAAGGTTCGCGCCACTTATGTTTAGTATTTCGATTAGCAAAACCTTTTCGCGGCTCTGACCGGGACAGAAGAATTCGCGAATTCGTGACATGCCGCGCGCGTTCAGTACCACGGGGGCGTCCCCCTAGAAGGAGGACGTGGTTTTTGCATCGTACTGTTAAAATACAACGTGCTGGCATTTAGTGACTTTCTCTGTGTTCTCTGGGTTGCCCGGATCACTGCAAGAGGTGTGGAAACCGAAAAGTGTCTTGCTTTGTATGTTATACAGCCTTGATCTTGGTACGCCTCAACAGGTGACCGGCCTCCGAGCTGTTCATAAGAAATTTAGCCAGTGCAGTACAGGCTCTAACCTGCTTTTTTTTTTTTTAACGTGCATCGCGCAGTAGTGATTACATCAACGCGTGCCGCTATGGAAGCTCATCCAGATTGAAACGGGCGGGGGCGGCGGGGATCGAACCTAGGAGGTTCCCAGCGCAAGCTTTCACTCCACACTCCGAGCTGAGCGTTAGCCCACTCGACCACCGATTCTTTCTGTATTGCCGGGATATGGACATTCACAGAATAACATACCACAAAATTCGAAATGCCACGGGTATCGACTGACGTCTAACGCGGCATGTCTAAAATGGTTTCAAGCAAGTCACAAAGTCAAGTGCCGATATAAAGTCAGGTACGCAAGGTTGAGCCTTCCACATTTCTAAAACATATTGCATGGATTCACCGGAGTGTTCTCTAACTTGTCTGGCATCAGTATCTGCATGCCGGACGGCCATGCGGGATTTCCATATACTGTGAAGGCCTACAAGCATCACAAGATCGTATGAAACATTGTTCTCTTCCCCTACAGCTAAAAGCCTAATACCATGCGGATTCCCTTTTTGAAACCGGAAAAAAAGGTAGACGTTTAAATAGGATTGCAGGGCCTCTTCAAGGTGAAGTATAGCGCCAGCCCTATTGAAAAAACCAGCTTAAGCTGGTCCCAGCTTCAAGCTGGGTTATTGCCCCAGCATGCCCAGCTTGGCATGCTGGTCATGCTGGTCATACTGGTCATGATGGTTGATCTGGTCCCAGCTTCAAGCTGGGTTATTGCCCCAGCATGCCCAGTTTGGCATGCTGGTCATGCTGTTAAACTGGTCATGCTGGTGAACTTCCCAACCAGTTTAACCTGTTTAAATTAATACACAGAATAAAAAAGCCAAGCTCGTCAGAAAAGCCAACTCGGCATCCAATTTATTATTTTCGTACTTGCGGCAGCCTCACATGAACTCAAATGCTACACATCCTCGGCGCTGACACAGTACTAACCGACGCACAGATTCTCGGTGCAAATTGTCTACAATGTTAATAAAACCAGATTGCTTATCTCTCAACACGAAAAAAATACTAGACACAGGCCAAAAACAGGCAATAGCAGATGAAAATACTACACGGACGAGAGAAGCGAACCTGGGTCCCGCCAGCGATGGGGGCGAAGCGGCAACTTGCGTGGTCGGCAGAGGCGAGGAAATCCGTGTGGCTTGGATGGCATTGGCGATACTCCTCGGCACCGCCGTCATTCTTGGGCACACACACGTTCGAAGACACGAAGCGACGCCGCAGTCGGGACGTCTGACATCTTCCCGCACTGAACGGACTGCCGCTCGCTGTCTTCTCAAAACCCGCTTCGCTTGCACCGTCGTTCAACTAGTCTCCAAACAACGCGCACACAGCCGTCCCTTCGATCTGCCCTCTGCCCAATTGCTATCCAAACGCGTCTTCGATTCTCCGTTTCTACAACTCTCTCTCTCTCTCTCTCTTTTCTCGCACACAAAGGTAGCTTGCAGCGCGCCTGACGCGCCCGGTGGTCTACCAAAAACGAGAGGACAAAGAACAGGACGTGGCCTCGTTCCAGCAGCCGACCTTGTCGCGCGCGCTCCCAGCAATGCCAGTTCGGCTATCTCTAGCCGACCTTGGCGTGCGCGCTCCCAGCATGACCAGCTTGACCACCACGATTATTATTTCGACCAGATTCACCAGCTTGTCTCCCAGCATGACCAGCTCGTCTCCCAGCTTGACCACATTGGCTCCATGGAAAACCAGTTTGACCAGTTAAGACCAGACTGGCTCCCAGCTACACCAGATTGAATCTAAAACCAGATTCGAGTGAGACCATGCTGGTTTTTACTTAGACCAGACTGACCAGCTTAAATTCCAGCTTGCCCAGCTTAAACCAGCTTGATTGCCAGCTAAACCAGTTTAATTACCACATTGACCAGTTTGACCACCTTGATTACCAGCTTGACCACCTTAATTACCAGCTTGACCAGTTTGATTTTCATGCTGGTTTTTCCAATAGGGAGCGCCACTCTGACTGGTTTGGTGGCGCCATCTACTCACGGTAGCACATACTGCGACGCGCGAGCTTCATTTGATATCACTGAAATACTACGCGTTCGTTACTCGCCACTTGTTTCGAAGTTACAATATACATTACAGTACTCCGCTTCACACTTTTTACGACCGCAATCGAGGTTACAATCTTATCTATAAAATCAGCCAGCGTATCGTGATGGCGTTTGTAGTCTTACTGCATTTGTTATCACAGACTAATGCAATCGTGCCCGTTGGATGTGGTGCGATCCTCTTTTTTTTACGACCGTGATTCGTTTAGTCAATAATAGAAACGCACAAACGTTGACGGGCGCCGTTATGATGCACTTTGGGAGTGATTGGTGGACACCATCGGTTCGTAGCGTTGCTTCCGGTCGCAGTTACTGTGAAACGGAGTATGTTTTTATTTCACGAAGAGAAACCAAGTCGTTTCTTCTTTATCTGAGTACGTAACTATACTCGTTTTTACCTCAAGAACCTTAGGAAAAAAACCGGCTGTTCGCGCCGCATTACTAATTTCCCCCTTTCTGGAGAAAATTAAGATATATGCAAATTCATTTTAGATTCAACAGATGTTATCTTATCAACAACACATACACACTTCAAAGGCCAAAAGCATCGCTTCTTCCTCCGAAAAAAAAGAAATCTTCTAGGAACTGCTTCGAGCGGCGTATGAACAGTGACTCAACCTTACTTTTTTTCTTGAGGCGAAAACGAGTATAGGTGCAAGCAACACATTCCTCGAAACACATTCCTTGTTACGTTTTACTTAGAAGTCTGATTTTAGTACATCCCATCACTGCTCTGCCAAACGGTTTAATTTTGAGTCCTAGTGTCCAATTCATCATCCGACACTCCCTTAAACGGTCTACTTGACAAGACGGTTCATAGATGGCGAGAGCTGTTGCATTTGTCCCTTCTAGCCGCCGCGAGTGGTCCTACGCTTCATGCATCGCGTGTCACTATCACCAGGGTATCGCTCGTAAGCTGGCAGCGTCGCCACAATGACTAAGACCAGTTCTTTGAAAATTCGGTTCTGAATAAAATGGCACTGGTACTAAGTATTAAACAAATGTAAAGGGCCGTGTGTCTATTTCCGGCAGAACAATACATCTGCAGATTGTAATACAACATTTAATCTGCACGCTCGCGTTACCATGTTCTCGTCTAGCCCTGGAATGCAATGTGTCACTGATTTCTGCGTACGGATTATCCTGAGCTCAGTAGGATTCCATCGCGGGACAGTTCTTGTCAGCTCGATGATTAAACCTCACCCTCGGGCATGTTGACAAACAACCGAAGGAAGCTACGCAACAGGGCCAACCCGCTCTCGACTGCACGCGTCTCGGGTCGGTGGAGCCATCCAACGGCTGCTATATAAACTACAAGCAATTGCAAGCACGTAGATTGCCTCCGTCCGATCAATACTATGGAAAGCGCGCGAAACGGGGGTTTGTTGAAGATATCCCCCCGTCTGGCACCCACGGCTGAGCGTCTGCCAACTGGAATATGGTGTTCTAGAGAGTTGTAGTGGGAAGAACGGAGGCCGCCACGTGAAAATTTTTCGCGTAGACGAAACCGTGGCGCTGCTGTGCTGCGTCCTCGGAGCGCGCCCCCGTCAGCCCCGTCGTCCGCGCTGTTCGGCTTGTACTACTGTGGTTCGACTGGAGCTTTTCGCGACACAGAACAATTTCTCGAGCAATGGCCTACTCCGTGTAATCCTGTCCTCTTCGCCATTCACGATGTTCACATAGTTCCGAAGGATAAGGCGCGGCTCAAAATGTCTCTCGCACACCGCTGATGTCTCGGCGAGGCGTTTATCTTCTCGTTTAATATTTTGTTCCAGCCAAGAGAGTCTGTGCGACTCCCCCTTTGGCGCACGAAACCGCGATGGCTTACGATCGCTGGTGCTCCGGCTGCCCTTCTTGTACGGGTAGCCCAATTTGCATCCCGGCGCGAAGCAGTGTGTGTCCGTCTTTGTCCTTGCATTCATGACCGAGACGGCAACGGAACGGTGAAGACTCCCCACCACCTCAAAGAAAAGTGCTACGGTGCTACGTTCGGGAGAAACGTACTGCCTCAGCCTCGCCTTCTACTTCGCTCACCGCACATGTGCCGCCAATTCTCCTCGGGCCCGGAACTCCCAGCATCACGTTCTCCCCTTGCGGCCATCTACACTGACCATCTTAACGCGGCACATTGTAATTGGGCGCCGCTCTTGCCACTGCAAATCTCTAGAACACTGTACAACTAGGAAATGTATCTTCCTTCGCAATCTTGAGTAGTTGACTCATGACAAATCATGTCCGTCTCCCCATAAACCCTTATCTTGGCACTGCTCATTCATCATACGAAAGAGGCACGGTGGGCGCTGCAGACAGGATGACAAAATTATCTCCAGACACGTATCACGCATGTCTGTCGCATGTTTGCTTCATGCGCATGCGTTCTTTAGGAACTTCTGGTAGCCATGGTTGGTTACGTTAAAGCAAATATTTGTTTACACTATACACAAGCAAGAAAACAGTTTGATTTTGACGTGTCGATCAACGTTAGTGTCGATCTCATCTGCTGCGAGGCACGAGCTCCCCGGCCACGAGCTCTTTGCCACGAGCTCCTTTTCAAGAACGGCTCTACACCACTTCCTCGTCGTCGATCTCTAATCGTTGGTACACGTTCTTCGTACGTGTCTGCAGGCAGTATAACTATGCCCAGTGTAGCTGGTCCGTCATACAGGAAAGAAACACGCGTCAGAGTGTCTTTGCCGTGGCCTTGAATAATGCAATAGTAGTATTACAGCGACTTAAAGGGGCCATGAAACGAATTTTGGGTTGGGATGAATGATTTTAAATTAGGACTTTACTAATCGCATATCATTTAGTTGGCCAAAAGAAAGGGGCTAGAAAGTCAAAAGCCAGCTTTTCGGTACGAACATTTGAAAATATAGCGGACTATTTTGTACCTTCTTGCCTTCGAAAGCTCTCCGCCTTTTCACTATGATACATCCGCGGTTCCAAAAGCGCGTCACCTGCACCAAACTGACGTCAGCAGAGCCCAGCTCACGCATTGGACACGAGAACTGCGTCACTCGGACGTATGCGCTCGTCAACAATCAATCCGTCGACGAATATTTCGATTCGCGTTCGTGGCCAATGAGTGCCCTGACGGAACTCATTGTTACTGGGGAATGACAAGTTCTATGGTGTGCATAAAAAGCACGATGGAATGTCAGGACCACGTGATTTAACAATTCGCATTTGAGTTTGGGATTAAAGCTAAGGAGGAAGAAGTAGGAAAATCCTTTCATGACCCCTTTAGGGTTAAACGCCATATTGTGTAATCGATAAGTCGACTTGTACTACATTTCCTTTCGTCATAAGTACGCGCGCAGTCGAAAACCAAGGTTCTCAGAAGTATCAGTTGACAAGCTCCACGTAAGGGCGGCGTTCGAAAACGATTTTTCTGCGTTGCCTGGTCGTGAAAAAGCACGTTGGTGGATAGTGTTCGTTGCAGAACCTGTGACAACGCCACCACGGGCAATGGAGAAGGGCCGTTTTCAAACGACGCTCTTTTTGCTCAAAGGTTTTCGCAAACTTTATGTTTACCACTAAAACTACATTAGAATCACTTCCCACCGCATGCAGTGTGCACATAACGCTCCTCTTCTTCTGTCCACAGGGAGGTCTGATAGAGAGCCGTGGGCTGATTGATAGCGTGGCCAGTGCCACCAAACGTACGCGCCGCGAAAAGGCTCCAGGCGTTTAAAGAAGCTCGTCGTCGAATCACTAGAACGAGTGCAGAACAAGTAACCTTGTTCTGCACTCGTTCTAGTGATTCGAACATGGGCACACGCACTAACCTCGACAGATGAAAGCGCACTAATCGTGCCTGATTGAACTCGGTAGCATATGCGCTCGAAACATTACGAACGCCGTCACGTTGAGCTTTTAACGCTGCCTGATTGACCATATATGAGCTCCTAGCGTCAGCTGCACTCTGATATAGAAAAAAACAAAGTAAACTTAACTCTTTGACGTCACGCCCCTGCGGTCATGCTCCTGTCAACAGTGGTCACGCGCAGGTGCGTCATACCTCGCCGATTTGCTTTCTGCGCAAGCGCAGTGCCCACACTATAGGTGTGGGCAAAGCGAGAGTGTTTGCAGACACCTTGTCGTGAGTGAGCATTGGCGGTAGCCCTTGCTTGCTCACCAAGTCCGTGATTGGATATGATTCCTTGCCGAACGCTGACGTCAGCGCACGTGTCCAATACGAGTCGAGCCGAGTTCACGCCGAATGCTGACGCAGGTCTCGTGTGCAATACATACACAAAGTATATAAGCAATCACTGGCGGACAGGTGTTGGCGCGGACTTTAGAAACGGGATCGATTGCTCCGTTCGGCTATGGTGGCTAGAAAGGGAATTGTGACGGGCGCTTTATGCCAGCATTCATGGAGAGGGTCGAGAGTCGCAATGAAAATATTTAGAGAGCCTAGATTGAAGAGAGGGTCGGTCTCAGACCACGGGGTGCGTTTTCAATGGAATAACGAACACCTCTTGCGGCGATCGGTCGCTCGTGCGCATGCTCTGCGTTTTCGCGTGGCACGGGAGGAGAACATCGGGAAAGCAGGAGTCGTTTGCAGATGATTAACGCTTGTCAACGCTTTCGTCACCTCCTCGCCGATTGTATTGAATATGCAGCCCATAAACCAGATGATTCCAACCGCGCAGTTGCAAAGTTCTCTGCAATACAAGTTTTCTAAAACGTTTAGAGACCTCTGACTCGCCTGCTGGCTACAGCGTCCCTAGTTATCCCCAACATTTTCATCTGGGAATTTTCATTGCGGAATTTAGGCGCACGACCCATTGATCGGTTGAAACGTGTGCAATTCATGCAGTCTTCCATTTTGAGGTTGCTATCTCCGACTAAACCAGTTACACGCACTGAACGCGCCGAGATTCCGCGTTTTTATCTTTGCATAATGGGTTTAACTAAAGCCCCTCGATGCGTCGGCGTTTCCCTTGCAAGTAGAGTCAAATGCGCCAGTGTACGATGCCCGTGTCTCAAGCGGCCCTTTGGAGTACATGGCGGCCCAGCAATGAAATGAAATGAGCCGCCCTTAGAAGTAAATGGCGTCGGAGCGCCCGGCTCGTGGGACGTGTCTGCCGCGTTTCCCCAACAATGGTGTGTGCTACTTGTACGCGTGAATTTCATCCAGGAACTTTAGGTTTAGTCGGTCCTTGGAAACCCACAAAGAACACGATAGAGGTTATCATACTCTTTTGGCGCTGCTTCATTGGCAGCATCGAATTATGCGGACAGCAAGTCGTCTGCTTCTTGCGGAAGGGTTGCGGTGAAGTCAGGAAGACGCCGAGCTCCGATTGGCTGTGATCCAAGGATAGTGGGTAAACCTCAAAGCAATCTGCCTTGATATCTACCCACTATCTTTCATTCCGAACCAATCAGAGCTTGACGTTCGACGTCACCACAAGGCCTGCAAAAGAAGCAGACGAACTTGCGGTCCGCGTAGCTTCGGCAGTGATTGAACTTGAAAAAACGGTCACGAAAATATTTTTCAAATTGTTCCTCCTTAGCTTATAATCATAAACTCAAAAAATAAAAATTCGAAATTACGGGTTCGTGACGTGCTTGGGCACCGGTGCGGTGACTCCAAGCTTCCGCAGTTATTTTCAAGCGTACCGTGCAACTTGTCATTGGCTAGTGATGATAAATACCTTCACAGCACTCACTGGCCACGAACGCGAATCCAAATATTCGTCGACAGATTGATTGTTGACGAGCGAAGACGTCCGAGTGAGGCAGTGCTCGTGTCCAAGGCGTGAGCTGAGGTAGGCTTACATGATTTGGCTACTGCGGATGCATGAAAGTGAAAAGGCGAAGAGCTTTCAAGTGAAACCCTAATCTGCAATTATTTCTCCCTGCCCGAAATTCATAACATGACCCCTCTAAAATGAAACGGAGTATAAGAATGTCATAACGCTGTCATCATTCGAGCTCGCTCAAATTCGAGTTTTTGTTTTGCCTTTATTACTTAATTTGACAAAGGTTCAATTAAAGGTTGACTATTAGGCGCATGGCAGGAAATTTTGAATGACCTGATGCCACCGGGTGGAGAAGAGTAACAAATTAATTACGTTATTAAAAGCTTATACATTTGCTTTCAGTATGAATAAACCAATGAATGAAACCGACGGATCAATTGAGAATGACGATAACAATGGACATTTCCGCCATGAAGAAGGCATTTAGAGGCCGGAGCACAAACTATCTTCGGTGGGAGGGGATGAATGGATAGATTAATGCATACGACTGAACCCTTTAATGGAGCGGCGTCCTCGCCAGCAACTTGCTCCGCGGCTATAAGCCAAAACAGCATGCTTTATTTTGTTCCCATTTCGTCTTAATTTTAAATTAGTTCGAATTAGGGTGAAAAGATTTTCGCGAACTATTCCACGTTACTTTTTAATATTTTTCACTCTATAAATTGTTGCGCTTAACCTCACACTACCCCCTATTTTTTTAACATGAAACGCTGTGACCTTGAAACTTGACTCGCGTCTTAGCCACCACGTGATCAAGAGTAGGCGTGCTTTTTTTCATCCGAGCGTGATGGCAATACGAGGAAGGGCCATCGCGTTTATTTTCGGGCACGATCAACAACCTAATCGGGACATTCGTAAAACTCACGCTTAGATTCTACCAAGCGCGTAAGCCTAGTTTCCTCATCATGCATATACATGCATATACAGGGCATTCCACGTCGCTTGAGCCAAGGTTTAAAAATATTTTGATGCATTTTAGGAAGCCAAAACCAAACGAATAAGTTTGTTCATTGTTTGGAACAAGTCAGGCTTTTTTTTGTATTTTCTCTTTTAATTAAATAATTAAGATGAATTAATCAACTTTTGAAATATGTAATTTTGAGCAGAAGTTTCAATGACAAAGTTGTAGAGCGTCCTCAGAAACATAACAATTCAGTGTTTTTTTGTTTTTTTTTATCAAGAAACATTAAAACTTTTTTTAATGGGCTTCAAGAAACGTTTACCAAATTATGAAAAAAAAAAAAACAGCGTGATTTTCCACATGTGCACCTTGTGTTAGTGAGCTCTCAGCCGTGGCTTGAATAAACTAGGCCTGCATGCTGAATAGAGCACTGTTGACGGATTCGCGTTTTTTTTTTGTGTGTGTGTTCTTTTCTTTTCCCTAATTCAGACACGTCTTTTAAGCCCCCAGAAACAGCGAACCGTGTTAGAGGTTTCTTGATAAAAACAACTGAATTTGACGTTTCTGGGGACGCTCTACAAACTTGTCCTTGGAGCGTTTGCTCTAAATTGAATATATCAAAAGTTCATACTCATTTTAATTAATTAGTCAACTAGGCAAAAAACAAAAAAAAAATAGACTCAGTAGCCCCGAACAATGAACAAACTGATTTGCTTGGTTTTGTCTTCCTAAAATGCACCAAAATAGTTTTAAACCTTCGCTCAAGTTACGTGGAATACCCTGTATATCCGGATGCATCGAATCAAGTCGGATATTTTTCGTCTTGTTGCTGTGAGCTGCGCTTCGTGCGTCGCGCAGAGAGCGCTTGCATCGTCTTTTTGGCGACATAGCATTGCCTTTGGTTGCTGGGCTCGGGATACTTTGTGAGTGTTTCAGGCAGTGGTCGACGGCGAAATCGGACGATTTTAAATTATCGATGATCTTGAGAATGGTGACCCGCAAATCTTTCGACCGGGTTTACTTCAGATAACGTACGTGGTGTGTCGTGCGGCCTGTGCACGAAGAACGGCTGTGATTGCCTGAAATCATTACGCGTAACGGAGCAAATCCCTACCAGCTCAGAAATGGCTTCCTGTATGGCATGTACTGTGGCCACTAGTGCTGCATTTCGCGGTTTCTTGTGGAATTTAGGTAAGAACACTCTTTTAGTTTTCTATTATACTCTGTGGAATTCGCTGTTTCTTCTTTGTTGTATACTGAAACCACTTGAATCTAGACTTGTGAACTAACACGTTACTTTTTCAAGCACTTTTGTAATTGCCTGTCGGGTTTGTCCTCCTTCGTAGTCCGTGTTTTCTGAGCTGTTTTCCCCATCATGTGTAATTGCCACATTACGTTTTTGCGGCAGTAATTCGTAATGTAATTTCCTTACAAAATAATGGTCACTGATTACTTTAATTGCTCACTACTTTTTGCATATATGAAAATATTACAGAAACTGGAGCAATATGAGCAGGCAATTCACCAGCATAAAGATAGCAGAGAGTAAATGTCTTTATAATGAGAAAGCGATGAGGAGGAGTCCTTAGTCCAAGACGCCTTGAGCTTTCCCTACTTCCACAGCCCTCGACACGAACATAAGCCAGTCATCGAGGTTAAAACTAATCAGTGCAGTTCAAAAAAAAAAGCATCGCAATAACAAAAGTACGAAAAACAAACATCAAAAGGACAACGCCGAATAAGCGTTGTCCTCTTGATCTCCTGGTGAAGGAAAACGCTCCTACTGAGATTCAAACCGCTAGCTTTGTCTGAAGGATTCCAGGGATCATTTCGGTCGCCGTAAGCTAGCGGGATGGCGGGTGTGTTTGCAGCGCTCGCTTCCTTGTCAGCTTACAATAGAACGGAGTGCAGCTATATTGTTTTTATAAAATGACATATTTTATTTTTACAAGAACTATACCATATTCCGGGCGTATAAAAAATAAAAAGTAGTGGTGCGTAACATTTTTGAAAACGTTAAAATGGTTTATATTTTTTATAAGTTTACGGGAAAAATAACATGAAAATTATTTCTAACCTAACGAGTAAAGTAATCCGTTACATTTCAGCAAAAGGAATTTGTAACGGTAATCCATTACATTTGAGGTTCGATAAAATGTAATTGCCATCCATTACATTTTTCGAGTAACGGGCACAAGTCTGCTGGTATCGATCAGCACGATTTGTGCTGAAGTACCTTTTTAGGGCTGTTTAACTGATTGAGCGATATCGGAGGTGTATGCATGACTTGTTTCTCGCCCTGGGTCGAGCTTGTTCTCTGCTGGACTCAACGATACGAATGAGTTTCTTGGTCCATGTGTTGCATCGCTGCCGCATATATTTTAAAAAGATGTTTTGCCTAAATCATTCATTGGTTCGTTGTGCAAGTTCGTTTAGAGTTGGCGTTTTAAGTTTCATTTTCTAAGACTTACTTTGGCGGCAGTACTTGCCAAGCTCATTCACAAAAATGTACACCAAATTGCCGACCCGCTTAATATCGGAGAAAGCATTGAAATGAAAGAATCCACTTGTAAAATTATGACTGATTAGAAAAGTTTCCGGAGAAACCAGGCAAGTTCTGACGGCCCGCTTGGAATTAGATAAAACTAACTATAAAAACGACCTCTCTACGAAAAGACAGTAAGGACGAACATGCAGTTTAAGAAACAAGCTTTTGTTCAGCGATAGCTTTTATGAGCTCCTCTCACCACAGGAAATGTCCGGTGTTGATGTTGTAGTTGCTGATGATGTCGTTGATGCTGTAGATGTTGACGCTGTAGTTTGCGTAAAAAAGCGTAGGTTGTCCGTTGTCGATGCTTCGAAACCCTTGAAAAAATTCGCCCGCCGCCAATGGCCAACTTTCTGGGACATTTCCTGGAATAAAATGTTTTTTGAAGGAAATATAAAAGGTATGTTTTCTTTGCGTTCCATGATACCCAGGTAATTACGGTCCTCGGAAACATTACACTATTTTTGTCAAGAAACGAACAATTTTGTAAATGCGCCCTGTCGGTTTTAAAGCAAAAACAAATTTCTATAAAACTTATACGCGTCCAAAAGTTTAATTACTGCTTATTTATATTTTGGGACTGTCATCTAAACTATTGCCGGGGAACATTGCGATGTTTTTGTTGTTCAGTTGAAATTCTCATTTTAGCGCATGCGCCGAGGCGTTGATGTCCCAGAAAGCTGGGGATACGCGGGAATCGAACTTAAGTCCGCTGCGTGCGACTCACAGGTGTGCCACTGACCTACAACATAATCACCTTTCTTATACATAGGGTTTTTGTATTACGCGACGCCCACTGCGCGCGATTTCAGGAAAAATATAAACAAGTAGCCGATCACGAAATGCCGCCGTAGCACATGTCAATGCCAAAAGGTCGTGCCAGAGACGCGCTTTCAAGCGCTCTGGTAAATGAAAAACAAAAGGCGTTCGCAACAAACTTCTCAGATGTCCATTTCGTTCCGAACGCTTTTGTTTATGTGCTCCATCGCAGCGTTCTCAGATTCATCAGTTAGCAAGCTCCATGGAAGAGCGGCGTTCGAAATCGATTATTTTCTGTTGCCTGCATGCGAGCAGGTGAAAGTGAAACGGAATATAGCGTTCCTGGCGTCGCCGCCTCCATATATGGACAGCGAATAACGAACATTTTCGAACGCCACTCTTTTGGCGCCGACTTTTGCGCAAACATATTTACCACAAAAAGAAACCAAAAAAAAAAACGATAGAATTTGTTTTTACCGAAGGTAATCTGCGTCCAACGTTCCGCCTATTCTTCAGATTCTGTAAACGTTACTAAACGTTACTAAAACACTAAAACAACATGGGACGCTGGCGTCCACCGAGACCGAGCTAAATTAGGGTGCCTACATGTCTGTCTGTCTCAGAGTGAAGACATCCATTATTTCCCTGAATGTGCCAGCGCGTGGCCGCTCTGGCGCACTCGGTGCTTGACTTGGGCGGTAAAATGGCGCCTATGCATTAGCCAAAGCTACGCGCTCGAGCTGAGTGACAACGGATTGCGCGCTCTTTGAAATGCATAAAAAAACGATTGGGCGGAAAAATGGCTGAGATGTCAAAAAATTGGGTTGTGTGTATGTTTATAAAGGCTAAAACTTGCTCTGCCTCAACGGGCGACGAGTCTCCCAGCTGCAGATGAGCAATTTAGCCAGGGCAGTAGAACCGCTAGCCTGGGGTCTTTAACGTGCCCCACGCAGTAGTGATACACGTTCGCACGCCGGTACGATGCTCATCCAGATCGAAACGGGCAGGGGTGGGGATTGAACCCAGGACCACTCAAGCAAAAGCGCGCGTGTGTATGAAGGCACTCTAAGCTAAATTAGACTTCCTGTAAAGGCTCCCTACGGGAGCCAGAGTTGCGCGTCTGTTTTCCACTTGCCGCCGCGCCGCTATTCGCCGAGATCCGATCACGTGAGCAGCCGGATCAAGTGTAGTGCAGGAAAGAAGACGTCGCGCGCGCCCCGGCGTACGTTCCCCTGCTTTTCTTCTTCTTCTTCTAAGCGTTGTGAAAGATGGTGGGGGGGGGGGGAGGAGAGGGCCAATAGTGGTTGCGCACCGGGCGCTTGGTCACTGGCTCTCGGGGGGAGGGGGGTGTGAGGAGAAAGGTTGGGGGTGGAGGGGGGAGATAGAAATAGATTTGTAGAAGGGGACGGGGGGCGGGCATGTCGGAGTACGCGCGAGGGGGGATTAATTTAGTTGCATCGAATACCGGGTGGCCGGGGATGGGGGGCGGGGGGAGTTGGGGGTCCAGCGCTGGAGGCTGGCACGGCGCGGTGTCCGGCGATCAAGCAATCGTCCGGGGCGACCACGTCGTGTGGTGGGAGGTCCCACTCTAGTCCATCCGCGCCGGAGTCCGGGCGCGTTCGTCGAGCACGCGGCAGGTGCGCGCCAAAGCGAGCGTCCAGGGCACGACTGAGCACAGCCGTCAGGGCCCCGCTCCGCAGTTGGCGGGCGCCAGGAGGAAGTTCAGAGGGACCGCAGGAGCCCGGTTTCTTCCAGAAAGGTCAGTAGGGCCCTGAGCGCGCGGTCTTTGCCGCGCCGGTCGCCCCTGGGTCTCAGTATTTGTTCTGTGGTGTTGCAGGGCAGCCCCAGTGCGGCGAGGGATGTTGTCATGGCCGCCCGGGCGTCAGCGTGTGCCGGGCAGGTCAGGAGGAGGTGGTCGAGATCCGACCATTCTCCGCAGGTCGGGCATTCCGGGTCGGCCTCGTTGCGCAGGAGATGCATCCGTGCCGGCGTCAGGGCGCACCCCGTCCGGATCCTGTGGACGACTGCGGCGGCTGGACGGCCCGTGCCCCGAGGGGGCTTCGCCGGTCGGTCCCCGGCCGCGTACCGCTCGTCCGGGTGGTTTGCGGCGGCCTCCCGTGCGATAAGAAGCTTGGCGTCGGCGAAGGGGCCCACGTCCGACGTCCGGAACTCGGCGGCGTCATGGACCCGGTCCGCCAGGGCGTCCGCGCGCTCGTTGCCAGGAATCCCGCAGTGGCTCGGGACCCACTGGAACGCCAAGCGGTGGCCGAGGCCGCCGAGAAGCAGAGCCTCACCAGCGATCTCCCGAGCGAGGGGGCACGCCCCCTCGAGCCCGTACAGCTGAGACAGGGCCGCCTGGGAGTCGGAGAGCAGCAGCCAGCTGTCCGGGCGTCGGCTCTTGTAGTGGATCAGGCGCAGCGCCAGAAGGATCGCCGCCAGCTCCGTGGTGGTGCTGGTGGCGTGGAAGGCGAACCGTTCGCCCACGCCCAGGTCTGCCCTCTCCACAAAGACAGCCGCCGTCGACGAGCCGTCGCTGGGCCGCACGGAGCCGTCGGTGTACACCCTTGCCCAGCCGGGGTGGTGCCGCTCGATGTGGTCCTCCGTCAGCTGTTTGGCCACGACGTCGGCCGTCCTCCGTCGAGGGCCCATCCCGTCGACTCGGAGGTGGACAGTCAGTGGATGGGGGTCGGAGTGCAATGGTGGGAGGGGAGTGATCGCCGGTGCAGGGCCTGCGACGTCCCCCAAAACGCACAGAAGCTGCCCCAAGCGCGACTCGGGCCTCTCCGCAATGCGAGCCAGCAGCGGTGCCGCGGACTCGCAGGTGGAAATGCGGATGAGGTGCCCAAGTGCGCGCTTTTGGAGATGGTTGCTGACGGTGTTGGCTCCAGCTTCCGTGTACGTCGGGATGGACGCCGCCGACCTGGATATGCCGAGGCAGATCCTAAGTGCGATCCGGTGGACTGTCTCGAGGTTTGCTGCCTGTGAGGTGTTGAGGCTGAGCAGCGGCAGCGCGTAGAGCGCCACCGACAGCACCAGTCCCTGATGTAGTTGGAGCATCATGTTCTGGGATGCCCCCCAAGTGCTGCCGGCGAGCGACCGCAGGGTGTTCATGCGGCGCCGCATTCTTTGGACTACGCTCGCCACCGCTGCCCCCCACGTCAGCCTCCTGTCCAGGACAAGGCCCAGGTATGTGACCTTCTGCTCGTGGATGATCGGTTGCCCCTCGATGAGCAGTGTCGGTCGGAATGAGGCCGAACGCGGGGCGTAGATGAGCGCCCGAGTTTTTCCGCCCGACACAGTGAGTCCGAGCTGCCTGAGATGATAGATGACGTTGTTCAGCGCCCTTTGAAGCTCGGCCACAGCCCTCCATCTTTCTCGGCCGCCCTGTCCGGTCACCCACAACGCGACGTCGTCCGCGTAGACAGCGACGTTGACGGGGTATCGCGCCGCGCCCCCCGCACGGGCTGCCGCCGGGACAGATGACATCCCGGCCGAGAAGAGGAGAAGGCTGATCACGCTGCCCTGCGGGACTCCGCGCGTGAGGTGCCGCGGTGAGCTCTTGTCCTTGCCCACCTTGACGGTCACCGTGCGGCCGCCGAGGAACGCCTGGACGAATCCCAGCGGCCGCCCGGTGACCCCGAGCCTCCGCAGGGCGTCGATGATCGGAGCGTGTGGCAGCGCATCAAAGGCCTGGCGTATGTCGAGTAGGACCAGTGCCGCGGAGTGTCCCCTCGCCTTGGCCTCTTCGAGCGAGCTGACGAGGTCCCCGATGGAGTCCGCCGTGCAGCGCTTGGTCCGGAACCCCGAGAAGCATTCAGGCAAGGCCCCTGCCGCCTCAAGGTGGTAGTTGAGGCGGCGCAGGACCATTCTCTCCATTGTCTTTCCGAGGCATGACGTCAGAGAGATGGGCCTGTATGAGCTTGGGTTGTTGGGGTCCTTGCCTTGCTTGGGGATGGGGACTGCCACAGCCTCCCTCCACTCGCTGGGGAGCCTGGCCGTTCGCCAGATGTTGTTGAAGAAGGCCAGGAGCTGTGGCAGGGTCCCCTCGTCCAGGTTCCGGAGGGCTTGGGCGGTGATCCCATCGGGGCCTGGTGCTGTGCGTCGGCGCGGGGCGGACTGCAGCGCGTGCCGCAGCTCGTGCAGTTTGAAGTCCGCGTCGGGGGCCTGCATGGCGGGGGCCGTCGGGGCCTCAAACATCCACCACATTTTTGAGCGCGCCGCGCGCCTCGAACGCACGGCGCCGCTATTCGCTGAATTCAGAGACGTGAGGAGCAGACTCCGCACGCCGTGCAGGAAAGCCGGCGCCCCGGGAGGTGAACGCGCAAATCTGACTCCCGTAGGGAGCCTATACAGGAACTCTAAGCTAAATCAGAGCCGAGCTAAATAGGATAACAGCGCTACCCTTTAGCGACGAGATGAAACATGAAAGTTGCTTTATATGGCTACTGCAAGATGGCCCCGCGAGATGGCGCCACCGGCCCTTCCATGACTTGACGGAACCAGTAATTGCAGCCGTGCACTTCACGGAGTGGCCGCTGCGGGACAAGTGGCAGCGTTGCGACCGCCATTAGCTCGGTACTGGGATAAGGTTCGGCGCCACTTTTTCAGAGCAGGTTTTATGGCAGTTTCCCAACTGAGTGGTTCTAGTAACGTTGACTTCTGTCCATTGGGCGGGTAGATAGTGCAGCGAGCGTCACCGAGCGCAGACGCTCCGAAAACGCGCCAGGCGTTCTAAACTACTCCACTGATTTTGAATTTGTAACGTTGCACCATGGTGCGTGAACGCGATTCCGATGCCCCGACGACTTCGCCGTCACGTGTTGCGGCCATCGCTCAAACTGCACTGTGAATTAACGCGGGACTGCTCATTTTTCTTATTGTTTACGGAAGAGGTGAAACACTCTATAGTAGGTGATATCATTTCAAATTCAGCATGCTAAGAAAATACCATTTTTAGTCTACACGAAAAACAAAACAAAAAAAAAACATTTGGGGAAAATTTTGAAATGAAAAGCGGTGCGAATAGCAAGAACCGGTGGGTATTCATTTTTGTTTCTAGGTTACGCAACATGCTAGCTCTCAAGGCAGAAACTGACTTATTTCTTGGCTTCTAAGAATGCATGTCCGACTTTCTTTTCTTTCCTTCTTACTTCAGCTAGGGCGCTCCGACACCTTTTAAGAGACTCTTTAAATAGACAGTATTCTGCTCAATGAATTTATATTTTTATAAACATTTTGAATATAAAAAAGATGTCAAGCTGTGTTTCTCAGAATATTCGACAAGATTTGACGAACTCGGTCGTGTGACCCAAGATTTCCTATAAATATTGTAGATATCTCCAGAAAGCTCCGAGTTAGCTTTTTTTGCATTGATCATGAATGTGATAGCTTTTCTTTTGCAAAGGACGAGTGTAACGTGAATTTATATAAACGAGGGTTTGGGAAATCTTGCAGACTCAAACAATAAGCTATCATATTTATGAAGATAAGTTATTACATTTATGGAAATGTAGAGGTCCCTGGTGCGATACCCGGACCAGGCGGATTTTTTCGGTCGCGCACCAGTCACCTACCTGTGTTTGGAGATTTGTGTTTGTCCTTTGTCCCCCTTGTTCTTCATCTCCAGTAATTTATATCGTGAAATAAAAATTTTATTCAAAAGTTATTCTTTAATGTATCAAAGATTTTGTTCACGCGAAGTGGTTCTTAGAGAGAAAAAATCAAGGAATGTATTTTGCTTCTAAGGCTTCTTTGTATAGGTTGATCCTGTCCATGCGCGCTACCTGAATTTTGATAATAGAGTTGAGTAGCAAAAACACACCCACCGGAAAATGCTTACCTTTTAGATTTTTTTTTTTATTCCAAGCCTGGCATATCAACTATTTCAATCAGCACTAGTTCTAACTAGATAAAAAAAAAACATAATACGGATCAGTGGTGCGCCCGTAATAAGGACATATTATGCACTTAAAAAACAGACATCGGAGGAATGGGGTGGCTCACACAATTTATTATGACCTTTCATGCTTTTTTTTAACAATCGTTTATTTAAATGCATGTTACACCCACCGTTTTACGACACATAGTTGAGTTTGTATTTACAAAAATTAGCTAATGCTGACTCTTCTGAGCAATGCAAACACACAGTCGAGAAAGAAGAAGGTCGCTCACATTCAACGGAAATCTCACTGTCGCTGATGAGCAGTTTTTGTTCTCTCTTACAGCTTCAGAGACGCTGACAGTAAGTAAGAAACGCTAAAATTGCATTAACCAGCCCCGCTGACTAAGAGCTAAATCCTGGCTTTGTTGTGAATTCTCGGCTTTTTAAGCAATTCCAGCTAAGACAACAATCACGAGGATGATAATATTGTAAGAGGTTTCTGCACCTCAGCCAGGTTGAAAGGTGGATTCTATGCACAGTATCAGAAATACTGACATTGACGAAAAATTTTAAAAGTGATATGACAGAACCTTGGGGCTATATAAGGCGCTTTTTCAGGGTGATCAAGGTGCTCACTCAGACATTTTTGGGACGTCTCGCGTTGAACGTTCAAAGAACCTCCAAAAAAAAAAAACTTAGACCTGACGTTCAATAATGTCGATTACGTCAAGGTGTTGCTCAGGACATAGTTGTTACGTCTCGTGCTCCTCGTTCAAAAAACTCCCGGAGAAAACGTAGAATTGATGTCTATTATTGCCAATGACGTCAAGATGTTGCTCAGACATTGTCGGGACGTCTCGCGCTCAACGTTTGAAGAACCTCCCGAAAAAATGTAGAACTGGCGTCGAATAATGTCGATGACTTCAAGGCGTTGCTCAGGACATTGTTTTAACGTCTCGTGCCCCACGTTCAAAAAACTTCTCATACAAGACGTCGAACAGACGTCGATTACTGTTGAAGACGTTGAGGTGAAGCTTGCGACGTCGTAACTATGCAGCGTGTTTGACGTTGTCGGAACCTCTCATGTGGACGTACCAATGCCGTCGATAAAAAGTTTGTTAAGGACTTTGACGTCGCCGAACGTCTAGGACCTTATTTCGACGTCATTTCGACGTCTTGTGCTACCTGGTCAGCCCTGTACTGCTGTTCTACGACGAAGATCATCGAGACAACAGCCATTTGGATAGGCACCAGTGCGAATTCAGAAAGAAATTTATTCGCTACGTTCACCGTGTTTGTCGGCGCGTTTTCCGCCCATATAGAACAGAACACAAAAGCAGCGTCGCCCGACGTTGTTTGTCTATGTATTTTGAAGTGTTTTGTCGACAACCTCATCCCCAATAGGAACTTGGAAACAAGTTTCCTTTCCCCCGTTGCAGCTTCTTCTAGGCAACCCTATCCCAGTGTTCTTTGCCGTATCCGCATGTTGGGACGGGGACTCCGACGAACAGGCTGTCTGTCGTCGTTTGTCGCTCGTTTTCGTGTGTCGCTGTCGTTTGTTGCTGTTTGTCGCTCTAATGGGACGCGGCTATAACCCTTACTATAACTTTGCAAACGGCGAAGACTTGAAATGTGGCGAAGACTACGGCAGAAGTGAGCCCATCAGCGCGTCAGAGTGAGTCACGTGACAAATTTTCATCCAAGCGTTTTTTTGTTTGTTTTTTTTTGTTCAGCGGAGAGCGGCCACGTACTTCGCTCTACCACTCTCATTTTGCCTGAAGCGGGCGTCGTGCTCCCTCACAGCCACACGAAGACACGAAACAAGGTGGGGAGGCTTAAAGGGACACTGACAGGGTATTTCTGCTCGCCAAGGTTTTTATTTGTACAGGGTGTCACAAAACAAAATTTACAGGGCCCAGAAGCAGCGCTGAAGGTCCGAGCCAGATGCCAAAGTTTCAGCCCGAAGGGACGCCTTATTCAGAAGTTTATAAGTGATTTTCTGAAAATTTCAACGGGAAAATGGAGTCTATTTTTGCCCGTTTTCGGTTTCTCGTGCGATAGAGCCCCATGTATTCGAAAACTCCGTCGGCCGCCATTTTCCACTAAACTTTTCAGAAAATCACCTGTAACTTTTGAATCAGGTGTCCATTCGGGCTAAAACTTTGGCGTCTGGTTGTGACCTCTAGCGCTACCTTTGGGCGGAGAATGAGCATTTGGCGAAACGTAGTTTATTTTTACGGTAAAAAAACCCTGTAAATTTTTTGTGACACCCTGTGCATGACATATGAGAGCCCAACTAACAGGAGCACAATTTGCGGCTCGAAATTCGATTTCTTTCCGCCCGAAAACCGCCGATCGAGAACTTGGCCGATTTGAGTCGCGCTCACCCTCTTCTCCATGGTCACGTGGCGCGGTCGATGGTTTAGACACAACAACCAGAGGTAATCAAAGTCGTGGGTCATCGAAGGCTCACTCTTAATACTAGAAATGGATAAAAATATGGTAGCCATTTTTGTGGCTTCTAAAAAGCTGCAAACGCGTTGATTGAATAAAAAAATGTTACACAACAACGTAACTTCCTGCAATGCCACCTCCTCTATATTTCTTCTTCCTCTCCAGTCAAGTTTAGGTTTCCGTTTCGAGCAGTTACGTTTTTTTTTTTTTTTTTTACTTTATTAAAAATATACGTGACGTTGTTGCAAAATATTGGTTGGCTAGTCTTATGTCTGACACCCTAATAAATCGCTTGGCAAAAAATAAAATATTTTTGGGGGGCGTGTCGGTGTCCCTTTAAAGACCGACGATTAACTACGAGATTATGCAAGACAGGAGATCTTCCTCGTCATACGGGAGGAGGAAACAGGCAATGGTGGAGAGGGTAGAAGAAGAGAGAGAGAGAAGGAAGCGAAGGAAAACAGGAACGCGCGAACTGGTCGTCGGTCTTTAACAAAAGAAGAGTTTTAAGAAAGATAGGCAATGCAGCTAACCTCCCTCCACCTATTTGTCTCTCTTCGCTCTGCTTGATATCTTTTTTTTCAACATCGGTTTTGAATCGTTTAGAAAATTAGAATATTTTGCCAGCATAGCCGATTCACAAACGACACTCTTGACATTATGGCGCACCGTGCACTCACGAGGGCGCCCATCAAACCACTCTTGCATAATTGCCGCGAGGCGGCTATGCTGTTGCCTCGCCTCACACACGATCACATGGTCGTGTCACTGAGGGGTCGATGGGGATCTCGAACTCGGCTCCCGACGTGCCGCTTTCTCTCCTAGCCAGTGTATGGCGCTGCAGGCACCCGAGGGCGGACGAGGAGAAACTTCCTCGCCCATCGATCGATGTATGTGTAGTCGGTGAACCAGGGGGCGAACAGCCTCTTAGGACTCCGGACCGCACCGAAAACAGGCAAGAGTGTGCAATCGGATCTAGGGTAATCGCGGGACACGATGCCTGGGGCCCACTTTGTGTTTGACTTTACGGGTGAGTGTGAATAGTGTAATGTCGCGTGTCTTTGTATGTTAGATTGAGTGTTTTTGAGCGTTGTGTTTTACGTACTAATAAAAGGGGAGCGGAATCCCGCTCCCGTGAAAGAACCCGGCTGGACTTGTGTTCTTGACGGGCCACGTGGGAAATGGCGAATCGGCGGCGGTACGCGATTTCCTACAAATGGCGCATCAACGTTGGGGCATGTGTGTCGTAATTGCGGTCGCAACGTCCGTCGACGACACTGCGTCACGCGGTGTCGTCCCAAGTTCACGCGGGTAGGTCCCCCTGGCTGGAGGGTCTACACCGCGGCACACTGAAGATGGGAAGGGCACGTCCAAACAAGTTTTCGAGATGGCCACGGGTAATTTCACGCTCACGCATTTAATGCTTTTGGTCGACGTCGCGACGACATAAGCGGAACAAGAGCGGCCGCGCTCGGGGTTGGCGGAGGGGTACGCCGCGGATATGACCGCAGCGCTGAGTCACGACACGCCGACGGTATCGCCGTTCGTGTTTGCCGAAAAGTACGGAGATGTCCCGTGAATCCACGACATTGGTTGGGGCGTTCGCCCACGCCTTACAGATATGGAAGAGGGGACCGCCGACGCCACAAACCCTCATCCGTATTCCGGTGCCTGAGAACAGTGGACACAGCGATCGAGCTATGAGCGCGACCGACTTCTTGCTGGCGATCCAGCGATATCAGAAGGCTACCGGCCTGACCGAGCATGAGACGCTAGGCAGGGCTCTACCGGCAGCTCTCGTGGGTCCGGCGGCCAGGTGGCATCACCTTGTGGGCGAGTCAGCCGGAACACTGGACGAGTTCACAACCCTCTTCCGACAAGAGTTCTTGCCGGCAGACTACCTGCCAAGGATACGCAGGGAACTGGAGGAAAGAACGCAGGCTCCCGCTGAGCCCTCCGCGGAATACCTGCGGGCAATGCAGGAACTCCTGCAGATCGCCGATTTGAATGCTACGAACCAGGAGCAGGTCGAGCGGGTGGTGAGGCAGGCGCATCCCACCTTTTCGCGGTATCTGCGTGGGCGCCCATTCGTAAGTCTGAGTGAGCTCGCACAGGAGGCGCATAGGGTTCAGGCCGACATACTAGCGGAGCGCCGGTACCACCTTCCCCGAGCACCGACCGACACGCTCGAACCCCGATGTGCGTGGCACGGGCCGGTGCCACGTGGGTATTGACGGGGGGGGGGGGGGGGGGGGGGGGGAGGTCGCAATGGCGGCGGCCAGCGGGGAGACGAGCGGAAATCCCTGGGAGCTCACGGACGACGCCTTGGAGCCAGGACCACGCCGAGGAGGAAGCGCGGCATTCCGAGCGACTGAATTCCGGCCGACCGGCGCACCAGAGATCGCCGTAGCACAGGAGCAGACTGCCGCCGACCCGCTGCCACAAAGAAGTGAGCGCATCGGGCGTCCCACCGGGGAGAGTCCTATCCCAGATTGGCGAGGCAGCGGCTTTCGGTGCCACAAAATCGGACACTATAGGCGCGGCTGCATAAAGAGGATTCCGGGAAACGGAGGAGGCCGCCCATAAAGTTATCGGTGGCGAAACAGACCAACGAGCGGGTCTTCGACACCCCATCGACGGTGTGCGTGCCAACGGCGTATCGAGTCGGAACAGCGGCAAGCACTGCGGCCCCATTCATTTCCCTGACAGTGGCGGGAAAGGAGTTCTCAGCTTTTCTAGATAGCGGGGCTAGTGCGTCGCTAATTGGGGACGAGGTCCTCAGGCATCTACGAGAGAAGTCCGTTTGGGTGAAGCATGGGGAGACCACTTTCCAGTTGGCTTGTGGGTCGACGACTTCGAGGGGAGCAGTGCGTCTAGTCGTACGTTGGAATCAACGCGTACAGAGACAGCGGTTTGTTCATTTGGCCGGGCTGACTTTGTCTATCATTCTTGGACGAGATTTCCTGGCCAACACCGGCATTATCATTGACGTGGCAAGTGGTGGGTACTGAGAGGGGGCATAGGCACCGCTTTTAAGTTTCCGAGAAAGCTCAATGGGGGCCATGGCGGCAGCGCTAGGAAAAGCGACAGAACAGGAAAGAACCGACCGCGACGACGCCATGGGTCACCCAACTCCGAGTTCCGTCGCGCACTGCGGCGGGATGGGTCACCCGTTGGCCAATGCCGATGGACTGTCCCGACCAAAGCGAGAGAGGTTGGCGGCTTTGCTGCACAACTTTGACGGAATGTTCACCGAACAGCCGGGCTGCACCAAGCAGGTGCAACATCGCATTGAAACTGGGGACAGGCGCGCTTGGAAATCCAATCCGCGTCCTGTGAGCCTGACTAAGCGAAAAGTGATTGAGGTTGCAGTCGGACGCTATAGCCTTTTGGAGTCGGGAATTATTCGCCGGTCATCAGGACCCTGCAGGATCCCCGGTGGTTTTGGTGCGAACGAAGAACGGAACATGGAGACTCTGCGTTGACCATCAACACTTGGACGCGGGGACCGTAAAAGATATGTATCCGTTTCCGAGCATCGAAGAAATCATCTCGAATCTGGGGACGGCGAACTATTTCACCACCCTCGACGAAAGCAAAGGCTACCTCCAAGTCGAAATGAACCCGGGCGACTAAAGCAAAACTGCATTTGTGTGTCACCGAGGCTTGTTCGAGTTCACTCGGATGCCGTTCGGATTAACGGGTGCACCCATGACATTCCAACGATTGATCAACGGAGTGCTCGGAGAGGCCAAGTGGCAGTACGCGCTCCCGTACCTGGACTACCATCATTATGTACTCGGAAACTTTCGAAGACCACCTTCGTCACCTCGAGGGCCTGTTACGCAAACTACAAATCGCCGGCCTCACACTAAACCCGACTAAAGCCCAAATTGAAGCTTCTGAGATCAGCTTGTTGGGATTCCGGATCGAGAGAGGAAAAGTTTCCCCCGACGCGAACAAGTTGCGGGCAATCTTGCAGTTCCCAGTCCCGACCGATGTCGGGGCAGTGCGCCGTTTTCTCGGCATGATAGGATACTACCGAGCCTACATCCCGAACTGCGCAGCCATGCAGCCACCCCTCACGCACTTGCTGAGGAGAGCGGCTCCCTGGAGCTGGGAGGCGCCACAGGAGGAGGCGTTCCTCCAGATGACCGAGGCCTTGGCGCGTACAGCATCCCCCAAATTACGAGACCTGAATAGGGCTTTCATGATCCAGACGGACGCCAACGACCGGGGTCTTTGCGCAGTACTCTTGCAGGAGGCAGAGGGAGAGATCCTCCCGGTGGCATTTGCCAGCCGGGCGCCGAACCCGGCGGCGAAGAACTACAGGGTGAGTAAGCGCAAATGCCTCGCCATCCTTTTTGCTCTGAAGAAGTTCGATCATTATGCCGAGGGGACGGAATTCACGATCGAGACGGACCATATGGCCCTCGCGTGGCTCTCCCGAATCAAAGAACCCGCCGGAAGACTGGCGCGTTGGGCCTTGACACTGCAGAAGTACGAGTACCGACTTCGGTGCACGAAGGGCGCCACAAATACGGTGGCCGACGCGCTCTCCGGCGCACCCGTGGATCCCCCACCGAGCGAGGCAGCAGAATGCGGGGGCGTAGCCCTCCACCGGGAGACGGGAAATCCCGCCTCACGCTCCGCTCCCCACTGTGGCGGCGTCGCGCAGCTGGCTGAGGCGATTATTACCTCACTGGGACCGCCGTTCAACCGAACGGAACTGTTCGAAGCACAACAGAGCTACTCGTTTTGTCGCACTATCTTCGACCGGTTCAGGCGAGAGATAAATCCTGACCAGACAGGCCAAAAGACGCTCCGGCACTCCGGAACGCCGGAAAGGGGGCCAAGTGCCACCGCCCAGGAGTCAGACATTGAAGCAGGTGAGCTGGCGTCCTACCTGACTGATGTGGACGGCGTCCTACTGCGCTAGTTCCCGGAAGAGAGCGATTCAAGTGAGTCGTTCAAGACCGTGATCTCAGAGTGGCAGCGTTGCGTCACTACCACAATGCGAACGGTCACTGCAGTGCGCCGATGTCATGACATAAGCTGCGCCGTTTCGCTACCTGGCCGGGCATGAAGGGGCAACTGTGCCGGTACGTCCGGAGCTGCGCAGTGTGCCAAGAGCGCAAGCCCAGGGGGGGCAGACCACCCGGCCTGCTCGAGCCCATCGTGAGTACGAGGCCATGGGAGATCGCGGCCTGCGACTTGATAGGACCCCTGCCGCGATCAAGTGGAGGCCACGTTGCAAATGATGATCCATTTTTTTTTGTAAAAAACTAAATAGAGGTAGTACTCAAGGACGGACTTATACAGCCAGATCAGCCTCCTCAGTGGATGTAGAAAATTTGTATTATTCAGTGCCGCATGATGGACTCTTCAATGCTGTAAGGGACAAGAATGAGAAATCCGGACGGACTAAGCTCCGAAATTTGGCTTGAATCAATTCTAACCCTCCTGGAATTCTATGTTAAGTCCACAGCTGTCAGCCCTAATGACCAGTTCTTCCAACAAAAAAGTGGTATAATTATTGGGTCCTCTGTCGCCGCAGTGTTGTGCAATATTTATCCGGGAGAAATGAATAAACGTATATCTGGGTATCTTGAAGATGCACATGTGCTTAAGGTTTACCGATACGTTGACGAATTTCTAGTTGTTTCAGATTTGATGGGGAGAAATGAACTTGATATTGCCGCGAGCGCAGCATGGCAAGCAGGCAGCGCGCTCGTGGCCTAACGGTTATCGCGTTCTCCTTCCACGCAGAAAGCCAGGGTTCGATTCCTCGCCGCGGGTACGCATTTTTGTTCTCTCTAATGTGATGTTCCGGTAAATTCGAGAACCGCGTTGCTAATTCGAGGTTAGAATGTTCTACGCGTCGAACCTTCTACGCCGACCATTCCAGAAGCCCACGCGAAGCCCCTTATGTACATAAGGGGAATCGCGTGGCGAGCCAAAGCCAGTTCCGCCCCAGCTTTCGATTCTGCTGTCACGCCGACTTCAACGCCCGCGACGCTCTGTTTTCTGCTGTTCCCTTTTCGGTTTTGGGCACTAGTTCGCCCCCTTAAACGTTTAGTTTCTTCAGTTATTATCGCCTCATCAATTGCCATTCGTGATATTTTGGTGGAGGTGCGGGGTACGCATTTCCGTTCAGGGCACCCCTACGAGGGCCCGCAGTGCAAGTCCCACCCCAAGCCCCCGAACACCCAACGAAGAAAGGACCGAAACCCGATCAAGTCACCGCAACCTCGGCCTACCCCCGGAACTTGGACCACTGCCGGACGGGACAAAGAAGCTATCGAAGCCGACGATGAACACCACGTCGCAGCCAGACGGAACGCCACCGATGTCCATTGTCTACGTTGCAGGCCCCACCAAGGACGCCAGCGAATTTCAGTGGCAATTTTCATGAAGATGTGGACGGCTGTTTGGGCCAGTACGAACGCGTCGCACGGTTCAACGGATGGGGTCCAGAGTAGAGCCTGCGAAATGTTTACTTTGTTCTGGAAGGCACTGCACGCACCTGGTTCGAGAACCACGAAGCGTCAATTTCGTCGTGGCAAGACTTCCAGGCGGAACTTCGACGCACTTTTGCCAGCCAGCAGCGACGTCAGCGGGCCGAAGAACTTCTTCAAACAAGAAGCTAAAGGCCAAACGAGAGCGTCACGAGTTTCGTTGAGGACGCTCTCCGCCTCATGAACCGCGCCGTCCCAAACGTTCCTGAAGAGAAGCTGCGGTTCTTGATGCGAGAAGTGAAAGAAACCATCTTCGGAGGCCTTGTGCGGAACCCGCCTATCAGCGTCCAAGACTTCATTATCGAGGCAACAAACATCGAACGTGCCCTTCAAGCACGTGCCTCCCACTATCAGCGACTTACTGGTTTCACTGCCCTCACGACGTACAGCAGCAATACCCCGGACATACGCGAGATCATCCGGGACGTCGTCCGGGAGCTGCCTGCTACCCACCAGCCGGCTTCGGTGTCAATAGCCGAAGTTGTCCGCGAGGAGGTCCAGCGGGCATTCCAACCTGAGGCTCCTGCCAGCGTACCAGCACCCGAGAGCCCTCTTTGACCTACGCGAAGGTAGCTCGGAGACCGGCGCCAGCTGCCCACCAGTATTCGACGCCACCTCGACGTGTCTTATCACATACACAGACTTCCCCACGTCGGAAAGCCGCAGACTTTCCGACGTCGGGAAGTTCAGTGCGGACGAACCCCAGTTCGTCCGCACTGAACAACCGGCGCCAAGGAAGACGGATGTGTGGCGCACGGCCGATCGACGATCGCTGTGTTATCACTGCGGCGACGCCCATCACGCCTCGCCGCAGTGATAACACGAGGCCCATCACGCCTCGCTCGCTGGAGCCTTCGACTGCGAGAATTCGACGTGACCATTGTGCACAAGTCTGTCCGCAAGCATAACGACGCCGATTGTTTGTCTAGGGCCCCAGTCGAAGCACCTCCCGACAGCACCGACGACGACGATGACGCCCGTTTTCTCGGAGCGATTACAGATACCGACATGGGAGCACTTCAACGAGACGACCCTGAACTTCGCGTTATGATCAACCCTCTCGAAGGTCAAGGAAGTTTCGTTCCGCGATTCTTAGCCCTAGACTTGTCAAGCTTCGTTCTGTGGAGAGGCGTGCTCTTCAAAAAGAACTTTGGAACCAGCAACCCTGCCTGGTTGCTGGTCATTCCTGCCAGCCTGCGAGAGGAAATCTTTCAAGCATGCCACGACGACCCGACGGCTAGACACCTTGTCTAGAGCAGGACGCTCGCCCGGATTCGTGAGAAGTACTCTTGGCCGAGACTCTTGAAAACCGTCCATTTGTATACACGGTCGTGCCATGAGTGCCAACGACGTAAGAAGCCTCCAACAAAGCCAGTAGGACTCCTGCAACCGATATCTGCCCCGACTGAGTCCTTCCAGCAGGTCGGAATGGATTTACTTGGGCCGTTCCCAACATCGACGCAAGGAAACCGTTGGATTATCGTTGCGACCGATTATCTTACACGATACGCCGAGACGAAAGCCCTTCCGTCGGGAACAGCGTTGGAAGTCGCCAAGTTTTTCGTCGAATCTATTCTCCTTCGACATGGCGCCCCCGAAGTCTTTTTAATCGACCGAAAGTCATCGTTCTTGGCTCAGCTCACGCAAAAGATCCTTCGGCTCAGCCACACCAGCCATCGTCGGACCACCGCGTACCGTCCGCAGACCAACGGCCGAGCGGAGCGGCTCAACAAGACGATCGCCGACATGATCTCCATGTACGTCGACGTAGAGCACAAGACGTGGGACGAGGTGTTACCATACGTCACGTACGCCTACAACACCGCAGCTCAAGAAACAACCGGATTCACACCATTCGAGCTGCTGCATGGCAGAAAAGTGACGAATGGTGGACGCGATGCTGCCCCATGAGCCAGTGGATGACGGATGCGACGATGCCCATGCGGTCAGTCAGAGAGCAGAAGAGGCTCGCCAACTAGCTCGACTTCGAGTCCACAATCAACAGCGTGTCGACGCACGCCGGTATAAACTTCGTCGCCGGGACATCCACTTTCAACACGGAGACCGGGTATGGGTGTGGACACCAATATGGCGCCGCGGACTCGGCGAGAAGCTTCTGAAACGCTATTTCAGACCCTACAAAATCATTCGACGCCTCGGCGATCCGAACTACGAAGTTCTACCCGACGGAACGCGCCCATCTGCAAGACGCTAGCCACGTCGTGCACGTTGTCTGGCTGAAGTCGTATTACGAACGACAGAACTTTGGACTCTCGTCAAAAAGTGAACTGCGGAATGTGGCCTTCTGCTGTGGATCTTTATTTTAGTTTTGGGCTGCATCGGGGACGATGCTCGTTTTTAAAGTGGGGAATAATGCCGCGACCGCAGCTCACCAAGCAGGCAGCGCGCTCGTGGCCTAACGGTTATCGCGCTCTCCTTCCACGCAGAAAGTCAGAGTTCGATTCCTCGCCGCGGGTACGCATTTTTGTTGTCTCTAATGTGATGTTTTTGTAAATTCGAGAACGGTGTTGGCTAATTCGAGGTTAGTGTTCTACGCGTCGAACCTTCTACTCCGACCATTCCAGAAGCCCATGCATGTACATAAGGGGCTCCGCGTGTCGACCCATAGTCAGTTTCGCCCCTGCGTTCGACTCTGCTGTCATGCCGACTTCGACGCCCGCGATGCTCTGCTTTTTTCTGTTTCATTTTTGTTTTGACACAAGTTTGCCCCATTAAACGTTTAGTTTCTTCAGTTATTATCGCCTCATCAATTGTCATTCGTGACAATATTTCTTCAAGAATTATCGACATTTTTAATGTTCACTCGGGAGGTTTGAAGTTCACTTGCGAAATGGCAAACCAGAATTGCATTCAGACTTTAGATTTGCAGTTTGATATTTCTTGGCAACACATGTGCTGGATGTACAAGCCGCGATCCCCCAAAGAAGTATTTCGTAATTTGAAAGTGCCCACTCCAAGCTTATAAAAAGAGGAATAACTAAAAATTGCTTACTTGCGACCCTCACCAAAAATTGCGAGCACAGAATGTTAGCCGGATTCGATCAGCAGTATAGGAAGTTAAAATCTGCGGGGTACCCTAGCATGCTCCTATCAAGTGTTTGCGAGAGCCTATTACAGAAACTTAAATGCTCACAAAATTAAAAAAATATATTCTAGAACAGATAAACAAAAAAAAAAGTGCAAGTTGTGCCTTATATGCACAAGGTATCGCATAATTTAAAAACAACAGCAGGTAGATATGGTATTAATCGAGTTTTTTCGGCTCTCAGCAAGCTAGGAAAGATATGCCCTATTCTTACTTGATATAAATGTGATCAGTGAGCAAAAATACATGCGGTCATGCACACTAGCTACACTAGTGGGGTCGTTACAAAATCCCTTTTAGCTGTGGCTGCATTTACATTGGACAAAAGGGTACGTGTTTCAAAGAGAGAGCGCGCGAGCATAATCTGTCGGCACGAAGCAATTTGGGTGATCATCTTGCTGAGTGCGTTAAACAATGTGGGTGTAAACCGCTTTTGGAATCGACCAAATTCCCGAAGAGAGCAAAGGAGAATACAGAGAGGGAAATTATACAGGCGTTTTTTATTTAAAAAAAAAAGCAGGAGAAAGTGCGTCAGCATGCCTTCGGCGTCTTACTCACAAAGAAATTTCCTTTCTTGATAGTTTTATCTGAAGATAGGCGAGTGGTAGACATGTAATTTTAATGTATAACTATTTTTGTGTTTTTTTTTTTGTCCGCAGGCGATGGTGTATACTGCTTGGTCGAACGGTGCAATAAACTTAGTTGGAAGTCAGCGCCCGTCTCTTTGTACGTGTGCCTTTTTGTCCTTGTCAAGTTCGCGCTATTTTAAGTATGATAAGTGGCTCACAATCTTTCCACGAGCCAGCAGCCGCCGGTGTGCGCGAGCACACGGAGAGAACTTGACGTCATTTTACTCCATTCACGCTTAAGATGGCAGCGAAAGCTGTGGGCTCCGGGGGAAAGAAGAATCAAGACAGGCTATTCATCTCCGCAGTGGGGTTTGGTGTAAAAGTTAGGCGATTAATTGGTCTAACCAGCACGTAGCTTAAACATGTGGAGATGAAAAGCCTGCCTTTATTCACATTTTGCCCAAAGTCCACACATTTCACTGTCATCTTAAGCGTGAATGGAAGAATATGACGTCAATTTCGTTGCGTAGGCTTGCGCACATCGGAGGCTGCTGACTCGTGGAAAGTTTGTGCGCCACTTATTATGGCTACCAAAATGCTTACCCCAGTATCTAATATAAGGATCCCGCGCCGCAGAAAAACCGGCTTCGGCGTAGGCGGCATAAAACGGGAAAATCTTGAGTTGTCGATGGGGTCCTGACGCCACACCCTAATGACCCCTACACGGGAATTTCGAACAACCCACAACGCTCACGTGAAACATGACGTCACGCGCGGAATGGACGTTTGTAATTTTCTGTAATGCCGAATTAGGGTCCAGCTCTTGAGGAGGAGGAGGGGAGGGTACGAAGGGGAGGGTATGCCCTCTTTCTTCCCGCTAACTTTAGCGGACAATATTTACCCTCGTGACGTCACAGGTAACGTCACGTGCGACGTCACACGTATCGTCACACGCGACGTCACGAGAATAAATTTAGCAGGAATATTTTTCTGCCAAATTTAGTGGAGAAATATCCCGGCTAAATTTAGCGGGAATAGCGGCAGTGTTAGATGCGTGTGAGGTCATGTCACGTCACACGTGACGTCATACGTCAAGTATTTCCTATACTGACGTCACACGTACCGTCACGTGTGACTTCAAGAGGTTAACCATCTTGAGTGTAACCCTCGTGACGCTCGTCAGGGTAACCCTCGTGACCCTCGTGAGGGTAACCCTCGTGACGCTCGTCAGGGTAACCCTCGTGACCCTCGTGAGGGTAACCCTCGTGAGGGGGACCCTCGTGACCGTCGTGAACCTCGTGAGGGTAACCCTCGTAATTCTCACGAGGGTAACCTCGTGACGTCATACGTGACGTCACGTGTGACATTATTATGGGAAACATTCCATAATGCAACGCGCGGTTATGCCGACGGCGACGCCACTCCAGCCGGGAACGGGCGCCAGAGAGCTGCGCTCTAAAACATTATACGTGATGCAGATTATAGGTCGCCGCATGTCTCAAATGATTTTACTTTATAAAGTGATTCATTTGCCTTAAAACAAATCGATAAATTCTTTTCAGAGTCCGGATTCGTTGGTTGCGAGCCAGACACGCAACCGACTAGGCAATGCAGACACTTTTCTCGCACTGTAGAACCCATGATTAAGGCGTCCAGCCCCACCCCTGCCTGTTTAGTTCTGGATGAGCATCGCACCGGCGTTCGGTCGTGTATCACTACTGGACGGCGCACGTTAAAGACCCCAGGCTAGCGGCTGTACTGTACTGGCTAAATTTCTCATCTAGAGCTTAGAGGCAAATTGCCCGCTGAGGCAGACTAACTTCAGGCTTTGTAAACATATCCAGAATCCCCAACCCCCCCCCCCCCCCCCCCCCCGGACACTTGTTTTCTTCTTGTAGGCCAGGAAGACACGCTTGCATTGCTTTAGAACGAGGGGAGGTTGATATGTTTAGTTAACGCGTTTCATCATTAAACGCGAAGTCTAAGCGTCCTCCTGTAATTTTTATTTAACCCTTCCGACATAAGTGGCTATACGTGGATTCCTTCTCAGTCAAATATTCCTGCAAAAACCAAAAATTGGTGTTATAATAGGACTGTGCATTTTCTATCAGACGTCCACATGCGAAAGGCTATTCATAAGCAGTGCCTTGGAAACATTAATTATTGTAAAATGTTCTGTTAAAAAATAATCTAGTTCTTCCAAAAGCGCCTAATTTCAAGGATACGAAATTTCGGCTGAGTACGAAGACTTTTCTAAAAAAAGTTTCCAAGGCAATACATGAGCTACATATCTTTGCGAGAATAATGGATGAAGCCTTTAAACTTCTTTGCGAGAAGCTTTCCAAGGAAACTCGCGTAATGTTTTTCAATCTTCAGGCTGTCTTTCTGAAGTAGATTTCTGTATAACAAAGCAAAATTGCGTCAGTTAGGCCAAACAACAGACAATGCTTTCCACAACTTTGATTGTTTAATGACAAAGGAGAGTGTTTACCATAGACGAGAAAAATCATTTTTCGTCGTGCAATCATGTACTGCTAACGTGACTGCAATCAGTGAAACTTGGCTCCCAGCGGATATTTGAAATACTAAAATCATTTCAATGATGCCTTTTTATAGACCATTCCATTTAGCGCTCCCTGGCCGGCACCATTTTGTTCGACAGCAGCGCCCTCTCCACACGTCCGGGAAGTTCAGCGGGTTCGGCGAGGTAAAACGAGAGAGAGGGCACGCGCGCGACTCCGCTAGCAGACGACAAAACGGGAGGTTGCCGTTCTCCATCTTTGGGCTGTATCGGCGGGCTCTAACGAACATCGAACTCTCGCTCGTGGCTGCCGTTGTGAAGTGGTTCGCGCTCTTAGAATAGTTGTGGCTACTCCAAAATCAGTCTATAGCTCTCTGTTGTTCTATTTTGCTAAATTATCAACTAGCATATCTTTTTTCCGTTACTTAAATAGCAGTTGAGTCAGCCGGCAGTACTACCCTCAACTACTGCTTGTATTGTGGCAGGAGAGCACGTTTTATTTATTATTTCAGACTTCCACTCACGGTCGCTAAAGGCCTACACCAGTACGAACTTGTGTATAGTAAAAAAGGTGCAGCCACCGGATTTACTTTTCGCCAAAGAGACCGGCCAATCAGACACAGTTTTCCCAATCATTTTTTTTTTTATTTGCACGCAGGTAACAGCGCAATTGGACCCCGTGAGTCTTTTTATCTAGCGTAATATTACACGACAACTGGCATACCAAAATCTGCGCATCTGCGCTTGAAAGTTCCAAAATGACGCGATTTTAAACAGAGTTTGCACGCCAGCCGGACGCTATCTACAGCCCACTCGGCGGGGCGGACTTCATACGGGGTGAGAGGAGGAGTGCATTTTTTTCTCTTTTACCCTCTCTGCTATGACCCTAATGGAACGGTCTATAGCTTGTGAAGATTGTACTGGACCTAGGAACGACGAGTTTTCACCGACTTTAATATTTGATTGCAACATCCAATGGTTTTGCATGCAATATTTTTAATTCTTATAAAGAAGTATGAGTACGGACAAAAATACCTTTCACTATTGTTACTCCTTGCTACAAGCCACTCGGACGTTTACTTTTTACGTCATGTCAGCTTGGAGTCTTTTGTTGCAGGTCTGCTTAATGATATGTGCGTGGTTACTTGAGGATTTAAAGGGACAATGGCAGGGTATTTATGCTCGCCAAGGTTTTTATTTGTCTATGACATATGAGAGCCCGACTACCCAAAACACAATTTGTGGCTCGAAATTCGTTTTTTTTTTTTTCGCTCGAGAAACCCCGATCAAGAACTAGCCGGTTTGAGTCGCGCTGACTCTCTTCTCCGTGGTCACGTGCGGTTTTCTGTGGATTAGACACAACCTACATAGATGAGCAAAGTCGTGGGTCATGGAAAGCACACAGTGAATACACTAAACATAGACAAGAAATATGATACCCATTTTTTGTGGCTTCTGCTTTGTGATTGAAGAAAAAGAAAGTTGCACAGCCACTTGACTTCTGCTAACTTTCTTCTCCTCTATATTTCTTCTTTCTCCCCAGTCCAGTTTCGGTTTCGGTTTCGAGCAGTTGCGGTTTTCGACTCTATTAAAAAATACGTGACGCTTTAACAAAATATTGATTGGGTGGTTTTCTGGCACCATAATGAATCGCATGGCAAAAAGATAAAAATAAATTTTGGGGGAGTGTCAGCGTCCCTTTAACTTTTATATTGATACAAACTGACGAGCCATTTCACTCTGGAAAGGCGGACGACCAGCGAAGCTGTTTAGCACACAACACAGACGTGACACAGAATTTTGAACAAAGATACTAACATGTTTATTGTCTTCATCGGTGATCATCGGGACGAAATGTACGCACACAAATGTCGAGGGCTATCGCCACCTCGAGAGCCAGAGGAAACTGGATGGTGATGATGGTGATGATGATGATGTTACTGCGACCGCTATCTTTAAAACGGGTGGGCTCGATTAATTGTGTTCAAGCCTTGGGGTAAATTCAGCACCCCCGTGTTATGTAACCTTGCGTTTGATGCCACCAATCCTCCAGTCGTCTTTTCGTCTGCTCGATGGTCTCCCAAAAGGCCTCAGTAATATTGGCTCTCTCGCTTGTTGTCAAAAACCCCAGTGCGGTCGCTAGAGGCGGGACAACTCCGTGTAGTCAGTTAGCCTCTTCGGTGGGAGAAGTGGCAGATGGTCGGATTCCTCCACAATGGAGTATGATGTGCTCCGCGGTTTCGCTCTCAACCTCACAGACTCGGCATACAGTCGACTGCTCATTATTGTCGAAGCGCTGTTTGTACACCAGTGTGCGCAGGGCACCTGCACGAGCCTCGAACAATAGGCGGCTGCCCAATCTGTTGTCGTACAGCCGCGTCTCTGCCGTGATTTGCTCTTTTAATTCCGCATACATTCTCAGGGTTGACTTTGTCCGGGCAGCCTCCAGACATTGCACATTCTCCTGTTCGCGAACCCTCTTGCGCACCACAGACTCCCATTTTTTTTTTCTGTGGTCGCCTCCACCGGTTTTGTGAAGAAGCCGAACTTTTTCTCAAGTTCGTGAAGCCTCTTCTGCCAATGGCACTGCAAAGGAGTCATATGTGTGTATGCAAACAGCCTCTTGACCCAGCGGCACCGGTCCAAACGTTCAAGCCGCCGGTCGTAGGAAACTTTTCTTGTCGCTTCCGTCACTTCGAAAGAAGACCAGCCCAGGTCCCCCTGCAGTGCGTCATTCGCCACCGTGCCATGGAAGCCCAGCGCCTGGCGTCCCACTTCTCGTTGTCTGCGCTCAGAGGTGGTTCTTAGGTCACATGGTACACACACCACTGCGTTGGCGAGTGTCAAACCTGGCACCACCAACGCCTTCCACATATGGCGGCTCACTATGAATCTATTACCACTTTTGAGGTGGGGAAATATAAAAGACTGAAAAATAACTAGTCCCCTGCACGCTCCCGCGTGAGCACTGCGGGCTTAAAGCCAATTTAATATAAATGAATAGGGCTAATCAGCCACGACAACCTTTTAATATAAAAACCAATTTGGGTAGAAAAAAAAAATATCTTGCCGCCAGCAACCATAGGAAACGGGCCCGTGTCAGCGGCATTTATTTTGCACGTCTTATTGCATTGTTTACTTTTCTAAAAAAAAAAAAAAGGTTTGTGTTTATCCTTTTTGTTGGACTGTCCCGTTTCTTTCCGGGCATCTGCTTCCTTCTTGGAATTCGGGGCAGCGCTCCTGTCCCTGTTGCGCACTCGTTAAGTACTGTGCACCTGAAATTACAACACTCCGCAAAAAATATTAAGATATACTTCAAAATAGTTATTAATATTTTGTTTTGTTATTGGTTTGTATCTTTGTTACATGTATTATTTGTGTATATCTCCGCCATTTTTTTATTCCTACTATCCCTATGTGTACACATGGGTGTTCTCTGTTATTTTCGTTTTTCCTATGTCTGTGTATATATGTTCCTATTCTTATCATCATTTATATCTTTGTCAAGCACTATATTCCCTTCTATATTCAGAGTATAGATTAATGTAGTTGTCCGTTTATTATATATCTTTTTTTTTAGTTGTGCGTACTTTACACTTGATATTATAAAAAAAAAAACTAACTCCGATATTTTTTTTTTGGCTCTCTCCCTCTAACCGGGACGGGATAGTAGTTAATATTTACCTATTTTATTCAATGGATTATGCGCTTATTATGTTTTAGTGTTGTGTATTGATGGTTATTGTTCTCGTGTTTGGAGACGTTTAAATGAATACTGTGGTCAGTAACTGCCTTAATGTACTACAGCAACCGGCCGTAGAGTCGGCCCCTCGTGGGCCCAGCGCGCGGCGACCGCTTCAAGAGTTCCTTACAGGGATTTTTTCTCTATGTTCTCCCTTTTATAAAAAACTAAAAAGCCCTTCAGAAAAAAGCTATGTTGTTTTTCGTTTTTTTTTATATAATCTGATCTTATATAGTTCATTCCGCAAGCAACCGATTCTTACACGCCGTCTCTCCCGCATCTTTCCAACCTCCACCTGCCCTCCCAAGTCCCCTGGCTCCCGCGGCCCGCCGTTGGACTGAGTGGTTACCTCTCAGACGTTCCTCGGTTTCCTTGGTTGGTTGTAGATCTTTTGGTTTGTATTCTCTATATATGCATATTTTGTGCTATCCTTTGCTTTGGCTCTCGCGACCCCCCCCCCCCCCCCTTCCCCAGGGGGATCCCCAGAGGGTGGTGGGCGGCCACAGACTTCCGGGGTGAGTCCGTGACCCTCCGAGGACACCCAGTTGTAGCTGAGTGCCCCCCGCCGTGGCCACTTCTGGGTCTGCCTCCCAGATTCCGTGATATTTTTTTTTTTTTTTTGTGGGGGAGATTTTGGGTGCTCCCCCCTATTAGGTTTCCTTTTTCCTAAACTTTTTTTCTTCGCGTTCAGGCGTGGCCATCCGACTTCATCTGCACTGAAGAAGCAGACTGCATTGCAGTCTGCTTCTTTTTTTCTTTTTAGATTCATCTTTGACAGCGTGGGTATGTGGGTTGAGGGTGGGGACATCAGGTCTCCCAAATGGGCTAAATAGGTACATTTTGTTCTTTAGTGGAACTATCCTGTCATGAGCGCTCGCGTCATTAACACTAAGTTTAGAGGCGAAATTGACGTCACGTGACACAAAGACGTGGCATCCTTTTTCCCCTCTAAATTTAGCGTGGAAACTGAATAGGTGTTGAGGTCAGGTGACGTTAATTTCCCCGCTAAATATAGCAGGAAAATCGCCCCCCCCCCCCCAAATTTAGCGAGGAAATTTTCCCCGCAAAGCTGAGCGGAAAACTTTTCCCGCTAAATTTAGCAGAAAAAATAGAGTTTTTGTTGACGAACACGAAAGATCCACGGGACCTTAGCCATAAACAGCTTCGCTGTACAAATGGAACTGGGACTAAAAGCAATGGAAGACATCGAACTGCACTGCCTTCTCGGGCCTTGGCTCACTTCTTAAGATAGACATAAGGCAGCACAAGCACTTAATCTGATTTTTACTAATAGTTTAGTGTGTTCATTCAAAACACGCTAAACTATATTGTGTTCCTGCTTTTGTTATATATTTCCTCTTTCTTGACTTTTCTACTTTTTAGATTTGTATGTCCCCACCCCTATTCTCCCTCTCTTTCATAGGGAAATATCAAATCAGAGATGACGCAGGTTGACGTTTCCTGTCTATGTAAATGAACAACTCTTCTTTCTTCTCTAATTTATATGAAATTGTTTGACCAATTCCACCCTCGTGTATGTATTTCGAAAGCTAATAGACATGAAACAAACGAAATTGCTATTTTGTGGAGGTTAGTCGTGTGTTCTCTTTTTGCCGAGTCGTTAACCAACCAATTCGGCAAGGGCTCCGAGGTTTCTGACAATTTTTTTTTGTTTTGTTTAATGGGTATTGTTCCATCTTGCCGTTGACGAGGAGTCGTTGCAAGTGTTAAATAACTCAGACGTCTGGCCAGATGGCTCTCTTTTTCGGCCTTTTTTGGGGAGGTTACCTAATTCCCGGCATTACGTGGTTGCAGCGGAAAGTTTAACCGAAGGTACTCATGGCTCGAAATCTTAACGTTTACTATCAAAATGTCCGCGGCCTTAGAACAAAATCGGATGAATTTATGTCCAATCTGCTAGGTACCGATTACGATATTGTCATATTGTCAGAAACATGGCTTCATGACGGCATTGCGAATAGTGAATATTTTACACCTGCCTTTACTGTGTTTCGTAGAGATCGTGATTATACTTCCGGGATAAAATATGGAGGTGGTGTATTGATAGCTTGCAAACAATCACTGAATGCACATAGGCGAAATGATTTGGAAACCTATCAAGAATCCGTCTGGGTCGAGATACCGTCTTGTGACGGGTTCAACTTTCTAATTGGAGCATATTATTTCCCTCCCGCTTCAGATGCGGCTCTCTTTGTAAGCCACTTTAATTTTCTTGAAAATGAAATAGACGTTACTAAATATCGCGTGCAACTATACGGAGATTTTAATCTACCGAAAGTTGACTGGGTTAATGGTCGTATTAACAGTGAAAGCTCCTGCACACGTCAAAAGGCGTCTTGTTTGTTTAACTTCATAGATTTTAATGATTTTACACAACACAACATGTTCGTGAACTGTTCCGGTAACATTCTTGATCTGGTTTTATCTAACATTCCTACTTTGAAAGTGGCTCGTGTAGACGATCAGCTGGTCACCCCTGATGCTTATCATCCTCCCCTTACGGTTTCGTTTTCTATGTTTCTAAGGTCAAGGGTTTCGTCTGGTGCACTACGGTACGCGTACAGCGCTGGCGATTACTTTAGTTTATACAAATATTTTGAACAATATGATTGGACTGATGTCTTACAATGCTCTGACGTAGATTCGATGGTGGATGGTTTCACAGCGGTAGTCAATGATGCCATGAACTTGTTTGTTCCCCAGCGCACCAACCGCCCAGAGAAGTACCCTAAGTGGTTTTCCAAAGATTTGCGATATTACTTGAGATTAAAATTACGTTACCACAGATTATTTAAAAAAACGAGGCTCGGCTTATGGTATGAAAAATTTAGCATCTGTCGTGAATTAACAGAAAAGCTTCTTGCTAACGACCAATATCACTACCGCAGGCAGATGGAGCGTAACCTGAACAAGCGACCAGAAGAATTCTGGCGCTATGTGAAAAAGCATACCGCGAAGAACTTTAACGATATAACGCTGAGCAACGGGTCAGTTATTGAAACGTCCCCAAAATCTGTTTGTGAGTTGTTTTCGCATCATTTCAGTTCATGCTTTTCCAATGTCAACACCCTTTTACCCATGACATGTAATACTACTTTTGATGACTATTTACCTTTTACTAGATGTACTGTTCACGAAGTGCTTTTAGCTATTGGAAAGCTGAATTCTAAACTGTCCACAGGCTCAGATGGTATTCCCAACTTCGTTCTAAAAGGATGTGCCGAATGTTTTGCTCCTGTTCTTGAAAAAGTGTTTAACTTGTCTATACAGAGTGGTGTCTTTCCAGAAAAATGGAAATATTCAATAGTAGTCCCGATTTTCAAGTCAGGTAATTCTTGTTATGTTAGTAACTATCGTCCTGTTTCCCTTCTCAATGCATTTTCAAAGGTTTTTGAGAAGCTGGTGTACAATCGTTTGTATAATTATCTTAAAAGAAAGTTTGTTCTTGTACAGCACGGTTTCGTCAAAGGCAGATCCGTCGAGACAAATCTGTGCACATATTTAAATTTTGCCTTTCCAATAATTCAGTCTCGGGGCCAAGTAGACGCAATATATCTGGATATGTCCAAAGCCTTCGATAAGGTCAATCATGAGCTGTTATTGCTGAAGCTTAGGGACTATGGCCTGAGTCCTGAGTACAATACCTGGTTTAGGAGTTATCTTCATAAAAGGCAGAACTGTGTAAGGGTATCTGACTTCTTGTCTCGTCCATTCATTTCTATATCAGGAGTGCCTCAAGGCTCAAACCTTGGACCTTTGTTGTTTCTTATTTTCATAAATGATTTGGTGTCGTCCGTAAAACACTCTCAAATACTTATGTTCGCAGATGACGTGAAGTTGTTTCGGGAGGTTACCTCAGTCACTGACTATGCTTTGCTGCAGGACGATCTTCGTTCAGTGGTAGAATGGTGCAGTTCTAACAATCTTTTCTTAAATCCGTTCAAAAGAAAAGTCATGTCGCTGTCAAGAAAGCGTCACAATTTATCCTATGTATATGTTCTGGAAAATGAAACGATCTGTCGGACCACGCAGATGCGAGACCTAGGTATTCTTGTGGACGACCATCTTTTTTTCCTTTCTCATGTAAACTCCATTATCAGCCAGTCATTGCGCACGCTAGGAATAATGTCTCGCTTAACTAGACCATTTATCACTCATCACTGTCTCTTGAAATTATATAGTACCCATCTACGTTCGAAACTAGAATTTGCACCTGTAGTCTGGAACTGCATATCTATAACAGCAAGTGAAAGTATAGAACATGTACAAAAGCGATTTGTGCGCATCATTTACGACCGATATTTTGGAAGAAAGTGTTTTTATGAATATAATTCGATTTTAACAAAATTAACATTGGGCACCTTAGGTAAAAGAAGGTCTATTCGGGATGTTCAGTTTTTACATAGGCTAATTCATAATGCAATAGACAGCCCTACTCTCCTCACCTGTGTTAACTTTCGCATACCACTTAGAACGAACTCTAGAAATCCTAGAGTATTTTACCCAGACCTCATTCGAAACGCATCACCGGTTTCGCGTATCCAACATGTTTTAAACACGCAATTTACTGACGTCGATATTTTTAGTACAAACCTGTCTTTTGGAGAACGATCATTTTGATGCATGTGTTTTTAATTGGCATATATACACGTTTGTGTGCTTGCATGTTTTTTTTTTTTTGGTTTTTTGTTTTTTCACAACTCTTTATTTTGTCTACTCTGTATTTTGGGTGTATTTCAATTGTGTGTGCTTAACCCAGTAGGCTTTCGAGCTGTTGGTTAGCACAATAGAAAAATAAACATTGATTGATTGATTGATTGATTGTGATTTTGTTTCATGGAACCGCTGAGTGATCGCACTTTCGCAAACGTTTTCATAACCACTACTGCGCAAAAGCATATAGCCCACTTGCTGAAACTATTTAAAATTATTTCAAAGCGAGTACATATCATATTCGCAAGTGCTTAACATGCTTTTTGACGTTGGAATTGATAACTCTTCATTTTAAATTCATTAAGAACTTGAGTCTATCTGGATTTAACTTCTTTTAACTAGTTGACCTATTTATCTTAAAGCGGATATCGCTCTTCTGCTGAAAATATCGTGGTTTTCAAAATAACTAAAGAGACTTCTTAATAAAAATAGTCTTTACTGCGCTGCCAGATTTTGATAGTCCGCAAATGCATTAAAAAAATGCCATCAATATCAACTTACAAGAATTTATATGAAAAAATGTAAAACTGAAGGGCCTTTTTTTAATATGCATTTTAGGTATTTGTGAGGACTAACCCGTAAAAGTTATGTTCGACTACTAGGACAAAACAAAGGTGTTGTTGTTGCTGCTCTTTACGAAAATGTTAGCGGTATTGAGTTGAGTTTCATTGAAAATGTGAACTGTTCAGTGAATATTCCAGCGATGTCTTGTTTCTGAGGACGTCTTACCAATTCTGAGCTATTGCTTGAGATATATATGCATAACAAATGTATAACAAAACACTTGCTGCAGCTGGCATTTGGAAACTAATTTACAACATTACACAAATCTTTCTTCAAAACTCCTCGAACTTTATAAAAATATATGTTTTAAGCTCCTCGCTTTTATTTTTTGAAACTTCCTAGGCACTGGAGAAGTACCCGACGATTAGAAACATGCCCGAGTTGTTCCGACTTATAAAATTGGTTCCAGGGCTGAAATTGCGAACTGCATAGGTTAATATGTGTATTTATACTATTCTCTGAAAACATGAGGAGTGCAATGGATTTTCGACTATAATGCACTACTCGTGCGTTGCTTACATATTTATAAACAAGTATGATTTCTGTAGGTTACACTCCTGAAAAAAAGTGGATTTTGGAGTTAACTAATAGTACTTATGACACCTTGCAAATCTAAAAATATATGTGCTACTTCGTTTGACTTAGAAAATATTTTTCAGTCTACCCATTGCCTGGCCTTACGCTAAAAATAAGATTGATCAAATTAGAGCTATACATATTGAATTGAATTGATGGCTTTCTTGTTGACCGTAACCAGAGCCTTAATTAGGAACCTAATGAATCACAACATTAAATAGTAAAATCAAAATGACCCAAGAAATTAGAACTGGTCGTTGCGTTTTCTTATTTAAGTAGATAACCCGTCCATCTCTATTCAGAACACTATTGAATTAAATGCCGATGGTTGTAGGATCGGTAATTAGAAAGACCGTAAGCTGTTAATTAATGATTTAAATTGTCTCGAAACATGACGTCAGGAGAGGCAAATGAAAATTAACATTTCGTATATTAAAACAATCAACTTCGCTAACAAGCGTACTCCCCTACACAACTCAGGAATACTCTTTTCGCTTCAACATTAGAAAACGTCTCTACCTATAAGTGCCTCGAGATTTACTTTCAGCTTTTCATGAGAACCATAGCTACAAACCAGTCGCATTTCTAAGACGTAATTTTTATCCGACCATTTTAGAAACAACAGTTATTGCATAATGTCCCCTTTCATTCGACCCAAACTTAAATACGCGTTGCTCACCTGGAATCCACGAGCGTCATACTACAGAAACGAGTTAGGAGCCGTCCTGAACAGACCCACTTGTTTCATCCTCAAAAATTGCATAGGCCGGTTTCGTGTCAGGTGAATCCTCGCCAGACGCCATTTTTATACCATTGTCCTTGTTAAAGTGCCAGCTGAACGTTTTAAGGACGCACACACACAGACGAACAAAAAAGGCAGACACACCGCTGGACTAGCAACTATTTTAATAAAATCTTCTTTCTCTTTAGTGTACAGCTAAACCGATTCTTCCTCTTCTTCTATATCTGAACCTTCGTCTTCCACTCATCTTGTTCATTCATCTGCCTGTCAAGTGTGCGGCTCTTCTCAGGTATACCATTTCCTTTTGGTGCAGCGCGATTGACGGTGCACTCACGCAATGACCCCCGTTCGCCTCGAGGATTTCTCGAGCAACCCTTGTGCGACTTTTTGCCAGGATGTCAATGTTGGCAAGGATTGGCGCACATGTGCACACCCGACAATGGGCCTCGAGGTGCCCTGCTGCTGTGATGGCCTTCACCGACGCTGCGTGCTCTCTTGTTCTGTCAATAATGCACCTTCCCGCTTGACCAATGTAGCATTTGCCACATGACAAAGAAATCTGGTACACGACTTCTTTTGTGCATTCGGTGTATCTGGTCTTGTGAGATGTGCTGCAACTTGTCTCTTTGTTGTTGTCCTCCCTGTTCACCTTCCGGCACATGCATTATGCCTTATTAGGTGCAGAGCATATGACCTGTACGTCCTGTCGGCCAGCAATCTTTTTTAGGCGATGGGAGAGCCCGTGGATATAAGGAGCGACCACATAGGGTGTTCGAGGCTTTTTAGTTGTTATTGTTCCATCTCCTTCAGATTGGCGCTTGATTTTTGCACATATGTTTTCACAAATCGAAACAAGAAGTGTCCTAGAGTAGCCCGCATCTTGGAGCCTAGAGATTTGTGTCCCAAATCTCCGCCGCACCTGACGCCCCTACATCCAAAGTGTTTTTTGTTTTTTTTTTGCGTCGTAATTTATTTTGCCTGTTTGGGTAGTTTTGAGCGCAAAAGAGCATAGGCTAATACTCGGTTTTCATATTTATTTTTGTATTCGTCCTTAAGGCGAGTTGGTGGTCGAAACGTCGACCCGTTGGCTGTAAAAATTGCCCCTAGTAGATGGCGCCTGGTTGAATGCGAAGATAGAAAAAGTGCACCAAGCATAGATTCATCGGCGCAAAATACGTCCTCGGTTGTACTTACTGAGTTCTTTAATCGCCGGAGCCACTCGCCATGCTTGCGGGTTTCACCAATACAAAAACATGTCATTAACTAAGCATCTGCTTCTAAATAATTAGCGGGTGACGCTGTTGGTCGGCACGGTAGAACTCGGCTTACAAGAAGTAAGAAATCCTTTAGTGGAACAGAACAGAACAAATTAACATTTATTTTCTACCAGATGACTCCAGAGAGTCTCGCTTGTCCGCTCCCATTACCATATCTACCATTCACCATCAAACAGTAGTAAATATTGTCGATCCGTTGGGTTAGCGCCTCCTATGTAAGTTACATTATGAACGTCGGCTTCTCTCCACGAGGTGTCCAGGTCCGATGCTCCGCCTTACAGCATATACGAGCGGCAAGGTAGCTTCTTTAAGTGCGGTTTATTTTTATTTTAAGGAGAAAGATGTCTCATCGTTCAGTCAACCTTCAAAGTCCTTGAGCGAAAACACATCGGGGACAAAAGGTGCCAAAACTTTTACGTCACCACTCAGGGGATGACAAAGCGAATTAAGGTGATGACTCAGCACATTGAGAAGGATGACTTAGCGCGTTGAGAATGATGACTCAGCACTTTGAGGGTGACCTTGCAGATTAAGAAGGATGACTCAGCACATTAAGAGGGATGACTCAGCTAGTAAATCATGTGTCTGTCTTTAATGCATCGGTGCTTGGGCTTTCGCCTTCAAGTCGTCTTAGGTACAACGTAAAAGACCCTGCAATTTTTTAGTTTTTCTAGCATGTAATATTTACATCATTATTGAGTATATACCATATATAAGTGTTTTAACAACACGTGAAATACTTTTCTGGAAATGACCACCTTGCTTCAAAAGAGTTTCCGCGAGAGAAGATACCGAAACTACCAAAACCAAAGCGCGCATGGACAGGTGTCGCTTGTGCAGCGCAAACGCGGAAAGCGCGATGAACTAACGTTAACATGAAATATTAACGTTAGAATATCTTTTTTGCTTAAAGGTCGCAATTCCAGTTCATACTCAAATAAACACGAATCCCGCAATATTTTACGAAACATATTTATCCAAGCAAACAAATTACAACTTGAGACACCAGTAGTTTTTAAAACCTGAAATAAAAACTAATTACGGTACGCAAAAAATATCCTACCAGATAACCGATCGTCTTAACAGAAATTATTGTGTATTCGAATTAGCCCAGACAATAGCGTTCATGTCTCTTTTCAAAAAATACCTTACGGTATACTTCAATGTGCCTAGTGTGTATTCCTAGTATAGTTCACATCAAAATAGATCGTACATTTTTTGTGTCTGATATTTTTATCTTCTCAGATATTGTTTTATTTTTGATTTATGCTGTTTTTGATTCATTTCCTGTACCCTGCTGCTGAGTGCTGTAACGGGGGTTGGGACCTAGTCAGGCGATTTGTTTTCGCCTTTCGCCCCAACCTCCCTGACAATTGTGTCAAAAATAAATAAACAAACAAACAAACAAACTCGTCTTCGTCTGCTTTTGCGGCAATTTGGGGCTTTGGCGGTCACCGTGAATCGCGGGCACAGAAAACGTTGGCGCCTAGTCGTTTGCAGGTAAATGATAAAGCGAAGAATAAGAACTAATTCTCCGCTGAAAACCATGAGCTGGCCCCAAGCTTTAGACTGTTAGTCAATGACGTTTAAATGCATTGCTGTCGGTGCTGTTGGTGCAACATAATGAAGTCTCCTGCGTATAAGATGCTTGGCTTCACTACAAAACAGGTTTGTGCTGAACGCCTAGGTGGCTCTAACACACGGTTGCCACACGTGCAATTTGCCCTCTCTCTTCCCCTTGCCTCTGCTTGGGGTCGACAGTCATTGTATTACTACTTAAGAGGTGCAGGTTTGTATATATTTTTTTCGCGCGCTAACAACTTATAGAAACTCCATCGAAATATTTCTAGAACTAACATCTTCAAATTCTCTCGACTGCCTACATCAGTTTCTGCTGCAATTCGACCTCGAAAGACATTGTCGTCATCCCAAATTTAGTAATGCTTTCGCCGCCTCGTTTGATATGTAACAATCTTACTCTGTTTTTACAGTGTTTTCCTCGGTGCTAGTTAACGTGCTTTTCCCCTCATTCTTATGTAAAGCCCCGTGCAGGGAAAAATTATTTTAATTAAAAAATAAATTTCTTTATATACAAAGGCAGCCTTAAAAACTTTCGGCGCAGTTTGTAAGGCCGTCCAACTTCCCACAAACGTTATTACTTTCCTGTCTCTTTCTTTCTATCTAGACACCACATTTTCACTGGCAGGTAAATTCCTAGCTCCATTATGGTCAGCCGTAAGGCTCTCAACCGGGTTGGCACATCAACCAAAACATGTTATCCCGCAGGCCGCGATCAACTAAACTGAATGACCGAATTAAAATATGTGACCCAACATTCATTAATTTCGTATATTACGATGATATTTTAAATAGCTACACGATTAAATTTTGATGTTTAACTAAACACTTTTGTCATCTGTGTTCCTAAAGAATACATGCACTGATCAGCCAAAATATTACGACCAGCCTTACACTGCGTGAATGACCGCGCCAAGCTGACGCGCCATCCGTGTTAGCGACCGCCTGCTGATCCGGATGCATAGCTAACGGCTACCGGAGGTACGCAGGGATTATTTTGTCGAGTGCCTGCGCATGTATTAGGGACGTCTCCTGATTTATGCGACTTTGACAAAGGGCCTATCATGATGTCCCCGACGGCTCGGGGCAAGAATCTCGGAAATTGCAAAGATCGTCTTGTGTTCGCGAGCTTCTTTCCTTGATCCTTGTCAGAAATAGAAGAACGACGGGGAAACTGATCACAGACACCGAGGCATCGCACGCCCACGCCTCACACAAAATGTGGACGTCGGAGGATTTCCCGCGTGGTGAGGCAAAATAGGCGGCTACCTATGGCTCAACTAACAGCCGGGTACATATATGTAGGTCAAGGTACAAGTGCTTCTGAGTACTTAGTTCATTAAACTCTGTTTTTGATATGGAACTCCGCAGAAAAGACGACCCTTGCAACTGTTTTGAGTGCCAGAGGTGAATCATTACACCATTAGTTAGGTGGCCAGTATGTTTTGCCTGATCAGTGCACAGGGGCATTTGTGGGAAGTATGCGCTGCCAACTTGTAAGAGGATAAATATTTTTTCTCGAGATAATAGGACGTTGAATAACGTTTTACCTCTTCACACATACACAGATATATATATATATATATATATATATATATATATATATATATATATATATATATATATATATATATATGCGCAAAGATGCATACTGAATTTAATATTGTGTAACACTCACAACTATTGTAAACCTAGGCATTTGCTGTGGAGGGAGCTGCAAAAGTATACAGTATCGCTTGTGTTTACAGTGTCGAATTATATGCTACTCAATATTTTAGGAACTTTTTCTTAAATATCATATATTTAATTTGATTTATAGATTCTTTAAAAGCACTTTTCAAGTCAGTACATAAGGAGAAAGCTGGCAAATGTAACAATGTTTCATAGCAATCAACAACAGCAAAAGCGTAAAAAGGACCCGTACTCCTGCGTGTAAACACAAAAAAAGCCATGAACTGCAGTCCCTCAAAAACGCAAATGACTATAAATAACGCATGTTAAGACATGACACGACGACAAAAGAACAATAAATAATTATGGGGCTATATTTTAGAACGTTTAATATCTACATTACTTTTTTTTAGTTTCTTCACATATTTTAAATAAGAGTCCCAACAGGCTTTTCCAAATGCCTGAAGAAAATTGGGCTTTCCGAGGGTGTATCTAAGGCTTGTCAGGATATTGCCGGAGGGATGTGTGAGATTCCTTATATTTAGCGTGAGCTTTTTGGGTTGTTTTGCCAAAGCTAGCGTAGGGTTCACAGCGCAACAGCCTCGCACAGCCCGTGAAAACGTGGTTCCACCTTGCGGCTTATTCGCTTACGCTCGAGTCAGTAACGTTGAAAGCTTACCTTAACAATGCAACAACAAAAAATGTTCGCGCCGTATAAAAAAAAAAAAAGAAAAAAAAAAGGTGCTTTGATGTATATAAAGGATGCACAGAAACCTCTTGGGGCACTTTGGCGGAACCCCTCAAGCCCTCTCAAATGCGTCAGAGATATCTTTCCTTTTTACTTGAGCGACACAGTTTAGTCAGAAATACCTGCCCTGAGATTTTTCAGTAAACCCAGGAATATTTTTTTGCAATTTTCTTTTCAGTTTATTGAACGGTCTAACCTTTATATAAAATTGTTGGTGAGTGCATTTTTGTAAATGTTTCAACTTTATAAAAAAATTACAGTTACAAAAAGCTGACACACACGGCAGGGTAAATTTATAATTTCATTGGTGGTGCCCAGAATAACACCGTCGTTAAAACAGTTCAGAAGGATCAATACCTGATCTATGTGACTTCAATGAAGTAAGTTTCCTTGGCTTAAAATTCATTTCATCAATTGCGCTAATCGTTTTTCATGAAGTCTGTGAATAAAATCGAAATTTAGTTCAAAATATTTTACTGTTCATAAAAAAATACCTTTAAAAGGTTTGATATTGGTGAAATATAGAAACAAAGTTACATTGAAGGAGAGACGAGTTGTTTAAGTAAACATCCAAGAGATGTTTACTTAATATCTTAAGTGATTTCCTAATTTCTTAATTGCATAATATTTTAAGAAAAGACTGAATTTCATTAAACAAAATGTAGAAACATTTTTCAATTATATTTAGCGTCTGTGTGGATTGCCTTGATTTTTTCGTACAGAATAATCCGGAGCTATGTGTTTGAAGAAAAAATATTAAATCACAAACATTAGCAATCATGACCATGATATTTTAGCATTTAATTTGTTTTAACTAATTTGTCATCTCCCTATTCGCTTATCATTCCGAAGGCATGAGCTATTCGTGTGCAAAGAAAATTACCCATTAATAAATAATGATCGAACCAATTAACAAAAATGAATGAACGAATGATTTATTATTGTTGCTCTACTCGCCTTTATGTGAGGGTGAACATCTAAATGTATTACCATTAAAACCCGAATAGTCCAGTCGTGCGACCGACATCTTTCTAAAAATTCACTACCTTTACACGAATCTTTCTTTAGACGCAACAATTCTTGATTCAATGTCGTTTCAGTCTTACATTAAACCTGCTTTGGGTAATGTTCAGGGGTCTGCTATTTTTGGCGCAGCTGCGCTTCACTAGTAGAGTAAGGCCTCCACCAACTTCAATTTCTCCAGGAGAGCACAATTAATCACCTATTGCTGTAAAAACTTCGATTCCTTGCGTACTTTATGAAGCCTGCAATTCCTTATAACTAGTGTTTAGTATTTTATGGGTTTATATTTGTTCAAACTCGGGTATCGTTTTTTTTTTTTCGGGGTGTGGTTGTATTTTTTACGAATTCGGTGATTTCTTGTGTCAATATTTGGCGTCCCACAAAAGAAGATATTGGCGTTTATCGGAGCTTATGTTGAAGAAACAAAGACACGAACCTGAAATTCCCCAACTTCCGAACAACTTCTGCGAGTCCCCAATAATGGAAAAATATCTGGGTATTGGGCAGGAGAAATCAAGAGATGGGCGGTGGTTCCCAAAAAAAAGCAGCAGCCTTGCAGACGGTTCAGCGAGGACTTTGTTCCTGGTCAACACAAAAAGAAAGCTGCAGATAACTATTTGCTTCAATAAATCTGGGTGTTTTTTTATTTTTTTCCCAAGTAGATATGATGCTTCGTTTGGTACATTTTTAGAATTTATCCGTATTTACCGAAAACATAAACCTTATTATCCCGACACTCCTATACTCCCGAGTTTATCCGTGTGTCCCCGTGCATTTCATAGCATGGCATGACAGTACAACCGGTTTGGTTGCTTAGGCAACATAAGCTAAGCAAATGTACAAAAGCGCTTGCTCAAAATTAATCTAATTTATACCCCAAACCTTTCTGCCCCCAGCAGGTGCACTGCCTGTGCGCCGCTAGACGACTTTTTACGTCGTGCACCGGCTACATTGTTTGTATGTGTTAAGTCCCCCATTACAGTTACCACGCGTCGATATTTTCCGTGGTGGACGACGGGGCATCAAAAAGTAGGCGGGATGAATTTCTGGAGGGTGGGCCGTTCGTAGTGCCAGCTTCCGCCGCTAGCAGCGTTTAGTTGCACCCCTTCCAAGTCAGTTCGTCGACCGGCGCCGTCTGCTAAAGCTCTAGCACCATTGTCTGATCTTTTTTTTTTTCTCAAGAACTTCAAAATCAATCTTCGTTTTTTGACGTCTCAATTGAAGGAGCAGCATTAGGTTGTGAAATTGTTTTATTTTAGACAAACCGGTGGTTTGAACTCTTCTGATGCTTGAGACAGCTTACAACGTAGATGCTATAAAAAAGTTGCAAATCTACAATTTTTTTTTTTAAGGTTTGTGAATCATGCTTTTACGACCAACCTCGTTCAGGGTAACCCTCACTCTCTTCAACTGATGAATACATCGAGAAAATACTGGATTTGGTCTTGGCAGACCGTTGAAGGACAATTGAAGGACTGGCTGAACTGAGTGGAGTGTACCGAAGCACCGTGTCAACACATTTTGACCGAAAATTTGAACATAAAGAAGTTTTAGTAAAATGTGTGCCTCGTTTGCTCACTCATAATCACAGACATTCCCGAGTGAACGCTTGTCAAAGCTGAAAGAACCTCTGGAAAATGACCCAAACTTTATCTCAGAAGTCATTACAGTTGACGAAGTTCAGGGCTACGTATACGGATTCGCCCGTACGAAAAGTCACAAAAGGAAAATGCTTTCTGGATGTGGAAAAAGTAGAACAAAAACGAGGGCGAAATTTAAAGCCATTACTTTCAATGAGGTCCAGAATTTTTTTTTTTTTATGAAAAACAATTTTGGATTGATGTATTCACTCAAATGAAGACCACTTTGAGCGTGATTAGTGTGGGAAATAGTAAAAATGAAGAAATGTTTTTTTAACAAAATTTCGGCTATTATGCGGGCCCCCTCTAATGGTGATGTTAGAAAGGATGTAATGGCAATTAATAAAACATGCTCATCTTCAACTTTATTACGATAAATGCGTGCTGATGACGCCAGAAAAAAAAAGTTCCAATATGAGCTTCACTAGGTCAGGTCCTCACATATACGGAGCACGTTAAAATAATAAAGTAAAGCAATAAAAATATTCGCATAAACAACATGAGGGCACACTGTTCTTTTTCTTAGTTAAGCAATGACTATTGATGTGGTCCAAGGTAAAGTTGTCAAAGGAAAGAAGGGGGGGTTCTGCATTTGAGAAAAAACACTTGAATTGTGTTCACTAGGCCGTTAGAATAACAAATATCACAATTATGTTTCAATACGACGCGCCGGAGAGCCATAAGAGCAATTTCAAGATAGGGCTGAAGCCCCGCCTCCCTAGCCTTGGGCAGCCAAAAGATCAATCGATGACGTCACGTACAGCGACTGTCTTTCGCGTTTTTCTCGCATTTTTCTCGCGTTTAACAATACTTCCGCTTCAATTGGTTTGGGTATTCGGGTTCATGGTATACAAACCCACTAGAATTAACTTCCAACTATTTTTTTTTCTTCAAGAAGCTCCGTAGCTTCCCTTTAAGCAATGTGGCCAAGTTATGGCCACATTGCTTAAATCTTTGCTCCTAATTTAGTATTTTCAATTTAAGAATAGCAAATTCTTTAAGTTTGTATTCTTCGTTTGAGGACGAAATGCAAGCTCTGGTATTCTTAATTTATTAAGAATTAAGAGAACCTCTAGCATTCTTAACTTAAGAACAGAATACAAGCTCAAGAAAGCACTGAGAAATGTTAGTTTGCAAAGTGCTCACTAATGTGCTTTTAGAGCGCAGCTCTTAGGGGCCCGTTCCCGGCTTGAGCGGCGTCGCCGTCGGCGTCGCCGTCGCCGTCGGCGTCGCCGTCGCCGTCGGCGTCGCCGTCGCCGTCGGCGTCGCCGTCGCCGTCGCCGTCGGCGTCGGCGTAACCAAGGTCATCCCAAGGTCACGTGACCCCAAGGTCACGTGACCCCTCCCAAGGTCATCTCAAGGTCACGTGACCCCCTGAAGGTCACGTGACCCCTCGAGGTCACGTGACCCCTTCCAAGGTCATCTCAAGGTCACGTGACCCCAAGATGACCCCACGTGACCCTTTGAAGGTCACGTGACCCCCAAGTCACGTGACCCCTCTGAGGTCACGTGCCCCCCGAGGTCACGTGGTCGCCTCCCCAAGGTCACGTGACCCCTTCCAAGGTCATCTCAAGGTCACGTGACCCCACGTGACCCCCAGGTCACGTGACCCCTCTGAGGTCACGTGACCTCAGAGGTCACGTGACCCCCCGAGGTCACGTGACCCCTCCAGGTCACGTGACCCCAAGGTCACGTGGGGGTCACCTTTGGGGTCACGTGGCCTTGAGGTCACCCCCAGGTCACGCCTCCCCGAGGTCACGTGACCCCCTCCCCGAAGTCACGTGACACCCCACCCCGGAGCATATTAAAGAATGAGGGGAGGAGGAGGAGAAGGGGGAGGGGTCTACCCTCCCCTCAGTACCCTTCACTCCTCCTCCTCAAGAGCTGCGCTCCAATTCGGCGTTACAGGAATTTGTAAACGGCTTTCACTTTTTTATTACAATTTCTTTGTGCGGAATTTATTTTAGATGTTTCTTTTGCATACGGCTGGTTTCACTGACTAATACGCTGCCAGTCAAGCCTAATGTGGCTTAGGCGGGTCTGACTTCGCACTCGTTTCGTTCATTCGCAATAAAAGTAGTAGTAGTAGTAGTAGTATCGAGGATTGAAATTTCTTATTAGTATGGAAACGGGGCGCGAAAACCGGAATGCCTTGTGTCGAATACTTATAATAAATTAGTGTTTAGTGAAGTTTAGAAGGTGAGACAAAACAGCAATTTACTCCAGATTTGAGAATATATCCAAACAAAATAAAGATAGCCATATGCATTGGAATCTTTTAGGATATTGTGGCTATACTAATGGTTCGGCATGAGTGTCGCAGGGAACATTTGCAATGAGAGGGGCTAGTTATTTTGTTTTTTTTGTCACTAGGGTGTTAAATTAGTTTTAGTCGTGGTTCCCCAAACCAAACGACAGTAATTAATTTGTGAAGCAAACAAAGCGGGAGAAATATGAACCTTAGTATTCACAGCCAAACCACAACGACAATAACGTTCATACCAATTACCTTCCCAGGTTTTAATCTAAGCTTTCTGCATGATCATCACACTTCAAATATTCAAAAAAGTTAAAACCTGCGTTTTGTTCAGGTTTATTATTTCAATCTGGCTGCTATCAATGTATAGAGTGTAATTTTTAACAGTGTTCCTATTTTTGGATCTAGCTATCATTATGTTTGATTTGGGAGAATTAATTTTAAAACTGTCTTTCTTTTCATAAGAGAAATTCCTTCAAGACAGGCAGATTTGTTAGCTACACGGTTATTCATATTTGTTGCAAATAGAAAAATACTATTCTCGTCTGCATTCATGATAACATGGTATTGTTGGGAAATATTGAATACATAATTAATATACACACCGAATAAAAGCGGAGCAAGTATACTATCCAGAAGCACAAAAGTCTTCAATAGTCGAAAAAAATCGTCATTTACTAAGACACCGCTGACGCTCTTCCAGATGCGGATGAATAAGTGTTAAAGTGCCCCCAACATCATGATATGAGTGTTTGTTAAAGGGGGACCAGCAGAAATATTCTTCCGCCTGGCGGAAAGTCCTCCTCGCCCTCTTTCTTTCTTGTATTGTAGCACGGCGAGGAGAGGGGAAAGGTTCCCTTTTTGCGCCGGCTTCTTCTGAGAGGATAAGCCGAGAAAATCCCCATTCTGAGCGACGGGCGATGGGTGCGGCAGCAGCGACCTCGTGACTTACAGGTAGCTTCAGCTCCTATCGCGTAATCTGCCCCATTTTTTGGCGCTCACCAAGCCGAGCCCCTCAGGTGTAGGTTGTACGGAGCTGCAAGGCTGCGCCCGCGCAGTCACCGAATTTCTGCTGTCGAAGGTCTTAGGTTTAGCCCGTGGCAAAGTAAACGCATACTTGAGAGCTGCGATGCATCCCCGCACCTATTGAAGGAACGTTTCATAGATATTTTCGGTTGATCAAGGAGCTCAAAACACATGCGCGAGAAGTGGTGACTTGAATATGTAAGGATGACTTACATCTTCACAAAACATTCCATCTTCAAAAAAACGGCTGATCACGCTCAAACCTGCCTCAAATTGGGATCGATATAAAAGAAAACGATGTACCAGGCGCGGACATCTTGTAGAATGTCTCTGTTTTCTAGCAGCGAGCACAAATATTGTGTGCGTAACTCACACTATATGATGGCCAAGGAAAGTAGGGGACATTTATATTTACGCACCCCAGCAACTACATGAGGTGAGAAGGCAGCAATGGTGTGTGTCGATACTAAAAAGTTTTATTGGATCGTCTTTAGCTCTTGGATAACCGCACCCTAAAACAATATGTAAGCTATAACCTTTCTGTGAGCATTCTTGATCGAGTGCGGCTATCGAAGCGTCTAGTGTTATAGTTCAACGTTGCTTAAATCGGCGCTATAGCACGTGCTGTCACTTTAAAGTATTTTTTGAGGCATTAAAAATAAAAAAAATAACTCAAATGTAGCAGTTTTTTTAACATGATACGCGTTTGTTATTTGTCTTTGCGAACACATTTTAGGTATACTGCCACAGAGTTAGCACGGACAAACTATTGCCGGTCTTTCTGATTTTGTTTTTTAGAAATAAATGATATTTAGAAAACTGTCAATGCAACTATCCAACCTAAGTGGCAGAGCTCAGTGCTAGACCCAATACATGTTGCTGGGTAGAAATAGTAAAAAGCGCCGATGTCGCGTTCGGGCTAAATGTGCCACGTGATGCACGCGTACCGCTACAAGTGCGTCCGGACATTTCATCGAACGCCGTTTCATCAAATGCCGTTTCATTGAAGCCGTTTCATCGAACACCGTTTCATCGAACACAGTTTCATCGAACGCCGTTTCATTGAACGCCGTTTCATCGAACGCCTTTTCATCGAACAACGTTACAGTCTGTAATACTTTGGAAATTACTTTAATTTTTATACACAACTTCATCTAATTCACTCTTTTTTTCTGTTTTTATATCACTGGGTGCAGTGGCGAGATAAGTTCCATCGTGAACATATCCTGCTTCGAGAAGAAAGCCTCCATGAAACAATGACCCATTTCCATGTGACCTGAAACAATTAAAAATGAGACAAAAACAGAAAGTACAGACGCTTAAAAGTGTTTTAAGTGTCTGTCCTTTATTTGCAGCGTCGTGGTTTCAGTCATGTATGTACATGAGTAAAGCTTTTCAGTAAGTCGCATACCCAATTGTTTTTATTTCTTTTTATGCCTGTTGCTTTTATTTTTAGTAACTCGACACCACCTTCAAAACAATTTCACAAGTGACTACCTTAGTCTTAACAAATGAAAGGTGAAACATCTATAAAGCACAATTATGCCCCAAAACTCGGTACAGAGCCATAACAGAGAAATTCGATGAAACGGCCCTTGGCGATTCGATGAAACGGCGTTCGATGAAACGGCGTTCGATGAAATGTCCGTTCATTCGGTGAAACGGCTTTCGATGAAATAGCAAAAAAGTGAGGTTCAGGCTTGGTCGGACATTGCTACGGTTACAGTCGTACGCTTTTTCAGCTCTATCTCGCATAAATAAGCCTCTTGCTCAAATAAACAGGGGCATCTGACTTTTCGCTCATTTTGGCGTTTAGCGCGACTGTTAACAAGTTGTAAAACAGACAAAGCAAAAGTGATTTAATTAGCTCAGGATTATAGGTTGAGCGAAACATTTACAAAGTTTGAGGTTCCCTGAGTCGTCTTTTGTATTCAATTCCCCCTCCCCTCACCACCACTTCCTTCCTTTAAATAAACAACGTAGATTATTTTAAGAACCACCAGTAATAAAGCGTACTCGCAAAACGTCTATTTGGCGTAAGAAAGCGTAAGAAAGGCCTTGTTTAACTGTTCGAGCAATGAACTGGTTTTCTTACTGTGCGTGACACAGCTAGCAGGAACACAATTGATATTGACATTTTTACGCAAAAGCCATACATAATTTAGTGTATAAGAACAAATTGATGCCTCGTAAGTTGGTGCCCAACGGAAGCACTCTTTACCGAATTGCTTGTTTAAAAATAAGAACTTTTCAAACATAAAAATAAAACAAAATAACACCAATTTTTTGGGGGCCACTAAATTTACTGATTCACTCCGTTAGCGTTGATTGTGCAGCGGTATGCGTACATTACGCGACACTGTTAGCGCAAACACGACATGGGCGATTTTTGCTATTTTCTTCAGCAATGTATCGACTCGCACTAAAATCTACCGCTTAGGTTGTATACTCGCATTAACAGTTTCCTAAACATGATTCACTTCTAACAAGAAAAAAAAAAGTGGGGAACACCGGCGATAGTTTGTTTGTGCTAACTGCGTGGCGTAGGGTACCTAAAAGTTTTTTTATAATGTTAAATGCAATTCTGTGTCACGTTAAAAAAATTGTCTGCTTTTGCTTTAGTTTCTTTGAGACACCACAAATACTTCGTAGTGGCGGCCCGTGCTATGGTACCGAAAGAGGCAACGTTGAACCATAACACGACACGCTAGACTCGCCAAAAAGGGTTTTAATATTGTCTTTTTTGCTCCATAGCCACAGTCGATGAAGAATGTAAACAGCGAGTCTAGCTTACATTTCGTATTGGGGTACGCACCGTACGGTTATCTAAGTGGCTAAAAGCGACCCACTAAAACTTTTTAAAATTGACATCCACCCTTGATGCCCTCTCACCTCAGGTGGTTGTTGGGAATGTGTAAATATGAATTTCATACATTTTGCTGGCCATCATGTTCTGCGAGTTAGGCACAAAACAGGGAATTTTAGTAAATCGTTTTCAAAGGCCCGCTGCCACTTCAGGCGCGCGCTTCAGAGAATGCATCGAAGTGGCAGCGCGAGCTCCCGCTAAATGTAGCGTGGCCTGAAAACATAGTCTGCTGAAGTTCTTCAATAATTTGTGCTCGCTGCTAGAAAACAGAGACCTTCTAGAAGATGCCCGCGCCTGGTACATCGTTTTCTTTTCCATCGATCCCAATTTGAGGCAGGTTTGAGCGTGATAAGCCGTTTTTTTGAAGATGTAATGTTTTGTGAAGATGTAAGTCATTCTTACATATTCAAGTCACCACTTCTCGCGGATGTGTTTTGAGCTCCTTGATCAACCGAAAATATCTATGAAACGTTCCTTCAATGGGTGCGGGGATGCATCGCAGCTCTCAAGTATGCGTTTACTTTGCCACGGGCTAAAGCAAAGACCTTCGGCAGCTGAAATTCGGTGACTGCGCGGGTGCAGCCTTGCAGCTCCGTAAAACCTACACCCGATGGGCTAGGCTCGGTGAGCGCCAAAAAAATGGGGCAGATTACGCGATAGGAGCTGAAGCTACCTGTAAGTCACGAGGGTCACTACCAGTTCGGCCGGCCCTCGCGGAAGGGCCAAGCGTGGATTAGGGCCGAGTGAGCCGGAACTGCCGAGTGCGGGGGCTCTGCCGACGACTGCGAAAGGGCCGGGAGGGGTGTCGAGGCCGAAAGAGGGGGGAAGGCCGGGCACGGCGGCAAGGCTAAGGGAGGCGAAAGGGCCGAGAACGGGTGTGTGGATTAGAGCGATCAGCACACGCGTGGCTAATCCGGCGTCGCGGGAATTCGTTGAAAAGAAGACCGATAGATGGCGCGCCCTGTTTTCGCTCATTTCTGTTTGGAGACCTGTTTGGTCTGACAAGTTTAGTCTGGAAACCTGGTATTTTTTTTCGTTTCTTTTTTTAACGCACAGTTTATTAGCAAACCTTTAACAAGAAAAAATATGAGGGAAACCAACCCGTCCTGAGTTTCGAAACCCAGGACAGGTTGGTTTCCTTAATATTTTTAATTGAAAATCCACTCGCTACGTAGGCCAAAGTAGCAGAACTCTTATCCGCTAGACCATGGACGTATGAGGGATTTTGCGTCAACTTTTAGGAATATAAATAGAAAAAACGAGAATGCACATCTCCTGTTTTTCTTTTTTTTTTTCTTTCTTTCTATCACGAATTCTAGCAATCTCAAAATATACTTGCCGCAGCTAAAGGACAGCAAGATGTTTACTTTCAGTCGTGATTAAAACCTGCTGAGTCCCGCTACGACACCGGAATCAAAATTTTGTAATCGGTGCGAGAACAGTAGCCGTGGTTCCAGCCGGCCCGATACGCGCCCAGGCATAACTACTCCATGGCCGATCGCACCGCTGAAGTATCGTATCGAAGGTGCAAAAACGGTCTGCTAAACTTGAGGGATCACAGATCGCAAAGCATGCTTGGAAGTAACTACACACTAAAGTCACAGCTCTATATAATGAGTGTAGAAGTCACCTGCGTCGCAGATGGAATCTGCGTGAGGAAGACCGATGATTCAGTCCAGCGAGAACGCGCTTGAGAGCAGACGACAAAACACATATCTTCCGCAAAAAAAAAAAAAAACAATATAGTGCGTTATCTTTTAGACGATTATTGCGCCCCAACTTCCAAGCAGCACACCATTGCTTGACCAAATAAGCCCGCAACTGGCAAACATTGACTCCAATGTTGGCCTAATGTTGATTTTCTGGAAACCGCTACCCGTTCCAACGTTGGACCATTAACTAATGCCAATGTAGGACCACGATTCAACCAATGTTTAGGCTAATATGGGACGGGACCATCATTTATGCCATCGTTGGACCGCCTTTTAACCAAAATTTAAGCCCAACAATGGGCCATAATTTCACCAACACCTAAGCCATCATTGGACCACTATTGATTGTGAATCGTATACAACCAATATTGGCATCAAAGTTTAATCACTGGCTTATCCAATATTAGCTCCCAACCTTATGCCCTGGCTATTTAAATTTTGGCATCCGACTTCAAGCGCGGGTTGTACTATTTTCGGCAGCCATTTTAGCGGACATGCAGCTTTCTTTTCAGATATATTTATAGTGATCAGTTGAACACTACATATATATCTGAAAAGAAAGCTGCAGTAAACAAGCCACATTCACTGTGGAATTTTTTTTTATCGCATCCAGGTGAATATAGAAGCGTGCAATTCAAAGTGTACCGTCAATACATTATATTAAGTATTACAATTAAAGAAAAATTAAAGCAAAAATGAGTGCCAGGATTCACCACTGCAAGCTGTGAACCGGGTAAGAACGTGATGGGATCCTACGCAGAGTCCTGGGCACACAGTTCTGAAAGAAACAGAAGCGAGGGCCTCGATTCAGGTGCCAGTTCCCACTAGGCCACCTCATACCACTGTAAATTTAAATATTCGTTTACCTTTCATCTTCAGTCACTGTCAGTTCTCTCTTACCCTTGTCAATTATGAATATCAAAATAAAATATAGCTTTATTATTCGTCACCCTTTAATCAACTGTTCGATTAATCGATTCAGTTGCTCTCTAACATAAAATCTCAAAAAGGCCTGCCAACTCTTTTAATGTTTACATTTCTATAATGAAAACTTTCTTTTCCAGCGAATATTTTTCGTTATTTTGTATACAATAAACTTGAGTATTCTAAGAGATAGCAGTACTGCCTTATATAACAAATAGATGAGCAAGTAAGACACCTGGGCCGGCCTGCTGCAATCAGCGCCCCAGCCGACAATGGGTGAAAAAAAAAGCACTGCAAAGGTGCATGGGGCGCGCGAGCGTCTTAAGGCGAGATGTGATTCGCGCTCAGCTTCTGCGCTGGCTTTGACAGTGCTTTCCCTAGTCTCAGTTGAGACGTTGTTTCCAGCAACCCGGCATAGGCGTTAACTGTTGTTTTGTTCGCCCGACTTGTCCTAACTCAGAGCTCAACCGATCTAGTATTAAATACTGATAGTGATTAAAGAAATTAATTAAATAGTAGAAAGGTTAATCCATAAATTGTTTAGCCCTATTCTTGCAACATCATAGGGTTCCTCAGCCCTTCATGTAGCCTTAGGACCTGCTAATTACAATCTCACCATTTAAGTTAATACCTATATCTCTACGTTGATTTGAAAAAAAAAAATTCTTTATATTTACGGCATTTGCGGCCCAGAAATATGTAGTTACAAATGTACTAGTGTTTCCTTCATATTATTTACAAGTTATAAATCAAATCGCTGGCCTTTTTCAGCTCACCAGTGTCAAATGTGCTACGAAATTAACAGTTCAATAAATAGCCTGTTATCCCTATTGGAAAAACGTACAAGAAACAAACCTGCTGCTTGTACAGTTCTGGTATGACACCAGTATAATTTCTTGTTATTATGTATGCAGCTAGTTTGCTTCGGCTTTCTGCATAACTGGAGATACCGGCACCGCTATGGCTCCGGGTCTGTCTATACTGGCAGCCAGTTTGCTTGCCGATATGATTCGGTGTGCTGGTATGATTTTGCGGCCGATGACGTAGGCGACCGCCATCTTTCCAACAAAAAACGCTTATACCACACCACCACCGTTATATCCAAATCATACATGCAGAGAGACGACCGCCATCTTCCAACAAAAACGTCCATCGTTTACCACCGGTATCGTTACATACACCATACATGTCGAAAAAGAACATAAGCCGCGTTTACATGAATGCGACTTAGTCGTATTGAATCCAGTTGCCGCATTCCATATGCGGTCATGTAAACGGCATAATGCGCAAAGCGCATCGCATTAAAGTCGCTAGACAGAGGTGGATCGAGATATCGAGTGCGCATTCATTCAGCCCATGTAAACGGAGATCGCATCGCATTTTGGAACGGGGAGGATTATCGGAAGGCGCTCGCTGCGGGAGCGAGTGAACAGCTGAGAACATGGAGGCGGCCAATCTCGTCGGCGCCGCGGAGAGCGGTCCCGCAATTTTTTTCCCGAGAACAAACGCAAGCTTTTATTGTGATCATAACTAAGCGGAATATAGCGGAGCTGCTCGGTGTGGGCGGCCCCGTCCAAACCTTTGCGAAGTACGACTTGCGTGTCCGAAGGGGTCACAAAGACATCGGTGCAAGCACGAACGACACCGAGAGCCCCGAGCACTGTTGAGCACTGCATGGTAGCGCAGAACGAGCAGCTCCTACCTCGGTGCCGTTCCCGGCTGCGCAAGAGCCTCTCGGACTCGGGGTACGGTCGCGATCGGCGAGTTCTGGCGCGGCGAAACGCGGAGGCTTCCTCAAAGCGTGCGCACAGATGTCGCCTCTCGTTCAGAGTGAACCGGCGGCCCGGCCTGGAGTCCTAAACGCCTTGGTTTCGATGCTTCTTCCGTCTCGCAACTTCTTCTACAGCACCGAAGACAGCGGGCACTATCTTTACGGTCACTAAATACGTCGAAAGGCCTCCACGTGCGATGCACCGGAAAACGTGGTGCGGCTGGTGCCGGAACGGAACTGCGTAACTTCGAGCTTTGAGTCAGCGTGCACGGCAACAAACCGATCGTGACACCAAGCCGCGGATACCGCATCGCCGGTCGACAGCGGCAAACGGCCCGTTGCTCGTATCGTGGGCCGTGACTCGTACTCGGCCAACTCGGCGTCTTTTCGTGGCCCCTCGCGTCGTCGCTACCAGCCGCAAACCCGGCGTCGGAGAAAAGCGAAACCGAAACGTAAAGCTTCCGCCCAGTGGCTTCCGCTGTCGCGCCTTTTCTGACTTCCCGGCTTCCACGCTTCCGGTCGTCGCGGAGATGGCGACGTAGTGGTTTTGGCGGTTATGGCATCGCTGGCTCGTTCTGCGTTTTGGGGGACAGATGTTTTACGGTCCGTTTCTACTGCGTCTCTGGCTCTCAACTCGACGGCGCCTCTCATAGTTCAACCAGGCGTGGTCAACCTGTGTCAGGCCGGCTCGACTCGTCCGATCGCCGGACCGCAGGCGACTTCCCAGTTCGGCCGTGAGGCCTAGGATCCGAAGACGTCTGTCTCCGTGAAGCAGTAAGCGAATCTCGTCCCGTTTTCGTTCTACTTTTAAATTACGTTAGGTGCGCTACAGTGTAAGCATGCGTGCCAAGTGTTCGTAACAATTTTGAACTAGAATAATTGTGCTTCATTGCGGTTTGTCATTTACGGAAAATATAAATCGAGCAATGAACGAGGAGCCATGCTTGAAAACGATGCATGTACGATGTTAACTTCTACCTCAGCGGCTTTAAAAAAAAGTCAAGACTGCTTACGGTTGGATGCGAGGCTGGTCCCAATGCAATGGTAAGCACTTAGAGCGCCTTTCTGAACGGCATGTAAGCAATATAGCGATCAACGAGACGAGCGACGGCGAGAAGCTACGAGTGCCGGCGCCGAGCGACGAAGATTTCTCACTCTCGCTGCTTGCGCCACTCGGTTCTTGGGCTTCTCAAAACGTCGCTCATCGCCTTGGTCGCTCGCACCAATCGCTTTCATAATGTGTGTCTCGTCGCGCGGCGGACTACCGTGTTCATTCAAATATAAATCGACCTTTTTTTTTTTTTTTTTTTTTTTTTTTTTTTTTTCGGAAATTGCGATTAAAGACTTTTGACCTACATTCGCGACCAAATTTTGCGACCCTACCGGAGGCATGGAGCTATCGAGTCACCGAGCCGGAGTTGCCGTAGAGCCGCGCCGCTTCTTGTTTCAAAACGCTTTTGGTGCACGAAAACAACCGCGGTGGCAGGTGGTTGTTTCGCCATCGCGTTGTTTCGCCTGGTTTCGCCATCGCGCCTCTAGCCACTACCGTTCCCCTTGCTGGGCAACGGGGAAGGAAAGAAACGCGATGCGCCATGCACTTTGCCCTCCATCCTCGCAAACGCGCACAAAAAAAAAAAAAAAAGAAGTTACTTTTGTTTGTTGTTTGAGGCGGCTCGGCTCGCGTGTTGCTCATGGCGACACGGCGGCTTTGCTTGCGTCTTTGTAGTTCGTTTTTCGTCGCTTCGCACGTTGTTTCGTTTCTTCTTGGCGCCATTTTACCACGGTGTCAGTGAAGTATTGTTGCGAATTTGCGAGGACGTCTACCAAGCTGACGAAGCTTCGGACGACGATGAAATGTCCAGAAGTTCTGACGGTGATTAAGTTTTTGGCATCGCCCCGTGATTCAGCTGAGAGTGATGTAAATAAAGGTTTGTTTCTTTTGCCCAAAATTTCCCCCGTTTTTAAAAATAAAAAAAAGGTCGACATATATTTGAACTATTTATTTTTTTATTCTCGGTGGGTCCAACAAATAGGGTTCGACCTATTTTCGAGTAAATACGGTAACTTTAATTTTCTTTTTGGGTTACGTCGGACGTAACTCGAATGCTTGAGAGTTACGTTGGGCGTAACTTTAATTTTTATTTCGGGTTCCGTCGGACGTAACGTTAGACACTGCGTTACACTTAAGCAAAATAGGGTCTGCTGGTTCATCATATAAACCAACCATTTGTGTATGATTAAAGCGCATCACTGGCCTAAAAGAAATACTGCCATCCTATAGGAATGTAGCGCTTCATATACATTTGTTAATTTTTACTTTTAGTCCCTGCCCCACCAGATACAACATCTGACCTAAAGCAGTGTTCCGGATCTCCTTCCAAGACCTCAGGCGGGTCGTCATTCAATTCAGGAGTCGGCGGCGTCTCATGGGCGTGTTGCTGGTGCTTCTTACTGGATGGTGCTACCGAGGGAAAAGTGGTCGTGCTTGGGAAAGGCAAGTATGGCCGCCGTAAGTATAGATATTGTTTTTACCTTTGCTCGAATCCACCTTTAAGTAATGCACAGTTCGCATCTGTGCACCTCTCAATGCTTCTACAGTCGGCTGTTAATATTTGGAGTGCTCCAACTCTGTCAGCGCTAGTGTCTCTAGATCATGCAAATGGGATGCAGCAATAAACCACATATGCTCTCGCAACAAACAGCGCTGTGCCGAAACACTGTGGAATTTACTCTAGCTTAATAATGCAGCACAAAATAGTTGACGCCAAGTATAACTGCTTTTGTGACTCCGTTTTACCAAAAGCTCTGCCGAAACAAACTTGCCGCCTTATAGGTAGTGCAAAAGAACCTCGGTGTGCCTAACCTGGAGAAGGGCATTTTTTTCATAGGTCAATTTTTTCTTAAAGCAATACCTTCAGCCTCCTTGAAATGTTAACATCATGTGACACTCAGAAGAACAGTAAACCCCTTAATGTTGGCGACCCTTTAATTTTCGTGGCCTGTAATTTTGCGGAATTCAGTGGCTGTGATTATGTCCTCTGTGACCGATTCGAAAAGAAATAGGGGCCACCAAGATAAGGGGGTTTTACTGTACATCGGAGGAGAGAGGAAGTCACTTTTGTTTGTATGCAAGAGTAAAACCAACAACAACAATCATGGTGTCGACACTTTGTGAGCCTATCTGTGTCTATTGAATGATATCAATTTCGTTTTAGTTCGTTAAACATTGTTGCCTGTACACTGTGGGATGTCGTCTTCAACAGGAGCAGTGGTTTTCCTCTGAAGCAGGCAGCATGGACGCGTGCCGCAGCACAACATAGTTCATTTGCAGGTGGTACCGCAGTTTGAAGGATGGTTCGCACAATGGGGAATCGCAATTCAATGTTCTACCTCGGGCATAGACAAGATTTGCTCATTCTAAATCATTTTGTCTACAAATCGGGAACTTGCAACGAATGTACCCGCATGGTTGGAAGGGCCAGACAAGCCTTGTGAGTGCTTCGTTTTCTAGCCTCTCAGTCCTGAACCTACTCACGTACCATATGTGTAGATGTTACGATAGGTGGGAGCACTTATTTGGAAAATGGTGAATGGCAACTGTTGTTATCTTTAAGGTGGACTGCATATTTGCAGTACTTTTCCTCACTTAAAAATATGTCTTACTAAAAATATGTAGTATAGCCGATGACAAAAAGAGAATGGCTGGGCGTCCTCCAGCACGTGCTTGTGCTTTTCACCCCGCTTTGGACAGATGTGCTCGCTCCAGGCTCATCAGGCGCTGAAACGTCATCGAAGGCAGCAGACGGGCTGGAGGTGGAACAACGGAGACTTCTCCCTGCCTTTCTGATGGTGTCAGTGAGCGTGTACTTCTATACTCTAACTTAGCTTAACCTGCACAGAGCTGAGTAGAATAGGCTTGGCAAGTGCCCTTATTGCATATGCATTTGTACAGCTGAGGCACTTTCTAAATCAAGAACATTGTGTACCTTACCTTCAAAAACACATCATTTTGGGGGTGCAAAAGGAATTCTAAGGCATATTTTTGTTTGTATTGTCCTATTACGCATCGACTCCTTCAACTTAATGCAGAGTCGACCGAGCCTCTTGAAAAATTTAATGCTTGCCAGGTAATTGTTTTGCATTTAGTTGATATATCCGTATTCAGTTAGGTATCCCAAGTCATTAGTCGTTGAAGTGGAGTCTCTCTGTAAGTCAATCATGTTTAACATTCATAGAAATGCTTGTCAAATAATGGCACTGTCGGGGATATCTATTCAGCTCGGAACAATCGCTGGGCACAAGCTGATCGTGTGGTTACAGGCAGCAAACATCCCGCTTGGAACGTCCTATTTTGCAATGTAGCTGCAGACTAGGTGAGGGCCCCACTCATAAACGTCTATACTTTTAGTCTCTTTAAGCTGGACCACTTTTGACACTACAAGCCATTGCAGCTAAAACAGCATGACACATGATTATAAGCTAGACGTACCATGGCGTCCAACTAGAAGGTCACATGGCTTGCTTTGTGCACTGAATTTGCAAGGATGGCTTGAAGCTTCTGTCGTGGTTAACTTTAAGCTGAGATACTTTAAAATAATGCTCTCAGTTTTTAGTGTTGCCCGGCATGGTTAACAAGTTGGTGATATAGCGCTGCATTGAAAAGTCTGTGCATTCATGACTGTATCACCTTATGAATGCATACGAGCTATTAAACTCTTCGTTTTTCAGAGAAATGAAATGCACTTTGCTTCCAATTGCACCCGCTTCTGTAACTTCATGGTATGAAGCACCTTACGGCTGCAAGCTCTGATTGATCTTGTTCTCTGGTCTGCGCAGGCCCATATCAGGGAGTCGCTCCGAGAGCCTCACCAAAGTTTCCTGCCCGTGGTCGTTCTAAATTTTTTTTGTTGTAGGTATGCATCCTTTCTGTCTTTCCCTTAATTGTACTCAAACGTCTTCTTTTCATTGTCGCCGATTTGCCTCAAAATTGGTTAAGTACACAAATGGACGCTGTACAACTGTATTATACATATTTTGTTCAAGGTAACTTTTCTTTGCCACAGTTACAGATTTTTTTATGAAGGTTAGTCTTTTTTGTTTTTATTTACAAATTTATGTGAGTTTCCATGGGCAACACTAAAACGTTATGCAAGAAGCAAGGACAAGTTCACTGCTCTAATTTGTTCTCAACTGATTGCAAGAAATTTCGTTAATGTCGTGAAACCTCCTTCCAGCGCTTGCTTTGCAGCATAAAAAAAAATTATACATAGGACATACTCTGTTTTTTAAACTGCTTGCTCAATCTGCAGGTCTGCCTGCCATAGATGTCGTGCTACTGGAGAGCAGGCAAATTCGATTGCTGGTTTTGCCATTGCTTTTTTTTTTTTTTTTTTAGCCGTTGTCTTAGTAGTTCTTGTAAATTTAGAGATTTTCCTAAAAAGCAAGCCGGGAAGAATATTTAGTTTAGTTAGGTAGCTGAAAGTAATGATTTAGTACCCCTTTGTCAGTAAAATAGATACTGTGTGCCGCTGTTAGTGTCAAGCCGAGATCCACGCTTTTTTGGCATTTTGCTCAGAGTAGTACCCATTCTTATTCGTTAGCCTTTTGGTGTGCCAACTAAACTCTTTGTATACAGACACCTGCCCTCTGCTGGTACACTCTACCCTCATGTTCAGCGAGTGTATGAACTGGAGTTGTATCCACAGTCGACACTCGCTGAGCACGAGGGTAGGAAAATCTTTCCATTGCAGCAGAGCCATATATGGGGAGAGTCCGGCAGTCTATGATTTCGCTGCCGTAACGTCTTCCTTCCGAGTGAGCTGATCAGCCCGCGACACAGAGCAAGAGGCGTGAGCGCATGCGCGTGAACTCTAGGCTGCTCCCAGCTGAGCGGGGAGGGCCGCCATTTTCATTCATTCGCCGGGCATGGGATCGATATTCAAATTTCGGTTCTTTCCTTTTATTTGGCAGGCTCTGGCAATAAAATGATATAGTGTTATTCCTCGGTGGCTTAAAAACCTAAAAAAAGAAGTTCCTCTATGTTTGAACGCACTTTTATTTAGACAAAAAAAAATAAATAAGCCCGTAGCAGACGACTCATAGCCTCAACAGTGCTCCGTGCCGACAGCTTTGCGTCAAAATGGCGGTCATCTCTTTGCCTCTTTGCTGCCTTCTCTATCCCTCCTTCGGCGTTCTCCTCCCTTTCCTCCTCTCCGGCGCCTTCGTTGCCACACCCGCTGGCTAAACTCTCCCACTATACGGCTTTGCATTGCAGTAGTAGTTTTATTTGTAGTCTTTACAGTTGAATGTGAATATTTGACAGAAGTCTCTCAGGTTGGGGCGAAAGGGGGTTAAATGAATGCATTTGATCATTCGCCTACATTCGGTACCCATCATTTTAACGCCTACGTAGCCTTGTCCTTGTGGGTGACTATGACTAAAATAAGAGGATCTATGTGCTGATCACGAAAGAATATGCTAGCCATTCTAATGTAGCTCTGCCAAGTACTTGATTGTGATTTGTTTTTATTTTCAGCTACTTGGGTGCCTCGAGATCTGGAGATCCTAGTGGCCACAAGCTTGGACTCAATCTTTTTCTGTGGTCTGGCCAGGACCATGGGGGAGGTAATCCCAGCAACAAGAGCATCGCAGTATCTCCCTGCCTGTGACTTTCGATCAGCGTCCCGACAGGGGAGTCCTCGTGCCACCAGGTGTTAGGTATGCCACTTGAAATAAGCATTTTTCTTACCTATTAATAGAACAGCAAAAGCACTACTAAGCCTAAAATGCAAAAAAAACATATTCAAATCTTGGGTTGGATGAAATTCCAATTACAAAAAGGAGCCTGCAGACATGATTATCATGTGAACTTAAAGCCCGCAGATGTAGGTTCGACGGTGTCACAGAAATAACTTCTCGCAGATCGCCTTGCTCGTGCTATACCCAAACAAATTCTTAAAATAATCATTGTGTTTCGTTGGTGTCATCAATCTTATGTCCCTACCACACCCACCAGTTGGGACATGTGAAATATAGAAAAACAGGAACTTGCACATTGTCAGCTCTGCAAAGATTTATATAGTAAACAGAGCATAGCACGTTCAGCTTAAGAAAAAAATTTAGTGCAGGCCTATATTCATGGTTCACATATGTGTGATTGCTCTTTATAATGAAGTGAAAACTGCTTAAGTTGTGGCCCACTACAGGCTTTCTATTAGTGTTAAAAAGTGCGGTAGAAAACATGATTGTGCTTGGAAGACGGGGACATAGGAAGGACAGACACACCAGAGCGCTAACTTTCAACTGATTTAATTCAAGAACCTCAGCGTAGAAACGGACTGTGTCACCGCACCACATCTCAACCAATCCGTGGCCCTGCCACGGACCGCAAGTACGCCAACTCCTTATCCGCCAAGTCAATTGACGCCACACTGACACAACTTGTGCCGGAACTATTTATAGTGTCAGCCTCCATAATCTCGCTAACAGTCCTATCTTTGTGCCTCTCAAGAGCAGTAGACGAAGCAAATAATGGTTTGCACCCGCAGTCATGACAGTGACACGACAGATCATGACTGCGAGTGCAAACCATTATTTGCTCAGTCTACTGTTCTTGCTAGGCACAAAGATATGACTGTTAGAGAGATTATGGAGGCTGATGCTATAAATAGTTCCGGCATGTGTTGTGTCAGTGTGGCGTCAATTGACTTGGCGGATAAGGAGTTGGCGTACTTGCGGTCCGTGGCAGGGCCACGGATTGGTTGAGATGTGGTGCGGTGACGCATTGTGTTTCTACGCTGAGGTTCTTGAATTAAATCAGTTGAAAGTTAGCACTCTGTGGTGTCTGTCCTTCCTATGTCCCCGTCTTCAAAGCACAATCATGTTTTCTAACGTAGTCAGCACTTGTTAAAAAGTGCTATTGTGTTTTAAGCAGCTCGTACCAAATATTTTCTTGAAATACATTGGTTCATGGAAATTATTATGTAGATGTTGGCAGACAGTCATGGTGAGGCCAATCTTTAATGCCAAGTGGTCCACTTATTCAGAGTTAATTGAGTTTGTAAATATTGTAGGTCGCAAATTAAATTTTTATGGTACGCAATGGGCACAATCATCCGTAATGACTAGTTCTACCTAGGGGAACTTCATACGTTTACTACGGCAAGATGGTTTCGAAAAGCAAAGTATTTAGTTTATTCAACTCCTGCACTAACCTTGTCTTTAGAAACTTTTTATATTCTTTGCGATGCTGAGATAAGATTCTGGAAATAGTTTTTCTAGAACTACTCTAGATATTTCCAGTTCATCATTTTTCTCGCAAAGCATTCGAGAGAGCCAAACCCTGTAATGTACGGAGGGAACTCACAGAATGATGCGACTCACAGTTTGGAACATTCGGCACTGTAACAGTAATTATGACATGTCACTTATGTAATGCTCATTATCGCAGATCAAACTGCTTTTTCCGTCTACACTCATTTTCAGTAGACTCATTCAGCGAACTCCCACCTGAGACTGCAGCGCTGGGTTCTGCAAAGTAATTTGAATGAATATAGATGCAACAGGTTTCTTTGAGCGTGCATCTAACACACATTCTTCATATTGAATCTGCTAACTGTATTCATGACCATGTCCATAATTGTATCCACATTCCAGCTTATTTTTATTTTGACATTTGAGTTTTCTTCAGTACTTTTCTCAACATCTGTGCTTGCTGAGCCGTACTCAAGTCCATACATCTTGTCTTTCGCTATTACATTAATATATAAAACTGTTGACGCCAAGTGAGAATTCAAGGTACCGAATCTGTCGTGCGAGCTAAATAAGAACCAATAAAAAGCTCTACAAAGGAAATTTTGTTAAAGGATGCTGTATGAGCATTAGAATAGTACATGCCATGCTAAAAAAAAAATACAAATTCTTGTTAGGTATGCGAGGATGACAGTGCTGTGCTGTTTCTGATGTGTCACAAAAAAAAAGAAATCAGTGCCATACAGTGTTCCTTATGGAAGTACAAACTGTTGAATTCGAAGCCCAGAAGTTTTATTCAAGAATGTTCCTCAATACAAATGTATTTAGAGATCTGAGCTACTGACTCATACATGACTATGTGGCAAACATTCATTTTCATGTGGATTATAGTTTACAAGGTCTAGTCTGCATTGATTTATTGCATTCATGCTGAAACTGGGAGGGGTTCTCTGGGTATGAATAAAGAGATAAACATTTCTTGAAATCAAAACATTTGAGAACGGACAAAAGGAAGGATCTGAGAACGGTATCTTAGATTCTCTTCTTTTTCTTACAGTATCTCTAATGTTCACTTTATTTCACCTGATGCATTTAGTTTTTAGCACAGCTCTTAGCACCCGTTTCCGCGTTTTGCGGCGTCGCTGTCGGCGTAACCGCCCAACTAAACTTGGCAGGAAATTGAATTAATGTTGTGGTCATGTGACGTTAATATTTCCGCTAAGTCTAGCTGAGAAACTGAATTTTTTTATGGATGACGTGACACGGTCATGCGACGTCATTTTCCCCGCTACTTTTAGCGGAAAAACTGCATTTGTGTTGAGGTCATGTGACATCAATTTCCGCGCTAAATTTATTGGGAAACTTAACCCGCTAAATTTAGTGGGGAAATTTCCCCCTAAATGGGAGGGAGCAGAAGAGGAGGAGGGGAGGGGAAGGAGGGGCATACCCTCCCATCTTCCTCTTTGAGAGCTGTACTGTATTTTCTCATTACAGAGAATTGTAAACGTCTCATATTTCATCTCATGTTTTTTCAACTTTTATATTGCAGGTGCGCTTGCAGCACAAATCTGGGTTGTGCTGATCCTCTACGCACAAGTTAGGAACTCCTGAGTGACAAGAGTGGGAGTTGGGTCTGACAGCTCAAGGGACACCATTGTTCAGTATTGAATTTTTAATTATCTTCTTTTGAGCAAAGTTACGCTTTGCTGCATGCAGTTCTTCTAAAAATAAATACATGCAACCAAATTTACCAGGTCACGACATTTTGCCTCTGCTCTTAGTGCTCCTGGTGAGCCTCGGATGAGAGCTTACTGGTGTGCAAACATCATAATTGTTTGAAACCACTCACTGATGTAGAGACTTATTGACATCCAGCATTCCAATGAAACGCTGGATATCCACAAGTCTTTCTTGAACAATGCAAGCGGGAAAGGAACCATACAATAATATTGTATTGGGGGACATTCTACAGAGTGTTTTTTTGTATATTTTACAGATTGTTTTTAAAAAAAGCCGTAAAAGCTACATTTACGCAGTCTGTACACGTGAATTATATGGCCAGGGCGGCATAGTATAAAAGGCTAATTTGTAATGATCAGTCGGCTTATTACAGAGATGTGCCAGACTTCTTTCAGAAAACTAGATGGAGGTTCATTCTCGCGTGGTTTTATCCCGCGAATCTGAATATCCCGTTCGTTTTCCACAAAGATATAACTAAACGCGAGAAAACACAAAAAAAACATCCTACCAATAGTGACATCGTAAGAAGACCTTTCAGCCGCCAAGTGTATGTCGCTTAAGGGCCGCGCGTCCAGTCGCAAGTTTTCTAGGTATATTCTCCCGCATTGGCACCAGTCGTGACACATTTTTCTGCCCCTTTAAAAAATAGCATGTGCGTGCATAGCTTTCATAGGCACTGAAGATGCGTGAACAAAGATTTTGAAAGCTGCTCTTGTGACGTCGCTCTCTAGGGGAGTGCTTTCAAAGCGCTTTAAAAATGACTATGCAGCCTCGATTAATTAAATTAGCAAATAATTTTGATATTTGAGATTCTGGAGGTCAAATGAAGAAGATTTAAAAGTGTTTTCTCAAATACAAAACCGCTTCAGCCTCTCTCTAAGTATAGTATGTTCCTAAAATTTTTAATCAGTGAAAATAGACCCATGGTTCCAATTAGAAACTTCTAAGCATCATCAAAACACACTAAATCAATTTTCTTTGTGAAGATATAAGACAAGAGCAGCATTTTATGGTGTTCTAAAAGAATGGTCAATTTGGACGCGTTTCCAGACTTCGGTTTCTTACCAGAGCGCATCTTTGCACCTACGGTCCTGCTGCCCGGTGGCCGCAGTGCGAAGCCGCCCCCTCGCCTCCCTCGTAGGATGGAGGGAAGCAAGGCGCACGTGTGTTGCGCGTCTAAGCCCCTGGGGAACAGGACCGTGGGCGCAAAGATGAGCTCTGATAAGAAACTGAAACCTAGAAACTCGTCCAAATAAAGCATTTTTACAGAACGCGTGAAATGCTACCCCTGCATTATATCCTTCTAAAGAGTTGATTTTGTGGTTTTCAGTGACTCAGCAAGTTTCCAATAGAAACCATAGTTTCATTTTCACTTATTAAAAAGTTAATTAACAAATTGTATTTAATTATCTGACTGATCGTTACGACTAGGTCCCTATACTACGTACGCCTGGCCATATTACTCTCCTGCACAAATCGCATTAATTTAGCTTTCACGGCCTTTCTAAACATATATGTAAAGCTTAAAACTAAATTGCCGTGTACAACAGTGAAAAGGCGAAACCACCATGTTGGAGCCATATGGCTCCAACATGCCGGTATCGCCTTTTCGCTGGTATAGGATGTCCCATATTACGTTATCCATGTATGGTTCCGTCCGCCTACATGGTTCCGCATAATCCACTACGCCGGTATAGGATGTCCCATAATACGACACGCTTGTATGGTTCCGCCTACCTGTATCGTTCCGCCGTAATCCACTATACTGGAGCTGCCTTTTCGCTTGTATAGGATGTCCCATATTACGGTTACGCTTGTATGAGCCTTTTCCATCATCTTTCCATCATCAATATTTTCCAACAGGGATACGAGAGGAACATTACAGCTGAACAGAACATAATGCTTGAATCAATCAAGCATTTCAAATAAATCACGCACGTAAAAAAAGCTTGACGAGTAAAGAAAATTACAGGCAAATACACTCACATAGCGCGTTGATATAAATTAAACTCCACTTCCAGTCAACAAACCGAATCTGGGCAAATAAGGGTTAACCAACGCTTCTGTGGTATTCAGCTTTAGACATACGTCTTGCGACACGAAGACACCCATATTTTAACAGGAAAAATAAAATAAAAATGACTTCGAACATAAAAAATAACCAATCAGAACGTCCCTAACAGTCTATTTGAATTAAAAAAAAAAAAAAACTTACAATTAGCGCTGTACAAGGCCTGTCGGGCCGATCTCTGTGGGTTACAGGCTGAACTCGTCGGAGATTCCTGTCACAGAGTTCGACGCAGTCCAAACTCCTCGGATCATGGCAAAGCGTACATTGCGTAGCAAGAACACATGTCCCCGATGGTCAAGAGGTCCTCTCTTTGTCACTCACATGAGAGGAAGGGCGGTCCGTCGCGTCTTCAATCCGTCGAAGCTAGTAGTGACATGTATGCACACAATAAAGGAAGGTCACAGGTGTGTAGTGGCTGCCGAGAGTATATCCATGGTTTTGACTGAGCCACTAAATGAGCTGCGTCTAGAGTATCGGCACTCCTTTCGCTGACATTGTTGTGGGCGCCGCCTTTTTGGTGCTTGTGCAGAGCAGACATAGCTGCCGATCGTCATGATTCAAAAGTGCGACTTCCTCAACATTAGATTCGGTGTAAGGAAGCTCATGCAATATAGCTTTGCTTTGTCGCGAACTGTTTAAACATTTGTGGAGGACGAAAAATCGTTTTCTGTGATTTCAGATAAAGCTTCACATAACTGCCAACCATGATTTTAAGCTACAATACCACCAAGTGTCGTTACTCTGAAGCGTAGCTTATTTAGCGGCACAAGTTTTGACGATCCGCTTGTTCAAGATCGCACTTGGCATTAAGACGGAATGCGCTGCTGGTGATCAAAGCTCTAGAACCCCCGTTTTTGCCATTTCCAGTGGAGATAGCGTGGATGGTGAATGTGCCGAGCTGCTTCGCACGATAAAAACAGTGCGCTAAGCAATAAAATGCACTAAAACAACTTTAAAAACTGGCACCACGATGTCCTGATATCCGCATGTTGATCTTGCAATTCTTTTCTCTTGGAGAAAAGAGCTGTTTCTGCCCGTTTGTAGTTCTCGGTTGCGCAACACTGTTCACGATGGCGAAAGTTCCCCGAAACAGTCGAACAGTCCCCACCGTCCTCCAGTCGACCCCTACCTTATCGTGTGGCCTTGGTCAACGCGACCTCATTTTCTGTGTGTGTTTCGCTGGCTGGACTCCGTCACCCCTGAGCTGAGAGTGTAGAGGAAGCTAAGGTGCTCGGTGAACCAGTCGCACGTCTAACTTTAATCACGTGATCACGCTCCTTCCCGTAACCACGCGTAGAGAGCGGGGCAGGTGATGACTGATCCGGAGGGCGCGTAGCTTCCCCTGTACTATCAGCTTAGGAATGAACGGATTCCTTGTCGCTCAAGGACGCCGAGTCCTCTTCTCCCACAAAAGAGATTTGTGTGGGGAAAACGGGAGGGTAACTGTTCTCTCATCACGTCTCTCGCCCTTTCAGAGGGAAAGAGAGGGTGCGCTATGAGTTTAGCCGGGCGACCTTGGTAAGCAATCCGTTCCGAGGCCGTCAGGGCTTGCCGCTCCCCTGTGCTCTCCCCTTCCTCAAATACTTTCGTTTGTTTCTGCTCAAATTTGCTATCCGGTTTAGAGCCTTTTATCCTCCCGGTATAAAAAGGCTCTCATCCGGTTGTCCCAAAACGAATGTGGTAAAGTATGCTTATATATATATATATATATATATATATATATATATATATATATATATATATATATATATATATATATATATATATATATATATATATATAAAAGACTCTAGAGCAAAAGGTCAAAAAGCGAGTTAGAGACACGAAGCTCGAAACTCAACCTGAAGCCTACGGTCAAAATTAAAAAGAGACAATAAAAAATAAAATAACTACCAACGAAAAAAAAAAAAGGTCGATATAAATTTCAAGAAAATTGTCGGCCTTGTCTTATTGGCTTTCCCTCAGAGCACCATTGAAGCTAACTAGATTATGCTTCAAAATAAACCAAACAGGAGAGCATGTGCACAAAAAAAAAAACAAAAAAAACATTCACACAAACATGTGGGATGCGCTACATCGGTAGTCTAAAATATCAACGAAACATGGGCGTTCGTACGTATGTAGCATGGTAACCCCACGTGCAGAATCCCTGTGGAAGCTTCAACCAGCATTGTTCCAATGACGGCATGATTACGTTACACACGCTCGCGTGCCTACTTATTGTCGCTTAAAGGGCCTCTGACACGCCTACCCCCCAATCTTTTTTTCATGCTAGGCGTTAAAATGTATCAGGATATCACCAAATAATTCTTTCACTTTAGAATTGCGTAGATGTTTTTATAAAAAATAGAAATACGAACCCAATTCCCGCCAGTGCACTGTGACGTAACAGTGTACCGCAAGAGGTCGGGGCGGTCAGAAGGGAGGCATCACCGGAAGTCACGTGAGCTGTCTCACTCCTCATGCTTACCGCGACCGCGCGTAATATCGTTTTTATATTTTTGTTATTTTCCGCACCTGCGCGAGAAATCCAAGCATACAAGGTTTCTTTATTTGCTTCTCGTCGTTTAATGAGCCTGTAACGGTAGAAAAAGAGGAGTCAGTGAACCTAGTAAACAAGTTTTGCTCATGTTCTAGACAAAACACGTATTTATACTCGACGTTTACTTGTACTTGGTACACTCACCAGCTCGTATTCTCTAGACGGTAAACATCTTCAGCCTGGAAAGTACCCGATGATTCGACGACCTCGGTTTCTGAACCGTCAGCATTGCGATCGGGCCTGTCGTATGCTACACCTCCTAATTTCAGCGAGCGTTCTAATTTTTATTGTCAAAACTTGATAGTTTGTTTTGTCCCCAGTATGGCTCTGTACTATCGTACTGATGGCATGCACTCCTGCACTGGCTTGAACTCGCAACGCATTGATCATTGACCTCCATCACGTCAATCTACTGACTCTTCGTCCTGAACTTTTACAGCGCGCAAACTAACAAACGGTGCAGTGATAAAAAGCTAGTGGAACTGAAACTTCGTTTTCTACAATCGCTCGTGGAGAAGACAAAAAAAAAAGTCTTAGGCACGGTCGTGGGGAGCACGAGGAGCGACACTCACGTGACTTCCGGTGAACACAATTTAGTGACATAAGTCAATGCGTCGCTTCTGATCGCCCCGACACCTTGCGGTACACTGTTACGTCACAGAGTACTGGCGGGCACTTTGACATTTTTTGGCGTGTCAGAGGCCCTTTAATTAAAAGCAAAACGCTCCGCCGTCACGGTGAGGACCCGGCCACCTGATCTGGGGATTCGCGTCATTGGCTCCTGATGAAACTGGCCATTTAAGGCGGGGCAAAAGGGCGGTGTGTCAGTCGTGGTCATCTCACACGGAGCTTTTGTCATCGGGTGCTTTCTTGCACCATCCGATCGTACATAGATCATCAACATTCTGTAAAGCGGACTCCTTCGTGAAACTTCGAAGTCCACTGTAATAAGTGTTCATGTGATCCTTTGCTGGATGAAACACAGATTCCGGGGAAGTAGGAACCCAAAACAGAGGAGAACTTGTTGAGGCGTTCAAAATCAGTGTAAATGAGTATGACGGTTGCATCAGTGCGGCGTCACTCGTTTCATCAAATAAGGAATTCGGGTTCATTTGGGTGAGGTATAATAAAGTGTGTATATATGTTCGTTTCTTTTTTTTTTTTTCGAATAAAATTTAGTTGCTTGTGGCGCTCCGAGTGTGCACGCCTACTTCTTTGTGCTCATTTTCTTTGCTTCTTTAAGTATAATAGCGAGTTCGTTTCACAACACTCGTGTCCACGCGTGCCCACTCGCGGCGTAAAGCGAGTTCGTTTCGGCAGGCACTCCACGAGTGGTTGCACTCTCCGAGTTCGTTTCAGCGGCGGCACCCCACGCGTTCATGTACTCGCTGCACCGAGAAAATCGGGCGTGCGCCAAAATGCAATCCCGTCATGCCTCGTACCGGCAAGGCCGGCGAGGAGCGGGAGCAGACGACGGAGGGTTCGTCTGCTACGATGTGTCGCAGAACCGAAAAGAAAAAAAAAGTAGATTTTCTGATAGAAATCGCGTCCCGCGTGCAACATAATCAAACGCGAGCTTGAGTTGTGAGCGTTTGCTATTTCATAAAGAAACAATTAACAACCCGTGCTCTATTTGCAGGTTTTAAGTCGCTCTGTTGCCGTGCGGACGCTGAAATATACCAGCGTGTCAAGAAATGCTCAGAACAAACGCATCAGCGGCCCCCGATATGTTTATCCCCATCCGTGTGCGGATGAAAAATTGAACATTTGTCGACAAAAATCCCCCAACAGATACCTCTGACAGCATACGAGAAAGCTAAACCTAGTGACTTTACTCGAGGCTTGGGCAACATCATCATGTTTAACATTTACGTACGTCATCTAACTTGCCCCGTCGTATTTTGTTCGAAAAAGCTCTCAATCTCGACGTCCTCACCAAAGCTGATATCTGATCCACCTGTAATGACGATCGAAATCGAAAGTCCCACGAAAAGTTTTTGCTGGATATTCTAACAGACTAGTTTTAAGCCATACCCTTTCAGTGGTTCACGCATAATACCATGCTCGAACGGATCAAGCTTCTGCTCGGACAGCATCATCAGTTTTCTTCACTGTAAAAGCAACCAGCTGCTTTGTAGACAGCTGGATGCGGAAATTTACGCCGTCTGTAACTATCTCTACGACAGCTGAGTTGCTTGAAGTCATCGCAACTATAAAGCACAGGTTGCAGCGCTCAACGTTTGTAGACAAACGTTGGTATTGACTGCACTCTCGCATTCCCACCCATCACTCCGAACAGAAAGGCGCTAGTTTCGGTTTGAGGTCGGTACTCTTTCTACAACATAGATGGCGGCATCATCAGTCTTCTGCACTCGGTGCATTTTGCGTGTTCGTTTGAGTCCAGTTTTCCGTGCAACACTCTGCGAGTGCGATCTATTCTGGGGATTCTGGGAGAGAACTCGAACGGTGCCAGTGCGTGTGAAACGAACTCGCAATTAGAGTTTGCACCTGACGTCACTTCCGGTTAGACTCGAAATCGAAACAATCGAAACCAACATTGCCGTCTGCTATCAGTGCCTCGACGCCATGTTGGAGGCATTCTGCGTCTTATTGTGGCAGCGGTAGTGCCGTAGTCAGAGAGCAGTCTTTTTATAATCACATTTCAGAATATATTTTTTCCCTAGTCAATCGCAAAGAGGTTCCTCACCTGACACGAAGTGTTGTCCATAAACCTGTAGTTGGGGTACGAAGCTTGTCTGTCGGGATTATAGACGCTTTCAGGCAGCTGTGCATGGGTGCCGCCATAACCGACCTTCAGTTTTTGTTTCCTCTTATTCCGATCGATCCACTTCATCATTACCACAGCAGGACAGGTAATTGCCATTTCAGATTCTACCGTGTCCTTCTCCCCAGCATAGGCCTTTGTGGAGACTCGTCAATGCCCGCTTCAGTCGCTCGACATCTCGGTAAGACAAGAGAAGGTCGGCTATGGCGGCTGAATTTGGCGCGCGCTGAAAGCGTCTATAGAGTCAACATAATGATCTAGAGCGAAAGTCCCATGCATTTGGCCACGACGGAATGGCGAGGCATAGACGCTTGGACATAACGGCGGCCTATAGTTGGCGGTCCCGATGAACCCGTTTTGGTTGCGACGCCTTAATATGCACAAAGAAACAGCAAAACATATATAATTTCTGTACCCCGCTATTTTCTTTTTTACTTTGCAGAAATTCACCTGAATCGCGCGTTGACAAAATCAAAGTTTACAAGCGCTCGAGCAACAACTTCTCGAGGCAAAGCTAACACGCTTAAACCAGCCTATTTAAGCATGCTTCCAGTATTAAGCTAAAGGTATTTCCAGACTAACACTGACCATTATATGCCACTGTGCTCTTGCAATGTCGATGAGTAGATTCTGCATAATTTTTATGTGCGCGTTTGAACATTGAAAATTCGGGTTCAAAACTTCGATCCACTCAATATCGGTGACCTAAATTTTGGTCCCAAATCGTCGCTTCGCCTGTTATGGCTTATCTGTGCACACCTTTGTATAGTAAGGGGTACCAGTTCTCCTAAAAATTGTGCAATGTCCATCGAGTCTGCACTTTATCCCAGCCTGTCTTTCGCCCTGGTAGCCAAAAAAAAAAAAAAATAGGTGAACTTTTGTTCGGTTACCTAGTGAGCTCGTGCACAAATAGAAACTCAGTGCGACGTCAATTTCTTTCTCATAGAGACGCGGTTAATTAATCTTAATTTTTTTTTTACTTGCCTTGCAATTTTTTTTACATCTTTTTTAAGCATCTTTGGTTGTTCTTCTCCACCATGGCAATCCCGTCGCTTTTGCTTTATGACATACCGCCCCCGTCTACGTAATCTTTTAGGATTTTCATAATAAAATTGATACCTGAACGTTAAGCGGGGGTCACACTGCTCATAAATCATACGAAGAACGGTCTGCGGACAGATTCGAACGCGAGTCACCGCGAGGTCCATTCTTCGAATGTTGCAGGGCAATGAGTTGAAGAAGAGACATGGCACGCGGCATTCGAAACACGGATCTCGCGGTGACTCGATCGTGTCTGTCAGACTGTCTTTTGTATGAGGTGTAAGCGTTGTGAGCCGGGTTTCAATCTAGAATTCCATGTCGGGCCTCTGGATCAAAAAGAAGAAAATTCCATTCCGTAGATCTCCTCATTTGTTTTTTGTATCCAAACCTTTGCTTAGCAGACTTTTTCTTTGCAAATTACCTAGATCGATCGCACACACAATTCGGAGTGCACAGAATGTGTAATATGGTGCGATAGGCGTAGCTGCCCTCGTAGGAGTATTTTGCACTTTTTTTTTTTTTTGCCACCTCAGACACCACACATCAAGTGTACTCCGAATTTATCCGTGGGATCATGGTAAGTTTATTTTTCTTTTGTTGGCAGGGGCGCAGAAAAAACTGAGGTTCTGCCTCTTGCCTTCTGCTGTGAGGGCTTATAAAGTCGGAAGTAGTAGTACGCGACGAAATGAAGCTCCTGACCTTGCCGCGTGAAGACACTGCGCCAGTCAGCCTAGAGGGGAGCCAAGAGGCTTCTATTCAAACAGGGCATGTGCCCGCGCCCTATAGGGCAAGCACATGGAAGACAAAGATGTTGAGACAATTCAGGAGCCCCGTGTATATAGACCTTTCCAGCGGCAGTCTCGAATGAAGCGATTTACAGCGCGCGTCCCTGGTTTTGAGAGGGTACGTCAGTGTTGCCTGACTGCGCTGAGCTGTGGAGTTTCTCTTCAGTGGGCTGTGGCAGCCTGCGTAGGCGCATTTCCAGACGCTGGTGAAGGCTAAATTGCCGCGTTCTATTTTTCCTTGTGTGTTCGTTGGCGAATAGATTTTCTCGAGGTTTTTAAGAATGCATTGTACTATTTTTGGGAACAAAAACAAAGAAATGAAAGCTGTTTTGGTGAGTCCGTGTGCGACAGAACAAATGCAACTGAAATGTTTGTTTCATTTTATGTTGATATTTTTACGGGACCATACACTCAGCAGTGTCAATCGGCAAAGGTCTTAACCGTCAAAACTATTTGACCACAGAGGAAATCCGAACTGCATGGATATTCCCCGCCCACAACATGAAATTGAACGACTCTCATCAATTGAACAACATATATTGTACGTACCCCACGGTGCAGCGTTATTCGAACAAGATTCGAGAAAGGTCTCAAATAACACAGCATATCCAATATATATTGTCGACGATAGTCACTTCACGACGATCAGACGGAATCCGGCGTGTTTTGGGGCACATGTAGAAGAAAGCTGCTTTTTTGCACAGCTTCAAAGCAAATGAACGAACGTGTCTATTCCGTCCCCACACCCCGGACCCGACCATGTCGGCTATTTTTCGCGAAGACCCGGAACATAGCCGGGAAGGCTTTTTGGAGATTATCTAAACGAAAATAATCCTCCAAGAACGTCGAACTGCCTGCGTCGCGGGCTGCTTCACGTTCGCTCTCTTCATTTTTTTTCCTGCGAAGGCAGAGCAGGCTAGGAGCACTGCTTTTCCCTGATTCTCACAATGGAAGATAACACACAAAGGGTAAGCATCCTAAACAGGCAAATAAAGTAAAAATTCCAAGAAAAGCCGGCGAACTTCGAATGCACAATGCAGGAGGAGAGTCACACTGACCGGCTGACAGCTCAGGCGGGTGCCAGATATTTCTGGCTGATAGGGGTCGCTCAATTCACAAAATGCCGGCGGCCAGAACGCTCTTTTTGGAAAGGTCTATAGCGAAAGCTAGAGCACGAGTTCATAGCACTGCAAGAGGATCTGGCTGCACGAGAGCTCATGCAGCGGGATTACGTTGTTTCGCTTTTCGAGACTTCACTCTGTCGTGACAATCGCTCGCTCAAAATGTGTGTTAAAAAAAGAAGGGTTTTTAGGCCACGGTGGAAGAAACATATTTTTTTTCCACCGTGCTCCACGCCAGACTCGTCAAACCAAGCAGGTCTCCAAACAGAAAGGAGCGAAAACAGGGCGCGCCATCTATCGGTTTTCTTTCCAACGAATTCCCGCGTCGACGAAGGAGCCACGCGTGCACTGATCGCTCTAATCCCCACCCCCGTTATCGGCCCTTACGCTTCCCTTAGCCTTGCCGCCGTGCCCGGCCTTCCCCCCTCTTTCGGCCTCGACGCCCCTCCTGGCCCTTTCGCAGTCGTCGGCCTAGCACCCGCACTCGGCAGTTCCGGCTCGCTCGGCCCTAATCCACGCTCGGCCCTTCCGCGAGGGTCGGCCCAGGGGGGATGCTGCCAGTCACGAGGTCGCTGCTGCCGCACCCATCGCCCGTCGCACAGAATGGGGATTTTCTCGGCTTATCCTCTCAGAAGAAGCCGGCGCAAAAGGGGACCTTTCCCCTCGCCTCGCCGTGCTACAATACAAGAAAGAAAGAGGGCGAGGAGGACTTTCCGCCAGAGGGAAGAGTATTTCTGCTGGTCCCTCTTTAAGGAGTGTAGTATGGTGGAGACAGTCGAAAGCTTTACTGAAGTCAAGGAAATATCTCAGTCAACTGTTTTTTGTTTCCTTGTTACGTAATACCTTTTATTTATTTATTTCTGTTGCGGATGTTATCCGTCGAGTGGGTATACAGCAAAAGGCATGGGTGCCTAACCGCTCCTCGGCCCCCTGAAGTCAGTTCAAGAGCTTAAAATTACATACATAATACGGATATAAAAAAAACTATACAACACTTGCCTCGACACATAGCAGCAGAGTCAGGAATTCGGAATACATATGCTCTCAAATACATGGAGGTTTAATCATATTTCAATATTATTAAAAAAAGTATACATGTAAATAAATAACCCAATTTTAAACATCGTTTGGTGACACTGTAGATACCCTAAGGGAAGATATAGACATCAGCTCGTACACATAAAAATGATTGAACCAAGACTGCATAGATTATATATTAATACAAAATTTTTTATTGACAAAATTGTATTAAGATTTGATTGTCTTTAGAAATCGGAAATACGATATCACTGCAAGCAAAGGATCGACTACAACCTTGTTTTAACTTCGGAAATGGAACGCGCTACTCAATGTCAATACCTCGTCAATTTAATAATTTTGTAATCTCATAATTTAATGTTTGCTTGCCGTAATTAGTTCCGATTCATGGGATTCTGCGTTTCAGGTCTCGTAATACGTCAGTATTAGAAAATACCGCTGGTACCGAGTAAAGCTTGTTTCCGTGTACAGATAAAAATAATTTTAAGTAGTATATTTGGTTCGCTTCAACCTATTTTATTTAATGAAGAGTGGTGCGGTGCTCAAATGCTTTAAATCGTTTCTATAATTTTCGCCAATTCGAAGAGTTTTCATTTTCAGAATGATAATTAGTTTGTTCTGGTTTCATGTAATTGTCTTACCACGCACTAGTATTGAAACTTTGATCTTTGAATAAAACAAGGAATATAATAACGCAATTTTAGTAAAATTGGTATGAAATTGTTTATTGTATATATATTGTACCAGTAATTCTAGAGAGCTTTGATCTTAATTTATTGGTATGCCTAGACCATAATGCTTCACTAAACGAGACGCATGGAAACTTATTCGGCCGCTTGTTCCAGAATTGTTTTGTTTTTTTCAATTCTAACCTTAATAGGGTTACTGTCTCGCTTACTAAATGGCTTGAATATTATATGTTCAGTTCTAGATGGATTTAGTTTCAAGCGATTTATGCGTATACAAGCTGAAAGGTAGGCATTTTTAGCAATTTCTAGGCTCTCTTTAATAACCCAAGTAAATAAAGGAATTCGTATCATCTGCGTTAATTATCGGATCGGGGGAATCTTGTATCATCGTTAATATCACTCATGTAAACTAGAAATAGTAAAGGACTTTATATGGAGCCTTGAAGGACACCGCGCGTAATTTTAATTTAATCAGATATTATGTGCTTAATAGAAACATATTGATAACTATCCATTAAATAATTTTTAATTCGTTTTAACGCTACACGTCTCGCGTTATAGTTCTCTAGTTTGTTATTGCAAAATGTCATTTTGAACAATGAGCGTGAAAAATTTACTTTCAATGTTTTCTTCAATTGTGTCTTAATATCCAGAAGTGCTTACTCCCCGGATTTATACTTCTGAAAATTATATTGCGCAATAATTATTTTATGATGATTCTGAAAAGAAACAGTTAACTTATCATTGATTATGTGTTCATATATTTTCGAGAAGATGGGAATCCTAAAAATTGGTAAGTAGGTATAGATTATTCTATCTTCACCTCCCTTGTACACAGAAATAACCCTTGTCTAACTTCAGCCCCTCAAAAAAGTACCAGTTTCAAGCATTCTTTTTATAACATAAATATAACATAAATTTAGCGAGTGCAGTACATCCGCTAGCCTGGCGTTAAAGACCCCAGGCTAGCGGTTGTACTGCACTGACTAAATTTCACATCTACAACTGGGAGACTCGTCACCCGTTGATGCACACCGAGTTCTAGGCTGTATAAACATACACACACTGCACTTTTTTTATAACATGAAATATAATTGGACTCAGCAGAGCCGCTACGTATTTACTCGCAAGTTATTTTACTCTATCGTCTCTAGCAGAAACATTTTTGATTAGCTTTACAATAATTTTATTACTTCACTTTGTGTCATCGGAAAAACCATAATAGATCACGAAGGATTTGCTGTCGTTGCGTAGTTGTCTACCCTGTCATGTTGTTCAATGTACATGTCAATAATCACAGTGTTGATTTATTTTATCGGCAAGTTTCTAGGCAGGGCGAAAAATGTATTATTTACCAGGATATATTGCACGTGTCCGCTAGCTTCCTTTCTGTTAGTCAGATCGTTGATGGCGCCTTATATTTCCCTCTGATAATCGTGAATTGGTTCGAATTTATTTTGATGATATTCGCACTTGACTCTTTTAGATCCGAGCTCAGTTTCTTTCTCGTCTTTTCAAACTTTAAAAAACATGCTAGGATCTCGATGTCGAATAAATGCATGAAACCTATTATTTTTACCTTGAATTATTTTGAGTAGGTCACCAGTAACCGACGGATTCATCGATTTGTTTTTACTTTTTTTCCTTTGTTTTCTTCAGAGGGAATGCTTCATCGTAGCTGTTTTTAAATTTCATTATAAAGCACTAAGCTAGAGTAACATTATTTTCCCTGTACACGTCATCCCATTTTGCTTGTTCTTTAAGGCAGACGAAATGTCTTATTGCATCTTAATCTATTGTTGGGGGCCAAAATGTGTCTGTGTTAATTGTATGCAGCATAGCAAAAGTATATCCCAAGAAAAAAATGGGGAGATGATCACTGATCCATTCCATTATAATGGAAGCCATAATACATTTTTCTAAGTTTGGGACGCAAATGTCGGGAGATGTCGCAGTGTTCAAGGTCATCTTGGTCGGCAGTGATGTCCCGCTATAACAGACGTTCTTGTGAATTAGGTGAATGGATTATCTTGTACATGTACTGCATAATATAATATATATTATCAGAAATTCTTCCTATGTCTCAGTGTTGGACAAAATACTCGATAGACGTATTTGAGTTAAGTTACTCTATACCTCCTCCATAAAGTATTTAAAATACTTCCGAAGTTGCATTCACTGTAAAGTAATTTGAGTAGAATGCAACTACTCAGAAATGTAATTCAATTGCATTTGAAGATACTTCCGCTTCCGTAATTTGTATCAACGTCAGTGACAACGACAAGTATACAGCTGCGCAAATCTTGTTTACCAGAATGGTTTATTAGCACGCAACAACACAAAACCAAATAAAAGTATCTTAGGGCTATCTTATGCAGAATGGCTATAAGGAGCAGGATATTGTCATGAATGACAAAGGATGACGCGGCGAATAATTGAAGAAACTAAACGTGCAATGGGCCGAACTTGTGCCCAATACGAAATAGAGAAAGGCTAGCGTCGCAGGCGTCGATGTCAGCGAAACAGCAGGATCGAGCGCTGGGGCGAGACTGACTCTGGACCGCCACTCGGAGCACCTTTTGTACCCGCGTGGGTTTCTGGAAGATTCGGAGTGGAACGTTCGGGGCGTAAAAGATTCGTAACTCGACCAGACGACAAGGTTCTCGAACTTACGAGAATGTCAAGTTGAAAAATTGAATGAAAGAGGAGTCCGCTCCCTGGAATCGAACCCGCGTGAGAGCAAACCGCGATAATCATTCGGCCACGCGCTTGCTCGGCAACGCGCGTACATGTTACAAAACATTTTGGCACAACAAGAAAGAGGTCGCTTTAGCCATTGGGGAGGAGATCAGACCGTGGCGCCCCAAGCGGTTAACTTTAGAACTAGAGTTGTAAGTCCGCTTTCTGGATTTTTCCACAATTTTGTTTATTTTCGTACGCTGTACGCGACGGACAACAGTGTTGTTCTTTTGTCTGGTTTCAAAGTAGAAACGCTGTGATCTATGTATATCTCAGAATAAGAGATTGGTTCGGTTAGTTTGTTCGCAATTCCTTTCACGATATCATATGGATCACCCTCTCCTGGGACTTTGTTTATTTCAAGGTTATTCGATCTTCAATATTCCTCGAGCTCTTCTCCCTTGGCAATAGGCCTGGCGTTCTCGGCTTCCAGCTCTATATTTCTTTCTACAACTGTTGAACTTCTTCCGGAAGTTCTTTCATTTGATCTCAAATTTCTTTAACACCATCGCCAGACGTCAATGCAAAATGTTATGCAGTCCTTGATAGTTCTTAAGTCATCCCTGATCTCGGGCCTAAAATCGTCAAGTGCCTTCGCAAGCTTCATGCGGCATCTTCGGCAACAAGAATTTTCGACCTTACTTTATGGAAGGCAATCTCACTAGCAGAAAGTACACAGTGGATGTCCTTAAAGGGTAACTGCAAAGAAAAAAGTGTTTTTTTTTTAACAGCATAATTGGGACAAGCATGTCACAAAACAAGTCTTCCGTGAAAAAACAAATTTTTTCTGGCAATATTTACGCCGCAGGACGTAATTTAGTCGGAGTCACAACTTTACAACATATAAAACTCCCGCTCTTTCGACGCGCGCGGAGTGGCTGCTATACGTCACTCCGTGACGTATAATACCAACTTTGTGGCGCGCGATTTAAAACGGACGAAATAGCCGCAAGCTAAAATCAGTCTCGCACAATAAATATTGCTGTAAAAATTTTTGTTTTCGGCGGAAAAATTGTTTTGTGACATGCTTGTCCCAATTAGGCTGTTTAAAAATACACTTTTTTTCTTTGCACTTACCCTTTAATGGAATCGGAAATGATTTTAAAAGCGACTTGTCACTGCGAGACATGCGACAGACGTGGTGTCAGCACGATGGAGCGCCACCTCATTTTTTGTCTGGCGCTAGAAGCTGGCTTGACGACAACTATAGAGATTGGTGGATCCGACGAGCAGGACCAATGATTTGGCCTCTCAGACCACCAAACTTTGAACCGCTTAATTTAATTTTTTTTTTTTTTTTTGGGGGGGGGGGGGGGGGGGGTGGAAGGGGGGGGTCACATAAAAGTTAATGTCTTTGTGACCGAACCTCCGAACTTTATGAACTTGAAGCAGAAAATCGTCAATGCTTGTGGAAGCACCAGTCCCGAAATAATACAGCGAGCTGTAGGTTCAATGAAAAGGCATTTAATGGTTTGCATTGCAGGTAAAGTAAGTCACGTCGAGCATATTTTTTAACTTTACATTTCAGACAAATGTTATTTTTTTATTGTTGCCAAAGGTAGCTTTCTGATTTAAAAAAAAAATCAGTCTTACCCGTGGCACATTTTATTTTAGAGGATTTTGGTCAGCAGTGAATAGCCAACAGGCGTCGACATAAATGACTAGAATCGCGAGGTTGTACCAGAGGGAAACAGGCAAATATGGTGACAGGGCCTAACGTGTTTTCAACAGTATACGTTATCATCAGCAATGATAGAATATTAAGAAAACACCGCACGCCTAAGAGCATTCAGGCACTTTCACGGTAACTTTTTGCTGCGACTGAGAGCAGAATGTGATTAGAAACATGTTCAACTAGAAGGCTACCAAAGGTACAACCGTAATACCTCCTTGCAGCCTGCCGTGGACTGCAAGACGCTAGACATGTTATTTCAGCCATGGACTCTGGATGTTCTGGTGCCACGATGTGGGAACGCTTTTCTCGCCACTTTGTAACTCCGTTTTTTTTTTTCTCCCTTTTTACTTTTTATTTTATGTGTTTTTTTTTTCCTGTTTTTTTTTTTTTTTGCAATGTTCCCTGTATTGGTTCTGGAGAACCCTCCACTCCGTGGTAGTAGGTAGATGAGCACGCCGAATTATAATTCACCTCTTCATTAGCCACTCTACGCGCAATTTTTTTTTTTTTTCTGTTGTATAATGCTTTTTTTGTTTTTGCTGCAAGTCCCGTTGAAGCATTCGCTTTTTGTTAAATTGTTTATGTTCAGGTGTTTCTTCTTTTGTTCTTTTAAAATAAAACGTTTTTTTTTTTGCCAGTTGCTTTGGGTTTTGTGAAGCCGTATTTCATGAAATCACATCTTGTGAAGCTCAATTTGGTGGAGCCGTGCCCTGTGACGTTCCCTAAAGCAACGCGCGCAGTCAGGCATTATGGAACATTACAGACCTACACACCAATTCAGTTTGTCGCTTTATTTAGCGGGGAAGTTGAATTTGTGTGCAGGTCTCGTGACATCAGGTCACGTGACGTCAATTTCCCCACTAAGTTTAGCGGAGAAATTAACGTCCCGTGACGCACACACCAGTTTCCCCGCTACATTTAGCGGAGAAATTGATGTCACGTGACATGATATCACGTATGGAAATTGAATTTCTTCTCTCATTTAGCGGGAACATTCACATCACGTGACCTATACCAATTCAGTTTCCCCGCTAAATTGAGCGGGGAAATTGACGTCACGTGACTTCATGTCACGTGATGCTAGAACGCTTTATGTGTGCAACACAATTGCCCATCAACTTGAATTAAACTTTGTTTTACCTGGTACGCGCCCACAAATAAATCTTTTTTTTTTCTTTTTTCACGGATATTGCGCAGCAAGGCCAAGCAAGGTGTTGCGGCCGCTGAGGTGGCTTATCGCTTTAGTTTGTCAGCCACGTAACACTGACTGCAATCAGCTCCGGCGAGCTGTGACGCAGAAGTTACGCAAATTTCGTCATTAACACGTGGCCAACGTTCAACGAGGTGTGTCCTTCCGGCGGGCGACGCACGTTTGGTTTCGGTATCGATAGATTTGATAAACAAAATTTGATGAAAAGTAACTCCAACTACGTGCTCAATCCAAAAAAACAAAACAAAAAACATTGCCTTTTCAGTTAATCTAATTAAAAAAAAAACTTTAACATTGATTGCCTAAAATTTCTTCAATATAAACATATCTGGTTTAAAGAGCACGTTTAAAAAAGTAATTAGTGCATTGTCGTTAATTAATCATTATTTCGTTGTTCTCTGTCCTGAAGATAATGACCGCCTGGCCGTATAACTTACTTGGATAGACCGCATTTGATTAGTTTTCGACAGTTTTGTTTTAGAAAAATCTGTTTTCGATAAGAAAAACACCCTGTATAATCTTGACGGAATGCCTGTGCAGCGTGTCTCTCTTGTGAAACATATTGGCGCGCAAATGAATAGTGCCTCAACGTTCAAAGATTGTGTATCATTTATTCTAGATAGCGCGATAAGAACATTGGTACTTGATTCACGGTTATCTTTTAATTTCGGAAACCCCTATAGCTTGAATATACTTTCAATTCTGTAGTAAGGTCTCAACTTGAAATCACGTCCGTGATAAAAAATTGGCTATCAAAAAAGACATAAATAGTGAACACGCTCAGAAAAAAATAATTTGTATTGTTTGGCAGGCATTTAGAATGACATAATTATCATGACTATCAGTATCTGTTAGAGAAATATTCTTGTTTAAATTAGTCTGAAATAAAATAGTCATTTATTTATGTTTTTGCGCAAGTTTGCAAATAGAGTTATTTGCTTGGCTCCTCTCCTCTGTAAAGTTAATTTTCATGGCAATTTTAGCTCTACCAGGCCATCATTTTTTTTATATATATATATTCGCTCACCCTGAAACATTTCACCCTTTCCCGGATTTAGTCGCTCCATAACCGTGTCTCCAACTCCGGGTTTCGGCATATGTAAATTAGCCTCTGAGTTCCGCCGCCTGTTGACAAAGTCGATATTTTCTAACTAATTGATATTTCTGTATTTTGTAATATATTTGTTCTAGCGCGTCCTCAGTGTGATGCTGTATATACTTTTTTATGTTTCCTTTTCATTTTTTTTTTTTTTTTTTTTTTGTGAAAGTGCAACAATCTGAAGTCAGTTGTGCCAGCTTTTGGGCAGTTTAAATAAAGATTTTCTTATTTTATTTTTTTACTATTATTCACGTGTCTGGCGGCCGATGTTTCGGACGGACTCGCCGAACCCGTGATCTGGCTAGGTCCTGCCTCTTCCAGCCTTTCAGAGGCAGCCTGCGCAACAAGATACTGCGAGATGCTGCACAGCTTAGGCAAATTCAATGGAGTAAAAACCAAGGTTGAATAGCTTACAGAAAATTTAACATAAGAACGTTCGAGACCTTAAGACAAAGGCGAATGCTTTCCTTTAAAATATCGTCTCTTTAAGTATTTCTGTCTATTGTTTAGCGGAGGCCTGGGTATACTCAGACATCGCGTCCCCTGACTGTTTTCCACTCGGGTTCACAGTGCACCGTCCAACCGGCGACTGAGCAGGCACGGAAAAAAATGAGAAGAGGCGTCCTGGTTTCCCTAGTGAAGAGTATTGAGTCTCGTATTAAAAATAGCGCAAAAGAAAACGGGACAAAAAGACGAAGAAGCAGACAGAGCAAGCGCTAACTGGCAACTAAAGTGTGTTGAATGCTTCCAACTTTGCTATCGCCGTGCACGCGCGTAATCTCGTCTCAACATAAACACAGCGTACCGCCAAATCAGTAGATATAGCCCGCCCACCGCCTGTACAAAAAGTTAGCAAAATAGCTACATCACCCTGCTGCACAATCCGAACGAGGAAAGGAAAAAAAAAGCGCCGTATTAAGATTTACGAGCTAGATAGTCTTAATGAAGCCGTAATCTTTCTGTTGCATATACACCGATGCGACGCTGATGCAAAGGTCTTTGTCGCAAGCATGTATATTTGCCGCCTCCAGCAACTTTCTTTCTAACCTTTCTTTGTTGCGTCCCTCCACCTGCGCACCGTCCAGCACGGGGGAACAACCACAAGTTTTACAATGCCCCGGCAAGTGAGAACCGCAATTGTTGCGGCTTCTCTTGGCAACAATTACGGTTCTCACTTGCCGGAGCACTGTAAAACCTGTGGTTGTTCCCCCGTGCTGGACGGGGCGCAGGTGGAGGGACGCAACAAAGGAAGAGTAGAAAGAGAGTCGCTGGAGGCGGCAATTATACATGCTTGCAACAAAGACCTTTGCATCAGCGTCGCATCGGTGTATATGAAACCGAAAGAGTACTGCTTCATTAACACTATCTAGCTCGTAAATATTAACACGGCGATTTTGCTTTTTTTTCCCTCGCTCGAATTGTGTGGCGGGATAATATAGCTGTTTTGCTAACTTTTTGAACAGGCGGTGGGCGGGCTATATCTACTGATTTGGCGGTACGCTGTGTTTATGTTGAGACGAGATTACGCGCGTGCACGGCGAAAGCAAAGTTGTAAGCATTCAACAAACTTTAGCTGCCAGTTAGCGCTTGTCCTGTGTGCTTCTTTGTCTTTTTGTCCCGTCTTTTTTGCGCTTTTTTTAATATGAATGTCAATTACTAGCTTGCCCAGCAGACCAAGCTTTTACAGTATTAAGTCACTTAGGCGTCCCAATTTTGAAAAGTCTCCTGAATCGATTTGGGTAGAAATTCGCTCCAAGCTCCGGGAACGAGTTCTTGGTGGTTTCTTATGTTCCGCCTCAGGTAAACCCGGACATATTTAATGTAAACCTTAGCGATATAGCAGAGACAGATAATGGACAAAACTACCGTTGTTGTTTAATCCTAGGAGATTTTAATGTCTCAGGAATTACCTGGGAGAATGATAAAAAAAAATTACGTCTCAAACAAGTGCACTCTTAATAATGACTTTGGTCGAAGTTTCATGTTTAACAAAACACAACTCGATCCTTACTTGTAAAGTTAATGTTCTCAATTTGTTGCCTTTCAACATTGATGATTCGAGCGTGACTTTGTGCAAAGTATCTGTCGTACCTATAGATAAGTATCATCCCGCACTAAAAATAGCTTTCCCGATTTTGTCTGACTTAAACAGCGTTAACTCTAACTATTTCATTTTCGCACTAAGTTTACGACACTGCTGCGGACTACTATGCTAATCTGTATTATAATGTTTCTAAAGTTGGCTTGGAATGAATTCTACGGCGCCACAATGTCGATTACCTGGTCGCCGAATTCGCTAAAATAATTCAGGTAGGTAAGGACACCTATATTCCCCTGAAGACACGTCCCAGACCTAAATTCCCTTACTGGTTCTGTCCTGAGTTGAGGATACTCTTAAATATAAAACTGTTTTTAAAACGAAAGTACAGGACACGCGGCCTCCCGGAGTAGGGAATTAATTTCAAGCGCTGCTGGGCACACTGCCAGTACGTTTTCATTCTGAACCGTCAGGCGCATCGGGTAACGGTGAAAACAAATTTAACCCGAATTTCTAAAAAAAGAGAGAGAGAGAGATTTAGCAGTACGCGGATTTCCGTTCCGCAAAAGTGAACAAACCAAAGATTATTACTCTCTCTATATATATTTTGGAAAAACAAAATACGCCTGAGATTTTTGCCGACATATTTCAAGTCCGTCTACAGCGATAGCGTAAATTCCTTCTGCAATGCTACTTCCCGCACGCGGCTTGGCAATGTGCTGAGATCGATCACGACTTTTGAGGACACTTTTCTGGAGTGTACTAAAAAAAAAATGAATCCGAAGCAGTCGACTGGACACGTCGGAATACTATCAGCCATATTCAAAATTTACCGTAAAATATTTACTCCAATAATATGTGACATATCTAATAAGTAAGTTAAGACTGATGTTTTTCCATCAACGTAAAAATTTGGGGTAAATGTTCAGATTCATGATTCAGAAGAAGCGGGGATACATCAAATTATAGAACCATTTTTCTCCTGTGCCCGTTTTCAAAACTTCTCAAAATGGTCGTTCGCAGCGTTTTGCTATTGTTTTTTTATTCAAAAGCCTACTTATTCCTATAACACGGCTTTGTATCTGGCAGGCCGGCGACCACAAATCTGGTAGCTTATTTATCGAACTGTCGCATTTTATGCAATAAAGGCCAACTCGATGATGTTTATTTTGACTTAAGCGAGGCTTTCGACCTATTGGTTATTAATATCGAAGCCTTCTCAAAATCGACTGTGTGGACAGGTTCTCAAATGGTTTCAGAGTTACTTAACTGGACACGAAAGGTTTCGTTAAAGTTAACCATATAAATTCCACGGCATTCAAAATTAACTCAGGCGTTCCTCGGTGTTCCGTTTTAGGCCCACTCCCATGTACTATTTTAGTTAATGATGCTTGCCACGTCATCTCGCATCCATCTTTCTTACAGTATGCTCATGATATTCAAATACATCGCAAAATTTGAAACGTAGACGTCGACACGAGGCTTAAGGACGACAGGAGTTCATTGAACGATTGGCGTACGGCAAACAAGCTTTTTCTAAATCAATTTGAAACTAAAGCGATGACATTTCCTCAAGAGCCTGTGGACGTTTGTATCTCTTATTGTATTCGTGGATATTTACTGTCTCGCGTGAGTCGCATAAGATATCTCGGCGTTACATTGGATTCAAGCCTACAATTTGATAACCCCCCAAACGAAATAGTTGAAGGATCCTTACGTGCCCTGGGAATAGCATAACAAGACGTTTAATAAAGGAGTTTGAAAACCCATTTGCCTTCATGACACTGTATTGCTCATTTAGTCGTTCCCAGCTAAAAAACCCACCTTTTGTGTGGAATGGCATCTGCAGAACTAACTCGTTAAAAATAGAACTTGAACAAAAAATTTCATCTTGTGAAATTCTCACAAGTGAAAGTATCACCTAACCTATGAAGTTGAGGTGGGACGGGTGAAGTTACCTAACATCGATGTCGAAAGGAATCAAACTTGTTCTTTTTTTTAAACTCTTCATGGTTGGATTGAGCCTTCATAGCTCTTGTCTAAAGTGTGTATACTGGTCGCGCAAATGTCTATACGGCTCAAATCGTCATTCTACGCTGCTAGAAAGCTTTGTCAGCTCCACTTGATATTTAGACTGTTAGAGCGTTGTAACTGTTCCAGCAAAGAACTGGATATTTTACCTGTTGTTGTCAGAAGTTTTATAAGCGGATTAAAGGCCTGTTTGAGTCTACCTGGAGTTAAGTAAAACAAACTAAACGAACTGACATAAAGCATGCCTTTGAAAGAAGAAAAAATACAATAGTGTCCACTTAGGCCTACAATACGTGTATGAAACAATTAAACATGAAATGTAATTAAAACACTCCCCATCTCAATAGTAAAAAAAATTCGGACAGTCAACCCTAGTTTTCATTTCCAGGGACAAGAAAAAAAAATTAACTAGCTATATGGCATAAATAAAAAGCAGCATTTGAAAATTCCTGTAGACAGTTCATCGACAAAATATTCAGGGGAAAGGTATGGTTTCATAAGCAGATTGAACGCCTGTTTGAGTCTACCTGGAGTTAAGTAACACAAACTAAACGAACTGACATAAAACATACCTTTGAAAGGAGAAAAAATACAATAGTGTCCATTTAGGCCTACAATAAGTGTATGAAACAGTTAAACATAAAACGTAATTAAAACGCTCCACATCTCAATAGTAAAAAAGAAAATCCGGACAGTTAACCCTAGTTTTCATTTCCAGTGACGAGAAAAAAAAAATAACTAGCTGTTGTAACCTGGGTCATGGTGGCATATATATTTATTTCGAGGAGCCGAAATAAAGCATGTCCGGCCGCCGGGACATATGGTGCCGAACGCCCGAGCTGCCAGCCACGCGAGCCCGTGCACTTGGCTTGATGGTCCCTTCGATGATGATAGCAGGTTGTCTGCTACACTAGCTATATTGCATAAATAAAAAATAACATTTGAAAATCCCTGTGGACAGTTCATCGATAAAATATTCAGGGAAAAGATATTCTATCGAGGTCTAGCAGTCTAAGAAAATCTGGTCGTAAAAGAGCTTTTTAAGTGTTCGTCGGCTTTTCTATATTTTGCACACTAAAAAGTCTTTTGGCTAAAAGAGTTCTTCGTGAAAAAACCTCTATGGAAGTATTTTCAGCTTTTTTTTTCTTTTTTTTTCTTTTTTTTTTTTTTTATTCGAAAGAGTTTTTCATCGCCCAGTTGCATTTCTAGTGCGCCAGGCGGTGATAATGCTTGAGGCGAAATCGTTCTTCCTTCACGACATGAAACATTTCTTGCGGCGTCAAAATACGTTTCAAAAACGCTTTTTTTTTTCTTCTTTTTTAGATTCAGTTTTAGGAAAAAAAGGGAATACCTACGTACGTCAATACGAATTTTCTGAAATTTAAATTGGAGTTTTTGGGATTTTTTTCGCTCAAAATTACCTTAAACCGCTACTTTAATTTTTTTTCTTTTTTTTACCAGTATAGCTTGCACGTCATTTAGGTCCCTTGTGAGGCAGGCGAAATCTTCCGACGCACTCCGAGAGGAGGAGTCCCCCACCCCGTGGCCCCTCCCAGCGAATGTGGCCCGAGCGCTCGCTCCCAGGCCGTACACGCCTCTCTTCAACGTCACAGAGTTTTCGCGGCGCCCACGCCGCCGGGCTCCGAGCGAGTATATAAAGGGGTCGCGTTCCGGGCCCTTCGCGCAAGTCGCGGGCTGAATTCGAAAAGAGTGCGTCGCTGCCAAAGAAAAGCGTACACCAAACGGGAGCGAGGCAGCTGACGATCGAAGCAGGCATTCCCTTTGAGCAAAACTTCGAGCTGTGCCCGTCCCGTCTCCCTGACGCTGCCCCACCGGAGTCGTTCCACAGGTTACTCAGAAGCTGCTCGGCGAAGTTGTCGTCTTGAGTCGGCGTGGTGGTCCAACAGGTGTGCCCTCCTGCGAACAGTGAGCAGGTCAGTGGTCTCGTTTTTGTACCTCGTTTTCGTTATAGGTGTACATCTCACAAACAATACGACCTGAAACACCCGAGTCTGCCTTTGTCTGCGGTCACGACAAGTTCAATAGTTTCTCGTTTTGCCAGAGGCCGAAGAATGGGACTTCAACTTCCTCAAAACATCGGAGATAGGCAAAAAAAAAACGTTACACACGGTTTCATAAATTTTTTTACCACAAAAATAAATTACGTATTTTCATTTGCTTAGTTTTCGCCCAAAGTTAGCGCTACCTGTGTGGGCAAAGCTTTAAGGGTGCCCGTAATATATCTGGAGAGTTATAGCTTATTTCTGAAACTTTCTATTCGAAAATGGAGTCCGCTCATTCTACAGGGTATCCAAAAAAAAAAAATGTACGGGCCTTTTTTTTAACCATAAAAATAAAAACTACACATCGCCGACTTCTCAATGTCCGCCAAAATATAGCGCTAGCGGTTCAAACCAGATGCCAAAGTTTCAGAGGTACAGTATGTGATTTTTTTTTTTTTGAATCTTTTCAATGGAATAATGGCGACCCACACATCTCCCCAATACATGGAGCGAAACGGCGCCATTAACCGAAAACTGGCAGAAACGAGCCCATTTTTGGTTCATATTTTCCGAAAATCACTTATGGTTTTCGAATAAGATAACGTTTAGTTCTGAAACTGCCTCCTTTGGTTCGGACCACTAGCACAACCCTTGGGCAGAAAGAGAGCGTTCGGAGATGCGTAGTTCATTTTTGCGGTGAAAACAACCTTGTAAATTGACTTGGGGGACATCCTGTTGCTGACGTCATTAATGCCCCAGGGGTTGAATGACGTCAACTGCCCCTGGAATGGTCCCCATTTCCCCACTCAAAGTTCTCAAATTTCGGCATTCGGTCCGGACCGCTCATACATTGGCTCTGAATGAGCGTTTGGCGATGCCTACTTTTTTTCTGCGATGAATAACACGGGAAATGTTTTTTTCTTTTTTTGCGTGTTTTCTTCGGGGACATCCTGTAATTGACGTGCCGTCCACTCCCGCCCTGCGTACGGCACACCACTTGCTCGAGATTGATATTTTTTGTAGGTTTAGAGATCACCGCACCACAAGCCGCCGGAATTATTCAAATCGATACACGGAGATTCAGTCGAATTCAACTTAATTCGTTTTTTTTTAGCAGGAAGGCATGTACAGGTAACAAAAAAAAAAAACAAATGGGCCCATAGCCAGTTTACTATACTCGTTTTTCACCTCAAGAAAATGGGACATCGTTTGCGCCTTGTTCATATTCCGACCGAAGTATAGTTCTTACAAGATTCAATTGTCAAGGAAAGGGTGGACTTTTTTTTTTTTTTTTTTTGGGGGGGGGGGGGGGGCGTTTGAAGAGTGTACGTCTTGATAAGACGACGTATAGATTCTAATCTAAAATGCATATACACATACCTCAATTATTTACATAAGGGTAAATAAGCGTATGCTCCGCAAGGAGTGGGTTTTTTTTTTGTTTTGTTTTTTTTTTACTGCAGTTTTTGAGGTGAAAAATGAGTATAGTTTGCGTGAAAGTCCAGAAAATTTAAATCCCCAAGAAAGCTGCTATGGTCACTGATCGCTCAAAATAACGCAGGGTGCAGCCTTTAAGTTTTATGGCTCTCGCTTCATGATTGGTTCTTCGGCGTTTGTACCGGCGGATGCTCCAATCTGATTGGCTGCCGAGAGATAATGAGATGCATGCGACTCGCCAGGCTCTGCTCTTCTTATGCTCTGTGTGACTCCAGCTGTTAATAACTACACGCGGTATGCAGAAAATAAAAACAAATTTATTGTATCATTCTTTTACTTTCCGTGACTGTAACTAAAATCGTAAGTCAAGGGATATACTTCTTTTTTTACCGAATAACTGCGGTCAAAAAGTTTAATGGGTACACCTTGCGGGTTCCTCATCGCCACAAGCGTAATATGTTCAAGAACGTCGATCCTTAATTGAAGAGACCGCTCGTACGGCGGACTCCTTCTTTCGGATTAAGCAATTTTATATTTCGGCGAGGCGACAAATGTTCAGGTCTAGGGTCGTCTCATGCCTGCCGTGGCGCATCTGTTCGAGGTAGATGTCCTCGAAGTCCATTAAAAAACGATTACTCTTAGTCGACCTCGAAGAAACGTCGAGCCTTCCGTTAAGCCCACAAAGCAGAAACAGACAATTATTGAAAGATTAGACAAACAGACTACAGCTGAAGATGGAATCTGTTGGCTGGTAATTGTGCGACTGACAGCCGAACGACGTCGAGAAAACAAGCACGAAGCTTAAACCAGCGGCAGGCGTCGTTGAAACAAATGAACATCTATAAATCTGTGATGAATCAGACCAGTCAATATCTCGTTTATTCCACTAATGAGTGAGAATGTCTTGTCCACTACATGATTGTTCTATTCTTGCCGCGGTAACAAGTATTGCGAAGGAATGTCCTTATCATCTTAATATCGATTGTTGTTACCTTCATGGTAGCTTGGATACACATTGACATTAATTGTTATAAAAAATAACCTTCATTCAACAAAACAGACGCAACGAACGGTCAAGACAAAGCGGAGGTGCGACAACAAGCTAAATATCTGACATTCTTAACGCTGCAAAGAAGTTGTTTCAGTGGCCTAGGCCCATAGTTCCGCCCTTTCAGCATTCTTATTTTAAATAAAACACCCTAATGAATAGTAAAATTGGGTGCTATTGCATGGAACATATTTCATTTCGAACGATGTACAAAAGGATGTACAAAAAGGTGCTACGCGGTGAAATGAAGCGAACACTTTATAAAGGTGTTTTCGCCTGACCGACACCAACTTCTAACAAATCTTTTTGAGATGTTCTAACAGCGAAAAATGATGTATGGGTCTAATTTTTAACAATGCCTATCCGGAGACTTGTAATGCAAGGTCAACAGACACAGAAGAAAACCGTGTGCGAAGCTACTTTTGAAACGTATTACGTAGAGCTGCACATATTGGTGTCATAATTCTGCATTGACAAGTTTGAAAACGCATTTATTAATACTATTATGAATTATATAATTATATCTTCTCAAGGTTTCAACTTCTAGAAACGCCACCCAGTCAACTGAGTTTCACTAGTGTGGTAATTGCCTATAAGTACTGCATAATGCGGAACGTCTCTTCGGCTTTCTGTTAGCTACCGCACGCACTTAGATTTCATGGCTAAGAGTTGGTTGTCTATAGAATTGCGTGTGACGGCTTATCTGGGTACTGTAACTTTGGTGAACGATTTCGGAGGTTCGTTCTTTAATGGAAAATACTCATACATGAGTCGCAACTAATAACCCTTGTGTCTCATGGGTTTGTCTGCACGAACAATAAGATTCTCCTGTCATATTTTTTTTTTTGTTTCTTCTACCCTTTAGGAAAAGAAGAACAAAGTAATAATTAGAAGTTATGTGCTTGCTGGGGTGGACGTGCGCACTATGCCGCGAGGATTTTAGTATGCGAGTGTCAATATATATTTTTCTAATTCCCAAAGCATGTTTTATAAACTGTGACTTAAACATATATTCAAAACTTATGTTCGTAAACTTATGTTAGGATATCACAAGCGTTCCTCAAGCTGTATAAATAAAACCCAATCTTTCCTTATTTTTATCTGTCGAATTATCATTAAATCATAGTTATTGTTAATTATGAAGTTACTTTTTTTATCGTGTTTCATGAATATCCCCTACACATTGGATCCAGTCAACTATAGTTCACGTATTTTGTTTTGTTTTGTGTTTAGTCTAATATAAGCCGCAACGTTGTGCTGCCATAATTAACCTTAAAACAGCAACTTATATCAAATGAATTGCCGCAGCAGAGATGATTGGAAAAGAAAATACGTGCTATTTGTTTATAAGTTAGACATGCTATTTTCGCCTCAACGATCCTCCACAATGTGTTTGTTCATCGTTTCAATCAAGGTGGAGCGATTGATTTTATATGAAAAGCTATGGCGAACAATATGAAAAACCATAAGACAAGCAAAAACAATTATAATAATGTAATGTACAACATTTACTCGATTTTTTATTCGTGAAGAAAAGTAAGCAAAGTACTATAAGAGCTTAAGTCGCGCGTCAAATCACGCCTCCGTGTCTGTGCGGGTTTGGTTTAAAGAGCGTCTGAAACAATTATAATACTCATAGCAGCCGGGAATCTGATTATTTTCTAAGATCGCTTTTCTTGTTAACGCACTATTTATTATGAATAAAACAACGCTTTCAGCCAATAAATGCACTCCTTTCTTGCACCAATCAATGCCAAAGCTTCGATAGTCAATTCTTTTTATCAGACCTACGTTAACTTAACTCTTCAGAAATCCCTAATGGATAGTTGCACACTGAGATTTATAAAAAAGTTATTTAAGTTTGCAAACCTGCCTGTGTAATACAGCTTCCAATAAACATTAAGAAAAATTACGATTAACATTACTTATTGTAAGAGGATTGAAACATTGTAAAAATATTTTACTGCAATAACACTTTACAGCAAACAAGATTAACATAAATCTGTCATTTACAAAAGTAAAACACAAAGTGTTCTACCGGTAAAATAAAAACTTGCTTAATAAATATTAGTCGTAATGGTAACCACTAAAACTAAACCTCACTACTTTCGCCTAAACCTGAAAAGTTAATTCTCCTATTTTGTTTTACATACTCAAATGTTTTTTTATTATTATTTTAGTTACCAAAAGTGGATCTGGCACGCACAGCGAAAGTAGGAAGATTGATCCCCCCCCCCCCCCCCCCCCCCCCCCCAATCTGGGGATCAAATTCTGACGTGCAGACGAAATTTCGGTTAGACGGCACCTTCTCAGCAAGAGATCTCTTTGAGGTATCGGGAACATCGGCCGGGATTCGAACCAGCCAACTGAGTTTGGCGTATTGGCGACCAAAAATAGCTTCCGCTATAAAGTGGAAAGGTAAGACGAACAAGTGTATCGTTCAGTCAAAAAATGATCGGGCTTTGGGGCGTAATCTCGCAGACTACAAATCAGAATGGTATCAGAACAGGGTCGAAGCTAGCACGAATAACTATAAAAAAGGTTTGTGGTAGTCATTCAGATATGGCATTTACATTTCTCTACGAAACGCAAACGGGCCATGCAACGATTTTCGTACCTTGCGCAACACCCGCTTCGAAAGAATCCCTGACGTCAGCGGCCATATGAAACGCCCGTTCTATTTCACCACACGCAATAGAAGACGCCGAAAAAATTAAAGGAAAACGAACAGCGTTCACCCCCCTCAACTCGCAGCCAGAACAAGCGGTCACGTGATCTGGAGCCGATTATATGCCGCCAATGCCGATCATAGCCACGTGCTGGGGTTGGCAAGGCACAGGACACGTGCTGAGTTCCAGACATTGTTATGGTTCGTCTATTCTCGTCATGGCAGCGATTGTACATGGGCCACTATCCGAATGCTTCTCGAGCTATCGATTATCACGAGCCCGAATCGAGTGCCCAAGCAATGCTCGGGCCCAATCTATGAGCCGCAGTCAAATATTGTCACTGGGGGAGACTGCAACCGCCCAGCTACGTCATCGAGATCTGCGAAGGAAAGATTAAAAGAAAACTCTCGCCTTTGTCCTTAAAATTACACCGAAAAAAAAGAAGAGTTCCTTGGGTAGTTGCGTTGCGTGCGAGTATACTAGGGTCCCACTATACTTTGTTCACCCTTAAGCGCCGTTCACACATATGCAACCGAGTAAGACCAAGAGCCACCAGACCGGTTTTTAAGCCTCTTGCGATGTCCTAGGACCGGATGCGCTGCAGCGGAGCTGGTCCTAAGACGTCGCAAGAGGCTTAAACACTGGTCTGGTCTCTCTCGGTCTTACTTGGCTTCATACGTGTGAAGGGCGCTTTACGCTGATACTGCAGCCAATTCCACAAGCAGGAGTGCTTGAGGTCGCTGTTTTGAAACGTTCTTCCGCAAAACGAGCGCTCGCGCTAAAGATGCATTTATAAAAACCAGAAATGCGGGCTCGCCCGCGCTTGCAGCTGTGACTGCAGTATCAGCTTAAGGGCAAACGGAGTATAGTGCCTGTAAGTTCGTGAAAAATGAAAAAAAAAAATACATTCCATGCAAATATCATTGCACGGCCCCTTTAAATTCAGCTCCGAAGTAATCAAGTCCCTGATCAAAACATTGGCTTTCACGCTCAGGCTGTGACTACACCAGCTTCGACCACATCTAAGACCTTTTCTTGTATACAGGACCCTAGGAAGGTCAACCTCGAAGTAGACCTTTCACGGCAGGTGGCTTACATAGGCCTTTCCATCGCTTATCACCCGGGCGAAAAATTGTGAGTCACTGAGCTGTGGACGCACATGCAGCTTTTGATCTACCGCACAGCAGAGAGACAGCGCATGGTCAGATGGCGCTGCAAAGCCCAGCACACAAAGCTGGCAGCGCGTAGAAGGCGATTTTCGCAAAGGTCTGTAAAAGGACTTACATATTCAAGTTATGTGGAAACTGACATTCGATCACACCCCGTTTCAAATGCAGTACGACCGGATCCAAAGCCCCCGATTTGATGGAGCCGGTCAAATATAGCGGCAGAAGAGAGAATCGTCAGGGCGCTCGTCGTGTTTTTGGTATTGCTATTACCGGTTGGACCCATCACGCAGAGGGGGAAAAAAAAGCACGATTGATAGCAATCGCGACACGTTTACAGCGCGTAGTTGCATGGTTTGGGTCTAGGAGAACTCGTCACAAGCCAACTCGTCGTTGGTAAACTCGTCATATAGGGCAAGTCGTCATAGGGCATCTCGTACACGGGGAAGTCGTAACAGAGGGCAACTGGGCACTTGTCCACTTCGTCACAATTTTACCTTTTTCGCCGATCTTGCGTTTGCAAGTCGGCTTCGATAACTGATGAAAAATAGTAATTTACAACTAAAGGATAAAAGCACAACATGGTCTTGTATAGATTTTTCTCAAAAAGAGCTTCTGCTGCCATCTCGAAGAGTTTGTGCGTATGGTGCATGCTTTGCTCGCTTTCCGAAGCGACAAACACGCACGTGCTGGGCTGTAAATATCGCACGCTGGCCGTACCTGAGGATGGTATACGCCTCGCAAGTGGGCTCATTTTCGTCTTCTGCGCATGAGAAAGGAGGTAGCTGTGATGTCAGAACGCCGAGCCCTGATTGGCTGATCGCGACCCACTATCTGAGCGTCGTCTGCTCCTTTGCAACGTCGTCTGCCCGCAACGTCGTCTGCGTCTGTCTTACCTTTCCTGCGACTTTCACAAGTGCGCATATCTTTACGAGCGAGTTCGACTTCGCCTTTCAGAGAGGGCAGACCAAGTAGCTCGAGCGGTACGTTGTTTTTGTCTAACAACGAGCAGACGCGCATCAAGGAGGGAAGTCAAAGGACTCACTGGCGAGGTGTCCCGAGGCGCCAAGGTTTGTTTTCCAAGAACCGAGCGTGTTAGTGTCCCCAAGTTCCCTCCCAAATACTTTTTCCCTCCTTTCGTGTGCGGCGAGACCCCTCATTCTTTAACGGCGTCGGCGCGTTGGCGCAGTTAACGTCGTCTGCTTTACGTCTGCTAGTCAAAGCGATGGCTGCTTTACCTTTCCTGCGTCTGTTGGAGATTCACCGCTTTTTCACCGGCGAGAGTCACCGTTGCCTCGGGAAACAAGGAGATAACAAGAGGAAGAAATTGACCTCTTAATCTAAAATTGAAGTCAGCGATCAAAGTATAACACGGGAAGGGTTCACAAGGGTCGCGCTGGCATATTCCATTCAGCACACCAGCCGGTCATGGGCAGACGGTCGCCGAGTCGCGGAGAGCCTGCTAGGCCTAACTGCCGTGCTCACTTGGTCACGTTCGGTGGAATCTTGGCCGTTGGAGCTTTTCCCGGGTGTTTGTGGATCCAGCGTTCTTGTTCGTCATGGTCTGTTTCAAGTACTTTTTACTTTTTTCTTGCTGCTTGAAGTCGGGACGCGTGAGAAGCGCACGTAGAAAAATAAACGTCCGTGGGTCGTTGCGACCGCGAAGCTGTCGGCCATGCTGATTCGATCGTAAGACAGCTTCGGAGCTGTCGTAGGATTTCGTCGTAACCTGCGCAAAACTTCCGAAAGTTTTGTTACGTGAATACGAATTTGTTCTTAAGTTATGTCTTACGCACATTTTTGGCGTAAGATCGTTTTGTGAACCTGGCCTCTGCACTTCTGAAGGTCGCAGGAAAGGTGAGACAGACGCAGACGACGTTGCAAAGGAGCAGACGACGCTCAGATAGGAAGTCGCGATCAGCCAATCAGGGCACGGCGTTCTGACGTCACCGGTACCCCCTGCGCAAGAAGCAGACGAACTTGCCCTCCGCATAGACCCTTGTCCGCAAGTGCTCTTTTTAGCCTCGACTGCCGTTTCGCCGGCATCGGTCTTGTTTACCGCGGTATGTGAGTAAAGTGCCCGTAATGTGAGAGCCGTCTGTCCATACGCCACTTTGCCGCTGTTGGTTTCCATCTAGCAGAGCCAGAAAACATCTCGGGACGAGTTGACCGCGCCGCGAGTGACGAAGAAGAAGCAAACATGGCGACGGTTTGTGTGATTGCTTTGGTGGCTCCGGTGTTGCGTGCCTTCAGCGTCCTCGTGAGAAGATTCCCCTGCCCTTCGAAGTTATTGCAAGCACCACGAGTGGCACGAAAGATGTGGAATCATGGTCTCAACTACAAATAAGCAGGCCTCCACGAGCAACGACGATGCCGAGCTGGCGCTCTGCACCGTTGTGTCGTCAAATGTTCTACAACGCCGAGGTATTTTCATTTAAACATGATGAAAAAACAGCCTCAGATAAACAGGGACGAAGAACGGGTAAAGACAACACAGGACAACGGCTGTATTTTCATTTATCATTTGGAATGGCTTCAAGAATGGGAAATTAATCTATTTCGCGGATTGTTAACGCCGAGGCGAGTGCTCTCCGTTGCAGTGCCGTTGTCACGCAAAGTGCAGAGAAAACCGGGTGGCGATGGCGGCGGCGCTCTTTGATCGCTTTGATCTTGCGCCGTCGGGTTCATGGAGTCCGGAGTAAACGTAGGTACGTGCGTTTGCTGGATCGGCGTGTTGGACTGCCGCAAAACTCTTTCTCACGAGCATTTTTCCTATGAAGCTTAGTAGCTCATTACACCTCGTCGTCGACTGCGCTTGTTTGACTACGACGCACGAGCCTGCGTGTTGTGAATTTCACTGCCTAAGATCTTTGGTGTGCTGTAACGAGGACTAATAAAATATCACCGCGAACTTCTGAACAAACGAGTCGAAGTTTCGTCTGTTATCATAACTGATCGCCTATCACAATATTATTCAGTAGCGTTCCTAGACTCCGCCGCCACAGGCACCCTGCTTCGTTGACTGATAGTAAGTGTCTACTGGTACCTCGTAGAATTCCAGCTCCCACTTGAAGTAAGTACCATCCTTTAGAACTGGCAATTAATAGTTTCGAACTCAGACGCTCGCAGCGTGTGTGTGTGTGTGTGGGGGGGGGGGGGGGGGGGGGGGGAGCGTGCTAACATACTTGGAGCCGCGGCAGAAAAGATGGCACATTACAAAAGAAAGCTAATCCGAGTTGTCTATGTAACTAGACCCATTCGCTAATATGAACGCCGCCATTCGCTAGTCATTCGATGAAACGTCGTGGTCCCGTTTTCATTCGCTAAAACGTCGTTCGACCAAGTGAACGCCTCCCACTTATTTCGGCTCGGCAGAGCCACGCTGCCGCAGAAAGGCAAGTAGATCGCGAAAATCGGTCTCAAACGTGCCGCGAATGTAATGTCGTATACAAGAAGCCAACAAACAAGCATTTGAAAGCTACAAGAAGCGGTAGCGAAATATTTACTACGCAATGAACCCGGACTGAAACGCGGAATCAAGGGTCAGCAGACACCCAGAACATCTAAGACAAGAAAAGTTTTCCCTTGTTTTCTTGATCGAGTTGGGTTCTCGAATGTTCACGACATCTTATCTGTTGAAGAACGGGCCGCGGAGGCTTCTGGTGGAGACATCTTTCATGATGTGTCGGTGCATTTGGACAGCCTGCCACATCTAGCTCCCCAAAGCAACGCCGCCAACGCAGCCCCCCCCCCCCCTCCCCCCTCCTGCCTGCCAGTTCTTTCCGCGTGGTGGTGCGAGCGTAGATAAACATGGGGGTGCCCTGGAATAGGCGCGGACACTGGTCTATATTGTCGGGGACAAGTAAAGAACGCTCACGTGAGCTTCCGCCGTGCTTTGGTGTGGCGTGCGCGCTCATGCTATCAAGGGAAGCAAACTCATTGGCCCATGACCGACTGTAACAACCACTCTGAAACATGAAAATATTGACCTTAGGAGAACTGATCACAAGCGAACTCATCATAAGTAAACACTTCAAGTAGGGCAAGTCGTCATGGTGCATCTGAGGGTGATGGCTTGGGCCTTTGCAATGCTTTCTATCTCTACAGACCCAGTACACAGCGTCGGGGTCTTTTCGGCTAAGCGTATAAGAATACCCTTCGCACAGCATAGGAGCGTCACGCTGGGTTTTAATTCGGTTCATAATACAAAATGCGGTCGTGCTCTCTGAAGGTCCGCACATTTCGCCCCTATATATATATATACGTGTTTGAAGCAACTTCGAGCGAAAAACACCTTTGGAGTAGATATAGAGAAAAGAGAAGACGCCCAAAAACAACGAAACCTAAATGCTACACTTCCTAGCATCCTGGTGCGGAGGTCTGCATACCGCACCCCTGTTTTGTCATTGCACAATAAGTTCTTACCTAGCAAAGCTTCCGAAAAGGGTTTAATAAGAAAGGGACGTCGTAAGTAAAGATAACACCGAAAAGCCGACCACAACCGCCCTCTGCAAACAAGCAAAAGGAGAGGCCAAGTTTGAAACTGCGACAAGTTTGATACGACCACTTCCCAAAATAAAGCCCCCCCCACCCCCCGCCCCTTCCCCTCCTCTTATAAAAAAACGTCTGGGACGAACTTTCCGAAAACGAGAAGGTCACTGCGACCACTTTCCCTACTACGAGTTCACCTACAACGAGATGCCCTCTTTGACCAGTTCACCAAACGGATTGTGTATAGTGGTGCGAGAATCAGCGACGTATACGATGTTTCAATGTGCCCTTTGCGTCTCGGTGGTAAACGGCATCCGCACTTTTCTTTTCTTTCAAAACGGAGACGGCGAGGTAATTAATTGCCAGCGCGATCCCACTGTCCCTCTTACCTTGCAACGCAGAGTAAATAGAGATCTCTGGTTATTGCTCATGTTGCAAGAATGCGTTCTAGGAAACCGTACATCTAGGAAGGTTCTTAAGTTATGAACACGCTTCGGGATATCTTAGAATATGCAGTCTTCTTTTAGATGAATGACCGACAAAACCAGCAACTGTATTGTCCAGAAAAGAAGCGCCCCGAAAAACGCCCGGTACAGAGCAAGGCATATCCGTGCTCCTATCTCACAGCGGAATCACGGCCAGGTGCACAAAAGAACAGGCGCGTCCACAACAAGGGGCCCGTTGCTTCTGTATCCGACGCGGGAAGCAAGGGCAAAGCCTGAAAGGAACAAAAAAGAAGAAAAAGACGCGAGCGTGCTATTTCAATATGTTCGTGGAGATTATTTTTTGTTTGTTTTGTTTAACCGTTGGGTCAAAAAACGGATTTCTAGTTGTGAAATGGTACAAGGCCATTTTAACTATCAGGTCTGCTAAGTGAGCTAGTTTGATCAACTTTAAACTTTTTCAAATATTCCACTAGCCGTAAAAAAAAAAACGCAGTTGCTTTAAAAACAGTTTTACAGTGAATTTAAAAAAATATCGGGTACACAACACTAAAAAAGACTTAGTTTTCATGGGGACTTATGTTTCGTGAATTTCGCGACTTGAATAATCTTCTGAACAATAGATCTCGCGAACACATTACCGCAGGATAATGAACCAGTGGAAAACTACTTCCCCGCCCCGAATTTTTTTTACTCGCAAAATGTTCCCCATTCCCTCGAAGTTCACGAAATATCGAGCAAGTGAAAATAAAGTCGTTTCAGTAACAATACAAAAAACGCGGAATGAATGCTAAAAATATTTCTTCGCGATTTCATTTTCAGCGAGACGTCTAAAACTGTATTCCGGGTACACTTCTTTGGTGTTTCACTAAGGCATGTGGTCTTTGTTATGACCTAATTATATAATTGCAACTCAAAATATGTAGCCCGTACTACCGCGTGCGTGGCGGAGTTGGCAACGCATGCGGTTGACACGCGGAGGAGCTGAGTTCCAACCTAGCCGGGCCTGATGTTTTCTTTTATTAAGCAATGTTTTTTGTTTTTGTTTTTTTAGAAAGTTTTAGACACTTTTTAGCTACAGTCGTATGTTCTGGTTAAGAACATTCTTGAACATATTGCACTCCTTCGTGACAGTCGCCACTCGATCTCCGACAGACACACGATGCCGGTGCGTTTCCCTTTAAGATCGTAGACAAAAAGTTCGCCTCATTAAAAATCTATTCTAAGTTTCATGTTCATTTCTTATTTTTATTCGTGACACTTATATGTTAAGTAATCTCATAGCTCACATCAAAACAAGGTAAATTTGTAACTGAGTTCTACTTTCCAACAGCGTTCTCGAATGACTGAAGCATGTGATTATACGGGTTCGTCACATTTACAGCACCGTGTTCATCTTCTATGTATATGCTTAAACAGCCGCCATACACACTTTCCCACAGCACACTCAATTAACCAATCACAGCGATGCGCGAAGGGACTTGGACCAGTGAGCACGCCCAAAACGAACCATTTCGACCTAAAGTTTCAGTCATACCCGCAATACTGCGAGACATTTGCCCCTTGAGCCCTCTTTCAAAAATTATCAGCGAAACTTCGGAGAAAAAAAAAAAAAAGTTGTTTCAGCTTTATTTCCTAAATCCTAATATATTCGTAAATATTTATACACAGAAATACTACACCATTATCAAATACTAATCAGAAAGACAGGAATGTACACCTTTCAATCCCATACCCGCCATATTTGTTCGCATGGGGTCCTACGTTCCACCTTTAAAAGATCTCAACTTTCCGCCTTATTGAAGGACCGTAATATTCCCGGGGATTATATTAGCACGAACCTCTTAGCACCTGCAAAACTTAAATTATTTCTATTTCCATAAATATTGTTTATTACTCGGGAACGTTTGGTGCTGACCAGATCATTCTCCCCCCTAAAGCTGCGATTCTCGCGTACTACGCCGGACTACGGCCAAACAACTATTACAAACGTTCATGGAATCATGGTCATAGGATCTGTAGTACGAGACGTTTGCAGCCTCATTAACGTTTAAACAGGACCTCGCGATGACGCTGAAACGAAATGTCTCCCAATGGTGGCCGAGTGCGCGAGGGCGGCTAGCTCGGGGCACGTAGAGCGAAAACTCGCCAAGCGGAAGCCAGGAATCCTGGCTTCAAGTTCTCACCCCTGCCCGTTTACATATAGATGAGCATTGTACCGGCGTGCCGTCGTGTGTCACTACTGCGAGATGCACGTTAAAGTTCACAGGCTAGCGGTTGTACTGCACTGGCTAAATTTCCCATCTTCGGCGTAATCCAGGGTCGCCGCACTTCAAAAGCATACCGATCTTGCGCTGTATAAACACGAACCTCACATTTGGTTTGGCTTGAACAGCGAGCATGACGCGACACGTGACTCGCCATCCTGGCCATCGCAGGTCACACTTTACTTTAGGGGGAATGCTTTTTAGACCCCGTCATTCTCCGAGGTCACTCTGTGATCGCTGTAATTGACTGTCCAGGAGTACTGCCGAAACGTAGACGACAGCCAGAGTCAATAATACTCGTAACCACATAACTTGGTAATGCCATAATCCCGGTTGATATATGACGCGAGAAGAAAAAGCCATTATATATTAGTTGTATTTTTCCAGGCGACGACAGCAAGACTATTTTTCGCCTCCGCCTTTTCCTTATATAAGCACATTAGCGATGAATGATGAGTGAGTTACGAAACCGAACACGATGTGTCATTCAAGTTTACATTTCACTACACTCGACTTCTTTCTTTTTGTTTATGAATGGTTTTGGTTTCTTTGTAGGTTCAACAAAACATAGTAAAATAGTACTTACACTTAGTAGCTAATTGACGCCCATTCACAATGAAATTCTTTATTGTTTAGGTGAAAGATGAAGCAAAAAACAAATGCGTCTGAATCATCTATGTTACAAAAGAAATAGACGAAAAAAAACAACGAAAGGTAACTTTTCGTACTTTAGTTTCAAGATAGGACAAAATCAAAATAAAAAATGGTGAATGAAGGTTGTAAGGCCTGTCACTTTTGTTTACTCTTAAAGCTCGTTCTTGTCAGCTAAATATTGCCTTAAAACCTGGCAACCTGGCCCCAACTCGGCGCCAAGCATTGCCCCAAAAATCGGAAATATAAGGGAATCCACGAATTCAATTTATTTTTAAACATAGATCGGAAGCAATCAACCCAACAGTTTTTTTGTCTACACCAATGAGTTCATAAAGATGACGGTATACAAGTGATTGACCTCTATTTAAAAAAAATAAATATGTTAAATAACGAATAGCCAAAGTAATTAGATATCCATCGCACGTCTAGCTGTACGCAGACCCGTGTACAGAAAAAGCTTGCTCAATGGGAGGCGCGGGCAGAGCCAGGGCGTACGCCAGACGCAGAAAGTGGGTTTGACTTGCTCTCTTGGCCAACCAGAAGCCGAAAAAAATCCCCTAGTGGTGATAGCGAGAAACTGTTTTAATCAAGGGTGTATGGTTTTAATAAGCGCGTAAGATTTAAATGTAGTAACTCTTCATGGTTTAAAATATAGGGTGCACGTGATGTTCCGATCATGGTCATGCAGAAGGATGTAAGAAACGAATGTGGCCACTCAACTCGGTTTCGCTCGGGCAGTGTGTGACCTCTCGGACGGCAGAATCCCAGCCCTCGGCGCCTGGCGTACAGATTATGTCGGTCGTTTCGCTAGTCACACTCTTCCACCATGATTTTGGATGACCGTGATTGAAACATTAAGTGCACCATATTTTCAATCTCTGAGAGTTACTCCGATGCACTTATAAAGTTTGTTCCTCGCGACCACAGCCAGGGTATTATTTCCGGCTTCTGGCTGGCCACGTTCGAATTTGTGAAGAGGCCCTGGAACACGCCCAGCCCGATTTCGGTCAATCGCGCCTCATTTGTTTTCTATACTTTCCAATGAATGGCCAAACTCGCTACATATACGGCTCTGGCTATGCCTATTGAAAATATACTATGAAATCGATAGGTGTTATCGGTTATTTTTTACGTTTTACAATATTCAATATCTCATATATTCCAAATAGCAACCATAATAAAAGGTTTTACGCTGTGCTCCTAATTTTAACACGAATGCAATGGTAGGCTGTCTAGAAACTTTCAATACCCTTCATAAACAAGCGATCCAAGACAGCGGAATATTAAAATTACTCACAAGCCCGGAATTTCGATCATCCACGTTTCTCGCTTTACTCACACAACGAAGTGGTTCCTCCATCGAAGCTACTTGTGTGGTCGAACGGACCCGCCATTGGCACAGGTCTGACAGCCTAAATTTTTTATGCAACATTACATAAGGGTTAATTTAAAAAAAAAGAAAAAGAAAAAGCGTCGATGTTTTGGTTTGTTTTGTTTCTTCTCGTGGTGTCCGCTTAACAAATATTAAAGCGCGTTAGGTTTCTTAGACAAATTGTCCAGTAGGTTTTCGAATATGTATTTTAGATATAGGTGAGCACGTGTGATGGCAACGTGCGACTCTAATGAACGTTTTAAACACGAGCACGCACGTAGCCAGGGGGGGGGGGGGAAGGGGCTATGGGGCCCGGCTCCCCCCCCCCCCCCCCCCCCCCCCGAAATCTTCTATTTTGCTGGGACCTCTTCTCCCCCCTCCCCGTCATACAGCATTTTGTAATGGGCGGCGGTGTTGGTTGTAGCCGTTGGAAGATCTCCCTCAAATTTTCCAAGTATGTCTGAGATGGGAGTGATGCAAATGTCCTGGGTGCTTCAAAGAATTCTCCGGGTAAACGAAGTGGTGCACCATACACCAACTCTGCGGAGGTGCAGTTCAGGCCCTGTTTCTATGTAGACCGGATACCGAGCAGGACAAAAGGAAAATGGTCCACCCAGTGAAGGCGTCCGTCTCGTGCCGTGATAGCCGCTTTGAGCTGTCGGTGTAAGCGTTCCACCATGCCATTAGCCGACGGGTGGTATGCGGCGGCGTGGATTTGGCGGGCCCCAAGCAGGTCAGTTAGGACCGCAAACAAGCTGCTCTGGAACTGGCGTCCCTTGTCTGTCGTTACTGTTGATGGGCAACCGAAGCGAGAAACCCACGTCCCTACAAATGTTCTTGCGACGGTCTCAGCAGAGATGTCGGCCAGTGGAACTGCTTCGGGCCACCTAGTGTACCGATCAACAGCTGTTAAAATGTATGTTAATCCTCGAGATGATGGGAGAGGGCCTACGATGTCGATGTGCACGTGGTCGAATCGTGCATCCGGAGCTGGGAACGGTTTGAAAGGTGTTAGGGTATGTTTGTTCACTTTAGAGCTCTGGCACTGCAGACATGTCTTTGCCCAACTGCGCACATCTGCGTTCATTTTTGGCCACACATAGCGTGCTGTGATCAGTCGTTGTGTATTTCGGATACCTGGATGGCTGATGGTGTGCAGTTGGTCGAAAACCTGGCGTCTCAGGGCTAACGGAACAAAAGGTCGTGCTGTTCCCGTAGATATGTCACACGTGATGGTAGTTCACGAGTTCGGAAGAGGTATGCCCTTGAGTACAAGTGTGGTCGTTGCATTTCGCAGAACTTGTAACTCTGAATCTACCTGTTGTGCTGCAGCTAGGGTCTGGAGGTCCACAGAGGCAGAAGTAGAAGAGAAGGCAACAATGCGAAAAGGCGCATTGGCTGCGCTGTTGTCTTGGCCCTTGACATGTCGAAGGTCGGCAGTAAACTCTGAGATGAAGGCAAGATGTCTTATCTCACGCGCCGAGTAGGTGGTGTGGTTTCCCCGAAAGGCGTATGTCAGGGGCTTGTGGTCTGTGAGCACATGAAACGGTCGTCCTTCTAGGAAGTAGCGGAAATGTTTGACAGCCAAATAAATTGCAAGTAACTCACGCCCAAAGGTACTATAGCGCGTTTTCGCAGGCTTCAGTTTTTGTGAATAGGAACCAAGCGGTTTCCAGACTCCGTCTAACTGCTGTTGCGGGACAGCTCCTACAGCTGTGTCGGAGGCGTCGGTGAGGAGTCGGGTGGGTGCATCGGGAGGTAGGTGGACAAGCAGTTTTGCGTTGGCTAAGGCCTCTTTCACTGTGGAAAAGGCTGATGCAACCTCTTCGCTCCATGGCACTTCCGATGACGGTCCTTTCTTTGTCTTCAGAAGGTCTGTCATTGGTTTAAGAAATTTCGGGCACTGTGGTATGAATCTGCGATGGAAATTCACCAGACCCAGGAATTCTCGGAGCTTACGCAGAGATGTTGGTCGCAGAAACTCGCGAATCACCTTTACCTTGTCTTCCAGCGGCTGGATTCCTAGCTGGGTGATGCGATGGCCAAGGAATTCTAAGCTATCCACTCTGAAGACGCGCTTACTAGGGTTAAGGACAAGGCGGAATTCCTGTAGCCGGTCGAATAAAACTCTGAGGTGTTGCTCGTGCTCGTCTGGTGTGGCACTAGCTACAAGAAGGTCGTCCAAGTAAGCGAAAACAAAAGGCAGACCTCGCGTGACCTTGTCAATGAATCGCTGGAACGTCTGAGCAGCGTTTCTCAAACCGAAGGGCATACGCACATACTCAAACAGTCCGAACGGTTTAATGATGGCCGTTTTCACTATGTCTGCCGGTTCCACAGGTATTTGGTGATACGCTTTTACCAAGTCGATTTTGCTGTAGATGGATGTACATGCTAGATTTTCAGAGACGCTCTGGATATGCGGCGGGGGGTAGCGATCGGGAACTGTGCAGGCGTTCAGCGCTCTATAGTCTCCGCATGGTCGCCAGTCGTTGGAGTCTTTCTTAGGGACCATGCGCAGAGGTGATGCCCAATTGCTCGCTGAGGTTCGTACGATGCCTAGCTGCAACATATGGTTGAACTCACGACGTGCGATGGCGAGGCGCTCGCCGGCTAGCCGACGAGGGCGTGCGGAGACGGGTGGGCCGGTAGTTACGATGTGGTGCGCGACTCCGTGCTTGGCAGGGACTTCAAGGTTGTTGGGTCTTGAGAGTGTGGGGTATTCAGTGACGATGGCTTCATAGCGCGATGTGGCTGGAAGTGGTTGCAGCAAAGTCATCGTGAAGTTGGAAAGGATGCCTTGCACTGACAATGATGTTGTCGAATCCATGAGTCACCGGGCTTGAAGGTTCACACACATACCAAAATGTGAGAGGACGTCTGCTCCTAATATTGGTTGTCGCATGTCAGCTACGATGAAAACCCATCGAAATGTTCGGCGCAGTCCGATTTCGATGGTGAGGGATCGTTGCCCGTAAATCTTGATCGCAGAGCTGTTAACGGCACGCAGGGGAGGGGAACGTCCCTGCTGCTGAAGGCGATCGTTGCGTGACGCTGGTGAGATGCTGACTTCAGCTCCAGTGTCAACAAGGAAACGGTGCCCTGCGATTCGATCGACGACAAAGAACAAGCGGCTTGTTGTGTGGCCTTGGTCACCCGCTGCTGCTAGGGCTGGGCCTCGGCGTTTTTCGACCACGAGCAAGGTCTCGTGCACCGTGTGGCTCGCTCACCGAAGCGGCGATGGTACCAGCAGTGCTGGTCAGAACGCAAATCTCGTGAGGACGCAAACCTGTAACGGGAGAGAGTGCGTAGCGGGGATCGCGACGGTCGCGCTGGAGTTGTTTGCGATTGACCCATGGCAGCAATGGAGTTCGTGAGCTGCTCCAGTTTGGTTTCTATGTTGAAAGCCCGTGTTTCCCAGGCTGTTGGTTCCGGTGCTGCGACAGCACTCAGGGCTCATTCACACTGGAAGCAAATCCGCGTTCGCAAAGCGGTTGCGAACGCGGTTGTATAAGGATTCAGTACAATTGCACGCGCACACGATGACATCAAATGCGCGTGCAATTGCACTGGATCTTTATACAGCCGCTTTCGCAACCGCTTCCAGTGTGAATGGGGGTCAGGGTCTGCGAAGAATATTCCGCGGTGCGGTAGGCAAGCACTGCCAGGCGGTCTAGGGGCATGTCGTCCGCAGCGGCCAGGATCATGCGCATGCCTTGAAAAAGCTTCTAGAGGAACAACTCCTGCTGTATGGAACCTTGTGCTTCTGAAGCTTGTGGTCCCAACAGCTGCTTCATGCGGTGTAGAAGTTGCGTCGGGCAACGATCGCCCAGCTCTTCGGCGGTGAGGAGCTGTTTGATGCGGGAGCTCTCTGATGTCATTGTCCTGGCGAGAAGTATTATCTTCAAATAGTCGTAGGCATCTTCTCGTGGCGGTAGGGCCTACACGTCGTGGAGCTGGTCTGCCACCTCCGCTGGTAAAGGGCAGTGTCTATTCTGCCGGCAGCCGGCGGAATAATTTTTCCGTAATTCTACCGGCAGTCACCTCCGGCGCGTGTATCAGTGGGGAGCTCGTTAACATAGCCCCCCCCTCCCCCTCCTTCAGCGGCGACAGTCTGCCGCTGCTCATTAGAAATATATTGACCTATTTGGCCCACCAGTACCACCGCATCGCGGCGGCGTGCCGGCCGGCCCAAGCCCCGCTGTCCTCCATTCGCCCCCAAAAAGGAAGTGTTTCGTCAACAACATTCGTGTTTTTTTTTTTTTTGTGATCTTTTTTTTGGTGTTATTTCTAAAAGAGAGATGTCGTAAATATCGCCTAATACCTCAACAAAAAACAAAATCTTGAAGAAAAAACAAATTCCCTCGGAGGATTGAACTAAGATCCTGCTGTGTATGAGGCGCACATCTTACCCACTGAGCTAATCCACAGTTTTTTTTTTTTTTTGTCTTTATAACAGTTTTATTCACCAACGGCATGTTCAAATTACATATACATTTGCTTAACACACATCATTAAGAACGTTTGGAGTTTTCACATAGGTTTTCTCATTTCTTTACCCACAAAGGCAGGTCATCTTGATCCGTGTAGATACAACGTATTTGTGTTACAAATTCCACGAAGTATGCTTCAACTGGCCGTGGGTTAAGATCTGCGTTTCTAACTGCCATTCTGGAGCACCAGATACTGTATAGACCAACGAGCATTATGAGGTCGTACGGCACAAGTTCATGAGAAGTAATTGGAAGAACACGAATCGATTGTGACGTTATTTCTAAGTCCTTTTTCAATGTCCTCTGTAACACGTCCCAAAACAAAAGGGCGTCCCAACAAAAAAGAAGTACGTGCTTTATAGTCTTAGGCGTTTTACACAATAGGCAGGTTGTGGTCCAAGGAACAAAAATTCCTTTCTCGTGGAGCCATGCTTTCACTGGGAGGGTCGAGGTGTGAAGTTTAAAGAAGAAACTTTTTGCACGCGGCGGGATCGCCATTTTTTTAACACGACAAAGAACATCCTGGCCAGGGCTTTGTTTGTGCACTGCGCGATACAAGGGCTCTGGAAAAAGACTCACACAGAGCATTAGACAGGCGCTTCCTATTTACAGAGGACAAAAAGTCCCTGGAAAAGCAAACTGACAAAAAATTGTACGTATCGACAACCTCTTTGAGAAAACCTCCTATTTTGGATGGTTGCTCCCCGCAGCTTGAGACCAAAAATGTAGGCAAGTGCCACGTCAATTTTGTTTGAATGACAGTGCGCATAAATGGTTGTTCGATGTCTCGTAGAAAAAGGAATCGTGACACAAGTTTTCGTACAAACAGGTGTGCAAGGCCCAGTCACCCCTGAGAGATGCGACGGAAGAGATTATCTCTTCTCATCGGTTCCCAACTCGATTTCCAGATAAACATAGCACAGATTCTATGGACTTTTTGCATACAGCTTCGAGTACATTGCAACACTTGAAGCACATACATGAGCTTGGCGACAAGGAAGATGTTACAGGCTGTTGCCCTCGCAAAAATTAACAAATCACGGTTCGGCCAGCGTGATACCTTCCGCTTCAGTTCGGCTGTTGCTTCGGACCAGTAAACACCAGGATTGTGCATATGCTGGAGTGGCACACCAAGGTATTTTGTAGGCGTCAAGCCCCATTTGATTCCTTCGAACTCTAATGGCTTTGTAGCCCATGAGCCGTGCCAAAAACCGTAGCATTTTTCTAGACTTACAGCCGCACCACTAACGTCGCAAAAGTGTTTAACCAATGCGATGGCGTTGGTCACACTTCTTTTATCGCTGCAGAAAACTGCAACATCATCGGCGTACGCCAATACCTTGACTTCGAGCGCGTTGAACAGAAAACCTTGTGCATTCGCGTTGTTCGCGACGCTCAAACAGAGAGGTTCCAAATAAAGTGCAAACAACAATGGTGAGAGGGGGCAACCCTGTCGCACTGAGGACAGTACGGGAATGCTCTCAGTTACGTTGCGGTTTACTCTCAGTCGTGTGGAACAGTTTTGATATGCCATTCGCACTCCGTCATATAAAACGTGTCCAATGTTAACATGTCGCAAAATGGCCCAAAGAAATTTATGGTTCACACGGTCAAATGCCTTCTCGAGGTCAATCTGTAGCATGGCAATCTGATCTTCTCTATCGGTACAACAGTCTAGAATGCTCCTGGGTACGTGAATATTTGTTTGTATTGTTCTACCCTTTATACCACATGTTTGATGATCGCCTACCAATTGGCATATTACATGCTGCAGCCTTCTATTGAGAATTTTTGCAAATATTTTATAATCTACATTGCGGAGACTTATTGGCCGATAGCCCTCTACACGACGGAACTTGGCGATATCCTCAGATTTTGGAATTAAAACCGTGTGAGTTTTCATGAAAGACAGCGGCAATACTTTTCTCTTATAAGATTCTTCGATGACAGCGAGCAAAATGGGACACAGTCGACTTTTGAATTTTTTGTAAAAAGTTGAACAAAGCCCGTCAGGGCCTGGCGTTTTACCCCCGGGCAGGTCACTTATTGCTCTTTCTACTTCTTCAACGCTGATGGGTTTCTCAAGCCATTCCCGCGTGTTGTCGTCTAGCCTCGGCATAAGAGACAGGAGGACTTTCATTTCACAATCGTGCCTTCCTGAAGTGAGTGAAAAAATCCGTCGGTAATGTTCTACAAACGCTTCCTCGATGTTCGTGCTATCCGCGGTGAGGGTGCCTTTCCTCTCTATTTCGGCTATTTCTTCGGACATTGCATATCTTTTTTCGGCTATCAAAGCTTGCTTGGTAGGTTGTTCGCCGCAAAGAAACCTTTGCGTTCTTGCGCGGACCACAGCGCCTTCATATCGCGCTTTCTGAAAATGTTCGAGTTGGGCTTTGATATTTTCTATGTCTTTTACTCCTTGACCAGGATTAGTACATTCTGCCTCACTCAGGGCCTCTAAATTGTGCTGCAGTTTTCGCTCTTCTGCCCTGGCGTAAAACTTGAGCGTGCTCGATCTTTCAATTGCTGACATTTTAACCTCCTCTTTGAACCGCTCCCACCGTTCTAAGGGGCACATCCCGCTTTGCTCAACCGTTCTATCAAGGAGATCGTCCACTGCAGCTTCAAATGTCTTGTCTTTAAGTAGGCCTGCGTTCAACTTCCACAATCGCCAGTTAAACTTTGACCTAGGGGTTTGGTTTTCTCCAATTGTGACATTTACGAGACAGTGGTCACTAAAGAACACAGGTTTTACGTGGTAAGATCCAATGTTATTTACAATGTCGCTAGAAAAATAAATGCGGTCAAGTCGTGCGTGAGAGGATTTCTGAAAGTGTGTGAACTGAATTTTCTTTATACTTTTTGAAATGTAAAAACCATCTTCCAAATTATTCTCAGCGATTATTTCACTCAGGACATTTGCACTAGAATCACTTACGCGCGTGAATGGAGTTCTGTCTCTTGCTTCACAAATGCAATTAAAGTCGCCTAGAAGTATAGTGGTCCGATCACAATTAATGTAATGTGAAATCCCTCGGAAGAATGCCTCCCGTTCACTAACTTTACAAGGGGCATAGATGCAGATTACTCTCCACTGCCCTTCCAACAAATTAAAGTCACACAAAATAAAACGCCCATGGTCATCGGTAATGACACTCACATCTGAAAGGGGAACAGACGTTTTAAGGAATAAAAAACAACCACCTGCAGTGCCAACTGCATGCGTTACGCATACCTCGTACGAGGTAAGAAAAGGCTGTAACGCCCTCGTCACCTGCTCTTCCTCCGCCATTTTTGTTTCTTGTAAGGCCAAAAAGTCTACTTGCTCCTCGTGAAGCAAACGTAGCAGCTGGTATTGTTTTCGACTGGAGTTTAGTCCTCTAATGTTGAGGGTTCCAAATGTTAAACCTTTAGTAGAAGGGCCAGTTTTTTTAGTCGGAAGCATTGTTAGGATTGGAGGAGGAAGCGCGCATTGGAAAGCGACATATGAACAACCTCACATGGAAGCTACATCAGGCGTAACTTTGCAACTGGCACTAGTAAAGCGAAAATGAATCTAAGAAAGACATGACCTAAAGCGTTCACAGTTTGGATGTAACCAGAAAGTAACCACCTTCTACGAGGTTCGCTCTCGTCCATTGCCTGGGGGAGGGCGGGGCTTGCACCGTTTCTTCCTCCCGTGAACTGGAGTCCAGTCAGGCCCCTCCTCTACGAGGTCTAAAGGCCTCTTTGAGGGGTCAGCATCTTCATCCATTTCCAGGTCGTCTTCGGACGTGATGTCCGAATGGTGATCGCTCATGCAAGCTGGTCTCGTTGACTGGTCCTTTGAGGAGTCCGATGCAGCACCGTCGACGTCCGGACTGGCGTTCCCAACGGCGGGGTTGTCAGCTCCCAGGCAACTTGGCAAGATGGTGTCGCTCTCCCGTGCTAGGTCTCCCTCTCGACCGGCCAGAGGACCGGATGAGGTGGTGTCGTTCTTCCGGGATAGGCCCATTTCACGATCAGCTTGGCAATTAGACGTCAAACTGTCGTCCTCTCGTGCAGGGCCTCCCTCACGAACAGTTGGACATCTTGACAAGGTGGTGTCATTCTTTCGTTTTAGGTGTTCCTGTCGTCCGTCTGTAAACTTTGGGTCACAGGTAGTGACTGGATGTCGAATGTCGTCTTCGCCTTTCTCAGCTTCTTCTTCATCGATGAAGAACTCCGAGTTGTCTTCCCCAGGAGCAGGCAGCATCACGGTGTCATATGTTCGAATGCAGTCCTCTTGCTCGTGGCCATAACGTTTGCACTTGTCGCAGTGGGGAACGCGGCACTCTTGCATCAGAGGCAGAGTGGTGCCCTCCCTGGAACGACGACCAGGACCTTGCTGCCGAGCATAACCAGCTGGTGCGGGAGATGATCTTTTGTTGTGCCCTCCTTGAGGTTCATTTTAACAAATCTCGTTGTCGTCTGAACATTCTGGAATCCTTCCACCCTCCACGTGTCCCGGGACACTTCGTTCACCTTCCCGTAAGGCTCCAGGGCCCTCCGTACTGCTTCGTCCCTTATGTGAATCGGTGTCCAGTGCAGTCGTAGTCGGACCTCGCATTCGTCAGGGTCGATGAGTAAACAACGTTTTTCTTTCACGACCAGTTTTTTTGCCGCAAGAAGCTTCCTCTTCGCAGTCAGAGAGTTAAACGTGAAAAGCCAAACATGGTTCATTTGGTACTGGCCAGCTCCAATCAAATCTTGTAGAACGCCATGGCGTTCCATTTGTGTTCGAAAATCGTCTATCTTGTATGGGCGCCCGGAGGTGTCACAATGCGCAAATACAGAGTTCAAAACTTCGGTACCTGTGGGCAGAGACGGCAGAACCACTCGGTAGGAATCCTGAGACATTTCAGTAGATGAACAACGGCCGGTGAAAGCCGTTGCAGACGCTCCTCGGGAGCTCATCAAACTTGCGACCGTTCCGAACGGGGGCACGCGCTTCTCCCGAGCTAATCCACAGCTCAGAATAGGCGTGTTTACAATCCGTTTTATACGAAACCCAATAGGCGACTACTGCCGGCACTTTTTCCCCCCGGTTATTGTGCCGGCTGCCGGCAGAATAGACACTTCCCTGGTAAAGAGGCGGCGACGTGGTAGTAGCGCGCCATTCGCGTTGTGATCCTTCTCAAATGGAAACGGGCCTCGACCTGGGTAAACCAGAGTTGCGGGTTCTTAGGCCAGAACGTTGGTAGACGAACCTCGATTTAGCGAGAGCGGAGTCACCAGAGGTTGCTGTCAGGTCACCGTCGGAAGAAGCATTTCTTTGATCTATGCTTAGCTTGGATCCGGCGTCCGAGGTGTAAAAGTGACGCTGTTCAAGATTCCGGGTCACCAGTTTGTGGAAAACATGTGAAGCGACTCCGATGTCTCGGATTGAATGTTTTTTAATCACGCGCGCTCGCGACCACACCAGCGTTTGTGCTTGGCGATGGTGCTGCAAGTTTAAAGGGAAAATAGAAAACAACGAAGCACGGGGCCCCTACATCCTGTGCTTATTATTCCTCATTTGTCCTTTCCTTCAATTCTTAACTCTATAAACTTGCGCCCTCGATCGCATTCATAGAAGAGGCCACTAAATATAAAAGCTGGATATTTTTGTTTACACTTAGTTTCGCAGGACGGTACCGCGTATCACAGCACGCTTTGAGAACTTAGACGATTCCTCAAAATTCAATTCGAGCACCAGTGTCAGCTTGGTATTTGTTACATACTAAACACTCCCGAATATACCTACTTCGTATCGATACGTTTTCAGTAGATTACATCGTAACTGGGCATTAAAAGTGACATATTCAACGCTTCAAAGGAACCCCTTACTTGTTTGCGACTTCGCCAATTGTAATTGTCTTTGTTGTTTTCCTTTATTTTTTTACATCAACAGTGCAATATATTCCTCGCCTGTTACAGCAGGTAATTGAGAGTATAAAAGTCCATTGATACCGAAAATCCCTCGCAAGTATTTCTATACAACGACAAGTGAACACAAATGGAAAACTTCCCAATGCCTTGATTACCTAAAAACTCACAAAGAATGGAGTATAGCTTGACCTCATGCACGCAATTATGAAGTGCCTCAAAAATCGTAGTACGAGCAATCTGTTGCTTGCGCAAAACTGCCGAACTGAGCAACCCTTTAGTCCTAAACTTCTGAAACTAAGCCAGTCGCGACCGTCATTTCTGGAGCTTCAGACTTGATACTGACTAAATAATTTATCAATCTACTATGATCGACCCCAATAAATACTCAAGCGTGGCCATATATTTTGCACTATGCCTAGATGAGGCATGCAGGAAAGCGAAATGTATTTCCCAGTTATTTCTTTTTTATCCAAAGAATGTTTAATGGCGCCCTGAGCAAACAGACGCAATTCCGCGTGGCATACAGGCGGGTCTTCTGAGCTTCTCCTAGGTGCTTTGGTTACGTCCGGTCGCCTCTAGATAGCTGTGGACGGACTGTAATACCAAGTTGTGACTCTGTTTTCTGAATCAAAGATGCTATCTTCAAAACTATGATAAAGAGAAACACGGAAGTTGTGGAGCAACGGAGGACGGCTAATCGAGTTCTTTCTGATTAGTCACAACAGGTGGCTCTGCAATCAACTGTTTTGACATGAGGTTTATGAAAGCGAATTGTATTATTTGTATAGTGGGATATCACGGAAGTAAATCGCTGGTTACAGTTTAATGAAAGTTCAGAAGCGACTATGGAAGATACCAGCCAGCGGTTTAAAACGCTTATGTATTCAAATTTCGAAAGAGACTGGCAGTGTTGGTGGCAGCCAAAGATCTGATAGACATCATGTGTATGACAAGACTGTTGACGCCGTGCTTATTGTTTTCCAAAGTGGTTCTCTCAAGTCAACTCGTACTACGACGTTTCAGATGAGCATAGATCTCGACCATACTAATCTCTGGACTGTCGTCAAACTGCACCCGGTAATTGTCTTTCCAATCAGACCGTATTCCTTGGCTCCGTATAAAAACAGGTGATTGCAGTGCCGTCTTTAGCAAAACAGAAACTCGACGAGTCTACCTGCGTGAGGCCACAACTTCTGTTATTATCTATATTGTTTCACAATAAGAATTTTTTTAGTCAAGAAAGTATTTTATGCTCACCAAATATATAACTCTGATTTAAACAAATCGATGCCAGTGGTGTTTGAGCAAAATGACGGAATAGTAGAAGGTAGTGGTATTGAAAAACAGAATTTTTAGATTCTTATTGAGATTTCCTTACAGTTCATCAAGTTAAACTCGAGGTATACGACACTTAAAATAGTCTTATTTTGTAAAAACCTACACTCTCAAGAAAAAAGGGTATAAAGGGGTGGATCATTACACCTTTTGTCCCATATAATACACCCCCAAACTTCAATTCGACGTACAGCGCCCTACAGTGGAACAGACGGCCCCACATTTTACGAGGGGCTTGATAGCCGTGTGGTACAACTTATTAAAATAGCTGATGTACGTTTTACCCACAACAAAAAAAATCGGAGTTTTCTTGGCCTTAGTGTAAAAACTCGGTGTTTTTTTTATGTGGTCTTCGATACGTACTTTAGCTATTTAAAAAGTTATATCGCACCGTTTTCAAGCCCCTCGTAAAATTTGGGGCCGTCTGTTCCACTATAGGGCTATGTACGTCGAAATGAGGTTTTGGGGTGTATTATATGGGTCAAAGGGTGTAACGATACACCCTTTTACACCCTTTTTTTAGAGTGTATTTATGAATGTCGTGTTCGTCTCCTTACTTGAACACAGTCTCAGATCCACGTGGTTGCCCCAACATATGTCCCCTACAGAAAATTGTTACAAGGGGCTGATACCTTATACTTTCTGAAGCTATATCAAAGGTATTGATTCGATCGCGGTGTACTTTTTTTTTAAGAATTATGCATTTGTTTCTTTTTATTTCGTCACCACGTCGGAGTGCTACAGTACATATTGTGAAACTGAAGTATAAGTTTTCCAACGAAAAAACGTGTAGTGCTACCGCACGAATCACGTATAGTAAGGTGAGGTAAAATGGGACTAAACGTGCAATTCAACGTAACTTCTTTTATTTCCCAGTGTTTATTGTTCAAATTACTAGCATTTTTGGGTTATACATAGCATCAGATATGAACGAGTGTGTACCTATTTTTGTGTGCTCCTTCCCGCTAAAATTCCTAGGAAGCGGGCAGTATTTTTAAATAAAGGAATAATAATAATTTAGCTTAGTCGCCTAAAAGCCGTTTTGTGAATTTCTAATATTCACACAACGTAGAGTAAAGATGACCAGACGAAAGGAAGCGAAACGTTAACCCGAAATGGAGTATTTTAAATGCTTAGCCTTCCGCCAGAATGAAAGAGAAATCACTCTGTTCTTGAGGCAAAAGCTTTCGAAATAAACTCCGTGTGCTCCGATACAATCTTCGTGAGCCCAGTCTTTGCAGGCTGCACGCTGTGAATCAAGACCGTACGCAGCTCTGTTTTGCTCCAAAGTTGATTGCAGAAAAAAAAGCACCGACAATCTCTGGAGTCAGTGCCGTGAACTAGCACAGCCATTTATTTGGCCTGCCATTTTTCTTACCTGTTAAACGAATGAGTAATACTGCTCGAGTCGTGCTAATTTAAGACGGCTATTTGCTTTTTCATACAGGTGAGCCCGAGGAGTCATTTCCGCGTTTAAAAAAAAGCCTCAACGTGTGTTCTGTTTTTATTTGTTCAGTTGTAGCTTTTTACAATTCTTGAGTTTTTATAGCGACGTATTTGCGTCACGCCTTTTGTATGTCGGAACATTTGCCAGCTGTGCGTGCATAGAGTATAGTTGCTCGACATGTAGAGGTCAATCTTCATGTTATTGTCGCACCACTCTCTTTATTTGTTTTGACTGTTTTTTGTGTCGCTTTCAGCCACACTGGAATTACAAAAAATAATGTAGCTGATGAGTAACCGTTTTTTTTTTATTCATCCATTATTTCTATATGTCATACAGATTATCACATTCTCGCGTTTCGCCCCACGCATGTCTCGTTATTCAAATGTTTAGTTTTCGTCAAAAGATAAAAGCCTGCCTCGTTCAAATTTTAACTCCAATTAACTTTTAAAAAGAAAAAGACAGATAAAACACATACTTACATTTTAAAATACGTTCCGAGAAAAAAGCTGCACGCCTCCGAACGACACTAAGACCAAAAGTTATCGCTTTTAAATGAGTTATGAATTCAACAACTCAGTGTGAATTTGTGTTTCTTCTTGTCTTTTCGCCTATCACAAAACCTTTAGTCTCAAGTGAACAAGTAACATGACCTTACGGTGAAGTTCAAAACTTCTCAGATACTGCACATGCAGGCGACAGACGGCGAAAAAGAGAAAATGCCGCATTTTGCGCCGCGTCTTATATTTCCCTACCGTAGTACTCTGCACATTACACGGCTTGATAGGCACTACAAAGTTACACCTCAACCAAAACAAAATCTGGTTTTCATGAGCATAAATATTCTTAAAATAAACATGATTTGTGGAGGACAGAGATTGAAACAGAAATACCGTTTGAGAATGGTTCTCGTCATTGAATGCCGGGACGCCTCCCCACGGAACTGAGAGTGCTCCACCAAAACCGCGTTCATGTGAGCGTTTAATGTTCAAACTTTTAACAGTGTTACCAGACTACAATCAAGTAAACTAACCTTAAAGAGGAGATAATAAAGCGTTCCCACCTCGAGGATGTTTGATTACCAACGAACCGGTTCAGACATTTCAGTTTAAGTATGAACGTCTGCGCCACAACTCTTTGCGTTCCACTACAGCGCGTTGCGCGGACGTCGGTTGCCATAGCGACCGACTCGTCGTAAGCGCTCATAAGAGGCGACACACAGTCACGATCAAAGAGGGCGGCAAACCAGCGTTTGCGTCAACGCGACGCGAACGTTGAATGTCACCGAGAAATAAACGTGCGATAAAATATTAACCGACTCCAGGAATGCCCTTTAACATCGTAAAAAATAGTTAGAAGGCAATATAGAATAACACAGCCGAGGGCTTTGTGACGTGGGAAATACCCTCTATAACAAACTCCCGTTAGATGCCACAATGGCGAACCTAGCGAGGGAGTAAATAATTACGTGGTTCTGGTAGACACTTTCTGTTAATGCGGAGCGGAGGTTCGTCTGCTTCTTTTGCAGGGGTTGTGGTGGCGTCGGAAAGCCGCGCTCTGATTGGCCCACTGTTCTTCAGTCAGAGCCAATCAGAACTCTGTGTTCTGACGTCACCACAACCCCTGCAAAAGAAGCAGACGAACTTGAGCACCGCATAGTTCACTATGAAGCCGTCTTACAACAAAAAAAGTAATGGCGGCGAAACTTCAAGCTACAAAATGAATCGCGACATCGAGTTCGGATAAAATAACACCAAACGTTTTCCGGCGCTTTGCAATTCTAGATGAAACTATTGTGAGAATTTTTTTTTACGGAAAGATAAGATCAGGGCGAGTTTCATAAAGACCATCTCAACTCTCTGACGTCAGGCCAATGCGGTGGCGCTGCTGTCGGCACTTCGCGTGGGCACACGCTTCTCTCCTCCCGAATGTGGTTTCTGCGGCCTGGAGGATTTGTTTGTAAGCAGGGCGTTGGTCTATAAAGAAAACATTATTTCTCGTAATCAAAGTCGTGTTGTGCTTCCATAGTCCCAAAGAATTTAAGAAACGAATGGCGTGGTCTGGTACGAACGAGCTGCTTGCTTCCTAATTGGTTCTGTGAAATTCGTATCGGCTGATCTTGAAATGCGAGTGGCTGCAGGGCTATAAGAAGATGCACAAGATTTGTCCAACACTGCGTTTCTCGAGTTTTTAGGGACAATGATTGCCATACAGGATGCCCCCAACCCCCCCCCCCCCCCCCCAAAAAAAAAAGGTAACGTTTTTGTTTTTTGTTGTTGTTACAAAAAGAAATTATGCGTCATCGAACGCTTATTCTTCGCCCAAATGTATCTATAGGGGTCCGAACCAGATGCCGAATTTTCAGAACTATCCGTTATCTCAGTCAAAAGTTATAGGCGATTTTCTGAAAAAATTCATTGGAAAAATGGCGCCCGTTTTTGCCCGTTTTTGGTATACCCGGCTCTATTCAGCCGGAAGTATTATACCAGGTCCATCGGCCGGCATTTTTTCTGTGAAAGGGGGAAAATCGGTCAAAACTTTTGCAAAAGTTAGTCCTGAAACTTGTTGCATCGCGTTCGGACCACTATGGGGCTACATTCTCGCCGAGAACAAGCGCTCGGTGATGCGTAGTTTATTTTTGCGGTAAAAGAAAACTCTGAAAGATTTTTTTTTGGGGGGACAGCTTGTAGATCTAACAGAAAGTTGGAGTCAAACGTTCGAAGAGAGTGCAGTAATTATAATTCGGAGTCAAAAGCACGGCATCATCGTCGCGAAATTCCAATGGTCGCGCTCCGTAAACTTCGGCCCCCAACTCCGTGTTTGACGAGGAGAGCCCTATACGGTCATAGGGCTCTCCTCGTGTGCAAAAATGTTTCCCGAGAACACCAGTCCATGGAACATTTGAAGTAAAAACCAGGTGCGAAGTGACTCACTACGTTAGTATTAAAAGCAGACACCAAATACCCGAGGTCTTCGGGGGCCGAACAACACTCGCCACGCACGCAGGCGTGCAGCCACGACGCGGACGTCAACAACACCGCTTTGCTGACGGGGCAACACACCTCGGTAGAGTTTCAACGCTGTTCGAAGTCGGGTAAAGGGCCGAGAACAGAAAGACTGAAAGGGGGGCACTAAGGAGGAGTTCGTCGCTTCACTTGACGGTTGTAGAAGATCGGGGTGTGCAAAAACAAGAATCTTACGCCGATGCCTCATTACCCTCGTCGAAGGGACACCTGCTCTAGGGAAGGAAGGCTCTTGGGTGAGCATCTCTTGGTTCCGGCCTGGCTGCCAGAAAAGGACTGGCCTCACGAAAACGTGTGCCTGCGCGTTTACCATGCACGCTTTTTTTTTTTTTGGGTGGGGGGCGGGGGGGACAAGTGGTGTTTTTTAGTGGCTTCTGCCTGTTTTGGGGCGCTTGTCTTTTTGGCATTTAAAATATTTGAAGAAAAATTAGTAGTTGCCCTTGGAAGCGGCTCACAACGAAGATTACCAAACCTACACCGGGCATAATGGGCCTTTATGACCGTTTTAAAAAGAACAAAGCCAACTGAAATCGGTTGCTTTGGTTTTTTGTTGTTGTTGTTTTTTTTCCCCGCAGCAAAGACCTGCCTGGCAAAAGCCTGAGGAAAATGTCTCTGAGGAACAGTCCTTGAACCTAGCATCCTTGAGTGATTCTGTTAATCGGGTGTCATAAAAACAAACGATGCTTGCCAATTCGTCAAGTGCGTCTAGCTACAATGTTTATTTTATGCTCGAGCGTAAGGAATAAGCTCGAAAATAACATGTTTCTGGACATTCTGTACAACGGAAATTTTCTGCAATTTTAGGATACCTTATCTGTTTTGTCTAGTTTTTTACCGCGTGCAAAACCTTGTTTTGACTATTTTTACAAAACTTATAACGCAAACAACAACGCGAGGAAGACAGTATCACAATTAACCGCGAAAAATTATAAATTGGTCGTATTTTGGTTAGGGTGATATTATTCTAAAATTTCCCTGGTACATTCTGGCTATTTTCAAGGTAGAAATGCGATCTACCTGCCTGTCGACCACGCAAAATGACAAAAGCGGGTCGTCAATCGATGTTCGGTTCTGGGGAGAAGTTTCCATCCTGTTTTGGAGTATGTGAACCATCTGCAGGTTTCTGGATGGCGATGACATACGCACGAAAGAGAATCGCCGATACCAAAGCATTACGGTTACGTACCGATTCGGCTGAAGTGTCCATTCGGCCGACGGATCAATTCGGTTTAAAGTTTCGATTCGGCTGGACGCTCCCATTTGGATGGATACCCAGTTTGGCTTAAAGTTTCGATTCCGCTGCACGCTTCAATTCGGTTGTATAGCCAGTTTGACTGGATGTTTCAATTTGGCTGGACGCTCCGATTCGGCTGCGTACCCAGTTCGGACCGAGAATTAAGGCAAACTAAAAACGTCGAGTTGAATAGAGAAATTCAGCCGAATTGAAACATCCAGCCGAACTGGGTATACAGCCAGATTGAAGCGTACAGCCGAATTGAAACTTTAAGCCGAACTGGGTATCCAGCGAATTGGAGTATCCAGCCGAATCGAAACTTTAAGCCAAATTGGGACTTCAGCCGAAGGGACACCTCAGCCGAATCGAGATGACACCAGCACCAGAATGGGTCGCACGCAGGTTTTTGACCTCTTTTTCCATATGATTACTCGTGACATTTATCCACGCTGTTTTCAAATGCCTTCAACGTGTCGTGACTGAACGCTCGCGTTCATTACTAGTCGAGGCTTTATTTACAACGTTCGTCATTAGTGTTCATTTTAGCGTTTGTAGACACTTTCTAATAAACAAATCCTTCAGTCTAATCTCTTTTTTTTTCAGACGCGATTTATTTTAGTAGTCCACTCAATTTCAGTTCGAAAACTTGCGCATTAGTTATAGCAATTAGCGAAATAAATAAGCATTTAAGACACACGTTTCAGCAAATCTACATGATGGCAAAAAGGCCCCGTAGTAATTTTCATTGTAACAGCAGCACAAAACGAGCAGGAGGACGAAAACAGATATGTACAAGCTTGTACATGGAAAATACTAGTCAAATATAAAAACAACAACGACGGACGGATGGATAAAGCAGACGTGCCGAACGACGCAAAGTTATGTTAAAGAAAAACAAACAAACACAACATCCGAACGGGAGAGCAAACAAGCGATAACTGTACATGTCTGTTTTCGTCCTCCTGCTCGTTTTGTGCTTTCTTGCTGTTAGATATGTTCCAACACACTCGTCAAAATCTTCAATTTTCAGTATTTGGGTTTTCTCCTTCTTTTTGGTTTAGTGTTTTTGAATACGCTTTTTCATCCCAAAATGATAAAGAAGAAAAAACGCGAAAACAAATCACGCGACTGCGGACTCCTGACGTCATATCCTCCGGATTGCCAAAACATATGCGACTTTTTTTTCCTAATTTTCACAGCGAAATTTTATTTTTACAATAGCTTGCGTCAGCGTCCCCTCTAGAGTGTATCGCAGCTCCTCACAATGAGTGCGACGCTAGGATGCGGCGACGCCAAGACGAGGGTGTCTGCAGCTTTGCAGTATCTCTCGTCGAGTGACGGCGTGTTGGTCGCTTGGAGCGGGTCGGTAATCTACAAACCATGGCTTCGTGCGCAGGCTTTAGTCTTCTGGGGGTATTGCCTCAGCTCGGACCGCGCATTAGACACCGTTTGTATGTTGCGCTAGGGATGCATTTTCGCCGGTCTCGCCGCTTGCATACTCTTCTTTCGGAGGTCACCGCGGTCGTGCGAGTAGAGTTTTAAAAAGTCCACCACGAAACTTATATCGAGTCACGAGCAACAAACGCTGGCGTAGTTGCAACATCGTACTTATACCTCTCGAGAGAGAGACAGAGAGAGAGAGAAGGAGGCGGACTCTGGAATCGAAGCTTGTGTAATGGAAAAGACTTGAAGTGAAACTACAGGAATCTAGAAACAGACTCCGGAAGAAATGCATATAGCCCCTTGGACAGAACTTACGATTTATTGTTTTAAATTCACCATTGGGTGTTGCAATTTAGATAACACTCTTGTCCCTGTGCGGAAACTCAACCAGACCAAGGAACGAAGTGGTTGTGGTTTTTCGTCAAGTAGCATTCCTCTCAACAAAAATAGCAAATTGGGCTACGTGCCTTGGATTCTCGCTAACGCCAAACAGACAAATGTGAAAATGCCATCGTTATTTGTGCGCGTCCCTAGCGATATCCTCTCATTAACCAAACATTTATAGGTTTTACTATAAGAACCTTGAAAACTTTGATTCTGATTGCAACAAAGCTACGCATAAACTACAATATCAGGAACAGTCTGCCAATCTATTTTTCAACTGACTCATGATTCTTCGTTGACGCAACATAAACGCGAATCCTCCGAGGGTCTTTATACCGCGGTCGGACAGACCGCTTAAGGCCCTTCAGTAGAAAAGACAATCTCCTAAAAGTAGAAGGAGTTTGTGCCACACGGCACCGCCAATGCTCCTCTCCCTAAAGCATCATTTTCGGGAAAGGAGCTCGCTAGCGTCCTTTAGTACAAAGGAAGGACTCTCAACAGTTGGCGGTAACGGCACTGCAGGCGAGCTGGCGCACCATTTCGTCTCCCTAGGATAAGAACTATGAATGACTGACCTCAGTATTATTTTTTTTTCAGGCTGCTCACAGTATTGCAGCCTTGAAAAGCTTTCGTTGATGATTAGAACCTTAACTGTGTCAGAGACTATCTCTATCTCCTTCCTCCTCACGCGTCTCAGGCTATTCAACAACTCGCCGGCGTGCTCACTCCCCTTTCGGGTATTGCTGGTATAAAGCATTACACTGGGATATAAATAATTTTTAGATTTTAACTATGGGAAGTTACAAGTTTTCAATGATTTCTAGGTTACAGCAAGCATGCCATAATTTAATGCACTGTACATGCAGTATAGTAGAGTGGTTTTCTGTGTCTGGTTATGACACGAAAGCTTCTTACGAATGTTTTCTTTCATTTTTATTTGAATTATTTGCGTTTCAAAATATGCCCGTCAAAAAGCAGTAACTTGTAATGTTTTAAGCGATTATAAAATTTTTGAATAATGTTTTTGGTTTCGGTATTATCTTCGTGTGGCCAGTCCCGAACCAAGCGATATCGGTGGTAAACAGCATTTTGCCGGCCGTGTGACAACAGCTCCTTTAGATGAATATATTTTAGCGGAAAGGATAGTTAATGAAAAAAAGCTTTGGGCTGTCGTCTGACAGGGGTATTTCTCAGATGCCATAAAACATAGGAAGCGCTTCCTTGTGGTAGGTTTGTGATTGAGCTTTTGTATGGGTTAAGGCCAAGGTTTCACTGCATGAAATGAAAGAACTGTGTGTGTCTGTCCCACCTATATTTTCTGTCTTTTTATTATTTCCGTGTGAACTGTATTCCATCCAACGCGCTCTGCTACGTGTTCCTAATTTCACTGCATGTGGCAATTTATGTATGTTTCGCTAGTCATCATTCGTCTGTCTCCATATTTTTTCAATGGTCCCTTTAATTAAGAAGTAAAATGTAACCTTCTTTCTTCTGGTATATTTTTTTTTTCTGTGTGGATATATGTTTGTAACGTCGCCAATAGGAAGGTGTAATTCTCACTTGCTGCGCGGATTTATATACGCGGTTTGATTTCAACTCGAACCTATATATGAAGAAAAAAAAGCCGTGACGGGTGCACTAATGCGGTTGGTGCAGGTGTGGTATACAGTCAGGGCGACATACTTTATGGTGCTAGTTGCCGCTATATGTAGTATAATAGCCTACGATATGCTATTTATCTTAATTTGTGAACACACACATAACTTTACAATTAAACACTTGCTGGGTATCATCGAAAACCATTAAATTAATAGGTTTTAGAAATACTTAACCAAGCGCGGAGTGCGCTAAAAGTACCACCGGCCTAACAGACGCCAAGCTGCCGCTGAGGAAAACGTGGAAAATGCCAGCCTTGCGCCTCTTGCACGAGTGGTGACTTTAACGCACCCCCGCACTTCCCACCCGTTTTAAGTGTCTTTAAAGCATCCTAATTTAATTTGTGTTTTGATAACGCTCAGCAAGTTTGTAATTGGATTCATATAGTAACACCGAGAGATTAGGAAAAAAAAGTACGCACAAACACAGAGTTTTCAAACAGAACGGCGTTTATGACCTCTTTGTTGGTCCGTACTTTTTCTTTTTGTGTCTAGTCTTTTTTTTTTTTCTACGTTCAACAATTAACAGCTCGTTTGCACCCTAACCTTCTGTTCGTGAATTCATGTGTTCATTTAACTAAGCACTGCTATAGTTGCAATAATATTTTGCAACTATAGTAATATTGTATGATTCGAGTGATGGTGTTTCATTAGCTGCTTAACAGATAATTACCAAACTTACGAAATAGCTTAACGAAAAGATTTGCTGTATATGTTGTTCTTTTATTTTTAATTATTTTTAAGCTTGCTACACAATTTACCGACGCCTTCTTTTAGAAAGATAGTTTAACTATACTAAACTATTTGCTAAGGTGTAAAACTTGGGTAGTATGCGAAAAAGCAGACTAGACCTTTTCCTTTAATTTTTCAAACCTTATTTTTTCTACCAGCCTATCAAAAGTTCCACAACATACAGGTTCTTTCTCAAAGCATCAAGCTATGATGTGCTCGATTGAACATGATATTCTTATACAGCCAATAACGAAAAAAATATGCAGTATCATTGTCTCGGTGGAGAATTTAGAGAGCAGAGCTGCAAGAAAACACCCGCGCCTAAATTTTCAGGCCGAGAACTTAAATAGCCAGTCGTCGCGATCTAGGCAGGCAGCCTGGCAAATGATGAGGCCAAAGACATGTCTCGGTGTAATAAAGATATGTAATAGAGGGCATGATATTTCACATGCTGGCCTCGAGCATTATTCTCTAACACATACTTCATTGTACTATACTCCGTTTTACCTTTAAACCCAAGCGCTACCAACCCTACGAGCCAATGGGGCCAATCAAGTTGACCCAAAAGCGCAAGGTCCCATGTTTCTATTTCTCCTTCTATGTTTGTGGTACCCCTAACGAACCCAACCAAGCGTGTCGTCCCATTGCGTTTTCAGCCTCTGCTTCTGATCATGTTTTGCCAGTAGCTTCTGTTGCCGATCGAAGTCAATATGAAACAGATAATATGCTTTGGGACATCACAAGTAAGGCTAGACGTCGCACAAACACCGACACGCACACTCAGAGCGCAAGGGCACGTTGAATTCGATGCGGTTGATTTGTTTAGTCGATTATGCCGGACGCACAACAGGACGACGTCGCACTTTTGCCATTTTCTGTCTGGCCCCACAGGCGAAGAGTTACACACGCATTTGCGTCTATTTAGGTTTCTTAGGCTATTATTTAGGTGGTTCAAGTCACCAGTCTCGATCTAAAATGGACCATAAAAATCGAGGCCTGCACGTAGCAATCTAAACTTTTCTTTTTCATAGACAGGGTGTTCGTCGAGGGTTTGTTTTTATATCTCACAGATCGTTTTTTTTTATTTATCCAATTCGGTGAAGGGTGTAAAGTGGGGGATTATTGGGCCTCAGTTCAAAATAGGGTGGGCATGAAAGTCCCTCCCCCTCCCCTTTTCCTACAGGGGACATGCACGTGATCCGAATACTTTTAAAATGTCCCCTCATCGATAACGAAAACACGCGGGGTAAGATGCATGAGATTCCAGCGTACGGAACACTTTGGCACGCTCTCTGTCTCGTGCGCTGTAATCTTATACTTTTTAGCTAACGTGCAATAGGTGGATATAAATTATTAAGCAAATCGCGAAACAAATAAAAAAACGCTATATTTTTTGCCGCTCTATTCGGCTCTGTTTACCTTTCTTTGCCATGCTGCTTTCTTTCGGGAAGATATACTATAATCCGAGGCCTTTTTGCCCTGGCGCTGTTATTGTAGCACCGTGGCATACAACAGGTGTAGCGACCCTTTGAAAACCATGAGTAAACACCCGGCTAAAGGTCTCGTGCTAACCCGAAAATTTCCGAACGCCGGGCGCACAATGTGCGTTGACACGGCCGGAAAAATGGGGAGAACTAAAAAAAGAAGAGAAAAAGAGAAAAAAAAATGGGAAAATGACAATTTAGGTGCCGTTTTTTTTGCTGCTACAAACTTTGCCGGCTTCGTGCCATGCCAAAGTTAATGCTTTTGCATTAAAATCTGCGAGATATTCAAAATAAAAAAATCTCGGACAGAGCAAAAAAAAAAAAAAGTTATCACTCAGAAACAAAGCTGTCGATGATGCTCTATTGTCAGTTGTTGAAATGAAAGAACCACGTGAGGAACCCGATGGGGCAAGCAGATGCCAGCATGCAAGAAGAGAAGCGGGTTGGCTTTTCTCAGTTTTGATTTACACTCTGTTCAGCCCAAAGCCGACGGTGCGATGGGAGCTACGTGCTTGGCGGATCCTTCAACCGCTTTCTTTCATCGCCTGACACCCCTCATTCCGCGATTACGCAAAAGAATAAAGTTGTGTAGCCCTTACACCCCTTGCATTCTAAAAAAGACTGTGCGTCTACTTTCACGCACAACACTCGGAGAGCCAATCACCGCTATTTTCAGAGGCAGCTCACCGAATGACGATGCCGAAAAATATGTTTCGTCCAAAAAATGCAGTCTGAGTTGTGACATTAAGCAATGCAAAACGTCACGCTTGCATTGCTTAATGCCACAACTCAGACTGTGGTTTTTGGTCTAAACATATGTTTCGGCATCGCTATTCGCTCAGCTGCCTCCGTAAGTTGCGGTGATTGGCTCTCCGAGTGTTGTGCGTGAAAGTAGACGCACATACTTTTTTTAGAGGGTGTCATGTGTACGACATCCCTAAACTTCTGTGGGACGTACAGCGCACTGACGTTCCACCGACGCTACTAATTTCAAGAGCAGCTTGATAGCCGGGATGTACAACTTATTAAAATAGTTTAAGTCAGTGTAACTGACCGGAAAAAGCGTAATCGGGGTTTCCTTGACCTTACTGCAAAACCACAGCGTTTGTTTATGTACTCTTTGATGCCTATACTAGTTGTTTAACATCTTACATGGCACCGTCATTATGCCTCTCGCAAAAAGTTGACATCAGTGAGCTGTTCGTCGAACTAAAGTTTTGGATTGTCGTATATGTGACAAGGGGTGTAACGCTACGCCCTTCTTTTCTTGTTTCTTTTTTTTTTTAGTTGTAGGTATGGGCGGGGGCATCATTACGTGGAAAAAGATAGGCGTATGACTGGTTCGACGAGCACGTAGCATCCACGGCACTTTCACTACCTCAAGTCCGAGGGTCGAAGCGAAGAGTAGCGTCAAGAAGTGGAAAATGGTGAAGAAAGAAGCTGCGGCTTCCGCAATTCTCTGTGTGATTACTAACTCGGGCTAATCTTTTTTAATCCTAAACGGCGACGTAAAAAAGAGGCTTTCTTTCCTTCTTTCGTCTTCCGGCAAAAACGGAGAGGAGAAAATCCAGCAGAGTGGAGAGTAAGGTTCCTCCTTTCTGCTTAGTGGTTGGCCTTTAAAGGGGCGGTGCAGCAATTTTCAGACTTCGGTCACAGATTTCTGGAAGTTGCCCCCTGACACTTCTGAAGTAAAGAACAGAAAACCGATTTCGCCCGGGTGTCCTAGTTGTTGCGTAAAAAAAAAGATAAAGATTGGCATTTCGGGCACCCCTCAACTCACTCCCAGTCTTCAGGGTCACACCGGGTCGCACTCCCAGTGACGTCATTCGGAGTGCCGTGTAGCTTCCCGTGTGCTATCTCGGAGGACGTCTCCCCTCCCTCTCTCTGCGTACATTAGCGGGCGCTATGCTGCAGCTTAGAACCGAGCGAGGTCAAGTAATCTTTCCGCCGTAGTTCCTTCGGCTGCCACTTGGGGCTGCAGGTGGGGGAAAAAGCTCGACTTTTGCTTTGCGATTATGCAGCGGAATCGCGACATTTTTAATAAAGGAAGTGTTTTCTCTATCCTCTGGGATAAGATAAACAACGTAAAAATGACGAGATGCAAATTGTTTTAATCATAAAATCGTTGCACCGCCCCTTTAAGGTGAAAAGAAGTGTGTAGTTCTCAACCTATCACAGCTGCCGTCCTTTGCCAATCTATTCCTGTAGATTGCAGTGATTGGCTCTGCGAGTGCTCCTTGGGAAAGTAAATCGAGCGATTTACGTTTCATGTCTAAACACGAGTTCCGCGCCGAAACGCACAGAACTATCACACTTCCCACCTTTTCCATAAAGTACGATAGCGGGAAACCTGCGCCCAGCGTTTTAAGCCCAGCTCTTAGGCGCCCGTTTCCGGCTTGAGCGGCGTCGGCGTAACCACGCGGTGCATTATGGGACGCGTGACGTCACTAATGACGTCATCGGCATCGTCATCGTCACTGATGACGTGATCGGCATCCGCATCGTCATTGTCACTGATGGCGTCATCAGTGACGTCACTGATGACTTCATTGGCATGCGCATCGTTATCGCCATTGATGACGTCATCAGTGACATCACTGATGACGTCGTTGGCATCCTCATCCTCATTGTCATCGTCGCTGATGACATCATCAGTGACGTAAATGATGGCGTCATCGGCATCCGCATCGTCGTGGATGACGTCACTAGTGATGATGACGTCATCAGTGACGTCACTGGTGACGTTATCGTTATCGTCACGTGACCTCATAGCGGTCACGTGACAACCGTGAGGTCACGTGACCCCGGTGAGGTAACGTGACCCCCTTGAGGTCACGTGACCCTCGTGAGGCAACGGCGACGCCGCTCAGAGGGAGGAGTAGCAGACAGAATGAGGAGGTGAGGAGGAGGGGGGAAGGATATACCTTCTCCTCAGTACCCTTCCCCGATTTCACAATAACTATTATGAATTTCGGGATACTAGATAGCGTACCCAAAAGTTCAAAGGCCGGGGAGTCAGAAAATAAAGTTAGTTGAGGTAGCTCAAGAAACCTGTGGAGTGCACTTTTAAAGGAGTGATGAAACGTTTTTCCAATTTTTTCCTGTTTAGCTTTCCTCCTCAACTCATAAATCGCGCATTGTACCAAACAGTTCAAGAAGACGGAAAGGGGGAGTCCCCTTTTGCCGGGAATCTCGCTTGTGTAGCCGGACACAGCCATTGTCCCCCTAGAAGATTAGCCCGTGGCTCAATACAGTCTAAGCTCGTTATAACTAGGGTTCGGATTTTTCGGTTTAAACCGATAAAAACCGATAAAAGTACGCCGAATTCATTTTCGGAAATTCGGTTTTAACCGAAAAAGGTCAGTTTTTAGGTTCAGCATTTCCGATTAAAACCAAAAAAAAAATCGATAAAAGTACGTCGAATTCATTTTATAAAATTCGGTTTTAACCCGAAAAAGTCACTTTGACCTTCCAGTTGCACCGCAGAGCCGTGGCAAAAAGTGGAACGACAGTGTCTATCGAAACGTGTCCAAATGTATGGGATGCACGGGTGCCATCATGACGTTTTGGTTTAATGTGCGCATAGTCGATCGAAACGTAAAGTCCGAAATGCCCCATGACTTCGCCATGTACGAGCGTGTTTTCAAACTCGTTGTAAGGAAGACTAACTTGATGCAAGCTCTGCATGTTGCGCTATGCTTCAAAACGTCGCACCGTGTCTCTTTTAGCAGTCACAATTGGTTGATTGGCCGATTTTGGCTCAGGCAGCGCTTCATCTCCTGAGCCTGCTAGTGTCCAATGTTGTTAGCGTTGAGGGGGCATTCTCAAAGCTCAGGGTCATATTAACAGGAAAGAAAGAGTGCGCATCAACAAGGAGAACCTGGGAAAGTACATGTGTGTGTGTACTATAATAAGATCATGGGTGGTAATCTTGATATACAGAAGGTGAAGTTCCATGATTTTGGGCAAATAGGCTTCATATCTGACTGGTTTGTACTTGCGTTTTTTTTCTCTTGTTTCTTTTACAGTTGCACACATTTGCTAATGAAGTGTTTATTTCTTTTTGAGTGTACCTGTGCCGTTATTTTTTGAGTAATCACAAATATCAAAGCTACAAAGATAATCTGATACGGTGTCCGTTGGTGTTTATTTTATATTCACCGAAAAAAGCCGATAAACTTTTGTGGGCATAAATATACGCCGATAAAAACCGAAAATTTAATTTTAAAATAAACACCGAAAAAAGTACGCCGAATTTTGAAAAAATAGAAACCGAAAAATCCGAACCCTAGTTATAACAGACCTTGATTTTGACCAAGATTTCGGTCTGTTGTAAGCATGTTGTATGCAGATATGAAGTTGAGTCAACGGTATGTAGAGGAAAACCAACCAAACTTCACAAATCAGTATGTTATATCCAAATGCCTGTTGTAATCAGGTCTGTTGTAATGAGCTTAGACTGTGGTCAGGCAAGTTGCTTTCCCCACCCTGTTCACCCCAAAGCTGACAGTGCTGTGGAAGCTACGTGCTCGTTGGGCCCGGCCACACTTTTGCCACGTGATCGCCCTCTCCCACGCATACCGACCCGCAGAGAATAAGGTGAGGTGATGAAAGGAAAGCGGCTGATTGGTCCGGCAAGCTTGTAGCTTCCACCACAGTGTCAGCTTAGGGGTGAAGGGATTAAGTGAGGTCCAGTGCCGTGTCACGTGCGTTTGGGCCAGATGACGCGCTACGGGTGCTCGGTGACGCGCTGCGGGGTCTGCGGATGTATCACAGTGAAAAAGCAGAGAGCTTACGAAGGGAAGGAGGTACGAAATAGTCCGCTGTATTTTCAAAATTTTCGTACCAAAAGTCAGGCTTCTGACTTTCTACATTTGTTCTTTTGGCCCACTGAACGATGCGCTTTTAGTAAAATCCCAATATAAATTGATTTATTCCAGCCCAAAATTCGTCTCATGGGCCCTTTAAGTTGATGCGAAATACAGAAAATATCGCTTATGCGGCATTTGCTTCACGTCCGATCGTACCACGAAATTAGATTTATTACATTTACGGTTTATGGTATATAGAGGACGAATACTTTAGGCTTCTGACATCGTTTTTGAAACGTTGTTAAGGCTACACTGATGGAATCACGTACGTTATACGGCCAGGGGGACATTATATAGAAAGATAATCGTCACGATAAGTTGAATAATTACAACAATTTTGTTGAATGATCTTAGTCAGTAAAAACAAACATATTGTTCAAATCAGGAACTTGCTGAGCGGCATCCAAAACAACTAAATCGTGCAATTTGGGAAAGAATCGCAGCACATGGGAAACGCGGTACTGCGCTAAAGTTAGCACTCGTGTAACAGGCGTAAGGTTTGAGGTGCAAAAACGTGGATGATAATTTCATCATCCGCGTCCATCAGGCCAAAACATAAAAAATCAACGCATACCGAGTAGCGTTCTTTTAAAGTCGGGATGGTACGGCTGTTTTAGAGCGCAGCTCTTAGGCGTCCGTTTCCGGCTTGAGCGGCGTCGGCGTCGCCGTAACCGTGAGGTCACGTGACCATCCCCCGAGGTCACGTGACCCCCCCCCCCCCCCGAGGTAACGTGACCTCGGGGGACCTCGGGGGACCTCGGGGGACCTTGGAAGGTCACGTGACCCCCAGGTCAAGTGACCCCCCGAGGTCACGTGACACCCCAGATCACGTGACCCCCCAAGGTCACGTGATCCCTCCCTCCGGTCACGAGACCCCCAAAGTCACGTGACACCCTCCCCCCCTTCGAGAACACGTGACCTCCAGTACCCTTCCCTCCTCCTCCTCAAGAGCTGCGCTCTGATTCGGCGTTACAGGGAGTTGTAAACGGCTTTCCTTTTTTTCACCATACCTGGTTCGTCTTCCGTGTTTTCCTTTCCCGTATTTTTGCAGCCGCCGTATTCTAAATCACTTCCCTCAACTTATCCGGCCTCCCGCGCGCGCACCTCGACGGAAATTTCTTTTCACTCGCGCTCTCTCTGAAAACACGACGGAATGAACGCGGCCGCCGAGGATTAACTCCCAGGGGCGTCGGCGCTTTATTTGCTGACCACCGGCGAAAATAAGTGACCTGAGGCGAGAAGAAATCTTTTCAGATTCTTCGGGGTGCGCTCAAAGCTCCGCCGCTGACCAGGCTGGGCTCAAAAGTGGATTTGTATGCAAGCGGGTGTTGGGCCATGTGCATTCAGAAAAGGTGGTGAAAACTGAGAAAATGCTCGAGTCTAGACAAACACCACCTACGTTCACACGATTTGCATCAATGTGATCTCCCGGGCTTCTTGCAACCATGCATCCCTTGTTAAACGAACTGCTCGGAGACTGCACATTTCCGTAAAACGAGATGGGTGCTCATATTTTCTCGTTTCAAGACGTATTAATTTACCGCAATTTCCTCGCGTATTTTTTGTTCTTTTATCGCACGACGCAAAATGTAGTTAGTGACACATACAGCAAGTTTCCAATTTAGAATTAAACAAACTGCAGCTATTCGCTATATGCGAGCAAGCGTTTCAAAACTTGTTTTGTTTTATTATAACATGGGTGACATAAGAAATGAAAGACCTTTACAAATCTCTGTAACGCAAAACTAGAGCGCAGCTCTTGAGGAGGAGAAAAGAAGTGTACGGAGGGGAGGGTATGTCGTTCCTCCTCCTCGGTACCCTGCCCTCCTCCTCCCATCCTCCTCCTCCTCTCCGCCTCCCACTGAATTTGTTCATGGGGAACGTCACAGGGTCATGTGACGTCATTTTTTCCACTATATTTGGTGTGGGAATTGAATAGGTGTTGAGGTCACGTGACGTCGATTTCCCCACTAAATTTGGCGGGAAAACTTAACTCGCTAAATTTAGCGGGTAAATTCCCCACTAAATATGGCGGAAAAATCCTCAACTAATTTTAGGGGGAACATTTCCCCGTTAGGGGGTAAAGTTTCCCCGCCAAATTTAGAGGGGAAGTTCACGTGACGTGAACTAAACGCCAATTCAGCTTTTCCACTAATTTTAGCGGGGAGAATGACGACACATGACTTTATGTCACGTCACCCATGAACAAATTCAGTTTCTTCGCTAGATTTCGCGGGAAAAGTGATGCCACGTGACATCAACACCAGTTCAATTTCTCGCTAAAGTTAGAGGGGCGGTTAGGCCGACGGCGACACTGCGGAACACGGAAACGGGCGCCTAAGAGGTGCGCTGTAAAACGAAGTCCTAGAACACTGGGCACACTACTATCTCCGCACGAATCTGTGCGCGTCCGTAGGCTTGAATTCGGCGAAGTGAAGACTGGCAGTACACAAGACCCTGCAAATAAGTTTCCGTAACTTTTGAATACTCGGAAATGTTCCCCTTAGTAATGTTTGCATTGATGCGTGTGTCCTCATGAAGAATGTCCTTTTTCTCTTTAGAAGCTGTCGCACAACAAAAGGTGCATCCCGGCTTGACAAATTGGGATCTTGCCGGCTCAGGTTGGGGTTCGTACCTTCTCACCAACTGTTCACGCGAAGCCTTTCTAACGCGTGAACGCGCATCTGAATACTCTGAATGTCCTGGGGGACGGTGCCGTCTTTGCAGGCATCCACCTGTGCAGCACCGCTTGATAGGTAAGTTCCTAATTGCAGCGCGTTTCATTCGTACATTTTTTTTTTAAGTGCTGTGACCTAATTTTATTAATTGAAAAATAAAGTTAGTCAAGATTCTATGGCAGTTTCAAGAAACGGCTTTTCACTCCTGGTAATCCGAGTTCGACAATATGTTGATAAAGAGCGTACTTGAATATCACACTCACCATTAATTTGCACGCAGACGCCTAGCTATTGGCGGTGATATTAATCCTGCGATGCTTCTGAGGTCTCACTTTAATGGAAGTTTAGTTGCAAGTCACTGGGCTAGCTGACATATAACCGACTTGGTTCACCCAGCTTTATCGTGGCAACATTTGAATATCACTTGGTATATAGATTTACGGTACAAAAGGATTATTGGTAACTCAACTCGAAAATTAAGGGGCGTGCTTGGCGTTTACTTATTCTCGAGTTTATATAAATAATGAGAGAAACTGTGGAATCTAGACCTTTCGCAATATCGATGCATATGATGCGTTCCGTAGAATACTTGACACCTCAACACCAATTTATATATATGACTGATTTCACCTCTAAAGTTAGTCGCCAAAACTCTACGGCGACCGAATTTGCTGTCATATGAAATACATTCTTTATAGCATGTATAAAATATTTCGCCGTACTACTTTTATGGGTCAGCTAAAAATTTATGCAAATGCTCCCGGTCAACTTCCGCCGGATAGTACAAACAACTTTGCTCTGTCTCCTAAAACGACGCTGAGAGGGTATTTATGCTTACCCGGATTTTTTTTATTTGTACATAACATATGAGAGTCCGACCACCCAAAGCACAATTCGTGGTTCAAAATTCGTTTTTTTTTTTTTTTGTTTTTTTTTCGCCCGGAAAAAAATCTATTGAGAATTGGCCGGTTTGAGTCCCGATCAGTCTTTTCTCCGTGGACACGGGTCGTTTTCTGTGGTTTAGGCACAGCCACCAAAGATAATCAAAGTCATGGGTCATAGAGGACCCACGCTCAATGCTAAAAATATACAAACAATATGATACCCGGTTTTTGTGGCTTGTAAACAACTGCAAATACGTTGATTGAAAAAAGAAACGAAAAAAGTCGCACAGTCACGCGTGGCTTTCAGTAACTTTCTCCTCCTCTATATTTCTTATTCCTCCACAATCCAGTTTCGGTTTCCTGCAGTTGTGTTTTTTTTTATATTATTAAAACTATACGTGACGTTGTAGCAAAATATTGATTGGGTATCCCCTTCTGACACCATAATGGATTGCCTGGCAAAACATTAAAACATTTTCGGGTGGTGTCAGTGTCTTTTTAAACAGCTCCATGTTGTATTACTTTTTCGACCGATATATATGTTGCGCTTTTAAATTAAATATAACCAAATCCCCCCAACTCACAAAAATAATAGAATCTTCACTAACTAATTTTTCTTAAGCCGCGAATGTAACGCACTGCAATTCGGAACTCACCTTATGAGCTTTTTTGCGCGGGTGGATGCCCGCAAAGAAGGCACCATTCCCAAGGGCATCTCGCGCATCCAAATGCGTCCTAACGCAATAGAAAGGTCCCGCGTGAACAGTTGGTGAGAAGGCACGGACCCTGACTTAAGCCGGCAATATCTGGTTTCTAAGCCGGGTCGTATCTCTTTTGTTTGCGTGACAGTTTCTAAAGAAAACAGAAATTCTTTATGGGGCACATACATCAATGCAAACATTATTAAAGGGAACATTTTCGAGCACTCAAAAGTTACGGAGACTTGCAGGATCTCATTTATCGCCGGTCGTCACTTCGAAAGAATTCAACAAGCCTCAGGAGGCTAACAGATTCGTACCGATGGACGGATGGATGATAACGGCTGTACCCTTTATAACGGGCGGTATCTTGCGCCACCTACCCTAGAAATAAAAAAAAAAAAAAATGATTTCTTCCTTCGTCTTTTAAAGTCAATTTGCTTCCCCTCTGCAATTTCGTAACTATCACCAGGCGGTATTGGATATCACCAGGATCACCTTTGGGGGATCGGGAAAAAAAACCCTAAAAACATCACTCCCCGCCTCTTTTCCCCGATGAGGAAGTTCCAATGTTCCTCTTTCCCGCATGTCCCCTGCTGCGTTAGTTAAGAAGAGTGGTTGTTTGGGCGAGTTAGTTTGGCATCTTATGCAATCTTGAGCGCAGCAAGGACGAGGACAAAAGGGAGAACAGAACACAACCTGTTCTTCCTTTTGTCCTCGTCCTTGCTGCGCACAAGATTGCATAAGATGTGTTAGTTGTACGTCATTCAATTCTCCCTAGATAATTTTCCCCAGTCTTCAAATCTTCTTTTTGTTATTAAAATGCACTTATCACTCATTCATTCATCCATTCTCGTCTGCAAACCCCAGCTCTCCGGCTAAATTCGTCGACCCCTCCAGGAGGGCGGGAGATTTGTGCACCTCAACACCACATATTTCTGTCTCGTCGTCTCCTTGCATTTAGCACACCGCGTATCCATTTCCTCATACGTTGTCCTATATTACTTAGTCCTCAATACTCCTGTTCTAGCCTCAAATAACAGGGAGTTCCCCGTGAATTATCATACCAATGTTTCTTCCTTAGTTTCTGAATTCGTCTCCAGTGCATAGATAAAGCTGATTTTCCTTGCATTCTTTCCTCCTACATCATTCCATTGGAGTCTTTTATTTATTTATTTTTTTCACAGAGCTAGTATGCTCTACCCCAGCACTTTACTGTTGGTATTTGAACCCCAGTCTTTGGGTTCGGTTTGTCCATTCAGTGTTCAGACTTTTCATGTATAGATGCTTAGATACTTTTCTCGCCCATCATGTATCCTCTATTGATTCTAGCCTTTTTGCTCAAATTTGAAGTTCCTGATCGCCTCTCTAGCATCAAAACATGCCCAGCCCATGCCTCCCTGCACTCCATTATTTGGTGTAACTGCAGGCGCCCTCAGTGCCAGTCTGCCCAGGCTCCTCTGCCGGGGAGCGTGGTCGACTGCACCTCAAATTTCATGCATAATACAGCAATCCCAAAAGACAACTCCAACCCCATGACTCCTTTCTATATTCTCCTAACAACTTCATGTTTTTTTGTTTTTTTTTAATTCCATATCTACCTATGCTTCATAGTTGCTGCGTTCCCTTTTTCTTTCTTTAGCATATTTTTTCCTGTACTTCTAAATATTCTTTTCCCTCATCCAGACATACTCTTAGGTATTTCTACTTCATTAGGTGTGCTATTAAAACGTCCTGAATTTTTAGCGGGTCCCCCTTCTCACCGTTATAAACCGTTGTTTCCTACTTGTCGCTACTAAATTTCAGGTACAGAGAGTCTCCTTCTCCACAAATCTTAATGAGTTCCTGTAACGTATGCCGGCTACCTGCTGACCGTACAATGTCGTCTGCGTAGAGCATTCCTTGTCTAGCTTGGTTTAGTTTTTCCTTCTCTCCATACGTGGCGCATCAAAGCCTAAATTGAACTCTTCTCATTTATTTTCTATTCTACGCAGGTATATCCTAAGAAGTAGATGCAATAGGGGACAACCCTGCCTGAGTCCTCTTTTGATTTCTGCCGGTTCTGTTATTTCTGCTTTCTATGTTGAACAACCTTATTACTTGTGTAAATCTGTTGTAAAAGCCTAACCAAATGTGAGTCTAAATCATACTCCCTCAGCTGTACCCAAAGTGTTTTTCTGAATCACATTTTCATACACCCCTTTAAAGGGGCCCTGCAACACCTTTTTGACTGATTTTTATTTTGCACCGATCCTGAGCGCACTGAACGTAGTAACTTAATGAAACTTTTCTTTTCTCGAAATTCGCTTTATTTTAAAAGTTATAGGCAAATCAGAATTACAAAAAAAAAGCAAAAAATAACCTCCTTCGTGACGTCGTAGGTCCTGGCTTGAGTGGCCGTGAACTAGAGGAGGGATAGTGAGCTCATCGAGCGCTCACGGCTGCCGCACTCCGTGTCGACGGCTCGACAGGGCGCCACTAAAGCACGTGTTGGATAGGCTGTATGAAGCGGGCGGTCAGGGCGGCTCGCATTGCATTTGCTGCGCGATTAAAGACTAATTCGGCATAACACTTCATTGGCCACAAACGACAAGAAACACGGGATAAATATCAGTTCAGAACGCGAGTCACTTCGCGCTGCCATACCGCCAAATGCAAAATCGCCAGCCGAGCGCGCGCCAATAGCCTCGGAACGCTCGGAACCGGTCGGATCCTCGAGCCGGTATACGATCGCAGCGCCGCCGCGTACAGCCGGGACTTTTCTACGCACGCCGTTCGTCGGCGCCTCATCCCACTAGCCCTTTCTAGTATGCGCCGTTTTTTCCGCCGCTTGATGGTGGGTATGTCGACGGGTCATTTCTTGTTTCCGTGTTTTATAAACTACATTTGTTTCTTTTCCGATCTAAAATACTGAACAAAAACTACTTTCATGCATAATTGAAACGGTTCGCGACACTTATATTTTGTATCTCGACTAAAAAAAAAAGATTTTAGCGGTTCTGACCAGTATTAAGCCCAGGACCAAAGACTTCACATATCGCGCGCTTTCGCCAACGCGGGTCGCCCTCGTAGGTGGAGGAGGCTTCCGCGTCGTCCGGTTAAAATATGACGCACTGATATTTAGTTACTCTCTCCGTGCCCGCTGGCTTGCCCGAACCCCAAGAGACCTGGAAACCACAAAAAAGGTAGACGCTTAAATGTGATTGCAGGACCCCTTTAAGTCTACAAATGCGACCCATAACCGTTTTTTATTCATCCGTGCCACTTCTATACAATGAGTGATGAGGATTAAGTTATAATCTAATCTTCCATCTCTTCGAAACCCGTTCTGTAACTCACCTTGAATGTTTGCTGCCCAAATTGCCATTATTTTTTTTTTCTCTCTCTCTTTTTTTTTGCTACCTGCATCGCTTGTCTGTACAGGCCCAAACTTACTGCTATCGGGCGGTTTACTCTAAGAAAAAGGGGAGCTATATTTAGTCCTTTCGGGGACCAAATGCGCTGCCACAACCATTAGTCCCCTAGGGGAATAACGGTGAAGGGACCAATTTTTTCGCCCCTCCCGTTAGCCCATCAAAGTTAAACCCCCATGACTAACCTTTCCACCCTTGCATTTAGTCCACTGGGACTAAATGTCGCGCCCTTGCATTTAGACCCCTGGGACTAAATATCGCGCACTTACGTCCAGACCCCTCGGACCAAAAGTTAATTCTTTACATTTTGTTCTCGAGCCGCTAAATTTTCAAACCTTTGCTTTTACTCCTCCTGGACTTAAGTGGTGCGCTATTTGTGGAGTACAACACCCCACAAATAGCGCACCACTGAAGAAATATGCCTCGCATAGATATGATGGTTGGTCCATTGTGCTGAAATATCAGAAACAAGACGTTGCAGTTCAAATCAAATGTACACTCTTACAAAAAGCTAGTCATATTCACTACGTAAAAGGTAGTAACCATTTGTCATATATGTTACTAAGTATCTAGTAACTGTAAGTAGTAACGGTAAAGCTAATAACTGTTACTATGTCAAGAAGCAAGTAACAGTTCCTAACCAACCTAGTATTTTTTCGCTACATTTAGCTAATAAATGGCATTGGCTCTCACAAGACCCAGGTGGCGCTAGTCAACATCAAATTAAAAATTGACAAACAATTATTATCGCTGGAATAGATTTTTTTCACACTGATTACATTCACATTTGCACAGCTCTTAGTTCACATTTGAACGTGCAATATACATTTAACATAGAGAAGGAATATGAACACACATGACATACACGCACAACACGGAAGCGACGACACGCTATTCCAATCGCCGCCCCAAAGGGTGCCCATGCGCCTTTTATAATCGTCGTTTGAGAGAAGTCTTTTTGTCAGTGACCACCTCGACCGTGAACGATGTTGCAAATATTGTGCTCATTTCGCACCAATATTGTTCTCCAGTATTGTTGCTAAGCATTCCAAGGAATGTATCTCTTACTAAATAGTAGCGGTAAACACTAATTATTTGCGAGAGTCTATAAAACGGCGTCCCGATAAGTTCTCAGCAGCCATGCTCTTGCTTCCCCACATAGACTGTCCCACTTTGTGCTTGCACGTCTCCGTGGCAACCGCATCGCCTCTTGCGAAAGAGAAGCATATATTTTAAGGAATACAAGAATAGAAAACAAAATGAACCTTGCCCATCTTTGGGAACGTTTTAGCACGTGTTACACGGCTATTTGTAGTCTAGTTAAAACCAAAACGAAAATATAAGCGCTTCCAAAGTATACAAACGAGAGGGACGTCTGGACAGCAGACAAAAGCCGCGTGGCCAGTGCTTCAACGATGGCCACGGCAGCACTGGCTTCCACAACGTGCTGGAACGGAAGCTGCAACCCCCTCCTACAATATATGTTGCTATGATCTGTGGACACCTCCCCTGTAAGTACGAAGGGGGCGGTGGTAGGGGGCGGGGGGGGGGGGGGAGATTACGCTGAATACACCCACCCACGGCCCGGGAAAAGGGAGACACACGAATCCGTGCTTTGGCACAAAAAAGCAGTTCGTCGTTTTATTGCCTAGCCCCTGCTACCACTTCCGGACAAACCAACGAGCGGGTCGTAACCTTCGCTGAATGTTTCACTGCAGAACAAACGTATTCCAGGAGCTATTAGCCAAACCTCAGGACTAAAGTACCTGTGCGCAGACTTGTACGTAATTCGTTACAAGTAACGAAATTACTTGTAATCCGTTACATTTATTGGTAATTTAGTAACGGAATAATTACATATTTTCTAGAGTAATTTTAAAGTAATTCCGTTACATATTTTGCGTAACGGATTCCTTGTAATTCGTTACATTTTTTTTAAGACCAGTCCCCCCCCCCCCCTCCCCCCCCTTTCTAAAGAAAAAGTCGTTTTCATTTTGGTAAAGTTGAGGGCAGTGACACTGGGGAGTCTTGGCACTCTTCAGTTCCGCAAAGCCTTTTTTTTGCAACACCAAGTTTTTTTATTCTACTTTTTTCTAGACCCTAACAACAATGCCACAAGATCCGAATAAACATTTGTACACAAAAAAAAGGGGGGGGGGGGCCAGTTATATTCGCTTTTTTTTAGCGTCTGTTTTTTCTTTGTGATCGAATGCAGGGCGAGGAGGACACCAAGTGATTGTGTGCCTCTTTGAGAAGCTCGAGGCCGTGAGTGCACAAACAAGAATTAGCAATGTCCTTCTCAGTTATAGTGACTAGGACCATTTTCATAATGTCACAAGAGAAGACAACGTGCCGTCTACCCTAAAATCTACTAAAAGAGATGTGATAATACGTGGAGGTGTTATTGCCACAAGCATCCTCGCTCGTCGATGCACACTTTTCATCTCTAGAAAACAGGATGTATTTTTTTTCCTGCCTCTTTCACATTATTTGACCCTGTTTTAAAAGATATTTACTTTTTTTTTATAGTCCAACTTTTAGGATTGGCCCACTTTATTTGTGAATTGCAGCCAGGTTATCTGCATCTCAGTTACCCTTTTTGTGAGTCAGCTTTTTACGAGCACTTCGAAAATGGTAATAGTCTTCCTTTTTTTTTTCTTCCTGTTTTTACCCCAGAAGGACGCATCTTATCTCAAGCAGATAGTTTTACAAATAAAACATAATGGTGACTAACGTAGATTTGATATTCTGGACTTGAGGAGAGAGTGAAACTCGCGAGCGAGGCCATTGCGCGCCTTACTTAGTTCTCTGCCCTTCGCTGCCCATGACATCAGCGAACGTCTATTTGGAGAACACCGGAGTAAACTGCAGTCGGTTCGTGCTCCGTGCGTTTATGAACGGCACCAAGAAAGGTACACATGGCAAACGTGCGTTCACATTTCCTTGTTTTAACCAACGTTCTAATTAATTGTTGTTATGAGTGTCCTGTTTTGTTTTATCGATTACTTATATTTAAATATTGGGAACTTTTTTTTCTGATTCACCAACGTCTCAACCGAGGCTCGACCTGTTCAGAACCAAAGAAAGAAGAATATCGAGCCAAACCTTATTTATTATAATTATCACCTTACTGTTACCAACTGTACTAAAACTATCAAATATCAGGCAACGGCTGCAACGACGAAGCTTAGCTCTATCTTCGAGGTAAATAGCACCTACATTGCTTCGATGAAAAAGCCCCATGCAGAGCATGAAACATTCGTGAGGCACAATATGGCACTCCCACCCAGTGCCTCAGTTCAAATGGCGTTCAGCGTAGCAATCGACATATTCAGTAAGGAATAACGCAAAATGTCTGACGAGACATATAAGAGCCAGCTGTTGCTCAAAATACTCAAGGTCATTAAAAGGAACAGGTGGCAAGAATAAGAACTTAAATAACCCTCTTCCCTTTGTTTCTTACTTGATAACAATAATGTTAAAAGTAACGCCACGAAAGTAACGGATTACTTTTTCAAGTAACGGTCAGTTACTTACATGGGAGGGTAATTGTAATTGTAATAAATTACAGTTTAGCCTTGAGTAATTGTAACTGTAATTCCTTACTATTTTTCAGTAACGTGTACAAGTATGCCTGTGCGTGTGTATGTGAGCGCTTACGTATAAGCGAGTCGGGGGAAGGGGCGGACTTAAAGGGCTTCTTCGGGGATATTCATGCGTTGACTCAGCCATAATACCGACACCGCGAAGTGTCCCCCTTTTATTTTTTTTTTTTCGTTGGAGGATGAAACATGAAAGATGTAACGAAAACGGATCAAATGTGGCCGGCCCAACCGAGAAGGTCGTTTTAATAATGGCCCTTTTGAGAAAGTCCGACCGAGAAGGTCGAGACGAGAACGGTCCCAATTGATAACCACCCTTACCAACACCCTCTGCCTCTTCTGTTTCGTTTTTCCTGCATCGCACATTTGTTGACTAATAAAGTAGGAAGCTGCCGTTGCATCACCGTACTGTACAACGGTCCCCGCGGCATTTGCTGCCACTCAAGCGCCTACGTCTTCTGCCCTCTCGCTCTCAACAACTGGCACTGCGTCAACTGCTCCTCCCTCCGTCCCCCGTCTCTTCATCTCCTGCAACTCCCGTCCCACCCCTTCTGTTCTGCTGCCGCTCGCCCTTCCTTCTCCTTCGTTAACCTCACCTCCAGTGGCCATTCCATTGCTTCATGTTTATCTTTGTTGTACCTTTGCGTCACCTTCACCCCCTCCAGCTAACCTTGACAGGCCTCCTCTAGCGCCTCTCACTTCTTTCTGTCTTTGTTCATTTGCGTCGCCATATCCTTTAGTTCCTCTAACTTAACCGCTCAATTTCTTCCTATCCTCTTAAAGCCTACCCCAAGAGTTTCCAATTCGATCCGCTTCTTCCGTATCTGTCTGACCTCATCGTTCAGCTCCTTGACCTGCGTCTCGAGCTCTACCCTCCTTTCCCTCTCTTCCTTGAACTCCCCTTAAACTCCTCAAACGTTTAGCCGTCTACTCACATTTTACCCTTTTAAAACCGACCTCAAGATTACTACAAAGACGGCAAGTGAAGCTAACCTCCACCGAGGCAGCTAAGCTCTCGAAGTCGGTCTCATTTAAATGGCACCAGTGCCTTATAATGTCTACACTCTACTAACTATAGTTCCCCCTTACACTTCTATCCTTTACAACTCATCTTCCGCCAAAATCTAAACATGACCTCACCCTAATATAATATCCGTCCGCCGGTGCCTACGCTAACCCAAATTCTTGCCACTATTTTAAAACTAGCACCCCACCACCATGCATGGCTCCACCTAATAACCACCAAAACTACTCAAGGTGTGGGTCAACAAAGCTGGTAGACGCTCCACCGAGTGGCCTGCCTAACGTCCTATCACTTCATGGGGCACACAAGACCGTCCGAGGAAACCGTCAAAGATAGCAGTGCGCCCAGAGTTCTAAGTCTTTGGCAAAAAAAAGAAAAAAAATTGTTGGTGCATAGGTGCACTATGCTGCATAAATTTTGTAGTACTACGTTGGAGTGGTACAAGAAATGAGAGGGGGGGGGGGGGGATGTAACACATCGCCGAGTCGCGCTTGAGTGTCGTGTGAACTGCCCGTACCTCAGAGGACGCGACCTCGGCCGCTCTCCAGAGCGATGAGCGAATATTGTGGAATCATGGTTGCCGCAGCGTCGTCTATCGCTGTTTCAATTAGAAAGGAGCGCTTCCTGTTGAAGCGAACAAACCAGCAAGCCAGCATATAAGGAATTGCTGCCGAAACCACTATTGTTGGTTGTCTAGGAATTGCGATAGCATGCGTCTAGGACAACCTCAAGGACGACATCTAAAACGACGCTGAGGACAACGTCCTAGCGGACGACATCGAAGTCGTCGTCTAGGACGACCTTCAGGACGACCTTTCGGGCGATCTCAAGGACGACGTCTAGAACCACCTCTAAGGCGACCTTAAGGACGACCTCTAGGGCGACCTCAAGGACGATGTCGAGGATGACGTCCTAGAGGGAAACGTCAAAAACAACATCTAGGGCGACCTCTAGGACGACCTAGAAAATGACGTTTTTGAGGACGACGTCAAGGTCGTCAGGTCTTTGGAAGAGGGTGCGAATGTGAAGGAGCGTGAGAAGTTGAGCTGTAATGGTCTCCCGCGCAAACCTACTGCGCATTATTAGGACAGTAATTCCATAAAATTCGGGATGGGGGGGTAGCTAAAGAAGGCTGTTGTATTAAAAGGACGCACGTGCGCACTGCGCGGTGCTCGGCAGCAGGCACGGCGCGCCGTCAGGGAACGCGGCGATGTAAATCGGTCGGCGCTCCGGTGTTATCTATGTGACGTCACTTCCGTGACCACGTTTTCGAGACATCGATCTCCCTACTTTGCGCCGCCTTCTAAGCAAGGAAAAATACGCAGTATTACTACGTCAAAAGTGAAGCTGTGGAGGACAAAATTTCATTATGTAGAAGTTTTTAGGTATAATTTAGGCCGTTCTACAAAAGCCCAGCATTGTTTTGATAGCCCGGATCTCGGCTTGTTGTTACATATAAGCCCGGCATCTCTCGGCATGCTTCATTGATTGTAATTTATGTAAAACTGGCGTTGTTAGTTTCACAATATGTATACCTTTTTTTAGAGTGCAGTGGCTCGCTGCTGTCTACTTCCGGTGAAATCTCCCGAATTTGACGGAGCTGTTGCGACGCGGTCGTAAGCGCCCCACGAATTTTGTATGTATACCTTTTTTTTAGATTGCAGTGGCTTTCACAATATGTATACCTTTTTTTAGATTGCAGTGGCTCGCTGCTGTCTACTTCCGGTGAGATCTCCCGAATTTGACGGAGCTGTTGCGACGCGGTCGTAAGCGCCCCAAATCTGCTAGCGGAACATAAAAACCTTGTACAAGATCTACCAACGGAAGTTTCCCGTTCCAAAAGGGGCACTTTTGGTGCGCCCGTCATCTGCGAGAGGACTTCACCACTAGAAACGAGAATGCTGAGGTACTCGTCAGTGGATTGTTGATGCGGGGAACGGAAAAACACCCCGAATTTTCTAATACGCAGTGGCTCACATCGACATGGGACTTGAGACGGTGTAAGGCGGCTGTAAACGCCTGAGAGGAAGCGTGCTGATCACTGACAGGGGTGTTTTTTTTGTTTTTTTCATAATTTCTAAACGACGAATTAAAGTCAGTTAAAATATTTTTGCATTAATATTTTGTGTGCATGTTTTTTTCTGTTGGGTGATCAACAAAAAAGATAAAGTGGGTCATGCGATCGGATAACAACCTTCATCGAACAGGAATCTTGGAAATGTAACCAAGCGCAAGTACCGCATCTTCGTCTCAAAGCCAGTCAGTGTTAGTGGGTAAAACAATCCTTGTTTAGGCAACATGCAGCAACCATAGAAAACCACATCTTCAGGGGAATTGTGTTTCCCAGTTTTTCAATGCCGAACCTTGATTATTTCCAACGGTGTTTGTGCCTCCACCACCCAAAGTGTATTCTTCGCATCTTCGTGAGATTAAATTATCTCCCGGTCGGACAGCGCGAGACTCGTTTATATTGAACACATCTTTAAGTATAGTTAAAACGTAAATTTGCACTCCTAATATTATTAATCTAAATTAAAGTGTAGATCGTGCTGGGTGTATTTTATATTCGTTTTGTTTTTAATAGGGCAATAAATTTTGCCCATGAAACACGCAGCAGACATTGCCTTTTGCGTGTTTCTTGGATAACGCAGAAGTGTTCGAGTAAGGTAACGAAGTAATTAATGGATTACTTTTTTTTACGGTGAGTAATCTATAAGTGTAGCCAGTACTTTTTAGGCCGAGTAATTGTAGCTCTAATTACATCTTCGGAGTAACGCGCGCAAGTCTGCCCTTGAATAATGCCTTCTGGGCTATGTATATGTCTGAATAAATAAATGAATAAATAATGGTATGAACACGAAAGAATTAAATAAAAACACATTTTAATAATGGTCTAAACGGTCGTGTTGTAATTGCTTTTTTTCAGAAAGTATAATGGGAGGCTAAATAAATTCAATTCAAATAAACCAAATACATTTTCGAAAAGGCAGAGGGTTGTGTAATATTCACCGATTTGTTATAGCCTTCTTGCACCAGATTCCCAAACGGGACGCAGAAAAAGAGTCGGAATTCCTTAAAAAAATTACATAAATTTTTTGTGTCCTTTTCTTTTTTCTTTTTTTTTTTCATTCACATCCTTACAATGCGCCGACGGCACGCTTTCGAGGATGTGAATATTTGCCAAAAATAAGTACGTCACTCAGTCACGTCGTCACAACCTCAGCGTGTTTCTTTTTTTTTTTTTTTTTTTTTTTGCATTAAGGTTTAGAATTTTTAAAGAAAACATGAACACTGCTCGCGGAATTTCTCCAAGTCCGTAACATTTTTGCAAATACTTCAAATGGGTTTAACTTCTATTTGTAGTTGCCGCGAAGAGTGCAATTACAACATGTTTCATAAAACCTATAATTGAACAGCTAATTAAGATATTAACAAAATTTAGTTGCTGTTTTTGTTGTTGTTTTTATCTGTGGTCCTTGAGAGTCATTTGCCCACCTTATATCCGCCGAGCCAAAACATGTGCAGTGGGGACGATATGCATTTAACGTTCACACCCACTTCAAAATAAATTTCGAATTAAAATAAAACACCATCTATGTATAGGCGGGCTTTGATGTTTTATATGCACCAAAAATGGCTAAACTTGCAAAATCGATCTTTATATTGTTATTTTTAATGTTGAAATAAAATCTTTCTGAAAAGATGCGAGGGACCAAGGAAATGCATAACTTAATAACCAATTCACTAAAAAAAAATCTCTTGAGCAGATGTGGGGCTCTTATATGACTACAGAGATCCAGAGGCAACACGTTTCGTATCGTCATTTCATAACGTAACCAAGAATCCCTCCCAATGGCAAACAGGGCAGAAGATATGAGTCTAATGTTCACCATTGAAACGGTGTGTGAATTCACTACTTACTTTTCGAGGAGTTATTTTGTGTGCATATTGATTGCTTTAAATTGTGACACTTATGCGTGTGCGTTCACAAGTATGTCCATATTAAGCGCCAAGTACCATTTTTCAAACATTTTAAAATGTACGCTTGGGCGTGTTGGTAAGGCATGATGAATAATATGTACAGCGCAAACAGACTAAACAGAAGAGAGAAGACACAGAATTGCTGATATTTTATTACATTTTAGTTAATACCGTATTTAAAAAAAGATACTTGCCTTAAAAAATTGTCTATACTTGGCCCACGTTCGTGACAACGGCGGCCAATACAAAAAAGAAAAAAAAGGAAAGCCAAACTGCGCAAATTATTTAGCTAAACAACTGAAACATTTTATTGAACCTCTTTTATTTTTTTTTCCGAAAGTAGAACGTATTCAGAGATTTCACGGTCGATATTTATTCAGTCTGGGCGTACCGTAAAACTGACATACAACAATACGTAGCGGACGCAGCAGGGCGTAAAGTGGCAATCTTGTAAACGGCTTCAAAACAAAACGAAACGGCAGAAGAGCGTCAGGGACGTCGATCTTCCCGCACTACCCCGGCTCCGCAAATCAAGCCTGCTGCGATAGTGCCGACGGACCTGTACGCACTGTAGGTGACCTCAACAGTACAACGTACAGTAAAGGAATCAACGTCAGGTCACGTGACTCCCGTCACGCTGACGACCTTGTATGAATACCGTCTGCTAAATTAAGCTCGATGTAAGATAGCTAAGTTTATCGGGATATAAGTCCGCTAAAGTTAGCGGGCTTGCGGCGGATTCTAGTGGCGTCAGGTCGTACTTTCCTCGTCAAGCCCCGCCTTAAAGACATCCTTATTAATAACTCGTCTGTAGACACACCCTACAGTATTATTGTGTTTGATTTGTGTTACCACGTATTGTTATTTTTTTTTTTTTTCAAACGATTTCGGAAGCGCTGACAGCATTAAATGTGCAGCCTTTGTCTGAAGCTTTATCGCGCAATATGTAGACACTGGCGACGAATGCAACCACGCGGAACGCTAGGCAAACAATCTCACTTTTTTGCTCGTTTAATAAACGTGTCTGGTTTCATATGTCCTCAATGCTAGTGCATTCTGGTGTCTCGGTATATCTTTTTTGTTGTTTTATGTTTATTCTAAGAGTACCTTTTTTTATTTTCTTTTTTCGAAACGGCTGCAGCGTGTTATGATGCGCTTCTCGACACAAACTCCCGCGCGGGAGACGTCTGTTTCTCTTCCAAGTAGACAGGAAAAAAATGGTAGTAGTGAAATTGCCTAACGTGGTTATCCGAGGACCTCGAGAATATTCCGGTGATTTGCATAATTAGTGTGTGCGACACAGACGGAAACAGATAAGTGTGTTTTGGATAAAGAGAACACCCACGACGTAAACACGAGCTGATTACTGTGCTCTCTCATTAGAGCATGGGAAAAACCCAAAACTACTACTAACATTTTTCTTTTCCTTTTTTGTCCCTGCCTTGCGTAACAAACACATCTCTTTTGTGTTCACTTCACCAACCCTGCTCTGCCATAGTCACTGAAGCTTCAGAAGCTCCGGGAGTGGCTAACATGGCGCATCTTATTATCGCTGAGTAGCCAATAAGATTATTGTATTTGCAGAGAAGCTTATTACGCCAATTAAAAAATCACGTAGCAAGAATGGTGAACGTACGTATTAATCCACGCCTTTTGGTTATTAGTTGTCAATGACCGTAATAGAAAAGCTTTGTGAATAAAAAACAAACTGCTTTTTCTTATTTCTCTATCCTTCTTTCCAGAAGATAAAACATGTCCTTATATATATTTTTGTTACGTTTGCCGGATTGAACGGTTTTAAGAGAGTTGGCTTCAAAGTTGTGAAGTAAAAAATAATATGTGGGCCTATAGTTTGGGGCCGTTTTCGCGCCACGAGTAAGACAATTGCGCAAGAACCACTCAGATTGTCAGGAGTTTTACTTAGTTCAAAGTGAGAGTAATACGTTGTGTTAATACAGGGAAAGAAATCTTGAATGGAGAGTCGGAATTTAAATTCAGATATTACGCTTTTCCCGGAAATGGCCTACTCTGAATCAATTAAAGCGTCACTAGTTGAGATTGCTTCTATTTTTCTTCCCTGCGCGCTCACAACAGAAGAAAACACGTTCGCGTTCTGCTTGTGTTGCGGCTTTTGAGAGAAGTTCACGAGTTTTTCTCTCTGACGAAGTCTTGGAGTCACCAAAGTCAGCCCTGAAGTGTCAACGAATGGAAATTTGGGCAGACACCCAGAGCTTTCCTCCCTGTTTGTCATCATAACAGAATAAAAGGCAAGATAACGAAAGAATTTTAAAAGGTAGCACTTAGCGATTACTGGGTGGAAAAGTAATTAAGTTACAGTTACGATTCAGTTCAGTCGATGGCGATGAATAACAAATAAATACTACAAAAAAAAACCAATAAAATTAGAGTTGTAATTTCTACTTTACGTTGCTCAATGTCTGATTATAGTATCCGGCATCTGTTACATTACCTTGCCTTTATTCTCACTCTGCTGCCAAGGCGCAAGCCATCCATAGTTAGTTACACTTAAACTTCAAGTGCACTGCGATGAAAACGTGCCAACGCCTCATTCCATAGCGAGCCTTGCTGGTCTCAGCACGTGTTCCGTTTACTCGACATTCTCTTTTCAGCCAAGTGCCCCTACTCGAGAAAATGTATGGCAACGAGATAAAGGTGACGTTGTTAGACAAGGAATTCCATACTCCAGAGTCGAGACGTCGCAAAAACAAACAAAAAAGCAAAGTTGTTACCAATTAGAGCACGAGTCCAGGTGACACAGATTAAACTGCCTATCCCGAGCCTGTAGCAGACCAATGTTCTGTGTTGCTGGGTTGAGTCAGTAAAGGGCTGTTTATACCCCGACGTTGAGCGCAGTGAGCGCAGCGTAGCGCAGAAAGCGCGCGCCTTTCATTGGCCGGCGGCCAGGAACTCGATTTTGTGCGACCAGTCAGTACCCTTGTGCGCTGCGCCACGCCGCGCCCGTCGATGTTACGTTGGAGTATAAACGTACCTTAATGGTATGCGGTGCGTTGACAGTGTTCTCGATTAGTGGGTTAAGCGTCCATCGTATGTGAATTGAAAGTGGCCCTCAAGTGCCAACAAATTGCCGGTGCGTCGCGCTGTCGGATACCTTTAGCAGCGCACCTTGACCATACTCGGGAGCAACCTTCTGTGGCAATGCAGTCCAATGCGTTTTGGGCGCGTGCTTGAGCATCGATTAAAGCTGCGCACACGCCCTCCTCTTGTTTTCCGATACGCCACAAAATGCGGTGCCCGAGCGTAACGCCTATGTTGGTTCAAAATCCAACGCAAACCGCTAAATTAAGTCCAACTTATATTTTACTTTCCCAACACCCATATCATTCCACTTGCCCTCTCCTAAACGAAAGCAGGATGATGAACCATAAAACTCGATATGGCACAACACTCCGCCGTACCATCCTCCGTCCACCCTTAAGCTGGCAGTGCGGTAAAAGCTACCTGCTCACTAGACCAGTGATACGTTCACCTTCCGCGACCTGTTCACGTTCGCGCCCATGCCCACACAAAGACACTGATAAGCTGATGGAAGTTAAGTGGTTGATTGGTCCTGCGGCCGTGTATATAGCTCCAGCGTTTCCAGACCAGCCCGCTTTGCCCACACCAGGTGTGGGCACTGCGCGTGCGCAGAAACTGAATTCGCGAGGCGTAAAGCGTTTGCGCAGGCGCGGTACCGACAGCAGCTCCACCGCAGTGGCGTGACGTCAGTGAATTGAGTTGGTCTATAGTCCACCTCCAAGTCTTCTCGCGCCTTCAGACAGCCTCCTTCGGTGACTCGAAGAACACAAAGAGAGAAAGGGAAAGAAAGACAGCTGCTATACGCCATTTCACCAATTACGATGGACTGCAGTCGACCTTACAAGCCATCCCAGCCGATCAAGTAATCGGAACGTATCTCGGGACTACGTGCTTCGCACGTCGCTGCACCGCTCCCGTAGGTCACGTGACGAACGCGTGGCACTAGATTGGCTCGTGGCGGACGCTGCGATCCGTCCTGAGGTAAAACGAGATACGAACGAATTGTCGGTTGCCTCCAGCAGGCCGCGAGCGAGCTAGCGCTCCTCGCAGGTTGCCAATCTCGCTTCCCGAGCGCGGCCAATATTTCTTTCCGGAATGGCACCTGTGAGAGCGGCCTCCCGTCGGTCCGAATCGGGCGCCGATATTAATTCCCAGTCAGGCCTCTTTGTTGACTTCCCACGTGTGGTCCGTTCCGCGAATGGCTTCGATATCGCCGCAGGTGTCCGAATGCCTGTCGCGCGGGAGGGCTTTGCGCGAGGCCTAAAATGAGTCGTCGTTCGCGCCGTCCCGAACCCGCGCTCTTAAAATGGCTTCCCGGGCAGACTTGCAGCGAGCTCTACTTCCGAAGGACGGAGAAGGGCTCGCCATATGCCATTCTTGGATCAGAGCAATACGGCTGATGTACGCGGCGGTAAAATTAAGTCGCATGTTCGACTTCTCCCTTGCAAAGTACGGCTTCTTGATGGCTATGAATACTTAGAAATAAGCGTGTTTCTCGCGGCCACGGTGTGCTGTAGCCACTGCAGGACGCGACCACAAAGAAGGCGCTCTAACGTTCCCCAGATGCGACTGCAAAAGAGGCGCTGTAGCGTCTTCAAGATGCGACCACAAAGGAGGCGCTGCAGCCTTCGCAAGACGCGACCACACAGGAGTCGCGGTAGCCCCCGCAAGACGCGACCACAAAATAATCGCTGTAGCCTCCACAAGATGCGACCACAGGAGAGGCTTGGTAGCATCCACAAGGCGCGACCACAAAAAAGACGCTTCAGCCTGTGTAATGTGCGACCACATAAAAGACGCTGTAGCGTCCACAAGACACACAAAAAACAATGTAGCCTTTGCAAGCCTCGATCACAAAAGGGACCTGTAGCCTTCGCAAGACGAAGCCACATAAGACGCGACCACAAAAGAAAGGCTCCAGCCTCTGCAGGACGCGACAACAAAAGAGGCGCTCTAGCCTCCGCAAGACGCGACCCCAAAAAAGGTGCTATAGTCTCCGCGAGACGCGACCACAAAACACGCACTGTAGCCTCTGCAAGACCCGACAAAAGGAGGTGCTGTAGCCTCCACAAAAGAGGAACTGTAGCCTCCCCAAAGCGTGGCCACAAAAAGGCGCTATAACCCCACAAGATGCGACCCCAAAGGAGACGCTGTAAAGTCCACAAGACTCGAGCACGAAATAGGCACTCTAGCGTTCACAAGAAGCGACCACAAAGCAGTTGTTGCCTCGTAAAGATGCAACCACAAGAGCCGCGCTGTAGCCTCCGCAAGACGCTACCACAAAGTAGCGCTGCAGCGTACACAAGACGAGACCACAAAAATAGGTGCTGCAGCCTTCGGAAGATGCGACAACAAAAGAGGCGCTGTAGCGTCCGCAAGATGCGACCACAAAGGAGGCGCTGCAGCCTTCGCAAGACGCGACCACAAAGGAGTCTCTGTAGCCCCCGCAAGACGCGACCACAGAATAATCGCTGTAGCCTCGACAAGATGCGACCACAAAGGAGGCGTAGGTAGCATCCACAAGACGCGATCACAAAAGAGGCGCTCTACTGTCTACAAGACACTACCACAAAAAAGACGCTGTAGCCTCCGCAATGTGAGACCACATAAAAGACGCTGTAGCGCCCACAAGCCGCACAAAAACGATGTAGCCATTGCAAGACGCAATCACAAAAGAGACGCTGTTACCTCCCTAAGACGCGACCACAAAAGAGGTGCTGCAGCCTATGCAAGACGCGACCACAATACACACGCTGGAGCCACTGCAAGACCGGACAAAAAAGAGGTACTGTAGCCTCCGCAAGATGTGGCCACAAAAAGGCGCTGTAGCCCCCGCAAGATGCGACCCCAAAAGAGACGCTGTAACGTTCACAAGAAGTGAGCACATAATAGGCCCTCTAAGGCTCACAAGAAGCGACCCCAAAATGGAAACGGTCGCCTCCTCAAGATGCAACCACAATAGACTCGATGTAACCTCCGCAAGATGCTACCACAAAGTAGCACTGTAGCATACGCAAGACGCGACCACAAAAAGAGGTGCCGTAGCGTCCGCTAGAAAAGACCACAAAAAAGGCGCTGTAGCCTTCGCAAGATGCGACCACAAAGGATTCGCTGTAGCCTCCACAATATACGACCACGAAAAGGAGTGTCAGCCTCCGGAAGATGCGATCACAAAAGAAGCGCTCTAACGTAAACTCCCGCTCGTTGCCAAGCCGTGCAAGCGTGCCTTGCATGGCCTAGTCAGTAGCGTGTCTGGCTCGCTACCGAAGTGTCCTGGGTTTCAATCCCGCGTAAAATTTTAAAAATTTTTCTTTAAGGCAATTGAATTACTTTATCGAGTGAAATCGCTTAGGACATTCGTCGACCTTAATTTCGCATTACATGTCATGATTTTAATCATTTTCATTCCCACGCGTGAACTTGGGGTGGCAACAGCGTCTCCTTCGTCGTCGCGTCTTGCAAAGGTTACATCGTTCTTCCTACTATTCAGCACCTCTTATAGGACTGAACCGGCTTACAGTAAAAAAGAGCCGAGTACCTAAATTCAAGCATCCAAAACCTGCCGGACTGGACTGCAGGTCATACTAAAGAGACACAACTCTTGTTAAGGAAGTTTACGCGCGCTCGAATGACGTCGACCGCAGAATGTGAACTTGTGCTTCTCTAGCCCCCTTCCCCTCCGAGGCCAAAGTGCCATCCCTTCTACAACAAAGAATATCATCATTATTCCACGCGTGACGTTACGTTTCACTTGAGTGTTGTGGGTTGCTTGAAATTCTTGCGTGAAAACATGTGGCTGTGACCTCACGACCCTATCGACCATTCAGGATTTCCCCGTCACAACGCCACCGACGCCGCCGCTGAGGCCGACTTTCCTGCTACACGAGCTCCTTAGCGGTATCGCGTTAAAAAAAAGCACGCGGTATAGTTTTTGCTTGCGACCATGAGACGTGGCCAGGCTCTGGACGTGGCCTCTTAATGCTGTCATCAAGCGGCGACCTTCGTCCCATGAATATATGACCTTCGTTTCATCAATAAATGAAATGAAATGAAATGCAGGGCTGGGAGTGTATGCCCATTCAATTAATAAAACGTTTAAAAGAACTCTTTTTAATTAACGCAAGAACAGTGTTTTTTTGTGCCTTCAAAGTCCTATCAAAACGCTGCAATGATTTTCTTTCTGCTTCTTTTGTTCTCTAATTTCAAAAATATAAACCCACGTGGGTGAGCGCGTCGACGCACAACTGTTCGTGGCCTACAAATGTCCGACTTTGCTTCATGGGCGCTGGTCAATACTCGGGGCACTGGGAAGCCTCCATCAAAGGCTCAACCATGCTGTTGTGCTCGCTTTCTCTTCTCTGATCACTCTCACAAAAACGACCTTTGGCAGTCATTCTGGAAGAAATCTGCTTTAGGGAAGATGAATTTAAAGACAAACAGATTACATATTTGCTATATATAGGTTCTATATATCAGCGCTAGAAAACGAGCTGGAAAAGTCGGCGCCGTCCCATAAAAAGCTGCAGCTTTCACGAAATCGGCATTTAGGCTGTGCATTTTACATGGTCAAATTTCAAATTGTACTTTTTTTCTGTGAAAAAGAATGACCAACGAACTTGCGAGGGTCAACCGCGGACATGTTAGCAGACGACAAAGTTGGCGACCGTTGTAACATGTGGCGCAATTACCCCATAGGTGCAGCGTACCGACGATAGAGTGAGTCGTCTGCTCGATGCACTTATCGCCACAAGTCACAAGCACCACAAACTCGGTCATCTGCGAAAGCGTGCGCCGTTGATACGTTCTTTGGTCTCGCTGTTTGACAGGAGCAGATCTACGCCTTGAGTTTTTACCTCGTAAAGTGCACCACTTAAAAGTAAATTCGGTGAAAGCTTGCGTTTCTTACGTGCAGGTGCCTATTTGTCCGGCTCGCTTTACAGCGCCAAGCTCAGTATTAGACACCCAGTATATTTTCAAAGATGTCGCTGCGACTTTCCTTAACTCCAACTAGTATTTCTTCAAAGATAAGGCCTGCGCAATGCATCACCGCTGGTGGATTGCCGACCCGCTTTATATAGCGAACTGTACGAAACGTGACGAGAGTGCGGTGCAAAGTGGAAGACGCCGTACTCTTTCCTTGCAGCGCGTTGGAATTGCGTTCTTTGTGAGACTCCACCAACGGGTAAAATACTCCCTTACGGAGGCGAGAACGCAAGCAAGATGGCGCTGAAGGGTCCAGAAACTGTGATATTGAAGAAGATAAGTGCCTGATACATGACTTGCACGGGACGTCATTGCACTATACTGGTGATCATTATTTTTTGTTCTGGTCGAAAGAGGTACTGTAGTGAGGAATATAGTGGAATGCAGAAGGGGCACAACCAACAGCGAGGCCAGCAAAATGGCAGCTGATGCGACGTCAATGCAAGTCTTGTATAGATATTATTGCACCGACTTTATTTAACTCCCGGTTCGATTTAGTTTCATAACGTTATCCTGTCATCTCTCCCAATTATTTTAGTTGGGCCTTGTCGATGGTACCTTGGTCATAAAACGGTGCAATAGCTCGCAATGAATAAGGTCAATTGTTTTATAAATATTTTAACGAATAGTTTATGTATATTCGCGGTTCGTAAACCAATCTTCTTGATTACGCGGCTTTTCATTGGGTTATACCGGATAACACCTTTACTTAAGGAGGCATGTTTTTTTATTGTTTTTTTTTCCATTTTAATTTAAATATTATTCTTGCTGTCTAAACATCTTTCCAACACAATTACTTCAAAACAGTTGCGGTGTTTATGACATTCGTAATATTTTTCTTTGGAGGTACACGCTGAGTGGTCCCAGTTCTTTTTTTTTTTTTTTTATTGTATTTACTGTTATAGTTTCAGCGCAGGTAAATGAAGACTTTTGAGGGGGGCAGCAACAACCAACCGATATTTAAATCAGGCAACAGTCAATGCATCTAGCCTGTGTAGACACATTGTGTGTGAATTAATCTTAAACAATAAGGAATTCACTATAAAACAAGACATGTGTTTTCGTGTGTGCTTCGTCGTTCTTTTGTATATTCTTTTCGCTTAAAATCAACATTCTTTTTCTCACACGCTCGTTACGATTAATACTATAATTCATGGCAATTAAAAAAATAAAACAGGAGGTCAAAAGCACCTTAGTGTCGCCTTGCGAGAAGATAACGCTTCACGCCCTGCTTTTTGTTGAAGGTGTCTCTAACCGTTGGGAAAGTGCGACACCCAAAAAGGGGCGCGCCGATCCGCCTTAGCAGCTACACTAACCGCAGCGTCCGCGTCACCTCAATCTTTGACCCTCCGTGTCTTGTCCGCGGCTGCGCCTTCCAGCGGCCGCTTTTCACGCTCTCGTCCTAAAGTGAAGGTTTGGTACGCTCACATTCGTAAACGTATCCATGTCCATGTTGCGTTGTAGGTGCCGAAGGTACGGAAATCCCTACAAGACGATATTCGCCAGTGCCACCAAGTGATAAAACCTACACTTGAAGTATTTTTTCGCTCCTACAATTGCCAGATAATTCTTCGCTCGCTGGCAAAGAACATTTTGTTTTCACCAGCGCTTGTAGGAAATGTGCTTTAAATTTCCACCCTTCTGTAAAAAAAAAAAAAAAAAAAAAAAAAGTTGGCGTTTTTTGCATTCTTGCGTTTTGTACAGCGCTGTTTCAGGCAAGCTGACATTGATTAGAAACCAAGGTCGGCTAGCTGTTACGCACGAGGGTTTCGCGAAATGCTTCCGGTGTCGCACCGTGATGCCACTATCTTGTCGCGTGCTTCCAATAATAAAAAAACGCCATCATTTTATATTGCAGCACGTTATAGATTTTTATTTAACGTTGACATAGTCAAGGACAAACTTTTTCACTGACGTCATTCATATTTCAAAATTTTCAAACCACATTTAACCTTTTTTTTCTAACAGGTTCATTAGTAAACATATTTTCCAGTTACTGGGCTTCTATCTTATAAGACGTAGGCACTAGAACCCCTAAACAATCTACGCTTTAGAGGAACGACACCTCATCCGTCTCGGTGCTTCGAAACCATGGTAAAATCCTAAACTTTATATAAAATCCCATAACCCGAGGGAACAATGTTACGTCCTCCAGAAATTCAGCACCCGACCAACCAATACAGGTAGAGGAGGGAAGGGGAGCGTGCGGGAATTCCAGAACACCGACCTCTGGTTGAAATGATTAGGGGGTATAGGCGCAAAGCTAGCTGCCTCTGTCTCTACTCAATGTTTGTACGCGTCGTGACGCAAACGCCAGACGCCGGCGTTTCGCGTTCGAACGCGTTCCAAGAGTGAGCAGGGACAAAGGCAGCTAGTGCATCGTCTACCCACTAATCGTACCAACCAGAGCTCGGTGTTCTGGCGATCTCGCTCGCTCTCCTTCTTCCTCTTCCTCGCCTTCTACCCTCATACCATATTGGCCAAGTTCTTAACACCATATATTAAAGCTCAGAAAGTCACATTTTAGAATCGCAACGATCGCCCACAGCGCTCGTTCTGCACTCGGCACCCAAACGGTGCCGCCTTCAATAAAACCTGGACAGGAGTTTCCATACTGTAGACGTGGCTCATTTTAGTGATTCTAGTATGTACTATAGAAGTCTTCACGCTGTATTTTTGTCTGAGTCAGTCGGGTACTCCCCGAGCATTTTTGTTTCCTTCTCTCCTTCAGTTTTTTTTGGCGCATAATTTCCCAGTAAAATATCATTCTGTAAAATTTTGCTTTTTACATCAGTTTTGCGTTTTATATTCTTGCAATAATCAGATATTCAATTCAAAATAATTAGATTGTTTATAAAAATTATAATTTATGGAGCTTATAAAAAGGGTTCCGTGTTTTGGGGGGTTTATTTTTGTTCGACTTCGGCGTTCTTTTGGGGATTATTATCCTTTTCGGAATCAGCGTCTTTCGGTGTTTATTTTCAATGATGCAGGCAAGACATTTGGGGTATATCGGGGATAATGTTATAAAACAACAGCATATCCATACATTTGTGATCCCAAATGACCCGCACTAGCGAACACAGAAAGAGCGGGGCAAGGGACGAGGTTCCAAAATAAAAAAAAAAAAGCAATTTCGAAGAGAGTTAGCGAACGCTGTGTTCAAGTTCAGAAAAAGAAAATGCTGCAGATAACAAAATATTTCCCCAAACCCTAAGATTTTTCTATTCAATGGCCACTCCAATTCAAGGTTTTGCGGGTTTTCACAATTCCGAGAAAATCACCTTGAAGGCCATCGCGACTTATCGGAATTTACTCCACACAGTAGGCGTGTACAGATAGATGCCTTTGACGTGAAGACGTATGTCAATTCCTTTCACATATTCAGCTAATTTTTGTCCACTCCTGCCTGTTACGTAATAAAAATACCTTGCTGTTTCAAAAACTGTCAAATTGAAACGTAGCAGTGATGTTAAAGCCGTCGCTTCGAAATATATGCACAACCTGCCGTTTTTAAAGCCAAACTTTCGTCACTGCACGTATAAAATAAAACTGGCTGCTCACGTAACCATAGTGCAGCCGATATTACAGTACGCGCACGTTGTGAGCGATCTGCTTATTGGTGTTGTAAAACCCACACTACGAGACACTTTGGTGCTCGAAGAACCAGTATTTTTGTTTGTTTGTTTTTACTTTTACTTTTAACATTTTAATTTATGTCAAGGTTGCTAGACTTAGCAACTCGGCAGAAAATAAATTACCCCAAGTTTCTTTTAAAGGTGTTCGTGCCGATCTTAGATTGTGTCTTTATAATTGTACGTCCTTCAACAAAGCAATTCCTACTAGAACCAACATTATCTAGCGCCTATTAAACCTATATATAAAACCTCATTACTCTAAAAAATCCTTTTATGCTTTTTTTTCAAATACTATGGTTGATTGTTTCAAGCTTACTAGCACTACTGTACCTTTCCAAAAACTCGCAGCGTTCCGTCGCGCATTCTTGAAGGACATCCTTGTGGAAAACTAGCATCCCTAAGTTACTTTTGTGTCCGTATTTCAACGTGCCTTAATTGTCTCTCAATCGTAACTCTGCCAGAACCCATAAATGAAGGCCAAAACGGTACTAAATCTTAATATGCCCGAGGATGTGAGTTACAAAGTTTGACGTGATTCAAAGACCCCGATTCTAAACCTCTATAAAAAAAAGCATGCTTGCTTTAACTCATATTTCTTAGCACATCTTGCATCCTTCAGAATTCCTTCCCCTTTATAAAGTTGACAGTGCGGTGGGAGCCAAATGCTCCTCGGAACAATCAACCTGCTTCATTTTATCACCTGAATCCGCTCCCTGCACCTGGGTGCGGGCGGAAGCGTAATCAGGTGGCGAAAGATAGACGTATTAGTGGTCTAGCGTGCACGTAGCTTCCACCTCTCTGTCAGCTAAAGCATAGCAGCTTACAGGCGAACTGTGTATGGGGATCGTTCATATTCATTGTCGGGTTAGGGGGGGGGGGGGGGGTGACGTGTACTGCACAGGAGAGCAATAAGAAACTTTTCCGGTTGCGGAGCTTTCAAAACTAAAAGCAAGAACAAAAGGCAAAGTTCCAGTAGGATCTGAGTTATGGGCCTCTTGGTCTCGGAACAAAAGTTTTATTTTGCGTATTTTTTTTTTTATTTATTTGCTAAACGATAAGGTACTTTGCTAGTATTTTAGTTCATCGAATTCAAACCAAGCAAAAAGCTGGTCCTCCCTCTGTGGCCACTCTTGTTTTGTTACGCTTGAGTAATTATCTTAGTCAAAGTACTAATAAGTGTGTTTTTCTCAATAATTTTTAGGCGAACAGGAAAAAAGACGCTGTAGAGATAGGAGTGGCAAATCAATGCTGCCATAAAACACAAATTATGAGCTAAAGCAACAAAAAAAAGAAGGAAACAGGTCACACCAAAGAAACCAAAATATACAACAGACATCACTTAATATATACTACAATTATGGAGTAGAAGACAGCAGTCATCACATCTTGCTAGGTCTTTTGTGTTATTTCTTACCTTGTACAAAGATGGGTAAGCACTTTCCCTATTGGTACCACTCAAAAATATAAAAAATATCGTATTACCGTATCCGATCAAATATTAGCCCGGCTCTTCTTATGAACAAGGCATGTGGGTCTGCTTTTCCGCAGAGCACAAGGATAGCGATTCACCGCGATCGCCAGAAAAATTACATCGATTTACGGGAGAGAGATAAAAGTCTTCGCGCGAAAAGGGTATCTGCTGAGATCGCTTTTTTACGTCGAGTCACGTTCTCGAACTCATTATTCGCTGTGTTCTTATGCAGAACGCGATACTTTTTCTATGCGTGTGCTCTACGGGAAAGTAGACGCAAGGGCGTTGTTCATAAGAACTGTGGCTATTAATAGAGGAAATACGTATAATTCTTTCGAACACAAGGTATATACATTTACTAATTTAAAAAAAAAATTGTGTAATTATTTTGCACTTAATGATCTGCGGATGCCCCAAAACTAATTTTTGACCTGGTAATACGACGACGGCGTTATTTCTGAAAACGTTGCAACATATGGCTATGACAAATAATTCAGAATAGCTTTCTTTCCATAGACGGGTGTAAACTGTTTCCAGACTAGGACACCGGTAATACCAATCACCAATTTTGAGGGCATTTGGTGCCCTTTCTTTGCCACGTAATCGCAGTTTCTATTGCACCGTGTTTCACAATCGAAAGTTATAGGGAACCGTTTTTGCCCATCAGCTCCGGCACGAACCCCGCAGATACGAGACTTCCGCGGCAGCACGTGGGCTGTTCGTACTGGAGGGCCCATGCTCCCTTACCAGATGTGTAAAAACGGTTCCCTAAACTCTAATAATACCGATCGCAGTCGACGTTACGGTCCGATGGAGCCAATTCAGCCGTGCCAAAAGTGCATCGTCACGGCTTTCATCGTCCTAGTGCTTTTGCTACGACTGACTAGACCAATCGTGGAGAGTAAATACGCCGTGATCCTGCGCGTTTAATTATGCGTTATTGGTTTAACCGGTGATAGACAACACACAAAAAAAAACGATCGCATCGCGATTAAGTTTTGGCACTGCTTGATCGACTCTATCGAATCATAGCGTCAGCTTCCGTCGGACATAAAGTTAAATTGATTATACCGCAATACCCCCGACAGGTTACCCAACCGTATTTTTTGCACAATTCGCTATTATAATTCAAAGCCACCAAAAAATAGCCCAACCCTATTTTTGGCACGATTTGCTGTTTTTTTTTTCTTTCAAAGACACAAATAGACTTCTAGTAGTTGATGGGCCCTGGCCGATGGTCTCTTCGGCATGAAAGGTGTTACTTAGCCGAGACTGGAGATAAGCGACCATTGCTGACTGGGAAAGACAGTCGTCTTTGGTTAATCGTCCCTCCCTGAAATCCCCAATTTTGCAGGTCACACAATCTGAAACAAGCACATTTTCTTTCAACTTTTTTTTTGTGCATTCAAAGTTGGCTTTTTTCTCATTTTCACCCAACTTGCTTTCGTTTTTGTGGGTGGGCTATCTATTGGGGTGTTGCGAAAGTTGTAAGGACACCGGACGATTCAATAAAAAGGGCACTCAGAAACATCCCATCCTATCTGCCTTCTGCTCACCTTGAGATGGAACAGAGGGCGTTATGCTATTAAGACGCTTTAACGAAAGCGGTGATACGAAACAGGTTGCAAGAAAACTGGAACAAGGCCGAGAAACGCTCATACGGCACGTCGAACACTGCCTCCCTCTTTCGCTTTGCACTAATTCAGCGTGCACTAGTTCAGCGTGTTCGATGGTCTAAATAAACTGGCATTGAGCTTCCACCCTGTCCACGACCCCTCATTGAAACTCTGGGACCTATTAGAAGACTCGGGGCGCCAACTGATTTTGCTTGTTTCTCTTGAAACGCGGATAAGGAATCGCTTGCACCGTACATTTGTTTTTCAAATCGAATGTTATCGCGTGTACCTATATAGACACGAAGAGCTTAAAAAAACGCAAAGCGTAATCAGTCTTGTTCATTGCACTATCGCTCAACCTCCAATAAAAGTGCGGCTTTGTCAATGCGGGGAGAAAGTCGTCGGCTTCTTGCGCAGTAGCTGCAGTGATGTCAGAATGGCGCCGAGCTCTTATTGGCTGATTGGAAAAAATAGCGGGTAGACCTCAAAGCGTCTAGCACTAAGATCTATCCAGTTTTTTTGTTTTTTTTGTTTTTTTATCAGCCAATAAATGCTCGGCACCGTTCTGAAGTCATTGCAGCTCCTGTGCAGAAGCAGATGACTTGCTCTCCCCATAGGAACACCTAAGAACGAAGCAAGAAGAGTAAATACGTTAAACCTCGGCCCGTCTCTCTTACGTTCCCAGTGACTTTAAATAATAAATTATATTTTCTTAGACCTTTTTTATTTTTTTTTTTAGACATGTCCGAGTTTGTTGTGACCATTATTTTGTCTTTCGCGGTTATGTTTTTATCGTGCACGTCGAAGAACAGACACTGCGCAACACCTTTGGCGCAAACACGACATGGACGTCTTTCCGCATTTCTAAGAAGGTAGAGGTGGGTGGGATCGGTGGCTGAGAGTGTTATCGCACCGCAGCTCGGGGCACCTGGAGCAAAAGCTCTCGCTGCAGAACTCAGGGATGCGGGGTTCGATCCCCACTGCTGCCCGACCTTTATTTGGATGAGCATCTGTACCGACGTGCGGTCGTGTGGCATTGTACTGCGTGATTCACCTTAAAGACCCACTACACTGGCTAAATATCTTGCCTGCAGCGTAAGCCAGTGTCGCCGCACCTCAAACGCAGACCGACCATACGCTCTCTACGTACGAACGTCAAATTCGTTCTTTTGGTTCGAAAGGAGCTGTGGCGGTCATCGAAGTTTACCCCGCATAGGTTAGTGCCCCAAACGAACATCTTCCAAGGTGCAAGCAATTAGCTTTGTTGCGCCACTTCACTTCGAACCGAAAAACAAAAAGAAGTTGACGATCTCTTGTGGACGTACAATGATACCCAATGCAAATTCGGGTTGTATTTACAAACGCAAAATCGATCCAAATTGTAAACTACAAGACAAAACTTGTTTGTGACTAGCCACCGGTTTTGACGAATAAACAAAATTTCGTGTTTTGTTTTAATTTATTATTATTGATAAATGCAGAAACTATTCTCGGAGCCGGGTTGACCAAAACCAGAACACAAACACAAAAAAATACCGAAAAAGAAATTGTCTTTAAATAAGAAAAACCCACGCTTTGCGGAAAAAACAAAAAAACAATTTTAAACTACAACTAAAATTTCTGTTAACCCGAAACACAGCTCTATAGGTAGAAGTCCGTATTTTCGGGAAGAAATTTTTTTTTAGTTTACATTCTGCTGAAAATTCGCGCTTTGGCGTAGTTTAGTTCCGTTAGATTTTGAATTTTCCGAAATTGGAATTTTATTTTTACTCTGCTCTTATTTTTTTAATATAAATCAGGCCTGGGCAGATATACTCAAAAAGGTATTCCGGGATAGAAACACTGAGATATACTAACAAAGTATTCTGCGATAGAAATACTGAGATACATTTCTTTTTGCTGTATGCGGATATTTCGGAGATACTCTGCAAAAAGAGGGAAAATATATCCCAGAATACAGAAATATTGATAATGAAATACAGATACTGAAATAGTTTTATTCCTCGAATGGACGTCATGTTCCGTAAAAATATTTAAGAATGCACTATAATCTACGCAATGACCCATAAAACGCGAGTCCCAAATGAGGTGCAAGAAACGAACAAACTTAAATTTTCAAGCAAAAAAAACATCTCTCTTTATTCATGTAAGGTTTTTGCAAACGGAAAAATGAAATTAGTGGCACTTGAGTAGCAGAAGCTTCTCAAACAGTTCGTCGTCAAGACAGCGACGGCTCGGTTTTAGTTCAAGACTCGCGAACGAGAGGGGTCTCTCCACCGCTGCAGAGGAGCATGAGTTTGTATTAAAACGAATAAATACCGCCTTCATGGCTGGGAATGTTTGCAGCATGGAGACATTTTTTCTCGAATCATGAAGATAGCGGAAGACTTCGCCTCTCACGCGAGTCTGTTCAGACCGTGCCGAAACGAAAGAGTTGTCATCTTCAAAGTCCTGGAACCCATGATTCATCGTTGATGAAGACGCCTCGTCTCTTGGGTCCTTTGGATCTGGTCCGTGACTCCCGGCGGCGCGTACTAGCAAGTTCTCAAAGTCGAAAGTGTTTGCCACTTCGCTGGATGTCCATGGCAGTTTGAAGGGGTAAGAACAGATGGCGAGGATTGCATCATCATTTTCCATTTTGAAAATGATGAGGCGATACCTCCTCTTTCTCTTCGTTTCGAACTCCTCTTCCTCCATAGTTGATTTTCCTGGTATGGATAAGAAACCATTATGTTCCCCAGTGAACCCCATAGAGAACGAGAGAGACGATCGTTACACAAAAGGACTGAACCCTAGACGTCTGACAGCATCCTCGCTATGAAGGAAACCTGACGATTGCCGTCACGACAATGAACCGCTGTCCGCTGTAAAACAAATTGGACAGCAAAGGCGAGGTTGACATTCTAAAAAAATAGGGTTTTTGTTTGGGCCCTTTTCACCTCATCGATCTTTTGGTGACGTCTTCAGAACCTTGCCAAGACCCCCCCCCCCCCCCCCCCCCCCCCCGAAATGCAACGAGATACCTTTGCCTGAACGAGTATCGCCTTACAACCGATACATAGCAAGTGTATTCCACTACTGAGATACAAATACATTTTCGAAATGTACTTCGATACAGTATCTCTGAGATACTGCCCCGCCCTGATATAAAGTCTGTAAAAGCCTTTATTTTCGCGGCCCCTATTTTTCGCAAGTCGGTCCCGGAGGACATAATCGCGGCCATTAAATTTCACAAATTCTAAACGCTTGCATGAAACTCTTAAGGACCGAAAATTTCTCATCCCCTTAAATTTCGCGAATTTTGCGATTCGCGAAATTCGCGAAAATTACGGGTTCGCGAACATTAAAGGTTTTGCGGCATACGATGTCCAGACAAAAACATACACTTGATTATTGTTTTGTTTTAAATCGCTGGAATCGAAATATATTTTTGCAGCTTCACTGGGGATTTTGCGATCGGCAGCACTAACTGTCAAACGACAAATCTTCAAAGCCAGTGTTACTTCAATGAACATTGATACCTTAAAATAGCCAAACTCCTAGACGAATAAAACCTTTAGCTGCCCTTCCCATCCTATGAAATTTTTAAATTCGCATCTTTTACTGTTACAAAAACACATTCCCCCCTCCCCCTAAGGAACACGAATAGTATGGTCCAAACTGGAAATCGAAATGTGTTTTTGTCGGGGTCCAGAAGTACATTGGCCATTTATACTGAACGTAGCTTGGCGAGATAAACATGAAACACCATTTTTTTCAATAGTTCAAGATACAAAAAAAAGAAACTCAAGTGGCGTCTTTTTGAAATTGCTAACTTTTTGATCTAAAAAAACTTTATTCGTAAAAGAGTATTTGTTTCCTTTTCTTTTCTTTTTTTATCATCTTGACGTTGGAACTTTGAGTTTTCCGGATGAATCCGAATTGTCTAAAATTTTACCGGCGATCCATTTTGCAGAGTTTATCGGATTTCTTCGAGAACACTGAATCGTCCTCTATAAGCTACTTCATTCTTCGGAAACAACATTCCTTGTTTTGTTTTGTTTTTCCTTCTTCTTTGTCGATATTCCGTCGTTTCCCAAGTGTTCTGTCAACGGGCAAAGTTTCTGGAGGTTGGGGAATGCTTCCTGTTTTCTTCAACGTAAGTTCGATATGCACTGATTTTTGTTGGACACGAGAGATTTACGCCAAAAAACACAGAATCCGTGAGGAAAATTAACCTAAAAAAATGAAGGACGTTTACAAACCTCAGTTACGCAAAATTAGAGCGCAGCTATTGAGGAGGAGGAGGGAAGGGTATGGAGGGGAGTGTATGCCCCTCCTCCTCCGTACAATTTGCATTGGTGTTAAGGTCATGTGAGGTTAGTTTTCCAGCTAAATCTGAGGGAGAAAGTGAATTTGTTCATGGGTGACGTAACACGAAGTTATCTGACGTCGTTTTCCCCGCTAAATTTAGTGGGAAAGCGAATTGGCGTTGAGGTGAAGTGACGTCAGTTTTCCCGCTAAATCTAGCGGAGAAATTGAATTTCTTCATGGGCGAGGTGACACGAAGTCATGAGACGTCGTTTTTGACTGCTAAATTTAGCGGAGAAACTGAATTGGCGTTGAGGTCACGTGACGTCAGGTTTCCCGCTAAATCTAGAGGAGAAACTGGATTTGTTTATGGGTGATGTGACACGAAGTCATATGACGTACTTTTTGCCCGCTAAATTTAGCGGGGAAATTGAATTTGCGTTGAGGTCACGTGACGTTAGGTTTCCCACTAAATCTAGAGGAGAAAATGAAAGCAAGCAAAAAGCGCCGAAAAAATATAGGGACACGGACGAAGGGAAACGGGACAAGGCGCCCTCTCAATTGATGTTTGTTGAAAAATTCGCGCGTTATATAGCCACACACACACAAAAAAAAATCTTTTTATCCTATTTACTCAGCCCGCGTTTCAAAAATTCAAACTCACTTGTATATAAGGATACCGACGTGTCACTTATACAATTCTTGTCTCTGGTCCTAATTTCATACGCCTCGTGTAATTCCCGCGACACTTTATCTTTGTACCTAGCCAAAATCTTGGTGTCATTGAAGGCCGGGTGCAAGAGCATCTATTGCAATGAATTGCAAGGTGCCCCGAAGGCGTCGTTCTTGTAGAGGCAGCATGCTCTCGGGTGCGATCATTAACGCACCTGCCCGTCTGGCCCACGTATGTCATCCCACACGTCATGGGGATTTCATAGACGACGCCAGTGGCGCATTCGACGTACTTATTTCGATGTTTGGTAGTGCAGGGATGTGAAGATGGCTGTGGTGAATTGATCTGGCGACAAAGTCGCGCCATCTTATTGGGCGCTGAAAAAGCTACCGGTATATTGTAGCGCTGGGCTACCTTTTTCAGATTGTGCGTTACATTGTGCATATCTGGAATGACAACAGGCCTCGTGGTCGGTCTATCGCTGTTTGATTTCCGGTTACCTTTAATCTTTTTGATTAAGCTTTCTGCCACTTCAACCAAAGCTCTCAACGGAAAACCAGCCCTCTGCAGGCGTTCTATCTGACCCTCGATGGGATGGGTGTGGGATGACATACGTTGGCCAGACGGGCAGGTGCGTTAATGATCGCACCCGAGAGCACGCTGCCTCTACAAGAACGACGCCTTCGGGGCACCTTGCAATTCATTGCAATAGATGCTCTTGCACCCCGGCCTTCAATGACACCAAGATTTTGGCTAGGTACAAAGATAAAGTGTCGATGCAATTACACGAGGCGTATGAAATTAGGACCAGAGACAAGAATTGTATAAGTGACACGTCGGTATCTTTATCTACAAATGAGTATGAATTTTTGAAACGCGGGCTGAGTAAATAGGGTAAAAAGGTTTTTTTTTTTTTTGTTTGTGTGTGTGTGTGTGTGTGTGGCTATATAACGTGTGAATTTTTCAATAAACATCAGTTGAGAGTACGCCTTGTCCCGTTTCCCTTCGTCTGTGTCCCTGTATTTTTTCGGCGCTTTTTGCTTGCAATGAACCAACTGGCCCAAATCTCCCCTTTACTGAGAAAATGAATTTGATCATGGGTGGCGTGACACGAAGTCATGTTAAGTAATTTTCCCCGCTAAATTTAGCGGGAAAACTGGCGTCACGTGACCCCAACACCAATCCAATTTCCCGCTAAATTGAGCGGTGCCGTTACGCCAACACCGACGCAGCTAAACCCTGAACCGTTCGCCTCAAAGCTGCGCTCTAAAACAAGGAACCCTAATAATAAGCTAGAGGTATCCATCAATAGACAGTTTTAGTGGACCGTACGCTATAGTTTTGCGTGCGCAAGGAGATTGCGGGTCGTGAGTGCGCATGCGCAGAACGCAATAGAAGGGCTAGCGTATTGCGTACGCACGCAACGCTGGGGATTTTGCGTTGCTGGCTAGCAGGCCTTGCGGGACGCTCTCGAGAGATCTCGGACCCAACGAGAGCGCCAGTTTCAAGATGGCGGTTGCCTTGACTGACGCAGCAAGGGCGACGTGGTGTTTTTGAAGTTCTGTGTTACGTGAAATTGCGTGGTGTTCAGCTTGGCAATTCTTTCTGGAACCTACCGCGGTCGAATCAGATCGCCCTGCAGCTGAAAGAGTGCACAGTGAAAACGTTCGCCGCTCGCTGTGGTCTTCGACGCTGCGATCTGCTCAACGCTAAGCCTATTCCCACAGTTCATCGCCGACGGACGAGCGACTCTAAAAGAAATCGCCGAAGTTCTCGCTATGCACTGGACACGAGGTCATGAATTTCATTCCGCGATAGCATTGGTAAAAGGTGCCGTTTCCACGGGACGACTGACGGAGGCTCCGTGATCGAATTTGGCTTCGCACTCGTACTCGTAGCCTCTGTATACCCCACAGAAAAGCGCGCTTGACGAGGCAGCTGTGGCTTGGTTTAATTTGAAATAAAATGATTCGACACTTTTTCTTTTTCAATATTTCTTTCCAGGAGCATGGTTGCGGTCTAAGCACGCGGAATTCCACGGCTCTAGCAAATTTAACCGAGATCATGCACGGTGTTCACTCGAAAACGTAACGCACAACTAAATTCGGTCCGAGCAGGTCATTTTTAGCGTACGCTATACTATTGCGTATTGCGTACGTAAGATTCAGCAACGCTATACTAAAACTGTCTAATAGCTCACGATATTTGAACGCACCAAAAGGAAAATCTTGACAAAAATATCGGTCGGTGTCTTCAATGTTTGCGACGAAAGCCTAGTATATGCTGATTGTTCCTTCGTCCTACATTCGGTTTTTCAGCGGGCACTGTCGAAACCGCGGTGCGGCAAATAATGCAATTCTAATCAGGCGCTGTCCTCCACGTCAAGTCAGCGAGGAAGGACACTTCAGAGCAGACGGCCGGGCAACAACAACAAAAAAGTGGCCATTCTCCCACCCCCAGTGGCATGTGTCAGTTGCACGACTGCAAGCAGGACACAATGTCTACGTTTTTTTCTATTTTATTTTACGGAGGAAACGAAAGGAACCACGTACTTGAGGGACGTGTGCTCCCACCGCGCCGGCAAGCAGGCGAATCAAAATGTCAAGTGCTGTCGGTGCGCAAAAGCACCCGAGAGCGTCGCGAAATTGTGGGCAGCTTTGTGCGGAGGCTAACCTCGCAATATTTTAAAACAGGTATTTTTTACGCAATAATATACATATTTGAAAGTTTCTGGTTGTGACAGAAGGTTCGTTGCCTGACTAATGTCATGTTTGTTTGTTCGTTTTTTTTTTTTTTTTCCTCTTTTACGCACTTATATTTGTGTTAGCTCTGCCCTTTCCGATTGTACAACAAGTAGCTATGTCTTTAAGCATTTTTTCTAATGCTTTTGACGGGGAGCCAAAAACTTCTTTTTTTTCTGCCTTGGTCGCCCTCACTATCGGTTGGAATAGAGAATAGACTTCAACGCAATTATTACTGTTATTCCTACAAAGTACAAGGTCGATTTTTTTTTCAGAATCCACTCGAATCAATCGTAACTTTTCATTCGGCACTTTTCTGCATGTAAAATATTTCTTTCGGGTATCCGCATTTTGTAGACTATTTTGAAACATTCTTTTTTTGTTTTCATCTTGACATGATTTTTTTATACATTCGCAAGCGACAGTTGTGTCTTACAGCAATCGAATTTGTCTCCCTCTGTAAGCAATGACTACCTTCTAGGGCTATGAGCCCTCCCCTTTCAATAAATAAAGCACTTTTCTTAATCCCATGCCCGAGAGGCGATTGCGAATGTCCTCGCATAGTGTCTTTTAAAGTTCACATACGCCATAACCCTTTCAATAAACCTGCGAAATCGTAAAATCGTCAAAGGAACTAAAAAAAATGACTTTCGTTTGCCGGTGGTGCTGGCGATGTGCCGAGCTTCATTGCCCAAGGATGCAGGGAAAGCTGCATTGCGATTCTGAAACATATTTAGCAGTTCACTTAATTTTATCTTCTTTCCGTCGCTCCCGGAAACAAATTGTGATTCTTTCGGTTTTAAATACCCGTGATGACTCGGTAGTTAAACATTACCATCCACTTTCCTTAAATTGTAGATTTACCGAAGCTTCTAACATTTTTATACGGACACGAATGTTTTCTTTTTTATTTATTCCAAACATTAACGTCCTTACAGCATAATTTCATTGGTTAACGGTCTGCTGAAACAATTTTTTTTTTACATTTTTAAACACATCCTCGCCATTTAGGTTGAGTATAGGATAGGTCGATATAATATATTTTGATGAAACAAAATCGTCTGAGCAAAAACTCTGAGGACACCTACGAACTTATGAGTTGTGAATACGAAAGCATTAGTGTCGTTCTTCGGCTCCCTTAGTTCGTCTGCGTCTTAGTTGCGTGCAATGCCACGTTTCGCTACTGCCGAGGTAGCGGCCGACGGTCGAGCGCGCGCTCTCGTGAAGCCGTGCCGCATTGAGCTCGGCCGTGCAGCCTCCCCGGAGTTTGCCCGTGCGAGCTCGGCCGTGCAGCCTCCCCGGAGTAGCTGCGTGCGCTTCGCCACCATAGAGAGGGCTTCTCTGGTGGCATTTTTTTTTTTACTACGCCGCGCAAGAGCCATTGGGAGCCTCGTTCCTAGATGACGCGGGCCAGCCAATGGGAGCCTTTCCATTAGATCGCGGCTTCACTTCCTTTCATTGGGTCAGGGGGGTTTAGGTTCCGTTTGGTGCGGCCTCAAAGCTTATGTCTTCGGTTCGCTTCATGGAACAGCTAATGCTTTCGCATTAAAAGTTAGTCATGAATTTCTCCGACGTACACTTTGAGTCGAAGTTAGCGCTAACAAGACATCAGCGCTTCCCATGGAATATTAAAAAAAACTATATATCTGGAACTAAATTTTAGCACTCATGTTAGTGCCCCCATGAGCCCATTTATAGAAACCGTCCTTTTAATTTCAATAACCGGTTTGTTAAACTAACAGAAACAAAACGGGTCGAGCTCGTTCGCGATAACAGCTCTTCACTCTGCCCATTGTTTTTACATGTAGTTTCATGTAATTTCATAAAACGTTCGAGAGGTATCTGTCAACAAACAAAAAATTGGGTGTATGTTTAAACAGTTTACAACTTAGTCTGCCTCAACGGGCGACTTGTCTCCCAGCTGTAGATGAGTTATTTTTTTAGTGCAGTACAACCGCTAACCTTGGGTCTTTAACGTGCTCCTCGCAGTAGTGTTACAGGACCGCACGCCGGTACGATGCTCATCCAGATAGAGACGGCCACGAGTGTGGATCGAACCCTGGATCCCTGGGTTCTGAAGCGCGAGCTTTCGCTCCACCTGCTCCGAGCTTGTGTGCGCTAGACCACTCGGCCACCGATCCCCCCGAGAGGTATCTGTCATTTCGCACGAACACTGCCCACATTGCTGAGAGTTGCCAAGAAAATTTCCAGTGCGGGGCCATCTCCACTTCTTATTTTTTTATGAGTAATATAATATGTTGTGTCAAATGTTTTCAATGGCTACTCTCCGCTGATATGAATTTGTTCACAGATTGTGATATTTTACCAAAATCGTGTGTTGGTCATTCTCCAGTCGTATAAACAAATTAAAGTATTTTTTATCCCGCAATTAAAGTGTTATTTTCAGAGGTCGGCATTTTAGGTCGCCCTCACTCACCTTCACCCTCACAGCCACACTCACCTAAGCCCCTCACTCACCCTCACCCTCACAGCTAAACTCACCTTCAGCCCCTCACTCACCCTCACCCTCACAGTCACACTCACCTTCAGCCCTTCACTCACCCTCACTGAACCTCACGGCCCTCACGCACTCACCGCCCTCACGGCCCTCACGCCCCTCACCGCCCTCACGGCCTTCACGCCCCTCACTCACTCATGGCCCTCACGCCACTCACCGCCCTCACGCCACTCACCGCCTTCACGGCCCTCACCGCCCTCACGGCCCTCACGCACTCATAGCCCTCACGCCACTCACCGCCCTCACGGCCCTCACCGCCCTCACCGCCCTCACCGCCCTCACCGCCCTCACCGCCCTCACGGCCCTCACCGCCCTCACGGCCCTCACGCACTCATAGCCCTCACGCCACTCACCGCCCTCACCGCCCTCACCGCCCTCACCGCCCTCACGGCCCTCACGGCCCTCACCGCCCTCACGGCCCTCACGCCACTCACCGCCTTCACGCCACTCACCGCCCTCACGCCACTCACCGCCCTCACGCCACTCACCGCCCTTGCGGCCCTCACACCCCTCACGCCCCTCACGCACTGATGGCCCTCACGCCACTCAGGCAAGCTTCAGATGAGGCAAATTCGCCCAGAAACCTTACGTCGCAACACCAGCAACACGGGCCACCCGCGATCACACGCAGCAATCAATTGCTGCAATTTGCCATCGTCATCATAAAATTTTATTTTTCTTGCACTATTTAGACACAATTACGCGTTATAAACGTGTTTTTATGCATTTAAATCTCGTTAAGAATACTAATGCACCTTTCTGAAACAGTTTATTTCCAAAAAAACGATCGATTTCAAACCAGAATCAAGTCTTTCGGTGTCATCATCAACGGCACGAGGTATCACGTGAAAATTTTGTGTCCCTGATTGGATGTAGCCGCCTCAAACGCATTCGAATTGCTCCGAGTTGCTTGCTTATTCCGAGCCGCACCCGATCTCAGCAATTCGTGTCGATCTAGGGAAAACTTGAGAACAACCCGCCATTAACACCAAAATTGCTGAGAAAGATGCTCGATCTGAAGGGGGCCTCACGCACTCACGCACTCATGGCCCTCACACACCTTATGCGCTCACCGCCCTCACGGCCCTCACGGCCCTCAGGCCTCTCATGCCACTCACTGCCCTCACGCACTCATAGCCCTCACAACACTCACGCACTCACCGCCATCACACCACTCACGCACTCACGGCCCTCACGCCACTCACCGCCCTCACGCCCCTCACGCACTCATGGCCCTCACGGCCCTCACGGCCCTCACCGCCCTCACAGCCCTCACGGCCCTCACAGCCCTCACGGCCCTCACCGCCCTCACAGCACTCACGGCCCTCACGACCCTCACCGACCTCACGGCCCTCACGGCCCTCACGGCCCTCACGGCCCTCACGGCCCTCACAGCCCTCACGGCCCTCACCGCCCTCACAGCCCTCACGGCCCTCACTCACCCTCACACTCACGAATTTTCCTGGTTCAGAAACTCACTCACCCTCACCTCACCTGTGAAGATGAGGGTGAGTGAGGGTGAGTGAGGGCCCTCATGAGTGAGGTTTGCCGAGGTATGGTTATTTTTGAGTCGACGTCATGCTTTCTATGATTTTATCTATATATACCTCGATTAAACTGCAATACAGTCTATATCACGTGTTAAAGTTTATAGCGTATGTGTAGATGTGTTAGTAATGCCCTAAATTTCAAAACAGCTTATTATTTTTGTCGTCGGATTTGAAACTATTAAGATTCGCATGTTGCTCGACACGGCATTTTGGGAGCCATCCTTCCTTCATGTCCCTTTTAAGGTCTTTGATAAAGGTCGCGACTTGAAGTTGTTTGTCATTTGGTATTCAGTATCCAAGAGGAAGCTTGCGAACAGCAAATATATTCAGATAACAGTTACTCGAATTATTTACAACATGTATTTGAACGGGGCTTGTATCATTATTAATATTATTATTTTCTTTGATTACCAGGATAGTTGTTTGTTACATTTATTGTTTCAGAAGGTTGCAAATGGTGTCATCGCATCTTGTCAGTTCCTTATCAAAATTGACTTTGATGTTCTATTCCGATTAACACGACATTTCATTTGTTTTGATGTTCGCGCTCGTAATGCTTCGCTATTTCCTCGCACACAGTCATTAATTAGTAGCATTGCCCCACCTCTCCTCGACACCTCTGCATCAATTACAATGCACCTTTACCAATTTAAGAATGGTGTGCTTACCTCGTAACATTATTTTGTTTACTTAGTATGTTAAAAAGGAACCATTAAATGGCTTTTTTTACCTTTGCCGAATAACTTGCGCATTAAACCTTCAATGGTCACTGAACGCCGAACACGCATCCGTTTTCGTGTTGGTTTATTAACTTCTACACGAAAAATTAATAAACTATCAAGGTTTTCTTCCTTTCAAACTCACCGGAAAGCAAGCCCCGGCGTAATTTTGATGGTCGCGACGTACTCTGGCACCGGAACCGGAAGTTCTCTCGGCAGTAGGAGAATGGAAGCGTCAGCGGCGAGCTGGTGGTGAGTCGGTAGGTTTTACCAGAAGGTTTTTTGTGCGCTGATGCCGCCGATGCCACCGATATTCTTTCTTAATCGGTGCTTCTCATCATCGCGATAGCCAAGACCACATCGCAGCTGAGCGCTATTCAGTTAGATATGTTGCGCTAAAGCGACATCATAGGACTGGTCCCACACGCCGTTACGCCTCTTGGACAGTGCGGCGAGTCTTAAGACTGCAGTTCCTCGTCAAAATCGGACGACAAGGAGTGGCGACTCCAATGTAGGGAATGTTTCGAGCATACACGGATGACCCTAGACCTAGGGTTCCACAAACCGATGAGCCTGCACCAAGTGCCTCGATGTGGTTCCTCGAGTGACGAGCGGTGAAACTGCAGCCGTTTCTTCGTTTCCTTTTAAGATTCGGACTGCAAAAACTGCAATTCGGCCACTTGCAGTGAGCGCGTTACCTAGAACAGTGTCCGTTGTGACCAGAGCGACCGGAACAACTGCTCTTCGCCGCGCGTAAACACTCCTGCAACCACTTCAACAAGCGCTGCACGCCAGTTAAGTGCCACCCTCAGAGGTGCATTAAATAGTGTTGCTTACCAGACTCGAAGACCATCTCATGATTCAAACAGTAAAGTAATTTTATGCACGTTTAAACAGAAAAGCGCCAATGTGTTTTACATGTTGCAATCTGTATCTCTCCGGCAGAGAAAGTGGAATTCACTGCGCATAATTCTTTAAACGTCAGTCGATGTCTTGCCAGGGAAACTTAGTTTGTTAGCGATAAGTTGGCTCTCTTCCAAAGACCGTAGAAACCTTTTTCTTTTACATTTCACCCAAGGGAGGCCGTTTGGGCAGTGCTAAAGGGCTAATTATTTATAAAATTGGTATATTTGAATAACTGCGCATCCTGTTGGGGTGAATTACAGGAGTGGATCATATAAGTCAATCTTTTTCTTCAGAAACTCACAACATAAAGCACAACCGCACTGGTTCACATCTTTATGCACAAAGACGCAACGTAAATGGGAGATGTGCTACTATATATTTCAATTCCTTCATTTATTCATTCGCTAATTCATTCATTTAATAATTTGTTTGTTTGTGTGTTTGTGTGTTTGTTTGTTTATTGAATGTGCTTATAAACAGGTGATGCCTTGGTAATAATGAAACAGTCAGATTACAAGTTAACCAGAAATAACTTGCACTCTAAAACATTTAAGTTAAAAATATTATCCTCTGCACCGAGTGTGCTGCAACAAGTATTGTATGCGGGTCATGAGGCTGATTTCATTTTTTAACGCGATAGCGTTAAGGAGCTCGTGTTGCAGAAAGACCGGCATCGGTGGCGTGAAACAAAGGCCGGCGTCGGTGACGTGACGCAAAAATCCTGTTTGGTCGATAGGGTCATGACGTCACCGTTACATGACCTCGCACGTGAACTTTAAACAACCCAAAACGCTCACGTGAAACGTGACGTCACGCGTGGAATTAAATTATTAAAAAAAACATTAGATGCACTGCGAATTAAAGGTCGCCACATGTCTCAAATGATTTCGCTTTATAAAGTAATTCATTTGCCTCAAAGATGAATTTGTAGAATTTTAGGCGGGGTTTGAACTCTCGACTCTTCGGGTGCGAGCCATAAATGCTACTTACTAGGCCATGTCTGCTTCTTTTTTTTTTTTATTATAGGCAATGTCTGTTTGTATATCTTTATTCTATTAGTTTATGTCCGCCGCACTTCTGCTCACTGGCAGGAAGATCATGAGAAGCGAATGAAAAGGCAGTGCGAACGGGGCCCGATAACGCCATCTTCACAAAGAAAGTAGGAAGAACTCGCAAATTTATACTTGGAAAGTGAGTATAAATAGATAACCTGATATTAGTTCAATGGATCAAAGAAGGCATTTGTACAAAACACATTAATTCTTTCTCACGTTTTCCTCAACTCATAGTATTGCATTCAATTGCATAGCACTTTGACCAAGATCGACGCGCACACACTCGGTAATGCATTTTTATTAGGCGTTTTTTTTGTTTTGTTTCTTCAAGAGAAGTTGATTTGTCGCAATTAACAAGATAATTGCCTGCAGAGAGATAACAAGATGCTCGCGGGTCTCGGAACGCTACGCGTTTCTAAGGCTGTCTGCGACCATGTGGAACTGAAACACTGGCATCAAAGCTGCTAATATATTGGGGAGCGCTTATTTGGGACTTCGATTGAAGCGGTAGAATTTTGTGATTGTCGATAACTTGCCGTAGTAAGATGTGAAAAAAAGCCCCGATGTATCTTTTACGCTAGATGTGTCACACGGTTTTACACGCTGCACGCAGTGTTATAGGCGTTACCAAAAAATTAACGAAATTCGTTACCCGTGACGACCTACGTTACTTGACAAAAAAAAAAGTGCGTTACCGTTACCATAACGGATAAAGGTAACCCACGTTCCTTTTACATTACTTACGGATGGCGTCTATTCCCCCTCCCCGCCATTGACGGCGACTACGTTTTTCGACACTGCGACATATGACGTGGGCGTATTTGTTTTTGTTTTTTTTTCTGTTTTTTTTTTTAAGTGAGGTTGTTTGTGTGTGTTAAAGGAGAGGCAACGCTTTTAAGGTACCAGGAAGGACTGCAAGAATTCATAAAATTTGGCGGTTCAAAACACGAAACGATGTATGTGTAATTTTGTTTAAGTCTTGGAAAGATATAACAGTAACGAATAAGTACTTGCGTTACTCGAAATAAGTAACGTAAGCACGTTATTCGTTACTTGCATGAAAATGAAACGGGCACGTTAATACTACGTCACAGAAGAGAGTAGCGCTTCACCGGTCGCGCCGTTATTGTAACGCGTTACTGCCAAAACTGTGCGTATGCTTGCACGCAAAACACTCGAGTCAGGAGAAACACTGGTACGCTTGCCAGCCTCCGTAAACGTTGTCGTGTGAGTCGGTCATAGATATTTCGGCTAAGCTCAAATCCCTGATCCTCGTCCGAGAGGAACCTCCATTGCAGTCATTCGACGTTGTGTTCTCAAGACAGCACGAAGATCATCGCTGCTCACGTACGGCCCTCCATTGCTGCAGTGTTCTTTAATCTTCTACCTTCATTTATTTGTGCGCTCTTCTCCCCAGTTGATACGAACCTTCCGCCGGAACCAAGCGGGCACTAATGAAGCTGCGCCGTCCAGACTAACGCTGCTGAGTGCACGGGACTAAAGTCACCAAGGCGCGAGTTATGGCGGATTTTCCCTCGAAATTCCGCCACATGACTCAAGATGAGCGTCGACAGGCTTCCGGCCCCGGCGACCCTGATCCTTTCGGTTTCGGACTTTCCCGCTCCTTGTCGTGTTGACCGCGCTCGACGCCTTCGCCTTTGGCCGGTCAAGAATAGTGGCCTGGACGCAGGAATGTATACATTGCGAAATGTATACATCGCTGTGTATCCATCCCTACAAGAATGTATACACTGCGAAAAAAAGGCCGAAGAATACGCATTTTACAGCTTGCATACCTGGCAAGATTAAGCACTTTCCGCCAGAGTATAGTCGCTGTCAAGGGGATAACGGCAGAGCAACTTTTTCTGATGTCTGCCTCCAGCGGGCGCGCTTGGTGCCTTCCGCCGTGCATTGAAAACAATCATCGCTTGTTCTAGCTATTGTCGCTGCCACTTTCAGAAACGCAGGGTGTCTTCTGATGTTCACGTTTTTTGGTTCGTGATTGAAGATATGCTTCAAAAAATTGGGTTGTGTGGTATGTTTATACAGCCTAGAACTTGTTCTGCCTCACAGGGGCGACGAGTCTCCCAGCTGTAGATGAGCAATTTAGCCAGTGCAGTACAACCGCTAACCTGGGGTCTTTAACGTGCACCACGCAGTAGTGATACACGACCGCACGCCGGTACGATGCTCATCCAGGTCGAAACGGGCAGGGGTGGGGATTGAACCCAGGATCCCTGGGTTCTGCAGCGCGAGCAAGATATGCTTCAAACTCGCCATAAAACGTGTTTTTTTTTTTTTAAGATGTTAGTGCATCAAGGCGCGTGGATGGCGCGTTCGTCAGCCCTCGCTTAGATTGGTGCGCGCACTCGCAGAATGAAGTGACACGATCAGGGACATCAATGCCGTGTGGTGCCCCCCAATCGTCTGACTCCGAGGACTTTTTTTTTATTATTATTAATTTGTATTTTCTTGGAGCCTCAAGACTATAAGGCCGTGTTCCAAAATTTACTCGATCTTACTCCAGGATAAGAGTTTTGTACCTCGGCGTTCCAAAACCTACCCGCGTCCAGCGTTCTTCAATCTGTGCTGTCACGTGACACGACCCGCCGGAGCAATTCAAGTTCATTTGGGTAAGATTTGGAACATAACTGTAATTTGTGTTGCCAGCGCAATTAAGTAAAAGACACTGTTTAGGAGGAGGCAAAAGGATATAATATCGACTGCAGTTTTGAATTTGCACAGCCATAGTTGACAACTTGTGCACATTTAAATTTATTTATGAGTAATAGTTGTTTTTCTTAAATTCTACCCTAGCGCTCGCAATTGCGGGCGGAATAAAGTGTATTGGCAAATGAGATCATAATTAAAAACAAACACCGCTCAATTTCACAAAATGCTTACCCCTTTATTTTTCCTAGTATAATAAGATTTATAATTAAATTATGTTTTTATTTATTTATTTATTTATTTTATTTATTTATTTAAAGAATACTGCGGCTCACATATGTGAGCCATAGCAGGGGTGGTTACATAATGGCATGATGTGATGTACTTATGAGCACTTTCTCGTGGCGGAAGCGATTGCTTCAACAAAAATATCAAGTGATGGGAGGGTGACTATTTCATTCGTCAAAGAATTCCATTCACTGATTGCCCGAGGAAAAAAAGAATATTTGAAGACATCGTGCTTAAGAGGATATTGTTTAATGGCCCTAGTATGGTTCAGTCTAGCTGATCCGCTTGATGAAAATTGTATGTATCTATCACTACTGACATTAAAGATTCCATTAATAAAAGAATATAAATTTCGCAGTCTGTCTATTTTAGCTCTAACCTCCAATGGCGGGATGTTAGCTTGCTCTAGCAAGCTCGAGGCAGACACACTATATCTGAACTTATTAAATATAAACCTTCCAGCCAGTCTTTGTACGCTTTCAAGTTTACTAATTCCTTCTGCCGTGTGCGGATACCATACTGTTTGCGCGTCCTCTAGAATTGGTCGTACAATTGATTGGTAAGCAGTCTTCTTTGTTTCGTTATCCGCAAATTTTAAGGTGCGTCTTAGTGTGTATAATTTTGCCCTGGCCTTATTCGTTATGTCATCGATATGCTGGTTCCAAAGAAGTTTACTGGTTATTGTCACTCCAAGATACTTATAGTGGCCAACAAATTTAATGGGAATCGCATCTATTGAATAGCAATATTTCAAGGGATTCTTTTTCCAAGTAATTGTCATTGCAACGGTTTTATCGTTGTTTATTTTCATTTGCCATTTGTCTGACCATTCCTTAATTTTTAATAAAGCCTCATTAAGTGCTACCTATAAAGCTGTCATTTTCTTAATTGTATGCGCTTGCTATGTTTTGTTCCTTAGGCTAATGTTATCTTTTTATGGAATTCTAAAATTTGATTTAAATCCTCCATTGTGAAATACCCAGAAACGGGCTATAGGGGTACATAAACACAAAAACAAATAGCTAACCCAGAAGTGAACAAGTGCATAGTTGTTTCTTTTCCAAATTAGTGCTTTCACTGCACATTTTATTTACTTGGTAACAACCTTGAACGCTCTATTTTTAGCTACATATTCTTCGCCCTAAGAAGCTTTGTATTAAAAGAAATGCCAACGTTTTTACACGTATGAAGGAAATTCGAATAATAATATTCATAACACCAGCTTCACTTTTTCCTGCATGACATTTTCTACCAGAACACTGCGCAGCGTCGACCACCGGGAGTCGCTTGCATACATAAATACTTTCTTGCCCTGAATACAAAATATCCTGTGAGTTCAAAGCTTTTTCTTGGATCTTGCAATAGCTGCATGCTGGAAAGTAACCCACTGTGCCCGTTTCCTTCTTTATCAAAGAAAAGTGTCAGGAACATGATCTCAAAACCCATTGACCCGATACGTTATAGCCGATTTGGTTCAGAGAACTGCCAGGACAATACTTCCAAGAAGTCACGATGATTACTGCATCTTCATGTCCAGCAGAATTTACCAGGTTCTTAACCTCTTCAATATAGTGCCTGCATCTTAAGAACCACAAAACGAGGCGGGTTACGAGCATGTTAACGTTCTGCAGCCACTGAAAACGAAGCATCAGTCGACGAGGATATGGAGGAACGAAAGACGATTAAGAACCGCGACTGCCAGCACGATGTTTGTTTATAAACAGGTTGGCTTATTTTTGTGAATATTCTCTCGTAGGAATACTCTTGCGTTTTCTTTGTGGTCCCCTATTTGACTGAAAATTGAATAAGCACACCAGCAAATATCGCTGAATTAGTAGCATGAGTATTAGGCCAAAATATTTTTGTTCGCAAAGTTCGTGAATTTACAATTGTCATCCTCGTCGTCTCTTTCAACCCGAAATCCTCATCTGGCAACAATGAAACGTGACGCCAGCGAAATGCAGACGTCCACTTTTTGGACGGCGGAATTTGTTCCAGCTGAGTGCAAGCAGTTTCATGGTGTCATATGAATGCTTTGGAAGGAAGCTCTAGTACCCGCTCAAACAGCGCGAAACAAAAGCTCGGCATAGTTCATTTCTTAAACTGCCTGCTCGACCTGTAATCTGCCTGCCACTGACGTCATGGCACTAAAAAGCGCGGGCGTATTTAAATGCTGGTTTTCGCATCACATTAATTTCCCGATCTCTCAAAAAACTATTTTGAATTTCGCCAACTCAATACCATGCCGAAAAATTGTACAAGCCGAAGGTTTACAAAACATAGTTAGTTGGGGTAGCTCCAAAATTCACCAGGGTACCTTTTTAAATATGTCTGTGTCTTATATTATTTTCAATATTGTATTCGCGAAACAAGATTGGCGATTGATGGAAACGAAAGTACGTGCAGTTATATAATAACGGGTATTTTATTGACCAGACTACCTCTGTAACCCTGTTTTTGAGCCACTCCTCGTCGCTGCCAATGATTTTCTCGATATATCAGCACTTACAGCTTTCTTCAATAGATTTCTCGTGCACATTTCCTTTACATGCATCCTTAATCGGGCACGACAAAAACGATTAATAATTTTCTCAGCAGTGCTATGGCATTCTTGGAGGTTGTGCTCGAATGCTTTTATTTAGTTTGCCGAAGTGTTAGCGATCTTCTTCGAGCTAAACAACAATTAAATACGTACGTTAAATGCTGATCTTCCCCGAAACGATACGAACCCGCTGACAGTCGCTTTATAGCAAAACTCAAGGTACTGTCAAAAACGCCTGAGAAACGTCAACGGTGTGTCTTTCTAGACAGTTCGCTATTTCTAGAACAGGATTTGACCATGCAAAGAAAAGCAGTTCCATAGCACCAAAAAAATTGATGGTCACAGCAAAGAGACACGGTCGAGTCCAACCTCCCAAATTTCGGATAGGTTCGTTGGAGTGCACTTGCCTCGTCGTGCCTTTACCACCCGAATTCGCCTCCTCTTCGGATTTTTCGGAACCTTAAAGGACCGAAAACCTTCCTAATTTCGGTTCGAACAACCTACGGCACAACAGTAACCCATCGCCTTCTACAAAGTTGAATACCGTGAACATGAAAACTGAAGATCAACCCCACTATAGTCGGCGAGAGGTTACGTGTGAAGTAGAAATTCCTCCCGCTTCTTTCCAGTACAGCAGCGCGAACACTGGAGAGGGGGTTAGGAAGGAGCTTCCACTTCAACCTCAACCTGTCACCCACTACAGAGCGGGGCGAAGATTAGTAAAGAAAATGGCGGAACGTCGCAGCCGCATAGCCGCTTCGCCAGACTCCGGGCCTCTGTACGCACCACCGGTGGGCGGAGCATTACCGGTGGCGGGAGCGCTGAAGGATGAAAAAATCGCCAATCCCCCCGATGGAACGCGCAGTTTTCAAACGAAAATTTACATGTCTCTCTTCAAACGACGGGAGGCGGACTAAAGGGATGAATTGAGGTAATGTACCACCAAATTTACTGTAAACCTCAGGAAACAAGCTGCACTGACCCATATAACATATGACGTCACGCTTTTAGTGTTGCCAGTAAAGCCACTCCTTTCAGTTCAAAATTTGTAAATGCACTGACTTCGCGGAAAACATTTCTTCTGAAATGTAATTTGGATTAGTAGTTCACTAGTGTCTAGTAATGTGTTGAACCATTTTATGAGGCACGCCAGTGACTATCAAATTTTCGTCGGAGCTCCTTGAGACAAATGAGCCCCCAAGATGGCGGCCACAGGGACAATGCTCGCCTCGGTCGGGACCTGGACGTGATTAAAAAGGGGGCCCTCAATGAGGCGCATTTTCGGTTCCCAATTCGCAGACTAATTGGAGTCCTAAGAATCATCCGCTTCCGCAACACAACCGTTCACTTTACGATTGAAGATTCCAGGCTACCAATTAAGGGCCGTCGTACGCACGCTCTCATACGTGGAAATGTTCAGAACAGTTACGCAACGTTTTAATCGGTGACCAAATGAACTCGGAAAGCCGCTTGACCTCTTGCTCCCGTTCAGGGTAAGGTAAACCGTGCTTCGACGAAATCCAGATTGCCTTAACGATCGCTGCATTTGTAGGGCCCGTGACAATTCTTACCTCCTTGTGAGGGTGTGCGTGTGTGCGCGTGCGTGCGCTGCCCGTGGGTATATACGTGTGCACATCTGTATACGCGTGCGCATGTGTGCTTGCGCGCCACCTTGTGTGTGTACGTTCGTGTGGGTGTGCGTGTGCGCGCGGACGAGAGTGTGTGTGTGTGTTTGTCGGAAAGAGGAGGGTGAAGCGTTCAAGGGGCTCTGTGCCGAATAAGAGGGAGGTGGAATGCGAAAGTGCGACAATATGACGGGTTTGGCTAGTTGGTTTAAGGTGAGCACGTTGAAAAGAAACAGCGGCAAAAAGAAAAAAAACTTGGACAAGAGTAAAGAAACATCTACAGCGCCGTCCAGTCGTGTATGTTTCTTTCTCTTGTCCACGTGTTTGTGCCACTGTTTCTTCCCAAGATGCGAAAGTGCGCAAAATCATATAATAGAAGATCTTGTTCTCTTCTAACCGTCAGAAAACATCACAAATGTATTTTATTCTTTAAGTGTCGTTCCATTTGTAATAATTGCTCGTGTTAGTTTTGTTTCTTTCATTTTTCATTGCACGTACAGTCGCATTTATATTTTTTTTGAGACGCTGTATTTGTGCATGTCCTTATATTTTGCTGCCTCAGATGCCGACCATTTCCATCTGCTGCAAGTGCTGTCTGGCGCTAGAGGCCTAATCGGGCTTCATCTACTGTCGCATTTTGCCTCAGGATCAAAGAATTTCTGTATTGACTAAAGTTTAAAAAAAAAAATTACAGACGTTTACCAATTTTTGTGATGCGAAATTAGAGAGCAGCTCTTGAGGTAGTTTGAGTTTGCGATATGCCGTGGTAAACAATTAGAGAAAGAAATATATTTATGTATAACCAACCCTCCCCTCCGCCTTCTCCTCCATACCCTCTTGAATATGTATAATATATACAATATAAAAATAGTGTTCAGGAAGCAACCCCCATACCCATATCCTATATACCGGGTGTTTTTGCGAAGACTTTCAGAAATCCTAAAAATTAGGGCGTTTGAAAAAAGAAGAAACTGTTTTCGGGAACAAACTACCAGCCATGGCGGACGTCAGGGATCGCCAAAAACATACTAATTAGCCAGCTAATTAATTAAAATTTGTTAATTAACTTTTTTAATTAGGGGAAATAGACATATGGTTCCAATTAGAAAGTTGCTGAGCGTTATTGAAAACCACTAAATCAGTCGTTTTCAGAAAGTCTTTGAGCGCGTGAGAAGCGTAGTAGTGCACTAAGGTTACCGCTCTTTGAGCAGGTACAAAGCTAGCGGTTGCGATAAGGCGCCCGCGCGATTTTTCCGTCTCTTATCTAGCCCCAGCCTTGTACCTGCTCCACGAGTGGTAACTTTAGTACAATACTACGCTTCTCACGCGCCGAAAGTCTTTTTGAAAATGACTGATTTGGTGGTCTTCGATAACGCTCAGCAACTTTCTAATTAGAACCATATGTCTATTTCCACTAATTAAAAAGTTAATTAACAATTTTTAATTAATTAGTTGGCTAATTACTATGTTTTTGGCAATTCCTGACGTCCGCCGTGGCTGGTAGTTTGTTCCCGAAGAAAGTTTTTTTTTTTTTGACACCTTAATTTTTAGAATTTTTGAAAGTCTTCGCAGAAACACCCGGTATATATGTGTATATATATATATATATATATATATATATATATATATATATATATATATATATATATATATATATATATATATATATATATGTGACGTTCTAGACATTATCGGTCGCTATCTGGCATATATATTTAATCTTCGTTTAAAAACCGCCACATTCCCCCGAAAATGGAGATAGCTAAAATAGTTGTACTTCATAAAAAAGGGGATAGAAATGATATAAACAACGACAAGACTGTGTCGCTATTTCCAGTGTTCTCGAAAGGTGTGGAAAAATAATACATAATCGTCTTACTTTTTTTTATAGACAAGCATAACATCATTACAAATCCCAGTTAGGGTTTCGAAAGAAACTTTCTACAGAACTAGCTTTACTGTACCAGACAGAATATATTTTACGCAGCATCGAAGATAGGAATGTTGTCCTAGCGATTTTAATATACTTTCAAAAATCATTTGATTATGTTAACCCAGCGTTACTTATTCGAAATTTTGAGATTTATTCGTATCAGAAGATTTTCAGAACTCCTCATTAAGTCGTACTTAGAAAGTTGCCAAAGTTCGTTAATATTACCGGTCACTTCTCCGATACAATACCAATTAAATCTAAGGTACCACAGGGTAGTATACTGGGGCCACTATTATTTAATATATGCATCAATTATATCGTTAACATAGCAGAAAACGTAAAGTTTATCATTTAGGGTGATGACACCCAGCCTCATTTTTCAGGTAAAACTTTCAATGAAATTTCTTGTGTTGCTAATAAAACCATAAAGAGCCTAGAGACCTGGGCTGGTTCGAATAATATCATAAATAATTTTAAAAAGCTAATGCGACCTTTCTCAGCCCCAGAAATAGGAATATTATCCTGACCAGCGACATTAGCTTAGGCTCCTCTTCAATCAAAATAGTAAACACTTTTAAAACTTTGGGGGTAATTTTCTCAAACCACATCTCTGACCGAACATATGGACTATATCATTTCTAAACTTGTCAGTAAAACTGGTATGTTGCATAGACATCGTGATAATCTTCCTATTCGAGTTAATTTTATTTTATATGACTCATTATTGTTATCTCACCTGAAATACTGTCATTTAGTCTGGTTGACCACCACAAAAATTAATCTACAAAACTTATTTCTACTGCAGAAAAGTGTGCTAAGGATCATATACAACGTGCCATATAATTTTCACACTAACCAATATTTTGTTGGGCTGGGCGTTCTGAGCGTATTTCGATAGTATGATATTAGACTTCGTGTGAAATATAAAAATCAATATCACGCTATAAACAGCCTTTTAATGTGCTTAGCATTCCTCAGAAACGAACCTGTGACTTATTCCACTCGCCATTCTGCTTTCTGGCTAGTAGATGCATCTCGTGCTGACCATGGTTTACAGATAATTTAAAAAACACTGCTGACGTTTCTGGATAAAATGATGCTGTCTAATTTTGATATAGAATCCTGTATCATCTGTGATATAAGGAGATATTTTTATCAAAAGTAATTATGTGATTACACTGATTTTCTAGTAGGTTCTTGTTGTTTGCTCTTTGTTTTTATTATTTTCTAATTTATATAATTTCTTGCGTATGTTTTTGCAACCGCTGTGTACCTGTGAGGGGGCTGAGGACCAATCAAGCTGCTTGGACAGCTTTTTTCCTCAGCATTCACCATATATTTATATGGTAAATAAAGCTATTATTTTTAAATTCGCCGCTAACGATCATTGAGTTTAACTCAAGTGGCCTACCTCAGTTAACTGATGGGGGTTCGCCCCAATAGAGCTGAAGATGGCAGCGTCCGCCGCATTGCCGCCCATGGCCAGCGCCAGCGAAGCACTTACTATTGCAGAAGATTGGGGGTATATAGAAAGTGTTCTACGAGGAAATATTTTCGGAAAAGGTACCATTCGGGGCCAGATCGGCCGCTAGAACGATCACGGCACGTCGCGGAAGCCGATTCTCGGTGAGGGCGGCCGTGGGGATGTCGGCGCCGAAAAGACTTTCATCATGTCTCGCTATAAATGGAGCGTAACGCTCTGATTATCGTTTCTTTACTCTAAAAGCAAAATAAGTTCTTTTTATTTTGTTTCAAACCTTTACGTTGAATAAAAAATGTGTGTATAATTCATTTTCAACACTTTTTAAAAAAATAGAATGTCACATCGGTTTTGGTTTCGTTTCTATTTCAGCTGTGTCCCTTGACGCGCATCTCAACTGGGTTTATTAGGTCGATATACCATGTAGCACCGGACAACTCAGTTGAGCTCAGTGACCGTTGGGAGATGCTAACAATCGTTAGCTTAAGGACAGTTAAAAGCGCTAGTGTAACTAGGCTATAAGATGGTCGAAGAAGGTCCTGGTTTTGGTATAAGTTTCTTAGCGTTGTTTGTTATACTTTTTTTTTTAGGTTGTTCTAGTGTGAATTTTACTTTTCCCTTCATGAATACACCTCCTTTCCTGCTGACCCTATATGGGCCCCGGAGCAAGCTATACAACATACAGGTTTGTTGCTTGGTTCTCCCATTATAATCGACTGTGTATTAATATTTATATTACCTATAGAATTATTTGGCCAATCCCGGATAACCGACCGCAGTGACGCCCTCGGTCGTGCACGTCGCTAACGGCTAGCTGCTCTTCCCGACGCCGCGTCCTTCGAGTGGTGAATCTCTTCCCTCGTCAATTCGCCCCACGATCTAACGGGCTAATGTAACAGCTGACTTTTACAGAGCACTTCACTGCGGGATCCCACACTCTGTTCCACGTGGCCTTGGACGCCTCGAAAAAGCGTGTTTCCACTTGAGTGATTACAGCGAGGCTCTGTCCATCCGCACTCTTTATGACTGTCGCGGAGACGGCGTGTCGTAAAGATCGAATTTTCTTCTTTTTTTTTTCAACTTTTTTTTTACTTGTAACGAACATTGCTACAGAAAAAAAAAAAACGTTTCTCAGATTTGTTTGGTATATATGCGAGTTTTAAGTCATTTGGTTAATGTATGTTTGTTTGTCTTTGTTAGTGTTCTAGGCTTACGTATACAAATAAAAAAGGCCTTTGAATTCATTTTTCCGCATAACGCGGAGACAGTCGATCACGGTAAACAATGGAAAGAGTTCTGCGAATCACGAAGCTCAGTGTACGATTAAATCTGAAAGAAAGGATTTGTATGCAGGAACAGCGAGCAGGTAAAGCGCCATGGTCCGTCTTCCTGCACACGTCGCATTTCCTGGGTCCAGTCATATTGTGAGCTTCGTCATCAGCTGGGATCTCTGTCCTAGGCTCGTTTGATTGAGCTACACCTCTTACACGGGTGCAGTAAAGTGTAGAGAGGTGTATTTGCCGTGTGCGTATTGGGATGCGACAGGAACTACATCGCACTACACTTTTGTGCACCGGTCCACGAGGTGCAGGTACATTGAACGAGCATACTGTTCGCTGCGACTGACTGCTTTTGTGTGTTGAAAAGTGAGCGCAAAGTCATTTTAAGTGTGTATGTATTCCGCCTTTAAACAAAAATGTAAATTTTAATTTCGGAAACCATACGCGAGCTTGTTCCTCGGTGAGGCGTTGACGAAGTGTGAACACGACTTCTAGAGGGACAAACTTCACGTTTTGTTCAAGAACAGTATGAGTTTTTGTAACATACTGGCGGCCTGTCTTAGATCCCGTCGTTCAGTCGTATGCGCACTGGAAATATCTTCTACTGTTTTATTCGCAACAGAGGATTCGTATCTTTACTCGGTTCCTTACTCCAGTCAACGTGCCTTGTGTAGTTTAACAACATCAACGCTTGTCTTCAGATTTTATTAAATAATCGTGCTTTCTTTAGGGTCAGTTGCTCTCCTGGTCCTTTTTATTTATTAGTTTTGTACCATACGTCGCCAGGCTCGAATATAACAAGCTAGACCAATATGTAATAGATATTTTTTGTACGTAACATGAACATTTTTCGACGATCAATCGAGCCACTTTTGTGTGCATCATTATGACTTTACTCGTCTCTTTTATTTTCTACTGCGCACATGTTTTTTTTTTCGATTCCTATGAGAGTGTGTCACTATTCATGGTACTGTTCGTGAACACATCAAAATAAGCCTTATTTTTATAACACGCCTGATTGTTCCACCTAAGTTGCTTCAAATCACCTGGGAATTTCTATTAGCGGGAGTCTTTCTTGGTTTTGACCACCTTTGAACTCTGCCCTCGGAAAAAGGTTTGCAAGTTCCCTTTTTTGCGGAAGAGATATAATTTTCATTCTGCGCACCGCATTTTATGAAGTCGCCGTGGCACCGAGATTTCGGTTCGACATCAAAGGATTCCGAGGTGGTCCAAACGAATCCTCAGTCCTCCGCTTGGGCGTGCCAGATGCCCGTCGTTGGTTTGGCACGTAAAGCCCCCCAAATTTCATTTGACCGGATTTTGTTTTTATACCTAATTGTATTTTGAACATCGTCACTCGCAAAAATTCCTCTACTCTTCTCCGGCGCTTTAAGTTTTTCGGCTTGCTCTCTCTATCAAAAGTATTAAAGCAAGATCGCCCGATTTATTTAACAGTTCAACGGACCTCACCTGTAAAACGTCAGCCCGTTATTGGCGCGCGCCTGCCTGCCTCTAACAGGTTGCGCGCGGGTCCGTCGATTGCTCAAACACCTATTTTGAGCCTAGCACAAAAGAACCACGCCGTTATCTGAACAGCCCTCGAAACTTATCGGGGAGAACAGCATAGCCCTTTTGGGTTGCCCGTTGTCGACACCGCCACAACCGAGGGGATCAATAGCGTCCGGCCTTCTATTTATTTAATGCGACACGTCGGCCGGCAGTGAGAGTGGGCAGAACACACCGAGCTATACGAGCGGAAGAGGGGGGAGGAAATGTAAGCGGCTTTCTAGACCTCGCCACCGGCCGTAATTTTGCCTGATCGCTGTTTGATCGGCGCCCGGGCCTTCCGCGCCAGTGCTGAGAGTATGTGTGTGTGCGGTCGGTGACGTGTTGACACCTCAGCCGCCAGTCGGTTTCCGTTCCCGCTGCAAAAATTGCCTCACTCGCTGTCGAACCGGTAACGCCAACCAGGCACGCCACACTGGACTCTATATTATGTCATAACTTGGAAATGTAATACAGTTGCGGTTCCGGAGATCCAATCCGACTGTCGGAGCGATAGAGCACGTGACAGCGTGCTGTCGGCGTCTTGCGAATGGTGCTCGTGCGAAGAGCGGCCACGTGCCTCGTACCGTCGCTCTGGTTGGCTAGCCGGGAAAGTAGTTTTCGCCTTTTTCTTTCTCGAGTTGCGCAGAAAGAGTTGCGTCACCGATGCCGATCAGTTCTTTAGTTGGCTGCTACCACGCGAGGGTGAAAATAGCCTTTCGATTATTTAATTTCGTTTCGCATTACGCGTTGCCTCTCTACCTGATGAGAGCAAGGCATTAAGGTGTGTCTTAGAACGTCCTAAAATGGAGGTTGGTTTATGAATAAAGAAAGCAATGCTAAAGTGTAAGTAATACTATTGTATGTTTGTTTAGACAGCGGGAAGTTATAGTGAGCTTCATTGGGCGTCTTGCGTCTCCTCTGTAGACAAAGAGTTTACTAGAGTTGTTGCACAATTTTGAGGTTTCTTAATGAATCCCGTAAATGAATGTGTCAAAATAAAGCTCCTAGGTACAAGTATGCTGGAGACTGACCAATTTCTCTAAGATATGCCTATGAACGTATAGAATAGAATCCATACAAGAATACCCTACAAAAGTAATATTCAATGTTGGCCTTCTGAGGAAGGAACAATGTAGACTGTGGAGGTAGAATAACTTTAGCCAGCAAGCTGAAAGGACACTATTTCAATCGCGTCATTAAATTGGCGGGTATATTTATACGTATTTGAAAGAAATAAAAACATTTTACGACCTCACTCTTGTATGTAACGCCCTACACAGCGGGCAGGTTGTCGGAAAATCTGAAATAAGAAATTTGGGGATGTAGCTAAACTTCTGAGCCTTACTTTTGATCATGTTGTGGTTCTCAAGAGGGGTTCCGCGGAACTCTGGGGTCCGCGAAGTCATTTTTTAGGGTCCGTGAAGCCCTCGCCCCAACCAAGTTATATACTACAATAGTCTAAAATCAATAAAAACATGCTAGCTAATCTCAGAAATCCTTGTAAAATTATATTGATTTTGGGTAAATCATGTGGTGCTATCAAAATCGCTACTTTTGACAAGCGCCAAAACTTCCAAAATCGCCGCCAATCCCTCCTCACCAAAAGCCCCCCAACCCCCCTCCCATACACAAACACACACGTACACACACACACACGAAATTTCTTTTTATTACAAAATTTTTGAAGACTTTTTTTTTCAATTTTACGCGCCGTTGTTTTGAGAATTTCAGCTTCGAAGGAACGTCTACCCGCTTTCATGTCTGCTCACTGCAGCACGTAACATTGGCGTTAGAAAAACCGGTGAAACAGCAGTGAGTTTGAGTATTGCGTATGCGAGCGAACGCAAGCATTGTGTGTTTGTGTTAGCGTTGCGTGTTTCCCACTGCTCGTGCGCGGTCTTGGGTTGTCGCATGGTAACGACGCGCATGCTGAGCACGCTACTCTAAATCAAACGCAAAGCGTTTGTGTCTGCTTCTATACGCAGTACTAAAACTCTCTAGTAAGGTACAATCACATGCCGACTGCAGCACTACATTGGGGTAGTGAAGAGTGTTGTTTGCGTTAAAAAATGGCATTTTGCGAGCCATAATCGTGAGCAGTTCCGCCGTCCCCTGAGCAGGAAAGCCGGTGATCCTCACTAGAGCGCTTCCTCTTTCCGCCGCGGGGGGTCAAGCAGCAATCTGGAGACGCGAATAGACTATAGTCGCTGAAGGGAACTTGTTTTGGCCGAGTAAAACCAGTTCGATAAAGCAAAATGCGTGCTGCAGAAGGTGCGCGCTCAACAAGCAAGGCATCACAATGGCAGCTGATGTGACTTCACTGTAAGCCATGTATGCATGGCTTGCACGTGAAGTCACTGGTGTATGCTCGTGGTCATTTATAGCTGTTCTTGAAGAAAAAAACTGAAATTCTTCCAGCACAAGGTACGGTACGTGCTCAGCTGCGAGGCGACCCTAACGGCAGCTGATGTAGCGTCACTGCAGGCCATGTACAGAGAAGGTTTCCCACCTGCTGCATGTAGAATGCTACAATTACAACCAGCCGGCCTTCGCGTCGCCTCCGACGCAGGCTAGTTTGCGGACGGCGAAGAAAGCCTAGACTACGGCTGCAACCCTGGTCGGTCGCCGTCTTTCAATTACACAGGCCAACGGTCAGGGACGGAGGCTTGCAATTACTCGCCGTTTGGGTCTCCTTGCAGAGGCGCGCTGGGACGACGAAACATCCTCTCGGGAACCGGCGCCGTTTGTTCGTTCAAGCTGCAGTTGCGCTGGGGCTAAGTTCCTGTTAGGGGAATCTTAGAACTGTAGATTTTTTTGTTCGTTAGATTTTTTTTTTTTTTACTTTTACTTAAAGTTATTTGCATGCCTTCACTTTGTAGAAAACGTATGTTAGTTCACTTTCCAGAAGGAATAAAGACAACCAGTCACAGAAAACAATAAAAGGATCACAGCGAATGCCGAAGTTTGGAGTACGATTAGCCATGAAAATTACGATGTATGAACTGCAGCTACAGCTAAGTAAGACAAAAATGTACTCATTGTCGCTGTGCGTATCGCTTTCTTTTTCTTTCTTTTTTACTTGTTTATATGTGTGTATGTGAAGGGAGCGGGGGGTTGTTGTATTCTGGGTTTCGTCATTCTCTGGGATCCCTCTATAGTTTTCTGTGACTGCCTTTTTTTCGTGTATGGCGTGAGAGTGAACTCAAATAAATCTTTTTATAATGTATTTGAATAGTGTCCGAGGTCCCATACCACAAGTTTAACTTTCGCGGCCATCTGAAGCGTTTTCGACGGGCGTTGCCGCTCTTGCCCGTGTTGGTAGACTATCGTAATCTTTATATTCATTGAGGCGCTTTCAAATGCGTTCACCGACGCAAGTATAACAAAAAATGAGCACAGTAAACGCCCTCAGTTACAGTTCTCGTCCGCTCGTGTCTTTGTAGTTCAAAAAAACTGAAAAGAATTTCCCTTGTTGAAGTTCCGCCCTCTGTCTTGACGCAGGTTGAGACGGAAGCAGCTGTGCGGTGGAGAAACCCAAGAACCCGGGGTCATGAAGCGGACCTGTATCCAGGCGCTGGTGGGAGTCCTCTTCTTTGCTGCCCTCGTCCACCAGCTTCACGCAGAACTCGACTGCAGGTCAGAACCTTCCAAGACTTATTCAAGGACTTGTCTGCACTCCCATTACCCTATATAAACGCCAAGGCAGGAATTACATGGCGCTACCTTAGTTATTACTAAATTAACTAAAATTGTGCTGATTTTTTACTTGGACGAGTCAAAGTGCTGTGCTTAACGTATATTTTAGCCTACTTTAAATATCTAAACTATAATATAGTGTTGTTTCTTCTAGCGGTGCCCTCCGCTCTCACAATCAGTCCGGCAAATAAGGTCCACATAATGAAAGTATTTTGTTTATATATATATATATATATACTCGAATATGCAGATAAATGAGGACTACTGATAGGATGGGATACATGCTAGAAAGTCGCCGAAAGACGAAATCGTTGACGGTGCCGTGAGTCGAACTCCGGATCTCCTCGCTGAGGTTTGCTACTGCAGAAGTTCCCAAAGAAGTGGCATATGTTCTACTAAAATAAATAATTTATTACGCAGAAGTTACATGTCAGAGTATAGATGAAGACGCGATGTCGGCGTCTGTCCCTGCCACTGGTCCCAAGACGCTTCCTAGTGTAGGCTTGTGCGTGGTCTTCTGTGCGTCCTCCTCTCCCGACACCTCCTCACGGCGCATCGCTCGGTTGACCAAAGGGAGAATGGTGGGTCCAAACGGCAGGTCGGGTATCGGCACCCGCTGCGCGGGGTCTTCCGAGAACGGCGTCGGGCAGACGTGTTGGTGGAGAGGAACGCGACCGCCGCTATGACTGTCGGTTGCACCACCACACTACCATTGCGCATATAGTGAAGTAAGATGTACTTTGCGATGTGTTTCATAAATGTTTACAATATCGAATCGTGAATCGAGTGCGTTAGGCAAAGTTCCCTTTCAAGAACTGACAAAAGGTTGCCACCAAACATTAAAAAAGAAACGCCACGGATGTTTCAAATATTTGGCGTCAGCATGATCGAGCAGAGACTCCTTGCGCTACTCGCCTACCGAATACTTCTTTCCTTAGTGCGAAAAGACATTCTACAACATTTATATCTTCTAGAGATGAGCTTTATCTTAGTTTCCTGTAGTGAATGACTTTACAAAACAAAACATAAAAGCTTTTTTTCCTCAGCTTTTATTGACATCTTTTCGCGCGCCATTTATCTGCAGGACGTAGAAAATACACCTTTAAATAACAAGACGATATATCTTGTTCCGCTAGACGTCTTGGAAGAACTCGTATATTTTCTTCTGTGTTCATGAGTTCCTTCAAAACAGGATACATAAGACTCTGCATGAAACGCTTACTGGGCTCGTTTGCTCGAAGCCGGTTAACTTTAACCGCGGTTAAACCCTTCCTTACTAGGTACCTACAAGTACCTAGAAAGTTTGACGAGGGCTGGATGAGCGATAACTCCGTGTTTTATTATGGGGTGGTAGCTGGTGTCACCTACTGGCTGTAGCGAATATACGTGGCTTCGTGGAAAGGTTCCCGAAATAGGGGGACCCAAAAAATGCGCGCTGCCTGGTTTTCGCGAAGCAGCGCGGCCTACATTTGAGCTTCAGAAACAATTTTTATTGCTCGTGGTACAAATAATCGGCAAGGTAAAACTAAATTAAACCATGTTTGGAAATTTTCTAAATATTTGGCTGTATGAAGTGAAGAAAAGCCTCGTTAAAATTTCCTTGCAAGTTCGAAAGAGGACGACGAAGTTGAGTCCTAGAAACAATGAGAAAGAAGTGAGCAGTGAAAGGCGTGCGGTACACTGGCAGCATGGTTGGCCAGCATGTAGGAACCGTATATAACACCGTCATAAATTGAAAAACCTGTAACTCGGCTCCACTAAAAATTGACCTAGTAGTAAATTACCCGAACATCGAGAAGAACGCTGGAAGTGTAATTCTACGATCCGCGCGCGCTGGCCTTCCACTTATAAAAGATTTGAAGTAAACCATCATAATAAATCTTTGACGAACGCGCGTGCACGGCAAAATTTGTTTTAGGCGTTTTGCTTCAGAACAGTTATTACTGCAGACGCTAGCAGGTGCAGCGCGTGTAACTACACTCGTAGCATGCACGTTGGTGCTTTTTAAATCTATCAAAAGGTCTAAGGGAACGCTCTCTGCTTTTGTGTGCTATCAATGCCCGGCCGATTGGGTCAAGGCAATCCACTTTCCAAAGACGTTGCCATGCCGACAACTACCGCATTCATTTAGGCTTAGGAATGGCCAGAGTCGAAAGTCTATCTAAAAAATGCGGCGAGGTCATTGCTCATGCTTTGCGTTTTAAGTGAGGTAAAGCAACGCGAAAACCTCATGCACCATTCATTGCTGACTCACTCGCCCACTACTGCACCTACTACGACGTATTAGTTCCAAAGCGAGCGGCGCTCACTCACCGGGGCACCGCCATGTTTCCCCGCCGTACTCACTCTGCCAGTCACATGACCCAAAATTCCCCCTCGTAGGGAAATCCGGTTAACCGCAGTTAGTTAACCAGCTTCGAGCAAACGGGCCCTGGACCAAAACGTGACCGATTCTATCCTTTGTCTCAACCTAAGATGGGCTATTTATTTATTTTATTTTATTTATTTCGAAACCCTCAGTGCCCGGAGGCATCGCAAAGGGGAGGGCAGAAACAAAAGCAAATTAATAGAATATGAACGCGTCTAGTACAGGAATGCACAAAACCATGAACGGTCGAGTAGTAACAAAAGTGACTGGTTATTGCAAATCTACGAAAATCGACTGATGGTACAGACACTAAAGACGCGGGAAGGCGGTTCTATTCGGATGACGTTTTGGGAACGCAGGAGTCGATGTGGTCATTGGTGGGCAGGGGTAAATGGGAAACCTTCCGACAACGGATGGATCGACAAATGGCATAGCCAAAGCTTCGGGCCACTATAGTCGGCGACAAGTTAAGAGTGAAGTGGAGGCTCCTCCCATCTCTTTCCAACTTATCAGAGCGAACACCGGAGAGGAGGCGGCATCTTATACAGCGTTCGCGCTGCAAAAGTCGAAACAGGTGGAAGGAGCTTCCATCTTACTCTTAACCTGTCACTGACTTGGGTCGAATCAAGTGTTGGTTAACACCACGTCGCATACATTGAGGCGGTGTGCATATCGCTGCTTCGCGAAAGGCACTGACGGGTACGTCGAATCAATGTACCGCGTGGCGTGGTTCCTTACCGGCTCGTGATTAGACCTGGAGTATCGTCCTCTTGGCTGTAGTCCGGACTAAAGTGAGACGAAGTATTGGCCCGGAGAGCGAACCATAGAGGGGAAGGGAAGCTCTTGTTCAGCGTGTTCATCACGCAGAGGGTGGGGTTGAACTGGATCCTTATCAATATCTTCCTCTATAGACGCTTTACACACGCGCAAAATTACAGCCGCCATTACTGACCTTCTCTTGTATTACCGAGATGCCGAGCAACTGAAACGGTAGTTGACGATCCTCTACAAAGGCCGATGCTTTAGAAAAGGACACAGTTGAGTCTAATATGGCAAAAAACTGGCCTGCAATGGTAATGATGAAGTGAAATAAACGAAATAAGAGGAAACAAAAACTGAAGGTCAGTTATGTCGGCGTCCATGCACAGCTGCTGCAAAGCGTCTATAGAGCGCATGGCACAGTTTGAGCACGAGCGCTTCGTCACCGCTTGGCTTGGGTGTCACTGATTGACCACGAGCACCGCCGAAACACTGACTGAGTGTTCGTCTACGTGAACCTAAAGTCACAAATACTGGAGAAGTACCGCCATTGCCTTACCTGACTGCTAGTCAGACAGACAGACAACCGAACTTCGCAAGAAGAACAATAAAATATATTTTCCATTCGAAATACATAAATGACAGAAATAGAGAGAAAACTCTCTCAAACGGATTGAAGTCCCTTGCTTTCTTACCGTTTTGAATGCAAAAAAAAAAAAAAAACAGAAACTAGCAACAGCCTAAAAGGTATCAAAATACAGATTACAACAAAATACAACAAATTAACTTAATTTGAATTCTATAAAATCATGCCCTCTAAAAGATATTATATCGATATTGCAGTCTATGGGCGTATAACGTGAAGCGGGGAGTGTGTAATTTAGTGATTCCATAAAATAACTATTACGAGAAAACGGCACAGTCCAAAATTCCGCCGACCGAGTTGGATAGGTTAGAACAATAACTTTTCGCTCAAAAATATTCGCTAGGGCATTCTCATTTCTATTTTTTTCTTACTTAAACGAGACCATGAATTTATATTTGTGTATATTAAAAACATGCATTAAATTATATTTTGTAAATAGGCCTTTGGTACTGGAAGTACATGACGCGGTCTTAATGAGGCGAGCAAATTTATTTTGCAATAAGCGTTTTTTTTTTCTAAAGTTGAACAGATGAATGTGCCCCATACCAGGTGGCAGTAATTTACGTGCGAAATGAACAGGGCTTGATATACAAGTAGCTTTTAGGTAAAATATGACTGTTCCCAAAGACGAGTCCAACGGCCCTGGACATTCTAGTGAGTAAATAGTTTACGTGACATGCACTGATTAAAAAAAGCACATAGAGTTCTGAAATTCTCTGCTTTCTCCATAATGCTTAGGTTTAAGACGAGGCTCTTTGTATAGTAAAAACTTTTTTTTTATTCTTGAGCCAAATGAGGATTGCCTGGTTTGCCAGTATTGGTTTGGATCCCATTGTCTGAAGTCCACTTCTGCAGACTGTTAATGTCGCGTTTGCGTAATTAATTAGATCATCGTGAGTTTTAGCTGAAAAAAAGGCTCGTGTCATTTGCATATTTCAGAATTTAGGTCGAATCAATTTTAACTATATCATTATTATAAATCCTAAAAATCAAAGGCTCCAAAAATGCTTCCTTGCGGCACATCAGAGACAGTTAATCAATTGGTTTTGTTGTAGACGAATACCCATTTAAATAAATATTCTTTCGTTCCCGGTCCCAGTTGCCATGAAAATCGCCATTTCGGTCCATTCAAATCTTCGGAGTTTCAAAACGGTCATTCTGAAACAGTCGCGACAAGATCGCTATGAAGCCTCATCGTAATGAAAGCGTTCCTCACCAATGGAAGTGTCTTTGGCACTCCGTATTCAATCAGCTTATCAATCATAAGTATCTTCACGGATCTCTTACAATGGTATTGTGGTTCTTCCGTCTATTAAGACAAATTTTATTCTTCAGTGACGCCAAGCACCAACGCTGCTTGTTGTGTCGGTGCTAAGATCCGCGATTTTTTCGCCGGTGGTGTGGATAACAGAATCTCATTATCCAAGAAAGGTTTCTATAAAACTCTTCGTCACCAGCGAATTTATATTGGCTCACCATGAATAGAGAACTAAAAAAGAAACTGCTCATTTCATGAACCAAAATGGCGACAATACCGGGAGCTTGGCGTTACTTTTTTATAAAATCCAGTTACTCTACGTTAGCCGATCGCTGCGTCAGAAATCCAAGCAAATATTGTATGCTGTTGTTGCTGTACCCATGGGTATAGTTCTCAACTTAGCCGATAGGAAAGAGACGGTTGAATGTCCTCCCAGTAGCGGTGTGCCGAATGCACCGTCATTGTATATGCATGACCTCTAGGTATGCACTCCGTAGGCATCATGCGGAGCACTTAACATTAATGTTTCGAGACTCCATCCCCGATTTCAAGCTTTGTGTTAGAGTCTTGGCTCAGCCGCTGCGCTGAAGTTTTAAACTACAGGCTATCTATAATAAACGTTTCGATGCCCGCAGCTGGGCGATTACGATGTTTTACTTATAGCCGCTACTGTAGGTATATACCTTGTAGAGATATAAAGCAACATCTCTGGAGTTTTCGACGTCTTGAATGTCCAGTGGTATTCCTTTCCCCGGGTCAACCCTACGCCTCTTGTTTGTTTGTTTTTTCAATTGTTTTGTTTTCCTTGCACACGCTTTTATTTTTTAATACGATTGGCGACGTGTCAAAGTTTAATAATAGACGACTGGAACTCGCAAACTTGGCCACCTGGCGAGACGAGACATCTGCCCCATACAAATGTCTTTGTGTGTGTCAATCAGCAATCAATCAATCAAAAAAAATCTGAAATACAAACATCAACCGAAAAACACAATGAGCCGTGTTGACACACCGTGAAAGAAACAGTGTCCGTTTTTGTTGTTGTTGTTGTTGTTGTTTTTTTATCGGTATATAAGTTTACTTAAAATTTGTTTCTATTTCAATATATTTCATTTTCCGCTTATACCAATTATACAGAGTGTCGTAAAAGACAGCCTCGGTGACTCCGAGGCAGAGCGGCAAACTATGGATCTCAAAATAAGGGGTTCGAGTTCCGGTCGAAGTTCCCGCAATATGACGGAGGTCGTTGACCAGAAGGCGTGGTGTCACCGAGCTTTCAGTCGAACGTACAAAGGTTCCCTTTGTGATATGGATTAATAATCGTTCCTTTCATGTAGCGTGCCACATGATTTTGTTGATAGGGCAATTGTAAACTACCGTCATTTTTATACTATAATCTAAAATGAACACAAAAGTATTCCAATCGGAACGGTTACCCAGCGTGTTTCTACAAAGAATGTGTTCATAACATTTTTGTTTTCTTTAAGGCGACTCGCAAGCAATTCCCCCGAAAACACATGAATATCTAAAAATACATAGAAACTATTATAAACAATCGACGGAATTCCGCTTTGGTGCAATAAAATGCATTTTAAAAAGAAAGTCATCAAAGCTAAAATAGAAGATAGGGTTAACCTCCAACAAACTTACCGGATAATTTTATCAAAAGTATTCCATGAAGACTTGGGAATGTACAACTAAATTCGTTGCTACTGTTCGACGTTGCTCCAATACCAATACTGTCGTTGAACTTCGTGCGAAACGAGGAGATTTTAGATGTGGTGTCGTATAGACTAAAAGTGCCCTCAATTTTCTCGACGACCGACACTTAACCCATTATCAGGTTTTGACACCACTTAATGACGGTTGAGCACCTAACTGTTATTCCCATATCTTGCGTTATATATTTTTGTTATATGTCTATTTTGACGCGATCAATGTCAAATATTTGATAGAGATAAACTTTTGCGGCTAGAAAATTGATGCAGAATTCCTATGTCTCAGGTCCTCTGAGTAATTATGCACTTCTCTAAATATTTAATGGGTAGTTAGGTGGCCGAGTGCAGCTCTGAACACGTGAAGTGAGAGCTCTCACTGCAAAACCCAGAGATCTTGGGTCTTAATCGCCACATCTGCCCGTTTTGTTCTGAATGATCATCCTACCAGAGAGCGGTAGTGTATCACTTACTGTGTGATGCACTTTAAAGACCCCAGGCTAGCAGTCGTACTGCACTGGCTAGATTGCTCATCTACAGCTGAGACATCAGACGCCAATTGAAGCTCTGCACAAAGCATACCCACAACACAATTTAAAAAAAAATATTTTATACTTGCTTTTTTGTAATATAAAATCCTAATTTAATCAAGTATATGTTGTGTGCAGAATGCACTGCAACAAATCAAAAGGCCGCCATTTTCTTTCTTTTTCGGTTGAGTGTCAATGTGGTTGTCATGGCAGCTACTTTCGTGAGACAGGACAACAAGCGCGTTGCAGTAATAAACAAACAAAGTGGTTCCCAGCCCCGTGTAGTTGCGACTTGACAGAACGTCTTCAGCCATGGCAGCGACTTACAGCGTCTGTAATCTATCCTGTGCTGACTATCTTAGTAAACACAAAATTAAAATAGCAAACCAGAAAAATTTTTGCAGGGTGAAAGATCTGGATGTCAAATCTCCGAAGAAGATTGGCCAAAATCCTCCCGTTCGTGCATTCGCTGTTTGTAGCCACATTGGGAGTTGACAAAATTTCTCCCACTCGTTAGAATTATTGCAGCACAGAAGAGTGCTTCGCCTAATTTTTTCGTCTGGTTTGAAGAGGGACAAAAGACGGACCTCTAAAGACGCCCTCTTACCAACGCGGAACACAAGTGCGCTTAATATCTTTACTCTTCATTGCTTTTTTTTTTAATTTCATCTTTATTTTATTTTATTTTATTTTTTAGAATAAATCATTACAAATATTTTTAATCTCAATGGACGTCTTACTGAAAGGTTGCCAGTGAAGTGGCAGGGTTACCTTGGTCAGCCGGACGTAGAACCGTCAAGAATAGCAATGTAACCAACCTTGGGCTCAAATATTCCCACTACATCACGTTAAAAAGATCGGCCTGTACTTTAACACAGTTTTTGGATCCTGATTTATGCACTGGTACTGCGTTTGCTATCTTCCAATAGACTGGAAGTTTTTTTCGTCTCTTAAGAATTTGTTAAAGAGCACACGCAAATAGTTTGACAGTTTCGCGAAACAGTTTTTTAATATAAACGATGGAATATTATCCGGCCCAGTTGACTATTGTACATCAAGTTTTCGTACTGATAAGGCTCTTCCGTTATACGTAATCTCGATGGGTGACATCACATGTTCCATGAATGTTCGCACATTTGGGTAACAACTTGAGTTTGGAGGTTCAGAAAAAAACATATTCAAGGTACTTTTCTAGACCATAACTTCGACCTTTTGATCTATGATAAGCTGTTCATATTTTAGTAAGGACCGAACGGACGTATCATCATTCTTGCTACAATAAGTCTTGGAGAACTCATCAGTAACAAAATGCTTTCCGCACGAAAATTCGTGGCCCGACGGCCTTAGCTTTCCCTTTTAGCGACGTCTATCTACGCTCTGGTGCGTATCGGGCAGACAAAAAACACGCGAAAACTGATCTCAACACCTTTCCCAGATTCCCATTTTTTTTTTCAGTGCATCCACAGTTTACCAAACTCCAGGAAATTTTGACGCAAATTGCACTTTGTACTCTCTAAATAAAAACTGACTTTTTTTTTTTTTTGCTTACAGCTTAGACCGGAAGTGTGCCAAAGCGCCGTCGACACTGCACGACATATATATGGATAGGATTCCGTGGTTTCTGAGTTTATTTCCCGTAAAATTCGGAGGGTGTTTTTTGGAGTTTATTCCTGCCGAATAATCGTAATTTATCGAAGTTTATTTTTGTTTGATTCCCAATTCTCAGAAGTATGGAATTTATTTTTGTTATCTTTATAAATTCTCAAGATTGAAAATGAATATATATTAACCGTCGCGTATAACCATGCCCTAGATTTATAAGAACGCACGTGTACCACATGACATTGTGCCCTTGCCATTAGTAATACCAACTGTCCAATGACAAAACTTGAAAAAGACACATTCAAATCCCTGAATTCTTTGACGTAGTCGTTGGAAAGCTCGTTTTCTTTTTAACCTATTCTGCCACTTCTCCCTGCGGCTGCACAGGGTGGATTGGTGATTTAGAAGGCTCAGCTGTCTCTCCCATGAAATCTAAAGTTCAGAGCTTTCACGGTTATCAAATCGCAATCCTACTTTTCTCTAAGAAGTTCAACTGAAAACCAAAACAATGGTTTGTGTCGTGACCCAGATTTACAATGTCCGGTTCTCCTGAACGAACCCAGACAGGATAAACGGTTAGCCTCCTTTGGTCAGTACCACAAAATTTTGAAAGAATCTGGGAAGGCATCTTCTGATAACAGCAGAACCCTTTGCTCTGACCAAACTTACTTGTAGAAAACTGCTTTTCTGTAGTTTTGGTTGCTGTTGTTGTTGTTTTAGCCATCGAGGCCTTCAAACTCAGGGTTTTTCAAATTAATACGAATTAAAAAAGATTTTACCAGCGGTTTTTTTTTTTTTTTATTCGATCGGATTTATTCGAAAACACGGAACCGTACTTATATGCCTGCGCGCTGTTTCTAAGATAAGTCCGCGTTTGCCCACGTCAGGTGAGAGCATTGGGAAGCCTGCACAGAAAACAGATTGGTGAGAGGGGAGGCATTTGCACATTCGCAGTAGCGACATCAGCGCCACAACAGAGGCATGATGTCAGAACGCTGAGATGGTGTATAGACCGTTCCCATAATCGCCTCCTTCGCGTAACTCTCTTCCGCGAAATATCAAAGGTCTCGCGTTCGTCCACGGCCTAGTGATTCGGCAGTTTTCAACTGTGCGATAAGCGTTGGAAAGGTGTATGCCTGGCTCAGGCTACAGTGCAAACATGCTTGTTTAAAGTGAGAAATATTTTAACGCAATATTGTTGCACGACTCGTTTACAGAATCATCTCTGTACGATGTTTCCTTTGTTTGGCTCTTCGGCTCCCAGTCAGCCGCGTGGAATATTTCGTTAAGTTTTTCCTACATTTATTTCTCTTCCCAGATTCCGCAAGCAACCAGTCGGGAAGTCGATATGCCGTAAACGAAAGTTCGGGGGGCAGACTACGAGGTTTTATAAATTGCTAGTTAAAAAAAAAAGAACGAATAAAATAATAATATTAATAATATTCAGCCACGCGAAGAAAAAAGAAACTTGAATAACATAAACTATGGCCTGTCGGAGAAAGTTGACTTTAATTAATAACGAGTTTTATTTCCCCCATATCTCGAAGACAATTTTCAAACCGACGGTAGACGACGGCCGCAAAGCAAATGGCATTTTGGGAGCCGTTTTGGGATCGATTGGCTATCATCTTGACTACATCGAAAAGGCATCCGAGATAATGCTTCCTCTGACGTCGTTGTTCAAGAAAGCATACCTAACGAACGCCTATGAAGAGAGAAAATAAAGTAAAGATGACTGAGTTGGTGAGGAAACAAATTTAGTTAATAAAACTTCCGCAACTGGCAGCTAGGTCCATTTATTCCGTTTACAAAGACTTCTAAGTAGGTGGGTGCCGTCTGTCTATGGGCCAAAAGGAGAAAACATAGAAGTGATCTGCCAGTTACGGTCATGAGCAGAAGCTTTAATGACTCACAGGGAAGTTTTGTTCGCACGGAGACGGACCATCTCCACCTAGAGAACTCAAGGCCTGCGAACGTCCACCTTCTCGTCCAAAGAGCGTCATGACAGTCGTATGGCGGCAACTCGGCAATGCGGACCGCAAGTTCGTCTGTTTCTTTCACAGGTGTTGCAATTATGTCAGAATGTCAAACTCTTATTGGCTGATTCAAAAAAAGAAATAGTGGGTAGACCTCGAGGCATCTAGCATTGAGGTCTTCCCTCCGTTCTTCTAGTCAAAGCCGATCTGAACTCGGCGTCGTTTTGACGTCACCGCAACCGCCTTCACAAGAAGCAGACGACATGTTCTCCGCATTGGACCGATCCCGATGTCGAGTTTTCCTTCGGCGCGCTGATTGGACACGGGGCCCAGCGGAACGCAGATGAAGCACTCGTGTCCAGTCTGATTATTCGGTCAATCTCAATCTGAAGACGTCAAAACGCTAGCGCACAGGCTTTGGTCATTCTGCGGGGCCCGATCGAGAAAATGACGGCCGGTTTTTTTTGGCCCGGAAAAATAAACTTTACGCGTTGCTAAAAAGCTGTAACTCCGTCAGAACTTGACGCTAGCTGTGGTGACAAAACGCGAAACTTTGAAAACATGACGTTACCTAGATAAAAAAAATATGAAGGAAAATCAAAGTCGGTCTATGAGCCGACGTCCACCTGAGCCTAATATTCATCGACTGAAAAAATGGCGTTGAGGGCGCCTGTACCATTAATTGCAGCGAAGAAAAAAAGATTGTCAGCAAAAAAAGATGTTTTTTTTCTTTATTTCTGAAAGGTATTTTTTTTATTTATTTTCATGAAAACAAACGTGAGACTTGCCTACATTGTAAGCTTTCGTTTCATGAATACTTTAGCTCAGGTTGACCCCGGATCATAGAAAATATAATTTTTTTTCCCTCGTATCTTTCCATCCAGGTAACGTCGTGTGCTCAAACTTTCTCATTTTATCACCACCGCTAGCGTCACATTCTCACGAAGTTTCAACTTTCTACGATTTGTAGTTTTCACACGCGGGCCGAAAAATCGGGTTTTGTTTCATAGATCAAACCCCGTGTAATCGCTAACAGCTTAAGAACCGCGAGGCGTGGCTGCACTAAGTACGGGATTCTTGCTGCGTGATTTTTTCTTCGCCGTGCCTATCCGGTAATGCCGCAACCAGAGCAGACATATGCGAGGAAGTTATCGTATACCGTTTTCCCGCCTTCCGGTAGGCTGTCCGGAACAAAAGACGCCACTATTGCGCATGCGTGGCGCTAACCTTGCCTGCATGCACAGTCCGGGATCACGTAGCGGGTTGCGGTGCGAGACCGCGGAAACCATCTACGAAAACCCCCTAATAAGATGCCCAGGGCACTCTGTGCGTGTCTTAAAGGCTGACCTTAAAACATTTTTCAATCAGGGTGAAACACCTCCTCACCACCCTTCCCATTTCCTCGTCTCCCACTGCTTTCTCGACAGTGGGGGGACTCCTTTTGTTGCTGCATCTTGGGGCTGGATGAGCCTGGAGGTGGAGAGGATTTTCACCCAGGTTGAAAAATATTTTGCCGGTCGGCCTTTAGGCCGTCGGTGGCTGTACAGACTAGGGCGGCAGATAGGCAGATGAGGAAGCGAGAGCCGGCTAGGAGACCTGATTGTGTCCCAAATTCAGGAACGTTCGTGGCGCTTCACACAGATGGCGTCACGCAAAAAAGAAACGAAAAACTAAATATCCTCATTAATATTGCGGGAATTGCGAATCACTGGCAAGATATTTGATATGTGGGTTGTGTTTTGCCCGCATTTTGACATTAGGAGTTAAAATAATCTAGGGGGCGCGCATCGCGACAAAATGAAGGCGAGCTGAGAAGTCACCTCAGGCGTACCGTGCATTCATTGACGCTGTCGATTCCACTTCGACTGCAGATGTGTTCGGCGATCTAGCTTATAAATTGCCAAAGTACGACCCGCTTGGTATACCACGATAAAACCCCGAAACAACATCAAGAATATGAGAAAGCACAAGAAAGGCTTCAGTTTCACAGTGCTGCGTCGACTGCGCTGCGCCGCGTTGAGCTGCGTGGCGTTGTGCAGCGCACCGGCTCGACGTAAGGGTTGTCATAGCAACAACTCGACGCAAGCAGTCTTAACAAAATGCAAGTGGTTTCAGTCGCATTCCAACGTAACTGTGTGAAGGAGCCATGAACCTTTAGTCACTTCGTTAACGTCGTTCACGTTTTCTTTCTTTTATGGGGATGCGGTGCACCCTTCTGTCGATAGATGGCAACTGGCGATTGGGCAAGTATTATCAGTGTACATGAAGTTATGGCTTGATTATTGGTAGGGCACAAGGTGAAAAAAATTGTCAACATTCCTCAGTCCAAACCTGCATAGTTATTTTGTGTGTTTTGCCGAGTAGTGGCTAAAGCAAAATGTCACGAATAAAAAATAGAAAAAATAACCTTTGGGCAATATGTTCCATAGGGTGCTTTCTGTGTGCATTTGTTTTTGAAGTCTTGAAAAAAAATGAGGGATTTCTTTGTGCTTGTGAATAACGATGTATACCCATCCAAGTTTATGTGATATTAAAAGGGTCCTTCAAAGCTGACCGGGACATATCGACATTTTTACAGGGTCAGAAAAGCTTTGAAAAAATATTAGAGGCTATTGAAGCCTCTACTTCTAAGATAAAGGATCTCAGTAGGGAGATAATTGACACACAAGGAAAACTAGTGCATTTTGAAGCGACCGTAGTAAAGCTAGAAGCAAAGACTGATGCCTTAGAGAATACATGTACCAGAAATAACTTGGTAATCTACGGAGTAGCGGAATCTGACGCAGAAACACAGCAACATTTGGTGGGAAAAGTGGTGGAAACCTCCTTTAAAACAAAAATGAGTGTTGAAGGTAAATCTGTCGAAAGAATTCACTGTCTCGATTGGGTGGCTAGAAGTAAACCGAGACCAATAATCTTGAGCTTTGGAAACTATAATGAGAGACAAAATCTTAGAAATACTAAAAAATTAAAAGGAACATGTATATTTATTAACGAGGACTTTTCGAAAAATTTCAGAATGATAAGAAAAAAGCTGTGGGACAGTGCGAAAGAAATAGAAAAAGGGGAGAGAAGGTGTAGTTATCGTATGATAAACTGAAGATTAATGGAGTGATGTACGCATGGGTAGTAGACACAAACTAGACAGTTAAACTTTACTCAGACAGAGAAATGTTTTCACCCGAGCATGGTTGTTGACACGCACCTCGTTTACCGGAGGGAAAAAGGTGTCCTATTCATTAACCTTAATGCGAGAAGTATCGCAAATGAAGCCCTTGAGCTGGAACATATCCTAATGGAGCATGACCCGGATGTAGAGGCTATCACTGAAACCTGGTTAGACTCGTCTTTGACAGATGATACAGTAGTACCTCACGGTTGCGTGCTCTATCGGCGAGACAGAAAAAGTAGAGGAGGGGGTGTTCCTCTAGTAGTCAAATCTTGTTTGAGTTCTTCAGAAATCGAAAGAGCCCCAGCGTAGAAAATGTATGGTGTAGCATCAAAATGGAAAGAGGTGAGTAAATTGTAGAGGTGTTGTATCGACCCACACAAACGCCTTGTGGATATTTCCAAGAACTAAATGAGTTCTTTTTTAACCAAAAATATGTTCCAAGAAGGTTTTTTTTTTAATCAGTGATTTTAATTTAGGTGGAACTGACGAGATAACGTTAGGATCTGGGGACCACGAAGTATCATATGCTGAGGAACTTTTAGATAGAGTCTTCTCACATAATTTAACTCAAATGGTTAATCGACCTACCAGAATACAAGGGCAATCAGAAACTCTTTTCGGCTTATTATTTATAAATGAGAACCTTATAAACTACGCATATGATTGCAAGATTAACCCGGGAATTTCGGACCACAGTGCAGTACATTGTACGTTGTCTTTAAAGGGTAAGCTCAGGAGAATTTAAATTGCTTCGTATAAACCCTTTGAAAAAGCCAATGACGAGTCGGTTATTCACAAACTTAGCCTCAACTATAACAACTTCGAGCACCTAGCTGGCAACCCGTCGATAGAAGTGGATGACCAATGGCTCAATTTTAAGGAAGTGATACTAGAATGCACTTGTAAGTTTGTCCTAGTGGAAATAAGACCGAACAACTTGAACAGTCTTTGAATTACAAGGGACATAAACCACCACAAAAGACTATTATCACGGTGTAGAGCAAGAGTCAGCGAAAATGGGATGGGTTTCAGCAGGCATAAATACAGTCATTGAGCAAAGAGCTCAAAGCAAAGATAAAAACTTCGAAACCGATTTTCTTTCATGTAAAAATCAAAACGTTTTTGAGATATTCACCGCAGAAGTTTTGGCTACAATAGACCATATGCGAAATGTAGAGCGCCATCTAGTAGTGTGCCGAGAACTACGTCCGCCATCTTGGTAGCGACGAGAAAACGAAACCAGTGACCCGAACGCCGAAGACCCCGTGTAAATAAGCGATCGCGCTTCGTGAGAGATATGCGAGGCCAACGCGTTGCTGCGTTCCGCTGCGGATGCAGCGATAAACCTTCGATTTGTGTGTGACATGAACACCAACGTGAAGAGAGTTCACAATTGTTTTTTTCTTATTTTTATTTGTTTCTTGAAACGCAGCTTTTGACAAAAACAATCGGTAACAACGCGAAGAAACATGCGACGTTATCGCGCGGCGTGAAGCCATTTATGTATATTAAACTGGGTCCTAATCTTTTCACAAAGTTGTGTCAAATTTGTTTCTGAACATTTTTTAATGCACGTCGTAGTATTGGCCTGCGCTTTTCTTGATGCGAAAGCAGCTCAATGCATGCGGACGAGACTAAGGCTGTTAAGCGAGGCCAAAATATGACAGTTTTAATAATCGACGCCACGAACCATAATTGAAAATGCGCAACAAAAGCTGAAATCACGACAGAGCCGTCATTTTTAATATAATACATTAAAAAAAATTCGGAAAGCCAGAAAATAATCGAATTGCTTTGAAGCGATTTCTATACACTTGATCTGGCGCCGGTAAACGAGGCTTGTAAAACACTTCTAAGACCAAACAGGAGAGTTTGTTGATACAATATTCTTGGATATTTAAAGCACAGTGATGTATGATAAAAAAAAAGACAAGGACGACGTGTTTGTTTGCTCAACACTCACAGAGACGGGATTTTTCTGTCTTTTTTGTCAAACGCCACGTTCGATTACATCGAACGTGCCGTTCGACTTAGGTTCATGGCAGTGGCTAAAACTACGATGTCGGTGGGGCGAAAACTTACGTTGCGGACGTCGAGTGGAGCAACACGGGCGGTACCAACTTCATTTCAAAATCTTCTTTTATTTTTTTTCTCTGTTTTCTTTCTTTCGCAGCCGAGCAACAAATATGTTAAGTGCCAACTTCGAAGGACCTCGGGGGTAGTTTTGAGAAGGTGAATGCAGTTATTCTGCCAGGATTAAACAAATTTCCATTAATAGAGGAACATCCATCAACTGTGCTTGATTGAGGTCAATGCTATCTGAAACCAATTTAAGCTCTTTGTAACACCTGAAAATTATTCCCCATGGCTTAGGCTCCTTTAAAAAAACACAAAACCTTCCACAAAAAAAAACTTTAGCAAAAAAAAAAACGCTTCTGCCATTGAGTAAAAAAAGAACTAACCTTGAGTCGCATGCACGGGCGTGGAGCAGTCTACCGCTAAACAGTACGACTTCATGCGTATTCGCAACGCAAAAAGAATTAAAAATGTCTTCAAAGATGAAAGGTTTAGTTCTTTATCCGCGTTGGCTGATCAAAAGTCCGAAAACAATAAAGTTTCCACATCACACTTTGGGGCAGAGAGTCCATACTCTGAAAATGCTGAGAAACCGACTTGACGCTACTAAGATGGCCGCGTGCACAGTGTTGCCAGACGACCAAGCAGTTTCTCATATCGTCTAAGTTAAAAAAAAAGTGTTACCAAAGCAATAGTAGAAGAAGAAGTGACCGGGGACAAGACTGAAATTGCAAATTATTTGAACCAATATTTTGTCAGTGTTTTTTCCCTGATAACAACATTTTACCAACATTTTGTTTGTTTAGAATGTGCCCCCAATCGAAGACGTGGAGGTCTCAGAGGAGGGAATTTTTTCACAGCTACTTCTCATCGATCCAAAGAAAGCCGCCGGACCGGATACCATTCATAATCAATTCTTGAGGCGTTATTTCGAATGGTGTTCAAAATGCCTTGCTATCATTATTAATAAATCGCTTTCAGATGATTACGTCCTCAATGACTGGAATCTGGCCGAAATAATACCTTTTCTTAAGACTGGAAATGCTAGTAAGGTCACTAATTATAGACCCATATCATTAATACTTACTTGTAAACTAATTGAGCATGTTGTTTCTAAGCATGTAAGGATGTTTTAGATACCTACTTTCCACTCGATGAAGAAATGAAAGCCGTTTACAACTCCCTGTAACGCCGAATTGGAGCGCAACTCTTGAGGAGGAGGAGGGAAGGGTACTGAGGGGAGGGTAGACCCCTCCTCCCTCCTCCTCACCTCGTCATCCGGCCTGCAACTCCGCCATGGGGGCCACGGGGCCTCACGGGGGCCACGTGGCCGCCGTGAGGCCGCCGTGAGGTGACGTGACCCCCCCTGAGGTCACGTGACCTTAGGGGGAAGGGGTCACGTGACCCCAGGGGGAAGAGGGTCATGTGATCCCCTGAGATCACGTGACTCACAGTTACGCCGACGCCGACTGCGACAGCGACGCCGCTCAAGCCGGAAAAAGGCGCCTGGAAGCTGCGCTAGAAAACAGCATGGATTACGAAAAGGCCTGTGTACCACAACCCAATTAACAGAATTAATTCACGATTTTTCTTCGACCCTTATCAAAAGAGGACAAATTGATATAATTTGTTTAGACTTTCAAAAAAGCTTTTGATAATGTAAACCACAATAAATTACTTTTAAAGCTCAGGCATTTACTAAAAAATGCAAAAGTTCTGCGTTGGGTGGAAATGCTTTTGTTTTGTGGAAGGCAATATTTGAGTGTTGATGGACACGCGTCCGTGCCTCGTGGGGTCGCCTCCAGAGTTCCTCAGGGTTCTGTACTTGGGACCCTGTAGTTTTTGATTTTTATCAATGATGTTCTTTTCGATATTACAGCAAAGGCATGACTTTTTGCTGATGATTGTATATGGTATACCTATGTAAACGATGATTTCGAGAATGTTGAACTAAACGATTGTTTGCAGAAAATTAGCAAATCGCGCGAGATCTGACAAATGTTTTTAAATATTGAAGACAGTTTGCATGTTAACAACACATAGGAAAGTATCTTCAGTGTATAACTACTACTTGACGAGTGAACCATAGTCTAGGTTAGATGAATTTAAGTATTTAGAAGTAAAAATAACCAGCGATTTAAGTTGCAACAAACATGTCATTAATATAATCAAGAAAGCTATACCCTAACTCTGGTCACTAAGACGATCATTAAAAATGGCAACCACTGAAACTAAACTGTTTGCTTATAAAATGCTAATAAGACCTAGATTGCAGTATGCTAGTAAAGTTTGGTATCCTAACACGAAAGGTTTGGTATTCAAATTAGAAAAAAATCAAAGAATGGCACTACGTTTCATTTTTCAATATACAGGAGACTAGATTCACCAACGGAGCTATATCCTAAGACATGTCTCACTTTATTGGCAGAGAGAAGGGAAAATAAGCGTTTAAAGAGTTTTTTTATTATTTTAGATAGAAAACTACATATTGATGAATACAGATTTATCAAACCCCATCTGTCCAGAATCACACGTAATAAGCATACATGGAAAATTAAAGAGTACAGATAGACCAAAGAATGTTTCAAGAATTCGTATTTCCCTCGCACGATAAGGGAGTGGAATAAACTTTATGAAAGCGTTGTTGAATCCAAAACGGTTTTGAATTTTGTAAAGTATCTCCCATGCAACCAACAGACCTCATCTTATTATTTCTGTTGTAGTTCTGTGCTATTTTATATGAATATCAGGTGTCGTATAGTCCTTAATTTTTTTTCATTGTGTTCTCCATGTCTATTACATTGATTATTGTTTTTTTGCACTCACTCCTATCATAGTCTGCGCTGAGGGACTCAGATTTACAAGATTAAAATAAATAAAAAAATAAAGTCCGAAGATTGTTGCACAGCGTCTTGAATATATTTGTTTAAAAAAGCCGGGAAAGCTACACTTATACAGGTTTCGCAGGTGCGTTATACGGCCAGGGGTACAACTATACGGGGCTAATCGTAACGATCAGTGTAATAGATAAGTAAAATTTGTTCACCAACTTTTAATTACTGAAAGTAAACATATGGTTCCAATGAGAAACTTGCTGAGCCTCACCGAAAACCTATAAATCAATATTTTTTTATAAATAGTTTGAGCACGTGGGGAGCGTAGTTGTGTGCTAAAAGTACCTAGAAAAAAATAATTTTGCAGAGTCCGTACCGCGTCAAATTTCAACTTTTACTAGGTCGACATTTTTAGCCGGTTTTTTTTTTTTCGTGCGATATAGTTTCTGCGTGTTTGATATTTGATTAATGTTCACATCATTTGGGTGATATAAAAAAAAAAACAAGCATCCTTTTTTTTAAGAAATACCTTTTTGAGTGTCTGAATAAGACATGTATGTCACACAATGGACCATATGCGAAAATAAACAGCGCCATCTGGTTTACCGTGCGCGAACTTCACATGTCCGCCATGTTGTGGAGTGCTTCGCCGTAAGCTCGGGCGCTCGGGCGAGTACGGACAGTACGGTGTACTGTCCGTACTCGTCCGAGTGCCCAAGATTGCATCCTAGCCTCCTAGCCGCGTTGGCTGCGTACACGTTGTTGTAGCGGAAGGTGCAGGCTCCAGAAGTATGCCCCGGTACTGATGTGTTCCGTGATGCACGCGGAGGGGCTACAAAGATCCTTCGGAAACAAGGTGAGCTTCATACGCGCGTAATTTTCTTATAGTGAACGGCCATCCGGCCACCACGATTTGTTACAACCGTTCAGTCTGTCTATACTGGAAAAAGCGGTGGAAAAACTGCATCGCGACGTCGCCGGTGGGAGGAGCCTAATTTCCATCGCCAACAAACTACATCGGAAGAGAACTGCACCGTGACGTGTCCGGTGACGTCGCCGAACTGTGGCGATGGAGTTGAAACTACATCGGTTGTTTTTCTCCCTACAGGCAATTTCGGAGAATCGCAAAACTCGGCAGTGGAGGGTTTTAGAAAGCAATACTCTTAAGTATCCGAAATGTATAGTGCAGAGCAATTTAATTAAACTATTTTTTTTGTTGAAATTTGTCGCGTGAAATATTTAGTTTACTTAAGTTACACAAAACCTATTAGCATTAGCTGCAGCCCTTTGCGTTGCGCAGGTAGGCAGTCATGGCCGACAACACGAAGAAGCGGAAGTAAAATCCTCACATGTCGGTCCACCAGATTAGCCTTCTGTACGACGTTTTTGACAGAAAACCAAATTTTAGTGAGGGCTGCCACTAACAGTCCTCTGACCAAGCCTGAACGGGACGAGTTGTGGGACAAAATTGGAGGACGAGCTGAACGCCCAAGGCCCGTGCATCAAAGCGCGAGCAGAATGAAAGGGCCACTGGAATATTCGTGTGTGCCACGCCCGGGCTCGGGAAAAAAATTGGGTTGTGTGTGTGTTTATACAGCCTAGAACTTGGTCTGCCTCACAGGGGCGACGAGTCTCCCAGCTGTAGATGAGAAATTTAGCCAGTGCGGCACAGCCGCTAGCATGGGGTCTTTAACGTGCATCACGCAGTATTGATACACGACCGCACGCCGGTACGATGCTCATCCAGATCGAAACGGGCAGGGGTGGGGCTCGAACACAGGATCCCTGAGTTCTGCAGCGCGAGCTTTCGCTCCACCCGAGCTCGGGATTTGGATATAGCTAGGGTGCCTTCATGTGCGCTTTGCTTGGGGTGATGACATCTGGCCATTTTGTTTCGAACGCTTATTTTTATTTTTTGTTCTGAAGCACGTGAAAGAGCGTGCCCCTGCACGCGCTCAGGGCGCTGACAGTGCTACGGCGACATTTTGTTTCCGGCGATTTCTTTGTATTTTTCCCGTGAGCGCGTGCTGTCGGCATCGGGTACTACAAGCGATGGCATCACCCTAAACAGAAGGCCATCGAGGCACTTTAGATATAGCATGTGCTGCTCGGCCGTGTATCACTACTGCGTGGTGCATATCAAAAAAAAAAAAAAAACGCATCGCCACGTGGTGAATGATGTTAATTGGGGCGAAGCTCTGGTGGTGCTTGTCTGCGTAGACGCTGAGCCGCAGCATGCCGAGCCTTTCGTTCGTTTTCATCCATGTCACGCTGCGGTCAAATGCTCCAATGCGTATATAACCACGTTCCATACCAGACATTCTCTTTCTGACATGGATGAAAACGTACGAAAGGCTCGGCATGCTGCGGCTCAGCGTCTACGCAGACAAGCACCACCAGAACTTCGCCCCAATCAGCATCATTCACCACGTGGAGATGCGATTTTTTTTGTTCTTTTTTTTTGTTTTTTTTTCCTACACGAGCACGAGAGCACGTGCTCACGTCCTCGTGAGCACGTGAGCGCGTGAGCTCACGAGCAGGAGCACGCGCACCCGACGGCGGACGAACATACGGACATGGCTAGCCCCTAAAACCCCAGGCTAGCAGTCGTACTGCAGTGTAGTCGTACTGAACTGTCTAAATTGCTTATCTACAGTGGGTAACAATGTCGCCATGTTCAGGCAAACTAACCTCCTGCTGTATAAACAACTAACGACAAATTTGACTTTTTGACTTTGTTTGACTGCGTTGGTGCAATTAATCTCGTGCTGCACGAGAAAGAAAAAAATGCTCCTTCGGGGGTTAAATTTTCGGTGAAGTAGGAAGCACAAAAAAAGAAAAGATAATATTTCCCTCAAGTGGGGTTCATAGTACATAAGGATGAAAAAGAAAATCAGTTAGGCGCACGGTGTGTATGGTGTTTTCTTTATGGATATGTTTGTAGAGAAAGACAGACGAAAAACGACTACGTCTGACGTATTCCAAAATCGAACTGATCTCCTGGTTTTTATTTGCACGCGATCTTCTTCTTCTTTTCTCAGTGGCTATCGCTACATGTTTATTGCAGTTCAGCGGGCCTTACTCGAAGTGGTTGCTTTAAAATAAAGTATCTCTCTCTTTCTCTCTCTCTCTACCTGAAGTATGAACCAACTAGCTCAACTTAAGCCTGTTACCGTTGCTTGACTTTTCGCTCAGCCGAATCGCTTATATGGGAAGCACTCAAATGAAAACACAATCGTGTTGAATCGTGTGAGAGTACTTAGAACATTTATCAATCACGCCGCTGAACTTGCATCGCTCGAAGAACTTCCTTTTTGTGAGCGCCTTCTCTGCTTGATTTTGTTGGAAACACAGCCCCTTCGATCCGAGGCAGTCGATGGTGGTGATATCACCAAGTACGCGACTCACAGAGCACTGGTGAACACCCATGTTTTCGTCGCTCCTGACGGTTCCCTGGAAGCCGCCAGCGGCGTAAAGGCGTAGAGCTGCGAGGACTTGTTCGACCGTCAGCACACTGTGCCCTTCGGGACGTCGCTGAAGCCTTCCGCGAAGCTGGTCGCACAGCCAGCGAGTCACCCCTTTGGTCAGCCGGTATTCGCCCCCAAACCTCGCGTCGCTCGTCTCGAAAGCATCCCGGTGATCTCTAAAAACTCGATCCGCTGGCGAACCCAACAGTAGAGATGTATGTACAGGGTATCATAAAAGAAAATTTACACGGTCTTTTTAACCGCAAAAATAAACTAGACATCGCCGAATGCTCATTCTCCGCCCAAAAGTAGAGCTAGATGTCACAACCAGATGCCAAAGTTTCAGCCCGATCCGATAACTTAATCAGAAGTTATAAGTGATTTTCTGAAATTTTCAATGGGAAAATGGAGCCCATTTTTGCCCGTTTTCGGTTTCTGGTGCCATAGAGCCCCATGTGTTCGAAAACTCCGTCGGCCGCCATTTTCCCACTGAAATTTTCAGAAAATCAGTTATAACTTTTGATTAAGTTATCGGATCGGGCTGAAACTGGCATCTGGTTGTGACCTCAAGCGCTACCTTTGGACGGAGAACGAGCGTTCGGCGATGCCTAGTTTATTTTTGCGGTAAAAAAGACCGTGTAAATTTCTTTTATGTGCACCCTGTATGTTAGGGTCGCCATCTTTTACGATGCAGATTGATCTCCGGCTTCGTCTCGACCACTGAGTTAACTGCATCGTCAAAGTGCATCGTGGCGACATTTTGACATCACCGCCAACTGGATCATTTTACGAGCATATATCTGGAACCAACGTTACAGGAGCAAGCTCAGTTTCGCAGCTTCCTATTCTCGCCTGCAGGGGCGAGAGGCCCAGGTGGCGGTCACGAAAACTAGCGGCCCTGCAGTCGGATCTTGCTTCCGTGTCTCGCGCGTTGTCTGCTACTACTGCGTTGAGAGCTTCCTTTTGTTTTTCTTTTCTTCCTTTTTTTTTACTTCCGTGTGTATATTAGCAAAAAAAAAGATGATGAAGATGAAGTGTAATACACCACAGATATCCGAGTCAGCGCATTGTGAGCGTTCTTTCTTTGAGTGTTTGAAATTAATTTTTGTGTGCGTCTGTTGCCTTGCGCTGTGAAGTGTTAGTATGAATCAACAACTCGCCCAAGCTCAAGTATTGCTACTCGAACTTGGCGGGTTAGACAATCCGGAAGCAAGACTCGATTGCAGCGCTGCTAGTTCTCGTAACCGCCACTGAGCCTACGTCACAGGCAGAGCTGTGAAACTGAGCTTGCTCCAGTAACGTTGTCTGGAACAGCATAGGGAAAAACGGAAAAACTACGTTTCAACGTCATGTCACGTGACCCGAGAGAATAGCCAATCAGTGCCCGATGCAGTTTTTTACGTCATTTAGTTTGCGTTCCAGCATAGATAGACAGAGCTGTTCCGCGGTTTGTTGAACGCCTCTTGTGCGAGTTGCTTCTCGCAACAGAATGACTGCACCCGTACATGTACATGTCTCGTGCACGTGCAGCCACTGCACCAAGAACGTCAGTGTGCTCGAGCTGAAAGCAAGAATATCGAAGGCGGGAGGGCATGCATAAAATCTAGTTTTGGCAGCTGCAACGTAAGCGCTGGTGCTTCGCGCTACCTCTTCGATAGACTTTAGCGCGTGCCCGGAACGGTACCGAGAATCGAAAGATTGGAGAGCCACCGCTACCGCTCCGATGCTTGTGCATGCTGGAGGTCGTCTTCGACTCGTAGTACGAATCCACAAACCCATCCCAGAAGCTCTAGCACCTCGGAAAGGTTCCGAGTCCAGTCCGATGCCATCGCAAGGACAAATAACTACGAAGAGTTTAGTAGAAGAGGGCGAGACCGCGCAGCAAAGAGCACGACCCGAGATGACAAGAACCCCCCAAACATGGCGGCCCGTCTTTCCTGAGTATGATGATGATGATAGCTACAAAGAATTTCGCATATCGTCTGCAGGCATTTTCCGAAAAGAAAATATAAATATTGCCATAGTTACGTGGCCAGACCAATTTTGAGCTAGGAGCGATTCCGAAAGCGTGCTTATATTCTCCACCTCATCTGCTGCGTGCAGCAGAGGCAAAAGCACAGGTGCGAGCGCGTGGCCTTAAGATTTTCTTTCCTTTCACGAGCACTTGCGAGAGAAAGACAAACATCGAAGCCACGTGCCCGCGCCCATACTTTTGACATTGCTGCACCATAGCCTCCCCCATACTCACAAAGCCTGGCAGTTCCACGACGGGGCCATAGAGTGCCCTGTCGCAGATTTGGAGAGCGAGGATCTGGTAGCATAGAGCATCAAAGAACCATTTCTCGGAGAACCTGGTCGTCAGCGCACACCTTTTGCAGCGGCAAGGACCCGAAACATGGTTTTCAAACCCGACGAGAGAGAAGCGGTAGCGCGAGGAACGCGAGGAGCACGAGCGGACATTCCATCGCTCGGGAGAAGTGCGTTTCGGTGTCTCGCCGCAGCGGGGCGCCCGTCACGTGGCTCTCTCATGCGTTTTCTGCCGCTCTACTTTTTTAATTTCGGCGGCCACTCGATCTTCCAGACTTTTTCTGTATAGAGAAAGCTATGACTGCACAAAACTTTGGCGATAGAGTACAAAGATTTTTCTCATAACCTCATACCAGCGCGCAACTGACGTACCCTCGACCTGGTGAATTTTTAATTGCCCGCTGACACAGGGTATGCAACCGCCAAGGGTACGGGTGAAATGGCTTACGGGCGTCATGCGTGTGTTAGTCTGAGTGCTTCCTTTTATCGTGTTACAATCTCCGAGAATATACGGTTTTCTGGCTTTCGCTACATCGTCGTCAGGTGCACAAGCAATTTTAATAAGGATAAGAACAATCACGGAAATGTGCAATTTACACAAGAAGCTGCAGCGCGAGTGTGGCAGCAACGTTATTGATCGTAACATGTTTCCCAATGATCCTATTAATACAGTCAGTGGATTACAAGCGTGATTCGAGAGGACATTATATGAGACTCATCGTCACGTTTATGCTCACGATTATACTGACTATACTTCGTCTAAGGCAAGTAGACCGATTCCAACCCGGCGCTGGTATTCCGATTAGGGTACGTATCACTGCAAGGTATGTTATTACTTCCAAGACATGTAAGGGGTATGTAAACGGCTACGTGCCATAACTCAAGGTGCAGCTATCAAATGCCGAGAGCTTACCTGCATATAGTACATTAAACTGCCAATATATTCTCTTGTCGGTTAAACTCAATCAAAGCACCCCACCGTCTTTCTCCTTGTTCTTACGAGGAGGCAAGATTATGGCCTGTCATCAGTCAGCCCGATTCAACAGACCAAGTTACAGTCAAATTATCATAGTCCACTCTAGCCAAGTCTAGCCAAGTTCCGCCCATACCCACGCAGTAGTTTACCCAGATAACTCTTCTGCCATAACCAGCTGGTATTTTCAAATTTTAAGCTGCGTGCTAGACCGACACCTCCTAGACAGCAAAGCGTGCGCGTTACGTCACATGACGTCACGTCCGGGGGTCAGGCATGGGCACTGATTGGATGCGAGTGCTGCGTCAGCGTTCGCGTGGAGCTCGTTTCCTATCATAGTCCAACGCGAACGCTGAGCGGCACTCGCATCCAATCAGTGAACATGCGGGACCCCCGGACGTGACATCATGTGACGTAACGCGCAAGCTTTAAAGCTTTCTCGGAGGTGCTGGCTGGACGGAGCCGTCGGGGCCGGAATTCTCAAGATGGCGGCGCTTTTAAGAAAGAAAGGTCAGTAGTTTGAAGTCAACGTTTCGAAATAGAAGCAGCTTTCAATATTGCTTCTTGCCCAAAACGTTTCTCGAGGCATACATACAGCTGCGTTTGATATTCCGCGCAAGAGACATCCCGCGCATGTTCAGGACGCGTTCCGCAGCCGAAGTAAACAAAGACGACAGCGCGCGGAACGCGGATCTCGGAATGGTCTGTACGTAATAGTAGAATGGACGTAAATATACACGAGAGTCGTTCAAGGTTGAACTGGGACGTTTGTTTCCATAGTCGAAATGAAAGCAATCTCCCAAGCTTTAAATCGTGGTAGTTGTTCTAGGTATCATCTGTGCGCGTCCAAGCACAGCTGTCGTCGTTTTAACACCCCCTTGCTGATTCCTTGGGAGCGGAAAGTACTGAGCATCGTGACTGCATGCAGTAGGACTGTCTCTGTGGAGTTCATTTGTCACCGGCTGTCGTTTTTCGCTAAACTGCCGACTTATGTACACTCCTGAGGCTCTAAACTCGTCAAACACAAAGGTGGAGCCGACGTTGACGGAGCGCACAGATTGAACGATGACTTTGTGCTTTTGTCGACAACGCCTAATCGACGCGTTCCGCGAACTTTCCCCTCCCATTTTGTGTTTGACAAGTTTAGTTCCCCTGGCCGTGACGTATACAGGGTGTTCATTAAGTTCGGCAATTTTTTTTTTTTTTGTAAAAGAGCCGTAAAAGCTACGCTTATGTGGTTTGTGCAGGTGGTTATACGTCCAGGGGGACAGAGTATAGGGAGCTAATCGTAACTATGAGTCGGCTATTTAAGTAAAATTGCTAAATAACTTTTGTTAATTAGTGAAAATAGACATATGATTTAAACCAGAAACTTGCTGGCCGTCATCAAAGACCACTAAGTACGTAATCTCTCGAAAGGCTTTGAGTGCGTGTGAAGTGCACTAGTACGCTAAAGTTACCACTCGTGCATCAAAAGCAAGGCTATAGAACCCCAGTGGGTCCCACCTCGGAACCGAGTGGGCCAAGTTACCAATGGTGTGGGCTCCATGGTGGCAAAGCGTGGGAATGCCAGTCTTGAGCTTCCCGTCTAAAAACCCTGTGGGTACCACCTCGGCTCCGCGGGGGCCAGTTAGTAACGGTCAGGGTTGGGCAGTATCGCGATACAAATGTATCGCGATAGTATTTCAGAAATACATTTCGTATCTGTATTTCTGTATCGCGGTACATTTTTTTCACCAGTATCTGTATTTCTGTATCGAAATACATTTTGAATGTTTCTTTGTATCGCGATACAATCATGATGAAATGTATTTCGTTACATTTCTTGAGAAATACTTCATCTCAGTTGGCGTCTCAAAAAATTTGGCAAATGTATTGCACTATCAGTATTTCTGTATTTGTATTTCTGCCCTCCCTAAATTGTATTCCTGTATTTGTATTTCCAAATACTTTTTGCCTCTTTTTAAAATGTATTTCCGATACGTATCGCGATACATTTTTTCAGATATATCTTAGTATCAGTATTTTAGCTACTATTTTAACGTATCCCAGTATTTGTATTTCCAAATACATTTTTGAGTATTTCTGCCCAACCCTGGTAACGGTGTATGCTCCAAAGTGGCAAAGCGCGCACATACCCAACTTGGACTGCCTTTGCGACTCCCGAAAACGCACTTTCCGCTAATGTTAGGAATATTTACTGCACGTTCTGCAAATTCAACGATAGCCAATTGGGTTGATATAATACCGAATCACCGAGGACTGTAATTTTAAGCGTGGGCAAGAAATTTTAGGCTTGCTAAACTTTATTACTAACTTACTACTCAGTGTGTATGAAGAGAAGGTCGTTTTACGTGGGGTGGATTTTTCTGCGCAGAGTATCGTATTTGAAGGTAAATTCGAAATAAACTATTCAAAATGTCGTATCTGTTCTAAAGTTCGGTGCCTGTGGACGGCTCAAGCTGGTTATGTATCCCGATTACCTGTTCAACAAGTTTTTAGGCGGTAATGTGCAGATCTCTGCTGTTGTTGTTGTTCTCTCGTAAATTTTAGCACTCAATTTTTATGGCCTTGCTTATTACGTTTTACTGACTTATCGAAATAGTAACATTTCCAGTAGGCCCACTGGTAAACTAAGGCATGCTCAATTTTGTATGCACTGCAATACCCCACACTGTAAGGAAAATATGCAATGACCCCGAACGAAATGGGATTCCAGGAGCGACCTCAAGTGGGCTGATCACATAGGCCCACTGTTGGCCCCACGAGGGGTGTCCATGCGGGCTGCCCACCTGAACCCCATGTGGGCCCCACAAGAAGAGCCCATGTTAGCTGCCCATGTAGGCCCCTTGTGTGTTTCCTGGGAACAGTCCAGGTGGGCTGCCAAACTGGGCCCCACTTGAACCCGACTTGCAAAACCAACGTGGGACCCACGTGGGACCCCCGTCGGCCCCCTTTTGGATCCCACTGTGCTACTTGTGTCCCCGTATAACACAACCTTCTTTTTTGAGCTAATAGAGGTATTCATTTCTCAAGCTGTGCTGTGTATGAGAACATCTTCCGTGTGGACTGAGCACCGCGTGCGGTCAATGCACCACGTACGGACAATGCACCAGGGCAAGACATTATCGTGTTATGATTGCGAGGGACAAACAGAAAAGACAAGCTCAGTTAAAGCTGTTGTGTTGTTGTTGTTCCTCCCGGTGGTGTGGGAGGCAGGTTCCACTCTGATGGTCTGGAGCGTGGTGGCACGAACGTGACTGAGTGACGAGTCGGCTCACTGCTTGAATAGAACTATGTGCATTTTTTTGCACTTTAGTTACACGTCCCAACTTGGGAGACCATCCTGCCTCGTTTCACCGGAAATCGCGCCACCATCCTGTCGACTGCGCCAGTTAATGTTGTTGTGTTGTTGGTGTTCCTCCCGGTGGTGTGGGAGGCACGTCCCGCTCCGATGGTCTGGAGCGTGGTGGCACGAACGTCGCTGAGTGACGGGTCGACTCACTGCTTGTAGACAACTATGCATTTATTGACACTCTAGTTACAAGTCCCAACTTGGGAGACCATCCTGCCTCGTCTCAAGTCTCGACCCCCGTCCCCAATTTCTCTCAATCAAATCGAAAGTCCGAATCTCCCAAAATCCTCTCTGCACTCTTTTTGTAGGTCCGTAGGGGCCTCCTTTCCCCTCAGGAACCGACCAATCTCTTCAAATTCCACCACTCACACGTGGGACACTGTTCTCCAATGGTCAGCGAGCTGTTATCCTGGCGCTCCAACCGCCAAACCTAAATTCCTTGTAGAGTTGTTCTCTGCTATTTTCCCAGCCTAACAGGCGCCAACCGCTAAATTATTGCATCGAGCAAAAAGGACCATTTTACACTAAGCGGCAAAACCCTCTACATACAAGCACATTCGGTTATAAGCCACAAGCATCTTCAAGCGCGGGCTCTCCCTGTCCCGGTCCGAGCAGACTTCCGAAACCCGAGACGTTTCTTAACGACCGCGGGGGAACGGCTACCGCATTGCGGCCGCTCTGGCCCCGCCGACACAAACATAGAAAGCTTAAAAAAAACAATTCCGACTGAACTCTGGAAAGATAAACTTTCCTAAAAAAAAGAAAACACCTTAATTAATCCGCATGATTTCCATAGACTTAGCTAGCTCCCTCCACTATACTAAGCAATGTGGAAGACGCAACACGCATCACGAGCCTCGAAAGCATCCAGCATACGGAAAACTCTGCCAAGTATGTAAAAAAAAAAATCACTTTTCGGCTTGCTGCATATCTAAAACTTAAACTTAGGGCGTATACAGCCACTATAATTTTACAGTTTTGAAGATCGGAAGCAGCCGTGCCGAATGGATCATGCCAGCAATCATTCATGGCAAGAAAAATCAAAATGAAGATTGAAACTGGCTCTCACGCTAACCTGCTGCAACTATAAGTTTTCGAGAAATTTAAAGGAATATGTGCACCAAAACTATTGACGGCTGTATTAAGGAACTGCGGCAGAGGAGTCATCGGGCACATTAGATTTTCCCGACTGCGTATCAAATTCAAGGGAACAGAAGCTATGCTAGACATCTTCATAGTCAAGAAAGCAAGCCAGGTGCTTCTTGGTCGCAGAGCCTTAGAGTAATTTGGACTGATTAACCATGTACACGATGTGTTAGGTGACCATGAATACGCACAAAACGACACATAGAGGTTTTCAGCACTGATCAAAGTTTTCGGATGTACCACGAAAGAGTATAGAATGGCACTTAAAGAAGGCTCTAAGCCAGTCATACAAGACATAATCGGTCGCTGCGAAACATTCAAACATTACCCTTACTAACAACCAATGCTACGACCGACGTCCAGTCAGCCATGGGAACCTGTGTGAATATACCTCCACCAGTATGCCGGCAAATTATGTATCGTGGATTGCAATGCATACTTAAACTACCCGGAAGTTTCACTCCTACCAGGCATAAGTGGAGGTACCGTAATCAGCAAGCTTTCAAGTATACTCGCTAGAGACAGAATGCCACTGGAAGTGTGCTCGGACAATGGATGTTCGAGTCCCGAAATTGCAGAGTATTCGCTTCAAAGGACGAATTTGTACACGTGGCTTCAAGTCCAGGATTTCCATAGTCCAACGGCTTGGCGAAAAAGGTGCACAAGTCGTACAGCGACTACTAAAGAAAACAATTAGCCACGCAAACAAAGATTCCTTTCTGGGTTTGCTAAATCACAGTCCTTGCCACCAGAATGAGGAAAGTTGTCTAGAGAAGTTTTGATCGGTCACTAAATCCGTTCAAAAATACCTGAGTATTTTTTTTTTTTGGGTTTTTGTATTGGGGATGATATTTGCTTAGGGTGTCGAGAAAAGCGCATGGTGCCTGACATCGCCTTTGCCGCTCGAATTCAGTTCAACTGCTTAAAAATGCATACACAATAGAGGTATAAGAAAACAACACACTTGCCTCGTCAAGTAGCAGCAGCAAATATAATTCAGAATGCAAACGCCCTCAAATAAATGAAAGTATAATCATAATGCAATATTACTAAAAAAAGTGCATATGCATATAAACAACTAAATTTTAACATCAAATGGTGACACCGAAGTTACACAAAAATAACGCAAAAATAGACATCAGTTGGTACATACAGAAAAATGTTGAAACTGAGCTGCATAAATGATATAGAAAAAAGGAGAACTTCATAGTTTTAAAAATGAGATATCACTGCATACGAGGGATCGTCTGCTGTCTTGTTTAACCTAGGCAACGGGGCACTGCAATCAATGCCAATAAGTGGGCAATTTGATCATTTAGTAATTTAATATTTTAATATTTGCTTGCCGTAATCAGTTCGGGTGTTAGTAATTCTGCGTATCGGCACTCGTAAAGCGTATCAACTAGAACATTGCGAAGGTGCCGAGTAAAGCTTGTTTCGGTGTACCCATTGAAATGATTTGAAGTAATATATTTGCTTCGCCTTTAACCTGCAAAAGAAGATAAAGTGAAGTCATTCGTTCCACTGGTTACCATCACTGTCCTGCTTCGTCCCTCATACTCAGACGCAGAGCTGTAAAGTAACTAATTACAGCTATTTAAGACGCTGTAATCTGTTTCATTTTCTCTAACTAAATACGCTTCAAGTTACAACAAAATTTAGTAGCTGTAACCGAATTACATTTTCGTATAACTATAACTTGGTTTGGTTACAGTTACCTTCTGATGTTCACGACGATCTCATCGCGTGGAGTCTCTGTTGTTCACAGAAATATCCAGTCATAAGGTTTCTTTCTGCCTTGAAGCTTGTTGTGAGAAGTGAATAACAAATCTCGGCTCTCAACTGATACATTTTTTTTTTAAACTGAGCGCCGCGTCGGCTATTCGCTACCTAGAGACATCCGTCGTGTGATATGCCAAAGAACTGCAAAGTAACTGCTGTGAATTTTAAAGAGTTACGACCGTAAGCGTGTAACTGTAACTGTTACGTAATTATACCCCAACTCATGTGACCATGTAACTCTAACTTAATACCACATCATGAGTAACTTTTACAGCTCTGGTGAAGACTACCTAAAGAAAAACTTCTGGTTGCGAACTACTGTAAAATCCTTTATTTCCGCGGCCCCTATTTTTCGCGAATCGGTCAAAGAAGACATAATCGCGGCCACTACATTTTGTGAATTCCAGACGCCAGCCTTGAAACTTGTAAGGATAAAAACTTTCGCGTGCCCTTAAATCTCGCGAATAGTTCAATTCGTAAAATTCGCTAAAATCAAGGGCTCGCGAACATTAAGGGTTTTACCGTATAAAATGAGAAGCAGAGGTATTGGGGAGCGCGCTGTGAGGTCGGAGGAACGATCTCTGAGTGAAAGACAGAGCGGGCAGACACAAAGGCTCGCCGTATGCTTACCCACCAACTTTTCGAACGCGTTCAAGCACCGAACGCCGGCGGGTCCGACGTTATAATATGAGAAACTGGGCGAGGATCCGACGGCGCTTTTGTTCGCTCCGATTAAAGGGAGACAATCGCTAGAGACTAAGGCAGCTCCGCTCGCTCTCATTTGCTCCTTCCTCCAGTTTTCCACCTTAGAGTCCAGAAAATATGTTAGTTCAAAAATCTACGCCATCGATCTTGGTCCTGACAGAACCAGCGCAGCATGTGAACATAGTTTTTATATTTTTTCGAAGACCGCAAATGTTGCCGAGTTATGTTAAAATTGACCTTTCATCTATGCTAACGGGGGGACGCGGCGGGGGTTATTTCCTGCCGCGTCCGGTATTGACAACTTGTTTCCCCCCGTTTCCATGCGACTGCCTGGTAGTAAGATTTGGAATTTACTATGCTGTCTTTTTGTGGGAAACTTTTGAAGCGGCCACATAACAAGCTGGCGCACTGTCGTCGCTCCGAGCCGACCTGGTTGTCAAGTCCAGGCACGCACGCCGGAAGGTGGACAACAAGACGACGGCCGCCCGTGTCGCGGAAGTCACGAAAGCTTTTTTTTTTTTAAATTCCCATTGTTGCATATTGCAACACTGCGGCCCACCCGGAATACACTTAACGTTTGTTTCACAAGATTTCTGTAAAATTTGTTTTCCAGAAAACCGCACGAAGGAACAGCTTTGGTGATTGTCTCTAGTTGAGAGCCTTCGAGTGACCTTTTCTTTTCTCTTTTCTTTTTATATATACGTAAACCAATTACACGTGTAGGAGCCATGCCGGTCGGAGTCAAATACCAAGGTGACTAACGGTCGCATTAAGGAAAGGTGTCAAAAATGGGAAGCAGTTCTAAGTTTTGCGGCCGTCTTACCTCTTGCTGATGGGTCATCGTAACCACATTGTTGAAAATTCGAACGCTACACTGGTTGTAAATTATTTGGAACTACTCAGTCAATATTTTGCTACAGTGTAACCTATATTTTTAATAAAGTCAAAAAAGCAATAGCTTAAAACCGAAACCGAAACTTGACTGGGATTGAAGAAGAAATATAGAGGAGAAAGATATCGGAAATCAAACGGCTATGCTTCTTTTTTTTTTTCTTTTTTAGTCAACGTATTTCCAGCTATTTAGAAGCGGCAAAAAAAATGGGTATTATATTCTTGTCCATTTCTAGTATTGAGTCTGCGCCCTCGATGACCCACGGTGTTCATTATATTTGGTGGTTTTGTCTAAACCATAGGAAACGGCTCGTGACCACGGAGAAGAAAGTGAGCGCGACTCAAACCGGCCAGTTCTTGATCGGCGGTTTTCCGGCGAAAAAAAAAAACAATTTCGCGCTACAAATTGTGTTTTGGGTAGTTGGACTCTCATATGTCACATACAAGGAAAAACCTTGGCGAGCATATATAAGCATATATACCCTGTCAGTGTCCCTTTAACTTGACCGCTACCAACGCTACAATCCGATGGAACCGAACAAGCAGAGCCAAACGTGCATAGTCATGGCGCTCGTAGTTTTTAGGCTTTTGTTACCACCGGCTAAGACAATCACGCATAGCAAATGCGACGTAATCCTGCGATCTTTTCTTTTTTTCTGTGCGCGATTGGGGTTTAGCGGGCGAAACGCAGAAAGACGACAAGCGCCGTGACGATACATTTTTTGGGGGGCACAGCTTCATCGGCTCCTCGGAAACGTAGCGTTGGTAGCGGTAGAACGTGAAACGAAGCCAAGGTTTTTTAAGGTGCTACTTATTGGCTCGATTTAAAGCCCGACGAGCAAAAAAACATTCTTCCCGGCAAAAGATTTCTCTCCTTTCCTTTGTTTCCCCCTCCAGTTTTCTTCTCACTTCTTTACGTCCTTCGCGCATGCTAACTCTAACGCAAACGCACACTTCTTGCGTTTGCTTCTATACGCAATACTAAAACTCTCTAATGTAGTACAATCCCATACCGGCTGCAGCGAGAGGGAGGAGTGTTGTTCGCATCCAGAAATGGCATTTCGCGATTCACGATCGTGAGCAGTTCCGCCGTGCCCGTCGAGCAAGAGAACCGGGCGACCCTCACTAGAGCGCTTCCCGTTTCCGCCGCGGGAGGGCGAGCAACAAGCTGGAAACGCGAATTCTGTGACGGGCTCGCGAGTTTCAGAGTTTCTTTTGGGAAGGACCGTATTCATTTCATTCCTAAGCTGACAGTATGGGGAAAGCTACGTGCTCTTCGGACCAGTCCAATGTCTATCTTTAGCCACCTGATTGCGCTTCCGTCCATACACACGCGCAGGGGGCAGGGTCAGGTGATCAAGGGGAGGCGGTTGATTGCTCCGGCGAGCGCGTAACTCTCACAACACTGTGAGCTCAGGAAGACACAATGTTTCTACATTTTTTTTTTTATTGGGCGAGCGGCGTTAAGCTTCTGGTTGTGTATTCTTATTTTTTTTATATATATTTTTATTATGCGCCGAGCCGAGCGCTGATATGTCGCGGACAAATGACGACGACTCACACACCATTGTAGGTCGTTTTTCTGCTTATGGAGGGATTGTGTGAGAATACCGAGGTGTCTCGGAAAGGCACGGCAGAGCTTTCATGGTCATGGATGGCACTTAGTAAATCATCTTTTTCTTTTTTTGCGTTTGCTTCTTTTAGAAGTGAGAAGTGCGTCCAACATTGTCATACAACCTCGGCGCGAAACGATAAGCTGATGCTCCGCCGCAGTTTCCACCTCTGACATAAGTATTCTTTCTCGGCCGTCGTCCCGCATTAGTTTCTTCTAGAAGAACATAGAATAAAGGCTCAGAGACCCCAACGTTTGATTTACCGTAAACGACTATTATTTTGCTGTCACGTAATCTCGTGAATTTCTCAAGGTATAAATTTCGGAAATATTTAGTCAGCACGACATTGTACGGTAGAAATTGGTTCGCTATGTACACCCGTGAGCGATATGAAGGTGAACAGCCCTCTTCTTGTTTTTGACGCTCCTGCAAGTTTTGGAACAAGCTCTGTTCCTGAAGAGGGCTAGAACGCAAAGTTTAGACCCCCAAGCCACGTACCATTTCAGACGTTGAGAGTTAATATAGCTTTAGGGAGCCGTAAAACAGGCAAGAAATCAGGTAAGGTGGTCACCTTCATATTGCCGGCGGGTGTACTAATTCCAATAGAGTGGTGTATTTGGCCGATAAAATCTTTCCCAATATTTTTAAATTGTGAAGTTCGTCAAAATTACTGCTTCGCTAAATTTAGTGAGTTTTAGTATTTGATGTAGTTGCTAAAACAGTAAAAAATCGTATTTCATTTTCTAACGAAAAGTTAACGAAAAAACGAGATATTCAGTACATACAACTTCGTACAAAAAATAAGTTATCGTCCAGAAAAAAGCTGCCGTTGATGTTCTCGTGTCGGTAAGACGCGTTCTAGACAGTTTTTAAAATGAACAAACCAAGTGAGGAATTTCATGGGGCAAGCAGATGCCAGCATGCGAGAAGAATGGCGGCCTGGCTTTTCTCTGTTTTGGTTTATACTCTGTTCGGCCTAAAGCTGACGGTGCGGTTCGAGCTACATGCTAGCCGGACCATTCAATCGATCCATATTATTGCCTGACCCTTTTCTCTGCGCGGAGATATGGGCGGAGGCGTAACCACCTGGGGATAGATAGGCGTATGACTGCTTCGACGAGCACGTAGCATCCACGGCAATGTCACTACCTCAAGTTCCAGAGTCAAAGTGAAGGGTAGCGCCAAGAAGTGGTGTTACGTTTCCGGCGGTTGCGACGACGGAACGGCTGCTGAGAACAGACAGGCTCTCTGCTGCTGGAAGACGTTGTGTGTTTATTACAAAAGCACCTGGCTTTTAAGGATCCTGTAGCCAATCAGGACCGGGCAAAAAGAAAGAAATACAGTCCCGCACCGCTCGAGATAATCTTATCGGAAAGCCAAGAAAAATGCATAGCGTAGCACTACATAGAGTGATATGCACAAGGTAAAGAGCGGACACTGCCATAGGCCCCAGCGGCTCAGACAGACGAGTGACAGCTAGCGCTCCTAGCGGGCGGCATTAAACACAATCTAGCACCGGTTCCGGTCAAGTTAGTTTCGGTTTCGTTTTGGGCGTTTCTGCTCCGGTTTTCTGGTACCCTTCTTCTCTTTCTCCCCATCTTTCCTTCTTCCGTCGCTCCTCGCTTGCCCTCGGGAGCTCTTCGGCTCCCGGATCCGCTGTTTATTTGTTTTTTTTAATGTTGAAGCAGTTTTGTTTTAATTTTTACGATATAATCCGTGCAAAATCTGTAATACAAAATTTCTACTTCCCAAAAGAATTGCGTATATCTTGTTTGTTTGTTTTTCTACTGCAAAACATTGAAGTTACACAACCTCCACATTGACTCCTGACTGGTGGAGCATTTTGGGGCTAACAACAGTAAGTGGTTTGAAAATATTTTATTGGACCACATTCGTATATACACGATTTACTTCAGACGCTCTGTGTGTTTTATAAGAAACAGATACTAATACTCACAAAAATAAATGAATATGAAGGAGTTCGGCATATCGTACACTTCGTAATAGATTTTTAGCGGAACCAAGTTAACAAAAAGTATCCACAGGGAACATGCTGACTGGTCCATTTGCTTTCACGCCGTCTCGGGCTCGGGAAGTAAGTCCAGAAATAAATAAGACACCGCTATCATTACCAGTCATAAGAGTGCAAAATGCACACAGTGAAGAGTGCGAATTCCCAATTTCCGGCTATTATAAAACACACGAATTGGCATAGCCTGCAACACACTGCGGGCGAGGCAATACCAAACACTCAGAACTCTATTCGGAATCTGACAATATTCAACGTTCCTAAACATTCCTCGACATAAATTTGATCAGAAAGAAAGTATAGCTAAAAAAAGCGGCTAAAAACTATACACAGTGGATACAAAATTGGATACATTTTCTTCCTAATATCTATAGCACCTATACACTATTTTCCATAGAAATTCGCTAGAAAGTGCAAGTGCAAGCTGCACCGCTCGATTAATACGCACTTTCTGTATCTGATTTGGCAACCACCTCCGTTAATACACTATTAACAGTTAAACTTGTCTAGTTGCTTCACAGCAACTGAAGAGTGTAACCAAACTTTGTCCAGGTTTCGGTTGAGAAATCGAACATGCTTACACAAGCGTATTCTGCAAAACATTTGTTAAAAACCATTTTTGGCACTCTGAGCAATGCCAAAACTACCCATACCTGAAAGTGTGCGATACAAGACAGCACACACTCCTCAAACAAGCGCCACGCTCTCTATTACGGCAAGAAAGCGATTTTCTAGTTGCATAAAATTAAAGGCAGCCTGGGATGGTATATTAGATTCCCGAAGAGCTTTCCGGGCACCTGATATGCTTTAAGCACAAGAAAGTACTGGTGAGGCCTGGCCAAGCTGTCAGACTCTTCCGTCAGCGGCTGAGAACAGCCACAGCTGTGGGTTGTCAGTTCAAGGAAATGCCTGATCAAATAGCCCCTAACGTAGCAAGTGGACGAGTCATCAAATATGTTAAACCTGATGTCTGATGTCAGCTCAGAAATATCCTCGAGTGGCGGGAAGTTTTCAATTGGGACATTCCATATTGTCTGCAATTGAACTTTCATGATGCAAAAATATTGGCAACTCCTTCAAGAGGTCAGCCTTGTCTTCCTCTACTCTTACATTGCTCGACAGTTTGAACAGTTCCTTTATCCCTATCTGTTTCAGTCCTGAGGTAAACTGATACACCTTTGGGTTTGTACTGCAGCCCTGCGTTTGTCATACAGCTCCAAAAATGTTGTCAAGTGGGTCTTGCTGCAGGCGTCGTGTAAGTAAGAACTTAAAGTCATGGCTATTTGAAAGCTCCCCTCAGAGCATGAGGACACTCTTTATAGTAACGTGCCACCCTATGATGGTTTGTGACTGGATCCTACTTCGAACTTTCATGCTGAAATCCATCCGAGTTGCAGGTGAAGAAAATCAGATACCTTAGATTCTCCTTTCAGACTAGCATGACGCAACTTCTGTCTTGTCGTCTTGAATTGTGAGCTATTTAGAAAGCTGTCCATTCTATTGCAGAAATAGGCTGGAGCCACGGCTGCCTCAGGAAGCTCCTTGGCATAAACAATGAAAAGGATCGCAAGACATACTGAGGCACTCATTACCTGTGCGGCACGTTTTACTTTCATGTTATTGAAAGGGTTACGAAAAATATCTCTCAGTAAGCTTCGGAGCCAATCGCAACCTCATCTCATCGGTAGAACGATAAAGTTTAACAATATGGGACCACTCAATGACCTCATTTCCAATGCGAAATCTGTGTGCTTGGAGACTGTTCCTGGCTGTTTTGATAAGGTGCGGAACATCAACGATAAAGTAAACATATTCGTTATCAACTTTAAAAACACGGCTTACCCACCGACACACCAAGTTGGTTGGCCAAGCTTACGTTTGAAGCCCCCTGATCACAAACCAAAGGCTTTACTGTGAAGCCAGTCTTAAGCTATTGCAATGAGAGAAATGAGGAGACTGCGGATAACAAAACACGGTGTTGAAGTGTGCACAACAGTGTATGCAAGTGGCTGAACCCACCTCCTGGAAATTCCAGAGAGCAGAACACAACACCCAAGGATCTATCTGAAACGCCGTACAACACCGTCATCTGTAAATCCATGGACAATGTCGTTCGCAGAGTTATAAGTCAGGTCCCTTTTCAAAGAAATCTCACCGAAAATCAAGGTGCACACACAATTGCAGCCCGACAGCCCGACGGAAACAACAGCGCGAGAAGCTCCAAGCCGCTCGGCTCCACAAACTCACGCCGAGCATGCGAGCACGCCGGCAGTCATGCGTCACCTTGTTTCATGCAAAGCCGACCGAACACGCTGCAGCACAAAGCACAAACGGACGGCACGCACGGCACGGACGAACGACGCACGGACGACCAAAGGCCCTGCAGAATGATGCTGAGGCGACCGCGTGCAGGCAAGCAGGCACACGGCAGGCCGCGGCAGGCGCCATTCCTCACGTGGTTTTTGTGACGTATTAAATTAAAACTATTTAGACGTTTTAAGTACTTTAAATAATTCTAAAGCATGGCAATTTCAAAAATGAATACTTTTCACGGAAAGAGTTCTAACTAATTTCAACCAAATTACAGAAACGCGCCACATAGCGGAGGACATTGAACGCACTATCTGGGCAGCGAAACGGCTTCTTTGTCCTCCTCTTTACGTTTACTATATTTCTTTATTGGCACAACACCGCCATGGACCTTTTCCACATACCAACGGCACCAAGCGGTGGCCGCACGAACTAGAGGAAGTGACCTGCGCTACCAATCGATAATGAGAGCTACGCTACCAGTTTCTCCGCTCTTTGAGCTGCGGCGCGTGCGGGACGGCACGCGAGCCACGCGAGCAGTATGAAGGTACGCACCTAGGGACTTTCATACCTTGTGATTAGCTTCGTACTGAGAACCAGGAGGAGCCCGCGAAAAAAAACCTTCAGCCTTTTCTCTCTGGTGAAAAAGGAAGAGCAGCGGAGATGTAGCTTCTGTTCTCGGCGGTGGCTTTCCAGGTGAACGATCTGCTCTTCTTTCGCAGGGGAATTTTAAGCGCTCGACTCAGGGGAACTTTAGGAGATAGCGGTGTCGCCGCGGTGGCGGAACCATTCGCGCTACTGCGCACATCACCGCTCGTTCCGTTCCCGCTCTTTTTTCTCCGAAGAAATGTTGCCGCCATCTACGAGCGACGGCAGCAACCAGTTGTCTGGTTGCCGAGACTGGAAAGGCTGCCGCGATCTATGAGCGACGGCGGCAAGCAGACAACCGACAAACACAACACTCTCGACAGCTACCGCCATCTATGAGCGACGGCAGCAACTAGTTGTCTGGTTGCCGAGGCTGGAAAGGTTGCCGCGATCTATGAGCGACGGCGGCAAGCAGACAACCGACAAACACAACACTCTGGACAGCTACCGCCATCTATGAGCGACGGCAGCAACCAGTTGTCTGGTTGCTGAGGCTGGAAAGGTTGCCGCGATCTATGAGCGACGGCGGCAAGCAGACAACCAACAAGCACAACATACTGGACAGCTACCGCCATCTACGAGCGACGGCAGCAACCAGTTGTATGGTTGCCGAGGCTGGAAAGGCTGCCGCGATCTATGAGCGACGGCGGCAAGCAGACAACCGACAAACACAACACTCTGGACAGCTACCGCCATCTATGAGCGACGGCAGCAACCAGTTGTCTGGTTGCCGAGGCTGGAAAGGTTGCCGCGATCTATGAGCGACGGCGGCATGCAGACAACCGACAAACACAACACTCTGGACAGCTACCGCCATCTATGAGCGACGGCAGCAACCAGTTGTCTGGTTGCCGAGGCTGGAAAGGTTGCCGCGATCTATGAGCGACGGCGGCAAGCAGACAACCAACAAGCACAACACTCTGGACAGCTACCGCCATCTACGAGCGACGGCAGCAACCAGTTGTATGGTTGCCGAGGCTGGAAAGGTTGCCGCGATCTATGAGCGACGGCGGCAAGCAGACAACCAACAAGCACAACACTCTGGACAGCTACCGCCATCTACGAGCGACGGCAGCAACCAGTTGTATGGTTGCCGAGGCTGGAAAGGTTGCCGCGATCTATGAGCGGCGGCGGCAAGCAGACAACCGACAAACACAACACTCTGGACAGCTACCGCCATCTATGAGCGACGGCAGCAACCAGTTGTCTGGTTGCCGAGGCTGGAAAGGTTGCCGCGATCTATGAGCGACGGCGGCAAGCAGACAACCAACAAGCACAACACTCTGGACAGCTACCGCCATCTACGAGTGACGGCAGCAACCAGTTGTATGGTTGCCCAGGCTGGAAAGGCTGCCGCGATCTATGAGCGACGGCGGCAAGCAGACAACCGACAAACACAACACTCTGGACAGCTAGCGCCATCTATGAGCGACGGCAGCAACCAGTTGTCTGGTTGCCGAGGCTGGAAAGGTTGCCGCGATCTATGAGCGACGGTGGCAAGCAGACAACCGACAAACCCAACACTCTAGACAGCTACCGCCATCTATGGGCGACGGCGGCAACCAGTTGTCTGGTTGCCGAGGCTAGAAAGGTTGCCGCGATCTATGAGCGACGGTGGCAAAAAGACAACCGACAAACACAACACTCTGGATAGCTACCGCCATCTATGGGCGACGGCGGCAACCAGAGTGTTGTGTCGACCACGGGTGTCGACATGTGTTTGGCACCGGACACGATCCTGGGGAAACTAGCCTTTAACAGCTCCGCTGTAAAAAATTGACCATGCGAGCAGCGAGCAACGATGGCGACGGCGGTGGACGGGTGTGGCAGGAGGCAATCAGAAGGATAAGGCATCATTCACACAGCAGTTGTTTACCCCGTCTTGGCGATAGAGCCGGGCGGCGTTCCCGCCGAAGGAGAGGGTTTTCAGACCGGTTTCGAACTGAAATCGGGCCGCAGGAGCCGAAATGAGCTGAACGACGGTGTTCTACTTCCCGGCGCCGACGGGAGACGGGGAATACCTGCGCCCCGCCCCATTGAGGGACTGCCAATCACAAAATAGGAAACTTTCGCTCAACCTGGCGGACTCTCAAAAGTTCGGTGACCATGGGCATGGCCACGGAAGGGGGGATTGACCGTACTCTAAAGGAAGAGGCGGTAAAGGCGTGAAGAACTGGTGATTCCGGTAGAGCACAGGTTACACAGCTGACGACTAAGGCGATTAGAGATACAGCCGCTATTCTAGGTACGTTTTCCCTACGGAGTTGTTGATTGGTCGCGCGACCAACGCGACTTTAAAGAAGGGCATCAGTGGCGTCCACCCAAACGTCGTGTTTTTCTTTCCGTCCGCTTTCTTTTTTTTTTTTTTTTTTTTGTAACACAACTATATATATGATGCTATTACGTGTTCTACTCGCTGATCCACAGCCTCCTTCCAAATTTCCTCGATTTTTCGTGCCGACTTCCGCCGCTTGGCATCAGGTGCTCGCGCGTGCGCAGAACGCTTCTGGAAAAGGTCTATTGTTACAGTGGGAAATGGTAAAGAAAGAAGGTGCGGCTTCGGCATTTTTTTGGGGTGATTACTGACTGGGACCAATATTTTCTAATCTTAAACGGCGACGTAAAAGGAGGGGTTCTTTCCTTCTTTCCGCTTGCGGAAGAAAACAACGAGGAGAAAATCGACTTTTAGATTTTACATTCTTTACCTTACCAAAATGTAATGAAGAAATTGCCCTATTATTGTGGAATATTGCGATTTGTTGCGTGATAGCAAAGAAAAGAACAGTAATATTTAGCGATTTGCAGCCAAATCGCTAAATATTACCGTTATTTTCTTTGCTATCACGCAACGGATCGCAATAGTTCAAAAGAATAGGGCGGTTTCTCCATTACGTTTGGTAAGTAAACAATGTAAAAATTTAAAAGTGCAAACTCCTTCAAAATTAAAATTGTTAAAGGAAGCTTAGTCTTCTCGATTTTCTTCTCGCCGTTTTCTTCCGCAGACGGAAAGAAGGAAAGAACCACTTTTTTTACGTCGCCGTTTAAGATGTAAAAATATTAGTCCCAGTCAGTAATCACCCAAAGATATGGCCATGGGAACTAAGGTGTGACTTGAAATGGGTATGATATAATAAGTTTGCAATATTTTCCATTGTGGGCTGAATCTAATTCCACATTTCATAAATATTGGCGTTTCAACATAGCTCAATGCGTCAAAAACCTCATATAGTCTACAAAAGTTTACCATGATTTAGTTTAAAACTATTCCTCCCTTGAGCCTCACACTGTTATGCTGCTACGTCAATCGAACTTCTTCAAGGAAGTTCCTCCCCACTCCACATCACTCAGACACACTTTCAAGGTCACTATGAAAGTGAAGCCCCAACCGGATCTTTCCCATCCCCATTGCGCGTCACTGCACGCGTGACTCGGAAGAAGTTGTACGAGTTGAGGGTGGTTTGGAGGCGCAGAAAATGTCAATTGTTCGACTTTTTGTTTTCTAAAGAACTGACGCGCGTAGGCAAAATTTGTTTTCAGTTCGTTAATCCAGAAGTGACAGGGAACGACTACCACAATTATTTGACCAATGACGCAACATTGTTGCGCGGCGCCTTTAAGCCCAACTCCACCTAAAATAATCAAAGCCTAGCAGTGCACTTGAACTGTAACGTCATCACAGTGAGGTGAGGCGAAGACATAGATTGGATACGAGGGCTGCGTCAGTGCTCGGCTGGGTCTCGGGTCCAATCAACACGTCGAAAGACGGTCGGCGTCGAGCTCCGATTCAATAGACCTCTTGCAATATGTACAGCGTCACGACGGCAGGGGATTTTGGGAACCCTCGGTACAAACAACGCGCCTTCTCGTTGCGCCTCCGCTACTGCGCGTGAGTTGAGGCAGCAATCGCCAGCAGCCGTCGCAGTCATCCGCCTTCCCGCCTTTCCGCCGTAACGTTGTACGTCCTTGACGGCGCACCGTATCCGTGGCAGCGTAAATGCATTGCGACAGGTGAAGCTATTCGCTTGCTTCATTGAGTTAGGACGGCGATGCGGGCTAGTTGGTTCATGCTTATTGGATTCGACATAGCGCAAAGGAAACGAAGACAACGTAGAAGGTTGTAACAGGACAAGCGCTTACTCTCAACTGAAGTTTTTATTGAAAAGGAACACCGAAGTAAACAGTAGCATTCCACACCATCATGGCCAATTCAGCACGTGCCGAGATAACATATCTCTTTGCTATCTAGAATGACCGATGTCTGGCTTAAACATAGGCCAGTCCCTTCTTTTTTGATCGTGTAGGCCTCTAAAATTTCCATAGTCATCTGACCCCCCCCCCCCCTTTCCAGCAATTCTAATGTGATGGAAGTTGGGCAGGCATCCACAATCTGCACAATAAATCGGCAATCCCCCCCCCCCACACACACACACACTGTCGGCGGCAACCAAGCATGCGCACGCAATCGTTTAATTATACATCGGCAAGTTTGGCCAACGTATACCTTGCCGCACGTCAGCGGAATCCTACACACGAAGCCCATCGTAGATTCCACATATTTGTTCCTATGTTTGACTGAGCAAATGCACTTGTATTCATGTTTGTTGGCAACCCTTGGGCACAATAGAGCAAGTTTGTTAGATGCAGAAAACACCATAGACACGTCGTATCTCTGCGCCACTTTTTTTTAGATTGCGGGATATTTGATGAAGGTAGGGAATGACTATGGGTCTTTTGCTCCGCCTATATTTTTTTTTTACTCTGTGGCCCTCCCCTCACTTTCTTAGGCAGCGACTCTGCAACAGGTACCAACAACGATGTGGGGAATCCGGCCGCAACCAGTCGCTCCACCTGCCGGCCGAAACTGGCGTGCATTACATGGTGGCACGATTTCTCCAAAGCCGAATGTAGGGAAGATGAAGCAATGATTTTTTTACGAGTTTTTAAGGCGAGGACTCCAAGGGGAGGAGACCCTTCTTTCATCGTGGTTTATATGACCAAGATATGACTGCCTGTGAATTCTAATCAGAGGTCTAGAAATTGTAAAAAGCGACCATCCGTGAATTTAAGCCCCTCGGAGCACCGTGCGAAAACATCCAAAACTGCCGTGGCAGTTGTTTCCTCCGAAACACACTGAGATCCTCTTATAATAACCAGGTAGTCGTCTACATATCGAATGGCTTTGCATACTTGTTCATCATCTAGTTTGTCGCAGAAGGCTAAGTCGCATTTGGCTAAGAAAATGTCACTTATCATGGGAGCCTTACAAGACCCAATACAAATGGCTTCTTTTTGCACGTAAAGGCTACCGTCATACATGATGAGAGATGATTCGAGGTAAAACTTCACCAGCTCCAAAAACCCACCAACAGAAATGCCGCAAGCGTCCCGGAAGGCTATCGTGCCATTCCTTTCTAAGCACTCGCGCACCGAAACAAACATGGCGTCGTGTGGAATCGAGCAAAGCAGGTTCTCTAGATCAATGGAGGAACCTAAAGAGCCCGCGTACGATTCCCCGCTGAAAAAATCTACAATACACTCCAAACTGCACACCAAAAAAGGGTCGGAAAGTTTCAAATCTTTAAGGTGCTTCTGCAGGTACTGGTTAATCAGTTTCTGCCACGAGCCCTACTCCGTAACAATAGAACGCAACGGAGCTCCCGCCTTATGGGGGTTAACAACAGAGAAGACCTCCAAATGCATAGTCTTATTGGTACGTATGTTCTGTTCCAATTTGGGGGGGGGGGGGGGGGGGGGGGGGTCAGCTGCAACTCTTTGAAACAGGTTCAGTGCAACACCGTTGACCTTCTTGGAATCCAAAAAAGCTAGTTTGAAGTTCTTTTTAACTTCAGTTCCAGTTGCTAAGCGAACCCTGATACCTTCTTTGGCTTGATTACCATGGATAAGCTTTCTGGTGCGCTTTTACGACCCCAAGACCAAGAGACAAAGCAAGTGAAAAAACACGAATTAAACGCTGCCAAAAAAGGTGAAAGCAGAGACATTTAGCGTTTTGGGGACTTCAGCAGTGTGTTGCAGACAGCTTCAATTCGTAAGGGCCGAACGCACACAAGTAAGTATTACCGAAGCATCGGGACTAGGTTTCGGAAAGTCATCAAGCATCGCAGAAAAGCTGACCAAGGCGGTGCCTTTGCTCCTCCACAACGCACCGGTGACATATGCGACTGCCTTGAGCTATGAAACTATGCCTCTGTTTCTGCCCCCCTTTCCCTTGCACAAATCTATTATCTAAATCTATTATTAACAAAAATGTGTAATTGCGTCACCTATTATTGATAGAGGTGTGAAGTGTGAAGGCGAATTAACCTCGGCACCAACGCTTATGATCGCTGCTTTCTTGTTCACGATAATAGAGAGTTTTAGTAGACCGTTTTCGCTTTCCCGCTCCGTTCTATGGAAAGCGGAGTCGCCATCGCGCATGCGCGACCCGCTCTGGGATTTGAGCGTGTAGCGTCAGCTCCGCTATCGTCGCCATTTTAAGAAGTACGTTCCACTCTCAGTGAAGGTTCAGTAGGTGGTGCTTTTCTGGAAAGGTGGGTGCTCGCTATTTGAAATCATGCTTGGGAGCGCGCTTGACCGTTATGAACCTCGCTCCACTAAGAAGCTGCGCAGACTTTGTTTGAAAAGGTGTCCCCCAGAAAACGTTTCACGGTGGTCAAGAACCTCTGGCTGCTTTGAGAAATCGCTGGCCGCAATCCTTTCACGGCCCCTGAACGGTGGGAACAGGTGCTGCCTTGTCTAAGCCAGCGGGCTCGATTTTTCTATGCGAGATGACGACGACGTTGAGAGGATGACACACCGGGCGACGGCGGTGTCTCAATCTGAGCCCTGGGCCTCAGTTCCTCGGAGGCGGCAGCTTCTATTTCGGCTGGACTACCTCCTTGGAGCATGATTCTTTGACCCCAGTGGACCCCAGTGAGCAATAGCGCCATTATGTTCCTGGTGCTCCTTCATGCACTGATCGAACGGCGTGCAAGATCCTCATAGCTCGCTGCTCACCCGCCCAACCCGCCTCCACGAAGTCTGGACTTCTGCGAATCGGACTGCCACCCTCCCAAATACCAACAACTCATGTCGTCGTCATCTTGCACGTATATACTCATCACATTACCATGTTCCCTAGACGCGGCACCGCGGGCCTCGGTGGTACGGGCTGCTGCTTTCCGCGGTGCCGCGGCTCTCTAGAGCCAAACATTAAAGGTTAAAGACCAAAGACTAAAGCAGTCGGCAAACGGACAGATATTTTGTTTGGTTACTTCAGGCAGCAAGACAGTGAAAATTAGCGAAAGCGAGTGCTCCATTCATATCTCTACTTTTTTTTTTCCCAATGAAATCAGTCTTTTCTTCTTCGTATGCTTCGGTTTGTGATATGGTGCCTTGGTGTTTATGTACACTGCGCGACACTTCACCTTAAATTTGAGGGGCTGACATTTGCCTATTGGTGTAGAATAAAGCGCTCGTTTGGGGCACTAATCTGAGCGACGAATTTTCAGCTTTTTCAATAGCTGTCAAAGAAATAAACTGCAAATAAAAGCTATTTTTTTCGTGTTCGTATTAACAGGGGGGCGCAGTGTATGTATCTGCCTTGGGGGGTGACATGAAACCATTTTGCTTGACTATACACTTCTTTTTATTTCTTTTGTGTGTTTATGAAAGTGCGCTTTTCAGCTTAAGCTCCTGCCTAGTTTCTGCCTCACTTGTGCTACGGTCTTTTCTTGCAATAGAAGGCCACGCAACATAGGCTACTCTTACAATGCTGAATTTAACAGTAACACTGTAATTTGGTTAGATGCAATATTCACACGCACATCTGAGAAGTAGAATGGGAGTCGTTAGTAAACGTTTTTTATTAAAATATTTCTAGATGTCTTTCAGCCCAGTTGGACAGGTATTTCACTCAGTACAAAAGCTTGAATATGATTTACTGTGATAATTTTATACATTCTAATATTAAACAAACAAAAAAATGCCCATGGTCTTTGTAGGTTTCGTCCAGCCGTCAAATTATGCCGTCTGCGCACATCACTGCCTGGTGCTTCACGACGAGCACCCTCTTGTGGTCTTCTTCTGATTTTTTTGATGGACGGCATATGGGCATGCTGTGCGGTCAACGAAACCGCAACAGTTGTTCAGGGGTGTTCCCTTGTCCTTGACGGCCTAATAAAAAAGACAAAGAAAAACACTTACAACACGGCAGTATTTAAGCACTACAAAAACATGTGATATGGAACTTGTTACTCCTCTAAGATAAAGTGTATTTCCATTGTAGGGTTGTAAAAAACTGGGTATCGTAAATTAATATATATATATATATATATATATATATATATATATATATAGTTGTTCCTTAATTCTGCTAAGGTTTGAGGTCGTCAAATTGTGCATGCGAGGCCCGCTACGCCGGAATTCAAAACGAAACTTCTGAAAACTGTTCTAATCTACCACTATTGCTAAGAAGTCCAGGGCTGTGTTTGCAAAATTTTGCATTGTTTATGCCTGTCTGGTTTTCACCAGACAAAAAATTGACGTGGAATATTCTTTCGACCGTTATTGGTAGCTCTTTTCAAAACACCACCGGGTAACATATTCGGCCGCCATATTTTGGGCATCGCTTTTAGTGCGAGACTTGTGACTAGAACCAATTTCATATTCAGTATTGACGCAGCATTCGTGTCTAATACGTCTAGACTCGCATCCGCGACAAACAATGACGTAGCTCTCTTGCTCCCTAGACACTTGGCCAAAATAAGGCGGCCTCGAAGACTAGCGGCACCATGGGTTGCACTTTTAAAAAGGCTGCATTCAAGTTTCTATTATTTTCTAAATCTACCAAGGAAATCCAATGCAAACCTTTCTTGAGGAAAGTTAAACAATTCAAAAGTTGCGAGCGAGTGTGAATAAATAAAACTGAGAGGAATGGTTTCTTTGGTGCAGCTTGCGAGCGCTATGCTCGTGGTCAGCTTTTAGTGGCATTTTCGACAGGAGGGCGCATGCACAGATATAATCGGCGTTCAAGCACGCGCACCCGTACATCACTCTGCATAGCCATAGGACGTCCACAAAACGCGACGACTTTACCGATGCCGTGCTGGTTGCAAAGTGATACTCGTTCACTTCGTTTGATTATGCTGTTTTGTGTTACATAGAACTCAAATCGAATGGTTTACTTTTTACGCGCGGGGCGTACGCTTTACTTCTTGATTCGACCTCTTTCAAGCTGAGGTCACGGTCAAAAACATCGACGCGTATTGAGTAAGTGCAGCCATCTTGAGATCTAAGCGATCACGCTAAGGACGCTGAGGGCAGTCCGCTCTACAACTTGTGAAGCGGAGCGCACGCTCACTCCGCTAACTATACGCTCCAACTCAGAGCGGGCCACGCATGCGCTGTGGGGACGATGCTTCTCGCAGAGCGTGAAGTAGAGCAAAAAGGGCTAATAAAAGTGGCCTACTAATACTCATAGATTACGAACGCGCTCGTCGTGACTTGTCCTGACACTGCCTTTGTACACCTTTGGCGTATAGAAAAAAAGTAACTTTTCACCAGACAGAGCAGCTGTGCTAGAAACAATGGAAACGCGAAATTTACACAAACCATGCAGGGTCTCACCTGTGAGCACAGCTCTAGTTTCGCCAGGGTCAAGCACCTATGTTTGTTCATGTCAGCGAGCAGGTGGCCGAACCTCTCGTTGATGTGACCCACGATGAGGTTCACAGAACTGAAGAACACCGACAAGGTCCGTCCAAACGCTCATCCAAGTACGAACAGACGGTTGGGATAGGCCAGTCGAGGAAGAACCATGCAAAGCGTCTCGCCAGATTGGCAACACCCTGCGCCGATCTGTCGGGTGCTGGTATTTGGAGGCCCGCATGCACTTCCTAAACGGTTTCTTTTCTACGTTGGAAATATCCAGCAAACTGCGTTCGGAAAGGAAGCTTCGGCGCTTGATGGCACGAGGGATACGAATCATAGATTCGATGTCTCGCCAGCTTAATCTCATTAGTAGAAGTCTCCTTCCTTGAGAACAGCGGGGATTCATCGTGCAGATGCCTTGCTAGCCTTGAGCAACACTGTACTAGTACTACGCAAAAGGATGTACTCGCAATGCGCAAACTTCGTCCTTTTCTCTTATTTTTCTACTTCGAATAAGTAAATCTCTTTCAGTTTTAATTCGAGTGGAGCAGAAGCTACAAGAGCGAGTGCCGGCCTTTCAGCGTCCTTGATAAGCACGCGCGCTCGTGCAGTGCAAGTACCGTTTAGAGCAACATGCTCATGCTTATACCTTCGGCTCCACTCGCACACAAGGTGGAACGATTATATTTATATTTCATAGCTTAATATTTCTTCAGGTGTGTGCCTACTCTTTTGTGTTCATTATTGTCGCCTTCGCTTTTACTACCTCTACAATCACGCTCCCTTTCACTCTCTTGGTGTTAACGTTCAGGTTTTTTTGTCTTACTAGTACTATAAACGTCCACTTGTGGGGCTACGCAAGCAAATCTTTCGAACCCGCTCAAAACGCTCCTACGCTGAAGAAAAACGCTCTACTAAAACCCGTTTTTGGACCTCCGCTTTCCATTCCGGCGAAGCAGGCCGCGCATGCGCGGTTTGGCACCCCTAGAGCGGAGCGGAAAATGAAAACGGTCTACTCGTTTTCGATTTCACGGCGTTTTGGACGGGAGACCCTGAAAACACTGTACACGGCTCTGGTACTTCCTCGACTGGAGTACTGTTCTTCAATATGGAGCCCTCATCAGATACACCTCACTGAGCGCCTAGAAAGTGTGCAGCGCCGCGCGACTCGAACCTTGGCCCGCCACGACCATTCCTCTGACTACGATGAACGCCTGCAGTCTCTTGGCTGGCACCGCCTGAGCCACCGACGAACAGTGGCGCGTGTCCGACTCGTTGCTGTTGCCGCTGGCCCTTCGCTGGCCGGCTCCTACCTAGCATCAGTTCACCGTATCTCTAGCCGGACAGGCTGCCCTATCCCTCTCCGCGCCCGCACCCGGCGACACGAAGCTTCGCTCTTCCCCGCCGCGGTGAGCACGTACCTGTCCTTACCTGAGCGCACGCGCCCACCCCTGCCGGGGACTGGGGACGAACTCCGCGACTTCAGCAGGACTGTGTCGCGTGCTCTCCGAGCTCAGTAACTCTGTGTACCTATCATTTCTTCCTCCCTTTCATTTGTATATTCATCATCATCATTTCACCTGTTAACACACAGCCGAGGAGGCAGCCAGCACTTGGCTGTACGGGCTTCTGCCTTTTGGCTGCCTCAGGCACTCGGCTGTGTGGAAGTTGTGTCATTAAACACCTTGAACCTTGAACCTTGAACTAAAACTCTCTAATAGCTCGAGCTTCTATGAACGACCCCCTTGTGTTGCTTCACATTTTTGGAACGTGAATAGAGCTGCCGCGCTCGTAAAATTTCAGTGGTACAATAACCTGCGAGTACATCGAGCGCAGTAATTTTTTTTTTTTTTCATTTCAATATATTACGTTGTTTCGAGAGCAGTGCTCTTCGCTCCACGAAGAAATTCAAGGAGGCGGCGTCAGCGGACAATTCCTGTCATCCGAAATTCAGTCTCCTCACCCTCGAACACCAGCGCTGAAAAATCACACTTAGCGCACGGAGCGCGTTTTCAGTGGAAGGGTCAAGCTCGAAGACGCTCGCCACTTAAAAGGCCCGCTTAAATATTCCCTTTCTGGAAACATGAGTAACCTCTTTGCGAGACTCTCGGTCGCCTTACGATGGACCGCTGCGGACGGTATACGGGCCATCCCAGCCCATCCGGCGCTTTTAACTAACCACGTGACGACACTTCCCACGCTTCACTGCGCTTAATTCTCCCGAAGGTCACGTGAGACTCACACGGCACTGATTTGGCTTCGGTGCCTCGTAGCCTCCACTAAAGTCCATCGTAAGGTAAATCGGAGTACAGAACAGAAGAAAGAGAAACGACAAGAGAAAGCGAGGGGGAAATGTAAGAAAGAGCGAAGCTGTCAGTTTGCCACGTGTCCTCCAACCTCTCGAATTCGGTCATCAGCGTGCTCCCCTACTAAGCACAGCCTTAGACAAGGGCTAGTTTTTCATCTTCGAAGAAAAACCGGTATTTTTTTTAGTAACAGTGACATGTATGCTAAAGCGCGCGCATAATAATCGTTGGGTTTCATTTGCACATCGCATTACCCCTATAATAGCTATTACAGATCTCTGATTTGTAGTGTATGCGTAACAGTCGACATTGCGCCGAGGCGGAACCTCGCACTTTTTGCCCTCGAGTAAGTCGTTACAGCCTCATGAAAGTTTTAAAAAAACACTCAGGTAATAAAAGCTTGTGAGAAAAACTGAACTAGAGAATCTTCTAGAAACTGAAGAGTGACAACCGACGTTTCCTTACAAGACTTAGCCACGAAGAAACTGCGCCGAAGAAAAGGGGCTAAAGCCTGGTTCAGTTCACATATTTACGTTTTTCTGACCGAGTGCGTTATGACCTGTTGTGACCGCTTAACGATGATGGTGATAAGTGACGATGATGATTAATTTGAGGGTTGTTTCCTTTTTAAATGGATGGGCTGGAACTGGGTTCGTGCCCAAGCATGGAGTGATGGGAGTCTTAATGGCGCGTGTGGTGAATATTCGTCCATCACTCCTCTAGTCTCTTTGGAGAGTCCTCTACACTAAGCCTGTGCGGGCCCTTGGAGGTCACGTTCGACTTCGTAGCAGACTGTCTGCCTGTCACGCACTTACGCTAATTTATATTCATCAAAACGTCAATGAGGCAGCTTTAATGATGTACCTATTAATAAAAAATGTTATGTTCCTTATTAAACTGGCTCCTCGTCTATAGCTAATACGCCACAAATAGACTACTTCCAAAAATCCCCGCACGCAAGACTGCGCACATTCAATCATGTGATCTATATTTGACCATAAATAGGAATCTCATAGTTTCGGTTTCGATTGCTCCGTTGACAAAGTAGTGCATCTCAGCACTGCTTGAATATAAGGTCAGCGCTCGCTTGCGCACTCATTCATCTTCGTGAGAGCACCCGTTGAAACGCGGACCTCCAGCAGCCCTAAGGACCTGCCTGGACTCAGCGAAACCCTCCCGGGTCACGAATCATTTAAGAAGCCTAGGACATTTCAGACGATGGAACAGGATTGTGGCCCAGTATGCTTTTAGAGCGCAGCTCTTAGGGGCCCGTTCCCGGCTTGAGCGGCGTCGCCGTCGCCGTCGCCGTCGCCGTCGGCGTCGCCGTCGACGTAACCAAGGTCATCCCAAGGTCACGTGTCCCCCAAGGTCACGTGACCCCTCCAGGTCACGTGACCCCTCCAGGTCACGTGACCCCTCCCAAGGTCATCTCAAGGTCACGTGACCCCACGTGACTCCCAAGGTCACGTGACCCCTCGAGGTCACGTGACCCCTCCCAAGGTCATCTCAAGGTCACGTGACCCCAAGACCCCACGTGACCCTTTGAAGGTCACGTGACCCCCAAGTCACGTGACCCCTCTGAGGTCACGTGACCCCCGAGGTCACGTGGTCTCCTCCCCAAGGTCACGTGACCCCCAAGGTCATCTCAAGGTCACGTGACCCCAAGGTGACCCCCCACGTGACCCCCAGGTCACGTGACCCCTCTGAGGTCACGTGACCCCCGAGGTCACGTGACCCCCCTCCCCGAAGTCACGTGACACCCCCCCCCCCCCCGAGGTCACGTGACCGCCCCCCCCCCCGGAGCATATTAAAGAATGAGGGGAGGAGGAGGGGTCTACCCTCCCCTCAGTACCCTTCACTCCTCCTCCTCAAGAGCTGCGCTCCAATTCGGCGTTACAGGAATTTGTAAACGGCTTTCACTTTTTTTCTTTCTGTGTCTATTTGCGTACAAGCTAAAACACGCCGGAAGCCACTCAGAAACATGCCCAACATTCTATCCGTATTGGTGGGGACCACATCAGTAAATAGATTTAAGGAGAGTCACATATTCTAAAATGCATGCACTCTATATGGTGTGACGGGATGTCCTGGATTGAGGTTTGCAATTCAAAGCCAAAACCGTGTCCAGTGGGTTCCCAGGACGCTTTGCGTGACACTACGCCGCTAGGATAGCTTCGATTTTGCGAGAGATATATTGTCTTCGCACAAAATGCGTAGTTCCGCAGGATGAGTTCGGCTCGTGTTAGATTAAACATCCGGTATATCATCCCGTATTTAAAGTACGTAAGGTGTTGCAATTATTAAGTGCGAGATGCGTGGAAAACATATCATGGCACCATCATCAAAAATGCTGACATTATGTCATTTTCACTAGACCATGCCATGGTAATCGATAACTTTTGTGTGTTTAAAGTTTTTTTTTATTATTATTATATTCACCAGTACGTTAACTTTGTTTCCTGAGCGTGTTTTTTTTTTAACTCGGAACACAGTACCGGGTAATTTGTTATATATGTTACAGGTTAGATAGTACAGCCGACTCAATCAACCGTAATGTCTCTTTTTATCCCGCCCCGCCCCTGCAGGAAGTAACATACAACAATAAAACGAAAGAACCTGAATATTTTCACAGTTCACTGCCGTACGAAACAAAAACGAAAAACATTTAGAGTAAAGCCTCATCTACACTCAGTCAAACCTCAGCACAACTAATTTATGGCATTATAGTTTACCTGCTGTACTTCAGAAGGTCTGCAAGTTACGATGCTGTCAAAGAGACGGCAGAGACTAACACTCAATGAAGGCTCAGATGCCCAGAACGTGCAGTTAACGTGGATAGCCGTATATATCTAACATTTCATTTCTCAAAAACAAAAGCTGTTATCAAGACCAAGTACAGCAAAATGTATGTATACCTGTGTAGTGCCGCACCTTAGGCGATAAAGTCATCGTTAAATGTTATCGTATAGAAGCTAAACAAGCCTAGAACTTAGTCTGCCTCAACGTGCGACGAGTCTCCCAGCTGAGATGAGAAATTTGGCCAGTGCAGTACGACCGCTAGCCTGGGGATTTTAACCTGCACCACGCAGTACACGACCGCACGCCGGTACGATGTTCATCCAGATCGAAATTGGCAGGGGTGGAAATTGAGCCCAGGATCCTGGGTTCTGCAGCGCGAGCTTTCGCACCACGCCCTCCGAGCTGGTGCGCGCTAGCCCACTCTGCCAAAAATCCCCCGTATAGACGCTTTGCAACAGCTGTGAATGGACGCCGCCATAACTGACCTTCAGTTTTTGTTTCCTCTTACTCCGTTTATTTCACTTCATCATTACCAGAGCAGGCCAGGTTATTGCCATCTTAGATTCAACTGTGTCTTTTTCTGAAGCATCGGCCTTTGTAGAGGATCGTCAACTACCGTTTCAGTTGCTCGGCATCTCGGTAAGAGAAGAGAAGGTCAGCAATGGCGTCTGTAATTTGGCGCGTGTGTAAAGCGTCTTATAGACGCTTTACACACGCGCCAAATTACAGTATTCAACTGTATTCACTTGCGGCCATAGCTTTGTGCGCGACCGCGGAGCGCGTGCTGATGACTAGCTTCCAGGGTTCTTTTGCAACGTGCATTCCACACCGTCAAAATGGCCGGTCCTAGCAGCCTAATAATGGGGGCTCATTCTGAGCATGCGCTCTAGACAGCGCCCACAAATATGGCGCCCAGTAAATACTCCTTATAGAAGCTAGTAAAATCCGAAAATGTGCCGGTATACACTGTTGGTGCTGTGTTACATAGTCCGTCGCCTGTAGTTTTCTTTTTCTTTTTTGATCAAGGGGTTTTATTCTGTGGCATTTTCAAAGAGGTTAAGAGTGCACGTGTGTACAGCTTTAATCAGCGCTCAAGCGTGCGCTCCCGTACCCTACAACTCCCGGCCGCCAAGTGGCGCTTAGGCCCTACTATGTGCTAAAGCCGCCGCTTCGGAGACATAGGTGTTACTGACTTTAGGTGTTACCATGCCTCATTGGACTTGCCGTAAGACAACGAGCGCGCATCCACTCCGGCCTTGGAACGTTGTGCGTAAGCTAACCCTGCTCTCAACTATTTATCCCGCCTATGCACTGCCTGTTATGGGCAATGTAGGGCTGTTTCACACATTAGCGTTGGTAGCGCTAGACCAACCAAAACGACAGCTACCTACAGGAATAACCATGTTTTGTGATTGCTTGACAAAGCTGATATGTGTACTGCTTGTCGTATTCTGCAGGCCAGACTTGCTGCGTTGACTCCGTCGTTGCTGTAGCTCAGTGATCCTCGCGCAACCAACGCGAATATCCGAACAAGGCAATCTATTTCTTGACCAGAGGGAAACACTTCTTTTTCTGTTAAACAGCGCTGGAAAGAGCTGGCGTTGTTGAACATGGTATGCCTTCTAGCATGTCGCGCTTGTCGCACCGGCTCCTACTCTTTAAGGAGTATTCACTGGGCGCCATATTTGTGGGTGCTGTTTAGAGCGCATGCTCAGAACGAACCCACATTAATAGGCTGCTAAGACCGGCAATCTTGAGGGTGCGGAATGCACGTTACAAAAGAACTGTGGAAGCTCGCCATCAGCACGCGCTCAGCAGTCGCGCACACAGCTATGGCCGCCAGTGAATACTTCCTATAGAATACGAGCCGGTGCGAAACGGTTCCTATTCTGAGCTATAACTAAGAGCCGCTTTTTCACGAAGCATGGCAGTTCCTTTACAAGCACTGTTTGCCACGCCGGTGGTAGGGTTGAGTTCTCGCCGTAGCAGAACAGCTCACAGACAAAAATCGCGATGTAACCAAGAACGCTGCTTACGTGCTCGGACGGGTTGTTGGTGGACGACCAACGACGACGGTGACGAAGAGGGACGATGGATCGAAGAACGCAATGAACTTTAGTTGAACAAAACATGCAGCGTCTGAAAATGTACCAGTGTTTATCATGTCTTTCATTATTAATACCGAATACAGAATGAATGTTATTAGTAATGATTTTATTATTTATCTCGTGGTGTTTATCAATATAATCAACGCAATCGCAAGTGTGCATAGCCGATGAAGAAGTGCTGTGCCGGCCGAGGCTAGTATTTTCCCTTTTCAGCAGCTGCTGCTTCTTGCACGTGCGTCAAGAGTGTAAGAACGCAGATTTACGCCTGCGTTCTTTTACTACTTAGGCCTAACCTTAGGCGTAACCTTACGTGATCGCGTGTCACGTACGATTACCTCGCCGCGTGTACAGTTAAGTTAGGCCTAACCTTAGTCGGAATCACGCAAGTTTACTTGATTATGTAATCCTACGTATTTAGGCCCAACGCAAGGTTAGGCGTAAACTTACGTTGCTCTTAATTGCGTAAGATGCGTGAATAACCCATCAAGACGTGTTTACGTGATCACGTAAAGTTACGCAATCATGCCCAACGTAATATTAGGCCTAACTTTACAATAGGACTAGTTACGTACGTTTACGTGCTTGCGTGGTCAGTTAGGACTAACCTTACGTTGGGAATAATTAAGTGAGATTACGTGATTACGTTTTACGTAATAACGTAATCATGCGTTCCTTATATAATCCTTTTACCCCGAGGCGCCGCACTTCTTACGTTGGGCCTAATTATGTAAGAGTATGCGAATATATGATCACGTCATCAGGTACTCATGAGGTGATAACTCTCTCACCCTGATGCACCGCCGTTGTTATGTTAGGCCTAATTACGTAAGATCGTCTAATTACGTAATCATCCCATTGTGTGCTAATTACGTAACTCTTTCAGCCCGAGACGGCGGCGCCTCGGGGCAAGAGGGTTAGGTTTTCGTTTGCGCTCATCGTATGTTCAAGTTATGTACCCTTTCGAAAGTCACGTGTAGAATATTAGAAGGTCTGAGCAACTTCACAAGTGCGTAACAACTGACATCGTGGAACGTCCAAGTCATTCCATGAGGTAGAGAAAGTCGAAGCGCGACCAGCGCTAAGAGCCGACGAGCCAGTCAAGCAGCGTCAAAAGTGCCACGTCACTGCTCTCATCACCTTTTTCTGTGGGTGTGTTTTTGCTTCTAATCCAACCAAACGCATAAAGTGTGCCGTGACATTGCGGTTCTGGTCCGCCATTGTACAGGCATTCAACAGCTGCTAACCAGGGGGCAGTATTTCGAAAGAGGTCTATATCGCTTACAACGACATACCGCAAGAAAACCAGTGCGAAGGATGCATACAGAAATGCCTCACATTTAAAATTAACAATTTTTGCCTCTTTTTAGCACGCTCAGTGCTAAAGACATTTTTACTTTTTTTTTTTTTTTTTTTTGGGGGGGGGGGGGGGGGATTAGGTACGAGTTGTTACTTTGTAATATCTTCGTTAGTCATAGTCATACACGGGAAACGGATGCTCCTAAGTAAAATGGCATGTTTGATTTTTGTACGGTACACTTCCCGTTTCAGCATAAAAACGGCACAATCAATGCAAGGCCAACAAACGGGACAATTTCCGTTCACATTCCTTCTGTATTTATACGGAACAGTTCCCTTAGCTGCACAAAGGCGTTACACTGGATGCAATGCCGACAAACCCGGGTTGAGTCCCATTCTCATTTTCCACGGAACCTTGATGGGATTCTCTAACAGATACTTCCTTGTGCGCCTTGATCCCGCCGTTCACCCGTATACCTCTGGTGGAAGCCCTATCTGACGCAGCTCCAGATGACACAGTTTGCGGTCATCTGCCTTTGTGTTCTCGTCCCATTCTTCAAGGGCTGCGGTTAACCAGGGTTCCACTCTTTGATCACAATCTATGAGCACATTGTTTTCTTCGTTATGTTTGCACACTTCTACGTGAACGTTTATTGTCACAGGCGGGCTTCTTCGCACATCAGCAACTCCAGTGAGAAGAACCAGTGAATTTGCGATGTTCAGAGGCTACGAGTCAGCACAGCTAATCACGTTGCAAGAAGGTCAAGCCGCGTTAATAGTACAGATAAAGTTTTCTGCTGCTAAGTTAATAACATGATATGACCTCGTATTCTGAAAGCGAAAATACAGCTCAACAAAGAACATTCCTGTTCTTTGTTACCTTTGTTGCTTAAAATAAAACGCAAATTTCTGAATAAAATAAATAAAAAAAACAGTGAATTCTCCAGCTACGTTATGCCCCGAAAATTAAATATGCTAAAAGAAGGTCAAATAATTGTAGTTAATGGCTAGCTAATCTAACCGATTTCGCTTCTTTTCTACTGGCCCTCATGGCCCTTAACCAAGCCCCACAGCTAAATATTCCTGATGCAAGCATTTATTTTTTTAAACTCTGATCCTTCTAAAAAAATACCCTGCGTAGTGTTCTGAATCAATGTACGCGGGCGTATTCCTACTTTTCACGCTGCAATAAAGTTAGAGATCGGAGTGATCCGCCTCATGGAGATGGCGAATGACCCAGCCCTGCTCCATTTTTTAGCTACTACTTGACGTGCCCGTAATACTGAAGTAAACTATGGCCTATATTCCATTTCATGATATTTTGGCAAACAGCGAAAGTCACCGCCCCAGCAGGCCAGGCTGGGGTAGGAGCGGTGCACGCAACAACGTATCATCAGTGTACACTACCGTCGCAAAACAATAGTCTCTGGATTGCTCCAGGGATCAATAGAGTTCAAACTTTGCCTAGTTACGCTTCAACGCAGTTTAAATTGATGATTGTTGTTACCGAGCGCAGATTTCTGATAGACTTTCACGCTAAAGCCGTGTAAAAAACTGACGTCACCGTCGTAAAAGCCTCCATCAATGGTTGGTTTCATGCAACGCCGTTTCACTTCCGGTGGTACGTAGTCTGCTAACAAAACTGGGGAGCACTTTCCGACACTTTATGCCAATCTTATAAGTGTTATTTTAAAGCCATGACTTCATAAGACGCACTCCACGGGCCTTTTTTTATCGTGTTTGTCCGACCGCATGACGTCGCAATGACACGTGATGTCATGATTTAACGTGATGTCACGGTAAGACGTGACGTTGCGATGTCACGTGACGCAAGCATTAAAACGTCATTTTCTCAAGTGACAACAATGTCACGTGCCACAGGGTGTGACGCGTGACGTCGTTGTATCACGTAAAGTTACTGTGTGATGTGACCTTGTGTCACAATTTCTCCGCTTAACTTGGAGGGAACGTATCTCCGCTATATTTCGATATAAAGTGCTACTTCTTAACATATCCCATCAAATGCTATCGCGTCTTCATTGCATTTGACGAAACGTCTAAACCAGGCGATTTCTGTGTGTTCGAAAAAAGCAGGACTCATGCCGAGTGACTCCTTTGACGATGGGACTCAAGTACGTTCGAGGACGTATTTCGGGGCAAAAGACCCGCGCTTACCTCAGTTGCTTTTTATGTCCTTTTTTTTTTAAATCGCCCCGGGCGGCATCCACTGGGACCTTTTTTGGTCGCCGACGAGCCCACGTTTCGAGACCCAGCCGTTTTTGAATTTGCATAAGGGCCAATATGTCTAAGAATTTATTGCCAGCCGATGCTCTTTCATGTCGCCGACTGCTTCCAGTGGTGCAGTCAGTCACAACGCGAAAAAGCGAGGTGAGCGAGATCCGAGGCTACTCCCGGTAACTCTAAAGGGAGGTTGGCAAATTCCCGTTACCCTCATTTATCTGGAGGCCTCTATGCGCCGTGTGAAGAAAACATTTAGCTCCCTTTAATAAAAGGACATTAGCTAAAAATACCTTATGCTGCCGTGTGAATGGGGTTTTAGTTTTCAATAGCAAGTTGTTCAAAAAATGTTGCTGTTTTCTTTCAGTCAATAACAACGATAAAGATATATTTTTGTCCATGAAGGGTTACTGCACTAAAAATTATATAATCTTTCAGTCCGCGGACGCGTAGACTAAAGTAGCCGAGCGCATTTCACTCGGGAATAATGGGCGGGGACTGACTTGAAGTGCGTTTAGTGGGGCAATAACATAATGTTTTCTTTTTTGCTGGTAAGAAAAACAGAAATGACACATGATTGCGCTTCGTGCGTTTTGGCGGGAAACGCTTGGTTTCACGCGTGAAGAGGGCTGCCGGTACTGTTCCAGCCTGACGAGCTCTAGTTTACGGTACTCTTCCGGGTCCATGTAAAAGAGCTTCTGTCACAACTCGTCCAGTACGCCGCGATCTTTCCTGTACATACATTCAAACTTTCGCCAAATGAAACCTTCCTGCGCCTGTGGTATAGTGAAGTGGGCTCAAATATGCGAGAACGAGGACATGGGTCTTCGTTCCCGAGTCGGGCAAGTTGATAGCTCATGCAACCTCTGCCCATGTTGAATCCAGCACTCCAGGATTCTGCAGTATGACCCTAATGGGATACAAACCGGAGCATTCAGCAAGCCCCGGACACAACTCTATGGCCTTCAGCTAACGATTTGCGTCTATTTTTTGTTTTCTCATTCTTTTCAGGAAATATCCCTTCTACTACCGCTGCCGGGGAATCAGCGCCAAGCGTTCCTTCGCACCGATTACAAAGTAAGTGTTCTTTGATCTGGTCGCTATTTGCGACTCCAGCGAAATCGACTCAACCTAGCGGCTAGAACAGAAAGCTGTGACGGCAGGTTCGCTCGCCAGCCTTCTCGAGCGAATTAGACTTTCACAGCCCCTGGCGGTCTAAATACGAAGTCGTGAAAGTAGCTATGAAAACGCGCAATGAAAATCGCAAGTGTTAGCATTTTTCACGTATCGTCGCATATCCCAAGTTAGAGTCACAACATATATGCTGCGCTTAGTGTACTGACACTACATCCCTGATTGTCTTGCGGACGCCGCACATTTTGCGGCTTACAGAGCGGGCGCAATTGGTGATCGTTGCAACTTCAAATTGCGACTTCCTGAGAATTACATACGCTGTCATAAAGTTGAAGCCGTATCTTTTTGCTTTTGTTTCTGGAGTGTTTTAACATTTCTGGGAACAGCCGATGCGTTGCCAGCGATTTCAGATGAAGCTGAAGAGAACCTGACAACAGTGATGTTAACCGGACTGTGATTACGTCCCAATCCGGCTGAAGCCTCAATTCGGCTATTGCCTCAATTCGGCCAGAAGTTTCAATTCGGCTGCACGCTCCAGTTCGGCTATATGCTCAATTCCGCTAGAAGTTTCAATTGAGATGGACGCTTCAGTTCGGCTACATCCTAAGTTCGGCTAGAAGTTTCGGTTCGGTTGCACGCTTCGGATTGGCTATATCTTCGGTTCAGCTGCAAGTTTGAATTCGGCTGCATGCTTCAGTTTGGCTAGATCACAGCTTCAACTCGGCTGGACGTTCTGGACGATTACGTTGGACATCAAAGCATAAGGTGTATTGAACCATGGTTAAAAGCATTAAAAAAAACGTACACAAGATAGAAGACCAAGACGGGCGCTACTCACAACTTTATTGGGAAAGGAAGATGGAAGTACACACATATATATATATATATATATATATATATATATATAACACACTTATCGTTACCCAGGTTGCACATGCGCGAGATAAAAGAGCATAAACCCGTTTACCATATATTTATCGAAAAAACAAATCTTAGCATTATACAATGCTATTGATGTGTCGCTGAATATGTCTCTTGCCTTTCGCGTGCTCTTTGAATTCTGCTTCTACCGAGAATCTTGCTATCACCGAAGCGTGGCTCGCATTTGCAGACCCTACAGTGCGCGGGCAAATATGCCCCGTCATTTGTCTTTAAATTTTGTGCATGCTCTCTTAAACGGTCATTCGCGCATCTTCCCGTTTGTCCAACGTAAGATTTTCCACACGTTAGGGGGATTTCAGACCCGACCCCTGGGACACATTCGATGTACGGCCTGGCGTGCTTCGTGCCACATCCTCGCTCGTTCCTGCTTTCTTTAGCAATTCGAGGGCAAAGGATGTGGCACGAAGCACGCCAGGCCGTACATCGAATGCGTCACAGGGTCGTGTAGGAAATCCCCCTAACGTGTGGAAAATCTTACGTTGGACAAACGGAAAGATGCATGAATGACCGTTTAAGAGAGCACGCACAAAATTCAAAGACAAAGGACGGGGCCCCGCGCACTGTAGGGCATGCGAATGCGAGCCACTCTTCGGCGATACCAAGGTTCTCGGTAGAAGCAGAATTCAAAGAGCACGCGAACTGCAAGAGGCATATTTTATCAAGAAGTGGGGACCCCAGTGCGCCAGCGACACGTCAATAGCATTGTATAATGCTGAGATTCGTTTTTTCGATAAATATATGGGGGGGGGGGGGGGGGGGGGGGGGTAAACGGGTTTATGCTCTTGTATCTCGCGCATGCGTAGCCTGGGTGACGATAAGTGTATAAGATATATATATATATATATATATATCGGGGTGTCGAACCGGAACCGAACCGAACCGAAAACCGGAACCGAACCGGTATTTTTTCCGCAACTGAACCCGAACCCGAACCGTTACATTTTTATCGCGATGAACCCGAACCGGAACTGAACCGGAAACAAAATGACGGTTACTGGCTCATGTCAAAACGGTTCGGCCACGCGCTGTTGACAATGAATGTACTATCAATGCCATTTGTTTTTTAAGTGCCGTCAACTGACACACACCTCGCTTACATATTTTTCTTCTCCACTCAGTCTTAGGAATATAAACGCTGCATCCATGAATCTTGACAAACGCTGCATCCATTAATCTTGACATAGGAACCAGTATTGCGCTGGTCGCGGCTTGCACGGAAGAAAGAGAATTGGAAGGCTGTGCAAAAAAAAAAATCGCGTCACTGGATTTCATTTTCCTACAATCTCGTAAATCCTAAATGCTGCTGTGTGCTCATTTCATAACACGTTTCTAGAACGCGCGAGTTCTTGAAGCTTGCTTCCATCGGAATGAGAAAAGAAAAGGCTGTGGAGTTTGATAATAATGCATCCGGTTTCGTATAGGCACTTAGAAGCTAACATATTTGTGAGACAGCGAACTCTTCTATTTTAATATTTATCATATTACGTCCTTCTGGCGTTGCGTTCGGTGAAGTGTTTTTCATATTCCGTATCTTGCTTAATGAAAACTTCTTTAAGGGTCTAATTTGAGTTACCGAAGGCTAGTTCAAATAAAGAAAGCTGTATTTTCTCCCCACTGTTCCTTCAATTGCTTACACGCCGAGGTGGCGGGATAGTTAGCGAGTTCTACTTGTAAGTGGGTTTGTAAGGAGGTCGCGGATTTTACAGCTACTGCGTCGGACCCGATTAGATGAAGTCCGAATGCGTAAACGTCGGTAAGGTAACCTTTGAGTGCACATAAAGAAACCATTCCTGTAGAAATCTTTGAGCCTTACACTACGATGTATCCCGTTTCGTATGTGCTGACTTCAGATGTTTTATTTGTAATTTATTTTGATGTTGCAATTTGTCATTTATAATTTCCAAACCGGTTCGCGAACCGGTTCAGCGCGCCGAACCGGTTCGCCAAGCGGTTCGCGGATCGAATTAATCGAACCGGAACTGAACCGGAACAAAATAAATTTACCTCAACCTCAACCGTAACCGAACCCGTATTTTTTTTCGGTTCGACACACTGATATATATATATATATATATATATACTTCCATTTTCCTTTCCCAATACAGCTTTGAGTAGCTCCAGCGTTTGTCTTCTATGCTGTGTACGTCTTTTTAACGCTTTTAACCATGGTTCAATACAGTCAACACTAACTAGCCCAACAACAAGTTCTTTTAAAGCATAAGGTGCCCTCAATTTCGTGGAGAGACGTTAACTATATCCGTTTTAATATGCATTTTTGCACCTTCGCAAGCAATATTGAACACCCAGAATCTCACCGAAAAGGGGGCTCGAGCAATCCTGTTACGTGTGCCTGAATCAAGAAAACATAATTTCATATAAACTTGGGTATGTGACATTTCTTTTACATTTTAATTCTTAAACCTGCCCCCCCCCCCCCTTCCCCCACTATCACAGTTTCTTCGTCCGGCCCTTGCCAGTCTCCGCATGGCGGTGATTTGGACCGCTGCAGCAAAAGATTGCAACCCCTGATTGAGATTATAGTTTTCGACCGCCCAGTGGCCCCACAGACCACCGGCACCTCCGTGGGCTCATAAGTCTTCTAAAAACATGGCTCTCTTATTTATTGATTTAAAGATATGAACATATCCTTGTCCATCAACGCGCGAAGGGCGTGGCATGTCCATGTAGTTTCGCAAAATGATTTGGAAAGCAGAGGGTAGGAAAACAAATCCGCCACCGTATTTTTTCCCTGTTTACAAATTTGCTAAAATCAAGCTTAGAATGCCTCTTTGTTTGTTTGTTTTTGTCTTTGATTTGAGCAGAATGGAGGCGATGTCCTTGAAAGAGCTCTACGAGGACGACGATGGGTGGAAGAACCGGCGGAGACCAGTGGTAAGAGCCCATTTTCCTCAATTTATTAATGAGAATTCAGGACATTATGGCGAATTATTCACTGCGTAAATAGGGAGGAAAGGAAGAGGCTTCCAGTGAGCCTCAATATTGCAACCGGCGTTTTGCTAAAAAGAAAAAAAAAAGCACAGTTTCGTCGGGCCGCTGCAATGGTGTCTATAGATTCGAAATAGCGCGTGCAGTCTCAAACGGTATGAAAGCTCGGTTCGCTGAAGCGGTTGATGCGGTGTTGCAAAGTAGAGTGTCGACAGAGGCACCTTATCTTCAGGTAGAAAATGTTACAGAGAGTCATTCATTTCCTCTTGACACCAAGCTATGTGGGACTTGCCAACACGAGTCCCGCACGGCTGCCTGCAACACCTTCGGTAAATAGGTCTTTCACACTGTTGGAGATATTACATGCCCGTGAAACAGGCAATTTTCATATCAATTTTTCCCTTAAGATTTTCTGGGCTAACTAAAAATAAAAAATTGCGTCATTCTCTATACACTAACCCGAGACTACGACGTCGCGCCACCCCGGTGGCACTGCTGTCTGTAGTGCACATGCGCAGACGCTTCATCTCACTCAAATCTGAGTACAAGCACACGCTTGTTTGTCATCAGCGTGCTGGCATACACTCCTCTTCAACTTAAGGTGGACTGCAGCGGACGCTACGAGCCATTCCGCCCAATCCGGCGCTGTAAACGTGACACATGATTACGCGTCCCGTGAGTCGCTGCACTCCTGGTGGAGTTCACCCAACACCACGGTGTACCCAACGCTCACGCAGCGTTGGGTTGGCTTCAGTGGCTCACAGTGTCTCCTATGGACCATCGTAAGGGTGAGACGGAGTATATAGAAAGGTGGTAAGCATTAATAGTCGGAGATTTCAATAGCCATCTATATTGCATCATTTGAAACGTTCGAGAAGCAAAGGCGCTAAAGAAAGACGGAAGACAGGCCATGTGCAATGCATGGCCTCGTACCAACTTCTTGACCACCAGCTCCTAAGGGTAACTACCTTTTTTCAGAAAAAAAGCATACACTGGTTGTTTATTTCTGCGACAAGTGACTTGTTCTTGTTGAAACAAGAATTATCTTCGTCCGAGACGTCACATTTATCCGTGATATTAGACTTGTTTATGACATTGCGTCCCCCCCCCCAACCCCCCTTCAAGCCTCACCTGTAAATTCACCCCTGAGCTCACGGACAACCCGCTCGGTGTGGTGTTCAACGTGTCCGTGAGCAAAGGGAATCTAAACGTAATTAATTTAAAATGCCTTTGGAAAGTGGCAAAAGAAAGAGCCATTATTTTTTTTATCTTCTCCAGTCTTATGTTTTCAGGTAATCGTTGTTAATTCGAAAAGTGTGGTTTTTTTTTTTTTTTTTTGTGCGAGGGGGGGGGGGGGGGGGGTGCGCTCAAAGAGCAGATTTACCATGGATCTGCGTGGTTGTTGTTGTCGTTTAGTTGTTGGTGCATAACCAAGCAGGGGAATGGGCAAGGATAGGTTAATGCAAAAGCAGAAACAAAAGTCTCTTATGTACTAGTTGTTGTTTGCCTTGCCCGTGGTCTTACCATCGTGATTCTCTACTTCGTCTTCTTCATTGCCGCTGCTCTCGAATCTCTTCTCTTCGCAGGATGCGGTCCTAGGCTGGGTGAGGAACAAGTATGGCGACGACATCTTCGACCCCGACGAACCCCTGGACGCCACTAGAGGCTCCTTCGAGCGGAAGGAGTTGTACTGACCGAGGCGCAGCTCTGTTGCGAGGCACCCCACCCGATGCCAGTTTACAAGCCGCGAGAATCGTGACAACAAAGTCGTCGTACACGCCCAATCGTGTGCTTGGGTTTTCGAGTTACTAAACGTGGAAGCGGTGCTGCCACTTGCAAGGCCAGGCTTCTACATTTCCCTTTTTCCGTAAAAACCTTATAATTTTTCCGCGGTTTTTTTTTTTTTTTTTTTTTTTGGGGGGGGGGGGGGGGGGAAATTTTGTGAATTTAAGTTTTCAGGTTTTCTGGGTTCTTAAAATATTTGACGTTAGGGCCTACATTACTCATCCAATAAGTCCCTTTGAAAAAAAAAGTAGCCAACAGCGTCAAAATATTGATCAACCCTGTACATCTAAAGTTCCATAAAAACTTTTTTTTGCCGATTGTCACTTTTGTATGATTACGAGAGTAAACTTAGAAGTATCAGAAACGCCCGGTAGAAGCATTTGGTGGACATTTTGGGTTTTTAACAGAAACATTCAATTCGATTTTGGTGTTGGGTAAGTAATTGTCGAAAAGTTTAAAATTGCAATTTGGGCAGAAGCGGTAACCGTCGTGGTTTTATTGGCATGAAAAAATGGTAAATAATTCGGTGTCCTCTTGTAAGCACTTTTCCAAACTCTCATCATCCTGAATTTATCGGCATCCATTAATTTACATTAGTCGGGTAACTTACATTCAACTAGGTTAAATATCTTATAAGGACTCTTTCCTTGAAGTCGTCCTGCTAAGCTTAATTTTGTATTTGCTGTTTTGTGACTCGCTTAACGCAATTATATACCTTCACTTTCGTTACAAATATATTGGATGCTCAAAAATTTCCTTTTTCATGTTAGCTTTGTTTGTGTCTATTATATATATTTTATCTCTGAAAAATGAAAATGTTTTGTTGCGGCACAGCGCCGACTGAACGTATTTGTAAACATTATTTTTATCAACACTGGTGCAGAGAGTAGTTTCACTACATTTCCTCTCGTTTGTTATACTTACATTGGGGTACGACTGCAATTTGTCAAGGCAGCCAAGAGACATAACGCTTGGTTGCCGTGTAAACTCGCTCGCCAAATGTAGCTAAACGCCACTGTGTAAATGGGCCTTCAATCTTATCTCCCAGCGTTTTTGTTTTATGCGCGTGTTTGCGCGCCGTTGTTTTTATTGTCTCGTATGGGCCGGCCGCCCTCTGCAAAGTGACAGGAGCAACGTTTACAAAGAAAGGAGTATTAAAATGATGACAGAAAGGTTTTCGGTGGATAACGTTTTTTTCGATAATGATGCTGCGAAACTTTACAAGCCTCGCTTGATAGAAACTTTGACCAACCAAACAAAACGACGTCAATATTTTTGTCTTGACAATTATTCCCAAACAATGGAAAAATGATACAGCAGTCAACGTTCTGTTTGTGACCTAATGCATCTAACAAACCAGATAAATTTAAATTCGAGTCAGAAACGGCTGGATGAAAGAAACAGTAATTATATACGTCGACAAACATGTTATGGGTGTAACATTTTGCGTTACCATATAAGCATGTGAAGACCAGACAATATTGAATCGAAGCATCAAGTATGCGCGTGGATTGGAGGCATGTCAACAGCTTCTGCGGTGCCCTCTGCTGGATGTCCTATTTTTTTTTTTTTTTAAGTGAGAGTGCCGATGTACGGAACCCTATTTGGCCGTTATGAATCCTGAGCGCAGTGCCCGCAGTTTCGCAGACACTTTTTGCAGAGAGGACACCATGCAAAGAAGACTTTAGGCTTACATCAAAGATCTCCAGGCCCACCCATTTACTTGTTGGGGCACGCCATATGTCCTCGGTTGGCTTCCCACGTAAGCCCCTAAATTGCCTGTCTTACTAGGCCCACGTTTGGTGAAGTTCTAAGTTCTCTGATTTATAAGAAGTAACTGCCTCCAAGATACAATGGGTAATAAAGAATAACATCGCCCCCAGATGGGTGGCGATGTTATGTAGTGTGTCAGTACGCATTGTTTTGCAGATATAAAAGTTTCCGGCTTGCTTTCGTTTGATCGTACGAATATTGGCTGTTGGAGGGAAAGAATAGCAGGTTGAGCTGCTGCAACAAAGACCTCTAATTTTTCCACTTTAGGAGAACCGTGCCTGAAAGGCGTCGAGTGGGGAGAAGGAAATCACCAATCATGGCGGGAGGAGAGTTTCGAGCGTGGGAAATTTTCTGGTATTCTGAACACGGAACAGGCAATAGCTGTCACCATGGAGATTGCAATCGAGGCTGTTAGTGTCCAGAAGCGAATTATCGCATATCATGTCGAGCATTGTGTCGCGTGCCTCTTGGGTTTTAAAACATTTGCAACTTTTACTTGCTGCTAGAACTTTATATTATAATTTATAACACAAATGTTTTACGTCCTGATCCTTTGGGTTTACTTAATTTGTTTTTATGGTCTGTAGCGGATATTTAGTAACTACCTCATTATCCAGTCTATACTCTATCTCAGGAGTTGTGTGTAGCAAAGGCAAAAGCATAGGCGATGGCATCCTTTCCTTTTGCGAGTGCTCGTGAAAGGAAAGCAAGTCTGAAAACCACGCGCTCACACCTGTGCTTTTGCCTCTACTGCAAGCAACTTGTGAGGTGTAGTATAAATACGTACGTATTTTTATTAAGCCAGATAACTATATCAATTGAACGGTTCTCCTTAATATTTTTAATTGCGCATAAAATTAATCCTAAGTGGCATTGAAACGAGAAACCGAAAAAAGTATAAAATGTATCCATTCATGAGGTCGAGAATTGGGTTGCTATTCCATTGTTGATTGACATCTAACACTCTATCTGACGCTGTACAAATTAAGAAGGACTGTATACAAATTCGATTTCCGTTCAGCACTACCTTCACTTACCAAAATGATAGTTGAAGGAAAGGATTTAAAGTTTATTAAATTTTGTTACCCATGTTGCTGGAAATTTTCTCGTTATTAAAACAGATACAGCGATCAATAAGCTCGCACTCGCATTATTTCAAATAGTGCGTAGCTGCTTACAGCTGAGAAAACTCGCCCGCGTTTCAGATCAGACAAATGTGTAGATTTGAAGGGGTTTTTTTTTCAAATACAATAAGCGTATATACTTCGGTTGCTTTATCTTGTGACATGTGAAAGTGCTGTCGCTACCTCCACGTGCACAACAAGTTCCCCAAATTTTAAAAACAAAGCACGTCGGTGTCACGGACATGTGTTTCCATGTACTTACACTAAATAATATTTGTCCATGCTTACTGGTTCAGAGAAACCGCTGAATACGTTGTGATACTGACTATCCAGGACCCTTACAGATACCCTGCGGTGCAACTACCTCTTTTTTTTTCACAATATCTGACTTATATTACCCCGCAGTCTCTTAAATCTAGTAGACAATTTTTTTTGTTGTTGTTTCCTTGCTGCTAATATTGAATAAACAGATGTGATATGTTAGGACTCAGAAAACAAAAATCAGGGTCAACATACATGTTCACTGGCATAAGTTGAATGTTATCACCCGTCATTGTTCGCCCTAGTAGAAATAAAGCAAGTGAAATATTGTTCCTTTGTCTCTTACAAAAGTAATACGGAGACAGCACCAAGCCATCAAGGTAAGAAGTTGCGGCTGTATTCAATGATTACAAAGGTAAGTAACCTTTAAGAGCTTTTCTTATAGAACTATATATGATTTACGTGTTTCCACTTAAGTTATTCTTCAAATTTATCAAAGTTCAAACAAATTCTTCAAATTTAACATGTTTAGTCAAATTTAGGCGCATGATGACACAGTCGTAAATCGACATTGGAGCCACAAATGTAACGGGTAATTTTGCTGAGAACATATCTGGTGCCATGTTTACATGGCCAGCTTGGAATCACCGTAAAAAATGGCGACGACTTACGCCCTTTTGTCTCATATAATGCGCACCAAAACTTCAGTTCGATATACAGCGCACTGACGTCGCCCAGACGGCCCCAACTGTTACGAGGGTTTTGATAATGGTGCGTTATAACTTACTAAAGAGCTCAAATATTTGCGTATCAAAGACTACGGAAAAATAACACTCAGGTTTTGCAAAAAGACTACAAAAAAACGGTTATTTCTTTTTTGTCAGCAGCACGTACATTAGCTAAACAGGATGAGAAACAGCCTCAGATAAACAGGGACGAAGAACGGGTAAGGAATACGACAGGACAATGGCTGACTCGCAACTGAAGTTTATTGGTTGAATAAACTTCAGTTGCGAGTCAGCCGTTGTCCCGTCGTATTCTTTACCCGTCCTTCGTCCCTCTTTATCTGAGGCTGTTTCTGGTTTCGTTTAACTGTTACCAACTGGTTCAAATCACCACCCTACTTCACGCACTATCGGAAACAATATGAGCGTGAACGCGCCACCGCTTGTCACCGCGGAAGCGTGTTCACGCTAATATTGTTTCCGATAGTACATTAGCTATTTTAATCAGTTGTACAATTCGACTATCAAGCCGCTCGTGAAAGTTGGTATTGACGGTTCGACGTCAGCAAGCGGTACGTCGAACTGAAGTTTTGGGGTGTCGTATATGGGACAAAGGCTGTAAGAATATACTTTTTTTTTAGAATGTTAATAAACTATACTTTGGACTCGCCAGATAAACTTCAGCCATCTTTGTGCTAAAAATCACGGATGCCTATGATAAAAAAGCGTCATCTAAAATCGTCAGAAAATGACTTTCCGTCCCCTAGAAACGTTAGAACAGTGCGCGGCAGAGATGAACGATAACGCCTGAATTTCCCAATACCGTGTACCTGAAACTTGGGAAGTCTAATTTCCTAATCGTAGCAATCTCTCATTGCTCTCGATTTGCACTAAGCACCAAAATGGCGGCGCCTACAAGACAACCGCGCAAATGGAGTGCCGTTACTCTAAAGAAAGCGTATTTTGTGGCTCTAGCGTAGCTTGTTTGGCTACTCCATGTAAGCCTAAAGGCTTACATGGATTGCAATTGTCTATTAGACAATTGCAAGCATGGCGCCACAAGTGGAGCCCCATGCGTGCAAGCGCGTGCAACGCGCGGGTGAACGTAGCTTTGGCAAGCTCGTAATCGCACGGGCGTGCCTGCTCGAGCAAAGAGATGGCGGCGGCCAGTCGCCCAGCTTGCAATCGTCTATAGCGAGAGCTTGGGCACTTTTACTTCCCTCTGGTAACGGCGGCACAAGTGATTACTGATCTACTGTTGCTTGCGGCGATCCTGCCGATGGCAGACCTGCCGATGGCAGAGCAGCGAAGATGGGTGCGGCCGACGCCTGTACTGCTGTGGGTCGCTCTCCGACCACGTGCTCTCGATCCAGCCTGATAGGTCACGGAAACTGAAGCAGCCGCGGGTCGAGATGCCGCAGTAACAGTGGCATTTATGCTTACTCACCTTGTTTGTCTAAACTTCTCTCAGCAACCACCGGGATCGTGATATCCAAAAGCATGAGACGCCAGAGCCGCTGAAGTCATACTTCGTTTCATTTAGTTGATTCATTGTTCTCTCATGGTCAAGGGGCAATACAGAAAGAGTAAGGCGCCGTAAAATTCGCGTAAACGTTTGGAACAAAAACAGCCCAACGAGAAGAGCGCAAAAATAATTCGAAAAATTATTCGACACAGTGAAAATTGTCATTTTATAATCAGCAGTATTAGTCATTACGACTGCGCCTGCGAGCACAGTCGTAATGACTCCTCGCAGGCCCTGCCTGCGAGGAGACGATTCCAATCAATAGGAGTCTGGGCCGAGAAAGATTCATTAAATGTAGATGTGGTGCCACGGGGGATCCCACCTTGTAGTTGATGACTGGCGCGTGACGATACGTTAGATCGATGTGCAATTAGAGCGTGACGGAGTGTTAAGTTAGAGTGATAAATCTTGAGGGGGGGGGGGGGGGGGTGAATCAAACACAAAAGAGATTTTTTTTTTTTTTTTTTTGGAGAGAGCTTAGGCGAGATTCGTCTGAATACGGACGCTTTTATACAGGTAATTCTAGCTCCGCGTTGATGGTTAGAAAGTATATATCAAGCGGAGCGATTTTAGATGGATTCTGCTGCAGATGCGGTGGTATAGCAGAGTCCAGAATAAAGCCTCATACACATGGTGCGATTATATTTTTGATTTAGTAGTTGCGGCGTCGCTCGTTCTATGAACAAAAGCATGGTGTAGGCTGCAGTGCCAAACGTTGCAGTTGCGAAATCGCCAGAAAAATCGCCTTATCCGAATTGGGCTTGAGGCTGCTTGTTTAAGTTTAGTACGAATTTGAGTTTTATAAAGAAGCTTTAATGAAACGGGGACAAGGCAAGCTTTTTGTTGTTGTTATTGTTGTTTATGTAATTCAATAAAAAGCAAAATATTGAATGATTGTGAAGCATTGTGGGTCCCAATAAAAACGCCCTCGTTTTTTGTGCCGGTCATTTCTTGTTACAAACCACCCAACCTTCTTGGACTACCATCCCTTCTCAAGAAATGTATGCAGTCACTCACGCAGTTGTACCCGACAGACGTATTTATACTCGCTGGTGACTTCAGCTACCCCGAAATCGCGCGGCCTGTTGTACCGGTCCGCATGCCGTTCGACTCGTGGCGTTCCCTTCCCGCTCAGGCCCGACGTTTCGTTGCCAAACGGCACTGGTGCAGCGCGCACTCACCTTTCCAAATGATCGATAAACCAACTAGCGGCTCTACAGCTATTGACCTGTTTCTCACTACCAGTCTGGAATGCGTTACAGCTAGCTGTCGAACTCCTAAAGCCTCTTAGTGATAATTTGTCGATCTACGTCCAATTGTCATTTCCAACAACTAAGTCCTGTCCATTAAGTAAGACTCTGTTTAGTTATCCACGAGGCGGCCAAAATGCTCCTCTTCTACATCCGTTACGTTTCATGCGTACCTTTCTAGAGGGCTTTCAAAGTAGAACTGTTGATGAAAATCAGATCCTAATCAGGAATGCATTAATAAAAGACTTGCACACATATGTTCCGAGAGTTCATGTCAGGTCATGTTACGAACGCCACTGCTTTTCTCTTCGTCTCAAACGGCTCCTCAGTAAAAAGCAAAGACTCTACAGTCGCGGAAAGCTCACAAAACCCTCATCAGCATGGTCTAAATACCGAGAACGCGCTTCGAGATGTTAGTAAGAAATTAAGAAAGCTAAGCATAACTTATTTAACATAAATCCTTTCATTTACTGAAAACAAACGTCAAAATACTCTGGTCGACTGCAAAACCTAAGAAAATCAGACCCCCCCCCCCCCCCCCTGCATTGTTGAGTCGGGTGGAAAGGGGGGAAATGATCTCTCGGAAAGAGAAAGCTGCGAGACACTGAGCTCTTATCTAGGCGATGTTTTCACTGAAGGGTCTTTTCCCTTACCCGACCACATGCCTCAATATACAATCGAAACCAGTATCGACCATATTTCTATTACACCGTTTGGCATCGAGAAACTAGGGAGTTTTAGCAAGTCGTTTTTCAAGTACACGGTTCCGAAATCACGAACGGTACAGCTGGTCCGTTCCGTGAAACCGTACGCCAAATTTGACATACTTTAGCGAATTGTGAAAGTGACGCGACCGTGTAAACGATGGTGATGATCGTGCTTAACGGTGGCGCCATCTTCCAGTAAGCATGTGAAACATTCTGCAACGTGTATATCAGTGGCGAAGGTGGCGGACACCGTGGTGGCGGCTCGTGTTTCCGGCGTACGACTGATGTAAACAAGACGGCCGATGTAACATTTGCCGGTCGGATTTCGAGAACTGCGAAGCTAGATAGAGTAAAAAGTGTCTGAACGACCGTAAAGGTATGCGGTGTGTCTCCGTCATCTTGAAGTTGAACGATCGTTCACGTTGTGTGCCATCGAACCAAATCATTTCGTCTGCGCGCGGTCGCCACGGCAGCTGGTCGCCACGGCAGCTAGTCTGCCCGCAGATCGCTAAACTTTACTAGCATGCGCAGTTTACAGCATTCAAAATCGCTTACGATTGTGAGCAGTTCTCGAAATGATTTGGTTCAACCTCTCAAATGAAGCAGACTAACAGGACGGCAAATCGCCTCCAGCTGTCCTAGACCTAACGCTCGGCTGGGTCGGCGAAGGCGGTCGCCGAACCGACCGCCATCTTTTTTTTACCCGAGCCGTGAACGGTGCTGGCTGCGTTCCGGTGACGACTCGAGCGGCCGGAATGGGAGAAACGAACGAGAAGAGCCTGATCATAATGTAGAAAACCCGAGACTGTGGTAAAAGCAAGGAAACGGAGTCGAAGAAGAAAGACAGGGGAAAAGAACGTCTTAAGCATTCTACATAAATTTTACTACCATCTTCATCTGCAGAGATATTTATACTGCGTACCTGCACCTCACATCTCCCGTCGCATATATGGCTCACGCAAGCGTGTTTTATCCATTCCTAGGACAAATATATTTTAATTTTTTCCTTTGCAGATTTCTATTAATACTTGGAATAAATTACCAGACTCCATAGTAACGATATCAGATATCTCAAGAAAAGCACTTGCCACGTTTTTCGGCCTGCAGCTCATTTGTGTTTTATCCTTTGTTTGTTGTTCTTGTTTGTACTGTGTACACCACGTGGGCATTTAAGGGATTAATAAATTAAAATAAAATGGAAGTAATTGATTAACGTGTTTAGTTACCATAGTCGGCATGAATATTCTAAGAGAGATCATCGGTTATGTGAACGCTGGTGTGTGTTGAAAAGGGCACACTAAAGAGGATAAAATGATTGATGGAGTTGGGAGGGCAAGTGCTATTTTGACAAGAGATTTTCATGGATTTGCATTTGGAGAGTTTAAGGGCCGGTTGCACAAACGTCGCTTAGCGCAAAGCGGAGCTTAGCCGGGAACTTAAGCTTAGTTTCGGTTTCGTTCGGTTGCACCAAACTCGCTTATCGCTAAACCTAGCACTAAACTACGCTTAACTTAAGCGCTCAACATTGGGCGCTTTGCTTCTGTTTGTTTCTTAATCCTGGATTAGAAACATGGCGGCTGGTTTGTCACGGTCGACGCGGTCGACGAAATTGGTTGTGCAAAGTGTTTTAGGCTACATCAGCGTGAAAGTTTCGACAAAATGACTTTCGATTGTGACAAGGATGCAAAATATTGTCGCGTGAAGTGCTGATCGACCCCTGTTTTCAAGTTGGCTCTCCACTTTCAGGGCGTGTTAGCCCTAACCGAGAAACGTACGGAGCTGTGGGGCTCACGTCTGTATTCCCGTTGGTTCTTCTGTCAACGAGCTTATTCGTATGTACTTACTAATTTTCGCATAGCTGTAACGTATTGTTATTTACCACCTTGTTTATCTACACTTGCAGCGCGTATCCTTCATTCTGATCAGCGCGTTGAATAGTGGCAGTACATGATCTCGGCGATCAGCTGATTGTCGACACCTCTGCCGTTTGCATTAGATTGCGGCGCTTTTAAGTAATAAAACAGCGAAAATTCAATTTCTTTCGTTTTCTGAGTTTTGAGACAATCTTCAGTGAATTTTCCTTATCTCGCGAGTAGAATCTTGGCTTCAGAAAACTGTATCGTTCCATAACTGTAACTTTTTTGGTGATCGCATTTTCTTTTATATACTTTGCTTTATATCTTTCATTCGTTTCCCGAGAACGAGATACTGTTGTTTCCGAGTTGTGCTCTGTGATGGTGTTTTCCCTTTACTTTTGTCGTTTGTTGTCATTGTGACGATGGTTGAGACTATATACCGGAACACGTTTTCAATAAAATTCAGTTGAAAGTTGCGCCTTGTTGTGTCCTCCGTAACTTTTTTGGTGATCGCGATTTTTTAGGAATATTTTGCTTTATATCTTTCATTCGTGGCGACGACAAATCGTAACGACTACTATGTTAGATTCGTGCATTGCTGTATCGGGGCAGGCTGGGGTAGGTGATGCGAAGAGACGACCGTTCTTATCGGCACGATGTAATGTACTAGTGGGAGTTTTTTTTTGTTTTTTTTCTGAACTCGACAGTGTGAAATTGAAGTCCGTTTGAGGCTGCAGCGGATGTTCAACGACGGTACAGTGCAGTTCTGTCACCTTGCTGATAGCAACGAGTACCGTCGATGCAAGGTCTCGTGACCTGACCTCTCGATGACTTCTATTCGACGATTTCCGGGCATTTTCGCAGCTGCCGTGGCGAGTTCGTCACTGTTTTGAACTTCATCGCTCTCAGGCTTGACTTGGTTTTAGTAGTCATCTTACCTGCCTACTTATATCCATGATGTTTTGTCTTCAGCGATGTAGCGAGTAGAGTGTCCTTCTCGCGTTCGGTGAGATTTGGGGCCCCCGATGGCTCCTTCGCCTCAAAATGTGAGCACGAAAACTACTACCACTGTCAAAATATCCTGTTATCAACCGATATTAAACACACAATCACAGATGTAAAGAGCATTCGTGTTTATTTGAAGCTTTGACTTCTGTTATTGAAAGTTAAACGAAAAAATGATTGAATTTGGAGACCTTTAATTTGTTACTCACCGAAGAAATACAGCGAAAAGCAGACGCCGACGACAATTACTACGGCAGTTTTTTTTTCTTTTTTTTTACATCACGTGATTCCTCTCCGCCAATCGTATTCGTCGCTCTGAGCCTTCCCTAGTTTGCTCTGTTTGTCCCTAGATTCCCTACGCAAATCCAGCGTTTAGCTAGGGGCGCGTCTGTAAAGCCGGCTTAACGTTGGTGCAACCGGAATTTAAACCCGTGCTTACCTAAGCTCGGTTTAGGGCACTAAGCCGGCTTAGGAAAGTGCCGCTTTGGGTTAAGGTAAGCGGCGTTGGTGCAACCGGCCCTTAGTGATGCCTGTCGTCGCACCGTTATTTGACATTGTTAGCAGAGATGTCGAAAATTGTTGACGAGGTTTTCGTAAAATCAACACAACGCACACAAAACGAAGACGAAGTAGAAGGGGGTACCATAGCCTCCTCTATACTGACAAAGCCTGGCGGTTCACCATGAGACGTGGCCGCCGAAAGTGAAAAGGTAGAGCGGCAGATAACGGATGAGAGGAGAGCCATGTAACCGGCGCCCCGCTGCGGCGATGGAATGTCCACTCGTGCTCCTCGCGTTCCTCGCCGCTGCAAAGGCTGTGCGCTCACTTCCAGCTTCCCCGAGAAATGATCTGCGCCACCAGATCCTCGCGCTCCAAATCTGCGACCGGGCGCTCTATGGTTCCATCATCGAACTGCCAGGCCTTGTGAGTATAGAGGAGGCTATGGGTGTACACACGAAAATAACAAAGTAGTAAGCAAAACGTCTAACAGAAAAAGAGACACGGATAGAAATATTATTAATATAAATAAAAATGGATGACTGAACTTGAATACCTCACCGGGACACTGGAGTTCACAGATGATGACGAAGAATTGGTTCCTTTGACGTGAACGAATTGGAGACGGAAGGGTTTTATCAAAGCGAGAACGTTTGGGAATATGTTAAGGCTCCATACAAAATTTATAAAGAAGGAGTGCGTGAGGAATCATACCAAAAGATAACCATGCCAAAAGATTTTTTCTAAGAAATTAGGAAATAGGCGGTCAGTTGTGGAATCTCGATTAAGAGTGACGTAAAGATTATGAGCAAATGGAAGGAGTTTGCTTTCACATTAATAGAAATTTCGAACCACACAATTTTGATGTGTTAAAAAGGTTTTCAATCCAGAAATTTCATTCGTTCGCCATAAATTGCGTGCTCGTGGACCGGGAACAGAATGCTTGTTAAAGTTGTGGAACGGAAGTTGGAAGGATTATGTTCATCGCTAGCAAACGTAGATCGCTGTCTACTTCCTCTCCGTCAGTGTCCTCAAGGGTTAAACTTTAACTGCAAATGGGATTAGTAACCTTCCGGAATGGACGCGGATTTATTTAACACGTGGATGGTAACGTGTTATTAAACAATAGGTTTTTGGCATCTGTGGTCACGTACGAACCGACACACAGCGGCTTCCGAGAGAACATTCCTCCGCTCGACTCGAACAGCTCCTGAGAGCTTCGTATCACGATACCCGGCTAAGGTGCCGCGTCGTCGACGGAACTTGCCGCATGCTTACATCAGTTCCGCGCGATATCCAGGTTACACAACGTTGGATAATAGCCCCATGGCTTAAAGCCCCTCGATGTTTGCGTTTGCCGTGCAAGTAGCGTCAAATGCGCGAGTGCACGAGATCCTATAATCTCGAGCGGCCCTTGGAAGCGAATGGCGGCGCAGCACTGAAATGAGCGGTCCTAGAAAGCGAATGGCGGCGGAGCACCCGCTCGTGGCACGTGTCTCGCGCGGTTTCACAACAATGGTTGGCGGTACTTGTAGAAACGCCTTTATCAAGGGGCTTTACCATGGCTCACCATCGCACCGGGGGTACTGCTCAAGAACGAAGGGCGAGGGTAAGACGCGCCGGGGAGGAGGAAGCAGAGGGAACGCTGGAAAAGAGAAGGGGAAACCCCCTTCTCTCTCTAGCGTTCCGTTTGCTTCCCCCTCCCCGGCCCGTCTTACCCTCGCTCTTCGTTCTTAGGTTGCAACGGACTATAGACCTTTTCCACAAGGGCGCCGCCATCTTGAATTGACGTCACTTCCAGTATGGGCGAAAACGTAACTTTGCCGTTGCCACGCCAATAGAAGACATTTAGGATATGAGCCTAACCGTCACACATTCTCGTTTTGGCTCGCCTCTATTTTTTTACTAGTTACAGGTTGAAACGTTTTACTTTTTTTTCGTCGCCCATACTGGAAGTGACGACAATTCAAGATGGCGGCGCCCTTGTGGAAAAGGTCTATACACCAACTCGTGTTTGGATGGATCGATGGATGAATGCGGCTGAGCCCTTTGGATCGGGCGGTAGCTTATGCCACCTAGCCGTTTTGTTTTACCGTTTAAGCTTAGAATATTTAAATGTGAAATCTATATTCACTCCGCACTGCAAAGAAAGTGGGGCTATAAAACCCCCTTGCCATCAGTTAATAAGAAAATACCTAGTTTTCCCTCGCTTTCTGCCACCATTCACTTAATCTTTGCTTGGTAATCTCTACAGTCTTGAAATCCACTTTCCCTTCGCTGTCTCTAACACCCAATGACTTTATTAAATCTATGTTGTCTTCCTTAGCCATAGGGTGAAGCCCTTTACAGTAGAGTATCAAGTGCTCAGCCGTCTCGCCCTCCTCTCCACAAGCAGTGCGCACTGTATCCATTTCCTGGTACCTCGCTCTCTATGTTCTGGTTCGCAGATCACCCGTCCTTGCCTCAAACAACAATGAGCTTCCCCTAGAATTGTCATAAATGCTTTCTTTGGCAATAACTGTTTTGTTTAATCTATAGCTTTCCAGAGCCGTCTTTGTCTGCATTCCGTCTCGCCACCGATCTCTTTCTGTGGCCTTAACTTTCTTCTTAACTGAGACCTGCTCTTCCGTATCTCCACTATAGCCTAAAAACTTTCCTCTTAATTTCCTAGTGCGCTGTCTCCACTTTGTGTCTATGCTCCTCATGTACAAATAGCTGAAAACCTTTCGTGCCCATTGGTCCCCATTTATTTGCCTCAATCGATCCTCAAATTCTATCTTGCTCACCGCTTCCCTGCTCTCAAAAGACGCCCATCCCATGTCTCCTTGTACTCCCTGGTTTGCCGTTTTGCAATGTTCCCCCAAAGCCAGCCTACATACTCCGCGCTGTTTCATTTCTAGTCTTGCATGCACTTTGAATTTCATGCATAACACTGTGTTTCCAAAAGTCAAGCCAGGGACCATGACCCCTTTCCAAATCTCTCTCACCACCTCATACCTGTTGTAATTCCAAAGAGCTGTATTTTTCATTACAGCTGCATATCTGTTGCCCTTACCTATTATATACTTTTCATGATCGGTGAGATATTCTGTACCGTCACATATCCATACTCCTAGATACTTGTATTTACTAGCTCTCTCAACTGTAATATTCTGTATTTTCAGCCTCTCAACTTCATGATTGTTAAAAAAGTGAAAGCCGTTCACAAATAGCTAAAAACACGGATGACGTCATCCGTGATGATGACGATGACGATGCGGATGCCGGTTACGTCAGCAGTGACGTCACAGATGACGTCATCAGTGATGATGACAATGACGATGCGGATGCCGGTGACGTCATTAGTGATGATGACGATGCGGATGCCGTCATCGGGGAGGTCACGTGACCTCGGGGGTGTCACGTGACCTTGGGGGTCACGTGACCTTGGGATGACCTTGGTTACGCCGACGCCGCTCAAGCCGGGAACGGGCCCCTAAGAGCTGCGCTCTAAAATCATGACTGCTGATTTTTCACTACTGAATTCTAAAGCTAATTCCTCTCCGTCCTTACCACAGATGCTCATTAATTCCTGCAACTCTGTCCTGTTGTTAGCCACTAGTACAATATCATCCGCATACACCAATCCCGGTAAGGATTGCTGAATTTTTTGGCCTAGCTTACTGTACGAAAGGTCGAATCTAAGCCCACTCTTCTCTAGTCTATCCTCCAATCCTCTCAGATACAACATAAACAGCAAAGGCGATAACGGGCACCCCTGCCTAAGGCCTCGTCTTATTTCTATTTTCCCCGTCGCCTTTCCTTCCCATGTTATAATCACCTTATTATCTTTGTAAATGTTCCTTAATAGGGCTGTTAGTCTTTCATCTAGGTTTAAGCTCTCCACTATGTCCCACAGGTTCCTTTGGTTCACATTGTCATAGGCACCCTTGATATCCAGAAATGCCAGCCAGAGCTCTCTGTTTTGTTTTTGCGCTATTTCTATACACTGTGTTAGAGAAAATATATTGTCCTCCAACCTTCTTTGTTTCCGAAACCCGTTCTGTAACTCGCCCAGTATGCCCTCGCAATCTACCCACTCCTCCAGTCTGTTCTTTATAATCTGCATTACCAACCTGTAAATAACTGGTGTCACGGTTATGGGGCGATAATTCCTAATATCAAACTTATCTCCCTTTCCCTTATATATCATACCCATCCTACTAAGCCTCCATTCATCTGGAATATTTCCTTTCGTTATCATAGTGCTCACTACTTCCCTTAGTTTTGCCTTAGATTTAGGACCCAAATTCTTCACCAGCTTGATTGGGATCCCATCTGTGCCTGTCGATGTGCCACTAGGGACTCTTCGTTCCGCCTTTTCCATTCTCTTTGTCCAAAATCCGCGATGTCACAAGCTGGACTGCTACTTCCTTCGGTTTTCCTATCTTCCACATGTACCCGTTCCCGAAATTTATCCTCAATCACTGCTCCTATATATCGTATTGCATCATCTCCCTCTAATTGATCTCCCTGATGCGAGAGTATGAACCTCTGTCTAGCTTGCGTCGTTTCGCCGAGTGAGTTCAAGTGCTCCCAAAACTTCTTAGCTGCGTTTCTATCTTTCTTGCTTACATTACTCATGCATTCCTCACCCTTTCTCTGAATTTTCGCATTGATCAAACTGGATGCCTCTCGACGACATGTTATAAAAGTGTCCCATTTTCTCTTTACTTCCATTTCTGAATCCCCACTGCGCTTGGAATACTTGTGTTCTCTAGAGGCTTCTTGACATTTTTGTATCGCTTGCTTCACTTCTTTGTCCCACCAGCTTTTTGGACTATGTCCTTGCTTCCCCTTTCGTTTGCTCTGAACTTTGTCTAGTTCCAGAGCAAAAAGCCTGGTTAGAGTCTCATAGGTCCAATCTGTATACTGTTGCCCTGAAACTGCTTCCTCTAATCTCTTAGCAACTATTTCCAACTCTTTGTCGCTGCAGAAAATTTGCTTTGAATTATGTTGTCTAGTTTCAGCATTTACTTCTCTGGCAAAATTCAGCTTAATACGCTTGTGATCACTACCAAGACTTTTGGAACCTTCTTCATCTATTTTCATTACTTGTAACTTACCATATATTTTGTGTGACGTGAGTACATAATCTATACTTGAATGTAGATTGCCAGTTTCCCACGTTATGTGCCCGTCGCACTTCTGACTGGTATTGCATAAAACTAAGTCATGTTTTTCTACCATTTCTAGTAATATGCTTCAAGTTGAGTCCGTATACCCATACAGACCCTCGATATAGACATTCATGTCTCCCATAATATATATTTCAGAACCTTCCCCTAGCTCACTAATGTCTCTTGATATGCAATCAATCATTTTTCTGTTTTCCTCTTTAGCACCTGTCCCTGTCCATAAGTAAACAACTCCAAGGACTGTTGATTCCCCAGGGACTTTTCCTTTCAGCCACAAATGTTCAGCGCACTCCTTTCTAATCCTTTGAAAGTTCATATTCTTCCTAATAAATGCTCCAATTCCACCTCCCTTCATCGTTCCCCCCATTCTGTTGCATTGTTCCCACACATAGTCAGGGTTGCAAGGTGGCTGCTCCATGTCTCTGAGATGTGTTTCCACAAACCCATAAACCATTAAATCCTCCTTTCTTAGTTGCTCCTCTACCTCTTCCCATTTTAACCTAATTCTACCACCCTGCATGTTAATATATCCAATGTCTGATTGTGCTGCTTGTTTATACCGGTTCTTACGTTTCCTCCTCTTTTTAATTCTGGGTGCCTCTCCTAACTTTGTTGGGTTTTCAGTTACTTCAGTGCCCCCAGGGCTCTCGGTCCCAAAAAAAAGCAGTCACCGTGCGGCCCATCCTATCCCCCACCCTGTAACCCGTGGCCTCACTGTAGTGAACGCCATCTGCAAAAGGGCGGGAGCCAGCCTCGTACACTTCCCTGTTTACTTCCATTACGTCGTACCGAAGCTGTCGACTCATACCCTTAATTACTCTGTTGGCTTTGAAACCCTCCTCTCCGTTGCCCCGGACTGCCCCCACACTTCTGGAATGGTGCACACAACCACGTGCACATTCTCAGACACGTCCCTCAGCTTACGCATTCCCACGTTTAGCTGCTTTCCAAGGTTCTGGCTCCTACCCTTGAGCACATCATTAAGCCCCGCATGAACTATTACTAGGTTCCTTCCCTCCCGGTTACCCCACACCCCCTCACGTGCTGCGGTCATAGCATCCACCATACACTTCCCTGGCTGGACCTCTACGGTTACCCTCTGGTCTCCCTTCACCCTGTTATGCACACCCCTCTTAACCCGTGCTACGTTAGAGCTCCCCACTACCAGTACGCTAGATCCCCCTGATACCTGCGCGCCTTTGTCCTGCGACTTATCTGCTGTCACCTGACTGCCCGACGCCTGCTGCTCGAAGGCGCCACTGAGCTGAGTGTCACTCGGCTATCCAGCGTCGTCGAGGCCGCCTGCCAACAGGCTGGACTCCCGACCACCAGTGACCCCAGCTTGCAGACTGGCGGTTCGTCCCGCTAGAACTGACACTTCCTCCTTTCTTCCCTCGCTACTCTCACTCGCTCGAATTACCCCTTCCAGGTGCTCTACCCTACTGTCACACTCCGTCTTACGCTCTTCTAAACCCGCCTTCCATACTTCCCCCAGCTCTTCCGCCTGCTTCTCGAAGCCGACCCGCTGCTCCCTCTCATGAGTAAGCTGCCTAGTCAGCTCCTCAACCTGGGCCTCGAGACCCACCCGCTTCTCTCTTTCTACCTTAAGCTGGGCCTCAATCTTCCGAACTCTACCCTCCCATTCCCCAGTTACCTGCTGAAGCTTCACACAACGCCGACACTCGAAACTCATCCCCGCCGCCTCCTCCAGACTCCCGAAACCCGTCTCCTCGAGGTAACACCACCTCCCACACCCCTTGCACTGCACCAACTGGTCCCCACCCTTGTCATGCCGACCCAAATCTAGACCCATGTCCAGACCGGGGAACAAACCGTCCCTTCCCGCCAAAAATGCAAACAGAGTCTACTTTGCGAAACTAACTTTAACTGCTGCTGTTCAAACCTAATACTGCTACCGCTTAGTCACGTCCAATCGACTCTCAAAAAAGAGAGAAAAAAGAACAAAAACTGGCGCTTAGCTTCGGATGCTCGAGGAGAACCAGGAAACACGTCCGCTCACCGCAACAACCGCTGGCACAAACCGGAGCGCCCCTAGCGGACGCCACCGGCGCCGCGCATGCGCGATGGGGGTGTGGGCAAGAAGCTCGCCGTCGCCCATAAACCAACCATTGAAATGCGATGTTGTCGGCGTCGGTGTGAGTCCCCCTGCTCTTTTTCGCGTTCGAATTGTTGATTCTACGTCTTCCTGGCGATGTCTGACTACTTGAGCGGCGTCAGCGAAATTAACGAGGCTCGTTACACCGCGAAACTTCGCGTGAATAATGTGAAATGTGGCGATTCATTCTGCATGGACGCCGTGGTATGTACGCTAAAACCTGATTTGCATGGTGAGATTTCGCTCGAAATTTTCAGTCGTGAAGCCGCTCGGGCTGCAAAACCTTAGCTGAGATCAGGGATGGGCAGTATTTCAAATACAAGTATTTGAACTACGTATTTCAGATACTTTGGGTATTTTGCATTTGTATTTAATTACAAATTGGGTAGTGTATTTGACGTGTGTATTTAAATACTAAAACGTGGGTATTTCAAATACAATTGTAATTAAATACAATTTCGTGGGCGAAAATACATCCCTCAAATTTATTGTCACTGACCAGAGCAGGAAGAAAACTAGGTTCTGCACCCGAATGCAGTGTTTCTCAATCAAGCACAAGCGTTTAGTGACTTTGTGAGTACGCTGCTAGTCCTGGGGCCCTAAGCTGGACACTTGGCGAAAAGGTCGGCGAGAAATCTGGCGGCCGCGATTGGCCGACGCCGCACTTGACCTTGATGCCGGCCAATCATAGCCGCCAGATTTCTCGCCGTCTTTCTCGCCAAGTGTCCAGATTAGGGCCCCAGGGCCGGTTTGCTCCTCTTGCGGCTGCGGACGCGGCCGCGGCCAGGAGGGATTTTTACGTCACGTGACCAGCTTCATGGGGACAAGGAAGTACCTATACTCCGTTTCAAACATAGCGTGCAACGTAGTCAAAGCTAGCGCGCCGGTTTGCACAGCCGACCGCGACTACGTTCGCTCCACAAAATAGTGCGGCCTCTGAAAAAAAAAAAAAAATCGAAAAGTGTACATCTTTGTAGCTAGTAACTAATAGTGGCGTTATGATTTCGAGGGAACACCGATTCTTTTTCAATAAAAAGGAAAAGATATAGTAAACTACTCCAAATTATTTTCCGTTTTCGTTCGTGCGGCACTCGCACTCGCTTCGGGTTTTCGGGTTGTGCGGCTGCCCCTGCCTCGCCGGTTTCGTGAAGATCGCGTCTTACGCGGGAAGCTTTCTTTTCCTGCTCGGATATTTTTGAAGATTCGTTGTGTGAAGATCTCGCAAAAGTGCAAGCAGGTGATCGCCAACGTGTACGCGAGTTCAAGAACGTGTTTCCCGGAGACGTCGGTCCGTAAGGTGCTGGAGACGGTCAGTAACGACACCGGAGTGTCTGGCAAGGTGGCGTCCCCGAAGCGAAGACCTCGCAACGAGAAAGTTCCGAGCACGCGGACAGTATTGTGAACTGCCACCTGTTATTTCTGGTGTTGAAATCGGCCTTATGGCTTCAAAGTGAAACAAGCCTCAAGAAGGAACTGTGTCGGTGATGAATCGTGCCTACGGCTCCGTCTGCTTGCGGGACCTTACAGCAGGCGGTGCCCGTGATTGCATTCCGAAGCGTCTGGGTTCTGCCTGCGGGACCGTAACCATGGTCGGCTCCGTCTACCTGAGGCACCTTAACCTTGGTCGGCTAAGTAAACGACGCACATGCCCGTGCCTGTATTCCGAGGCCCCTGCTTTCCTCGAAAAGGAAACAACGCTCGATCCTGATCTCGAGTGCCGTGTGTTGTGTACGCGTCTATTGTGAATCACTCCCGCTTCATGGGGGCGCCGGCACCAGAGCACCGAGATACTGCCGTCCGGATGACATCTTCCATACACCGGCGAGTATTCTGACTGTGAAGGAAACTTCCATGAAGACACATCACGTGAGGGAATGCTAAGCCGTCTGAACAATGGCAGTGCGGTCCCCTAATCACAATATTCGTTATATAAAGGACCGTCCACCACACTCTCAAGGTGTACTCTCCCAGACAGCACACGACGTTGGGCCAACATTGGTATTCAATCGGCAAACAATGGTCCAATATTGGGCCAATGTGGCCATCATAGAACCAATATTGGTAGTGCACTGGAATATACTGGCCAACGTTGGCCTGACTTGACCAACGGCTCACCAAAGTTGGTAATCGATTGGCTTAGGCCGGCCAACATTGGCCTACCTCAGCCAATGGCTTACCAACGTTGACAATCGATTGGTTTAGACTGGCCAACATTGGCCAACCTCAGCCAACGGCTTAGCAACGTTGGCTATTGGTTGGCTTAGGCTGGCCAACATTGGCCTGTCTTAGCCCATTGGTTACGAACATTGGTAATCAATTGGCTTAGGCTGGCCAACATTGGTCTATGTTAGCCAATGAGTTGCCATCATTGGTAATCCATTGGCTAAGACAGGCCAATGTTGGCCAGCTTAAGCCAATCAATTACCGACATTGGTAATCGATTTACTTAGGCTGGGCAACATTGGCCTGTCTTAGCCAGTGGCTTACCAATGTTATATATAATTGGCTTAGTTCTTTTAATGTGCTGATCGCGCACGCTGAGAACAATCTCTAGCAATGCCTCCGGGGGGAACGATTCTTCTGTTTTCACACGCAGAGCAAGCTGGCAACTGAATTAGAACGCTGTATGCATTGCGAGCTGTTGCAAGTTTGAACGTCCACGCAGAAAAAAACTGTGTTCGGTGATAGGTTAAAAATAAACGCTGGGGAGGAGGTCGACTCCTCCTGATCTTTCGATCTACAAATATGGAAAGAGATGGGAGGAGCTTCTACCACCTGTCACCGACTATAACTAACACGCGTCTTCCCAAAACTGATAGTTATGCTTAGTAAATTCCACACAAAATACAAAATGCACGCTTCCTTCGATTTGTGTATATGTTTATACGGCAAAAAGCATAGTGCCTCTTCTCTTATGCCCATTTAGCGACGCAGCCGGGAAACCTTTCCAAAGAGGGGGGGGGGGGGGAGGCAGGTGTCAACCCCGAAATTTCCACCCGCCTCCCCAACCTAGGACACGGGTGTAATGTCAGCTGTGTGTGATCTTGAAAATCTCAAGGCAACCCGCTTTGCTGAGCTGCAAAACGCGGCCTATAATTCAGACTGCACCGGACAAAATTAAAAAAAAATAAAAATAAAAAGCACTAATAATTTTAGCAAAAAAATAAAACTTTAAACAAATATCCAGCGACTGATTAAGCAATTACATGTCTTCACGAATAAAAAATTGCGTTGAATTAACATCTCGAACACCCTATGTTTGACGTGGGAGGTGACATAAAGCTGATGCGCATTTCAATCTGCAAAGAAAGGTTATCACGCAACATATAGACCTTTCCAGAAAAAGGCTGCTGGCCGGTTTCATTTTCAGTGTTCGTGCATATCGCGCGTGATTTGCTCGCTTTCCGAAGCGACGCACACGCGCGCGCTGAGCTGTGGAGATCGCACGCTGAGCTGTGGATTTGTAAACATTGGAAAGGTCTATAACAGAAGAAGCTGAGCATTATGCCTGCTTGCCCAAAAATGACTTCAAGGTGCGTACAAAATACGGCAACTGCAGTACTGACTACGGTAGTGACAACGCCCTCAGAAATATAAGCTGTAATAGAGCCAACGGGTTACCAAAGTTGGCAATCGATTGGTTTAAGCTGGCCACCAATTGCCTGTCTTAGCCAGTGGCCTACCAACGTTGGTAATTAGCGGCGAGATGTTTTGGTGGCGCCCTCCTATGGTTCCCCCTTGTGACGTCATTACCTTGCGAACAACAAGTTCGATGGTGTTTGTCAATAGCATGGTGGAAGCCTGAAATCATTGCGCTCTCAAAGGAACACTGCCAACACCGTCGAAATTAAAGTTCCTTCATTCTTCTTATTTCCGTCGATGGTATACCCTTTCCGACGTCATAGTCAGCTTTTGGGCCAATCGTGAAAGGCCGACCACAGCGACGCTTTCGGTCGCGCACGTCGCCAATTGATTGGCTTAAGGCCGGTTCAGACTAGGGTGCCTTCCCTAGTTCAGACACTTGCGTTTGAGTGCGTTTGACTGCGTTGCGTCGAGTACCGAAAGCGAGTCACCGGCACATCTGTGCTTCGTATGAAGTGTGGAATCCAATTCAAGGAATCATCTTGGCACGCGATATAAGCAGCAGGGATGTCCTGGTTTCTCCCTGCCGCAACGCACTAAAACGCAGTGAAACGCAACTGTCTGAACCAGGCTTTAGTCTGGTGTGATGAGCGATCCCGCGACCAGCCGAAGAGGACGAGAAAGAAGAAGGCGAGGTGGGGTCATGCGAGGAGCGCGAGAGGGGATTCGGGCGGTTGACAAAGGACGGTGCAGACGCGACCAGGCCGGACCTCCGTCGGCGTGACCAGACGTCAAGAGGCCCGACCCACAACCCACTTCTCACGCAGTCCGGGCGCCAACCTTCCGGAGGTAGACAAGACTGCATGCGTGGCGCAGTTGAACACCCGCTGCCACTCCGTGCCACAGACGTTCTGAGCCTGACTCAAGCCTTCGGCCAACGCCCAACTGCCTCGTCGCTACGTCCTTCGGCCCAGACCTTGGCGGACACCTGGTCATAGGCGGCCACCGGCGTACGGGGCCTGATTCAAGCCTTCGGCCATCGGTCAACTGCCTCGTCACTACGTCCGGACCTCGGCCCTGACGTCGTAGACCCCTGATCATCGGCTACCACGAGTGCTACGCCGCAAGGACTGAAAAGTCGTGAGCGAGGAATTTTTTAGGGGACACTCAAACCTTAACATTTGTTGAAGTGCTGCTTGGGAGTGTGCTTTACTAAGACCAACGTGGGTTTGAAAGCGTTGATCTTTGACCTTTGGATCTTTTCGTAGATGCCATCAGTGCGAAGCTAACAATTGAAGAATCGGCAGCTTAAAAATGGTGCTGAAGTGGCTGCCAGGGTCTTGCGACAGGGGAGGCTGCAGGAAGAGGCGTTCGGAAGCCGTTATGGCTCCCCAGCCCCAGGACTCGCCCCAGGACCTTCCCCAGGACCAGGCATAGGCTCCCCGCTGAGCTTCCTCCCTAGCCCCTTTCAATAAAAGTTCCGAGAAAAGTATTAATTGATCTTGAAATAGTCATTTGCTCGCCAGATAAAATAGTGCACAGACAAAGCATAGGAGGACCTTGCCATTTGTGCCCAGAATGTTTTTCTTGCAGTGGGCTGCTAATAAGAAACAGGCCAGGGGTTCTTAAAACCCAATGTTGGAATAACCAGGATTTAAACACATTGCCATCATTGCATGGCCAGCATTAAAGATATGGCATTAACACTGGGACATGCCAATGAATCAGCTTGACTGCAGATAACGGCCTATTCAATGATTGAACTTGTATACCAATGATGGCATAGCCATTGAATCAGTGTGAAAGCCAAAATTGGCATAGCCAATGATCATTGGCTATGCCAATTTTGGCTTTCACACTAATTCAATGGCTATGCCATCATTGGTATACAAGTTCAATCATTGAATAGGCCGTTATCTGCAGTCAAGCTGATTCATTGGCATGTCCCAGTGTTAATGCCATATCTTTAATGC